>NC_090437.1:602762459-604012459 GCF_031143425.1 Pleurodeles waltl | reverse complement strand
CTGCATTACCGGTCCCTTGGGTCTCCTTTCAGCATGACGAGCGAGGTCCCTCGAATCCAGCAACTGTGTCCAAGTGACTCCCACAGTCCAGTGACTCTTCAGTCCAAGTTTGGTGGAAGTAAGTCCTTGCCTCACCTCGCTAGACTGCATTGCTGGGAACCGCAACTTTTGAAGCTACTCCGGCCACTGTGCACTTCCGGCGGAAATCCTTCGTGCACAGCCAAGCCTGGGTCCACGGCACTCTAACCTGCATTGCACGACTTTCTAAGTTGGTCTCCGGCGACGTGGGACTCCTTTGTGTAACTTCGGGTGAGCACCGTTTCATGTATCCTCGTAGTTCCTGTTTCTGGCACTTTTCCGGGTGCTACCTGCTGCTAAGAGGGCTCCTTATCTTGCTCGACGTCCCCTCTACCTCCTGGTCCAATTTGCGACCTCTTGGTCCTTCCTGGGCCGCAGCAGCGTCCAAAAACGCTAACCGCACGATTTGCAGCTAGCAAGGCTTGTTGGCGTTCTTTTGGCGGGAAAATACTTCTGCACAACTCTACAAGGCAAGAGGGATCCGTCCTCCAAAGGGGAAGTCTCTAGCCCTTTGCATTCCTGCAGAAACTGCAGCTTCTTCAGTCCAGTTGAAGCTTTTTTGAACCCGCAGCTGACATTTCCTGGGCATCTGCCCATCTCCAACTTGCTTGTGACTTTTGGACTTGGTCCCCTTGTTCCACAGGTACCCCAGATTGGAAATCCAGTTGCATTGTTGGTTTGTGTCTTTCCTGCATTATTCCTCTAACACGACTTCTTTGTCCTTAGGTGAACTTTAGTGCACTTTGCACTCACTTTTCAGGGTCTTGGGGAGGGCTAATTTTCTAACTCTCACTATTTTCTAATAGTCCCAGCGACCCTCTACAAGGTCACATAGGTTTGGGGTCCATTCGTGGTTCACATTCCACTTTTGGAGTATATGGTTTGTGTTGCCCCTATCCCTATGTGTCCCCATTGCATCCTATTGTAACTATACATTGTTTGCACTGTTTTCTAAGACTATACTGCATATTTCTGGTATTGTGTATATATATCTTGTGTATATTTCCTATACTCTCACTGAGGGTACACTCTGAGATACTTTGGCATATTGTCATGAAAATAAAGTACCTTTATTTTTAGTATAACTGTGTATTGTGTTTTCTTATGATATTGTGCATATGACACTAAGTGGTACTGTAGTAGCTTCACACGTCTCCTAGTTCAGCCTAAGCTGCTCTGCTAAGCTACCATTATCTATCAGCCTAAGCTGCTAGACACCCTATACACTAATAAGGGATAACTGGGCCTGGTGCAAGGTGCAAGTACCCCTTGGTACTCACTACAAGCCAGTCCAGCCTCCTACAATAAGTCGCTACATGGAAACGGTATGTTCTGACACTGCCCCACTGGTGCAGGTTTCTTTGTGCTCAGTCAGTGTCATGTGAAATAGTCATGCATTCTTGAGGGGAAGTGAAAAGTAAATCAGCTTTGCAATAATGCAAAAACTTAACAAAAGTTTACCAGTGTTCACTAAACTGTGGCATACAAAAATGCCTTCTCTTCACCTTTCTATTGCAGAGCTGACACATCCTGGGCATGTGTTCCAATGTAGTATGTCCTATAGCTATCTTGTGAGACAGTGCTGCCCATCTGGATGCTTGAGAAAACTCTTAAAAGTGTTTATTTATGGCTCTTTTTGTGTCAGTTTAATCCCTCTGCAGCACTAATGGTTCTTTGACAAATAGGGTCCACCACTTAGCAGCCCCTAACCCTACAGTCACACATTCATTTTATACTTAAGTTCCAATTACAAAAGCACGATAATTTCGGCTTTTATTCATCCTGAACCACTTTATTCACTACTTCCTACCGCCTAATTCTGAACAGGAAGTATTTTCCAGGTCTGCCATTTGGCATTCAAAAATGTGTGATAGACAGAACCAGTAACATTAAGGGGCATACTTAAGAGCCCCTAGCGCCACCTTAGTACCGCCATATCATTATTTGTTTACGCTAAGGCAGCGCTAACATGGCATTTTTCCCCTGCCATATTTACAAAGTGGTGCAATGCATGCATTGTGCCAATTTGTAAACCCTGGTGCCACATTATGCCTGCACCAGGCATAATGTATGCAAGGGGGGAGTTCTGGTCTTAAGGGGATTGTAAAAATGGTGCAAAGAAATCTATGAGATTCCTTTGCAAAACATTTTCTGCATTTTTAATGCCTTCTCTTTGCAGGCGTTACAAGGAGGCTCCCATTATATTCAATGGCTCTCCGGGTGCTTTAGAGGATTAGCGTCACCATTTTCGATGCCAGTCCTGCAAAGCACTGTACTAGTGTCAAAAAGTTTGATGCTAGTCCCCCTAACTACTGCCATGGTGCGCCGTATTGTAAATACGGCACACACATGGTGGTGTCAGGGGGATGCTCAGGGGTGCAAGAAAAGTGGCGCTGCACTAGGTGCAGCGCTACTTTTCATAAATATGCCCCTAAATTTACAGAACTTCATAGCTTAAACAATTTGTCCTGGACAGACCAGTGACATTAAACAAACAGAACCTCATAGGTTAAAGAAATTATCCTTTTTTATTATTGTGACTTTGAAACCTCTATCAATGCACTGCTTTTGCATGACCTCTGTCCACTTGTTTTGCCAGTGACTGAAATACTTCAGTACCTGACAAATGTGGCTTGATCTACAAGCCATGTTTCTGGGAGAAAATGACCACACATCTCCTGTTCAATAGCACAAACTGCAAAGAATGTAGATGCCACAGTCAATTGATGACATTTTCCTGAGATAGCTAGGAAGTACTTTAACATCTCAGTCGACAGTCCCTCGGGTACAAAAAAGCATCAAGATAGTGCATCATTAACAGAAGGAGAGTTGAGTAGGTTCAGTTTATTTCCTATTACAAAGAAGGAACTGCGTGCCAAATATTGCTAACATGAGTTTAAGAAAGATCTAAATATGTTGTGACTGGAGCAGCGGGCAGTTGTCTACAACTTAACTCCAAGTATCTATATATTTATTACTTTACTCCTACTGTAAAAAAGGAAACAAATCACTCTCTCCAATGCACTACTGCCTTACACTTTACCTCTCTCAATCTAGTCTCTTTTTCCAACCTCTGACTCATCCCAAAAGTGATTCTACTACTAAAATCTCCAACATAACCATTCCTAGACTCTGCCCCCTCTATCCCTCCTGGCTCATCTGCTACCTCATTTTCCTACTATGATCCCCCAAACAACCCTATATTTTTCCCTCAAGTATCTCTCCTTTGACATCCCCAAACCTAATTTTACTACTATGTTCCCACTAATCTCTTTCAACAGACTCTTCCCTCCTCCATCACTTGTTTTACTCATCTCGTACCTCATCTCACTGCTATGATCTACCAATTAACACTTTGTATATTTTTCCCTGTTCTATCCCTCCAATATTCTATTTAATCCAACCGAATGACTCACAGGTCCACCGCTCATATTAACTCATATTTCCCTAGGCTAATCCACCACTAGTCCTTTCCTCGCTGAAAAGCACTTAGACGCCTTGTCAGGGGTAGTAACCGGTATATAAATACAATTACAATTAAACCAAAACAAGAGGTTATTGAATAACATACACTTGATAATAGACTGCATGTTGCTCCAGCCATAGTTAGAATCTAGGGACAGATTTACTCATTTTTCTTGCAACATAGGGGAGCAAGCAAAGTTGCTGCACTGTGTTGCATGCAGATGTGTGCCCTACTAATTAAAATATGATACTTTTCTACTGCTTGCTCGCATTAGCACACTGTGTGTTCCCTAGCGTGAACATAGGCACCCTAGGAACATAGTGCAAAAGTGACTGTGTTACAGCCAGTATTGATTTGTGCTTGAAGGGATACCTTCTTAAATAAATACAGTATTTAACACCCTTTTCCAATTCATATGTGTGCTACAAAATCCAGCACCCATGGAGAGGAAATAACAAGTAGAAATAGATATTCCTCCTCCTGCGCCTCACTTGGAAGATGGAGGATTTTGGCACATTCCCAGGTTTACAAGTCTGTAATTCTGGGAATGCTTCAAAATCCATGGGTGGATGCATGGAAACGCTTATGCTCCACCCATGGAACCTCTTCCAAAAGCAAGGGGGCCCTATGCCTATGAGTAGCTTTACATGAATTATTAAATAACAGAAATGATTTCGCATTGGAGCTGTGACATAAAAGTGACACAACCCGGACACAAAATCTTTGTTATTTTGCCCCTTAGTCTACATTTAAGGTAAACATAAGTGATTTACCTCTTAGTTTACTGATAGTGTCATGAAGGCAGGAGCAGGAACGTTTCTTAGTGCATGTTACAAAACTCTTATTTGTAATACTACTGTGTGATGTATTAAGGTGTAAAGATTCTGAGTTTTAAAGATTTACACTTTTTTAAATTGTGAACATCTTATCGGATTCAAACATGTTTGCAGCATGATTTTTATGGCACTTATTTTGAAGGTTTGACTTCAGCACAAGAATCTTTGAGCCAGAGTCCACCGCTGGGTTTGCTCTCCATGATAAATTATTGGTTCACCAACCTCTATAGTGCAGCACACATAATGAGCTTAAGTATTTTGATAACCTGTCATACGCACTTGGGATGTCATTAACACATACAAGAACACATTAAAATCCATGTGTTCAAGATGTGTGCTGTATAAAAAAATAAATTCTCCAATAAATTAACCTACATGTTTAAATGATATTGATTAGTAGCCTGTCAAAAGCATCTCTATGTAAGTTAATAGAGGCTGGTTTGCATGTGTGGTACACTAGTTTAACTAGTCCCATCAGAAAAGGTCTCGAGAGCACTATCCCAGGCCTGACTATGACAGGGGGACTGCACCTATCCAGCTATCACTTGCCTCTTAGGATACAGGCACCAAGGCAGGGCTCAGAAAAGTGTGCTGTGGGCAGCCAGTTGAACAAAAAGGCACATTCAGGGTTGCCCACAGTTCTCCAGTAAATGACCAAACTGCAAACATCAGGGCAACACAGTGTGTGAAGCCTAATAATACATTTAACGCAGAATGATAGGACAACAAGAATGTCCATGAAATGAATGACAGTCAAGCAGGCTGCCAGACTGTCTCTATCCCTGGTCTTGGGATGGGTCAACTCAATTCAGGCTCAAGGAAAACTTAAAAGATCCCTCAGGTTGGGCTTGGTTTTTGCAGCTTTTTAGGTTGAGCCTATGCAGCCCCTATGCGCTGTCGGGAGACATGATGTATCTCTCCCTGTGGGCTTTGTGCATGCCCATTGTTTCTAATTGGTTCATTGTAGTACTCCTTGTACAATGTTGCTTTTCTATGGTCCCTTTGTTGTCTTTGTCCCGCCTTTTGGTGTTCGGTTCCCTTCCATGAAGACTGCCCCTGTTAGATGAGATCTTTCTTGTTCGTTTCTTTCTTGTTTGTCTGATGAATTATTTTTTTATTTACTTTTGTTTTTGTTCATCATTGCGACCGTACCTCTTGCTCCGTTGGTTGTCATTACAATGGTGTTTTGCCAGATTTTCCGTGGAGCGCATTAGGCACTGCATCCCTTCCTACTCCCCCCTGGCCTTAGTTTAAATTGTGAACAGCTCTTCACACATGCAATTCTTTTGAAGTGGCTATGTGCCCCTCACACTTCGTTTGTCTTCTTGTTTAAATTGTACAGAGCTCTTCACACATGCAATTGTTTTTAGGTGGCCACGTGTTTCCTTTAACCTGTTGTCTTTGTTTCCTCCCTCGGGCTCTGCAGCCACTCATTGGAAGAAGGGTGGGGTCTAGCCAGAGCTGCTCTGTGGGCTTGTTTTTAACTTTCCACGCATAACACAAACAAATGGCCATATTTACTTCTAGTTTTATCTGCATACCTTCAACCTGTGTGTAAAGCAGTTGCTGCCCGGTGTCCAGTCAGAGCCCCGCCCGTGGGCCCCATGTAAAGTGATGCATCTTGGTCATACACGCAGTATATGTTAGAGCTGTGCGTGATTTTTTTTTGTACAATTTGTTTTCTTAACAATAAATGCTGTAGCAGCAAATGGCAATGCTGTCAAAGGCAATGAATACCACTGCTGAGAGCATGAGTTTTAAATCTAGATACAGGCTCGCTGCGCCCAGGACAGGGTATTAGTCTAGAGGAATGCGTAATCTGGATAAACAGCCTCTTCATGTTCCTTTGCTGTTGGAAATCCATTCTTGCAGCTAAAGTGCCTGTGTTGTGATTGATCATTGAATGCCCCGACACTGTAGCCCACCTCTGGCTGATATCAGCCAAAAGCGTACCTAAGAAAGTCCGCTGGTTCACCACCGAACTCCAAGAATCAAAGTGCACCCACAGACGCTTAGAGAAAAAATTGAGGAACAGCCAAACCAGAGAAGACCTCGCCTCATTCAGAGCTGCAACCGCCACCCACCTCCGAAACATCTAGAACGCAAGGAAGGACGCACTCCAGGATCGCATCAACTCCTCTGGACACAACTCTAAGAAACTCTTCTCAGTCCTCAACGAGTTTACAAATCCCCCCCTCTGAAGCCACCAGCATCCTCCGTCACAGGACATCTGCGACAAACTCGCCATCTTTTTCCAATGCAAGATCCAGGACATCTACGATAGCTTCATCCCGGAAAAACCTGTCACAGGAACCTGCGACCGACCCAACCCCCACAGAACCCATCCACGCTCACCATGGAGGAAACAGTCAGCATCATGAACAGCACCCACTCCGGAGCCCCCATTGACCCCTGCCCACCCGAGCTCCAAAACACGATGAACTCCTCCATCAAAACTGGCACCTTCCCCAAGGACTGGAAACACGCCAAAGTATGCCCTCTCCTGAAGAAACCCTCGTCCAACCCATCAGAACTAAGGAATTTCTGGCCCATCTCGCTGCTACCCTATCCCGCCAACCCACAACTATGAAATTTCATCAAGGACAACAACTCCCTGGACAGCTCCCAGTCAGGATTCCACAGCAACCACAGCATGGAGACAGCCCTCCTGGCAGCCACCGATGACATCCGATCACTCCTAGACTGCGGCCACACCACAGCGCCCATACTCCTTGATCTCTCAGCAGCCTTCAACATGGTCTCCCACAGCACTCTAAGCACCAGACTCTATGACATAGGAATCCATAGAAGACTCCTGGAATGGATCCACTCCTTCCTCTCCGGGAGGACTCAGAGGGTCAGACTCCTGCCCTACATAACCTGACCCACAGGAGTCAACTGTGGAGTCCCCCAAGGATCCTCACTAAGTCCCACACTGTTCAGCATATACATGGCCCCTCTCAGAGCCATCGTCGGAAGCCATGGAATGAACATCGTGTCATATGCTGATAACACTACTCATCATTTACCTCACCGAAGACCTGGACTTGGCCAAAAGGAACTTCCACTCAGGAATGGAAGCCGTCGCCACCTGGATGAGAGAAAGCTACCTCGAGCTCAACTCTGACAAGACTGAGCTCATCATCTTTGGAAATGCCACCTCAGCTTGGGATGACTCCTGGTGGCCCATATCCCTCAGGGCCCCCATGCACCGACTGAGTACGCCCGCAACCTAGGCATCATCCTGGACTCCTCCCTCTCCATGACCCTCCAGGTAAATTCAGTCAACTCCTCCTGCTGGCACACACTCCACAAACTTTAGAAAATCTTCAGATGGATCACAGCAGACTGCCGCAGGTCAGTCACCCACGTCTTAGTCACAAGCAAGCTCGACTACAGCAAAATCCTCCATATTGGCACCTCGACTAGAAACATTAAAAAACTACAACTCATCCAGAACGCCACTGCCAGACTCATCCTGGACCTCTCACGCCGAGAACATATCTTCCAACACCTGAGGACTTCCCACTGGCTCCGGGTCAAGAAATGAAACACCTTCAAGCTACTCACCCCCACGTACAAGGCCATGCACAGCGCAGAACCAGCCTACCAGAACCACCGCCGGTGGACGATCCTCCCCCTGCACCTCAGACAAAGTCCATCGCTCACCATCTTCAGGAAGCACCTCAAGACATGGCTCTTTGGATGAGGCCCCCTTCCTCTCCCCACGCCCTGAGACCCTCACGGGTGAGTAGCCATGCTTTACAAAAACTGATTGACTGATTGAACATCGGACATCGAGAAAACCAGCTCGCTTGGGTCTGAAAAAGGACCAGGAGGAAGACCCAGTCAAGGGACTTCATGAACGCCCTGGACCTCTTGCTAGAGAACTCCTTTTGTCCTCCAAACAACCCTTAAACCAACTTAACTCCTGCTCCAGGGGGCACCGTTGCACACATCTCCTGGCTCACCGACTAGCTATGCATCCGGCTGCCCTGTGCCCTGTGCCCTGCACCAAAGAACCTACTAACCTGCTGTGACCTAAGGGTCCCCCTCACCTATGACCTTGATACTTCAAGGGGACCCGAAGAAACCATCTTTAAACTTAGCTTTGCAGTGCTTTTCCAAGTGATCCCCCGGAGTTGCCCTGCGCCAGCTCCAGACACCTTCTCCTGCTGCTCCCACTGGAACCAGGAACCACCCGAATTTCTCCAGTTGGCACAGTGTGCCCACTGAGGAGCTCGAACACCCTGCAAAAGAAAAACTTGGTAAACCAACTGTATGATTTTATATGTATTTTTTAAGGAGATCTTCCATTGATTCCTATAGTGCATAATTACGCACAAAATACTATTTTTATTAGACTTCAAAAATGCATACCTCAAAAAGTACTTAACCGATTTTGATCATCTTGATCATAAAAATTACATAAAAATCTGAAGTACTTTTTTTAATTGGTCTTGAGTTATTCCTTTGAGTGTGTGAGTTGCAAGAGTGATACTGTGAGTACAACAAATGCTTTGCACTTCTCCAAGATTGGCCTAACTGCTCGACCAAGCTAACTTAAAAATTGAGCATTAGGTGATCTAGTTTTTACCCCTGTAGACCAAGGTGTGGGTTGACTGGACCCCCCTGCACAGTGTGCCTAGTCTTGCACACTACATAGAGGGTCAGCCTCCTACGATATTCCTCTCTTTTATTGCACTCCTGATGATGCGCTACCACCAGATTTTGGCACATCAGTATTCCACCGCTGGTAATATTGTGCAAATGCACATTTGCTATGAAATGTGCCTTAACTAGTTATTTCAAGTTCAGTTATGATGACAATGTGCTAAATTTGAAAGGACTACCCCCGTTTTTTAAAGCACTTTGTGCCTTTTTATGAGAGGTATGTAAATTGTGACTCATGTGTAAACCCCTGTTTGCAGATGGTTGGAATTAAGAGTTCTAAGGTATTTAACACATCCAATAATTATCAGGTGGGTAATATAACTCAAGATTCATTCAATTATGACTGGTCAGACTTGCTGAAATTTAAAAAGGGCAAAGCTTAGGATATTTACTGGATCATGTGTATTTTGGGGCGTTAAGTACAGAAATCCACTAGGTTATTTCTCACAAACCTGTAATAAGAGTAATTTATCACACTCAACAAATAACATACCCTGAGGTATCTTATTTATCAAGAATGTTAAGATACATCTAAACTTGTAATCAGGCTATTAGTCGGAAAATCTTCTCTCCTTCAAATATACACTGGGAGCCCGATTCACTAAGGTACTTACATGCAGTAACTTTATAAATGCAGAGTCTCCGTACTTGTGGTGGAATCTCCACACTGAACTGCAGTGCGGAGATTCTGCCTCAAGTGAAGAGATTCCATCCCGAGATTCCACACTCTTTACTTGACTGCACAAAGTACCTTCATGAATCGGGACATGGGTACTTGGACAACATGTTCTCTACATTTTATGCAATAAATGTAGGAGCAGAGATTTATTAAATGTTTTATAGTAAAGCAGAACACATTATGTTTAATTGTTTTTTTCTTGTTTCAGGTATGCGAAATGATGAGTACTACCTTGCTGGCCAAGCAATGGCCGTTTCCCTAGTTCACGGGGGGCCTGCTCCAAATTTTGTGTCTCCTGTGTTGTATCAATGTTTAGTTTCTGATGCAAAACATGTGCATTCCAGTTTGGGAGATGTGGTAGATCCTGAGACACAAGACATGCTGCAAGAGGTAAGCAATAGATACTGAACATTGGTGCTGAGAAATCTTTATCTAGTTTTCCTACTTTGTTTTCATTTAGTTTTAGGTGAACTAGATAAAAACATGCAACTCATTTGTACTTAATTTGTTATGGTTAATATTTATGTATCATGGATTTATATATGTTACTATATGTACTATAAACAAAAATTAAAAAATGGCACTTAACTTTCTTATATGGATTCAGGTTAATTCAGAATGTCTATTCCAGGGGCTCCATAATTTTTTTAGACTTTCCAGGGCAGCCTACAATTATTTGCCACTCTCTCCACCGCCATAGACAAATCCATGTTCTTGCACAAGTGATCAACCTAGGAGGCCCTCGTGTGGGACCATTTTTGATCCATATTTGTTTCATCATGTGATATATGCTTGATATATCTGGGTCTCTTCATTCCAAGAAGACAAAGCTTCAGGCACATAACTAGAGGCATATCAACAGCCACTTCCAGTTGCCCCATCGGACGTCCTACGAATTGCTACAGTTTACAGCACTGACTTTTAATATAATAGAAGGAGCCTTTCTGACCATGTTTCCACAAACAATATGATATAGGAGAGTACCTCAATATCTGCGTACTGGATTAATTCACTCAATGTGGATTTTTTAATTTTCTACAGTATCGTTAAGTACAGTCCCAGGTAATATTGTTTAGTCTATTGAGTGCTATACTTTTAGAAACATTGAACTTACTTAACAAGATGGTCAAGTCACTTTTTCTGCATTAATATGGTTTAGTTAATGTTTTTTACAGTATCATTGTTTTTTTTTAAATATTTAATCACAATATCACATTCTTACATTCTTACAATTTCCACAGATTGAGAATGCTTCTTCTCTTGAGAATCTTCAAGAATTGATTCAAAAACACAGCACAGTTCTAAGTATAGCAGGTTGCTTCCGCCCATTGAAATCTCTGAATGACAAAAGAAAATTATTGGAGGATTTCATCAATTGGTACATTGTGGGGAGGACTGTTCCTTCGCTAGTTAGGTACGGTGATATTTATGTGCATATATGCTATAACACTATATCATTTTAAAAATGTAATTACCGTAAATCACTGTCCATCCTAATGGCTTCATACATAATCACATTTCCATGAATATCCAATGATAGAATTAGAAATCAATCACATTATTGTTATCAAATATATATTGAATTTACTTTGTTTCAGTCATTTTATTGGCATTTTGCAGTGCAACTTATGCAGTCCTACAGCAACAGGATGTAAATATACGGCTAACAAAAGGTACAGAAATCCCAACAATCCCCTTTGGTTTGACCCACCCAACACAATTCAAAATAGAGAAAAAATCCAGGAAGAATTAAAAAGAGAGTCCACGGACCACCCTTCCCCCTCTTTTCCACCTTCCACAACTAGAAATTGCACTTGAAAATATGCACTGGCTACCTTCCCTGAGCATCAGCATAAACAACTAAATTACAGAGGCAGAAGACTTATATTCAACGCCTTGCAACCTAAAATTAGTTATAAAAAATTAACAGAATCAGGGCTCGTGTCTGTGAGACACAAAAGTAAGGGCTGTTCCAAATTGCCTTATTTTAAATGCATCCACAAGGACATTGAACTGTTTAACCATTGTCCGAATAGAGTCTGTGATGCCACATTGACACAGGTGGAGGGTCCACTTTATTCCTCTCGGGTGCCGGTGTTGTTTTATTTGCCCCCAAATAATTCCACATATTCAATTCATTAGCAATTTTTTGCTACTTAAAGAAGTTAGAGTGCAGTCTCACCAAAGGAGGTAAAGCTGGAACTGGATAGCCAAGTATCACTTCAATTTGTACAAGGATTTCATTCTGGAAAGGGGAGACATGAGGACTTTCCCACTACATATGTTTAAAGTTTCCTAATAATCCACAACCTCTCCATTAAAGAGTGTTGGCTTGTTCTCCAAACTTAACAAGATATAGGCATCAATCAAATATCACCTTATAAGGAGCGCCCCTTCCTGCTAGTGTATGCAACATTGTTTGGGAGTCATGCCATAGGGTAGTCTGGTGTGGTTCTGTCTCATCAAGGACAGAGATTGTATGGGAAAATGCTTGCAAAGGTAGAGTACGAGTTGGGACAGATGTTAGTAGAGGTGATTTGGAAAGGTGGTCCTCACCTTAGTCTCTCCTGCCTCCTGCACAGACATCTCAAATGGTAGAGGATCTCAAACTCCCTAGAAGCCATTTCTTTAAGAACCCAATGATGTCATTGTGTGTATCTAAAACGCTCTCTATCATTTACATGAAATTTACTATTGCAGGCATCAACGGTTACAATATCTCTTTCCCCTGAAACATAACATAAAGTAACCCCCCCCTCCCCATCCACATGCTATCAAAGGGATTAGGTTCTAGTGCAGGTGTAAATGCTCTGTGAAAGCAGTGAGTGTGTGTGTGTGTGTGGGGAGGGAAATGTTGCCAATGCTGATTTCTTAGTAACCGTGTGTAGCCTGTGAAAGTTGTCTTTCTGGGAGTACATAAACGTACATTTGGTGGCCAAGCAGATCCTGACTTCTATGTTAGGTCCCAAATGTAGCATATTATCAACATCCTTTCCATGTGTGGCAAATGCTTCACAGTTTCTCAGAGAGACTAGTCCACCATCACCCTTATTTGGGCTGGTGTACAGTATAAGAGCATGTCCATTAGGGCAATCCCCCCATATTGCAGTAGTCGCATATGTTTATAGGAGAGTATATTGTCCAACTGTTTGAGGGAGGTAAACAATTCACTGCAGACCATTAAAGGAAGTGCCTGGAATGATTGAGAACTAGAAAGGTAATCTTAATGGAATTGAGCATTCACAACCAAGATAGGTAAAGAGGGGACAGTCTCCGGCAGTCCTGTCATGTAGAATGTAGAAGTGGAGTAAAGTAGGCTTTGTAAAGGTTCCCAGTCTTAGGAGTCAATTTAACACCCAGGCATTTGCTTGTCTTATTGGGTGTTTTTGCTAGTTCACCAACCTTCCTCAAAGATCGTGTAAGGTTGAAAAAAATGAAAGCAATGAACTTTGCTATGTTTACCTTGAAGCCCGATACTCCATTAAATCAAGTACAAAGTTGTTGAAATCATGGGAGCAATCTTGAGGGATCATTAAGAGATTAGAGGACATCATCAGAAACCAAGAATGCTTTGTGAAACTCCTACCCAAAGGTTGTGCCTCCCACCTCTCTCTCCACTCCATTATGTGATGCATAGGGTTCTATGCTAAGAGCATAAAAAAGCAGGGAGGATGGCTAACTATTCCCTGTTTCTCTACACATGTATACTCCCTCAATCTTCTGTGATTAACTAGGATGTAGGAGGTAGGATTATTATAATTTGGCAAAACTATCACTATAAATTAGTGACCAAATTCAAACCTCTCTAGAGTACTCGAGAGGAAGACCCAGGCCACCCAGTCGAAGTCTTCCTCAGTGTCTAAGGCTAACATATGACCGGGATCTTCTTGTTGACCTTTCCAACCAGCTGGACAATTCTCAAAATGTTATTTTGTGTCTTGTCTTAATTGATCAATCCTGACTGGGCAGGTTGTATTGGCTGTGGCATCAAGCTATAGTAGAGAAAAGTTTGGTATTAAGATTTAACAAGGCTGTTGGCCTGTAAGAAGCACAGAGCCTGTGAGCTTTCTTGGGTTTCAGGATTAGTGTAATTAGGGCCTCACTCATTAATTGGGAATGTTTGCTGTTTTGCCCGATACCAATAACTAAGGCTGGGGTAGCAACACTGCCAGGTTTTTCTTATAGAAATCACTTGTAAAGCCGTTGACATCAGGGGCCTTGTGCATCTTAAGCACCTTAACTGCCATCTTCACTTCTTAGTCATTGAGGGGAACCTCCCTCTGTGTGTGTGACCTCTGTGGGAGGTTTTACCTCTTCAATGGGTGTTATTTTTGTTTATGGTCGAACAACAGTCTAATGGATAAGTCAAAGGATAGCACATGTTTTCAGCACATTCATAGCTTTTAGTTTATGATTCTAAATTGCTGCCTGTGTATTAAGGTTGCCAGTGCAATATTTGGGGATAGGAAACATGTGGCCTCTTGAAAAGGGATGGTATCCTTTTCCTGGGCCACCTAGAGGATGGCCTCCTTTGCCTTTAAACTGTAGTTTTGCAAGGATATCCTTTCATCATCTCAGGTTTGTGAGTGATTGGCAGCCAACTCTGAGTACACAATCAATTTGTAACATCTGGATGATCGTCTTCAAGAATAGATGAGAATGTGCTAGCTACAAAAGCTTCCAAATTGCTTCTCTCCACACCTTCTTCCAGTTCGCGGATGTGGATGTTTGCCCTTTGGGATCCATTTTCAGGATTTTTGCAATTGAGTATAGTGGCTTGTCAGAAGTTCTGGACTTGGCTAGCGGGTTCACCATAGTGGTCAGTCCAGTATTCTAGAATCTAAATTTAGCTTTTAGCATTTATAATCCAAATCCTCACTGAGTGGACATCATGATTTAGCTCAGCTAGTTTATGTTTGAGTTCAGACTTGAGATCATTTAGTGATTGTGTTAAGTTTTACTTCAGGTTCTTCACTCACTTATTTTTTGAATTGTTGAAGGATCATTATTAAATTCTCTTTTGTAAGTGTCAATGCCTTCCTTGGGCTAGATCTCCTCTGTGGATTTATGGGTGTCCCTAGTGCTCGAGGCAGCGGTGATAAAATTGCTTGATACTTTGTTCTGCTAAATAAGCTACTATTTAGGTGGCAAGGGGATATACAGCAGGACACAGGTGTGTTAACTCTCTACTAATTAGCTATCTGTGGTTGGACTGGAAATGTCAGGCAGTTCAGTGTACAAAACAGACCAAAGTCTGTGCTTGTGTTTAAAGGGGCCCTTGCTCCACCACCAGAAGCAGATGCCCTCCTCATCAAAATGTGTACGTTCTGTTCTAATGGGGAGCATGAGGCAAACAAGAAATTGAAGATTTATTTCAGGGAAATCACTGAGACATGCTTTCTTGCCTCATCACAAGGTCTTTGTTTAGCCAATTTGGGATTGCCACTGATTCCAACCATGCTAAATATCTACCCCTCAATCTACCAAGCGTCTCTGAAGAGCAGTGGGCTCACAACCACAGAACACGGAGCACCTTTTACATTACTCAGCCACTAGGTGCCATCTCAGCAGGGTGGGACCTAGACATACAGCAGTTCTGATATTTTCTACTTGTCCATATACCCAAAAGGCTCCGAAACTCACACAGTTTGCCCTCTAATAATGTGCATGGTCAGTCTGATTAGTTATCCTCTTCAGCTTTTTGAAGAAAAGTTGCAGGTTGTGTGCTACCTTGCTGCTAGGAAATTATCACAAGACCTCAGGAAAAAGAGAATTGATCTTTGTCAGTGGTCTCCAGCAGCTAGTTTCAAATGACCCTAATTAGACTGAACTTTTTATGAACACAGCTTGAATATAGGGCACAGAATTACTTTTGGATGTATCATTGACATGTTCATTTTAGAATTACTTTTAAATTATAATTTGACCAGTAGTATGCCTAATTATAGTTAAGTATTCTTTATTGCAGATTAAAGGAGGGGTTAAAAACTCTGGGCGTGTTGCAGGCCATGGAAATACATAAACATATTTTTGAAGAGGCATTCGTTTGGATGGAACAAGAAATCACCACTGATACTATTAATGGAATGTTCAACATTAAATTCAGTCCATCAGGCAGTAACTACCGGATACAGGAAGAACACATCATTGGTTACTGGAGAGATTACCTACAAGATTGCGAAGGCAAGTGAAAGTGTTCCATTATAGTTCAATTTATGGCTAGACAGCCATTAAAATTACAATTCAAAACAACCTATTATAGCAAGCATCGTATGTAAGAATTCCTAAAGATAACTGTATAGTATAGAGAGAAAAAGAAGGACACACGTATTGGATTAATTTTCACAGAGTAAAATCCATTGCAAGGACAAAAGGATAAATGTGCAAATAATTGGAAAGTATGTGCAAACTTTATTTCATTTTCTCAACTTAATTTTGTGTGATATGACTATTGACAAGGTTGTTGCAGCTTAACTGAAGTGTCATCGCAGTAAAAGGTAGCTACCCAATTGTAATCATGCTTCATGTACTCCTATAATTAAAATGAATAAAGAAATACGGTGAAAAACAATGCTGTTCAACATTGACTTTGTGAAATTCAGGAACTAATACAACAAATAGCTCAGTATCATACAGTTTGAGTCACATGGGAAAGGATTTAGTAGAACCAAATTTTAAAGATTCAAGGCACATATATTTTTTGAAAGGTATCTCATCTGAGCCCATTCTTTCGTTCATCCACTCTCTCCTTACTTCACAACAGTATTTATATCTTTCTTACATTATATGCTCCCTATTTTACACTCTTTGCTCTATCATCACCTTTCTTTTTTAATAGATTGCATCCTTTATGCTATCATTCTTTCTGTCATCGACATTTAGTTAATTCCTTCCCCTACTTGTGAAGACATCCTTTGTCCTTCCATTGATATTTCCCTCCACATTGCTTTATTTTACTCTTTCTTTTCATGTTCTTCATAAATGTAGCAACACTCTCTTCCATCCATATCTTCACATTTTTAAGCCTTTTACCGTCATTTTCCTCTTTTGTCCATTCAGCTGAAATGTATACTAACCTTGCCTTCATTGTTGTCGGTACTGTTTACCTACCTTGTTCCTTTCTTTTATTCATCAGTTCTACATACATTAATCAGTGTTGGAATGTCAGGGTCTTTGGCAATGCCAGATGGTTTCCTGGAAGGGCCAGTATGTGGGCTGTTTTCTTTAACTTTTTGTTTTTGGCACATTGCGGTCCACAGAACAAGAAAACATGGGCACACACTGTCCGTTTCAAGATAGCCAATATGGCAGTGCATGAGCGCCTGATAAACCAGTTTAACTTTGCCTTTCATGTATTCCTGCCAGCATTCCTCTCCCACTTCTCTTTTATTAAAATATTATTTCTCCCTTTCCTTTTTTTCAGTGCCTTGATTTTTTTTATCTAGTTCAGTATTCTTTTTATCCCACCAGGTCCCTCCCTTGC
Source organism: Pleurodeles waltl (assembly GCF_031143425.1). Taxonomy (NCBI): domain Eukaryota; kingdom Metazoa; phylum Chordata; class Amphibia; order Caudata; family Salamandridae; genus Pleurodeles; species Pleurodeles waltl. The sequence goes on along the minus strand of NC_090437.1, from coordinate 603,995,243 downwards.
TTACCTTACTCTGTATTTTCACAATCTCACGCCACCGCATGATTTCTTCATCATTGTTGCTTTCTTAATCTCTCACTTTCTTCATTGATCCTTACAATGTTTCACAGTTCATTTACTCTATCTTTCCATTCCTTTCATCTGTTTATGATTTGCTTGATTCAAACTAAAAATGCGTTTACACAATAGGCAGTGGTCCAGTGACAAAAGTGGTGGCAAGTTTGAAGCAGCAGAGGTATCTCCAGTTCAGCAGGAAGGTGTGCTGTCCATCGAGGAAAAGTAATGAAAACAGATATGGTGAATAAATGGGTCTGCTGTGTGTGTTTCTAACAGAGCAGAGCCTTTGCACAGCGGAGGTAGCAGTTACCTCCAGTCCCAAGTCTTTGAGATTACTTTATTGGCATACCAGCATTATTTAGAAAAGGAGCGTGTGTTTGAAGTGGCAGAGAATGTGTCAGATTCAGGTCTAGCAAAATGGACTACCCATGCCTACTACATGTTGAGCAGTAGTAAGTCTCCTATTAAGGGGAGGGGAAGGTGAGCAGGCTTGTGCGGATGGTAACATATGCTCAAGCCAGGACTAGACGTTTTCTCTGTTGTTAACAGCAAATAATCTAGAATTGATGAGTTTTTCTGAAATGATGCATAGCAAATCATGAGGGGTTTTAATTAATCATGTATCAACCGTCACTGAAGTATTCATTTAGCAGATGGAATCTATTTTGCTATTTTGACTCATACTTTTTTTCCTGTTTTTAGAACTCACATGTCAAGCCAAAATAAAAGACATTCTGGTGGTCATTACGACCCTGGCGGATTACTTCCGCCAGGGCCGCGGGACGCGGTGGCACCGCCGACAGGCTGGTGGTGCCCCGCGGGGCATTCTGACCGCGGCGGCTTAGCCGCGGTCAGAGAAGGGAAACCGGCGGTCTCCCGCCGGTTTCCCGCTGCCCCCAAGGAATCCTCCAAGCCGGCGCAGCTTGCTGCGCCGGCTTGGGGATTCCGACTCCCCCTCCCGCCATCCAGTTCCTGGCGGTTCTCCCGCCGGGAACCGGATGGCGGGAGGGGGAGTCGCGGGCCCCTGGGTGCCCCTGCAGTGCCCATGCCAACGGCATGGGCACTGCAGGGGGCCCCGTAAGAGGGCCCCAAAATGTATTTCACTGTCTGCATAGCAGACAGTGAAATACGCGACGGGTGCAGTAGCACCCGTCGCACCTTCCCACTCCGCCGGCTCGATTACGAGCCGGCTTCATGGTGGGAAGGTCGTTTTCCCCTGGGCTGGCGGGCGGCCTTTCGGCGGCCGCCCGCCAGCCCAGGGGAAAACTTGGAATACCCTCCGCGGTCTCTGGACCGCAGAGCGGTATTCCTGACCCGCAACATTGACGGACGGCCTCCGCCGCCCGTCAATGTTGGAATGAGGGCCTCTGTGTTTTGTAACTGGTGCTAACACAGTTCCACCACTTGGCTTCAACCCTCAACCATCAATAGAGTTTCTTCATGTATGCAGTGGCCAAGTCCAATTGTCCATGTTCCCAGAGGCAAACACTTGTGGAAATGTGTTGCGCCTCCCTCTTTCAATGTCCTATGAAGAATTTAAAACAAACATGGACTTTGGGATACTGAATTCACCGGGATTTGGGCGGGCCTAGTAGTCATGTTTTGATGATGAGTAGATAGCTTCCATATTTGATGTAGTAGCATGTGTTTTAGATAGAGAGGATTGACCATGCTGTTGTCTATGAAGGTGTGATAGTTCATCTGATAGCAAGGTGCATGTGATAGTCTTGTGGAAGTTCATATAATTCAAAGGCCTTTTTCTTCTGCAAATTCATTTGATAGCAAGGTGCATGTCTCTGTGCCTTTAGAAAAGCACATTTCTTTCCCTTCCTGATTTGTTTATCCTGGTATATTACAAAGGACTGCTAAGGACCTTATTTTTTCTAAATCTTTGACAATGTTTGTTGTTGCAATGACCAATAAAGTATTTTCCTACAATGGTTAACAATAAATAGAAGTTCTTCATATCGACAGAGTTCTTGTTTTAATTTTTTTCTTGTTTCTTGTGTCAGTGTCAGACAATGTTTGGTTGGATACAGGGTTTCAGGGGCTACAGGGCCTGAGGCCTGCGGCCATTTGCCTCTGATGTCTGGGGGTACATCACCTTATGGCTCTGCAAACTGGGCCAAGTACAATCGCTTTAACACTTGACTCTCATGTATTGCAATGGCAAGCAGTGACAGCTTCTCAGGGATGTAGTGTAATGGGGGGGTGCAAGCCATGAAATCATCAAATGGCCTGCAGCACAATAACTGATCGTCCAACCCATTGCTTTATTTTGCTTAGTAAAGATAATGATGTATATATGCATATGTAAAAATTAATGCTTCACAGAACAGGTACAATTACTCTACTGAGCAACTGTGCCTTGCATCCTAGTCCTCTTCTACCAGGTGTTTCCATCTTTCTGGGTTTTGGCTCTCTGGGGCCAGTAACAAGGGCAGGTGCATATCGCCTTTTAGAATGGGAAACATCCTTTATGCCAACTTTTTTATAACAAAGTCTTGGTTAACGAAAGCGGAACAACGCTTTCTTTAACCACGACTTCGTTATTTTGTGTCTTAACCACGCATGTCATAAACAACGAACATGCATGGTTAAGGTACAAACAAGGGAGTCGGCTGAGGAGGACGACGCAGATGACGAGGCGACGACTCAGGTAAGTGGGGGGTTTTAGGTTTTGGGGAGGGGGTGGGGGGCTGGGGGTTTTAGGTTTTGGGATGGGATTGGGGGGTGGGGCGTTTTTGGTTTTGGGGAGGGGGTGGGGGTCGGGGATTTTAGGTTTTGGGGTGGGGTTGGGGGGTGGGGCGTTTTTGGTTTTGGGGAGGGGGTGGGGGGTCGGGGGTTTTAGGTTTTGGGGTGGGGTTGGGGGGTGGGGCGTTTTTGGTTTTGGGGAGGGGTGGGGGTGGGGGTTTTAGGTTTTGGGGTGGGGTTGGGGGGGTGGGGCGTTTTTGGTTTTGGGGAGGGGGTGGGGGGTTTTAGGTTTTGTGGTGGGGTTGGGGGGGTGGGGCGTTTTAGGTTTTGGGGAGGGGGTTGGGGGTCGGGGTTTTAGGTATTGGGGTGGGTTGGGTGGTGGGGCGTTTTTGGTTTTGGGGAGGGGGTGGGGGGTCGGGGGTTTTAGGTTTTGAGGTGGGGTTGGAGGTGGTGGGGTGAGGCATGCAGGATCAATGGGTGCCTGTTACTAATGACTTTACCAGGAATGCCTTTACAACGAAATATCGTTGTTAAGGCATTCGTGGTAAAGGCATTAGTAGTAACAACGAGGTCGGTGTTCCGACCTTGTTGTATAGGCACCTGTTGTTTTGTTAGTCGGCATTCCGTCGTACAACCTTTTAGAATAGTTTGTGCACTAAGTTATCTCAAGCAGACCTGTGTGACAGTTCCCATCACTGTGGAATTTGTTCAGCCCACCAGGAGTGGTCATCAGGGACCTACTGCACTGTTGTGAACCCTCCCAAATCGTAGGTTGCACCCACAAAGATTCATATATCTCCTTGGGGATCTTGGTTATTACACAGCTGTCACAGAACAGTTAAAACAATTGGTGTCTCTCACGTTTCTCTGCAATGAGTTATGCTTACCTAGATCCAGAGTTTTATGAGTTAGACAGTCCAGCCATACACAGCTATTGATGTTTTAGAATAATAGGTTAGTAATATATACAATAATCACACAATCCTTGTGTATCAGAATAAGGGAAAATATTATAAATTCTGCAGTCATATTAGAATTTTTTTGTCAAATTGGAAAAATCCAGGATGTTTTATATCACACATCCCTGCTATTGGGCATGAATTGTCCTAAACCATACATAACAACTACATCTATAATAGTAGCAGTTTTGGGGGTTTTATATTAGTGAATGATTAATATTTTCCCCAACTATTTTAGGCCAGTTCATATTTTGCCACTGAATGCATTTGAAAGCTTGCAGTTGGGCGGAAGCATCTCCCAAAAGCAACCAGTCCTCTTGTATTGCTCTCCCAAACTCCGGGCCCACATTTGTAGGTCTGTTTACAATTTTCTCACCAATAATTCTTTCGGGAAAGGGAAGGGAAAGTTGGTGGTCAGTCTCTCGAATCTGTACCACAGAACAAACAATGATTCAGTTAGATGCATCTCTAATAGGTGAGCAAATGTATTGAAACATGATTCCACATTTGTCTATCCTGGGTTGGGTGACCTTGTAATGCTGCTCCATACACATAGCTCTCTTGATAGCTGAGTAGACCTTTCCTCTCTGCTGCACTGTGGTAATTTTGTTTGCATGAGTAATGCAAACTGCTTCAAAAATAATGCTTTTTGAGCACACGATGAGCAGGTGTGCTGATTTGGTTTTGTTGGTGTAAGGTGAAAAAAAATCTTCAAGTGCATTTGCAGTTGAGGTTGTAACTTTTAGCCTTCTATTAATCCATTTCACCAAGCCATTTCTGTTAATGGAAGGATTTACAAATGAATAGAACCCAAAAATTGATTTAACAGATTTAAATCAGTTTTCTCCTGCTTAGTTGTACCTTAGATGAGAAATGCCACTGCCACAAAAAAGATAAATAGTGACAGGCCTTTTCCCAGGATTACATCTAGCATTGAAGGTACTTCTGTAAAATGTAATGAGTTGAGGACCTTCTGCTGTAGATAAGCAAATTACTTTGACTTTGATGTCCTACAAGTCGATGGTGCCATGGTGTCCAGCTGATTGCCTCCAGGACTGCATTTATCATTCTTATTGTGAGCATTGGATAGAACAACTATATCTTGACCAAACAGAAAATATACAGGGCCTGATTCTTACCTTGGCGGTCGGCGGAGAGGCGGCGGTTGGACCGCGAACAGACCGGCGGTCCAAAAAATGGCATTCTGACCGCGGCGGTCACCGCCGCGATCGACCGCCACTTCCCCACTCCGACCGCCACGGCGGTCATGACCGACGGGCTGGAGTTCGCACACTCCGGCCCGGCGGTCGACCCAAGACCGCCAACCGTATCATGACCCTGCTTACCGCCGCGGTTTTTGGCGGTCGGGAACCGCCATGCGAACCATGGCGGTAGGCACTATCGGGGCCAGGGAATTCCTTCCCTGGCACTGATAGGGGTCTCCCCCACTGCCCCCCACGAGTCCTCCCCCCACACCCTCCACCCCCCTGCCACCCCCCAGAGGTGGTACGAACCCCCTGCCCCCCCACCCCGACATGCACATACACGCACCCCGACATGCACGCACCCCCAACATGCACGTATGCACACCCCCTAAACACACACATACACAACGGGGGCACATACCCGCACACATACATGCCGACATGCGCACCCGCCGAACTACACACATTGCCCAAAGGCACAGCAGCACCCCCCGCCCGCATGCACGCACTCACACACCCCCTCTACACACCCCCATGCACGCACACATCACACAACACCCCCCCACCCCCTCCCCTCACGGACGATCAACTTACCTTGTGCGTTGGTCCTCCGGGAGGCGACGGGAGCCATAGGGACGTGACCGCCAACAGAAGACCGCCAACAGAAGACCGCCACACAGAAATGTGGGTCGTAATTCTGGGGGCGGTGTTCTGCTGGCGTGGCGGTGGAGGTTGACCAGTCTCCACTTTCCCGCCGACCGCCAGTGTGGCTGCTGGCGGTATTCCGGCGGAACGCTCCCAGCGGTCGGAATACGCGCAGCGGCATACCGCCGCGGTCGGCGGTCTTTGCCGCGGCGGTAACTCGGCGGTCTTGCGAAAAGACCGCCAAGGTCAGAATCAGGCCCACAATGTTGAATAGTGGATTGTTGTTCAGTCTTCAGTGGTATCTGATTAACTAGCATATTGAAACTGTGTTGAGTAGTAGTGATACTTACCAGTTGATATGGTAAGTTAGGAAATTGTGTGTAATTACATCGGCTTTGGTGTTGTGTAATATTGCTATAGTCAAAGGCACCTTGTATGGTGTTGTACACGCCAGACGACCTGTCCTGCATGTTCTTTAGGAAACTGGGTTGCTCCAGTGGAGGAAAGCAGTAATCAGAAAGTCAAGCTTAACAGTTATAGAAATTAAATACCAGTCTCTTCTCAGCCAAGATAAGACAATTAGTGAATGAGTTGCATAGAAGGAAAGAAGAAATTAGTGACTTTTTGATGATGTGGTTTTATTGGGAGGAAGGCTGTCAGATTTCAAATGACAGCAGTAGCAGATGAGAGGGGAGTTCTTCACAGTGTAAGGGAAGGATGGACTGATTCTCTATATAAGAGTGTTTGTGAAGGTGATTTAATTTTTTTAAATTAACTTTATCGAACTTTAGGCTTGCAGTCAGATGAATGTCAGCCCACCTCAACTGGTTGGATGAAGGTGATAAATCAACAGCTCATTGACACAGTTATCCGTAAAGATGTCCAAGACTTGCGAGCATTAAGTTTAGACATCAGAGGGGCATATTTATACTCAGTTAACACTGAATTAGCGTAATTTCTTTTTTACTCTAATTCGGTGCAAAACTAACTCCATATTTATACTTTGGTGCTAGTCCCGTCTAGCGCCAAATTTATGGAGTTAAAGTCATTTTTTGGAAGTGGAAACCTACCATGCCCTAATGAGATGCAAGGTAGGTGTTCCTGTGCAAAAAATGACTCTTTGGCCTTAACGCCATATTTATACTCCCATGCAAAAATGGTGTACGGAAGGGAGGAGGGGTCAAAAATGGTGCAAACAACATTTTTTAACGCCTGGGTCAGGGCAGGCTTTAGGGGACCTTGGGCCTGTTTCCATGGTGCCCTCCCCGGGTACCAGGGGCACCCCCACCCACACCAGAGGGACAGCGGAGGATGGGGGACCCCATCATAGGTATGTACAGGTAAGTATTTTATTTTATTTTTTAAAGGGCCATTGGGGGCCCTGAAATGGGCCGCCCTACATGGCACTGGGTGCATTGGCCATGCCCAGGGGACCCTGGTCCCTTGTGCTGGCCATTGGGGTGGTGGGCATGACTCCTGTCTTTTCAAACCCAGGATTCATGTGGTATGGATGGTTTTGTGTCAGAAAATGACTCTAGACAGATTAGAGTCATTTTTTTCACTATAACCTGCCTAACGTCATTTTTGGGTGCAAAAACACCATCTTCCATACTGCCAGCCCAACCAAACTAAAGTCATTTGTTTTGCTGCTAGCATACCCTTTGCAACGGCTTGCACGATTCTATAAATATGGTGCTCCGCTGGTGCACAGAAATGGTGCACGTCGGTGCTAAACTTCTTGGTGCAAAACTGAGTTGGTGCAGTTTTGCACCAAAAAGTATAAATCAGTGCCAGAGATTCTTAGACCTTGCAAGTTTGAACTCTGCATAGAAGTCTTGTTAGGTTTATATGTAAACTGATGTAATATCTAAATGTTATGTGATCAGTCCTGCAGACTTATCTCTGTAGCTTAGGCAAGGCGAGAACGGGCCCACCTGTGTAGGCTTGTTTGGCATTGAGCTACATGAATGAAGAAACCTAGATCAAGGTGGAGAACCCACTGTTGAGCAGGGTAAATGTCATGGTGTTGTGACCCATGCAGCCAGTCTCTGAGTGTCCTTCTGGGCAGATAGGAAATATTTCACGGTTCACTGTTAATAAGATATGTTAATGATAATTTGGTGTAGTGTAATCAGGAGATAGAATGGCACATGTAAGGTGCATAGGTGGTTAGAGACAAACAACTGGGGTCACAAACGGTGGTCCAGCAGGAGGAGAAGAAATACTGAACAAATAAGGATAATTTGTGGGTAGAGTGGCTGGGTGTTCAGCTAGTACGGCAAGGGACAGAATACAGGGACAATGGAGCTCTCAAGGAAAAACAAGCAAGGGTTTTTTACAGGAAGTATCAAATAGTAGAGATTTGTCTCCAGTCCAAGCATGGCTGAGGACACGCAAAATATATAAACCAAGTAGCACAAAGAGAATATCAAGGGATAATGGGGCTAATGACAGTAAATGCAACAATGAAGATGGAGTGTTTTGAGAAGATTAGAAATTAAAATAGTACAGACTCAGTAGGGCCAGGGTGGAAGAGGTAAAAGCACATACAAGGTGTTTGGGAAGGGCACAGTCAGGGAACAGTACAAGCAACTGGAATATCTGATAGAGATTTCCATCTCCAAATTCCTTACCTTAGAATTGTCAGACTGGATCTGGATGTTTTCAAGCAACACCCCCACATGCCGGTAGGTGGTGTAATTCGGGTCCACATTGGCATTGTCAGCATCACCCACAATGGAAATTACATGCATGGTGTCTATATAGGAGCCAACCTTTACTTCACTTCTTTCCTTTCCATCCCAGATAGCGCTGATCCATGAAGAACTAACTTAGTCAACTTTTAAATGTTTATTCCTTGACTTTTTGTCAAAGTTTTTTGAAGAGATTTTTCTCCTGGTCTGACAGGATGTCCCCAAAGAAAAATACTGGTTTCAAGCCATGTGGTGCCTGTCACAAGCAGATGTCCACACTTGGTTTGTCTGTGGTACTTGGAGAGAAACCATGATTCTAACACCTGCGAGGACTGCTGTGCAATGCACCCAAAGGCACTAAAAGACCGTTCCCTCAAGAACATTTGCTTCTAATGTTGGATGATGCCACCACAATCAAGACCCTGGTTGCAAAGAAGGTTCTGGGATTGCTCGTAGAGCCACACCCAGCGGTCGCAGTCCTGTTCAAAGTCATCGGGTAAGTCCGACTGCAAGAAGAGATCCAAGAAGCCAAAGAGATCTTCGACTTAAACGCACCAATGCAAGGCACAGCAGAATCAGCAGCCTAAGTCACATGCTTGAGCAAAGCCTGGGATAGGGTCAGCTGTGTGCTTTATTGACTTTCCCTGAGCTGGAATGACCCTTACGCAGCTGCTAAAAATTGTATCCGGCCATGCACCTCATATTTGAGCGGCCCGGTCCCTCTGTAATACCTTTGGGCCTCCCAGACTCAGGAATGGCCCCCACTGGATCCTGGCTGGCAGTTTCACCCTTTGTGCCAGTCTGGCCTATAGATCTGGTGTTGGATCTCGAGTAGAGTTGACTGTGAGACCAAGACCTTCCTAGGCACCAGCTCCAGTACCAACAGTCCCGCCGCTGACCCACAGTGGCACCATCCCTATTGTCATTCCTGACTACGATATGGAGCTGGACGGGCGTCCAACACCAGTTCCGGCACCAACTGAGTACATGCCCGCTGGGTCGGAGCTAGTACCTTTTTCATTCGACAGGCCTGGAGGGGGAGATGAATGGGAGGGGTCTGAGGAAACGTATGGATTCCAGCATACCTAAGATGATACTGAGGACAACTGGTATTGGGAACTGGCAGATGCCAGTGGGTTAGACACTTCATCAGAATCTGGCTTGGTCTCTCCCACTAGTATCTCCAGAGGAGGGTGCCTCATTTGCTTTGGTAGTGCATAGGTCAGCTAAGGTATTTGGGACCTACAGTGGCAGTCAAGACAAATGTCTTGACAGAAGTGCTTTAGCCATGAGTTTCCCATCTGAACCCTTACTTACCTTTAGCAAGCCCGTAGTGATGTCTTACTCAGGGCCTGGTCCAAGTCCTGCACAGGGGCTCATGTGCATCTCTATGCGTCTCTACAATTGGCCACCACAATTGCTCCGATCCTGGGGACCCCAGTTTCTTTACTCAACACCTCACCCCGGAGAGCTTTGTGGTGCACGCCTCCACCTCTCCAGTCAAACTGGGCATGTTCCCTACCACTCCACTGGACCGGAAATCCAAAAAGCTGGATACCTTTGGGAAGAGGATGTTCTCTTCTGCCAGCCTTGCACTGTGGTCTATGAACACCACGTGGCTGTCTTAAATTTTGCAAATCATATCAGCTGCATCTTTGATGTACGAAGGGTGCTTTAAGACTAATGGTTCAAAAAAATACTCTACATACTTCCTGCGGGGTTCCCTAAGGGAACTCAGACTTGAGACTATTGGTCTCATAGGGGGATCATAGATATTTTTATGAATCTTGGGCAACCCATACAGGCATTGTAATATTGGGTGTTCATTATTAAGAAAATCATATTCATCCTGACAAGATTAACTCATTGTCTTTAGCTAACCTTAGAATGCTTTTGATTCTTACTACTAGAGCCTTCCACTCCTCTCTATTGGATTTCCTATAATGTGCTGCTACATTCAACAAAGCGTACATCCTCCTCATGTAATCACCCGTATCCATAACCACTATACTTCCTCCTTTGTCCCCTGGTTTAATCCTTACACTATCACAGCTCTCAAACAGTTTAAGGGCTTCTCTGTGTTTCTTAGAAAAGTTGTTCTTACTCCACAATTTCTTAGCAGAGAGATCTTCAACACCCCTTTTTCTATTTCTCTCTCAAATGTCTCTACTTCCTTTCCTAACATTTGCATAGATTGTGTCCACACAGAAGGAGGTTAAAACCCAGACTGATTATCTTTAACTATTAGTTCGTTCTCTGCAAATAATTTCCTTACCTTCATAAACAAATCCTTAATGTTATTCTCTATTGCAAATGTATTAGCTAATGTTGTAGGAGCAAATCCTAATCCCTTCTCCTTCACCCATGAAACGCCTTCACAGGGAAGAATAACGTAAAGCAGCTATTTGCACGGCATTGCGTTACTTCTGACATTTGAAGCCACTCAGAGCCACGTAAAGTGGCTTTGTGTGTCTTCAAATATCTGACTCTCCGTTTCCGTCACTCTTGCACCACTTTGCTTGGTGCATGATCGATGCAAACCTAGTCATATATATGGCCCTCTATCTGCAGATTCCTTACTGGCCTTAACATCCTCTCCGCACTATAAACTGACTACAGTGTGAGGGTCACCATTCTAAGGTCCTTAGAATTTCAGACCGGGTGTCAGTCTTCATCATGGCTCCACACTCCTGTTGTAGCAAGTCACAAATGGAAGGCACGTTCGCATGCTGGTGTGGCACCTATATAGGAACAGCACATATCATTTCCAGTGTGGAGAATGCTGACACGGGGCCAAATTACTCCAACAACATGCACGCAGGGGTACTGCTTGAAAATGTCCAGATCAAGTGTGACACCTAGGGATTATTGTAAGGTATGGAATATGTGGCTAGATAGAGTCTCTCACAGATATGGCATTACCAAAGGTAAGTAACTTGTTGTGGAGGTACGCAACGGACTGCAATGGTGAGAGAGAACAGGTGGGCAATTGAATAAGAGGAGTTTAGCTGGGGAGACATATAGACAGAGATCAGGTTTTGTTGGGACAGATGATGGAAATGGCATTTTCGTGCAAAAGGAAGGTAGGACGCATGAGGGTATCCAGGAGTCCAGTCACAAAAACACAGCAAAGTAAGAACGAAGCATGGTATAAGGTAGAGAATGGCACAAACAAAGAATAAAGACAGAAAGGGAAAAGGGACTGCAGGGGATACACCCACTATGGGCAAGGGAGTGGAAGAAAGAAATTACACAATATTGAGGTGAGGCCATGAAGAGAATTCTACTAGAGTTCTTACCATGTCAAGGAGGTGTGTTAAGCAAACAATACCAGGACAGGGTACAGATGTAAATGTAGAGGATCAAATGCAGGGATTGGATCCAGGAAGGAATGGGATGAAGGGAGAAAATGGTGCATGGAAGTGTACAAAGAGTTGGGGGAACGGAGAAGTCAAAGGGGTCAATGCTCTTTAAGGGAGAGGACTGAATGGATGAGATAAGTCGGCATTCCAAATACAAACCACACTAACAAGGAAGCTGACACAAAGAAAGAACATTTCAAATTGTATGCCAGAGGCTGAAACAAATTGACTCTTCCACAGGTACCTCTCAAAATAGTATGCACAAACTATTAAATAAATTGCCTTTAGCTAAGCTGTAGTCTGTGTGCCCTAGCAAATACATTGCAAAAAAATGTGATGGAGCCCAACATGGACCCATGTAGTAGGATGCACCTTCCAGACAGCATCACACCACAATCCAGAGTTGAAAAGGGGATGACGCAACTGTTCCACAAGATCAACAGGCTCAGATCTCAGATTTATGGACAGATTTACTAAGAGTTCACGTAACATAGTGCACCAGTGCAAGTTTCTGAACTGTTTTGCATGAATGGGAGGGAGGTGACGAGGGCCAAATTGAAAAGATATGGCACTCTAGTAGTCTTTCAATGCTGGCAAACATGTGTCTGCCTAGCACCAATGTAGGCACCCTTGTACCATGACACAAGTGTGTCTGCGTTATGTGCAAGACTGTTTTTGTGCAGGATCCTGCAAAAACAATTCAAAGAAGCATTTGCCTCTTTCTATATGTGAAAAGGTGGAAAGAGTTTGGTCCTGTTTCTGTTTGTGTTCTCATTGAAGCAGAAGAACAAGACATCTTCCCTTGTCCCTTTGACCGTTTTTGACGTAATCGTCGATGGAAAACAACCCTACCCCTGTTGAAGAGGCCCGCATCAGTGAAAACTATGCCCTTATGACTGTAGAATAAGTACAGATTCAGAACAACTTTTTATTAATCACTGGAAAAGATAGCTTATGTGGTGATGGTGACTACCATCTGGAGATTGATGAACCCTACCATACTATTTACAGACACATTGCATCTAAAATGGAGGGCATTTAACAAAGAAGTTGGGTATGGAAGTACCTACAATTCTTTGTAGCTGTGTTGATGTCTATATACAAAAGGAAAATATTCAGAACTATTATTACTGAAGAAGCCTTTTCAGTTCCTTCCTGCCAGAAGTGCATAAAGGAAGACACAGAGAGAGAGGGAGAGATTTGACAACCAGAGCCCTTCACAGGAGGGCATTGCCTCAAAAGTGAGAGGAATTTCATCAAATAAAAGAGTGTTGTATGTTTTGACAGCAGGGCCACCTCATCCAGTTGGATACACCAAGCAGATTGGCCTTGCTAGGACATGGAAGTAGGAAAGTTAGAAACATTTTCCATGTCCAAACTTTTACATTTTTCTGAGGAATTTCAATCTGACAGTGTGGAACTGCCAATCAAATAATTTTTGCAGTCAGTCCCCTTAAAGCTCTGGAGCTAATTTCACAAACGTCTTGGGGTGCCCAAACAACCACAGGAATACACTGATTATGTCCACCAGACCTCAGGTGGAGTAGTTGTAGACTATCAGGGTATCTGGCCGAGTGAAACAGCAAATTCCAGTCCAGGTCCAGTTGCTACTGTTCAAATGGATTTCTTCACAAGAAAGTCCTCTTCAGCTTGTTTATGTTCCTGGTGGTACCCAGAGGATCAGCCTCATAATCCTAGAAGACCTTTGTATCCTTGGGTTTCAAAAAGGAAGTTGGTCCGAACTCCTCAGGTCCTTCTCACATGCCAGAGAAGCCAAGTGCAGCATATTCAGTCTGCCTGGCATCCTTTAGCAAGTTTAGTATTTTCCTGATAAAGGCTGGATGAGGGCCCAGTCTTGTACGGTCCACCAGCAAGTAGGTGGGGAACACCCTTTGATACTGCTAGTTCCTCTATGATCAATAGAGTCATAGCTCCCAGGCCATGACCAACCTACTTTTTCTGTAGTTCCTGTTTGCCTTACTGTAAACAGGCCAAACATTTAATGTGTCAGGGCAAACTCATGGTGGCCAAGGTCTTTGGCCACATTAAACTTGGGCTCTGAGGCTGGGTATGTGAGTGGGGGTATACTGTGGTAACACTAAAATCCAGTTTGAAGCACTCACTGTACCACAACAAACCCAGAGACAGCTGCCTGGTAAGTCACAAACAGAGTCTTTGAGTTAAAAGGCATCAAATACACAAGAATTGGTTTGGCATCCTGTTTTCTTCCTGTCAAATGTTAGATGTGGCTCAACAGAACGAATAGGAGTCAGAACCACGAATGCTGGAACCATGCATGCCTAAACAACGCGGTCAGAACAACAACACCATTGCTATCACAAATGCCTTTACCACTAATGCCTTAACAACGGTTTTTCGTTGTAGAGGCATTCCTGGGAAAGGCATGCGTGGAACGGCATGCGTGGTTCCAGCATGCAACTCCCCCCACCTGACCCCCACCCCTAAAACAATGGTACCCAACCCCCACCCCACCCCTAAAACAATTCTACCACTACCCCAAACCCCACACCTAAAACCTAAACTACCCACCCCTACCCAGCCCCTAAAAACTAAAGATACTCCAACCCTCCACCCCACCCCTAAAACTACTGCGACCCACCAAAACCTAAACTACCTCCCACCGCTGCCCCTAAAAACTAAAAATACCCCGACACCCCCACCCGCACCCTACAGACCCCCACCCCTAAGACTACAATGACCCCACCTCTAAAACTACCACAATCCCCACCCCCTAAAACCTAAACTACCCCAGCCCCCCACCCCACTTCTAAAAACTAAAAATTCCCTGACCCACCTACCCCCAAAACTACATCGACCCTACCCCTAAAAGTACCGCAATCCCACACTCCCCACCCCCCTAAAACCTATACTACCCTGACCCCCAACCATAAAAACTACAAATATAATGACCCCCCACACCCTGCCCCTAAAACTACACCAACCCCATCCCCTAAAACCTAAACTACCCGACCCCCATCCCGCCCCAAAAACTAAAAATACCCCGAACCCCCCACCTCCACCCTGTCCCTACAACTACCGCTGCCCCCCAACCCCCTAAAACCTAAACTACCCTGCCCCCCAACCCCACCCCTAAAAACAAAAAATACCCTGGCCTGCCACCCCATCCTAAAATTACAACGACCCACACCCCTGCCTCTAAAACGGTCCCAGCCCCACTTACCTGATCGTGTCCTCCGACTATGCCGACTCCCTTCCTCTGTGCCTTAACCACGCATGTGTGTGGTTCAGCACATGCGTGGTTAAGGCACAGAACAACAAAGTCGTGGTTAATGAAAGCGTTGTTCCACTTTAGTTTTTCGCGACTTCGTTGTTCAGGAGTCATGGTTGGGGATGTTTCCCAACAGAGCTGTTAAGCAGGACTTGACATTACAGTGTCAAAATGATGTCCACAACCTACCCTCTGAATATTCTATGGGATTCCTAGGGGTCATCTCTGTTTATTAAGGTCAGCCTATTGTTTGCTTCTGGGAGGCCGTTTGGACATTTTTCTCACATACTCCCGGGCTTGAGCACAGACTGGGAGTTTGCAAAGGTTAATGCCATTAAGCCTTCTGACAGCTCAGGCAATTATTTATTTTTATTAAAAATCAGAATTCAATATGGTCTTATACATATGACAGCAAGACCTTGAAAAATGAAAATAGGTTTTAGGGGGCCATTATAACCCTGGTGGTCGGTGTTATAGTAGAGGTATTACCGCCAACAGGCTTGCGGTACATACCTCCACTATTATGACACTGGCCGTTTGGCCAAAGCCAAACCGCCAAGTTAACACACCGACTGCCATGGTGGTAACGACCGCCAGGCTGGAGACTACAGTCTCCAGCCCAGCGGCCGTCACTAGGCCGTCCATGGCATTTTGACCCCGCCCACCGCAATGGTTTCTGTGGGTTCTGTACTACCACGGAAACCATGATGGTAGGCACTATCACTGCCATGAAATTCCTTCCCTGGCACTGATAGGGGTCTCCGCCCCCTCCTGACCCCCCACATACACACACACATACACACATTCACCCACGCATGTGAGGGAGCATAGATTTATACTCAAAGTTAACATGAAATGTTTATGAACTAATGTATAATAATGCCGCATAGAAAATGTATTAATGTGTTTTGCTAAACGTGCACTTGAAATGTGCCCATGGGGAGTGGCCCCAATGTATACAATGACTAATAAAATTGACTAATGATGAAATAACAATGCGTTAATGAATGATTCTACACTAATATTAAGAGTTATATGTTAAGGATTTGCTAGTAAATCATTAGGCCTTAGTTAGCATGAGTCGAGGCCGAGCTGCCCGGTTTCATATTAAATGTGTTTTTCTAATGTGCAGTGTGCTGACTTGCTGAAGGACATGAACTCGTATGTTTCCAAAGCTAGAGGATGTATGTAACCGTAGTGGATCCGTTCCCATGAAATTCGACTTGCTCAGAGAAACATTTTTGCTGAATGCAACAGTGTAGACTAGTTACAGGTACAAGGTCGCCTGCCATTAGGGAGATGCCATTGCGAACTTTTGATATGACCCAGACACTTTGTCACTCTGCCTAGAGACTTTGCTGTTTGGTTCTTCAAACCATCCTCGCCCTTATCTTGCCCGTTCTATACTTTTCCTCCTTATGAGTGAAGTGTCCCTTCCTTACCCGTCTTGCTGAATCCCCTGGCTGATGGCGAATCAACTCATGTCCTGAGGACGAAGACTGACCCTGTATGCTGACCCAATACGGAGGGTAACTATATGATGATGAAATTGTAATTGTCTGTTTGCCTTTCCTTTCTAGGTACCAACTGCTTCCTTTTGACAGAGACCATAGTTAGATGTTTTCCAAATTAGTGTTACCAAATTATTTTGCATGAAGCCCAACATGCCAATGCTAATTCGAAGTTAGTTAAGAGGCTCACTAAACGGACACAAATAGACAAGTGACTGAATCAATGCTTTGCTGAACAATGTTCTAATGATACTCTGCTGAGGTTAATCCATGTTGATGTCGTGCTATATTCTAATGTTCATGATCTTTGCTTTGATGAAATCCTATTCAAGTTGCCATATTATGACTATTTTGATGTGTTTCATGGTTTTGAGACTAATAAACTTACTGGTAGAATTGTAACCAATAGGGAATAAACATCATATAATCTTACTAAACTGGTGTGGTTATTCATGACTGAAAGGTCATGGTGGTTTCCGAGTCTTATTGATAATGTTATTGATTTGTTGATTGACATGTTGATTAGTTATCTCGTCCTAAAGTGTCTTCAATCAGGGTCAAAAGATTAATTGGCCTAAAACGAGTCCCAGAGTGAATAAATTAGCTAGATTGTGACGCTTTACCACATGCATACATTCATACACACTCAGAGCAACACTCACGGACATACATCCAGGGACACACGAAACACATGACACTACATGCTTGTACACACACACCCACTCATGCACACATGCATTACACACGCATGCACGCATTCAAACACAGTCATGTGCCCCCCCACACATGCCCACAACACCCCCCACACCCCTATCTAGTCGGAGAACCCAACTTACCTGCTTGCAGGGGTCCTCTGACAAGAGATGGGATGCAGCGCTGCTGCCAGCAGAAGCATCCACCAGCAAAACACTGCCAGGACATATCATGTAAAATGATACGGTAGGCGGTGTTTTGCTGGCGTGGTGCTGCTGCTCGCAGCAGTGCCACCTTACCTCCGTCTGCCGCCATGACCGTAGCCGGAATTCTGCTGGCATGCTGGCGGGATTCGGGCTACGGTCATAATGCCAGGGATGGTCAGTAGGCACGGCGATGGCATCTTGACGGCTGTCACTGTGGCAGTAGGTGGCATTTGCCGCCAATATCATAATGAGGGCCTTAGGGACTTGTTGCTATAGTGACATTGCAATGTTAATTTTCAACATGTGGCACTATTAAATACCATGCACTCTAATTTGTTGACAGCAGCACTTACATAGAGGTGACTTCCTAATATTTAAAAAGGAGGATTTTACCTATTAAAAAGGGTTATTTTAATAGGACTTTTTACACTGCAGCAGTCAGGCTACAATAGTAGCCCTGACGTCTTGTTTCCTTTGTTATAATGAGTGATGGGTAGAATAAGTGTTTCAGTCCTGAACTAACTTTTACATTTCCATGCCATGGCCCCAGTTTCTACATCAGACACTAACTATAGCCTTAGCATGACAGCGAATGATTAGTAAAATTATAAATGTTTTAGGGTTCAGAGCACATACACTGGACAGCAGTAAATGCAGCAACAAATAGGGTGAGTATGTAAAAATTATTTATTTCTAATGCCCCCTTATCATTTTAAACAAGAGTTTGTCTTGCAGCAAAAAGAGGATTTCATCACTGTATGTACAACTAAGGTGCATGTAAACACTTTCTGAGGACATTTCCAAAAGGGTCACCTTAGTTGTTGAGCACTCCACAGAGCTTTTGAATGTTTTTCTCAGGAAAATGCATTAACAATATGTTCTTTCACTATTTCCGGCAGCAGATGAAAGTAAACACCTGAATGAAAACAATGCTAATAGGCGATCAGATAAATTACATACCTTTAACAATGCGCATGGGGATAATACTGGTATATGTGTGTGGGATAGTTGCAAAAAATGTGTCTTTCAATAGGAAACATTCAATGGTGTCTTCTTGACAAGCAAGTATCGTGCAAGACATAGAATAATTTCCCATTTTGAAGAGGCCAAAACATGGTATCACCTTCGCTCAAGGAGGATAATTTCTGACAAAAAGTATCACGGAAACAACCAGCAAAAAATAATTTAAAGAATAGTGAAATAGGAACACACCCTTACAAAAGCAAAGCTCAGAATCTATACTCCATTCCCGACAATTTGGAAGTATGACAATGTATCCAACTCACATAATATCTGCAGGTCACACTAGCATGCAAGGCTCTACACAACCTAGGGCCATCCTACATCAACCATCGACTGAGCTTCTATGTCCCAGCAAGACAACTATGCTCCACCTCGCGAAATCCTGCCCACACACCCCTCATTCATCTCAGCCACAACAGAGGTCGCTCCTTTTCCAACATATCAGCCAAGTCCTGTAATAGCCTTCTCCTCGACCTCCGAACAGCTCTCTCCCTGGTGATCTTTAGAAGGGGACTCAAGACATGGCTTTTCAAAGAAGAAACAGCACCCTCAGCACCCAGATACCCTTAGGGGTAATAGTGCTGAGCTTTACAAATGCTATATTTGATTGATTGGTTGATTGCAGTTTAGTCTCCAAACACCAGTTCATAAAATCACAACGGGAAAAGACAATTATTTCCTACTCTCTCTGGGCTCAAATGCCCTCTTTGTGCCTTCAATCAGTCACCCATATTTGAATGTTTTTGTTATAAATTCCATGGTGTGACCATTAAAAGCCCTGCCCTTTCGAGCCAATACATTAAGCCATTAAGGTTCACTATTACATTTGTATGTTTGTGTGTTTTATTTTAATTTAGAGTGCCTGGACATTTTCCTCATAGTTTTAATGAGTTATGCAGAATATAGATATTTGATTTAACTTTATTTCTGCATCGGTAGAACATGTCATCAGTCATGGTACCATGAAAGGCATGTGTTTCAGTTAGATCTTCCGCTGACAATAATCTGAAACTGACTTTGCACTCAGAATATATTTACAATTACTGCATGTTTAGTGATCCTTGAAACACACAATCGCAACTTGCACCAACATTGTAAAGCTTAAAGGAGTTTCCACTTACTATCCAGCTCGCGGTTCCCACAGTTTATTATTTTGATTAATGAGACCCTCATGGACCAAGTTTTATAACAATTTCTTCATTGGTACAGTAATTCTAGGTCCACAGTATTGAATACAATCATTGACATCACAGATATTTAAATGTGTTATACAAAATGTGTAATTTTTACATTAGTAAATAAAATGCTATATACCTTGCTCATTGATGCATAGAAACAAGAACAGTATTTTTTAAAGGAAAACAAGACATTGGAGTATATTGAAAAGCAGAACAAACAAATTAGATTTTAATCGTTGGCTACATTATAGTTCAGATTTGCAAGAAAATGACATGTGTTAATGAAAATGTCTACTGCATGATTAGAATCATTGGTGTCAGGGTCTATTAAAGTCTCTAATGCCACCCTGTCTTCTTCACTTAAAATTAAAATATTTTCTGGGACCTGTACACAATTGTTTCCTTCAGCAGTAAATGTGTAACCATAGTTATCAACCCCATAATCATCTCCCTCACAGAAGGTGTCTAACATTGAGGTAGCACTGAGCATGCCAGCAGTCCATAGCTGTAAAGGAGTTAAATGCCCTGTTGTACGCATATGGTGATTATTCCATTGGTTTACAAACTCAACAACTGCTTTATTTAGTCTCTTTAGGTAAATATAGTGCATTGCAAAAAGATGGACTTCATTTTGAATATCTAGTATTCCATTTTGTTCCATCCAAAGGAACAAATTTTTGAAATAATGAACAACAACTCTGTTTAACTCTGCCCACAATCGTTCAATACGTTGATTGTGAACACTTCGGCCACAAATAAAACTGCCTCTGTTTAAACCTCTTCTATGTACCATGTAACGTGCAACATCAACGTTTTCAACACCCATGTCTCCCCTAACCCTCAACGGCAGTCCAAATCTGGATATTCCATCTCTGAAAAGATTAAGAACTGTGCCTGCACGATTGTTAGTGCAACATTTCACATATATAATTGCTCTGCTGTAGCCATCGATGCAGCCATGGAAAACAAACCTCCACCGTATCAGCTTGTGGTTACTGTCAACGTGCCTAATAAATGAAACAAAAATGTTTTAGATTGGTGAATAAATATTTCATACTTTAAAAAAAAAGAAAAATGGCACTATAACCTTCACTATGAATTGACTGGATTTATAGGCGGATATGGGGGGAAATCTCCTGTTGTGCCCTCTACCACTATAACTAAATCACTCATCATGTGTTTTGGTCCGTAGAAAGCAGTACTGTAAACATTGATTGCTGATTATTACATTTGCAGATGAAAAGGTGGGGTCAAATCAGACCTTCTCTTATTATCTCATCATCTTCTGACTAGGAAGAATTTATCCAGAAGATAAGGAATGCCCAGAAGTTAAATCATTTTTGTGGAAAAGACAAAACTGAATACGTTCTGTGGTAAAATGCATCTTCATAGATATCTTTGGTCGTCACTGGAGGGACCCAACTTAACCTTATACAATGACTCAATGACATTTGCTCAGCACCCACACATGTCAAAGTACGACTCACAACTTCCCAATACTCAAAACTGGCTGCATTAAGAGTCAAAACCCAATTTCGATTGACGGCTTTCACCATCTCCCACTATGTTTTAACCTTCTACTTACCAAAATATATGTAATGGGTCAATAAAAAGAAACAAATGATTTTATCAAGAAACCTCAGAGACTCATGCAGCTCTATCCTGAATAGAAGATCATTACCAAACTAATGAACACATTGGGAAACATTATCTACCTTCTTCCAGGAAAAAATAGGAAAAATAGAACTCTGATACCTGACATTCATGAGATACTCTCTTTCGCACTAGTCTGCAAGTCCGCATAGATATGGTCTCCATTGTATGAGATAAAGCAGACAGAATAGACAAAGACTGACACTGAACTAAGACCTTCTTTTTACTTCTGCCATTCTATACCAACCAAGCTAATGAAGCATATAGTCCACACATAACAATCCTAGTCAATCTCCATAAGGCAGCACATAGTGGAAGAAAATGTAAAAATCAGCCAAGTCATTCTTGTGCTCAAGTGATCCAATTCAGAAAACCCACATAATGTCTGACTATTTTTCAATGTGGATGTCCTAGCCAACTCCTGGAAAGCTACATAATTAAATAATTACTGCCTTTTAACAATGAAATGCAACCAGCCTCTGGATGATCTTCAGTCAAGATTCTGTGTTGGCAGTAACACAACAACCACTGTGGTACAAATAGCAGATGATGCTGTCAAAATCCTGGTCTACGTTGAATGATGTTGTCTCATTCTTCCCAGTTTGACAGAGTTACTTAATAGATTCCATCATGCTAGCCTTTTGTAAACAATTGAACGGTGGTTGAAAAACACTGAGAAAAACTGATTTCTGAAAATAAAACTGACAAACATACTGTCAAACCACTTAGCCTCACTACCAGGGAGTAGTCAAACAGTCCATTCCTTCCCTGACTCTCTTTAAAGCATACACAAAACACCTTTCATTACTTCTCAATCATTCAAACATCTCCTGTTGCCTCAATGTGAACAACAGGCAGCTCTGTTTAAAAGTCTCCTAACTACAAGACAATATGTGAAGTAGCAGAGATACTAAAATTCTTTTAATCATTAATTTGACACCGCCACCTTAAACTAAACACTCTGAAAAGTGAATTCACCTCCTTCTCTGCATTGACATGCACAACTCCAGGGAAAACATGGTTAAATGTAAATAACTTGCTGAATTGAAAACAATTGTAATGAGTGCTTGACACTTGGAAAAATGAACTTAAATAATAACATCAATTCCCAAGCTAAAAATGCTCACTACCAAACCAGGCTAGTAGGAGGCATTAAATGAATCATTCCACAAAATACCCTCAGATCAGTGGTACAAACCTTTGTCCTCTCTATGATTTCTTAGCATGTTTCCTTACTTTCTGAATTTTGTTAATTCTCTTTGCTCCATTAAAAGCAGCCCTCTACGCCGAAACTTGGTTGATGTCTGATCATACCAGATCACTCCATTGGACTCATTCAAACAGATTCTCATAGAAAACAGAGGTATTTACAAAATAGCTCTCACTGTCCATTGCTCTTTACACAACACCTCCCCCGCAGCTATTTCACTGACAAGTTTCTCTGGTGGGCCAAGTATAGTGCAGAGTGCAGGCTCTCTCCTACTGTAGACCCCACCCTTGAAGATAAACAAAAGGTTCCCAATAGCTTTCTCAGAGAGTGGTCCTAGAGTATGAAATTTAGGCCCAGATTTATACTCTGTGCTGAATTAGCGTAATTTTTTTTTACGCTAATTCAGCGCAAACTTAACTCTATATTGGTATTTTGATGCTAGAGTAGTCTAACGTCAAAATATTGGAGTAAACATCATATTTTGCAAGCGGAAAACTACCTTGCGTCAATGAAATGCAAGGTAGGCATTCCTGGGCAAAAAAATTACTCAAAGGCTCTAGCGCCCTATTTATCCTCCCATGCAAAAATGGTGCACATGAGGGAGGCGGGCCTAGATAATGGCGCTAAGCTTGCTTGCAGAAATGCTTGCAGAGACATGAAAGGAAAGGAAAGGCCTTTCCTTTCCTTCCATCCATCTGCCTGCATCCTCCTCTGAAGCAGAAGAGAAATGCTGAGCATTTCTCTTCCGCATCGCGCTTGAAGCATGCTGTTGTCCTTTAATAAAAACAGGCAGTATTTCAAAAAACAAAAACTGTTTTATTTAAAAAGCAGTCACAGACATTGTGCTGACTGGAAGTTGCATTCAACTTTGTACAGCCTCACTATGGTCTGCAAGAGCAGTCCCTGCGTCCAGACCCATTCATGTGGATAGTGTGACAATATAAACACAACTGGAACACACAAGAACACAGCAAAAACCAGCAACATTGCAGAAAATAACAAAATCAGAAAATGTATCAAAAGCACATAATAAAAGCAAAGCAGCAAACATGGCACAACAACACTACAACATACAAAACCACACGAACACAACAGAAAATAATAATACTACAAAGGTCAATGCTTTTAAGCACTAAACACAGTCATGTTCAATATGATTGGAGGATTATAGAGATTACTATGTAAGGCTGAAGGCTACGTCAATGGATTCTATGGGGACATGGGCTTGGTGCAAAACCCCCGGACACAGGGCATTATCTGAAGCTAAGAGTTGTTGCTGCGGGCCAAAGATGTTGGTAGATTTTCATTGCTCTGGCCTAAATAATTCACTTATAATACATTGTTAAAGTGAACCATTCACATTCTTTGCGAGAGAAGCAACCTATAAATGATAGATAGATAGATAGATAGATAGATAGATAGATAGATAGATAGATAGATAGATAGATAGATAATTCATCTGAAATGATTTACCATAAATGATTTGGACCCTGCACATGGTACACCCTTCGCCGAATAGCTGTACGTTGTCTAATTGCTCTACCAACAGGGTCAAGAAGATGAAGTCTAGTTCTCACTCTCCATCTTTGAATTCTTAGTCCTTTACTTCTCAAGCTTCCGCAAACATAACTTTCTCCCGAATCAGGTGTTGAACTTAGAATGTTTACGATTTGTTGATCAAGTTCTGCATCACTTATATTGGTAAACCTATTTTCAGAAGATGTACACAAACCCATTTCTACTCTTCGTCGGTAAAGAGTGGAGGAACTTATGTTCAAACATGATGCAATTGATGCCCATGAAAATCCAATCTCCCATAGGTACTCAATGTTTTCTTTTGGAACAAGAAACCTGCAGAAACAGAAATAAAATAGGATATAAGGAGCTATTTGTAAAATAGTGTGAAAGAAATAATAAAACTGAACTGACCTTGGTCTTCCTACACCTTGATTTACGACGAGTGTACGGAAAGTACTTGCAGAAACAGGTGACAAACTGGTGATCTTGTTTTCAATGTTTGTAATTGAAACAGAAGTGAATCTACACAACTCTTCTAAAATTAAGCTCACAGGGATAGTTGAAATTCCAGAAAGATTGTAAGCTGTTAATATGGCAATTAGAATTTCCAAATGGCTCTCCAGTTTTCTCTGCAGGTGTTCCAAATAGTTAATATCAACAGACATCAAAGCTCGTTCTAAAGCAAAAAAGCATGATTTTAAAGAAGTGAAATAGTCCACAAGATCATCTGATAAGGCTGCACCAAAGAAACAAAGAAGCAAAATGAGCATAAAACAAAATCTAGATGCACTTGTTAAAGCCATGCTCAATAAGGGCAAAAATATCAAGGACTGAGAATTTTTAGGAATTGGTTTTCCTGTTTGATTTCTACTGTGATTTGATTGGGCCTCACTGTCATGTGCTTTCTAGTGTTGCTAAATCAGCCACCTCATTACTATTTATTGACCTAGGTGGTTGCTGATCCAGTGTGTTGGTCTCTTTTCTTTTATGTGCATGTCATATTTATCACAGGACTTCATAGTTAAGTATGTGAAATGCACATCAATTTCAGTGCATGCCATCATTATTTCAGTACATTTTTTATTTACTTAATTTGACTTTATTATTAGTTTAGCAGGTGCTATATCAATTCTATGATATGTCATACAGATTTCAATGTAGGTCATATTAATTTCAAAATGTTTCATACTTGTTTCAAATTACGTAATATTTATTTCATTGCATGGTATTTAATGTGTGTTGTATTCATTTTTAACAATGTGATATTCATTCCAGACTCGGTCATATTATTTTTAGATACGCAAAATGTACTTGACTGGGTGTCATTTTCTTTTTAATGTGTCATTCATTTCAAATTATGCAGAATAGCTTTCAATGCTCCACATTACCTTCAATCCATGCCATATTGGTTTCAACAAATGTCATATTATTTTCAATGTAATAGTAGTCACATTCATCTCAATGCAAATCATATTAATCTAGATGTAGATTATATTTATTTGCAAAAGTGCCATATTAATTTTAGCATAAGTCATATTTCTTTCAATGTGTGTCATGTAGACTACTGTGTCTGCCATATTCATTTCAACATATGTCATATTCACTTATACATGTGTCAAAGTAATTACAACACAGGCCATGTTAATTTCTATATGCAAAAGAAGCATTTCAAGACGCACCATATTCATTTACATACATGTCATCTTCCATTATCAATATAAGCCCCATTGAAACTAATATGAAATGCCTTCAAATGAGTATGACCAAAGTTGAAATTGTCATGACATTTGCCAAAATTAATATGGTGTGCATTGAAATTAGTCTGAAACATATTCAAATGAATATGATATATGTTAAAATGGATATGTTGCATCTTAAAATGAATATAACAAGTGTTAATATGAATACGACATCCATTGAAATAAAAATAACATTGATTGAAAGCAATATAGCACATGTTAAAATGAATATGACATGAGTTTAAATGAATACGGGCTACATTGAAAAAAATTTGACATGTTTTATAATGAATGCGAGATATGTTAAAATGAACATGACATTTATCAAAATTAATATGGCTTGCATTGAAAGTAGTATGATACACATTGACGTGATTATGATACATGTTGCAGTGGATATGATTAATGTTAAGATTAAAATGATGTGTTAATTTTAATGAGACAAATTGAAAGGAATATGACATGCTAAGATGAATATGACATGAACTGAAATGAATATGAGCCCTACTGAAATTAGTTCAGCATGCTTTAAAATGAATATGAGCAATGCTGAAATTAAAATGAAACCTGTCAAAATTAATATGTTATGCTTTGAAATTAATATGATACACATCGAACTGCATCTTGTATATATTGAAATGAATATGACCTATGTC
This sequence comes from Pleurodeles waltl, assembly GCF_031143425.1. Lineage (NCBI taxonomy): Eukaryota > Metazoa > Chordata > Amphibia > Caudata > Salamandridae > Pleurodeles > Pleurodeles waltl. The sequence goes on along the minus strand of NC_090437.1, from coordinate 603,968,994 downwards.
AAAATGGATGACCCATCTAAAAATTATTATGACAAGGGTTAAGGAGAATATAAGATCCATTAAAATGAATATGATATTCATTGAAAGGAATAGGACACATTTTAAGATGAATATCAATCACTTTGAAATGAATATGACACCTGGTGAAAAAAATATGGCCCACACCAAAATGAATGACTGATTTTTGAATGAATATGAAACTATGTGAGATAAATGTAGTATGCTTTGAAATGAACAAAGCACATATTGAAATGAACACAAGCCATGTTTAACTGAATATGACCCCTGTTTAAATTAATATGGCTTGCATTGAAATTATCTTGATTTGCTTTAAAATTATTATTACATATTGAAATTGTTATTACATAGGGCCTTATTACGAGTTTGGCGAACGGGAAAGCTCGTCTGCCAAACTCCCGACAGGGGGGGCGCTGCCTTCATGGCGACAACCCCACCAGAGCTATTAAGAGTTTCCTGCTAGGTCAGTGGGCGGAAACCTCGGTTTCCACCTGCAGGCCTAGAAGGAAACAGGCTACAGCATTGTCTCCAGCTCATAATCGGGCCAGCGGCAATGCTTTTGCCTGCAGGGTGCACCAGCACCCTCTCAATGTTTACTGTCTTCAAAGCAGACAATGAACATTGCAACAGTGCAGAGCAGGGGGGTCCCAGCACCGACCATTCTAAGTGCATGGGCAGTGCAGGGAGCCCCCTGCACCTGTTCTCCACCAGCCTTTCCATGACGGTGTAACCGTCATGTAAAGGCTGGCAGAGAACAGGGTCATGCATCGCTGCCCTGGCGGATTATGATCTCCGCAACCGCTGGGACTCCGGGATCATGGATCCTGGTGGTGCTGGCAGTCTTAATGTGGCCGACGGACCACTGCAACAGCGGCGGCCCTGACTGCGAGTGTGGCGGTCTGAAGACTGTCACACTCATAATGAGGCCCATATTGTGAAAGGATATGATATGGACTAAAATAGATTAACAAAAATTAATACATCACACAGTTAACAAAATATTAAACAAAGAACCAGCTTTTACAATGTATCCATAACATGCATCCATTTACAGTGCAGATAAGTATTTTTACATTTCATACAAAGTAATTTATCATGCAGGTAAGTCTCTTTGTAAATAACAATTTTTTATGTGGCCATAGAGGTAAAGGGAGGTAAGGATGCTTTTAGAGTTTAAAGGTTAGTAAAGGTAAGGCAGCAATAAAGACTGAAGAGTAAAAACACAAAAACAAACATGAAGGATAAAGGAAGAGGAAATAAGGAATCAGGAGAAAGGGATGAGAGTTAAAAAGTCAGAAATGGTGAGTGAAAGCTTAATACAGAGGTGCGAATGGTGATTAAGGGACAAGTGGTAATGACTGAGGATGAAGAGTAAGAGAGTAGTATTGTAGGACAAGCAGTGAGCGAAGGGAGGTAAAGAATGAGATGTGAGAGTTAAAAGTTGGGGGATGATGACTGCGGTTTGAGGCCTGAAACCAAAGAAAGTCTGTGAAGAGTGAGGGACAAGGAATATGGCATGAGAAGTAAGGACTGAGGCGAGAGTGATGAGGGCTGATAAAGAAAAGATGAGAGGTGAGGGATGCGGAATGAAGAATGAGAAGTGAAAAATGAAAGTTTAGGGACAGGAAGCAAGGAACAAAGAACAATAAGGAAAAAAAGAATGAGAAGTAATGAATGAAAGATGAAGAATGAGGTATGGGTGTGAGAGCAAAAGAGTGTGGGATAAATAATTAGGGGTCAGGAATTAGGATTGATAAATAAGAGCTGATGGGTGATAATGAGGGTTAAGGAGAGGTTTGATGCATGAGGGGTCATCAGTGAATTATAACAAAAGGAAGATGGAAATAGGGATGAGTGATAAGGAATGAAGAATGAAAACAGCAGCATGAGTGATTAGATTATCCTAAAATAGACAGGGGTGAGTACATTTTAGGACATCATTGTTAATCAATTTCACTCATTACACAAAGTGAGGAGAAAGGGTGAATCACAGGATAGATAGAATGAACAATTACGGCCAAGAGGGGTGGGAAGAAGAGTGAGTGCTGAGGTCCAAGAGCTAGGGACTTACTACTGAGGGATGACGGACTGGAGGCAAGTATGTTGTGAACCCCCTGCTTTAGCAGCTAACAGAGGGGTGGGGCTCTTAATGGGCCTCTTCCGTACACAGCTCAGCAGACAAAGGCTCATAACCTGAAAGGGTGGGTGGGTAGATGGTTGAGTGAGTAAAAGGACTAATGGATAGGTGGGGACATGAAAGGGTGGATGGATGAGTGAAATGGTGGATGGAAGGATGAATGTATGAGTCAAAGTATGGATAAGTGACAGAATGAATGGATGAGTGAAAGGGATGGTGGATGCATGGATGGATAAAAGTGTGCATGATGGATAAGTGAAGGATGGATAGATGAATGAAAGAGGGTGGATGTATTTTTGAAAGGGCAAGTAGATGGATGACTGAAGGTGGAGGGATGATGAGGAAAGATGCATTAGTGAAAGGATGGATGGATGGGTGAAGTGATAGAGTGGATAGATGGATGGAATGAAAGGATGGATAGCTGAATGAGCAAAAGGATGGATGGGTAAATGGATGGAGGGATGGATGAGTGAAAGGATTATGCTGGGGCTTTGTGAACCCCCCCCCCCCAACTTTAGAAGCTACAGCAGGGTGGAGTTATTGATGGGTCTCTTCTGTGTGCAACTTGGCAGAGAAAGGATGAGTCGATGAGTGAAAAAATAGATGGGTGAGTTAAAGGGTGGATGCATGGATGGATATATGAGTAAAAATGATGAAAGAATGAAAGGTAGGGTGGGTGGATGTATAAGTGAAAGGGCAATGGATGGTGAGAAAAAAGAAAGATGGATAGATGAGTGAGTGAAAGGATTGATGGCTGAGTGAAAGGGAGGGTGGGTGAATTGATGGATGAGATGAATGAAAAGGAGGATGGACAGATGGATACAGTGAAAGGGTGGATGGATGTAATGAAAATATGGATGGATGAGTGAAAGGATGGAAGGATAAAATAAAGGATAGATAAGAGAGGATGGATAAGTTAAGAATAGGTGAGAGACTGAATTGGAGGGTGGATGAATGAATGGATTGATGGATGGATGAATGAAAAGGGTGATGGATGGATGAGTGAAAGGAAGGGTGGATTTAAGAAAAAGTGTGTGGGCAGAGGAATGAAAGCATGGGTGGATGAGTGAGTGGATTGATGGATGAGAGAAAGAGTCAATGGGTGGATGGATGAGTGGTTGGGACAAAGGAAGAAAGGAAGGATGGATGATTAGATGGCTGAGTGAAAGATGGATAGATGAATGAGTTGAAAGGAGGAGCGATGAGAGGAATAAGGGAGGAGGTTTGAGTTGTGAGGATGAGGAGTGAAGGAGGAGAAGATGGCGAGTGACAGATGTGAGAAAGGGTGAGAGTGAGGGCTGGGGATTGAGACTTGAGGAAATAGCGATTAAAAGTGAGGGATTAGAGATGACAAATGAGAAATGAAGGATGAGTAGTTGGAAATCAGGGCTGAACATTGTAGAATGTGGGATGGTAATGAGGAATGATGGTTGACTAAAAGATTAAAAAAAGGATGAGATTTGAGGAAAGAGGAGTGAGGTCAAGAGGGTACAAGTGAGGAATGAAAACTGAGGCATGAGATGTAAGGGGGCAGCATGCCCTAAAATGGACAGCGTGGTATTCATTTTAAGTTATCATCATTGTCCATTCCATGTATTTCTCAGAGGGGAAAGTATGAGCAGTAAGGGATGAGGAAAGAAGAATAGGGAGAGATGAGGAATGAAGTGTGACAAATAAGCGATGTGGAGTGAATAGAAAAGAGTGGGAGAAAAAGGGGTGGAATAAGGGGCAAAGGATGTGAAGGATCAAATGACAGGTGAAGGGATGAAACATAAAAAGTAGATTGAGTGATGCACCGTGAGGAATGTGAGGTGATTATTAGAAATCAGAAGTGAGAGCTGACTTATGTTTGGGGAATTTGAGGATGGCTAATGGCTGGTGGGGGATGAGGAGTGAGGTTAGAGGAAGAAGTAGGGCATTTAGGGCCTCCTTTATATTTTGGCGGTTGGCCTGTCCTCCGCCGGGGAGATGGACAAAATTACCACGTTGCCCAGGAGGAGGAGCCAACCCCCACATTTTAAAATGTCTGCTGGCCCAATTGACAGTTACCACTGTTCCCCTCCACAAAAAATGTAAAATAGGCCCTAAACGTCATAGAAGAGAAGTAAAGAATGGGGAGAAAAGAAGAAGGGAAGGGCTGAGGGATAAAAAACCACTCCTCCCTCCACTCTAGCCCAGATGGCTCATCAGGATATGCAGGCCACACCCCAGCTCCCTTTGAGTTACTGTCTAGAGGGGGTTCACAAACAGCCCAACTGTCAGTCTGAACCAGACAGGGAATACACAAGTAGGCAGAGTCACAGAATGGTTTAAGCAAGAAAATACCCACTTCCTAAAAGTGGCATTTTCAAACAGCCAATTTAAAAACCAATTTTACTAAAAGGTGTATTTTTAAATTGTGAGTTCAGGGACCCCAAACTGAATTTTTCTATTTGCTCTCCAAGGGAAACTGCACGTTAAGGATATTTAAAGGTAACCCCACGTAAACCTATTATAGAGACAGGCCTTGCAACAGTGAAAACTGAATGTGGCAGTTTTTTACTGTTAGGACATGTAAAAAACAACAGTACATGTCCCACCTTTACCATACACTGCACCCTGACCATGGGGCTAACTAGGGCCTACCGTAGAGGTGCCTTACATGTATAAAAAGGGAAGGTTTGGGCCTGGCAAGTGTTTACACTTGCCAGGTCAAATTGGCAGTTTAAAACTGCACACATGAATACAGCTGCAGTGGCAGGTCTGAGCCATGTTTACAGGGCTACTCATGTGGGTGGCACAATCAGTGCTGCAGGCCCACTAGTAGCATTTGATATACAGGCACTGGGCACATCTAGTGCACTTTACTAGGGACTTACTCAAATATGCCAATCATGGATAAAGCAATCACCAATACAATTTACACAGAGAGCATATGTACTTTAGAACTGGTTAGCAGTGGTAAAGTGCCCAGAGTCCTAAAGCCAACACAAACAGGTCAGAAAAATAAGGAGGAAGGAGGCAAAACCTTTGGAGGTGACCCTGCAAAAAGGGCCAGGTCCAACAGGGCCATATTAATTTCACAAGGTGTCATATTCCTTTCAATTCATGCCATATTTTTCTCAATGGGTGTCATATTCACCTTCACACCCGACATAATAATTTTAACATGGGTCATATCCATTTCAACATAAGTCATGTTCATTTCAATAATGCCATATTCATTTTGATGTGTGTCATATTAATTTCAAAGCATTACGTATTCATTTTGACACGTTTCATCTTAATTTCAGCATTGGTCATATTCCGTTTAAGGCATGTTGAATTAATTTCAAAGGGGCTCATATTAATTTCAATCCAAATCATATTCATCTTAGCATGTGTTGTATTCCAGTCGATAGATGTCTCATTCATGTTAACACATCATATTAATTTTAACATGAATTATATCCATTGCAACACATATCATAATAATGTCAACGTGTTCCTTATTACTTTCGATTCAAGCCGTATTCATTTTGATAAATGGCATGTTAATTTTAACGTCGCACATATCCATTTTAAGACATGTCAGATTTATTTCAATGAAGCTCATATTCATTTAAACTCATGTTATATTCATTTTAATATGTGTTACATTCCTTTCAATCACTGTTAGATTTATTTCAGATGAAGTTATATTCACATTAACGCTTGTCATATTCATTTTAACATGCAACTTATATATTTTAACATATATCATATTCATTTGAATATGTATCATTTTACTTTCAATGCATGCCATATTCATTTTGACAAATGTCATGACAATTTCAGCTGTGGTCATACTCATTTGAAGGCATGTCAAATTGAATTCAATGGGGGTTATATTAATTTCAACACAAACCATATTCATTTTAAATCATCTCCTGTTCATTTCTGTATATCTCATTCATTGCAATATGGGTAATATTCATTTCAATGCAGTTCATATTCATTTCAACATGTAATGCTCATGTCACTGTATGAAATATTACTTTTGATGTGCATTATATTCTTTACAAAATCTAATATATTCATTTCAGTACCTTATATTCATTTCAACCTGTCACATTCATTTCAATGTATGCCACATTCCTCTTGGCATATGTCAGTCATTTTAAGAAATGTCCTATTCTTTTTATGAATATTGTGTATGTTTCAATGACTACTTTATTGTTTACAGTGCAGGCCATATTTATTTCAGTATGATTGATATATAATTCAGTATCTCTCTTATTAAATTGGAAGTGTGGGTTATTCATATTAATCACTAAGTAGCATTTTCACTCTGGCAGGTTTCATATTTGTTTTGGTTCAAGTCAGATTCACTCTGCCAGATATCAAATCTATTTTAACACATATTACGTTTATTCTGGTGGGTGCCATATTCATTTTGCAGTAGCTATGTATTTCAGGATGTATCCTATATGGATTTCTGTAGTTTTGACATGAACGGCTTCCCATATTATGAAACACGCTGGAGTGTTTTTTGGTTACATAAATCGCTTGCACCAAGGCTAATACTGTCCAATGTTTGGTTTGTAGCTTCAAGTGTTTCAAAATGTCCGCCATATTATTTGTATGTAGCAAAAAAAATATGACAAGTAGCTGATTGAGGGCGGATTATATTCTGAAGCGATGTATGTCTCTTTCTAAAGCAGTGGTGCATTTAAAATCTCATTTGTTTCGCGTAGTGGAAACATTTCTAGTTAAACATTTGGCAAGACTGACAGTTTAAACAAGTTAAGGTAGCACTTAGCGTTACAGAAACAGCTCATGGTATTTGACGTTTCCCTTTTAAAAGCTCTTCTGCAATCGCTGAATCAGATCTAAAATCTTTTGGAAACAGAGTGGCTATTTCTGCATGAGGGGCTTAAACCCCCATGCTCGGCCCCTGCATGTGCTTAACAACTTCTAGCCCTTCGTTCCTTTCAGACTGATACTTAAAAAAGTGGCATTGTATTTGGGTCTGAACAATTCACATACTGTTATAAATATTACTTCAATAATTGTAACGTGTTATTTGGCTCCGTCTCATTGATATCAGTGAATGTAAAAAAAGAATACTAGCAAGCAGAGAGCCGAATTACATCAAAGGCCATTTCACGACTTACTCCCGTCACAGAGTCACTCGACTTAAATTGTGCTCAGCTCAGAATGTGGAATAACTATGTAGGTGCATTCAAGTCACATTTACACTCTTCTTTTTCACTGCAGATAGAAACAAAGCTTAGATTTACTGAGGACTGGGCAGTCGCTCGCGTGACGCTGCACAATTTTATCCTGAGCTTGCAGGCTCTGTTTATAAAAATCAGTAAATCAAGTCAGTACTTTTTTGTCACTATGCGCCCCCTCCCTCCCCCCGCGGACCGCCCACACAAAACTTAATAGCTTGGGGTAGATTTATTTAAAAGTAGTGCGGCGCTGCGCTACATTGTGCTAGGTCAGTGGTTCCCAACCTTTTGACCTCTGTGGACCCCCACTTTATCATTGCTGGAACCAGGGGACCCCCACTGAATCATTATTGGAACACAGGGACCCTTACGGAGTCATTACTGATAGCTGGGGACCTAATCTTTTAATATTATTTAATTTTCTAGCCAGTCGCGGACCCCCTCAGTAGGATTTGCGGAGCCCCAGGGGTCCCCGCACCACAGATTGGGAACCACTGTGCTAGGTATTTAAAGCATCACAGACTTATATCCACTAAGGGGGCACTGCTACTTTCTTACCCTGCCACACAAGTAAGCCTTTCACAACAGTGCAAAAGTGTGTATGATGTTTAGTATAGGTTTTGCACTAGACAGCTATCCTTCCTTTACCAAACGATATGCTAAGACTAACTTTGAAATATTTCACACATTGGCAGTCTGCTCTGCAGTGCAACACATATGCAATGAGAGAAATGCTAGGAGAAATAAAAACGTGGTATTCTTAGCACCGGCCTTAAAGAGGTGTCTTTTTTGGCACAAAGACCTGACTACCAATTTTTGGTGCCAGGGGTATGTATCAAAAACTAGGGGAGGTAAGGTGGACCAAGTATCACGCATGGACAACCTCTTGATGCAAAGTCGCTCAATGTATTATTTGTGCTACTTTTAGGGCTTCTTTCTAGAGTGAAAAAAGTGTGCTGGAAAGTAAGTACTTTATCAGCACTTTGTATCACTTCCTTTACGGAGGAACAAAGTGTCGCTAAATCTGCCACAAAATGTTTTTCATGGGTGTTGTTTTCAGGTTCAGGGCAGATGGCTATATTAGTGTGATTATGGCTGACATTGGCGACTGCTGTCTTTCTGGAGATGTGCATGAGACGCTTCAGACCATGTGAGAACTTTGATCCAGCGAATTTGAGAACAATGGCCCTCATTCTGACCTTGGCGGGCGGCGGAGGCCGCCCGCCAAAGTCCCGCCGTCAGGTTACCGTTCCGCGGTCGAAAGACCGCGGCGGTAATTCTGACTTTCCCGCTGGGCTGGCGGGCGGTCTCCTTCAGACCGCCAGCCAGCCCAGCGGGAAAGAGGCTTCCACGATGAAGCCGGCTCGGAATCGAGCCGGCGGAGTGGAAGCTGTGCGACGGGTGCAGTTGCACCCGTCGCGTATTTCACTGTCTGCGCAGCAGACAGTGAAATACATGTAGGGGCCCTCTTACGGGGGCCCCTGCAATGCCCATGCCAGTGGCATGGGCACTGCAGGGGCCCCCAGGGGCCCCGCGACCCCCCCTACCGCCATCCGGATCTCGGCGGTCCGACCGCCGGGATCTGGATGGCGGTAGGGGGGGTCAGAATCCCCGCGGCGGTGCAGCAAGCTGCGCCGCCGCGGAGGATTCAATGGGGCCGCGGTACACTGGCGGGACCCCGCCAGTGGTGCCGGTCCGACCGCGGCTTTACCGCCGCGGTCGGAATCCCCATTGGAGCACCGCCGGCTTGTCGGCGGTGCTCCCGCGGTCCTCCGCCCTGGCGGTCAAAGACCGCCAGGGTCAGAATGAGGGCCAATATGTCTGAAAAATAGTGTTGGCCATGTTTATCACATGAGCTGCTCGAATAACCATGAAATAGATTATTTTATTTTGAAAACCGGTTTAAGTGCTTTAGAATAACCATGTCAGCATTTCACTAAGCATTACAAACACCACTCCAAAATCTGCAGTCTGAGGTGCATTAAAGAAATTGATCAGAACCTTTGAAACAATCGCTGAGAAAGCCAATAGGTCTGGTCGTTTTCCTTTAAAAAGCATTTGGATTGCTGAGCTACGAAGGAGGTTGTGCAGTTCTGGGCTATGGAAGTGTGATGCTGAGGGGTGTAAATCTACTGATGGTCTTGGTAATGTATGGTGGTAGTAATGTGCTCATGACTGAAGTTCAGTACTTCCGCCTTATTCTGGGTGGCAGGCCATTGTTGCAGAGTGATGGAGAAAAGCTGGTTAGTGTCAGTACAATGTTTGGGGTGTCAGGGTACTTTTGAATTTGGTACTATTGTTAAGGGGAGCAGTAAGGAGTTGTGAGGTGGCAGAGCAGTTGTAGTGCTTAGGTACTGGGTGCTATGATGCAAACATGATAGTACAGTGCTCTGAGGTACAGGATGGAGTCGAGGGATCGTAGTGCAGTGATGAAGAATGGTAGGCAGGTGGCTGTTGGGATGAAATTGCATTGTTTGAGTTGACAGTGAGGTGGTAGATATTGCTAGCACAGTGGTAGGGATATAGTGTGGTGCAGGGAGAGTAGTGCAGTGTTCTGTGGTGATGTTGTGGTCGAGTGTTACTGATTGTGTTTTATTTTGGGGTTGCACTGAATTAGAGGATTGTTAGACTTTTCATCCTTGGCGTGGTCTCCCTTAACTTTTTGCCTCTGTTCCCCAGGTTATTGATGTGTGCTGGACTCTGATTTTGCTGTTTTTATTACTCTGGGCACTTTACCACTGCTAACCAGTGTTAAAGTGCAAGTGCTCCTGTTTAAAATGTGCACGTAATTGGTTCTCCATGATTGGCATATTTGTTTTACTGTTAAGTCCCTAGTAAAGTGCACTAGAGGTGCCCAGGGCCTGTAAATCAAATGTTACTAGTGGGCCTGCAGCACTGGTTGTGCCAACCACACAAGTAACCCTGTAATCATGTCTCAGACCTGCCACTGAAGTGTCTGTGTGTGTATTTTTACACTGTAAATTCGACTTGGCAAGTGTACCCACTTGCCAGGCCTAAACCTTCCCTTTTCTTACATGTAAGGCACCCCTAAGGTAGGCCCTAAGTAGCCCCAAGAGCAGGGTGAAGTGTATGGATAAGGTAGGACATATAGTAATGTGGTTTACATGTCCTGACAGTGAAATACAGCCAATTTCGTTTTTCACTGTTGCAAGGCCTGTCTCTCTCATAGGATAATATGGGGGCTACCTTTAAATATGATTAAAGTGTAGATTCCCCTAGAGAGTTATCGACATGTGGAGTTTGGGGTCCCTGAACTCACAATTTGAAAATACATCTTTTAGTAAAGTTGGTTTTGAGATTGTGTGTTTGAAAATGCCACTTTTAGAAAGTGAGCATTTTCTTGCTAAAACCATTCTGTGACTCTGCCTTGTTTGTGGATTCCCTGTCTGGGTCAGTTTGACAGTTGGGTTGTTTTTTTACCTCACACTAGACAGTGACACAAAGGGAGCTGGGGTGTAACCTGCATTTCCTGATTAGCCATCTCTGCTAGGAGGGAGGGGTGGAGTGCTCACTCTCATCTGAAAGGACTGTGCCTGCCTCTGACAATGCAGACTCTAACCCCCTGGTGTGTGTCTGAGGCCTTGCCTGGGCAAGGCAGGATTTCACAAGTAGGTGTGAGTCCCCTTTGAAGAAAGGAGACTTCAAAGACTAAAATGGGTATAAGAAGGGCACCCAAATCTACAGACTTTAGAAACACTTCTGGAACCAAGAGGAACCTCTGCCTGGAGAAGAGCTGATAGCTGAGGAAGAAGTGCTGCCCTGCCTGTGACTGTGCTTTGTGGAGCTTTCCTGCAGTGCTGCTTCTGCCAGAGTAAGAGGGCAAAGACTGGACTTTGTGTGCCTTCGATCTTGTGAAGAAATCTCCAAAGGCTTGAGTTAGAGCTTGCCTCCTGTTGTTTGAAGTCTCAGGGACAGCAAAGACTTCTCTCTGCCAGCACCTGGAGTCTCTGGAGAGACTCCTGATCTGACAAGTGGTGCCCTATCCAGTCCCTGGGCCCTTGAAAGTAAAGCTGGTGGAAAGCCAAGGAAATCGACTTCGGACGACTCCGGACCGACGCCGCTGCTGAATCCGGTGACTCCGCTTGCACCCGACGCCGTGACCTTCGCTGGAATGCGACGCTCTTCGCAGTCCCAACGCCACTGCAGCCCCGCTGAAGTCCGCGACTCCGTGGAAGTCGCTGCACCACGTTGCGACCGACGCCGCTCGAAGTGCGTGGATTCAACATTTCGCACAGACGCCGCGATCCCCGACTTTGCGCATCGGCTTGTTTTCACTCTTCACCAAAGGTACTGTACTTGGGGGTCTAAACGACTCCATGTCTGGCGCCGCTGGTGTCGGCTTGTTGGGAACGACTCCATCACGAAGCCGTGTTAACATCTCATTGAAGCATTTTTGTTTCTAAGTGCCATTTTTGAGTTTAATCTTTACAAATTCATAACTTGACTTGTGTATGTCGGATTGTTGTCGTTTTGGTCTTGTTTTGTTTAGATAAATATTTCCTATTTTTCTAAACTGGTGTTGTGTCATTTTGTAGTGTTTTCATTAAGTTACTGTGTGTGTTGGTACAAATACTTTACACCTAGCACTCTGAAGTTAAGCCTCCTGCTCTGCCAAGCTACCAAGGGGGTAAGCAGGGGTTAGCTGAGGGTGATTCTCTTTTACCCTGACTAGAGTGCGGGTCCTTGCTTGAACAGGGGTAATCTGATTGTCAACCAAAGACCCCATTTCTAACAAGGAAGATGGTAGTGTGTTTTAGTGGGTAAAGGCTTTAATGTACATGGTAGAATAAAAGTGGAATTCCAATGAATAGTGAACAGTTATAGGTGTTTATGGGTATGGGTGAGTGTTATACCAAATTCATAGATAATTTTGCTAACATTGCTGAACCCATGTACTGTTTCCTTAAAAATGTTCTGCAACAGTGTGCTTTTTCTTTGATCAAGTTCCATCTTGCACATGCTCCAATTCTAAGTCCCACTCTTCATGGAAAATCTTTGTGGCACTCTTGATGGTAGCGTGCAGGCCTGGGAGCTGTGCTGTCCAAAGGGAAAAATAGCAATGAAGCAATGCTCAAACCATAGGTCTGGGGCACAAAGTTTCTTTTGCATATGGATCATAAACCTTTGGTGCCTTTATTGAATGTCAGTAACGTTGATTCTTCAAAAGCAACTTTCGGACTGGTACAGTTACCCTAAAAATTATTGGAACATCATTTTGATGTTGAACATTTGCCACGAGGTAAGAACAGAAATGAGAATTGTTTCTCATGACTTCCCATTGAGATTGACACTAATGACAATCAAGAAGATGAGGAAGAAGACAGTGAATGTCTGGTTGCAAGTGCTTCATAGGTCTCTATCAGGCATGTGACTGAAACTGAGTGGATAGATGATTTGTCTAGTGATTCTGAACTTGCTAAAGTCATGAGTCATGTAGTGAAGTGATGGATGTGTGAAAACTCACTAGTTCCACAACTGCAAGCTTACAACAAGATCAAGGATGAACATTCTTTGGAGAAGGGGTTGATATTTCACTGTGATAAATTAGTTCCCCCATTCAAGATCAGAAGAAGATTATTGGACATTTCTCATGAGGGATATCTGTATGCAAGAGTTAATCAAAATACTAAAGGCAAGGTTCTGGGGGGCAGGCATGTATAAATATGTAGAGACATGGATTGGGAACTGTGTAATATGTAAAGATAATGTCAAGGATTTGCAGTGCAGGAATCCTCCCATGAGAAATGGTGAGTGCCCCTTTGATGTGCAGGAGAGACAGAGTATTGATGTTCTTGGTCCATTTCAAGTATTACCCTCACAACAGAGATATGTGATGGTTGGGGTTGACTACATATGAAACTGGTTAGAGGTGAGATTTGTAAGGAAAATTTAGACCAAAGGGGTGATCATTTTCTTCACTCATATTTTCTCAAAAGAAGGCTTCTCTTTTGAAATACTGTCTGACAATGGCATACAATTGTGGAAGTGAGTCAGCCCATGTTGTTTCCAGGAGCCACACCCACAGGAGCAGGCAGGGAGACACAGCCCAGCACCAGGGAGTCAGCTTTGTGAGTCTGCCAGGACCAAGCTGCAACATGGCCAATGATGGGAAGGTGAAGGACAAAGGAGACAGGAAGCTCAAGCTCAAATTCAGTGAGCAGGAATTGGAAGTGCTCACTGAGGAGGTGGTCAGGAACCATGACAAAACTGTTTGGGAAGAACTCACCCCAGGTATCTGAAAGTGAGAAGAGGAAACTGTGGTCAGAAACCTAGACCAAAATATGTGCAGTGGGTGTTGCGCAGTGCTCTGTGGAGGAGATTCGCAAGAGATGGTGTGACCTGCGTTCCCATGCCAAAGAAAGGGTAGCCAGCAGGTTAAAGGAGGCAAGGAGCACCAGAGGAGTACCACTCACCCAGACACTGTCCACACCAATGGAAGACATGGTGGAGCCCACACTGCTACCTGAAGCTGTCAGTGGTGTCTCTGACATTGATACCTCACTGACACCCAGCACCAGCAAAGGTAAGGCCAGCAATGATGTGTATCCCCGTATGTGCATGTACAAATGCCCCTTAGAAAATAGCTATAAGTTAGATGAATTGTGATACGTAGTCCAAGCCACATCTTACATACAACCCAACTATGCCTTATGGGAGTGGTAGTCCACAAACCTAAGGTCAAAATACAACATAAATAGCAAGTTAGTGTGCAGCCACATAGAGAAACAACACAACCGACACATAGATGTCAGTCAACTCCCCTCAGGAGGCATCATGAAGCAGGCAGACAGTGCATAGATGAAGGAGAAGGCCCATCAATCTTTGGCGGCCTTGAAGCTTCCATGCTGAAAGTGCAGCGCCTGCAATGTAAACACATGAGGTCAATGCACAGGCAGTTGGTTTCAATCTATCATAACGTGGGTGCAATGCACAGGCAGTTTGAGTCTCACAAGCAGATGGAGGAACTCAATGAAAACGTTGGATCAGTGTGCAAGCAGTTGGAGTCTGAATGAGGGACAGCAAACTGCAGCAGAAAACACAAAGGAGTTGACAAACACTATTAGGGACCTCTGCACTGAGATGCACCAGGAGCATGTCAGCCACCGTAGGCGCTATCACCAATTTATGGGGAGGTTTGATGGGTTCCGCAGATCGGCCAATCAGCTAGCTAGCTCAACCGCCTTAATTTCACGACGAGCTCTGGACATACAGGTGGAGATGGCACACTACAGTTGGGACATTGCACAGGGTTTGTGTGCTGTCTTGATGCAAAGCAGACAGCACACAGTGCTACAAATCGAGAACTGGGTGGTGTGGATAGTGAGGAGTTTTCTAGCCTCAGCAGTCTTACAGCCCCTGTGTTGGATCCTAGGCGTCGCAGTACCAGACACAGTACTGCCTGTGAACCCGCTACAAGAGATGCCAGTGAGGCCACTAAGGACTCAATTGGAGTACGTGGAGGTAGGATGTAATGTTGAAGGCTACAGGGGGCTACTGTCATATGTAGCTATACAGTTACACATGATGCTAATAGTGTGACACTGTTAATCGCACGTCTGCTTATAGTGCATGGCTATGTCCTATTGACACATACGTTACCTGAAGTCAAGGTAATGAAGTTGCTAACTACAGAAATACATAATATAGAAGTGGTGTTGTCATTTCTTCAATCCACCTCCCGCCTCTTTAATCCAACTTTTATCTCTCTCTTAGAGGTTCCTTCTTTCTCCTTTGGTGATGGTTTTCCATCTTCCTCCTTCTTTCCTCTTTGTATTTTTCTCCCTGTTGCTCTTGGGAAATGTCTGATCAGGTCAAATAGATGCCGGTCCCCAAAAAAAGCTGCTGATGGCCCTCACCGGAATCCACTGGCTCAAATTAACCACTGCATGCAAAACTGGTGAGATGTCATAAATGTTTCTGTACAGTTCATGTCTTGACTGCTTGCCATTGATCCAATCATTATTTTAGACAGTGAAAAGCAGTATAGGTGTAGAGAGTCTAAAATGTGCAGTAGGCCCTGCCCTTGGACCTACTTTGGGACTACATCAATTACTATTAAGTCATCACCTCACAATTTGTTGCATTTCAGGCTCAACTTGTATTATTGGTACTGGTAACACTGGACAGATGAAGAGATGTATATATAAATGCACAATAAAACTAATAGGAAAACATTCCAACATGGAAATACAAATGTGTTCTACGGCCTTGGGTCACATATAGTACTGTATGCTAGTTGCAATGTAAACGATGATTAAGTGAATGTTGATACTCTAGTTATACAAGTAATGCTGACAAACACAGGTTTGTCTGCCACTGCATAAAATGTTGTGGTGCAGTTGAACATTTACTATTATAAACGTTAGAATGCAAATCCAGATGTATGAGTGGTTTTATGCTAAAATACTAAGACCTACTGTAATTAGCACACTTTGGCTCCTTATCATGAGTACAAAGGAGCAAATAGACAAGACAGCACCCAGTTCGCAATTAGAATTGAGTCTAATAGGAAACTGTGAACAATGTGGTTGTTGGTTGACTGGTCTGTGAGCACTGGTCAAGCAGTAACCACAGTTCTTGCCAAGGTAAGGCACAAGCAAACCCCACATTAACCTGCGCCTAACCTCTGGTTGCTTGGCACAGAGCACTCAGGATTAACTTAAAGGTATTGTGTAAAGTATTTATGCAACTCTTGTAAAACAGCAAAGACACCACACAAAAAGGGTCCTACACCAGTTTAGAAAAGGAAATCTTTTTATTAAATAAAACAAGACCAAAATGACAAAAATCAAATCAGTATAACTTGAGTTAAGATTTTTCAAAAAATAAGCAGCAGAATAGTGCTTAGAAGCAAAAAGCACAAACCTAAGATATTTGGGCATGCCAGACTGGGACAAAGTCAAAAGTTCAAGCCGACTGAAATGGAGCGCAGGTTTCCTACAGGGACAAAATTAGACAAGCTGAACAAAGTACCTTAAATCCTAGTTGGGAAGTGCTGCATGGATCCAGGGTGAAGATGCATCGTGCAGCCAATGAAATGCATTGGTTTCGAGATGCAGCGGGGCCACGGTGCGATGTCCTGATGCATTGATGTCTAGGATATTGTTGATGTGCTTGTGATGCAAAGGCCAGTGTCAGGGATGTGTTGCACTGCACATGTGGCAGGCTGGTGCACAACAGGCCTGGCAGCTTTTGCGGCATATGGCCCTGGCCTGAACTCTGGCCAGGGCCATAGGCAGTGAAAGCTGCCTTTTCAGGCCTCTTGTGCACCGGCCTGTACCATGTGCAATTGATGGGCCTCTGCCCATCCTCTCAAGGCTTTTTGGAGCACCACCTTCTTGGTGCTTCTTTTGGCGGGCAGCCTCCTCTCCTGTCAAAACTCCTTGAGCTGAGCCAAAGTGTTGCTCTCCAGGTTGACAAGCCCAAACTCCATCTTTGCAGGGGACGTCACAGACTGAAGAATGAATCTGGAAAAAGCAAAAAGGACAATCAGGGAAAATATAAACTCAAGATACTCTTAGATATGGATGATGGTGTACACCAAATCACCTTATGGAACTGCACAACAGTTGTATCTGCACCGCTGGTAACCTGTGTGAGAAATTGGGCTGTTGGTTGACTGGGTAGTGAGCTGTGGTCCAGCAGCAACCATAATTTCTGTCAGAGTAATGCACAAGTAAACCCAACATTAACCTGTGCTTGCCGTCTGGTAGCTTGGCTCAGAGCAGTCAGGCTTAACTTAAAGGCAATATGTAAAGTATTTGTGCAATACCTCAAATAGCAAAACAGTGAAGACACCACACAAAATCGATCCCACACCAGGTTAGAAAAATAGAATTCAATTTGAGGAGCAGCTCGTGGGATGGAAAAGGGGTAGGGTGGGGCAGCGCGTGGGGGGAGAGGGAATCGGGGGGTTGTTCCGAAACAAAAAGATTACCTTTTTGTCCCACTCCGCGCCTCACTGCAACCATCCACTCCCACACTGGACTAAGGCACAGGCTCCCATCCTGCCCTGTGTCCAATCCTAATGCTGCTTTCATGCTGCTGGCCATTAGGATTGGAGCGAGTGCCCAGCCAGGATGCTCTATGGCAGACTGAAAGTCTCTGTCTGTTCTCTCCAACCCAGGAATGCAGTGCCTGCATTGCTGGGTTGGAGAGAGCCCTGTGTGGATTTGTGTTTGGCCACCCTGAAACGGCCAGCCAAACATACATGTGTACTGATGGGGAGTGCACCCCCCCCCCTCATCCCCGTCACAGTCCCAAGGCCCCACCCCTTTTACTAGAAAGCAATAATAAACATTGTTTATTATCGTTTTATAGTAGAAGTTGTGCAGCTGTTGCTGCTTGCGGGGGTGACGCTCCTCTGCCCTAATAGAGGAGCCACTCCTGCTTAATTTAATACGTAAAACAAGTCTGAATTGGCAAAAATCCAAGCAGTGGAACTTGAGTTATGAATTTTTAAAGAATAGGCTGTAGAATACACTTAGAAGCAAAACTTTCCAACCAAAGGAATTTGGTTGTGCTGGACTGGGACAAAGTCAAAAGTTCATGCTGACCACGATGGAGAGTCAGCCGGCTACAGGGATCCAGTTAGGCCTGCTGAACAAAGTACCATAAATCCTGGTTGTGGTGCATTGCGTGGATTCGAGGTGATGATGTTTCATGCAGCCAATGCCGTTCGTTGGTTCCAAGATGTGGCGCGGCTGCGGTGTGAGGTCTTGTTGAATCGATGTTGAGGATCCTGTTGATGGGTACTTGTGATGCACAGGCCGGTGCTGGGGATGTGTTGCACAGCAGATGAAATGCATCGGTTTTGATGAATGGTAAAGCTGCGGTGCACTGCTTTGGCATCATCATCAAGGATGCTATCGATGAGAGATGCAAGGACCTACTCAGTAGAAGCATTGAGCAGCAGCTGTTCCAAAGGCAATGCAACAAACCCAAGATGTGAAATGCAGCGGAGATGCAAGTCTTCTGCACTGGTTTCAATTTACACAGCCGCTGCACTGCATTGGTTCTGTTTGAAGATGCATCATTCAGCTAAGGAGATGCATTGGTTGTACTTGAGGATGCTCTGTTCAGCCGTGTAATCGTAGTAAGACGAATCAAAGGACTGATTCAATTCAGGCAAAAGCAAGAGGAAGATGTCAAAAAAGGCAAGAGATAGATAAGTCCCGGGGGTGCCTCTAATCAGAGGGTAGGATTAGAAAGTTAAATGTGGGAGTGAGATGCCTCCAGTTTGCTAAAACAGAGGCAATCCAATCCAAGGATTTTCTCTGGATGCCCAGATTTTCCAGTCTGGTGCTGAATCATGTTGTAAGTGGTGAAGAGGTTTGGTAAAATGAGCATATTGTTAATCCATTGTAGAGGCTGAGATTGATTCTGTCCTTCTGGAAGGATAAAATCAGCCTGTGCCTCTTAAGGATGTTATTGTTCAATGGCTTTACAAAGTTGTAAGTAGGCTACCTCTCAAATGCAAAGACAGATGATGAATCATTGCTGAAGTAAGGGGTTAAGTACCTCATCTAATTATTCTGATAGATATATGGGGCAATAGCATACAAGGAAAACTGCCCACTCTTCTGGCCAACAATTTCGTCAACCGTCCGCTTGCACACAACATTCTAAAACCCTTGTCTCACACCATACAATATGCTATCATTTTGGAGCAAACAGGTGCTCCAAAATTATGAGTATGGGCAGACTAAAGTACAACACACCTCCCGCTTCTAGGAATTTAAATACAAAACAAAACAAACAGGAAAAAACAACTACAAAACATTACTATAATAGGAAACAAATTTGAAACCAATATTGTGCAATACAGTCGAATAATAATATACAGTCAAATAATAATATAAAATAACAAAATAATTTCAACAGACCATTCATGTCAAATATACCCAATTATAAAACCAACGAAGCATGCTAAACAATAATCAGTAATTGCAAATACCAGTCTAATTTCAAGTTAACGCAAAGTCTTTGAACTTATGGTGTAAGCATATTTTCCTCTTATCACTCTACAAACAGATCCCTCAGCATCTCATACCTCCTTCACTTTTGCAACTCGCTGACTAGTCCACCACTGCCATTTTGCCCTGTCCCTGCACAGCCATCACTACTCACTTCAATGTCTCTACATGTTCTTGGCCAACATTTTTGGTATCTTTACCCCTCACAATTGCCACATAACCACGTTTCACTTGGCTCTGTTAACAACATCATGCCTGTCTTTGCTTTTCAAATGATCGAAAACATTTTGGGCCAGATGTATCAAACTTTTTTGCATTTGCAAACGGTGCGAATCGCAAAAATCAGCAGTTTGAGGATGCAAAAATGCCCTCCATGATGTATGAAAGGCAATCGCAGTGTGAAAATAAGGAATCACTAAAGTAGCAAATTTTAGCGAATTTGAATTGGTTTTGCATGTCGCAAACATCGTATCGCAAATAGCGACATGATTTACCGAATCACTATTCACTGCGACATAGAATTGTGAATTGCAGATAGCAATTTGCAAAATCCTGATGCAAATTGCAATACGCTGATTGCGACATGTAAAACCATGTCGCAATGCGATGCATCAAAAATTCGCAAATTGCGAATATTCGCAGAATAGTCTTTTGCACATGCAATTTACCACAAATTCAAATTAAGTGGTAACCAGGTGCAGCCTATATGAAGAGGCCCAAAATGACTCAGCCCCTTTTCCAAAATGGCTACACTCTATGCGATGGAGAGGAGAATGAGGATCTTGGCAGGTTTGAGGAGAGGGAGGAGGAGATAGGAGCGCATTTTAAGAGTGCGCTTAACCCTTTTTGACCAGACAGAGGGGAACATTTAGGAGAACTACAGGTTCAGCTCAGCCATGATACTTGACCTGATAGCAGACCTACAACCCATACTGCAGCGCAACACACACAGGACAAATAGTATACCCACCCATGTGCAGATATTATGCTCCCTGCACCTATTAGCCTCAGGGAGCTATCAAGGGGTTACAGCAGCAGCAAGAGGGGTCTCACAGAGTGCTCTCTCATGATTTTTCAATGCATTTCTCAATGCCATGCTGAGCAAAATACAAAAGCACATAAAATTCCCCAACACCCCACAGGAATTACCGCAGACGAAAATCAATTTCTACCAGATTGCACAGTTCCCACATGTCCTAGGTGCCATCGATGGGACACATGTAGCAATCTGTCCACAATCGGCCACTGAGTATGTGTATTGCAACCGTAAAAACCATCATTCCATAAACATACAGGTGATTAGCAATGCCTCCAACTTCATTACCGATCTCGTGGCCAGATACCCAGGTAGCACACATGACTCATGCATCTTCCGCCACAGCGGGATTCACACAAGCTAGCTAGGGAGTTTGGCAAAGGACATCCACTGGGTAATGTAATAGTTGACAATGTTGCATTGATGTTAATGTGACATCAGATATCAACAGTACTCATTTTACTCTCTGTTCATTCCAGGAGACAGTGCCCATGTAGAGCGCACCTATATACTGAAGGCTCTACCTGAACCCTGCAACGCCAGCAGAGAGGAGGTACAATGCTGTACACAGGGCAACTCACAGTGTGGTGGAGCGGACCTTTGGACTGCTGAAGAGCCGCCTCACGTGTGTCTATAAGAGTGGAGGTGGACTACAGTACAGCCCAGAGAGGACCTGCAAGATTGTGGCTACATGTGCTATGTTGCACAACATTGCAACCACGCGGGGCATACCATTTGAACCAATGGAGCTGGACTCAGATGAAGACGGTGATCCCTTACCACCCCTTCACCCAGTAGACAGGAGCAGTGCAGCAGAGGGAAGGCAAAGACGGGCAGACATCACGCACAACCATTTCCCAATCCTTGCCTTTCTTTCCATTTCTTTGTTCCAGTTCCTAGTTTTTCTGTCTTCCTGACGTCTTGCATCTAGTTTTCTTGTACGTTTGTTACTTGCTTTCTGCCAATTGAGCCCTTTGCTTTCCCTTCTTTCCTGTTAAGCACTTCTCCTTGCTAGCTCCTTTTCGATCATGGTTTTGTATTTAGTACTACACCCTAGCTGTTCTCACCTTGCGTGTTACTGTTTAATCGCCAGGATCTGTGGGCTCAGCTGACAACCTAGGTAGTGTTTCTTGTTCACTGTGAGTATTGTCTTTGAGTTACTTTTATAACATCACTATAGATGGCAGCTCCTCAGATTCCGCCTTTGCATGTAAATCCAATATATGGCTATTAGCAGTCAAAATCTTTAACAACAATTGTGAGTTATGAACTTACTGTGCGGAGCTCCTGGGTGCTTTATCCCACATTCCCTTTATTAGTTCAATGTTGCAATGTTGTTGTTTTTTATATATATATATATATATGTACACATATATATATATATATATCTATATATATATATATATAGATATATATATATATATATATATATCTTGCACATTTGTCCTGGAATGTTAGTCTGAATGCTACATTGCCTCTTAAACTTAAATGCCTGTCCTTTCTTATTCTCAACCTTATCTTGCTTATTCTCTTGAATAAAGCGCTTCCCTTTTGGATCCCCTTCTCTTCTCTGACTCTCTGTGCAATCTGTACCCAATATTCTGCCTACTTGTTTTCCCTGCCATCAGTCCTGGACAGCACTCCTGACAAATCCTGACACTGTCTGCCAAACTCTAAATTGGCCCTTGGTCTTTGTAATTAGGTCATCCATGTTGCATTGATCCTAAAAGTAAATACACATGAAATGGACATTGTTATATTACAATATCAAACTCATTAAAAAACAGACCCTTCCCCAGTATACAAGGTGTGCTAATGATGATTGAGCCAATAAGAAGTTTTAAAGGAAACATCCTGCTTAAGGCATGAG
The DNA here is from genome assembly GCF_031143425.1 of Pleurodeles waltl. Lineage (NCBI taxonomy): Eukaryota > Metazoa > Chordata > Amphibia > Caudata > Salamandridae > Pleurodeles > Pleurodeles waltl. The sequence goes on along the minus strand of NC_090437.1, from coordinate 603,946,763 downwards.
GATTACTGGGCTGTTTTTGTTTGTTTAAGTCAATGTGAGCGTAGAGTCTGCTTTTCACCATTTTGCTTCATATATTGTATGTTGCCCTGATAAAAATACTTTCTATGTTAACTTTTTCAATCTCCCATCCCCCACCCCTCATAGTAAGTCACATGGAGCCAGTGGGCCACGGTGTGCTACTATCAAATTTGTCACCCTCTCTCCTTGACCTATCTCTTCCTCTCTTAAATTCTTCTTCAGTGTGTCCTGGTACAAAAAGTAAATTAAAACTAATTACATAGCTCTGATTATTGTTTTTGGCAACAAATCTATTGATTGCATTGCATTAAAAGTCCATTGATTGAATACAGAGTGTCTTCTACTTCTTCCTTATTTCTCCCAAGTAGTAAAAGTATGTGGATTAGGGATTAAATGTAGCCTTGCACTAGTTTGTCCAGGCTGTGAACCTAGAGCTTACATTGGACCTAGGTCACCTGATTGCAAGTGTTGATCAGCTGACCATTAGGACTTTACCTCTTAGGGCTGTCATTGGTCCCAGGCCACTGACTATTAGTGTTAAGGCCACCATTGGACCTAGTTCACGTTTGTTAGCAAAGGTCATCTGAACAATATAGAGCATTCCCTCCTAGGACTCCCGTTAGACCCAGGTCACCTGGCTCTTGGAGTTATGGCTATCATTGAACAGAGGTCCACCGATTGTTAGGGTTGATCAACTGAACACCAGGGCTTTCCCTCCTAGGTTTACCATTGAACCTAGGAGACCATTGTTAGACCTGGCATCCTTATGGTGGTCTTACTCCAAGCTTATTGCCTTTCCCTCCTGTTGTGTTGCTGTGTTTTGTTGGTGGCCGAAGGACTCTGAGCACTTTACCACTCCCAACCAGTGCTAAGGTGCATGTGCTTCTCCCCTACAAACATGGTAACATGGGTATACTCACAACTGTCATACTTAATGTACCTGTAAATCCCCTGTAGTGTGGTAAATCATATACCTAGGGCCTGTAAATTAAATGCTACTAGTGGGCCTGCAGCACTGATTATGCCACCCACCTAAGTAGCCCTATAAACCTGTCTCAGGCCTGCTACTGCAGAGTCTGCCTGCACAGTCCCACTGCCACCCTGGCTTGGCACGTAAAGCCCCTTGCCAAGTCTTACACTCCCCGTTTGCTTACATCTAAGTCACCCCTAAAGTAGGGCCTAGGAAGCCCATGGGTCAGAGTGCCATTGAAGTAGAAGGGCAGAAAATGCACCTCATGGTTCCTATGTCCAAGATGATAGAAACCCCCTCAAGTGTCTTTTGATTATTATTAGGTCCACCTCAGAGGCCAGCATTAGGAATTCCTTATAATAACTTTAAGTTGTAATTCCTGATCCAAGAGGAGTGGCTGGGTCATGTTTAATACCACTGGAAAGGTAATAATAACAAATCCTCTTTACTGGTAAGGCTGGATTTATTACTACTAGTCTAGAAATGCCACTTTTAGAAATATGTACTCACTGCCATGTGACCCTACAGTCTCCCTCCAATACACGTCTGGTTTGGGTGGGGTGACAGTTCCATTTGTGCATTTCCTTCAGACACCCACAACAAAGGATACTCATCCATATCTGCATACCGATGGGTCTTCCTGGGGAAGGGGTGGGGAGGATCTCACACTTAAATCTTAAAAGGTAATGGCTGGGGGACCACACAAGAGGGCTGATAACCTCCTACTGACTGCCTGGAGCTGAGACTGACTTGAAAGGGGGACCTGTGCACTTCATAAGCCTTCTTTCTTAGTCCTTCCTCACATCAAAAGCACTTTTCTGTATATGTAGTGGACCTCTTGAACAACTCAGTTGATCACTACTGGACCCAGAAGAGACCCTGCTAGGAGTACAGGCTGCTGCATCAACAAGATTGCCCCTGCACTGTGCTGACCATTCCCAGGAATTGCTGCCTGTTTGCTGTGAGCTGCCCTGTGGTCTGCTGACCTTTGCCCTGCATCATCCACGTTCCAACAGTTACCAGAATGACTACAGGACCTTGTAGCAAGTCCTGCCCTACCAAGAACTACATTCAGAACAGGACCAACCAGCTGTGCCCAGCAGTCTCCTGGGACACAGTGACTCACCCAGCCAGTTGGCACATTGAGCTAATTACCCTCGGGCTGCAGTGTCCAGCGAGCTGTCACGCTAGGGCAAAAAAAGCCCTCCTTCCGTTGCAGCCCCCACTCCTGCTGACTGGGTTACCGGAGTAACCCCCGACAAGATCACCCCTGGACCGGAGGGTGTAAGAACCTTGGGATGCTGTGTACCATCCACCAGGAGATAGAGGGTTCCAAGGTCCCGCAGCTGGGACTGGAGGTACCCACTGTGCCACATCGAGCACCATAGAAAGCAACCTCCCCTGCAGGTGGGAGTGCCCCGAGGGGTCATGCTCCGGACCATTGGCGTGCTGAGCCTAAGAGCACCCCTACACCAGAGAAACCACTCCTGTCCTCCCCTTGAAGGGGACTCTGCGGCAGAGAACCCCCTTTGCTTGTCACTCACCTGGGCCGACGCGTCTGGAGGAACAAGCATTACTCCAGGAACCTTCGTCCCCGTCTGTCCTTCTCCACCTCTGCCTGCAATATCCTTTCTTCCCACTGCATCAGTGAGGAAGCCAGATACCACCTGGAGGCACTGTTTCTCAGCCACTAAGGAAAAGAGTGCATCCAAGAATTTACTGCATTACCTGGAAAGGAAGCGCCTCCTTATTTTTATTCGCAACTCCCTTGAGCTGTGCCGGACCGTTGACTAAGTGAAAACTCATTGCATTGCACAACCTGAAGCACTGCCATTTTAAATTATTATTGCTCTGTGATGCATATGACACTACAAAATTGATTATTTGTCGAACCATATGTGCTGATGTACAACCAAAAGAATTACTATTGTTTTTAAGCATACTTATGAATATAAAGATACTGATTGTTTTTCTTTAGCCCTGGGTGGAGTCCTTTTTGTGATGCATACATGGAGTCTCTGTGGGGATAAATTGCACAAATACTTTACACACTGTCTTCTACGTTTAGCCTGCCTGCTCTACACCAAGCCATTAGAGGGTGAGCGCAGGTTAGTCTGAGTTGCATTTCTGACTTGCCCTGACTGGAGAGAGTGGATTCTGCTTGACTAAGGTACATGCCCTAGCCAACAGGAATCCCCATTTTTAACAACCCTATTGGTAGGGTTGGTGAAATGGCCACTAGGACTTTTCCTCTTCCTACAAAATATCTGGTTTATCCAGTGGGGCATTCAGGTAAAAGGGAGAACACATTTCCCTCTACCGTTCATAATATAAAAGCAAGCAATTCACAATTCATCTGTCATTCACCATAGGACATCCCATTCTTCCCCTTCTTCCTATGCGCATCCCATTGCTTTCTTTACACATCTATACACTCTCACCAACCCCATCAACTACTTCTACTCCATCTAGTTCTACAACATTTTATCCAGTCTATAACCCTTGCCAATCCTATTCAAACTTCTACTCCACCATGTCCTACCTCTTCTACTCACTGCCGTTCCTCTCCTCCCTTCTACTAAACACTATCTTACAGTACCCCGACTACTCCCCCATATCATCCTTCCTCATCAACTCCACATGCCTGCGATCTGATCCTAATTTTAAACTGTTGGACTTGGCACTTTCTGCAGGGTCATTCCTGAACTTTTTGCTTTCACTCCAGCTATTTTTGGTGATCTTTTTTTTTGTTCGCTTTAGGACTTTGGCCACTTTACCATTGCTAACTACAGTAGTGCTAACGTGCATGTGCTCTCTGCTTTAAATACTTCTTAACAGCAGCTTTTGCCCAATTGGCATATTTAATTTACCTATAAATCCCTAGTAAAGTGTACTACATGTGCCTAGGGCATGTAAATTAAATTCTATTAGTGGGCCGACAGCACTGATTGTGCCACCCACTAATTAGCCCTTTGAACATGCCTAAGGCCAGTCATTTCAGAGCCTGTGTGAGCAATTTTGAACTGCCACTATGACCTGGTAAAATAAACCTTTTGCCTGACCCAAACCTTCTTTTTTAAAACATATAAGTCACCCCTAGGGTAGGCCCTAGACAGCCCAGTGCAACTGATGGATTCTCTCTGCTAAGGGGAGCATTCCCAAGCAGAACACATATATCTCCTTGGCTGAGCAGTGTATCTTCGAGCAGAACCAATGCATTGCCACAGTTGTGTGGATCTGACCTGGCGCAGAAGACTTACATTGCCACCACATCTCGCATCTTGGGTTTGACGCACCTCCTTCGGAACTGCTGCTATGTGATGCTTTCCCAGAGCAGGTCCTCAGATCCCTAATCAATGGCAGCCTCGATGAAGACACCATAGGTTTGTATTGCAGCTTTCTCAGTCATTGGATCTGATACACTGCCTCAGCTGCACAGCACACCCCCAACACTAGTCTTCACATTGCAAGCCCCGTCATTGGGTTCCTTAATGCCGACTCAACAGGACCCCACACTGTGCCCTTGCTGCATCTCAGAACCAACTCATCGCATTGCCTGCTTGATGCATCTACATGTCGGATCCAGACAATGCTCTGCAACTAGGATTTAACATACTTTGTTCAAAGGGCCTAACCAGTTCCCTGTAGCCGGCCCGCACTTAATCGTGGTTGGCCTTAACCCCTGAACTTTTGACTGTGCCTCAGTCCGGTGCCCCCAGATACCCCCAGTTACCGTTTTTTGCTTCTAAGCACTATTCTACAGTTTATACTTTAACAATTCATAACTCAAGTTCTACTGATTGGATTTTGTGTCATTTTGTGTCATTTTGTTCTCTTTACATTTATTTCTAACCCGGTGTGTGATCGCTTTTGTATGGTGTTTTCTATTATTTACTGTTAGAAGTGTTATACGAATACTTTACACATTGACTTCAAGTAAAGCCTGACTGCTCTGTGGCAAGCTACCAGAGGCTGAGCAGAAGTTAATTTGGGGTTTGCTTCTGCCTTACCCTGACAAGGATTGTGGTTGCTGTTTGACCAGGGCTCACACCTCGGTCAACTAACAACCCAATTTCTCACATGAACTATCACTGTCTACCCACAACCTGTCTCCCTCCCTCTACATCCATGAACACAGCATGCTTGCCCCATATACCCACACCCATGTATATAACTAAATGATATTTCTATAGAATAAACCTATTCCAAGGGCAGTGAAACCACTGTTCAATATCAAGTACAAGCATAAAGTCAACAAGTGATATTAGAGGGGGCTGGGATATAGATTGTTAGTGCTCTAAACAGCACACCACATCTCATCTATCAAACTCACACGTATATCAGAACTCCATGTCTCATCATCATGCCACAACCCTCATTCGCAAAATATAAAGCTCCATAATTAAACTATCTTACTTCACTTCCACCACTGACTCACACCCATCAGCTCTCAACAAATTAAAACAAATGAAAACAAAACACAACCACACCTGCAGGATCTGCATTTCCTTACTTACAATGCAATGCACCATTATCTTAACACATCTCCAAATCACAATTATCCACCAATACCTTCATCCCAAACTTATAAAGACTTTTCCTGACCCTCTCAGAATAAACATAAAGTCTTTACCAATAAAGCAATGATGTCAGGACCAACTGGTCCATAAATATGTCATACACACAATCTGTCTCATTGCCTCCAACTCACAAGAAGAAGGCTATCCACCAATCAAGCACAACACTCTGACCACAACTGCAAAGGAAAGTACAGAGGAATACACAAACACTATCTAAAATGACTCCACCCCAACACCAATGAAATTGCTTACTGATCAATGCACGATGAATGAGCTCAGTACCTCTACTGACTGACTCAAAGCCAGACCTTCTATGTGTCATAGAAATATTGTTATAAGAGAATGTGGCACCGGTACTGCATGAAGGAATCCAAGCAGTATATCAATGTTTTACTCATACTTAAAAGAAAAAGAAAGAAGGAGACTGACAACTATTTTCAAGAAAACCATAACAGACACAAAAGTAAACAATACTGCAATATAAATAAGGATGGGTAAATTGCAAAAAAAATTCCTGTGAAAGTTTACAAAAATCCATAAAAACTTCAACAAATTTAGCTTTTATAGTTACATTTGGTTTGCTGGAATCTCAAATGTCTTGTTTCAACACGCTTGAGATAAAAAAAAGTCTAATGAGATTGCACCTGGAGACTGGTTTGAGCGAACAATGTCTCCTGGTGAAATATTTTCTGCACAAAAGATGCTTTTATGTGTAAAAAATATGCAAAATTGTGTAATGCAAAATTTTATAAAATTTTTGGAATTTAACATATGCAAAATTCAGGAATTATGCTAATTTCACCAGCGTAATTAAAATTTACTGCGGGCTCAAATACAAGAACATAAGCTCTTCTATTAGACTTAACCCCAATTCAACATTCTGCTCCATCTTCTTCTGCTGTACAGATCTGCATCCAATAATGAAGGTTTTACTTATACCTTCCTGGATGCACTATCACATTTGTGCATCATATAATCCAACCTAGGCACTCTTGGTGACATAAACATCTGGTATAACAAGTCTAAAATGCCTCCACCAAAGTCCATATATTCAGATGACTTCTCACAACCTAATGCAATTTGTCACCAGACCAACCCACATTGTAGGTTGTATGTTATGTCCAGATTTTCTGCAATTCAGACATTATAATTATCCGTGGACTCTCCCATCAAAAGAATTGGTCATCACCGTGTCTCCTTCTAGAATCCATTCCCTTCAAGACTGTCAGCTATCTTATCTCAAGTGACAACCTACAGATCCAGAATAGGCTGAGTATAGACAATTTGCAGATGTCTCTAACCACAATCAGACAACTGGAGAGAATACATTCTACATGGAAAATAGTACCTGATTGAATGACCACAACCATTGACAAAACAATCCTCCCAAATCTAAAAGAAATTACCTCGGATGAAAGAAGATTGTAAAAAAAAGATTAGGGGCTAATCTCAACACTTAAACAAAGCTGGCAGAAATTAACTAACACTCAACAAAATGTTTGCACTTGCAAAGCAAATTATGTAAATCACAGGTCAAAAGAAAAGAAAGCACACTTCTCAAGTGGGATCTACAACTTCTAATGTTCAGCCAAGAAACTCCATAAAATACTTTGCAACTCTTAAGAGGGTGTGTGCATAAATAAGTATGACTAAAGCTCTGTGACATTTGAATATCAAGGGTGACTAAAAAAGTAAATTCATGCACCAAACTCCACCTACATCCCAAAGCTAACCCCTCATCATGAGATGCAATAACTGTGAATGTTGAAATGTAAATGGGGAACAGCCTTCTGACATTAGAATGCTCATGAAGAGTGAACTGATGATTGATCACATTGAAGTGGTGAATACTTTGAAACTGTTCAGACAGCAAACTGTCATGATAGAAGTCATAGAAGTCAAGAAAATTAAACAGCTCCTATAGCAAATTAAAATATATGCAGTTGCATTACATTTATTAGTGCACTACAGCCAAACCACTACTGAGTATCAAAGGAATCAGATTACTGAACATTGCATACATTCAATGCACTTTCCTCCCATAATGATCACCAGAAATCCTGGTACTTGTATATAATCAAATATGTCAATACTAAGGAAGGAAGATGGACTTTCTAATTATGACTAAGATAAACATACCATATTTGATAGGTATTCATCAGCTCTACAAAATTAAGTCTCTGACTAAAAATCTACGTAATCCATATACATAATTTACATATAATACATATTCTAGTGTCACTATTGTATGCAAAAGCGATTGTGTTCATTTGTAATAGGATCAACACGTGGCCTAAGATGTATGAATGACCGCTCTCACTCGATACAGTTGCTATAATTAACATAACTTATGACTAACACTGAGATAACTGAGAAAAATATGTCTGGCTTACATTTGGAAGGTGCAAATGCAGAAAATCCAATTGTTAATAACAAATACCCTACTATTCTATGCTCCTACATGTGTCATGATAAAATGGTACCTCACTTGTGCAGGTATGCCTAGTGCCTGCAGCAGAAAACAGCCCAAAATCCATTTTCTACTCAAAACTGATGGTTTCTTGCATAGTGGGTAGCTGTGGATTCTGGGCCCTAGCTCAGCCAGCACATAGGGAAACATAGCAAACCTGTACATTTTTTTAAAACTAGACACCTACAGGAGTCCAGGGTGACTTGCATGGCTCTCACCAGGTTGGTTTACCCAGAATCCCTTGCAAACCTCAAACCTTGACTAAAACACATTTTCCTCACATTTCTGTGGTGGAAAGTTATGGAGGTATCCACAAGCTACCCAGCATTCCCATAAGTCTTTGGATAAAAATGGTACCTCACTTTTGTGGATAGGCCTAGAGCCCGCAACAAGAAACTGCCAAAAATGCAAAATAGATACATCACATTATTCCACTCAAAACTGACCCATTTTTTAAAGTGGGTAGCTGTGGATTTTGGGCGCTAAATCAGGGGGCACCTAGAGAATCCTAACTTATTTCCACATTTTTGAAAACTTTGCAATGGATAAAACCAAGGTAAATTGGAGCCCTTGCGTGAGGAATACTTTTGACCCAGTTTGATCTCTTCCTGTTGCGGGTACCAGGACCAACCACACAAGTGGCACAGCATTTTTATCTGAATGAGTGTTAGAAATCTGGTGCATTCCTGTGGTTTCCCGAAAGTTTCCATCACATAAATGCAAGGGAAATGTGTGATTTTAGGAAAAATGTTAGGTTTGCATACATTGTGGTTAAAAAAAACTTAGATTCAGACAAGGCACACAACCCTGAAATTCCCCTTTTGCCTACTTAAAAAAAATGTCTGTGCTTGGTATGTTTCCATGGGTGAGGGCAGCCTCTGGCATCAAGTGGGCTTCTTGCCTCCCTGGTGGTAACTACCCCAAGCTCTTCCATTGGGAGGGGGCATACAAACTTGGGATGGAAGCATAGCAATGGTCATCCTGAGCAGCAACTAGTCCTATACTATAAAAAGAATCCTTGGCTTCTAGGTGGCTTTCTGACCTCCAGGGGCCAGATTGGGGGTATAACTACCCCAATGTGCCCCTCAAAAGGCAGAAAGACTGTTAGTGGGCTTTCTGCCCCCCAAGGGGGTAGATCAGTGGTAATTACCCCATCTGCCCCCCAGGAGGGACAGGAAGTCTTTTTCCCATTTACCTTTTTCCACATTAAATAAAATCTACACCTGCTGAAGCTGTTGATTTTCCTGGTTTTCATTCATCTCATTCTTTGTGATACCATCATTGGTTGAGAAAAATATGTTCTTATTATAGGAACTTCTGATTAGTTAGATATTGAGAACTTCTTTACTTCATTTTTTCTTTTGAAGGATACATTTCATTAACCCAGAGACCTACCTCATTGTCATAAGCAGTTTTTAAATACTTCCAGATTATTGTCACATTTTCTATTACATACCCTTTCTGAAAAAGATAATTCGTAAAACATCAATTTGCTTTAACTAGAATATAAGGCTAAATAATAAATGTATTCTGCAATTGTCTGGAGAGAGAATTGTTGAGGGGGGGCAGATTGTTTATTAGAATTCTAACTCCTCAATCTATAATGCTAAAAATGCCTGCAGTTTGCCAAAATATTTTTTACATTTCTTTTCTACATTGGCTGAGATAGGTTTGATTGATTTTAATAAATGGGGTGGTAGTGTAAGTGATACCTTGCATAATACAGATTTTCATCATACTTTATGCAATTTCATAAAGGTGTCACACATCTACAAACTTCTTAGAACAAGGAAAAGATATAGACAATAGGTCAAAATAAAAATGTTATTTAAAAAAGTTCTAAATGTGTCTTTATATATAAAATTGTGGCTTGCTATTTGGTTCAATAGTCATGAATTTTCTATTACTGCTAATGCTACACACTTTATTTACAATAGATTGCTAATTACTCCTCATACATTAGGTATGCTTGGTGAAGGCTTAAATGTTAGTTTGTTGTCATGTAATATTGTTGAAGTTGCTTTATTATATATGCTTTCTACAGCAAATGTTTTTAAATATTCATAAAAGATTTGCAATTTTTAAAGCTAATGTTCCCTTTTCATTATCTAACGTTTTTCTGGGTAATTTATCTAACACGGTCAGGTGGAATGGTTTTCTGCATTTGGTTTGAAAAGCACATGGCACCAGTACTCCAAAACTGTTTATGCTGAGTCCATTCCAAAGAAAAAAAGCCTAACGGTCCCACAGAGTGGCAGTGTTGCCTGTGGTAAAGCTTTGCATGAGTGGAGAATGCACTCTGCAATGGCATCCTTACCACAGACTACACTTCCAAGCAACTCCTGAGCTCTCACATTGTTTGGAGTTTGCAGGGGCTGTCTTGAGTTATTAAACATGCCTTTCCTTGTGTGTCACAGTATTATTGCTAGGCAATCATTTTACAATATTGATGGAGCCAGGACCTTGGTACATGAATTCAGGATTTCCTTTTGCAAAGAACAAGTGCTTTCTTTGGAGTTTGTTGGAGGCTATGTGGGAAACAGGGAGGGATTCTGAAAATCAAGTTGCCTTATGAAAATTGATATTGAACTAATTTTGAATATATGACTTTGAGCATTGCTAAGACGTTAAAGTTGTATTTAAGCAGGAGGTCTGATCCTGTGATGGAACAGTCAGAATTCCAATGTCAAGATGTGTTACACGCAATTACAATAATATTTATGAATGCATATAAGATATAAGGAATTCTTAGTAGGTTATATATGAATTGCAAATAAGGGGAAAATATTGATGTGTGGTAAGTACTTTTTCAGTGGCACATTACTAGTACGGGACAAGTATTGATGAATCATATAAAAGATACTCATCTCTTGTATGTTTTAGTTTCAGGAATCACATATTCCTTATCAGAACATATAGAACTATCTAAAAAGAGATGCAGCTAACACATATTCTTTCACTGACATTGCTAGATGTAGGACTTCCATGGCAAGTTACTAAAATATCCCCTATTTACTTAGTCTACCCACTTTGACCTGACACAGCAGAGGTGAAGTGTCAGAGTTATGATTTCCAGTGTTCCTGATTTTTCTCTTATACCATTTCCTTTTCCCTGTTTCTGCTACTGGTCCTCATACTGTATATTGTGATTTGTGAAGGCATTTAGAGATGAAAGAGCGCATCAATTCTGCTGGATTCAAAGTACAGGGTTAATGTTTTCTGACACATTACCCAGCTCAGACTATACTCAACCGGAGCAACAGAGTGTAACACTGTGGTGCCTCAGCTATTAGATGTAGTGACTGTAGGTTTTAGCAGAGTGGGAGTGTTGGACTTTTTTGCTTATGCAGGGTCATCCCCAATCTTTTTGCCTCCTGCCTCCTATTTTTTTCTAAAATGGGTATAAGAAGGGCACCCAAATCTACAGACTTTAGAAACACTTCTGGAACCAAGAGGAACCTCTGCCTGGAGAAGAGCTGATAGCTGAGGAAGAAGTGCTGCCCTGCCTGTGACTGTGCTTTGTGGAGCTTTCCTGCAGTGCTGCTTCTGCCAGAGTAAGAGGGCAAAGACTGGACTTTGTGTGCCTTCTATCTTGTGAAGAAATCTCCAAGGGCTTGATTTAGAACTTGCCTCCTGTTGTTTGAAGTCTCAGGGACAGCAAAGACTTAGCTCTGCCAGCACCTAGAGCCTCTGGAGAGACTCCTGCTCTGACAAGTGGTGCCCGATCCAGTCCCTGGGCCCTTGAAAGAAAAGCTGGTGGAAATCCAAGAAAATCGACTTCGGACGACTCTGGATCGACGCCGCTGCTGAATCCGGTAACGCCGCCTGCACCTGACGCCGTGACCTTCGTTGGAACGCGACGCTCTTCGCAGGCCCGACGCCACTGCAGCCCCGCTGAAGTCCGCGACTCTGTGAAAGTCGCCGCACCACGTCGTGACAGACGCCGCTCGAAGTGCACGGATTCAACGTTTTGCACAGACGCCGCGATCCCCGACTTCGCGCATCGGCTTGTTTTCACTCTTCACCAAAGGTACTGTACTTGGGGGTCTACACGACTCCGTGTCCGGCGCCGCTGGTATCGGCTTGTTGGGAACGACTCCGTCACGACGCCGTGTTAACATCTCATCGAAGCATTTTTGTTTCTAAGCGCTATTTTTGAGTTTAATCTTTAAAAATTCATAACTTGACTTGTGTATGTTGGATTTTTGTCATTTTGGTCTTGTTTTGTTTAGATAAATATTTCCTATTTTTCTAAACCGGTGTTGTGTCATTTGGTAGTGTTTTCATTAAGTTACTGTGTGTGTTGGTACAAATACTTTACACCTAGCACTCTGAGGTTAAGCCTACTGCTCTGCCAAGCTACCAAAGGGGTAAGCAGGGGTTAGCTGAGGGTGATTCTCTTTTATCCTGACTAGAGTGAGGGTCCTTGCTTGAACAGGGGGTAACCTGACTGTCAACCAAAGACCCCATTTCTAACATTGGTGATCAGCGGTTGGGATTTGGACTTGTATTTGTGCTTGACATACAGTAATTAAGTGTACACTACTGTTTGAGTTCAGACCACTATGTGACCACATACTACTAGTCTTGTGATTCTGCTTTTTGTTCTCTGATGTCCTCCTGGAAGTATTGCTAATATTTTTGGACTTTGGTTTTTGGTTGTGAAGCCTTTGCAGAATGGAAGTCAATTTCTGGCACCTATTTATGTATAAAAAGTGGCAGCTTAAAGCATTCTGCATGGAAAGGGGACTGGCTGTGAACAAGAAATCCAGAAGGGACGATCTTGAGTCAGCCCTGTTTCAGTATGAATTGAAACGTTGTCAGGCAACACCACCAAATGAGTCTGAGGAGGATAACTACTCTGAGGAGGAGGACTACTCTGAGGAGGAGGGCAGTGGCCCTGAGGAGGGAACAGAAAGAGATGATTGGCTCCTAGCTCGAATCCGGAGTTTGGAAGAGCTAGATGCAGAGCTTGAGAGGGCTGAGGAGAAGAGAGCCTTAGTCCTGGAAAAAGAAAGGATTACAGCTCAAGAGTAGAGCTGTGAAGAGCTGAAGCTGGAGGCCATGAGGGCTGAGTCCAGTTCAGATGGCGGCAGCAAAAATCTTGTATCCAGTACTGCTGAAGAAGTGCACATGCCCAGAGATGTGGTGCCCTACTTGAAGGAGGGAGTTAACACAAGGCAGGAGGTTCAGGGGTATAAGGTAGCTCCAGTGATGCACAGGGTCCCTGAGGTGGATTGGGGAACTGGCATTGGGAGTCACATTCCTACTGGTGGGAGGGACACTCTACTGACTCTAGGTGAGAGTGACAGGGAGAGGGGTTCCCCCCAGGTAGAAGTCCTGGTTATGGAGTGTGAAGACATCCCAGAAGCGTGTGGGTTGAGTGTCAGGGACAGTCAGGTACTGTCTCACCAGTCTCAGGAGGGTGATGTGGAGTGCTTTTTCAAAGCAGAGTCACTGGATGGTTGGGTGAAGGGTATTTTGGTTAATTCATGTAAGGGGCTGAGTGATGTAATTGCTGGAGAGCATATGTCTAGTCCTTATTTTCCAGAGCTACGCCAACACCAGGTGGAGTGTGAGTTGTCTGACCCCAGGGAGCTTACAATGGAGGCAGACCTCTTGGTGAGTACCAGAGAGTCTGAAGAGGCATTTGGGGGGGCTCCTGAGAGGAGTGGTCTAGGTATTACCCAACCAGGTGAGGTAGGGAAGGATTGTAGTGTCCCAGGTAGGTCCCAGTGTAGTGGGATGGGTGAGGGACCCCATGTCCAGTCTCTGAGGAGAGGGAATGGGGATGGGCTGAGGTCCAAGGTGCCCGAGATCCGGTCCCAGGTCCTGGAGGGTTCCATGAGGGAACACCAGGAGGGGAGCCTAGCCTGTACCATAGGGCCATCTCTTGAGGGAGATCCCACAGTGTCAGGAGAACTTGGGGGGACGGCTGTAGCCAGCGTCCCACCACTTCTGGTGTCTGGCAGTACCACTCCTAGTGAGGGGGTGCAGAAGTCCAGACAGAGGGTTGAGAGGGGGTTGCAGACCCCAGTGGAGAACCTGGAGGGTCAGGGGTCAGCTCTGAGAGCAGAGCTCCCCAGGAATGACCTTGGTGAGACCATTTCTGGGCTGGGGGGAATCCAGACTCTGTCAGATGGGCAGAGGTCAGGGGACCTGCGCCAGCCAGACTCTTGTGTGGCCCTTGGGGACAGTGTGTCCCTTGAGGGGGGTAAGTGTGCCCCCCTGGAAGTCCTGGTGTGCCAGGCAAAGGTTCAACCGTAGGGTGGTGACTCTGGGTTGAATGATCAGGTTCAGTGGGTAAACTCTGACCTGATGGGGGGTAAGTGGGCTCCCAAGGAAGTCCTGGTGTGCCAGGCAGTGGTTCAACCGCACAGTGGTGACTCTAGGTTGGATGACCAGGTTCAGAGGGTAAACTCTGACCTGTTGGGGGGTAGGTATGGCCCCCAGGAAGTCCTGGGTTGCCAGGCGGTGGTCCAGTCTGTGGGTACAGACCCTGGACTGGAGGATCAGGTTCAGGGTGTCCCCCCTGACCTGGAGGAAGGGGCTACTGCTAACAGTGCCCATCCCATGTTGCCTTCTGAGGGGGCCACTCCTAGTTGGGGGGTGCAGAACCCCAGAAGGGAGGGCAGGGGGAGGGAAGCCTCACCCTTGGCCCTGGTCCAACCTGAAGGTACAGACCCCAGGTTGGCGGACCAGTTGCAGGTTACCAGCCCTACACTGGTGGAAGAATTGTGCAGGAGTGCTTCTACAAGCACCCTGACAGTTTTTGACTCTGGGGGTGCTGCTTCTGCAGGGAGGGTACAGAGCCCCAGACGGGTGGACCAGGGTCAGGTTGTCATCCCTGACCTGGTGGAAGAGAGAGTGGTCAAAGGGTGCCAGGCACCTGGGGCTACCCTCCCCCACTCTCCGCAGTCACAGTGGTTGGAGAGGCCTGAGGTCCGGCTCTCATCCCTGACAGTTGTCCGGGGCCACCGTGGCTTGCTGTCCTGGTGGACAGAGTTGCCCCTGGAAGGGGGACGAGAGTCACACCCCGGGGGTAGATTGGGCAACACCACTGTGTTGGCCCTGGTGGTACTATCTGCCCATTGGGATACACCTGTGAACAAAGTAAAGTTAGGTGCTGCACAGATGGTGTCTGCAGATGTGGAGAAGGGTTCCCCATGGGTTAGCTTAGTGGGCCCTGAGAGTATGGACAGAGGGATCCAACTGGAGTCAGGAAGGCGTAGAACTGGAACATGCCCCTGCTGTTGTGGGCCTGGGTCCTTGTTCTATCGCCCCAATCAGGGAAGTACATCAAGGTATTGATTGTTCTCCCCTGGCTTTAGGCTGGTAGGGGGTCGTGTTGGACTTTTTTGCTTATGCAGGGTCATCCCCAATCTTTTTGCCTCCTGCATCCTATTTTTTTCTGACCTTTTGCTGTTGGCTTTTGAACTCTGATCACCTTACCACTGCTAACCAGTGCTAAAGTGCATATGCTCTCTGTGTAAATTGTATGTAATTGGTTTATCCATGATTTGCATATTTGTTTTACTGTTAAGTCCCTAGTAAAGTGCACTAGAGGTGCCTAGGGCCTGTAAATCAAATGTTACTAGTGGGCCTGCAGCACTGGTTGTGCCACCCACACAAGTAACCCTGTAATCATGTCTCAGACCTGCCGCTGCAGAGTCTGTAAGTGTATTTTTACACTGTAAATTCGACTTGGCAAGTGTACTCACTTGCCAAGCCTAAACCTTCCCTTTTCTTACATGTAAGGCACCCCTAAGGTAGGCCCTAGGTAGCCCCAAGGGCAGGGTGCAGTGTATGGATAAGGTAGGACATATAGTAATGTGATTTATATGTCCTGACAGTGAAATACTGCCAACTTCGTTTTTCACTGTTGCAAGGCCTGTCTCTCTCATAGGATAATATGGGGGCTACCTTTAAATATGATTAAAGTGTAGATTCCCCTAGAGAGTAGATGGACATGTGGAGTTTGGGGTCCCTGAACTCACAATTTAAAAATACATCTTTTAGTAAAGTTGATTTTAAGATTGTGCGTTTGAAAATGCCACTTTTAGAAAGTGAGCATTTTCTTGCTTAAACCATTCTGTGACTCTGCCTTGTTTGTGGATTCCCTGTCTGGGTCAGTTTGACAGTTGGGTTGTTTTTCACCTCGCACTAGACAGTGACACAAAGGGGGCTGGGGTGTAACCTGCATTTCCTGATTAGCCATCTCTGCTAGGAGGGAGGGGTGGAGTGCTCACTCTCATCTGAAAGGACTGTGCCTGCCTCTGACAATGCCGGCTCCAACCCCCTGCTGTGTGTCTGATGCCTTGCCTGGGCAAGGCAGGATTTCTCAAGTAGGTGTGAGTCCCCTTTGAAGAAAGGTGACTTCAAAGACTAAAATGGGTATAAGAAGGGCACCCAAATCTAGAGACTTTAGAAACACTTCTGGAACCAAGAGGAACCTCTGCCTGGAGAAGAGCTGATAGCTGAGGAAGAAGTGCTGCCCTGCCTGTGACTGTGCTTTGTGGAGCTTTCCTGCAGTGCTGCTTCTGCCAGAGTAAGAGGGCAAAGACTGGACTTTGTGTGCCTTCTATCTTGTGAAGAAATCTCCAAGGGCTTGATTTAGAACTTGCCTCCTGTTGTTTGAAGTCTCAGGGACAGCAAAGACTTCTCTCTGCCAGCACCTGGAGTCTCTGGAGAGACTCCTGCTCTGACAAGTGGTGCCCGATCCAGTCCCTGGGCCCTTGAAAGAAAAGCTGTTGGAAATCCAAGAAAATCGACTTCGGATGACTCCGGACCGACGCCGCTGCTGAATCCGGTAACGCCGCCTGCACCTGACGCCGTGACCTTCGCTGGAACGCGACGCTCTTCGCAGGCCCGACGCCACTGCAGCCCCGCTGAAGTCCGTGACTCTGTGGAAGTCGCCGCACCACGTCGTGACAGACGCCGCTCGAAGTGCACGGATTCAACGTTTCGCACAGACGCCGCGATCCCCGACTTCGCGCATCGGCTTGTTTTCACTCTTCACCAAAGGTACTGTACTTGGGGGTCTACACGACTCCGTGTCCGGCGCCGCTGGTATCGGCTTGTTGGGAACGACTCCGTCACGACGCCGTGTTAACATCTCATCGAAGCATTTTTGTTTCTAAGCGCTATTTTTGAGTTTAATCTTTAAAAATTCATAACTTGACTTGTGTATGTTGGATTTTTGTCGTTTTGGTCTTGTTTTGTTTAGATAAATATTTCCTATTTTTCTAAACCGGTGTTGTGTCATTTGGTAGTGTTTTCATTAAGTTACTGTGTGTGTTGGTACAAATACTTTACACCTAGCACTCTGAGGTTAAGCCTACTGCTCTGCCAAGCTACCAAGGGGGTAAGCAGGGGTTCGCTGAGGGTGATTCTCTTTTATCCTGACTAGAGTGAGGGTCCTTGCTTGAACAGGGGGTAACCTGACTGTCAACCAAAGACCCCATTTCTAACAGGGAGCAACACTTGTAAAAGTATGTTGCTCCTGCCCAGCACGCATATTTTTCACCACACTATTTAGAGTTGAGGAAACAGCAGGGTAACTGCTGACAGAGTGTGAAGTGGCTCAGCTCATCAAGCAACCTTGACCCAATGTACATCTGCCACAGGACGGCTGGATCAATGACTATCCTGCCACCTTATATTGACCAGGGCAACCATCATTCATTTTCCCTGCCTATGTCTGCCAAGTGAACAAAAGTAAGGGAAATAATTTCTGGCCACCATACACAGGTAAAAAGCTCCCTGCACATTGTGGACATTTGTTTTTGGTTTTCACAAAAAAGATCCTACTTTGGGAGTTTCTAGAAAACAAAAAAAAGATTGCACACCATGCACTTTAAACATGTACTTTAAATATGGTGCCCTCTTCACTGTTGTAAAAATAGACACTGTGGAAGTAGCTCACTTTATAGCAGTGGCATTCAACCAGGCAGACAGGCCGGGATCTGTAAATATGAAGGATAGCCCTTTGCCAAAGTGATGGAGATCATTACCTTTGCCCCCTGACGGGATTAGGGACTTAAAAAGGCCTACGTTTATACAGTCAGAATTAATTGCAAGAAAACAAAAGATATGTAGCGTGATTTAAAAAAGAGATTAACAATTGTCCCCAAGTGCATTTGCCTCAGATTCTAATAACACTGATTCATGGGCATTAGAGCCTCCTTAAGAGACACCACAGTTTTTGCACACCTTAGTTATATGATAACTCCAAGACTCCAATCATACCCTCATCACCTCCAGAATGATTTTCTGGATTATTATTAAGTAATCATAGTCAATTATACTTCTTGGTAAACCTGTGAATATCCCTAATCATTAACAGTCTTTTGTGTTGTCAAATTTAAGAGGGTCTGTGTCAAATAGGGTATTTCACTGGTAGACAGAAATGATCCTATATTAAATATATTTCCCCTGCCTTCTGTCACTAAATGCAGAAATATGTTAAAGGAAAACAGAAACACAAACTTCAGAACACATGCACTTAAGTAATATGTGAGGACCTATTTCTAAGAAGGAGAGAAAAAGAAGGTATGCACAGAGTCTATGTTTATACTGTGTATGGTCAGGTCAATTTGGAAAACACTATAGAAGTAAGCCAATATCCTTTAATAATCAAGTCTCAGTTATGCTTCCCACTGAGAATGAAAGGAGCTGTCTTGTCATGTGAAAACATTAAGTCAATTCCTAAATGGTAAGTGCATGCTATGCTCTCCCATGTGGCTCTTTTGATAGTTCCCATGAAAATTATTTTGTCACCATGTCAGGCGAAAATATTCTTATTGGAGTCAGGAACTTCCAGGAACTACATGGATATTGAGTTTGCTCTAAATTTGTAAATTCCTTTGATTAAGAACGAGATTGCTGAGGAAATCAAGGCAATAGATGGTTGTGTTCTCTCCTAGGACCCAATGCAAACTCATACAGACATGATTTATTTAGTCTGTTTTGGAAACCATAGTGAAAGAAAGCTCTTTGATCTGATAGATGTTTCTCAATTAGTAATCTTTATATAACCATTGCATTGATTGGGCTGCAAGGACAGTATATTTGAATTCACATTATTTTCAGATTAGTTGTATGTCTAAATGTTCACCTGGAGAGAGTTTATGAGGGAATTGCTATATCACCACTCAGTCATTGCATCATTTACCCGCTATTCTTGTTTTGAAGAGTTCGGTGATATATTTGGCAAGAGAAAAGTTGTTTTACCCCAAAACAAAATGTATGATTGTAAGATTGTTCAGTCGAGTATATGTGCTTACTGAATTAGAAGCAGAATATGATTAACAGTATACTCAGATAAAAACCTGGCTAATATGTTCATAAGGCACCCCTAGCCCTCCACTTCTTCTCTGCTATTGTTTTTTCCAGGAAAAGGGTAAATTAAATTGAGAATGTATATAGACTTTAGAGCCTCAAAAGAATTTTAGTAAAGAATAGTTACCTTTGCTGTTAATATCTCCTCTGTTACATCTGATCTGAAATATAAAAATATTGACTTAAATGGATCTCAAAGTTTATCATCTATTCATAGTCTGAAAGGATGATGAGTGGAACATAATCACATTTTACACTAACTTTGTTTTTTTTAGCTTTCAGGTTATGCTTTTTAGACTCTGAAATACTCCTATAGCATTGCAATGTTTTATGGATGAGGCATTAAAAGGAGTTTTGGATGTGTTCTGTATTATTCATCTAGATGAACGTATAATGTATTTAGGCTATTGTAAAATCAAATACCATTTGTTAAGATAGTTCTACAATGATATTTGCTACAATGGCAAATGTATTTTCCACGCTACTACAATGGAGTTTCTGAGATATATAGTTCCACATGAGGAGAGTCATCTGGATGCAAAATAGTGACTGTAATTTTGCAGTGACCCACATAAACTTCAAGTACAGCTACTTAATTTCTTTCTACTTTGCCTATTTTTGTAGGACGTTTCTTCATCATCTTTCAGAAGTCATAAGGCCCATTGCCAAGATACTAAGAATGGGAGCAGTTTTTTGGGACAAAAAAGGCTAATCAGGATTTTGGGTGTCTTAAGTAGTGCTTTCTAGTGTTCCTATTATGCAACATTGTGCAAAATTGGGTTATTAGTTGTGCAGGATAGGGATGCTCTACAGAGTACTCAAAGAACTGCTGTGTAATCATGGCTGTTGTCTGCCTGACACCCAGTCATTGTAGGCTTGGCCAGGGCCTCATTTACCGCAGGACCCATCAGGATCCCAACAGTACTGACCACCATTGTTGTGATCTGGACTGGGACTGTCTTCAACCCAGATGGAGCCACAAGACCGCATCCATCCAAGATTGCCTCGTCCGAGTCTCCACGTAGGCTGGCACAATGGATTCAAATGACTGAGGCTGAGCGTGCATGCATAGCCTCCACCTAGCTTCCCATGTAGCCCAGCGAACATGTTGCTCACCGCAGCTCCTGCAGTAGATGATCACGAGGGTTGCCTGAACCTGCAATGAACAACCATAGACTTGAACATGCTATCCCAGTTTCACAAAGGAGTAAAATTAAACATTATGGTTATAGATTTATTATGTTAGTGTGATGCAGCACAGCAACCAAAGTTAGGACAAACAATGAAGAGGCATCTTTATTAAAAAATAGTCTGCTGCTGGCATCCCGTGTGCTGGTGCACTAAAAAGGCCACCTTGTATGACAAACAACCTTGCACCAAGGTGCAGCAGAGGTGAGTATGCACTGTTTAGCATAAGATATGTACAGAACGTATACCTTTCCATTGATAATTCCGAAGCCTAAACAAAAGTTGAGCCATCCCACACACCAGACGTCTGCTGTGCACTGCAGCACATATGTATGGTTTGGGTTGTATGAAGAAATTAACATATTTCCCTATTTTAACATCTATTTCAAGAAGGTGTTATTTTTATATTCCAAACCCAGCCTAGCTAGCTTAGTAGATTAGGCCTTATGTAAAAAACAACAGGTGTTGATGCTGATTCACCCATGATACTCCCAAGATATGCTACCTTGACGCAAAATTAAGTAAAGTAGTGCAAATCGCTCATTGTGCTGCAAAAAAGCACATTTCCAGCACAAAATGATTTTTGGTTTGGAAAGTTAATACACTGGTGAGACTTTGTGTGGCATTCACACAGATCTTTTTTTTTAAATGAGGGCATTAGTGCACATTTGGCTGTGTGCAAGAAAATGCTGTGTCAGGGCTTGATTTATGCTATATACTGATTTCCCAGAAAGGTGGATCCCGACGCTTAGGGGTTCACCTGGGAACTTATCAGAAGACTGATAAGGGAAAGTTCAAAACTACAAAGATGCCATTTATACTGTTTAGTACAACTGTCTGAAGTACTTTTTTTCTTTGAAAATGTAAGCACAGAGCTGGACATTGGCATCACGGTATCTGTTGATTGATTGTTCAGTGCTAAGCTTGAGCACCTCATACTACCTCCCTGAGAAGCCTGTGACTGCTCAACCTCGCTACACTGAGAGACAAGTGTAAAAGTTGTTGTACTTGGCCTAGTTTGCCAAAGCAATCATAGGACGGGCCACAGAACACCAGTGGCAAATGACCCCAGGCCTTGGGTCCAGTAGCCTCTGTGGGTCCTGTGGCACCCACTCCCTCAACCAGGGTCTAGCAGTTTACATTAACAATGTTCCTTAACAATTAATCTAAAGTTTCTAGTATACAACAAGTGAAACTGAAAGAAGTAGTCAAACACTCTTAAATATCTCGATTTAATTTTGTAATTATATTGTACTCCAGCTCTAATCACATTTTAGGTGATATTCCTTAGGAATAATTGTATATTTGTCTTAACAAATTAGATTTAGAAATGATTTCAATGATGGCAGAGTCAGTTTCTGAGGTATATTGTCACTAATTCCAATTTCATCTCCCTACCTGATTTTTCCTTCTTCTGTGTCCCTTTGGTAAAATCATTTTAAACTGCCTATGCATGTTTTATATTGACAAAGGTCTTTCAATATTTACAGTATGTTAATAGAGTGCTCAGGTTTGACCTAAATGATATCATGTTGTGATAATGTGTCAACACTTCTACTGAATCATTAAACCTTAATAAAAGGTCTTACATGTAAATAGCCCCGTTTCCTATCACCATACCTCACCTCCAGTTAGCGCTACCTTGATATATGTCCACTCCTGAAATCCTCCTCAAATACCACACTCGCTTATCTACTGTACAACCACATTACATTCCCATCACCCCTTTGCCCTCCTTCACAACACGTCTACTTATCTCTTAACACCTCCTCACTCCACTTCCCTCTTGCTCCGCTGCTGCTCTCACCCCTCTATCCCTACATGTGCTTCCCTTAACACTTTTCAAACTGACCCCCCTCTTGCATCCCAGTGCCCCCTCTAGCGCCTTGCTCTTCCTCACTGTGTTTGAACTTCCTCTCCTCATCACACCCCATCCTACCCACTTCCCCTTCCCTCTCACCGTCACCCACCCGTCATCTCTCCCAACCATTTTTTCCTACACCTCTACTCAATGTCCATGCTCTATATGGTCTACGAAGCTCAGCTCTGCACACATATAGCCCATTTCACCACAAAAAGCCTTTTCAACGCTTCCTATGGAGATACGTGCCTCCATATACAACACATTTTCAGTCTGACTGATCAGAAGGGTATCTCGCAAATGATGTACAAAAAAGCGAGGGGGTGGGAGTTGTACTATTAAACGAAACTAAAATCACGTCTGCTCCTATATTGTTTTGCTCATATTCCTATACGGGACTTTACAGTTCAGTGCTTTAAGTCTTCATTGCTCAATGGAAAATGTGATAATTTAATTAAAACAAGCAATATGGTATAGCTTTCCCAAGGGCCTGAATCAATGGAAAATGATCTAATCCTTCGGGTTTCCGTTTTGAAGACGTATTAATATTACACCACAAGCGCTCAGAAAAAAAAGGTTTCTCGTTTGCAAAGCAGTAATCCGATGCCCAAATAATTCCAGAGTACGAAGCAAAATTGTTCTGGCCGGAGCCTCTGCCTGAAAACGTTGTCAGTTATGAGCCTTATTTAACACAGAGGATTTCGCCAGTGAAGACATGTCGTTATCGAGATGTCATTCACAGGAAATGAAAACAACCTCAAAACTGCAGTTTATCTACGAAGGAAAGCGGACATTGATTGTGAACTAGACAGAAACTATTTGTACATTAAAAGAAAGAATGGCCTCTTTTTTGTAACTCTTGCTGTGTTTTCTGAAGGTAACTGATAATGTAGTAATTGTTTCCAAAGCTTCTATATCATTTTTTATGTTTCAGAATGCTCCGCAAAAGTTTCTTCAAGGTGGGATATTGCTAATACTCCAATACACAAGATGTTTCGCTTACAGGACAGGTTATTCCTGCGGCTGCAGCAAACATATCACTCATTGAAAATGGGTTTTCTACAAACTCTGAAAAATAATTTTAAGACATTTGGGCATGTAACTTTTTTCAACCTTATTGAAGTGTGTGATGCCAAGCATTTGCCAATGTGGTCCTGACGTGGTTTAAAAAAACTGCATGAACTTTAGCACCAGGGAACTGAAGCAAGTATGGAATAATTCTAGTGAGAAAGCTCAAACACGGACACTGCACTTGGCTATAGCAACAAATGAATCGTATTATTTTAAGAGCCCCCCAAATCCCAAAAAATGTAGGGATGTTACTAAATTATTAGATACATATTCCGCGTAATAATTGTCCCATAACTAGTGGTATGCGAAATTTGTGTAAGTTGCTTTCGCATAATTACGTGGAAAAAATATACAAATGTATGTGAAATGGAAATCTGTCGCTTAGCGCTATATTTTGGCGTGAAATGTATCCTTGCATCCTTTTTTTTACACGAAAATGCGTTTTCGTCTGAAAAAAACCCCACAGTGAGCTCTTACTGTAGTAGGGCCCAAGTAGATGGTTTTTGTCTTTAGGCTGCCATCTGTAACTTTCATGGCTGTGATTTTCTACCTTCCCTGAGCCACCCTACAATTCGGTAATTAATCTGATCAATGTCATGCCTTCAAATAGGACCGTCTCTACGTCTGTTCATTCTTAACGTCTTTAGTTGCACAGGCGGTAGCCCTACATTTTCCTTGACAGTTTTACACATACAAATCGCATTTTGCTGTAGATTTCTAATGTTTTCATTTGCATTGGCGTAATTTTAAGTTAGCCTTATTTAGACTATTTGTTGTAAAGAACATAGATAGTTTGCTTGTCCCATTGACCACAGCGCTTTCTTTGGATTTTGTCAACGTCTTCTTTCTATAGAACAATTGGGCTTTCTGCATCTTATCGTAATCGCCAGCGTTCAGTACATACATGGTCTGCATACACATGCCTGATGGACACAAACCCATATCCTATTTTCCCTGGTCAGGTTTTGAGGAAGGAAGGGTGTCAGCAATTAAGTATTTGATGACTGAAATGCATTGCTCAGTACAGCCTTCCAATGCTGAGTTTGTGAGTATATTTATGGACAAAGGCACTTGTCCTCTGAATGCTTGACTTCTTTTAGAGAGATATGTTGTCATTATGGTGTTCTAGTGCCTGTACTTGATTGTGAGTTGTCCTTCTTGGCTTTGTTAATTTTATGGTGTGTTTTTGAGGATGTGCCATTTACTGAGGTGAATCGTTTGGACTTGTTCCTCAATGACCTATGGTTCTTTTCTCATTTGAACGTTTTTGCAATGATTATTTCTCTAGCATTGGCATTTTAGGTATGATGATGTGCCCATGTGGATTTCTCTGTATTGAAGGGAGACCTCATCTCGCCATCTCACTTAGCTGAAAGTTGTCATTCTTCGACTGGCCTTCTTCACACTCCTACACTATGTTGGCCAACAACGTTTCCATTAAGGACACTATAAACTGACACTGACAATTGCTGCAGCTGTTTGATTGTCATGCTGCATTTCCTAATGAACTGGTAGTATGGATTTGCACAGGTTTTCAACTTGGATTTGCACAGGTTTTCAACCTTGCACCCTACAGAAATTTTGAAAAAGGTACCATCCATACCCCTGCAGATATCTATGCTGTATACCACAGTGACATGGTCATGCTGGTGCAGTGGTTTTGTAAAGAGCGTGTTTTGCTTCCAGTGAATTGTAAGTGATTGGACCAGTTGTTTAGGGTTAGACCAACCTTTGGTACATTCTGGCAGTGTCAGAAAGGTTGGTCTGACAGGTCAATGCATAAATTAGTTTTTTAGCTCTTTATGGACCTGTTTTTATGGCCTAGTGGGCCCATGTTTACTGTTGATTTCCCTGATTTTAACACAAACATTGTCTACAGCAAGCACAGAGGTATGCACTCTTCCATACCTTACCAATGATACAGAATGTCAAGTGCTTTAAATGGGCAGGTACTGTCCGGTACTGGATCCCTGCACTTCTTTCATATGAAAAGAAGAGTACCTGCACTTCTCTGCAAAGCTGCAATACATTTAATGCGAGAAAACTAATACTTTTTAGGAGAAAGTGAGTACCTGTGATTCGGTATTTCTATTTGAAGCTCTGAGTATGTTTTTACAATTTCAAAACTTCCCGATTAGGGATCGTGGGCCACTTTTTTAGTCTCAGTCCGACCCTGCATACGTCGTACTATTGCACATTGAAGGTACTGAAATATTTGTAAATGCAGCAATATTGAACTCACTACTTGAACGATTTTGAAACAAAGGACACTGTGATCAAGCAAATGGGTAACCTCAGAGTTTGAGATAAGGATCAAACACGCTGTATATGTTCCAGGCTGTCTTCAGCTACCATACCAGCTACATGGTTATTGCTTTTTCTTACACTTGGTATGGCGAATGCCGCCTTATTTTTTCATTTCAGATATTTTTAGGCGTTCGGTATATTGAAGACAGACGTGCTGTCTTCAAAATACCGAATTCGGGGCCATATGTACGAAAGCTTTTTCCCATAGACACAGAATGGTTAAAATCCTTTGGTACATCTGGCCCTCCGTGAGCGGTGACAGCCATGTATGTATGTATGCAGATTTTTTAAAGAACAAACCTTGCTAGGAAGCAACAGTGTTGTACAGTTGAGAAGATGTTGACCAATGCCATGCCGTGGGGTTGGGTGGGGAGGACAAAGAGGTTAGGGGCAGCGAGCACGAGGGACGCTGGATGAGAGCGGGCTGCCTCTAGGGGTGCAGCTCTTTGCAAAGAATGAGGCAGTGGTTGACTAATGTGTGAAGGGGGCTCAAAGCATCAGAGTGCGGAGGTATTTGCCAAGGAACTGAGAAGAATGGGGCAGATCTAGTACACAATGGAATATTCTTTTCTGCACAACTGAAATGACTGCGAAACGCCAGCGTCAGACGAAATCTTGGACTGCAAAAAACAAAATTTATGTGAAGGCATTAACTGGGTACGTTTTGACTAATTAATTTAAAGAGGACTGAAATATCTTACTGTTTAGTATTTATCAATCGGTGAAAGATTTAATTTTATCAAGATTGAAAATAATGAGTCTTCACACGATGTGGCGCAGTACGTTCCCTTTTTGTTTTTTAAAGAGTGTTTATAACATGTTCACCTTGGAATATTGGCACGGTGGGTGGTGCGTGTTGAAATCACTGTAGAAAATGTTTTATGGCTCTTTCCACTGGCATGAGATCTTCAATGTGCACGTGAGTCCTTTCCTCAGACTTCAGCATGAACTGATCACAATCTCCCATTGTGGCTCAGGGCCTTGTAGAAACAATGAGAAGCTGACACACCGCAGTTCTCAGGAAGCGAACATACATGAATAATTTTTCAATCAGGAATTTAGGGCCAGTGCCTTCATCCTGGCTTGCCTGGCTAGTGTGATGAATGACGTTATATGCAAGTTACTACGAAATGCTTCCCATAGGCGAGTCAATGACGAAAAGTGATGCAAATTGAAGCATTGTTCAACTTTCCTTCACGAAATATGTTTTGTGCTAAAATGTTGACACTAATGCCACACCCAATGGCGTTGTGTCACACAGAGTCAAATCCCTGATGATGAATTCGAAGAACCTTAATAGGGGAAAGATAAGTGCATACTCTCTTGGGCTGAATTTTAACCAGCCTGTATTTAGACACATCTGGCTGTATATATGATGGGTCTTTTTATGTGCGGAGATTTCTGTATATTTATATGTGTGGAGACTCCGCAGTCGGGGCTAGGTTCTTTGCACATAAAAATATAGGACACGCGCAGTCGTGAAAATGTGTACATAGTTTTTGAATTTCACTTACAGTGTAAACTTACAGATAGTGTAGGTTTACCTTTGTGAATCAGGCCCTACAGTAGTGAAGCATTAAGAATGAAAAGGCACTTAGATTGTTCGCTTTTTGTGGGAATGTGCAAAGACAGTTGCGGCTCACGCTACACTGAAGGGGCGAGGCGGCACGCGGGGGGGATTAATGAGGGGAGGCAGGGAGGGATTAAATAAAAAATAAAAAAATAAAAATCTATTTACCTGTGCCTCTGCCCCCTTCACCGCTTCGCTGCTTCTCTTCTCTTCTCTCCCTGCAGGCACAGGCTCCCAGTCTGCCCTCTGCCAATCCTGTCTCTGCTCAGAGCAGCGTCAGGATTGGCTGGGAGCACCCAGCCAGGGCACTCCTAGGCAGACTGGGAGCCTGTGTAGACTCTCTCCAGCCCAGCAACATAGTTGCTGGGCTGGAGAGAGCCCTGTGCCCATGTGTGTTTGGCCGGCCCAAGACGGCCAGCCAAACATACATGCGCTCACACTCGTCACTCCGAGGCCCACCCCTTTTCCACAAAAACAAAGTTTATTATCAATTTTGTGGAAAAGGACTGCAGCTGACGCTGAGGCGGGGGGTGAAGCTTCTCCGCCATTATGGAGGAGCTACCTCTGTGCAAAGATTACACTGTCATAATTTGTGACAAAGATAAAATAACCTCTAGGATACTCAGCGAGGTACACTCGGACTCCAAGATTTCAAACCAGGGGAAATAAACTTTGACTCTGACCTAAGACCAAGACCACATCTCTGTTTCAAGAGAATAAGAATTGAATCAGTTGTAAGTCACATATTTCAACTCTATCTGATTTAAATCAGCATCTAGATCACCATCCATCAAAGAGAGTATTCAAACGCAATCAGCAGCATACATATATATTTCAGCGTATCAAGACAAAGAATGAAATTTAACAGTGACGGAGCAGAGAAAGTAAGGAGTGGTGGTGAAAAACGGAAACACGAGGCCGCCACCTTAGGAAGCACAAAACTAAGGGCCTGATTTAGATATTGGTCGAAGGGTTACTCTGTCACAGACATCCCGTCAGCTGAAATCTAAATCTCATGAGAAATAATGGGATTTAAAATTTGAAGGATGAGATATCCGTCACATTGTGACAGAGTAGCCCGTCCGCCCGTATCAGGCCCTTACTCTCGAATGGTGAAGCTACCAAAGATGAGACCAACCCTCCTTGGATATCAGTTAAGCAGAATTCCTGAGGTTGCACAAATGACAACATGTTTCCATTTCACCCTATACCAACATCTGAGGCAGTGAGGTCGTCCTTATCCCATGCCTTATTATCAGAAAGAGGACTTGTCAAAATGATGTACCAGGCATGTTATTTTCTTATAAGTTACTTTCATTGTCAAGTTCATATTACGTGAATTAAATGAGATTTCAATACATCATTTAAAGCAGTTGACCTTACTGCTTTAGGCGAAGGAGAAAGATAAACTTTAGCAAAAGCCATACAAAATGAACACAAAATATACATAATTACTTATATTACCTTTAGACTTTCACACTACGGGATTAACTGGTGGAAAGAAAAGCTTTAACATTTTCTTGGAATCTCTGCCTTTCATATATTTTACAATGTATTTCCACATTCTGTGCTGGCTGGTGTTTTGGAAACTGTTAGGATAGCAATCTGATCCATCCAGAATCTATCTTCTTTTTGGCATTTTGCATGTGTAGTTAAAATCGTACTGTTGTGGGTTCCTCCAACCATTTAATGCCTAAAAGCAGAGCCTCAGTTGGTTGTACTGCCGGAAATCACTGCTGGTGCCCTTCTTCTACAGGGCCACCAGCTTTACAGCCTCAGAAGGCCCATCCAATTTATGCTATTCCTTCTCAAACTATTTCACTGTCGGAGACTGCCATGCAAAGCACAAAAGTGTGCGGTAACCAACATGCAAAGGCAATAGGTCTTGTATTCAAAAGACCTATTGGTTTTGTCAATGTATTTTAACCATGTCATCTACAAAGTGGTTAAACATGTGAAATATAAGATCTTTAACAGGACCAGAGCTGCCTGTGTCATTATGCTTTTTTCTGGAGTTAAGGAAGGGGTCAAGAAACAATGACAGGAAGGAAGGTGTTGGCTTGTTGTGCTGGAAAGAAGTTCTCCCCACTACGGGATCAGAAACCGCAAACGCGCTGGTGAGACACCATCACTATTCTCACCAATAAAGGCCAACTAGATCTTTGGACTTGGCGAAGTGTGTAGTAGTCAGAATTATTCAATCACAAATCAGTGACATTATACCATAAACAATTTTAAACACCATGAACCATTCAACACTTAATCAAACTCCAAACTGAATAAAGTTTGAAAGCTTTATTAGAATCCACAAATCAATGTCACATAAATGGTGCTCAAAACTAAGCTATAGACATACATGGAAACCATACACTGTCTGAAACGTCTGAAAAGATTTAACCTATTGTTAGACTTTTCATCCTTGGCGTGGTCTCCCTTAACGTTTTGCCTCCGTTTGCCAGGTTATTGATGTGTGCTAGACTCTGTTTTTACTGTTTTTGTTACTCTTGGCACTTTACCACTGCTAACCAATGCTAAAGTGCAAGTGTTCCTATACAAAATGTGTATGTAATTGGCTTCTCCATGATTGGCATATTTGATTTACTAGTAAGTCCCTAGTATAGTGCAATAGAGGTGCCCAGGGCCTCTAAATCAAATGCTACTAGTGGGCCTGCAGCATTGGTTGTGCCACCCACACAAGTAGCTCTGTAATCATGTCTCAGACCTGCCACTGCAGTGTCTGTGTGTGCAGTTTTAAACTGTAAATTCGACTTGGCAAGTGTACCCACTTGCCAGGCCTAAACCTTCCCTTTTCTTACATGTAAGACACCCCTACGATAGGCCCTAGGTAGCCCCAAGGGCAGGGTGCAGTGTATGGTTAAGGTAGGACATATAGTAATGTGTTTTATGTGTCCTGACAGTAAAATATTGCTAAATTCGTTTTTCACTTTTGCAATGCCTGACCCTCTCATAGGTTAACATAGGGGCTACTTTTAAATCTGATTAAAGTGTAGATTCCCTGTAGGAGCAGATAGACATGTGGAGTTCGGGGTCTCTGAGCTCACAATTTAAAAATACATCTTTTAGTAAAGTTGATTTTAAGATTGTGTGTTTGAAAGTGCCACTTTTAGAAAGTGAGCATTTTCTTGCTTATATAATTTCTGCGACTTTGCCTGTTTGTGGATTCCCTGTCTGGGTCAGTTTGACAGTTGGGTGAGTTGCACCTCTCACCAGACAGTGACACAAAGGGAGCTGGGGTGTAGTCTGCATTTCCTGATGAGCCATTTGTGCTAGGAGGGAGGGGAAGAGTGGTCACTCACACCTGAAAGGGCTGTGCCTGCCCTCACACAATGCAGTCTGCAACCCCCTAGTGAGTGTCTGGGGCCTGGCCTGGGCAAGGCAGGCTTTCACAATCACAATCTTTGCATTGAAGTAGGCCTACTTCAAAGGAGAAAATGGGTATAAGAAGGACACCCAAAACCACAGCCTTTAGAACACTTCTGGAAACCAAGAGGAACCTCTGCCTGGAGAAGAGCTGAAGAGCTGGGGAAGAAGAGCTGCCCTGCCTGGGACTGTGCTTTGTGGAACCCTCCTGCAGTTGCTGCTTCTGCCTGTGCTAGAGGACAAAGACTGGACTTTCTGTTGCCTTCCTTCTTGTGAAGAACTCTCCAAGGGCTTGATTTAGAGCTTGCCTCCTGTTGTTTGAAGTCTCAGGGACAGCAAAGACTTCTCTCTGCCAGTACCTGGAGTCTCTGGAGAGACTCCTTCTATGCCAGGTGGTGCCCATCCAGTTCTTGGGACCCTGAAAGGAGAAGCTGGCAGCCCAAGAGTGAGAAATTCATGCACTGACCACTGTGTGGGGAAATGATCGATGCAACTCTGTTCTGCAGCTGAAAAATCAACGCGCAGCCGGCTTCGCGGCTGAAAATCAATGCTCACCTGCAACGCGACCGGAAGATCGATGCCCGGAGCTGGGGAACCGACGCGCAGCATCGCTGACGGAGGCTGGTGAGATCTCAACACGCGCTGAGTGGTTTTCGGACTATCGTGCAGCTGAATTTCTGACGCAAATACCGCTGGGTGTGTAAAAACAACGCAAGACCTGCCCGGACCTGAGAGTGCTGACTGGATCGATGCATCGCTCTCCTGCGGAGAGAAGAAACAACGCACGCTGACCCGACTAAAGGAGAAATGACACAAGGTCTCGCTCCTGAGTGAAATCGACGCATCGCAAGCCCTTTTTGACGCACAGTTGCCCGTGCGGGGTTATTTTTGACACACCCACGGTACATTTTCACGCTAACAGCGTTAGCGTTGTGTTTAAAATTACATGAAGACTCTTTTTGCATTTTTTGTGATAACTTGACTTATGGATTGTGGATTTTTGTCGTTTTGGTCTTGTTTTGTTTAGATAAATATTTTCTATTTTTCTAAACCTGTGTTGTGTCATTTTGTAGTGTTTTGATTGAGTTACTGTGTGTGTTGGTACAAATACTTTACACCTAGCACTCTGAAGTTAAGCCTACTGCTCGTGCCAAGCTACCAAGGGGGTAAGCAGGGGTTAGCTGAGAGTGATTCTCTTTTACTCTGACTAGAATGAGGGTCCTTGCTTGGACGGGGGGTAACCTGACTGCCAACCAACGATCCCATTTCTAACACCTATTAAACATCAGTACTGTTAAACACTCCAAAAGTATAATATAAATTAGGAGCAACGCAAATTTGCACATTAGTGTTAGAATTCAGAACAGATGATAGTGACATCTGTAAATCATCAAAATACAATCATTAACATTAAGATTGCAGATTTCAGGGCTGGGCCATTCCTATCACTAACACAAATTTAGACCTGCATGTGTGGGAACAGACTAACACATGTGGGCAGAGCAAAACAAAAGAAAGACAAAATAATTAGAAAAAGCATCCAGCTAGGACAACTCACTATAACAAAAGCTGATGTGAGTACCTAACTGAAAAGAAAACAAGAAACCACATTTAGTTATACCTCTCCTCATGGGACATTGTACAGCAATGTTTCAAGAAACAGAAAATCTCTTTCTTATGGCGTTCGTCGACCGAAGCATCATGACAGTGTAGAACATCAGCTGCACATAGGACAGATCAGCAGTTGTGAATCAGTTGGCCAAATTAGTACTGAACCACTTAATAGAATAAGACAATGAAAACTAAGATGATATGTTAGACTTGGCTTCCTTGGTATGGTCTCCCCTAACTTTTTGCCTCTGTTTCTGAGGGCTACCTTTAAATCTGATTAAAGTGTAGATTTCCTTTGGGAGCAGATGGACATGTGGAGTTTGGGGTCTCTGAGCTCACAATGTAAAAATACATCTTTTAGTAAAGTTGATTTTAAGATTGTGCGTTTGAAAATGCCACTTTTAGAAAGTGAGCATTTTCTTGCTTATACCATTTTTGTGACTCTGTCTGTTTGTGGGTTCCCTGTCTGGGTCAGTTTGACAGTTGGGCTGGTTGCACCTCACACTAGACAGTGACACAAAAGGGGCTGGGGTGTAGTCTGCATTTCCTGATGAGCCATCTGTGCTAGGAGGGAGGGGAGGAGTGGTCACTTACTCCTGAAAGGACTGTGCCTGTCCTCACACAATGCCGTCTCCGACCCCCTTGTGAGTGTCTGGGGCCTGGCCTGGGAAAGGCAGGATTTCACATTCAAAAGAGACTTTACTTTGAAGTAGGCCTATTTCAAAGGAGAAATTGGGTATAAGAAGGGCACCCGAAACCACAGACTTTAGAACACTTCTGGAAACAAGAGGAACCTCTGCCTGGAGAAGAGCTGAAGAGCTGAGGAGAAGTGCTGCCCTGCCTGTGACTGTGCTTTGTGGAGCTATCCTGCAGTTGCTGCTTCTGCCAGAGTAAGAGGGCAAAGACTGGACTTTGTGTGCCTTCCATCTTGTGATGAAATCTCCAAGGGCTTGATTTAGAGCTTGCCTCCTGTTGTTTGAAGTCTCAGGGACAGCAGAGACTTCCCTCTGCCAGCACCTGGAGTCTCTGGAGAAACTCCTGCTCTGACAAGTTGTGCCCTATCCAGTCCCTGGGCCCTTGAAAGGAAAGCTGGTGGAGATCAAAGGAAATCGACTTTGGATGACTCCGGACTGACGCAGCTGCTGAATCTGGTGACGTCGCCTGCACCCGACTCCGTGATCTTCACTGGAACGCGCCGATCTTCGCAGGCCCGATGCCACTGCAGCTCCCCTGAAGTCCGCGACTCTGTGGAAGTTGCCACACCACGTCGTGACTGAAGCTGCTTGAAGTGCACGGATTCAACGCTTTGCACCGACGCCGCGATCCCTGACTTCGAGCATCAACTTGTTTTCACTCTTCACCAAAGGTCCTGTACTTGGGGGTCTACACGACTCCGTGTCCGTTGCCGCTGGTGTCGGCTTGTTGGGAACAACTCCGTCACGACGCCATGTTAACACCTCATCGAAGCATTGCGTGTTTCTTAGCGCTATTTTTTAGTTTAATCTTTAAAAATTCATAACCTGACATGTGTATGTCGGATTTTTGTTGTTTTGGTCTTGTTTTGTTTAGATAAATATTTCCTATTTTTCTAAACTGGTTTGTGTCATTTTGTAGTGTTTCCATTAAGTTACTGTGTGTGTTGGTACAAGAAGGTAAGCTGGGGTTAGCTGAGGGTGATTCTCTTTTACCCTGACTAGAGTGAGGGTCCTTGCTTGAACAGGGGGTAACCTGACTGTCAACCAAAGACTCCATTTCTAACAGCTGTTTGGAAGGGCTTTCATGTGTGTCAATGAGAGCATGATCTTTGTGATGTATGCACAGGTGTGTATGTAGGAATGGAATGTACTTTTATGGCTGATTGATAGCCATTGCCATATGTACTTGAAGCACAGGATATACCCTTCCCCAAACGTGGCACCATGACATGGTTAAAACATACAGATCCATATTTTTCACAAAATGGGAGATATTTAAAGTAAAAAAAGAAAAAGTCAGACAAGTCCGTAACTTGAAAGTTTCTTATTTTGCTTGTTGCATTTCTTTCATTTCGAGATATGGCTGCATTCGTAACCCATGATTATGTTACAATGTCTACTGTCCTCTAAAAGTAACGGATGGTTAGTTGTAACAAGAAATCTTGATAAGTCAGTAAATGCAAATGAAAAGTCACCTCCTTTATTCAGATGTCTTTTCTTTTCAATTTAAAGACATTTCCAATATTAATACACATCATTTTGGGCCAGATGTATCAACAAATCATTTTGCGATTCTCTAATAGCGATTTTTAAGAAATCGCTATTCAGATTTGCAAAATGGTATGTATCATATTTGCGATTCGGTAATAATGATTTCGTTAAAATCGCAAATGCTATTACCGAATCGCAAATTGCGATTCCGACCCCATTTGCACCTATGGGCCTGTAGGAACATATTTGCAAGTTTTTTGCATTTTCCAAATTGCGAATTCCTAACTGGAATTCGCAATTTTGGAAATGCAAACCCCAGGGTGCTGGGGACCTAAGGCCCCCTCTGCTGCACGCCCAAAATTTATTTGCGGACATGTAAGGCGCACACATGCCAAAGGGGCATGTGTGCGTTACATGTCAATTAAAAAAATTAATTTATAATGCATTTTTTTAATTTGCACATGGTTAACACCAAATTGTATTTGGTGGTAATAC
Organism: Pleurodeles waltl; assembly: GCF_031143425.1. Classification (NCBI taxonomy): domain Eukaryota; kingdom Metazoa; phylum Chordata; class Amphibia; order Caudata; family Salamandridae; genus Pleurodeles; species Pleurodeles waltl. The sequence continues at coordinate 603,911,715 of NC_090437.1, read as the reverse complement.
CGATTCCTTAATGCCCAATTCGCATTAAGGAAAAGCTTGTCACAGTTGCCTAAGAAATCACAAACAAGGACTCCTTATTTTTTATTTAGAGAATCGCAACTTGAGATTCTCTAAACGGAGTCGCAATTTTAAGGAATCGCTTTTTAGCGATTCCTTAAAATTGCATAGCGAATGCATTTCATACATAATGAAAGGCATTTTTAAATTCGCAAATGGCCATTTGCACCGTTTTCGAATGCAAAAACGCTTGATACATCTGGCCCCTTGTCCACTGATGAATTACAACCCTTCACTCAGGAACTACAAGGGACGAAATAGTATGTGTCTTAAGAAGAAACAAGTTAGTTTGAAATACTTTTTTCCAAACAAACATGTACCTTTTCCTCTGGGTTCCCATAGAGCTGGCTGTACAGTGACAGAACCTCAGTAGAGAGGCGTTTTAACTCCTCAGATGAGAACTTAGGGGCCATGTCACGTGATTTGCCCAGCATCCTGCCTTCCAGGGAATGATAACAGCAGCAAAAGTAGAGGATGTGTTGATGGCTGCAGTGTTAGGTGGCAAGTGAGCTTTTTTCCTAACGCCGAATACATGTGCGTGATGGATGCAATCTATGACAGACACAGACACAGCCAATGCCCCCCCCCCCCAGTGCTGAGCCCTTTTTTGGCTATTTGGGGTAGTTCGTGCTTAGGCCTTCATAACTTTTTGTCCACATAAGTTATCCATGCCAAAATTGTGTCCTTTTTTGCCATCATCTGAGGAATTCTAAAGGTACCCAGAGTTTGTGGTTCCCTCTGGAGGAGACCAAAAAATTACCCAAAATACAGCAAAAACATTGTTTTTTTTTTTTAATGGGAAAAAAGAGCTGCCGAAGAAGGCTTGTGGCTTTTTCCCTGAAAATGGCATCAACAAACGGTTTGCGGTGTTAAAATCACCAGCTTCACAGCTTTCAGGAACAGGCAGACTTGAATTAGAAAACCACATTTTTCAACACAATTTTGGCATTTTACTGAGACATTCCCAATTATGACTATTTTTTGTGCTTACAGCCTCCTTCCAGTTGGTGACAGAAATGGGTGTGAAACCAATGCTGGATCCCAGAAAGCTAAATATTTTGGGAAAATAAACGAAGTTCTGAATTCAGCAAGGGGTCATTTGTGTAGATCCTACAAGGTTTTCCTACAGAAAATAACAGCTGAAATAAAAAAGTATTGACATTGAGGTGAAATCATCCATTTTTGTCCATAAATTTACTCTGTAACTTTTCCCTACGATGACAGATTTTTGAAAGTAATATACCGTTACGTCTGCTGGACTCTTCTGGTTGCAGGGATTTATAGGGCTTGTAGGTTCACCAAGAACCCTAGGTAACCAGAGCCAATAAAGGAGCTGCACCTTGCAAAAGGTTTTCATTCCATACCGGGTATACAACTATTCATTTGCTGGAATATAAAGAGTGAAGAATAGGTATCAAGAAAACCTTCCTATTTCCAAAATGGGCACAAGATAAGGTGTTGAGAAGCAGTGGTTATTTGCACATCTCTGAATTCCGGGGTGCCCATACTAGCATGTGTTTACACACTGTTTTTGATTTGGAAGGAAAAAATGTAGAGAAAGAAAAGGGGCAATAACACTTGTTTTGCTATTCTGCATTCCCCCAAGTCTCCCAATAAAAATGGTACCTTACTTGTGGTAGGAATCCAAGGTGGGGTGACTTGTGGGGGTCTCACCAGGTTCTGTTACCCAGAATCCTTTGCAAACCTCAAAATTTGGCAAAAGAAACATTTTTTCCTCACATTTCGGTGACAGAAAGCTCTGGAATCTGAGAGGAGCCACAAATTTCCTCTTACCCAGCATTACCCCAAGTCTCCCGATAATAATGGTACCTCACTTGTGTGGGTAGGCCTAGTGTCCGCGACAGGAAATGCCCCAAAACAAAACATGGACACATCACATTTTCCCAAGAAAACAGAGCTGTTTTTTGCAAAGTGACTAGCTGTGGATTTTGGCCTCTAGCTCATTCGCCACCTTGGGAAACCTACCAAACCTGTGCATTTTTAAAAACTAGACACCCAGGGGAATCCAAGATGGGGTGACTTGTGGGGCTCTCACCAGATTCTGTTACCCAGAATCCTTTGCAAACCTCAAAAGTTTTTAAAAAAAAACACTTTTTCCTCACATTTCGGTGACAGAAAATTCTGGAATCTGAGAGGAGCCACAAATTTCCTCCTACCAAGCGTTCCCCCAAGTCTCCCGATAAAATTAGTACCTGACCTGTGTGGGTAGGCCTAGGGCCCGCGACAGGAAATGCCCAAAACACAACGTGGACACATCACATTTTCCCACAGAAATCAGAGCTGTTTTTTACAAAGTGCCTAGCTGTGGATCTTGGCATCTAGCTCTGCCACCACCCAGGGAAACCTACCAAACCTCTGCATTTTTAAAAACTAAACACCTAGGGGAATCCAAGATGGGGTACCTTGTAGGGCTCTCACCAGGTTCTGTTACCCTGAATCTTTTGCAAACCTCAAACTTTGGCAAAAAAAAACACTTTTTCCTAACATTTCAGTGACAGAAAGTTCTGGAATCTGAGAGGAGCCACAAATGTCCTCCTACCCAGCGTTCCCCCAAGTCTACCTATAAAAATGGTACCTGACTTGTGTGGTTAGGCCTAGGGCCCGCGACAGGAAATGCCCCAAAACACAATGTGGACACATCACATTTTCCCAAAGAAATCAAAGCTGTATTTTACAAAGTGCCTGGCTGTGGATTTTGGCCTCTAGCTCAGCCGCCACATAGGGAAACCAACCAAACCTGTGCATTTTTCAATACTAGACACCTAGGGAAATCCAAGATGGGGTGACTGGTGGGGCTCTCACCAGGTTCTGTTACCCAGAATCCTTTGAAAACTAGACACCTAGGGAAATCCAAGATGGGGTGACTTGTGGGGTTCTCACCAGGTTCTGTTACGCAGAATCCTTTGCAAACCTCAAAATTTGGCAAAAAAACAATTTTTCCTCACATTTTGGTGACAGAAAGTTCTGGAATCTGAGAGGAGCCACAAATGTCCTACTACCCAGCGTTCCCCCAAGTCTCCTTATAAAAATGGTACCTCACTTGTGTGGGTAGGCCTAGTGCCCGCAACAGGAAATGCCCCAAAACACAACGTGGACACATCACATTTTTCCAAAGAAATCAGAGCTGTTTTTTACAAAGTGCCCAGCTGTGGATTTTGGCCTCTAGCTCAGCCGCCACCCAGGGAAACCAACCAAACCCGTGCATTTTTGAAAACTAGACACCTAGGGGAATCCAAGATGGGGTGACTTGTGGAGCTCTCATCAGGTTCTGTTACCCAGAATCCTTTGCAAACCTCAAACTTTGGCAAACAAAACACTTTTTCCTCACATTTCGGTGACAGAAAGTTCTGCAATTTGAGAGGAGCCACAAATTTCCTCCCACCCAGCATTCCCCCAAGTAACCTGATATAAATGGTACCTCACTTGAGTGGGTAGGCCTAGCGTCTGTGCCAGGTAATGCCCCAAAACAGAACGTGGACACATCACATTTTCCCCAAGAAATCAGAGCTGTTTTTTTACAAAGTGCCTAGCTGTGGATTTTGGCCTCTAGCTCAGCCACCATCCAGGGAAACCTACCAAACTGTGCATTTTTTATAACTAGACATCTAGGGGAATACAAGATGGGGTGACCTGTGGGGCTCTCACCAGGTTCTGTTACCCAGAATCCTTTGCAAACCTCAAGATTTAAAAAAAAAAACACTTTTTCCTCACATTTCGGTGACAGAAAGTTCTGGAGTTTGAGAGGAGCCACAAATTTCCTCCTACCTAGCGTTCCCCCAAGTTTCTCGATAAAAATAGCACCTCATTTGTGTGGGTAGGCCTAGTGCCGCGAAAGGAATGGATCACACAAGGGTCAATGGTAGTCCTTGCATGAGGGCTACTGTTAACCCTTGAGTGATCCATTCCTGACGCAGGCATCAGGTGCAGACACACAAGTGGGGTTGTGTTTTTATCAGGACAAGTGGAGAAACACTGGGTGGTAGGAATTTTGAGGAACCCTGCACATTCCTGTAGTTTCTGTGATGAAAAAGAAAGGAAAAATAGTGTTTTTAATCAACGTTTCACTTTTGCAGGGTATTCTGGGTATTAAAACTTTGTGAAATCCAAACATGCCACACTTCCGTGGTCTGCCTTGGGCGTCTAGTTTCCAGAAATGTCTGGGTTTGGTAGGTTTCCCTAAATGGCTGCCGAGCCCAGGACCAAATACTTAGGTGACTGTCTTAAAAAACTAGGCTGTTTTGTGGTAGGTAATTTTGATGTCTCCACAATCAGTTTTGGGTACTTCCCTGTTGTGGTAACTTGCCCACTCACTAAAGTGAGGCATTATTTCGCTGGAGACTTAGTGGAACGCTGAGTGGTAGAAAATTTGTGGCTGCTTGCTGATCCCTGGAATTCTGCTCATTGAAATGCAAGGCAAATTAGTTTTTCAATCACATTTTGTGATTTTAAGGGGATTCTGGGTGAAGGAAAACTGGTGAGAGCCACGCAAGTCCTGCACCCTTGGACTCCCCTGGTACTAGTTTGTTAAAGTTAACCCACCACTCACACTGGTTGGTTTTAGCACCTCCAGAAATTATGGTTTCAATGCATGAATACTTATCAAAGTATCTGAATATTGAAACCAAGCCTTCTGTAGGTGGGCCATAAAGCCGCGTCCAGCCACCAACCTGTTCATGGTCCATTCACACCCCATTCACGCACAGCACACAACCCTTTCATACCACCGGCCGTGGGCCCAATCCAACCAATCACTGCACTCACATTAACTTACCGCTGCCAGACAAGGGCCCATCATATTCACACGCCACAAAACGGAATAAGTTTTACTACATTTTACCACCTCCTTCTTCCTTAACATTACCAAATGCATGCGTAACGAACCTTTACTAATGATTCCCTTGACAGCCACCTGAGGCTTAGGAAGACATGCTTTGCATGCGCCTTTAACACACTCACTGTGCTAAATCCAACTCCTTCCAGTTTGTGGATGCAAGATGGGGGTGTCCGAGGATGCCGTACAAAGCGATTCCTCCAACTGAGTGAGCATGTCTGCCTTTGAAACTAAGGGAGACATGCTGGGGATTTCTCATGATGTTTCCTAAAAAGAAGGTCATAGGCTATGAAAAAGGGTAGTGTTTGGCACACAGGGGAGTCCATGAGAACGTAGCATATGTCCCCGCCAGCATTATGTGCAGTGCTATGACTGTAATGCACTTGTACAGCAAACTGAACATCTACTAAGTTCTGATGGAGGATGAACATGAAAAGCAGGTCAAACACTGACCTATGCATGTCATTGTCCTTCAGTGCTGGGATTGCAAGAATGAGTTTCACTACATAGGTGGGGAAGATATACATCTGTACTACCTTTACTATCTGCCTTCTACCTGTGCAATATCCTTGTGAAGGCACACCTAGCATAAGATTTCCTTACCCATTCATGTCTCTGTTCTCATCACAGTCCTGACTAATCCTGTATAATTGCCAAGTGAACCTATACGAGTTTGTGGATGCAAGTTGGGGGTGTCCAAGTATTCCTTGGAAGGCCGATTCCTCAAAATGAGCGAGCATGTCTACCGTTGAATCTAAGGCAGACATGCTGGTCAAGAAAGGGCACTCTGTGACAATGTTGCATATGTTCTGTCCACTAGTCCACGTTAATTGAACAGAACACCTACCACGTTCTGACGGTGGATTTAGGTCTCAAGCAGGCCATACGGAAGTCCATGATGAAGTAGACTAAGTAAAATTCTGTGGCTCCTTGCCTAACGAAGCAGTGACAAGGTGACTTTCGGCATCCATGCACTGCCACTGAAAGGATTACCCAATGGCAGCTCAACCTCAGTTGATTTCCCAGAACCTTGCTTCAGTATGGTACAATTTAAAGCAAGTAGGGATACAGAGATCTGGTTGTGATGGATACTGGGGACAGTAATACCGACTCTCCTGCCGCTTTCCATGCTTCAAGCACACTTTACAGTGACGACCTGGATGATCCTTTTTGGTTGTTTTAGGAATGCGATCAGCAAGGTGTCACTCCTCCAGCCTTGCCACATCCTCCAGAACATAAGAGATGGAGGCTGTTGCTGCTTCTGTAACAGCAGTGAGGCTTTCAATTACAGACAACTGGAAATCAAGGAAAGTCATGAGTCTTCCTGTGGTTGTCTGATGGTAAACAACATACACATCGTATGTTACCATCTAGATCAGGTGGGTAAACAGTTTCATGTACCAAGTGCGAGTTTTACGACAAGCATTATATGGTTGAAGAACCGGGTCATTCTTGTCCACTCCGCCCAAGTACTCATTGTAATCAAATATACAGATGGGCTTGTGGTCTTTGGCCATCTGACCCCAAACAGTGATGGGGGAAGTGCTCTTATCATGAATTGTAATGAACACGTATACATCATGTCTATCCAAGAACTTGACTGCGAGCAGTTCGTTGAAACGCAATGCAGTACTCTGGGATTTTTTGGAGCTTCTTGCAAACAAGCTCCTGCGGGAATCCTTTGCGGTTACAACGATCTGTACCGCAGGCCACAGCGCCAGCTTTGTAGAGCTCACTGAACAACTCTACTCCTGTATAGAAATTGTCCACATAAAGGTTATAACCTTTGTGAAGAAGTGGACAGACAAGTTTCCATACAATCTTACCTGTGACCCCTAACACGGGAGGGCAACATACAGGGTTTAGAGTAGAATCCTTCCCTCTATACACTCTGAAGCTGTTCACATAGCAAGAAGAGCTCTCACACAGCATGTACAGCTTTATGCGATAGCAAGCTCTTCTGCTCGCAATGTACTGTCTGAAAAGCAGCCGTCCTTTGTACAGGATCAAGCACTCATCGATTGCTATATTCTTTCCAGGAGTATAGATCTCTGGAAACCTGGCAGACAAATGTTCCACGACAGGCCAAATTGTGAACTACCTGTCATGGTCTGGATGGTCCTGGGGCAATGCAGCAGAATTGTCATTGAAATGCAGCATGTGCTGCAGTAGCAAAAAACGATTTCTGCTCATGTATGGTGTGAAGATGTGGGTTACCCAAACCGTGCGAGTCGTCCAGTAGGACTGCAAGGTGGGTTTCTGCACTAACCCCATTTTGAGCGTAAGGGTCAAAAATATCTTCAACTCTGCCAGCGAAGTGGGAGTCCACTGGTGTGCCCTAGAACAGGGCCCTAGAGTGCCTCCACACTCCCTTAGAAACTGGTCTGCACGCACATTTTTTTGCTGCACAATGTCCTGAAGAAGAAGTCAACATCCAAAGATAGATGGATGTAATCGACTTGCAAAAAGTTGGCTGTATCGACTTTACATCCAGCGTCACCAGTAAAAGGTGGAATTTGGGGCTGAGCTAAACAGTGGGGCTGCCAAGAGAGCACTCTCTCTATGTGCTTGTGGTAGCATGCAAATGCTCTCTGGGTTCGGCTAACCCACTGTTGTCCCGCTGCACAGACTGTGCTTGCGAAGGGACAGCACGGCTGTCGTCATCGTCTCCTTCAGAATCCCTGGAAGAGGTGTTGTCAGATGGGACTCTGCCGACTGAAAAATCACTCCCAAATTCTGCCCCCTTGTCCTCTCCCTCAGATGCTTTCTCAGTATCTGCTTTCTCAGTCTCTGATCCTACATCAGAACTGTCCTCCATAACCCGAGTTATGGCTTGAGCAGCAGTCATCCAACGAGATGCCATCTCTCCTACTGGCTAAACTGTCCCTCTAACGTACTAGCCTACGTAGAAGGCAGCTAGTCACAAAATTGCTCGTGGGTATGTCTGAAGTGTCCTGTAGGAAATGTTGTCACCTTACCTTTGCTTCTTCTCCGATTCGGCAGATTCTTCTCTGAAGACACTGAAAAAAACAAAAAAGACAGTATTACTTCACCTTACCACATACCCATCATCACAGCCTTTAGCGCTGGTGGCACCCAGTGAGACAGTCATTTTTGGTGCTCTGCCTCCCATTACCTCCTCTTCTAATTCCCTCAGTACCACCCAGCAAAAGTGCCCCTCATATCTCCATAGTGCCCCTCGCACATCATTTGTTTTAAAGCACAGGTAACGCATGCCTTTACTAATCCACTCAGCTAAATACATATAAATGTATAGCCTTTGCAGCAGGACAATAAACTATCTGCGCTACTTTATGGCATCAAAATTGCCACTAGACAAAAGACATATATATATATATATATATATATATATATATATATATATATATATATATATATATATATATATATATATGTATATATATATATATATACATATATATATACATATATATATATATATCACTTTTATATACGTGTGGTTTCCCTGGGGGCCAATTGTGGCTCCCGGAAAACAACACATAATATATATATATATATATATATATATATATATATATATATATATATATAGAGAGAGAGAGAGAGAGAAACTAAGGGCCAGATGTACGAAAAAAGCAATTTGCGAGTTGCAAATTGCGAGTCCCTGCGACTCGCAATTTGCAACTCGCAAATTGCTATGCAGTACGGTGTCTCAGACACCGACTGCAACTCGCAATGGGGTCGCAATGACCCACCTCATGAATATTCATGAGGTGGGTCGCAAATTGCGGCCCCATTGCGAGTATAGGCACTCGCTAACATGGAGGCCTGCTGACGTCAGCAGGCCTCCATGTTAGCGACCTGCTTGTCAATAAAGCAGGTTTTTTTTTTTTAAAGTGTAGCCCGTTTTCCCTAAGGGAAAACGAGCTGCACTTTAAAAAAATCCGAAACCTTTAGTTTCGGTTTTTCAGGGCAGGGAGTGGTCCCTTGGACCACTCCCTGCCCTGAAAAATTAATATCTGGTCCAGTCACAAAGGGGAAGGGGTCCCATGGGGACCCCTTCCCGTTTGCGACTGGGTTACCATCCACTTCAAGTGGATGGTAACTGCGAGTCCATTTGCGGCCGCTTTCGCGGCCGCAAATGGAATTGCATACCAGTGCGAGTCGCTAATAGGAAGGGAACACCCCTTCCTATTAGCGAGTCTGAAATGCATTTTGCGAGTCGGATCCGACTCGCAAAATGCATTTCTGCATAGCAAACCCACGTTTGCGAGTCGCAAACGGCGATTTTCGCCGTTTGCGACTCGCAAACTGGTTGCTACATCTGGCCCTAAGTCTCTACATCACTTTTTTTTCATACATGTGTGCTTTCTCTTGGCCCATTTACACAGGGGCCGATGCCCCCAAAGAAGATCCCTGGTGCCTCAGGGTGTTTCCTGGCCATGGATCGCAGCCGCGCTACGATCCATGGCCAGGAAACGGTGCCAGGAAGGCATTGAAGGAAAGGGGAGACTCTCCCCTTTCCATCAATGCCTCCTTGGCATCTGGGGAGGCCGTTTTGGCCTTTTTTTTCCCCACCAGAGAAGGGAGAGGAAGCTTACCTGCAACTCTGCTGCTCCGGTGGGGAAAAATGTGATGTTAGTGAAGGGGGGAGAGGGTGGGGGGAGACACAGAAGTTGTTCCACGTCTCCCAGACAGAAAAAAAAAATCCTCCAGTGTATTGCACCAGGGGATTTTTTAAACCCCTCCCGGACCCGCACCAGGGACGTAGTGTGGGCGTTGGCCAGTAAATGGGTTAACATCTGCCAACTGCCAGCAGATTGGCAATGTTGCGACGGCAAGGTCAGGTAGCCGGCATTTTAGGATGTGAACCAGTGTATTTTTAAATGTTAAGTGCATCACCACCACTCAAAATGGTGGCTTGGTAATTTACCAATGTAAAATACATAAAACACTGTTTTTAGTCAATTTTGACACATTATAATGTAATGAGTTACTGTATTTTGTTAAGATAGTGATGTGGTGTATTTTATACTTCCATTGACAACATTTTAAAAAACAAAAATAAAAAAAATGTATCAGTTACACATAACAATATTATGACATGTCAAAAATTGTTATACTAAGTTTCAAAAGCACTAGTAAATGGTGTGCACATATATGTCACAAAAAGAAATGTATTGTTACAAAGACTTTTTTAAGTGATACTTTGTTTTTCTTAGCTGCAGACATATTAACCCAAGGAGGGGTAGAAGTCGACAGCCCCAAGTCTTCGGACCATTTCCAGACCTTACTTCTATGGAGGAAAGAGACCTCATAAGAAAGTACAGATTGAATAGGCAAACTATTCTGGATTTATGTAACCAGCTGGAGCCTGATCTTCTGCCTCACAATAGGAATACAACAGAAATAACACCAATAGTGAAAATCATGGCAGTACTTCATTTTGTGGCCACTTCATCTTCCCATACACTGTGGCAGTATCCAGAGCATTGTGACAACCATCTTTCAGTGGTGGCTACAAGAAGTCCTTTCTTCAATGGTGAGACACATGAACAGCTTCATCCAGTTTCCATGACATCAGGATTTTGCCAGTGCGAAGGGAGATTTTTATGCTTTGGGTGGCATACCACATGTGATTGGAGCAATTGATTGCCTTGGTGCCAGGAAATAGTTCTGCCACAATCAGAAGAAATTTCATTCAACCAGTGTGCAGGTTGTCTTCTTACTTGATTTGGACATTTCAAGTGTATGTGCCTGTTTCATGGGGTCAACAAAATTCCTTTGTACGACAGAACAACACCATACCCCTGCAAATGTCACAGCATGGACTGGAGAGTACTTGGCTTGTTGTAAGTACAATATGACATGAGGTTCATTTGCTTTAATCATAGTTGAGGATCGTACAATGGGATGAGATATTGTTGCTCAATATATTTTTTCGTTCATATAAATGACTCACCTTATCCTAACTGACCATGGTTGTTAGCATCGCTGAGGAATCCAACAATGCCAGGGAAAGTCTGCTTCAATGAGGCACAGAGAAGAGCATGGATGCCAGTGGACCAGGCTTTTGGGCTCCTGAAGACCAGATTTAGATGTCTGGACAAGACCAGTGGAGCCCTCCTCTAATAAGGTGTACCAAATCATGGTTACTGGCTATGTGTTGCGCAACAAAGCATTGCAACAGAAGATCCCAATCATTGCAGAGGATGGAGACCATGAAGAGCCACTGAGTGAGGCTTTTGAAATGCCCTTGAAGATGACAGTGGTGAAGAAACTGACATATGTCAAGATGTTATTGACAACTCCTTCACCTGAATGTAAGTTTACCTTTACATGTCGTAACATCAAATGTCAGAACACTGTTAACATAGTGAACATATCAGTCTGTGATGGTAATTTAGTAGTACTCCCACGGAAGTCGACTGGCCAAAGGCCAATGGAAAAAAAAGCTCCCAGTCAGAACAGCCTATTATTTAACTGACACCCCACACAAGACTCTTGCAAGCCTCTCACATTTCTCAAAAAATACTGAACAGATTTATGCTGAATTACAAAAAAGCACAATCTGCGGATCTAGGTTTATGCCAAATTTGGTGTAATTCCATTAATCAGTTTTTGTGAAGAGCTGCCTAAAGAAGTCTATGGAAAATGCATGGGGACAGTTGCTTTTATGACCCTTCCTTTTATTCTTGGCCCTGCTTGACGGATCACTCTGAAACTTTCCCGGAAGGAGATGAAGTGAATTTGCGTTTTTTTTTGGAAAGCTTCCTGGAGATTCATCAAACACCACAAACGTTTCTGTTTTACATACGAGCACACACACACACACACACACACACACACACACACACATGTATACACACTTTCAGATATATGCATATATGTGTATTTTAATTATTTATTTATTGTTTGGGGATTGCCTCAAAAGCTACACTTTTTTTCTTTACTCCTAACCTCCATTTACCTGTTGCTCTCCCCTGAACCCCAAAATCACCCTTACCTTGCTTTACCTTTTCCGTTACATAAACCCCAAAATCGCCCTGCTTCTATCCACCTCTAAACTCTAAAGTCACAGCTATCTCTCCTTACCTCTATCCAACCCTAAATCGTAAAATCACCCTTACCTCCCTGTATTACTCCCTAACCTCAAACTCTAAAATTACCCTTACCTCCTTTTACCTTTAATCATACCCAAATCCTAAAATCAACCTTTCTACCCTTTGTTTCAATCCACCGCCAAACCCTAAATTAGTTACCTCCTTTTACCTCTACCCACTTTAAAGCCTAAAATCACTCTTAATTCCCTTTTTCTCGCTACCTACCCCTAAACTCTAAGGGGCATATTTACAAGAAAGTGGTGCATCGGCCCCGATGCACCACTTTTCCTGCATCCCCCAAGCCCCATCTAACGACTCCATGGTTGTGCCATGTTTACTCTATGGCGCACTATGGCAGTCGTTAGGACAATAGAGTCAAAAATGTTTTCACTATTGTGGTGCTTTGCTGTACTAGCATCTAAAGTTTTGACGCTAGTGCAGCAAAGCCCAGGGAGGTCCATTTAATAAAATGGGTATGTCATTTTAAACCTTGCTCTGAGCAGGCATTAAAAATGACAGAAGAAATGTTGCAGCAAAATCTTGTAGATTTAATTGCGCACATTTTTTGGCCTCGCTGCATTGGAATGCCCCCTTGCATTCATTATGCCTGACGCAGGCATAATGTGGCACAAGGGGTTGCAAAGTGGTGCAATGCAAGTATTGCACCACTTTGTAAATATGGCGTGAGAGAAAAGCCACCTTAGCACTGCCTTAGTGTAAAATAAAATGACTCTATGGCAGCGCAAGGTGCTGCTAGGGGCTTGCGAATATTCCCCTTAAAATCACCCCTTTCTACCATTATCTCTAACTGCAGCTAAACAACTTTTTGAAAATAACTTTAAAATTATGCAATTGATTAAAAAAAAGACCTGCCTGTTTGTTAAAGTACTGCATGATTAAGGATGTGTGGCAAAGGGAAAAACCTAAAATGCATATTTACCTGTATGGTACTTACCTGCGTGGTAAACACGATGTGGCAAAGGTGATGCATGGTAAAGAATGTGTGAGAAAGGCTGCTTCCTCCTCAATTAATATCTGAGAAATCCTTTCTTATGGGCCATTTATGGGAAAGTATGCGACTTCTAAGGACCAAAAATGTTTTTTGAAACAGGCTAATTTTCAAATATTGTGCTAGACCGTGCACTAAGCAGTTTACACTGATGACTGGTCATTTTGCTCCGATGACCGGTATTGTTGCACCAATTTTGAACCTATATTTTCTTGGAGAGACTGGTATTAATTTTATTTCTGTGTCGATTGGACAATGCAATGTTTTCAATGATTATGGGAACAAATATTAATACAAAATTACTCAATAACAGCGTAAGTTTCATGGTATGAGCCAATCTATGTTTTGCATCTCCTGGCCTCAATATTTTGGAACAATGTATCCTCCATGCAGGTTGTTCAAGTCACGCTTACATTCAAAATACTTTTTTTTCTTCAAATAAAAACATAATTTCACTGCTACAAGAATGGTTGTTAGGGTTAAGGAACATAATTGCTGCTAAAAGTACGATGATAGGCAATAGTCTAAAATCAAGTTCAGATCTCTTGCTTGTGGGCATTTGATTTCTGGCCAGAGCAGCTAAAAACACGTCTCAGAATTTGCGCATTTTCTTGCAAAACTATTTAAGAAATGGACTGAGTCTCTAGTGGATAGTTTTATTTTACCAGAACATAAAGGGGGAAACAACCACTAATTATTTGAAAATGGGGCTGATGAAAAATACATGTCTTTGTGATTCTTGATCTTAAAACATCCCAGCTGCCATATTACAGGTCTGTGGTTTCTTCTTTAAGGCAATCCGTACTGAATGCAGCATGGCTACTCCTCATAAACTGACTGTTTAAAGATGGTGCGAGTTGCATCTAAAACAGCAGACTCTGTGGGAGAAATTTACAAATCTTTCATGCAACATAATGGAGAATGAGAACGTTCTGTGCTGCATCACCCGCCGTCCGTATGGGCTGAGGTCCACTCCCTCCCTGCTTTTTTCCTGACCTGAAGAGTATTTGTCAGGCTGAACAAACGTCAGCTGACAAATACTCTTTCTGGTTCAGGTCAGGCAGCCAGAAGTTGGACATGCGCTAAATGCGCAGCCTCCTGGCTGCCTGAGCTTAACTTAGCTGCACTGAAGAAGTCCTGTGGTTGTGACCTCTTCAGCCTTGCAGAGGTGCCTTGCATCCCTCTCCTCATGACGTGGGGGAACGTCACCGATTGCATTGGACCTGGGCACTTCAATTTTAAGCCCTGAAACGACTAGGGCCGAGTGTTAATAAGTGACACCTTGTCATAAAGTGGGGTGGGGTGGGGTCAGCAGTCTCACTGACCCCATCCCTCTCTGTGATGAGTTGAGACTGCTGCCTTCCCTCATTGGCTGACCTTAGGCCAGCCAATGAGGGAAGGCAGGTGTCTCTACCCTCCTGGGAGCTCAGAGGCTTGGGACTGCTGCCTTCCCTCATTGGCTAACTTTAAGTTAGCCAATGAGGCAAGGCAGCAGTCCCAATCCTCCTGGGACCTCGAGGCTTCCCTGTCAGAGCTGTTGAGGTAAGTATTTTTGTTTTAATTGAATGTTTGGTACAAGCATGAATGTATGTGTATTTGTTAGTGAGTGTTGTGAATGGGTGTGTGAGTGAGTGTGAATGAATGAGTGTGAGTCAGATGTATATGTGTAATCAGCCCTTCCCCTGCGCCCCCCCCTCTCTTAAAATTACTGGCCACCACTGCTGTGCTGCACTGTATGAAAGAGAGAGGGCACACTCTGCACTGCCTAGGGCCACCGCAGGCACCCTCACACCATGTGTTAAAGGCAGGACTGTTTTTGTGTAGGAAGGTACACCTTTCTGCACAGGCTTTTTCCTCTTTCCATTTGGGCTGCAGAATGCAGTACATGTAGAAAGAAGAAAAATGAGGAGAAATAACAATATTTCTCCCAGTTGGGCCTCTATTAAGAAGGGGTACAATGTTGATGCATTCACAGGTTTACCACTCTTAGTAAATCTGGGAATGCGCCAGAAAACATGGTTGGTTGTATGGAAACACCCACTCACCATCCATGTAACGCCTTCTTGGCACAGAGTAATGCAAGGGAGTGACTTGCGCTGCCTTACATTACTCTGATTTACCAACCCACGCAGGCTTTGCGTTGCTTGCTAAATCTGAGTTAAGCCCTTGTCTTGACTTGCATCACCTTGAGTGATGCAAGGACAATGAAAGGGCTTGATACATCTGACCCCGTGGTTCTGAGTATTAATACAGGGAGTGCAGAATTATTAGGCAAATGAGTATTTTGACCACATCATCCTCTTTATGCATGTTGTCTTACTCCAAGCTGTATAGGCTCGAAAGCCTACTACCAATTAAGCATATTAGGTGATGTGCATCTCTGTAATGAGAAGGGGTGTGGTCTAATGACATCAACACCCTATATCAGGTGTGCATAATTATTAGGCAACTTCCTTTCCTTTGGCAAAATGGGTCAAAAGAAGGACTTGACAGGCTCCGAAAAGTCAAAAATAGTGAGATATCTTGCAGAGGGATGCAGCACTCTTAAAATTGCAAAGCTTCTGAAGCGTGATCATCGAACAATCAAGCGTTTCATTCAAAATAGTCAACAGGGTCGCAAGAAGTGTGTGGAAAAACCAAGACGCAAAATAACTGCCCATGAACTGAGAAAAGTCAAGCGTGCAGCTGCCACGATGCCACTTGCCACCAGTTTGGCCATATTTCAGAGCTGCAACATCACTGGAGTGCCCAAAAGCACAAGGTGTGCAATACTCAGAGACATGGCCAAGGTAAGAAAGGCTGAAAGACGACCACCACTGAACAAGACACACAAGCTGAAACGTCAAGACTGGGCCAAGAAATATCTCAAGACTGATTTTTCTAAGGTTTTATGGACTGCTGAAATGAGAGTGAGTCTTGATGGGCCAGATGGATGGGCCCGTGGCTGGATTGGTAAAGGGCAGAGAGCTCCAGTCCGACTCAGACGCCAGCAAGGTGGAGGTGGAGTATTGGTTTGGGCTGGTATCATCAAAGATGAGCTTGTGGGGCCTTTTCGGGTTGAGGATGGAGTCAAGCTCAACTCCCAGTCCTACTGCCAGTTCCTGGAAGACACCTTCTTCAAGCAGTGGTACAGGAAGAAGTCTGCATCCTTCAAGAAAAACATGATTTTCATGCAGGACAATGCTCCATTACACGCGTCCAAGTACTCCACAGCGTGGCTGGCAAGAAAGGGTATAAAAGAAGGAAATCTAATGACATGGCCTCCTTGTTCACCTGATCTGAACCCCATTGAGAACCTGTGGTCCATCATCAAATGTGAGATTTACAAGGAGGGAAAACAGTACACCTCTCTGAACAGTGTCTGGGAGGCTGTGGTTGCTGCTGCACGCAATGTTGATGGTGAACAGATCAAAACACTGACAGAATCCATGGATGGCAGGCTTTTGAGTGTCCTTGCAAAGAAAGGTGGCTATATTGGTCACTGATTTGTTTTTGTTTTGTTTTTGAATGTCAGAAATGTATATTTGTGAATGTTGAGATGTTATATTGGTTTCACTGGTAATAATAAATAATTGAAATGGGTATTTTTTTTTTTTTTGTTAAGTTGCCTAATAATTATGCACAGTAATAGTCACCTGCACACACAGATATCCCCCTAACATAGCTAAAACTAAAAACAAACTAAAAACTACTTCCAAAAATATTCAGCTTTGATATTAATGAGTTTTTTGGGTTCATTGAGAACATGGTTGTTGTTCAATAATAAAATTAATCCTCAAAAATACAACTTGCCTAATAATTCTGCACTCCCTGTAGTAAGATGAATGTTGACCCTTTTCACAGACTTCTAGCTGCAGTATTAATAGTGAGATGAATGTTGACTCTCTTCGCAGTCTTCTACCTACAGTTTCTGAGGAATTCTACCATGGGAGGAACACCCTCTTCCATGAGAGGCGTGTGGGCATTAACTCAAAGGTTCAAAACTCGGGGGCCTGAATACATGGAGGTCCTGTTAAATGAAAGACTCTTGCGACCGCCAAAAATATTATTCATACTTTCGGCTGTTAACGAAACAGTTAAGATGTTAGTCTTGAAAAGGACGTCCAAAGAGATCTTTTGCTTAAATTCAGCAAATATTCGTACGGATTATAAGTGGGTCTGGTTTTCATTGGCGCACACATGCTGCATCCTGTAATCAAGATAAGGTATGGGAGGAGAACAAGGTACCACAATGTTAGCGCGTGACCATGAAACGGGTTAGTTACAGTGTGTGACTTCATTTTTTTTCCTTGTGACAAGCGGTGCTATTTATCGTTCCACGTGATTTTAAATGTGTTCTTTGTTTGTATAATCTAAACCTATATGCGGCCCCATGGACATTGTTCCAAATTGAATTTCATCCTACAATATATCTGTTTCAAATCACTACATTTTTCATCACTGTGGTGAGAATCAGTGAAGCAAGTTGTTTTCATAGAGGCGGGGCGCACTATGAAGGAAAGGAGAGATGGGCTATGCATCAAATAGATTCTAGGTAAGTAAGTCTGATATGTTATTGAAGGCAGGAACCAAGTCGATCATTTCTAACAAAACGACAAGGTTTATTTTTGTTTAACTTACAAATATGACCATTATGTAAACGGTTTCTTCATAGCCTCCCTCTCAAAAATCAATTTCCCATAACTTCGATAAGAATAATCAATCGTCTTGCAAATGAGTGTCTCAAAAGACATTCGCGGTATCCATTTTATTTGAAGCTTGTCACTGTGATACTTTTGAATGGTAATATTTTAGGCCTTGGAATTAGCATACACATGTTTTCAACTTGTCTTGGACGGCAATAGAAAGCTCAATACAAATTTGACAATTTATGAGTACTAAAACCCCCTCAGTCCCCCTGCATGATTTCTCTACAAAGCATTTTGAACTTCAGGGTGGCATTGGTGAGATTGTTCAAGCGCAGTTGTTCACTTTCATACACACCAGAAACACCAGGACAACAGCGCCGGAATGACTGCTCTAGAATGAGCCATGCTGCTATCGAGTGTGCACTGCACGCTTGTGTGGTAGTGTTCTGCTGCAGTAGTGAATGGCCGCACTCCTCTTCACAGGAGGATGTTGTCAACCTTAGTGTCCTGTCACAAGCCTGCAGGCACGGCTGTGTGTGTGAATTGTGTCTCTCCATGTGCAGGTGATTTCATAGTGAGATTTTAGCTGTCCGAGGCTTTTGTGAGCATGAGGGGTGCTGTATTGCAAGTCCCTGCTAGAAGGAACCCACTCCTCAGCCCAAGTATTTTGAATACCTCAGTGGTGGCTCGCAGGAAGGAAAAAGGGCACCCAAAAAAAATATATATAATATATATATTTTTAAAACATACCTTTCTAACCTCGCTGTTCCAATGCTCTAATCCCTCCTGAACTGCAACCACAAGCTCCCAGCATGCCCTGCGTGCAATACTAACCCTGCTTTCAGACTGCTGGCAGAATGAAAGCAGCTTTAGTATCGGACGGAGCGTCCAGCCAGAGCGAGTGAGAGTCTCTGCCTGTAGCCTCCAACCAGGCCGGCCAAACATACAAATGCCCTGAGGGAGAGCCTGTGCACTACCCCTCCCTCCCTGTCATAGTCGGTGGACCCGCCCCTTTTACAAGAAAACAATACTAAACCTAGTTTATTATTGTTGTCTTGTAAATGTTTTGCAGCTACTGCTGCTGGCAGGAAACATGTGCCATGCTTTAGCCACTTTGTGTCAGAAACCGACAGTCAATGAACTATAATCCTTGATGAAAAAGCAATGCTGAAAGGAAAAATAAGCAAAACTGAACGTGTAGCAGCCAGCAAATTAATCAGTTCTTAATTTAAAAATTGTAGGAAGAGGAGAACACTGCTGGAGTCAGTGAAGCAGGCACTTTGACAATGAAAAAAACAGGTAATCTCCATGCAAGCAGAAAACGCCAGAAGAGTAATCAACCCTTCTCCACATAGCCTTCAGTAAACCAACTAAAATTCTAAACTGCTGCACTGAAAATATGCTCTCACAACCGTTTAGCAGAGCCTACTGGTCCAATTCAGTTTGAAAGATGAAAATCACTGACAGAAACTTACTATAGCGGGACACCCTACAGTAGCCTTAATTCAACCACCCAGTATTCATGTCTCCTCAATCGCTTTTGAAACAAAGAGAGTAGCTGTCATGAACATCCAAACATTGTTCTTTTTAGACTTGCTGAAGCTGATATGTCAAATAAAAATTATTAATGAGTGTTTATGCATCTTGAATAATAATATTACATTGTAGAGAAAATTAATGTAGAAAAATAATGTGCACGTTTGAAAATGTGCCCACAGAGAGTGGCTACCAAAATTTACAAATTATACTAAAAATGAAAAAAAAATGTGAAATGTTGAAAATGCATAATAATAATGTAGTAATATGTCATATTGAGCTATATAACATATGTTTTATTTTATAATGTAGAGCTAACTTAGCCGAAGTTGTGGCCTAGTTTTGCCAGGCCTCATGCAGAACCTGAATAATCATGCGATGTAGAGAAGCTAAAGTGTTGAACTGACCCTGAACTACTCATGTTAATAAAATCTGCTTAGCTAGAATTTTCTGCAATGAACCGACGTACAGGTGATGAGGGAATCAAAATTGTATCAAGGACTGTGTAAAGCACACAAGATGTACTTTCCCAGGACTTGAACAAAAAGACACTGACTGGAGAAGAAGGTGCAACATTTGTTATACCTGATGAGCCAGGTTGTGAGGACGTCATACAGTGAACCAATCAACAACCTGAGAACGTCGTAATACTAGAATTCATAGATTTGAAGAGCTGAATGTATTGGGTAGCGTTATATATGGTGACTAATTGACCAATTCGGATTTGGGGATAGTCTGGGTGACTTAAAAATGTTGTGACAAAGGGGGAGAACTTCAGAACTGACGGGGAGATGTTAGAGGCAGATGATCGGGGAGAGAACGTTTGCTGCCATTGATGCAAGACTCTGTCACTGGGCTCATGCTCTTGAGAGCCTGATGCGTTGCTGATCGATTGATGACCAGAAGACGAAGACTGACTTTGTTGCTGATCCATATCATGGATAGGTAGCTATGACAATGTGACGGATTAACTAGTATGCCTTTTCTTTCTAAGTACCAACTGCGCTTTGTTATAGTTTTTCTTCTAGCTAGATGTTTTTTCCAAATTCATGTTCCAAATTGTTTTTGCATGATGTCCCACATGCTAATGCTAATCAGGGTTAGGTATGGTTCCTATTCTGAGACGCTGACATATATGGTGGCAAATGATTGATGGACTGATTTGCTGAACTCTGCTACTCATGTTAATATATTCATCGTATTTGGCTTCTTTTGAGGAGTTAGAATGCGTTTTCTCAAGTAATAATTAGGTTATATTATTGGTGGTCACTAATAAATTAATCTTGAGTGGATTGAATAAAGTTTTGAATTAACTTTATGACTTAGTATTGCAATTAATAGGGAAATAAAATTGATAAAACGTATAATTGAGTTGTGGTTATTCATGAAATGTTGACTAATGTTTTGCTTATTGGTTATTGATTTGAGTATTGATTATTGATTTTTGATTATTGATTATTGATGCACATTGGATACATTGTAGCTAGGATACTCCATGCGAATCAAAGGGTTCATCGACCTATACGCGTCCCCTTGTAAGTTTACTTACTAAGGACAAGACGCGCTAGCAGAGTCTAGAGCAAACATTTAAATGCTGACCAAACTAAGGGCCTCATTTACATGGCCGTAGTTGCACATATGCCACTGGAGCATCATATTTTTTTACGCTTCAGTGGCGCAGTGTGCCGGCCCATATTTACAAGGCCAAGCAAAGCAACCTTGCATGGTTTTTGATGGCCTTGTAAATATGACCCCCTTTACTCTGCATGAAAAGGGCTTTCCATAGGTGTTGCTGTGGATGTTCCCACATAACGCCACACAAGGTGTCCCTTCCTGCACAATCATCCCTGCAATGCAGACGCCATTGCACCATGGTGCAAGGGGGCCTGACTTGGTGTTAGGCAGCAGTTTGTGTGCCAGCACTGAAGAAAGAACATGGATACGTCATATTTCAGTAAATACAACGCATCCCTGCACTTTCAAAATGATGCAGCACAGCAAGCTGGCTTGCAGTGCCACTCTGTGTCATTTCCTTATAAATGAGGCCCTAAGTATCCTAAGATAACAGCAATAATAAATATGTGAGCAAGACAGGAAAACATTCTTTGGTGAAGTCATGATTAGAAAAGGTAAAACTACAAACACAACTTTGTTGTGGGATAGAATCCATGGTGCACATCAGAGTGTTTGTGACTATGTCAACGTGAAGAGAGGATTTTGAGGGAAAACTGAAATGTGTCTGGCATACCAATCATTTTTGTCCCGGGAGTCGGAATTTTAGGTGTAACCTAGATACCAGACACAGGCCCTCATTCCAACCCTGGCGGTCTCTGACCGTCAGGGCGGAGGGCAGCGGAAGCACCGCCAACAGGCTGGCGGTGCTTCCTGGGCTATTCTGACCGCGGCGGTAAAGCCGCGGTCAGAAAAGGGGAACCGGCGGTTTCCCGCCGGTTTTCCCCTGGCCCAGGGAATCCTCCATGGCGGCGCTGCTTGCAGCGCCGCCATGGGGATTCCGACCCCCTTCCCGCCAGCCTGGTTCTGGCAGTTTTCACCGCCAGAACCAGGCTGGCGGGAACGGGAGTTGTGGGGCCCCTGGCATGGGCAGTGCAGAGGCCCGCTAACAGGGCCCCACAAAGATTTTCACTGTCTGCTTAGCAGACAGTGAAAATCGCGACGAGTGCCACTGCACCCGTCGCACCCCTGCAACTCCGCCGGCTCCATTCGGAGCCGGCTTCATTGTTGCAGGGGCTTTCACGCTGGGCCGGCGGGCGCTCTTTTGGAGGGCGCCCGCCGGCCCAGCGGGAAAGTTGGAATGGCTGCTGCGGTCTTTTGACCGCGGGGCGGTCATTCGGCGGTGACCGCATGGCGGGCGGCGACCGCCGCCCGCCGCGGTCAGAATGACTGCCATAGTCCTTTAAATAATTCTAATAAACTTTGGCTTGTTCCTCAAAAGTCATTTCAAAATATTATAGTTATAAAGAATTTACAGACAACAACATTTCAGAAGCAGTTTCAGCAAAACTAGAAGATAGAAGGATGAAATCAACAATCCTTATAAAGCATATTGAACAGAGTATGACACAAACAATACCAAAGATGAATAAATGAATTTTCCAAGTATCCATTAGAGACAAAACTGTGTTTCTTATTTCACTGGTTTCAGTATCCATGTGCTGCATGCCTTTTTGAGCCAGGGACTGAGTCAAAAATATTCTCACACCTTTGAGAAATGTGGCACAAAAAGAGAAAAACAAGCGTCTGGGTGCGATGAGGGTTGTCCTATTGTAATCAATGTGGAGTTTTCGCCAAGGAAAAAACTTACAACTGTATCCTTTACCATGTTCATTGCCTGAGACTGACTGGGAGCTGCCCTTCGTTCAGAGATGATTTTCTTTATGCTGCAGTCTGCGTCACTGGAGTGTTTGTGGGTGTCATCTTTAAAATGATGAGCAGCTTGACTGACTTTGAATAAAAATATGACTCCTGGACTCTGGAGTGGAAAGCTAAGGTTCATGCAGGTGTGACTGCAATGTTAGGACATCTAAAGAAGCCATGTTACATTGATGATCCCAGATAGAACATGTTTAAAGTAATAATGGGAGCCATCCTTGTGCTTATCACGAGGGTTGAGCCAGTCTCCCAATCTCATGGTCTTAGTTGGTAGTCATTCCCCTCAGTCGATAGGGCACCATGGCCCAGATTTACAAAATAATGGCACAGCGCGGCGCTGCAACAAAATTGGCTACTTTTGAAACACAGGACTGTACTGTATCTGCAAAAATATAGTGCACCCCGTGTTGTCCCCTGCGCCGGTGCTAAATTTAGATGCCAATGCAGGCATCCTTGCACCATAGTGCAAGGGTGTCTGCGTTGAGGGGATTGATTGTTTATGTGTAGGAAGGTGTCCCTTCCTGCACATAAACAATGTACAAGGCAATGACACACATAGAAGTACCAAATCGTAATTTCTAGAATGATTGTTTATGTGAAGGAAGGGTGACCTTCCTGCACATAAACAATCATTCACGGTGTTTTGCTCTTTCTATGTGTGCTGCAGAAGGCAGCACACACAGAAAAGGCAAAAACAAGGAGAAATAAAAATATTTCTCCTCGTTGCCCCATGCTAACGCCACCCATGGGGTGGCGTTAGTGTTTGGCGCTGCTACAAATTTATGATTTCTCGTAAATCTGGGGCAGCGTGAAAAGCACTGGGTGTTGGGGTGGAACTCCCACAGCAACACCCATTTGACCGGCCCTTTGCCTCAGAAAACTGCCTGGGAGGGGCCCATATTTACAAGGAGGCATTAAGCCTCCTTGTAAATATGGTGCAGTAAATAGAGCAGTAAATAGCGCCACTGGAGCATCACTGAAAGTGACGCTCTGATTGTGATACCAATGGCACTAGTGCCTTGTAAATCTAGCCCTAACTCTGTAATTATATAGGAGAAAACCAGATGTCAGGATGCATTTTAGTGATAATGAAAGAGCTATATCCGGGTGCCGTCAAAGAACCGCAGCGACGTAAATAAATGAAGGTTATTGAGTCTTTCGAACAAACAGGAACAGCATAAAGCAAGCTGCAGTCCTATATATAATATTGGAAGGGTTGCCCATTAGTTATGTTTTTCAATATTTGAAAATCATCAGATAGACAGATTCTGATGCTTGTACATATATGCAGGGGCAGCTCCTCTGTTAGGGTGGAGGAGTGTTCCCCGCCACCAGCGGCGGCAGCTGTAAAACATTTACCAGAAAATGATAATAAGCTGAGTTTATTGTTGTTTTCTGGTAAAGGGGCGGGGTAACAAGGGTGACAAGCAGTGAGGGGAAGTGCACAGCACTCCTCCTCACAGCACATGTATGTTTGGCAGGCCATCTCGGACCAGCTAAGCAAACATGCGCAGTAGTGTCTCTTCAGCCCAACAACACATTTGCCGGAATGGTCAGAGCATGCACAGGCTCCCAGTCTTCCTGTGAATGCCCTGGCTGGATGCTCCCAGCCAATCCTGATGCTGCTCAATGCAACGGGTCTTGCATTTGCTCGAGTTAGAGCTATTACCGGTTTAAACTGCTAACCAGACTTTTCTTGCCACACAAATTAAGAGAAAAAAAATGCAGCGCCATCGCGCTGTGTGAAATGCAGTGCGATCACACTGCGTGGAAAATAAACAGATAAAGTAGTCCGGAAACCATGCTGAAAACATCGAGCCTCGTATGTTTTTAGTAGTTTACCAGTGCTGTGTAGGTGGGCTAAACATCCAAAAAGGCATGACGTATGCATGCCTTTCACAAATTAAAGAAAGTGGATTTTAAAAGGCAAGCCCACGAACCAATGAAAGTGACTTACGTGACATGGGCGTGGTTGGAAGCCCAAAGAGAGATTACAGCATGGGGCCGAGCGCTTTGCGCTCACCCATAAAAAGGATCTTGAGTACTCAAAACATGCTGTTAACTTTATTTCTTTAATCTGGCCTATCATATGTGAGGGAAAGGAGCACCTTTCTATCATGAAAACAGGAATGGTGCACTTTAACAAAGAAACATTATAAAATGATGGATGCTACATTCATTTTGGGACACCGTTTTAATACACAGCCATGCAATGCTTCAGAAAATGTCCTTACCCTTTCCCTGTGTTGACCATTCAGGACGCTGATTCTCACTGATGTGAGAAAGCGACACCACCTTCTTTTCTTTCCTATTACAGCAAGGTCAGCATTGTGTTGGAACATAGTGTGTCAGACAGGTGTATCAATTAGAGCGACAACCTGACGTAGCAGCAACTGAAGACACTAATGAAACTAGCTCCCTTAAGTTACCTCAGTTAAGCTATCAAATAGAACAACAGTCTTTCTCATGGCAGAGGACATGACTACCTTGTTTCACATTTCGAGAATGATTACAAATGTGTATCAGATTACAGTGAGCAGAACACGCTTTCAAATATGAAATGTTTTCCTTTTTCCAATCTAAGGGCAAGATGTATCAAAGATCCGTTGTGCATTTCTTAAATAGCAAATTTTAAGAAATCCCTATTTAAGAAATGCCAAATGGGATGTATGAAATGTGTGATTCGGTAATACCGATTTCTTAAAATTCGCAATTGCTATTACCGAATCGCAATTAGAGAATGAGACTCCATTCATCCCTGTGGGCCTGCAGGCCCATAGGTGCGAATGGTATTGCATTTCCCAATTAGCGAATTCCAGTTAGGAATTTGCAAATTAGGTAATGCAAACCTAATGCTGCTGGGGGCCTAAGTCCCCCGTGATGCATCCCAAAAAAATATTTGTGGACATGTGAAGCACACACATGCCGTAGGGCATGTGTGCACTACATGTCATTTTTAAAAATGCATTTATAATGCATTTTTAAAAAGTGCACATGCTTACCACCAAATTAGATTTGGTGGTAATTGCATTTCCTAAATGCCCAATTCGCATTTAGGAAATGCTTCATACATTTCCTTTGGATATCGTAAATAGGAATTCCCTATTTGCAATTTCCTATTTAGAGAATCGCAATTTGCGATTCTGTAAATGGGGTCGCAGTTTTAGGGAATCGCTATTTTAGCAATGCCTTAAATTTGCACAGCGAATGCCTTTCATACATTTTGAAAGGCATTTTTGCATTCGCGAACAGCCAAATTTTGCGATTCGCACCATTTGCAAACGCAAAATTGTTTGATACATCTGGCCCTAAGTACCTGAACAGATGCTCTGTAAAATCCCCTTTTTTTTGTGACCTGCGCATATTGGGAATTTGCTCATCGTATCCATTAAGAGTTTGATCAAAGTTTAAGGTTCAGTAAGGGCAATCATGAAGTCATCAGCAGAGATCATCACCTTTAAACTCACCTGTATTAGAGGGTAGAACATTAAGCCCTTTGCTACACTGTAATGCACTGAAGTGGCGTGTTAAGGCCAGGAGAATTTACTGTATACTAGAGAGTGTCTAGGGACTACTTCTCTGTCAAAGGGTTCAGTAATATAGTTAGCCTTCCTATTTACTCCTTGATATATCGTGTTGGTAAAGCCAGTGACATTTAAAGATTTTTGGGGCTGTAGTAAGACATAGTTATGGCCCCTTGTTAGGAAAATACATAGTTATGTCCCCTTGTTGGAAAGATGTTACATTTATTACTCATTGTTAATTAATGTTAAACTTTTTAAAAATGAGGCAGGCAAAATCAGCTCAAAGAACAAGCCAAAATTCATAAAATACAAGTGCTAAATAACATGCCAAGAGGAACTTGGGTAACTGTGAATATGTAAAATGATAGTTCACCAAGGACGTATTTATTAAGAAATTGTGAAATCAGTAGCAGATGCAGTTGCTATAGACAGCTAATGCCAAACCTCAAATCAATAAATCTCTGGCCTAGATTCTCAATATGCAAACATCAATTTAATTCAAAAAAATAATTGGTCCAGATGAGCATAGTAAAGCTACGTATCCAAAAAGGACACAAGAGGAAAGTCCAGAAGAAAAATGAGTGATTAGTGTCCCCAGTGATCACACAGAAAGACAAATCATAAAGAGATATAAGAGTGTGCGCATTTTCAATGGAACACTTGGCTACAGTCTGCATATTAAGTCTGTGTGAACGGAAATATAGCATTTCACAGCTGGAACCGGCACTTGGTTTGCAAAGACCAAGTCTATAAGTGATGTGTTTTCAACAACATTTCGACCTCTGAGATTAATTAATGAGGTCTCCTCAGGTCAGAGATTGTTTGTGACACCTGCGCATGATGAATCAGAGCTCACAGGTAGTTGCAAGGAATGTAACATAATTCAAGAGTTGGTCGTTTGTAGGGTGAGAGCCACCAGTACCCCTGACTTTGTTGACAGAGTAATATGTAGGATATGCAGCAACCAGCAGTGAAACTACAGACAATCCAAGTGTGTTACATAAACCCACAACTCCTTGTGAGCAGCAAAGCATTTCGTAGTTAACATGTGGAAGACTTGCAATGCATTTGTAGAACAGTCTCTCTAAAGCAGAAATGGATTAGGGAAACAAACGATGCACCGCACATTGTCACTGTCTGCTGCACGCAAAGATAATGTTCTTCGACCAATCAAGCCAACCAAACTGGAACACTCCTTTTTCTTGCGAATTTACCTTTGGGTAATTTTGGAAACATAGCTGCTGGAGCATTTTCATCCTTCTCAGGAATCAATGCTCATCAAGGCCGATGGGCCTTTGGACCCCGCAACAGGGTCTGGTAGAACTATTCTAATCAATTTCAATACAAACCAATTAAATTAAACAGCATGACCCATTGGCCCTACAAGGAAAACTCCAGTCAGAAATAAAGGTAAGGTTTTTATTACAAACTCAAGCTCAAAGTCATGTAAATAACTCTCAACAAAAGTTATAAAGATGCAGTATCACCACAGGTTGCCCAAGGCGATAAAATAGATTCAGGTGAACCAATATTAATAAAAGTAAGCATCCAATGAGGAAAACACATAACATTAATAATAGTAACTGATATATAGAAAGTAAATGTTGCTCAGACTTAGTAAGCATCAGTCAGTTATAATTTTCAGCTGAGCAAGGGTAAACCCTAACATGGCCCAATTAATGATTGGCATGTGTAGGCCAAAACACATGTGGGCAAATGACAAAAAGGACAAAAAGGGCAAAAAGAACTTGTAAAAAGGAAATATCGGGCAACAAGATACTAACTAAGGTCAAAAGTAAGGTAAAAGATAAGTAAAAAGGCAAAGAGTCAGCAGGTCAGAAGATTGATCAAGAGTCCTCTGAAGAGGGTTAGAAGACTATTTTCTAAATCTCAATGAGGCATGTCAAAGGGGCAAGCAGAGAGGAAGATACCTCTCCAAGGGGCTCAACATGTGGTGTTCTTCATCAGAAAAAGTTCTGGTCACAGGGCATCGGGAAGTCTGACCAAAGTCCAGCTGTTCATCAGTATATTAAAGTTCATAAAGCAATTTGATTCACTCAGAAAAGCAGTCCATTTTATGTTGAAGGGGCATCATCCAATAGTAATTGATGACTCAACTCCAGTTACAATATCTACTTACGTTCCGAGGTCTGGTTGTGAGAACCTCATCTATCCATGTAGCTCCACACACAATAGAAACATTAGTATAATTTATCAGTCCATCTATTGAGGATGTTCTGATTTTAAGGACACTGTTACAACTTCTCTCTATGTCTAAACAATAGGGCCTTTTACCAAAGTTAGTTTTCACATGGGAACAACATGTGAAAGAAAGCTCAGGTTATGAAAAAAATTAATCGGCATTTCATGCACAGTCACAAAATACAAGACTTAGACAGGCCTCACTGAGGCTATCACAAATCAATTTAAGCAATTCGCTTACTGAATGCATTTTAATAATCACATTTTTAATATGAAAACTTATAAATTCAACATTAATAATGCTTCATCAATATTGATTACATTCACTTTAAATGAAAAAAGTACTTTGATATTACATTTCATTAAGTATATTGGGGAAGTACATTTCTCAAATATTTGCACGCATATTTAAGTGATTAGGCATTAGAAATTCAATATTGTTTCAATACATTCTGTTAGTCTAAGATCTAAATTATAACATCATATCATGTCAATCTTGCAAACACCTGATTTAATTCAAATACCACCTATGTTGAACTCTACAGTGTAAATGAGACCCATTAATGAAGAAGTGTCAGTGCATTTTCTACATTCAAACTATTAATACTTTGGTTAACATAATGCATATAGTGTCACATGTTGATGAGTTCTGTAACATGAAAGACAGCACTAAAATTTAAACTACATGATATCTTTCTTATGTTTTTTTCTGAATGAATGATGTTTCCAAATTAAACTGATGTTTGCACATAAAGAATCTAGGGCCAGATGTAGGAAAAATAAAAATTGCGAGTCGCATTTTGCGAGTCAATGCGACTCGCAAAATGCGACTCGCAATTTGGTATGCCAGGAAATAAACCGGTCCGATTTAGCGACTCGCAACGCTGTGTGCGAGTCTGCAGATTGCGAGGTCGCTGTTTGCGAGTGTGCAAAAAACGAACTCGCAATTAGCGAGTTGGAGTCGCAAATTGCGAGTTCCCTCAAAATTGCTTGCAGGTGCAGCAGAACACTCCAGAAAGCACACCAAAACACTCTGGAAACACTTCCTGGCACATGATGATGACATCACAGCCAGGAAGTTAACAAATACACCTGGAAGGAGGCTGGACCACACCCTTTTACAACTGCCAGTCTGCACACTAAGCTAGCTGCAGCAGCCATGGAGGGAACCCCCCGAAAAAGGAAAATTAAATTCTCTGAGAGGGAGCTTGAGGTGCTGACCGAAGAATGTTGTCAGCACCATGATGAGCTCTTTGGGAGAGCTGCCCTCACTGTTCCAGAGGCCACCAAAAAGAAAATCTGGCAGGAAATGCAAGAGAAAATCAATGCCCTGGGGGTGAGCCACAGGACAATTGAGGACATAAGGAAGAGGTGGTATGACCTCCGCTCCCGGACCAAGGAGAGGGTGGCAGAAAGGCTCCGGGAGATGAGAGGCACTGGAGGGGGACCATCATCTGTGCCACCACCCACACCCCTTGAAGACAGGATTGAGCAAACCTTTGAGCCGGAGGCAGTGTGTGGATTTGGGGACCTGGACACTTCAGAGCCCAGCACATCAACAGGTGAGTACCATGTGATAAGCCTGTACCCCTATCAATGTCATACCCCACCCACCATGTACACATGTGCATGCACAACCAAATTAGCTCAATTTCAGGGTAGAAAAAGCCGGAATGATGCATTATGGGAAATGTAGTCCAATAGGTAGTGCATAGGCAAATGTTTATTAGGAATTGTGCAAAAGATACTAGACACTGACAGTGTGTTCCCCATGTCCCACAGGTCTCCAGCAAGACACCCCCTACACCCCAAGAACCCAGGCCCAGGAGGACACCCCAGGACCCTCCAGCACCCCCACATGCACAGTCAACAGCATTCCTACAGTTGTAACGCCTGCTGCAACAGCAACGCCAGGAGCTGCCCCAGCAACAGCCAGGGAGGATACAGGTGCGAGGACAGGGCAGCCACCACTGCGCAGGCGTCGCAGGGCAAGAGCGTCTGATTTCCGGATTCATCCTCCAGCCAGCAGTGAGGCACATCTGCTGCGGGGTCAGCGCCTGCAGAACACAATATTGGGCAGGATCAGTGGGGTGCTGCACCGCATTGAAAGACAAAACCATGCAAGCATGCGGCACCTCAACAGGCGGATGGACCTGATGTGCCAGAACACTGGGGACATTGCCTCTGCCATCAGGGAACTGGCGGCCGGACTGCTGGGTCAGGCAGAGGCTGGGCGGCGCAGGGATCGGCAGATTATGTTAAGACTGGACAGGATGGCCACATCAATCGGCAGGCTAGCCATCAACACAACAGGCCTGTCGAGGAGGACAGTTGGCCTGCAAATTGAGATGGGCCATTTTGCTGGGGATGTTGCCAGGGGCCTGGGACGTCTCACACATATCATAGAACTAATGGAGACACGTGAGATGTCGAGGGCCACCGGGGAAACACCCCAAGATAGTGAAGAGGGCTCCACAGTGAGCAGTGTATCTGCCACTGACAGTAGGGTGCTAAGGAGTGGGAGGCAGAGCACCATAGATGCGGCTGGGACCAGCCAGGCTGGCAGGAGGGGCAGGAGAAGTTAGCCAACAGCCCGGACAAACAAATGTGGCACATGGCTTTAATGTGCCACATGAGTGGTTGGCATTTCCCTGCCCATGGACAATTTCATCTTGTATATAGTTCATGCATTACATTATTAAAACAGTTATTTTTCTTCCACTTAACAAAAGGAGTGTTTGGTTAATGGGTGAGTATGGTGGGAGTTTACACGTACCGTCCAAAATATTGCATTGCAATGTGTTCCCGTCTCAGTCTGCCTTGATTAGCTAGACTCCTATCCCCATGATGGCGGTGTGGTTGTTCTTGCTCTTCCTCATCAGGATCTGGGTCTGCAGGGGTGAGAGGTAGCCCACGTCTGGTGGCTATGTTGTGGAGGATGGCGCATGCGACCACAATTTGGAAAGGCGGTAATGGGGGTGTATTGGAGGGCGCCTCCGCTGCGGTGGAGGCATCGGAATCTTGCCTTCAGGAGTCCGAAGGTGCGCTCTATGAGGTTCCTGGTCCTCTTATGCGCACTGTTGTATTGCCTCTCTGAATCATTGCTGGGTGTTAAAAATGGAGTCATGATCCATGGCTTTAGAGCATATGCACTGTCACCTGTTGGGCACAAAAGTACACTGTTAGTAAGTCCAGATAGTCGTGCACAGTGACCTGTGTGTATGTCTGCAAGGTGTATGCAGCTCTACCTAGGAGGTATCCGTCTCCGAACTCCCCACGTTCCAGGCGTTGATGTATCCCACTATGTCTAAAAATGTATGAGTCATGGGTACTGCCTGGAAACTTAGCTACGATGTCCGTGATGACGTAATGGGCATCACAAACAACCTGTACAGTATGTTGAGTGAGTGGGTACACTTTCTGTTGCGGAAAATATGTTCCAGATTAGCGGGGGGCATATTTGAATGTGTGTCCCATCTACACATCCAATGACATGGGGGAAGTGGGCAATGCGGTAAAAGTCCAGCTTCGTGCTGTTAATTTCTGCCTCATTCCTTGGTAAGTATATGAACTGAGACCTGTGCGCTACTAAGGCATCTAGGAATGCCCTGAGGAACCTTGACACTGCACTTTGGGATACCCCACCTGCCACGGCAATGACCCCCTGATAGCTCCCTGAGGCCAAGAGGTGCAGTGCGCATAATACTTGCACATGCGTAGGGATGGCGCAGCCACGCAGAGTCTTGTGTTCTAGCTGTGGTTTTAGTAAATCTATTAATTCTAGAATGGCAGCGCTACTAAGGCGGTATTTATCATAGATCTCCTCTTCAGTTTGCTGGAAAAGGGTCTGCCTTGTTCTATATATCTTCTCCTGTCTGTGGCCCCTCCTCCTCCTCTGCTGGGCTGCGTAGACTCTCCTCCTCACTGCTATCAGGTATATGTCCGCCATCTTGAGTGACCCAGATGGCTTCTGGGTCTCCTTTTATACTTTGGTAATGGTTACCACCTGCTTTGAGTTAGTGGTAAATGCGACTTGCAAACTGGGTTTTTCGCGACTAGTCGCAATTTGCGAGTTGCAATTGCATATGGGTTGCGACTCGCAAATTGCGACTCGCACATTGTGGGTCGCAAAAGGGGGTCGCAACGGGTGCGACTCGCAAACGGGGTACATCGCTTTTTGCGAGTCGGAAATGGGCTTTTTGCATCCCATTTCCGATTTTGCACTGTCGCAAATTGCGATTCGGCCCGTTTGCGAGTCGCAAACGTTTGCTACATCTGGCCCCTAGACCAGTGACGTCTCAAGTTGAGATTTGGCTACCTGTCTGTAGCCACTGGATCTGTTCTTGAGGAATAAGTCCTTGATGAACAAAGCACAAGCTGAATATTGTGCCCTGGTAGAATATTCCCAAAATAAACTTGGACAAGCATTGTTAAACCTATTTTTGCGCATGAATCAAAATTGTTTTTTGTCTTGAAAAAACAATATTTTACACAGAATGCAGTGTCTAACCAAACTTTTAATTCCATTGCAGGAAAGACATGGAGAAGCTGAATTAATAGATGGTCAGTGAGCTAACATAGGATATTATAATAGGACATATGCATGTGGCACTTAACATTGTAATGTATATTGTCTGATATCTGTGATCACAAATAAACTCCTTTTCAAGAAAGCATTTTTGCTGGAACCAGGGAACTCAAAGCACAACTTTGATGATTTTCACCATTCCACTGGGGGAAATCTGATAATTTTATTCTTAGTTCTCTTCAACTGCCTTATTTCTTCTCTGATGAGTCTATGTGTACACATCTCTAGCTGGACAATGACCCTGGCTCTGCTGAGAAAGAAAAATGGTAGCAGTCAGGAGACAGGAGAAGAGCAGAGAGGTCAAGAGAATGGCAAAGCCAGACACATAGAATAGTTGGAGAAGGGATGTAGAGCTAGATATTAGGTAGAGGGATGGCAGAAGTAGGGATAGATGCAACTGCAAAGTAAAGAGAGAAATATGAGGTATCTAGAAAGACAGATGCAAAAAGACAGAATGAAAAGAAGATGGGTAAACAGAGCTAGAGAAATAGGTAAGGCTTTAGAGTGAGATAGAGATGTAGAGAGAGGTAGAGTAAAGAAGACTCAAATATAGCAAAAGAAACATGGGTGGGTTACACAGAAAGTTCAGGTACAGAGAGAGTTAAAGATAAAATAAATTAAAGGTGAATAGAGAGAAGTATCCTAGTGGGAAAAGGAGTGTAGCAGAGAATGACAACTCAGACAAATACGGTGAAAAGGTGCAGAGGAAGATAACAGGAAGGGAAGTAGGATAGAAAGAGAGAAGAGGTTGAAAGAGGCTAGAGATGAACTACAAAGATGGGGTGAGGTCAAGAAAGAGAAGGAGAGGTTAGGTTAATACAGTGGTAGAGAGAGAAAGAAGATTAGGTAGAGACTCATGAGCTACAGATCAAGATCTTGATGTGAAGTAGTCAGATGCATTGAGAGACAAATGAGGTAGAGGGGGTGAATTAAATAGTGAACGTGATGCAGAGCAACATGAGAAGGATAAGGTAGTTAGGGCCATATGTCCAAACACATTTTCCCATTGACACAGAATGGGAAAAACCCTTTGCTACATCTGTCCCTAAATGACAGAGAAAAATAGCTAGGTGTACAGAAAGCAAGTTAGTGAGAAAGGAATAAGGTAATGAGAGACGTGAGGCAAAGGGAATTTGGAAAGAGAGCAGGGAGAAAGAGTGGAGGTGGGGATATGTGGTAGTAAATAAATTATAAAGTAACTCTAGAGGTTAGGTATTGAGATAGGGGTGACATAGAGAGTGCTGAGGTAGTAAGATATAGTGCAGATAAAGAATCGAGGGAAAGAGGTGAGGTAGAGAATGGTGAGGTAGCAAGATGAGTAAGAGTTAATAAGAGGTGATATAAAGGTGGAAAGAATAGAGAGGTAAAGTAAAGAGATTAATTGAAGGTGAAGAAGATGGAGAAGAAATACAAGGAAGTAAAATTAAAACAGGCAGTGAGATGCTGAAAAGGGGTAGTGTTGTAACATGGTACAGAGAGGGTATAGAGAAGTAGTGAATTGTAGCTAGGCACAGAGAGAGGTAGAAATGCGAGGTCATGAGAGAGAGCACAGTTACGTGGGATAGGGAGGCTTATTGAAGTGAAGTGAAGTGGACAGTTTGTGAGATAGAAAGATTTACTTGTGCATCACCCACTACTTCTCCGCCCACCTATTAGTAATGTCAGTTTGCTGTATGGTGCACTAATGTGACAGATAGCACTGGACAGCTCCAGGTGTAGAAGGTGGATGAACTCAATGTGTGTGCAATGGGGATCGTTCCCTGAACGGCACCCTCAAGGTTACGGTGGGCATCACTGGAAAAGAGAGGGTCCTCCCTTTCCAGTAATGCTTCTCTGAAACAGATTCCTGCTCATGGATCACTGGTATACCACATTCCACAGACAGGTATGCTAGTAGATGTCAGGGATCTTTTGTTTTGGGGAGCTCAGCCTTCCTGGCATGGATTGACTCCCCAGGTTGGCACATTAAATTGAAAGATTTTCCCTTTCCATGGGAGGGCATGATTAGGCCCCCAAACAGAGCATAATCACCCCAGTTATCTGAGGCCCTTCTGCTACCCACCCTTCACCATGCAGCAAAATACAAAAATATGGATGAAGTGGGCTAACCCATAGCCCCATAATGTATATAGTGGTGGGTGGAAGTAAAATGTGAATGGCTCAATAACTGTTCAGTGATTGCTTAAGTAGGCTGACATGTGGAAGATTTGTGCTGTGGTGGACAGAAGCAAAAATGTGAATGGCACAATAGCATAACAATGGGTGAAGTAGACTCATCCATTGTCTCATGAAGTGTGTTGTGGTGGGCGGAAGTAAAATATGAATGTCATAAAACCGATCAGTGGCTGAAGTAGGCTTACACTATGTCCCATGCTGTAGTGAGTGAAAGCAAAATGCCCAATGCTGTAGTGGGCAGAAGTAAAAGGTGAATGCTACAATAACATAACAATAGATAAATTGGGCTCACCATTGCCCCACAGTGTATTCTGTGGTGGATGGAAGCAAAATGTGAATTGCTCAATAACAGATCTAAGGCTGAAGTGAAGTAACCCATTGTCCTCTAATGTATGCTGTGGTGAGTGACTTATGTAGGCTTACACATTTCCCTACTCTGTAGTGGGCGTAAGCAAAAGGTGAATGTCAAACTAGCTGAACAATGGGTGAAGTGGACTCACTCATTGCTCTATGATGTTTGCTGTGGTGAGCAGAAGCAAAATATGAATGATACAATAAATGTTCAAGGAGCACATCCTCACACAAAGAATTCCATTTCAGAAATAAAGATGCATATAGTGATCTATACATATTACTTTGGCGACAGATAAGTCATATTTTCCTTTTATTGGGCCAATTGTTTTTCATTACTGTAAGGAAATGCCTCCTTGGCATGGTTGCCCCCTGACTTTTTGCCTTTGCTGATGCTATGTTTACAATTGAAAGTGTGCTGAGGCCTGCTAACCAGGCCCCAGCACCAGTGTTCTTTCCCTAACCTGTACTTTTGTATCCACAATTGGCAGACCCTGGCATCCAGATAAGTCCCTTGTAACTGGTACTTCTGGTACCAAGGGCCCTGATGCCAAGGAAGGTCTCTAAGGGCTGCAGCATGTCTTATGCCACCCTGGAGACCTCTCACTCAGCACAGACACACTGCTTGCCAGCTTGTGTGTGCCAGTGAGGACAAAACGAGTAAGTCGACATGGCACTCCCCTCAGGGTGCCATGCCAGCCTCTCACTGCCTATGCAGTATAGGTAAGACACCCCTCTAGCAGGCCTTACAGCCCTAAGGCAGGGTGCACTATACCATAGGTGAGGGTACCAGTGCATGAGCATGGTACCCCTACAGTGTCTAAACAAAACCTTAGACATTGTAAGTGCAGGGTAGCCATAAGAGTATATGGTCTGGGAGTCTGTCAAACACGAACTCCACAGCACCATAATGGCTACACTGAAAACTGGGAAGTTTGGTATCAAACTTCTCAGCACAATAAATGCACACTGATGCCAGTGTACATTTTATAGTAAA
The DNA here is from genome assembly GCF_031143425.1 of Pleurodeles waltl. Classification (NCBI taxonomy): domain Eukaryota; kingdom Metazoa; phylum Chordata; class Amphibia; order Caudata; family Salamandridae; genus Pleurodeles; species Pleurodeles waltl. Next base: position 603,875,321 of record NC_090437.1, on the reverse strand, counting down.
ATACACCACAGAGGGCACCTTAGAGGTGCCCCCTGAAACTTAACCGACTGTCTGTGTAGGCTGACTAGTTCCAGCAGCCTGCCACACCAGAGACATGTTGCTGGCCCCATGGGGAGCGTGCCTTTGTCACTCTGAGGCCAGTAACAAAGCCTGCACTGGGTGGAGATGCTAACACCTCCCCCAGGCAGGAGCTGTAACACCTGGCGGTGAGCCTCAAAGGCTCACCCCTTTGTCACAGCCCAGCAGGGCACTCCAGCTTAGTGGAGTTGCCCGCCCCCTCCGGCCACGGCCCCCACTTTTGGCGGCAAGGCTGGAGGGAACAAAGAAAGCAACAAGGAGGAGTCACTGGCCAGTCAGGACAGCCCCTAAGGTGTCCTGAGCTGAGGTGACTCTGACTTTTAGAAATCCTCCATCTTGCAGATGGAGGATTCCCCCAATAGGGTTAGGATTGTGACCCCCTCACCTTGGGAGGAGGCACAAAGAGGGTGTACCCACCCTCAGGGCTAGTAGCCATTGGCTACTAACCCCCCAGACCTAAAACACGCCCTTAAATTTAGTATTTAAGGGCTACCCTGAACCCTAGAAAATTAGATTCCTGCAACTACAAGAAGGACTGCCTAGCTGAAAAACCCCTGCAGAGGAAGACCAGAAGACGACAACTGCCTTGGCTCCAGAAACTCACCGGCCTGTCTCCTGCCTTCCAAAGATCCTGCTCCAGCGACGCCTTCCAAAGGGACCAGCGACCTCGACATCCTCTGAGGACTGCCCCTGCTTCGAAAAGACAAGAAACTCCCGAGGACAGCGGACCTGCTCCAAGAAAAGCTGCAACTTTGTTTCCAGCAGCTTTAAAGAACCCTGCAAGCTCCCCGCAAGAAGCGTGAGACTTGCAACACTGCACCCGGCGACCCCGACTCGGCTGGTGGCGATCCAACACCTCAGGAAGGACCCCAGGACTACTCTAAGACTGTGAGTACAAAAACCTGTCCCCCCTGAGCCCCCACAGCGCCGCCTGCAGAGGGAATCCCGAGGCTTCCCCTGACCGCGACTCTTTGAATCCTAAGTCCCGACACCTGGGAGAGACCCTGCACCCGCAGCCCCCAGGACCTGAAGGACCGGACTTTCACTGGAGAAGTGACCCCCAGGAGTCCCTCTCCCTTGCCCAAGTGGAGGTTTCCCCGAGGAACCCCCCCCTTGCCTGCCTGCAGCGCTGAAGAGATCCCTAGATCTCCCATTGACTTCCATTACAAACCCGACGCTTGTTTCTACACTGCACCAGGCCGCCCCCGCGCTGCTGAGGGTGAGATTTCTGTGTGGGCTTGTGTCCCCCCCGGTGCCCTACAAAACCCCCCTGGTCTGCCCTCCGAAGACGCGGGTACTTACCTGCAAGCAGACCGGAACCGGGGCACCCCCTTCTCTCCATTCTAGCCTATGTGTTTTGGGCACCACTTTGAACTCTGCACCTGACCGGCCCTGAGCTGCTGGTGTGGTGACTTTGGGGTTGCTCTGAACCCCCAACGGTGGGCTACCTTGGACCAAGAACTGAACCCTGTAAGTGTCTTACTTACCTGGGAAAACTAACCAAAACTTACCTCCCCTAGGAACTGTGAAAATTGCACTGTGTCCACTTTTAAAACAGCTATTTGTCAATAACTTGAAAAGTATACATGCAATTTTTATGATTTAAAGTTCCTAAAGTACTTACCTGCAATACCTTTCGAATGAGATATTACATGTAGAATTTGAACCTGTGGTTCTTAAAATAAACTTAGAAAAGATATTTTTCAATACAAAAACCTATTGGCTGGATTTGTCTCTGAGTGTGTGTACCTCATTTATTGTCTATGTGTATGTACAACAAATGCTTAACACTACTCCTTGGATAAGCCTACTGCTCGACCACACTACCACAAAATAGAGCATTAGTATTATCTATTTTTACCACTATTTTACCTCTAAGGGGAACCCTTGGACTCTGTGCATGCTATTCCTTACTTTGAAATAGCACATACAGAGCCAACTTCCTACAATTACATACTCTCACTTGCACAGCATGGCATTCGTTCAGTTCGCATCACACACACAATTGATTTCTTAGTGCATTAACCTTTCTGTAAGTACCACTGCATTGTACCTAGTACATAGTATTTGAGGAGGAACATTTTGGATGATTAACAGGGATGGCATCTCATCGGATGACAGCTGAACATGTATTCACTCATATAATGGAGGACAGCTCTCATCCTGACACATCTTGTAGTGATTCTTAGGAACATCTCCTTGGTAGTTGTCATGTATCTTTTCAAACACAATCAATGCAGCAAAAAGACTGGGGAGAATAGCAAAATCCACAGTACAGGCAGATACCAAGCCCTTCCACATTCCGAATTAGGGAGAAGATTGTATGAAAGCTCCTTCACAAACGTTATGACCTATGTGTATTACTAGAATACAAGAATCAAGATATTTAGTGAGGTGTACAAAGCTGCAACCTAGCATCCTTTAGGATTCAAAGGCACTGTAAAGGATTCCCTCATGAGCTTGATTGTAAGAAGCTCTAAAAAGGTCTGAGCAGTGCATTGCATTTCAAAGAAATGCTTGCTGTCAAATTCTCAAATAGGTGGGAAACATATGTGATCACTACATCACTTTGAGAGCATGTCTTCTGCCATGTTTTGTGATCAGTGGGTCGAAGTCTAAAAGCTCACCTTAACCTATATTTGATTACAAAATGTACTTCAACCATGTAGTAATCTTAAAACTGAACCACAGTATAAGAATTTGGCCACCTACCTGATCTAGTTGGTAACATAAAATGATTATGTTATCTATTGTCAGACCACTAGAGGAAGACTGATGCCCTTTGTTCACTTTCTGTTAGCAATTATTGAAAGCTTTTCTGCTATAGAAGCAGCCGCCTCTACTTCATTGGTTGTGGAGGATGATGCAAGCATACAGGATTAGCACTTTCCCAAAGTAATTCCTTCAACACAGCAGAAGAGTCACCAATAGTACCAATGCAGAGTTTGAACACAACAAGGAAAGAGGCAGGCAAGTAGATATAACTCTCCCCAGTGCATATCTCAGTCTGGCCTGTGTTTTTCCAGTTTTTTGCCACACACAAGTGAGGTTTTGGGAAACTGATTGACGTGGAGCACACAGATTAAGAGTTGATGTTTACCCATAAATATTTATGTGTGAATACTTTGCTTCCATGGCCCATTATTTAATTCGCTTTGTGGTCTTTCAAATTCTTTCATCCGCTGCGGGAAAGCGTTCCATTATACAAATACATTATCTTCCTAGACTAGATTTAAGCCACCATTTACTTACTGACCAGTAAATAGGTACACATTAGTCATGCGTGTGGCTTTAATTTGCACCTTTATCCTCCATTGAAATGAGTCAGATGTTTTGTCCACCGTATTACAAGTGGAATCGAGTTAATATACTGTGAAAAAGATGGTTAATTGGACATCCTCCACATTCTGTCAAAGCACTCTTTGTGCCATACTCCAAGCTCCTTAGGGCCTGATTTATGGTGCTAGTTTTTCAGTTAGGGTTGCAGAGGGCATTACAACCACCACCCTGTTGGACAAACCTCTGCCAAATTTGGAGATCACTACCCTCCGAGCAGCGATCTCTGTACCTTTAGAGGAACCGTCATCACTGGCGTTTCTGTGGTGGTTTCAACCTGATCCAACAAGCTTTGTGTTCTTCAAAACAAACTCTTAAAGCAGGAGCTAATGTCTGAAAAACAATTAACTAATGACCTCTACACCCAGAGAGTGCTTTCCCCTGGGTGTGGTGGTCATTATTTGTATTTTTCTGTTCTTCATCACCAGTCTTCCCAGGCATCAGTACATCAGACCGCTAGCCCTATGAAGAGTGGGTGGTGTGATGTCCTTACTCTGATGGTTAGCACTCCTCCAGGCAGTCAAAGTTCTCCATCTCTGGAGCCACATGGGGGTTTGCTGATGGGAAGCTGGCACTCCACCAGACTCTAAATAGGTTGGGCAAAAAGGGCACTATGTCACATTAGTGATGGAGAACCCTGTCTGCCAAACTATGAATTGGGCTCTTAGGGGGTCATTACAACCCTGGCGGATGGTGTTAAAGCAACGGTAAGACCGCAAACAGGCTGGCGGAAAAAAAAGGGAATTATGACCGTGGCGGAAACCGCCAACAAAGACAGCCACTTTAACACTCCGACCGCCACAGCGGTACAGACAAGCAGCGTGACGGTCACTGCTAACAGACAGGCGGGAGACAAAGTACCGCCCACAGTATCACAACCTACCAATCCGCCCCCTTTTCCGGGGCGGATTCACCGTGGATAAAAACACGGCGGAAACAGCCATTTCAAAGGGAAAACGCTCACCTCAACACAATCTACGAGGAAGGAGAGCACCATGGAGCCGGAACTCCAAATACTACCTGCGATAGTCTTCCTGCTCCTCTACGATCATCAGCAATGCCGGCGCCGAAGACAACGGTGAGTACTGCACCTATGACATAGGGGAGGGGGGGAGGCAAAAGTTAGGGACACACACACGCAACACCTCCACCCCCACCCCAACCCTCACCCACTACAACACACACACTAATGCATATCCAAACATCACTGTAACAACCCCCAACCCCCCCAGAAGAATGCAAAGACAAAAGGAAATGAGTTGAACCATTGTCATGTATCAAAATACAGTAAGCTAATATATACAGATATATATACACATTCAACAAAATATACATCACGATTAGTAGTGCAGGTATGCACCATTCAATGTCCGTGGGCCATTGGGCCCAAAATGCATGGACGAGGCCCATATCAGATACATGACCAGAAACGGAGAGAACACTGCTGGGGCGTCAGATCGAAATACAACAGGCACCTCAGGGGGAAGGGAAGGGGGGCACCTCAGCCGGATGACAGCACCACGCCAGATCCACGACGGGGCTCCATGCCCATTGATGTATCCTGGGGAGTGCAAAGCCACAGTCTCTCAAGTCTCTACAGTGGGTGGTTTGCCCACTGTACCATCCTGGGGAGTGCAAAGCCACAGTCTCTCAAGTCTCTACAGTGGGTGGTTTGCCCACTGTACCATCCTGGGGAGTGCAAAGCCACAGTCTCTCAAGTCTCTACAGTGGGTGGTTTGCCCACTTTACCATCCTGGGGAGTGCAAAGCCACAGTCTCACAAGTCTTTTCAGTGGGTGGTTTGCCCACTGCTTTATCCTGGGGAGTGCAAAGCCACAGTCTCACAAGTCTTTTCAGTGGGTGGTTTGCCCACTGTACCATCCTGAGGAGTGCAAAGCCACAGTCTCTCAAGTGGATGACAGTCTCCACTGGTTCTGGAGGGAGACTGGTGCCCAGAGTGCTTCATCCTGTTAAGGACTGAGGTAGTGGATGCTGTTCTCCACTGGTTCTGGAGGGGGACTGGTGCCCAGCGTGCTTCATCCTGTTAAGGACTGAGGTAGTGGATGCTGTTCTCCACTGGTTCTGGAGGGGGACTGGTGCCCAGAGTGCTTCATCCTGTTAAGCCTGAGGTAGTGGATGCTGTTCTCCACTGGTTCTGGAGGGGGACTGGTGCCCAGTGTGCTTCATCCTGTTACTGGAGGGGGACTGGTGCCCAGAGTGCTTCATCCTGTTAAGGACTGAGGTAGTGGATGCTGTTCTCCACTGGTTCTGGAGGGGGACTGGTGCCCAGAGTGCATCACTCTCCCAGTGACAGTCCCAGTTCCGTCACTGCCCCTGCCGCACATGGGCTAGCGGTACTTGACTTGGCGGTGCTTGCCCTGTTCAGCGGTGCTTGCCATGGCGGTCTTTGCCCTGTTCAGCTGTGCTTGCCCTGTTCAGCGGTGCTTGACTTTGCTGTCTCTGACCTGTGCAGCGGTATTTGCCATGGCGGTGCCTCATTGCCCAGCGGGGCTGTGGCTGCCGGAGCCCTCCTGGGCACTGACTCTTGTGGTGGTCTCCTGACCAGTGACAATGGGACTGCCCTCCTGGGCACTGACTCTGGCGGTGGTCTCCTGACCAGTGACGATGGGTCTGCCCTCCTGGGCACTGACTCTGGCGGTGGCGTCCTGGCCAGTGACGATCGGACTTGCGGTGGCCTCCTGGGCAGCGGGGATGATGGCGGCCTTCTCCGCCATGCTGCTCTTCCCAGACTTTGGCGCTTTCTTCTGCCCCTTCCCCACCTTGGGAGGAGACACAGCTGAGTCGACACTCCCCCCGGGACCATTGTGAGCGGCTTTGCCAGCTGGAGTCTTCCCCCTATCCCATTGGGCACTGTCCAACTTCTGGTACTTCACAGGGGGGGGACTGGCTGTGCTTTGGCTCCATGTCACACTGGCTGCCCTGGTGCCCGGTGCACTCCACATACCTCTAACAGGCACCACTGGTACCGGAGCTTTTTTGGCTGAGGTGCTAGTATGGGACCTATGAATTGGAGGGGGGGGTGGGAAAGAGGTCAACGTTGCTCAGGAAAAGTTTCTGACGAACACTGGGACGGGTAGCTGGAGGGGGTCTGGGAGTGGAGGAAGAGGAAGTGGTTGTAGAAGGTGTAACTTTTGATGATTTGGGTGCAGGTGCATGTTCTGGAGGCTGTTGTGAGGTGGATGGATGTTGGGTGTGTTTGTGCCTGCATTTGTTTACTTTGGGAGGGGGCGTCACAGACACACTGGGAGAGGACACATGTAAATGGTAGTGGGGGTGGTGAGTGCAGGTGAGCGGGGTGTGGTGGTGGGTGTTCTGGTGCGAGTCCTAGTGGCTGTAGTGGTAGTGCATGCAGGTGAGAGTGTAGACGAGACTGGGAGGGAGGAGGGAGACGACGACGAGGGGGACACAGTGGAGGCAGTGTATGTTGCTGTGTCTGTATGTGGGTGATGCTTGTGTGAGTGCCTGTGGGATGTGTGGTGCCTATGTTTGCCTGAGCTTCCCTTGTGTGTTGACGTGTGTGCAGGCTGGTCTGATGGTGTGCTTGGGATAGGCAGAGGTACAGGGGATTGGGTCTGGGTGGAGGAAGTTGGAGGGGGAAGGCTAGACACAGGGACAATGGCTGCCATCAGTGCTGAGGCCAGAGACTGCAGGGTTCGATGATGGGCAGCCTGACCAGAATGAATGCCCTCCAGGAATGCATTAGTGTGTTGCAACTCCCTTTCTACACCCTGGATGGCATTCACAATGTTAGACTGCCCAACAGTGAGTGACCTGAGGAGGTCAATGGCCTCCTCACTGAGGGCAGCAGAGGTGACAGGGGCAGGGGCTGAGGTGCCTGGAGCGAAGGTGATGCCCACCCTCCAGGGTGAGCGGGCACGGGGTGAAGGCTGAGGGGCTGCAGGGAGGGCGGTGCTGGTAGGGGGGGTGGCGGCTGTACCTGTAGAAGTGGGGGGCACAGATGTTGCCGCCACCACAAGGGAGCTCCCATCGGAGGACGAGTCCGTGTCGCTGGTTGCTGATCCGGTGACCGCCGTGAAGCTCCACTCGCCCTCCGTCCCACTGGTGTATTCAGAGTCCGTGGTGTGGCCCTCCATGGCCATGTGGGATGAAGCCCCCTCGTATCTCCGCCTGATGATGATGATGCACAAAAGAACAGGGAGAGCCCAAAAAGGGGGGGGAGGGGACGACAGAAGGAAGACAGGTTGAGTGCATGGCTTACCACTACCGTTGGCGGACAATACAGACACAGCAGCCCCCTGCACTACGCTGTGCTGTTGGGCTCTACAGATGCAGTTCCTGGGATATGGCCTACATGGCTATGGTGGACATCTGCACACATAGATGACACAGGGGCATTTATACCTGTACTTGGCACTCTACAGAGGTGGGGTGGAGTGGCACATGGCCTGCATTACGGAGGGGCCTAGCCTACGGAACTCGCCCTGGCCTAGGGAAACCCACAGCCCTCCTCCCCACCCAGACCCCTCCACTGCACGCAAAGTCAGCAGAATTATGTTTGACTCACCCCCTTGTGTCTGCTGTGATGCCCTCAAGCGCCCATCCAACTCAGGGTAGGCCACCGCCAGGATCCGGAACATCAGGGGGGTCATGGTGCGACGGGCACCCCTCCCACGTTGGGAGGCCATCCCCAGCTGAGCCTCCGCCGTCTTCTTGCTCCAGCGGCGAATGTCCTACCATCTTTTACGGCAGTGGGTGCAGTGAAGGCAGGGGCCCTTTCTCCAGATGCACGTGCCATTGTCTCTTCCAGACCGAGGTCACAGCAGCACGTGCAGTGTGGGTCCTCTCCTGTCGAAGATCAGGTATCGAGTGATTCAACAGAAAGAAAATGGCGGTCACGTCCGCGGCGGTGACGTCCGCGGCGGTGCGTATCATCACTGCCGGCGCACTTCGTCATTGGCTCCTGGGACCCATAGGGTCCAATGTTAACCAATGCAGCATTGCGCCGCGGTCTTCGAACGCCTACCGCAACGGTGTACAACGCCAGCGCAGCTACCTCACAACCAATTGTCCCAGTTTAGAGGTCAGGCAACCGCCATTTCAGGGGCACACATGGCTTCATTTTCAACTGCGTCACACATACCTAGGCCTGGACTCAACACACTTACAGACAACTTTTTGGATTATGTTTTGTGTTCTGTGTAGCTGTGGGTACATACCTCTGGGTAGCTTGACTCTGTGGTCGCTTTTGTCCTTCCTAGGCACCGTCAGCTGGGACATGTGAGGAGATGGCGGAATCCTCCGGTGTACCGACCGCTAGTGGACCTGTTGACAATGGAGGAGCGACATTTAATCATCACCTACAGGTTTGACCGTGCCACAATCCAGGAACTGTGTACCCAGTTGGAGCCAGACCTGATGTCAGCAATCCGCCATCCCACAGGAATCCCCCCTGAAGTGCAGGTGGTATCAGTGCTCCATTTCCTTGCAAGTGGGTCATTTCAAACAACTGTGGACATGGCATCAGGGATGTCCCAGCCTCTGTTTTCCAACGTATTGTCCAGAGTGTTGTCTGCCATGCTGAAACACATGAGGAGCTACATCGTTTTCCCTCAGGTGGAGGATTTGCCTTCTGTTAAAGGTGACTTCTATGCCCTTGGACATATCCCTAACATCATAGGTGCCATTGATGGGACCCATGTAGCTCTGGTCCCCCCCCCACAGGAGCGAACAGGTGTACAGGAACCGGAAGAGTTATCATTCGATGAATGTACAGATGGTAAGTTTGGCAGACCAGTACATCTCCCTGGTAAATGCTATGTTCCCTGGCTCTGTGCATGACGCCTACATCCTGCGGAATAGCAGCATCCCTTATGTGATGGGTCAACTCCAGAGGCACCGTGTGTGGCTATTAGGGGACTCTGGTTACCCCAACCTGTCATGTCTATTGACCCCAGTGAGGAATCCCAGGACAAGGGCAGAGGAACGCTACAATGAGGCCCATGGGCGGACTAGGAGGGTGATCGAACGCACCTTCGGCCTCCTGAAGGCCAGGTTCAGGTGCCTCCATATGACAGGTGGTTCCCTATTCTACTCACCAAGGAAGGTGTGCCAGATCATCATCGCCTGCTGTATGCTCCACAATCTTGCTTTGCGACGCCAGGTGCCTTTTCTGCAGGAGGATGGCCCAGATGACGGTGTTGTGGCAGCTGTGGAGCCTGTGGACAGTGATGAGGAGGAAGCAGAGGAAGAAGACATTGACAACAGGGACTCAGTCATACAGCAATATTTCCAGTGACACACAGGTGAGAACACTTTCTTGACTACTACAAGTACTTTCACACTTCTACCTCTATCCTGTCTGTCAATTTCAACCAGTATTTGGTAACTGAGTTGTACATTTCCATGACGGTTTCACAGGTGTTGTTACCAACGTGTGTCACCTGCTTGCATCCCTCATGGACTTGTGATGTGTGAAATAGGTATTTTGACATTACTATTGAGAACGGATTTTGTCACTGTCATGGCTAACACACATTTTCTAAATCACAGACTGACTCCAGATTGTTTTGTGCTTCAAGGGTGTTTATTGAAGTGCTAATTATTGGAGGGGGTGGTAAAATGGTGAGGGGTGATGGTGGAGGAATGTCCATGGCAGAGTCCAGTCTATTAGTCTCACAGGTGCATTGCCCATGTGGGCATAGGAAGTGGAGCTGGGGCATTTCCAATATGGACAGGGTTACAAAGTGGGACAGTGGGATGACAATCAGGGTGGTCTCATTTCTTGGCGGGGTCTTGCCATCGTGCTCTGTCCTGTTCCTGGATCTCAGGGACCGCTTGCGGGGTGGTTCTCCGTCTGCAGGGGGTGGGGTGCTGGTGTGGTGGTCCTGTGGCGGGGCGTCCTGTCCACTAGCGCCGGCAGTGGGCAGTTCATCGTCAATGGTAGTTTCAGGGGTCCCTTGGAGTGCCACGGTGTCCCTCATGGTGTTCTGTATGTCCTTCAGCACCCATACGATGGTGCCCAGGGCGGAGCTGATGGTTCTGAGTTTCTCCCTGAAGCCCAACTACTGTTCCTCCTGCAGGCGCTGGGTCTCCTGAAACTAGGCCAGGACCGTAGCCATCGTCGCCTGGGAGTGTTGGTAGGCTCCCATGATGGAGGAGAGGGCCTCGTGGAGAGTGGGTTCCCTTGGCCTTTCCGCCCCCTGTCGCACGGCAGCCTTCCCTGTTCCCCTGTGTTCCTGTGCCTCCGTCCCCTGGACTGTGTGCCCACTACCACTGTCCCCAGGTCCCTGTTGTTGTTGGGGTGGTGGGTTATTCTGGGTTCCCTGTAGTGGTGGACACACAGCTGATTGACGTGTCCTGGGGACGGAGGTATGGGCCCGCTGGGTGGGTGCTGTGCTGATGTTTCCAGAGGGTGGAAGGTCTATGTTGGGCTGTGCCTGTGCGAGGGGTACCGACTGTCCCGAGGCCCACAATGGCCTGGGCTGGTCATCCGGATCCAGTTGGCCAGAGCTCCTGTCATCACTGTGGGCCTCTTCTGTGGGTGGGGTAGAGATGTCTGGACCCTCGTGTCTGGTGACATTAGGTAGTGGTCCTGCAGGGGTGTAAAAGCATGATTATTGCATGTGTGTGTGTCATGGTGTGCAATGGGTGGGTGAGCGTGTACCACCCCAGTGCTAGCATTCCTGTGTGGGGGCTTGTGTGATGATGGTTGGGGGGGTGTTATGGGTATGTGCAGTGGGCATGCTTTAGTGAGGAGTGTCCATGCTTTGTTGTGTCATGCAGGGCTTGGTGTTGGGATGGGTGGTTTGTGTTATTAGTACATTAGTGAGGAGTTGGAGTGATAGGGGAGGGGGTGAGGGTGGGGGTGTATGATAGCATGCAGGTAGGGTGGGAGATATGATAGTTAAGATTTGACTTACCAGTGTCCATTCCTCCACCGACTCCTCCGAGGCCCTCTGGATGCATTCTGGTCAAGAGCTGCTCCTCCCATGTTGTTAGTTGTTGGGGGAGGAGGTGGGGTCCGCCGCCAGTCCGCTGTACCGCGATGTTGTGCCTGGAGACCACGGAACGCACCTTCCCCCGTAGGTCGTTCCACCTCTTCCTGATGTCGTCCCGATTTCATGGGTGCTGTCCCACTGCATTGACTCTGTTGACTATTCTTCGCCATAGCTCCATCTTCCTAGCTATGGAGGTGTGCTGCACCTGTGAACCAAATAGCTGTGGCTCTACCCGTACGATTTCCTCCACCATGACCCTGAGCTCCTCCTCGGAGAACCTGGGGTGTCTTTGCCGTGCCATGGGGTGGTGTAGGTGATGTGTGGGGTGGTGTATGTGGTGATGAGTGTGGTGATGTGTAGTGGTGTGTGGTGTTTTGTGTGTGGATGTTGTTTGGGTGATGGTGTTGTGTGCCTCAGTGTGGTGGGGTTATCTATTCTGTGCTTTCTATCTGGCCTTCGTCAATCAGTTTTGGTCATAGGGGTTTGTGGGTGATGTGGGTGTGTGTTTTATATTGTGTTGGGTTGGTGGGAGTGGTTTGTCTATGCGTATCTGGTGTGTGTAATTCGAATTGTCCAATGTGGTGGTGTTTTGGAGATGTGTGTGTATTTTGAGTGCGGCGGTGTGTACCGCCAATGGAATACCGCGGTTGAAGGACCGCCGCGTGGATTCTTGGGTCGTGATTGCATGGGCGTGTTTCTGTTGGCGTGACGGTGGAGGATTTGTTTTCGCCAGTTTATCACTGACCTTTGGTGTGGCAGACTTGTGTGGGTGTCTGAATTTCGGCAGATTCTGCGATGTGGGTCATAATAGCTGTGGCGGATTTCCGTGGCCGCGGCGGTGTATTGGCGGGTTTCTGCACGGCGGTAAGTGGCTTTTACCGCCAATGTTGTAATGACCCCCTTAGTCTTTCTGGAATCAATCTGACATGTTTAAATGCAGACTTGCTCACACTGTTTGAGTAATGGGACAAACATGCACCTCAGACTTCCTCCTCTTCCTCCCACAAACTAGAAGGAGTTGGGTTTAGCACTATGAGTGTGCTAAAGTTACATGAAAGACACGTCTTCATGAGGTCCATACTGACACCAGGGAGTGTTAGTAAAGGTTCATCCAGCACATGCATGATGTTAGCCATTCTTTGAGTCAGACAGAGGCATGAAGAGGTGGTCTAGGATTAGCCAAGGCTTGTTTTTATATAAATCACATGTAGGTAGAAGGGTAATGGTCAAGGTAGGTTTGAACCACTGATCAATGTATCCCCACAACTCACATAGTTCACACTTGTAGCCGGCCTGCCATCTTCATCCTCAGTCAAAGTGTGGCAGATGCTCTATCTGCCATATTACATCAGCATTACACTCAGTTCACCATATATAACGGTGAATGGGGCATTCACATGCAGTAATGAATTGCCCTGTAAGTCACACATTAAGGCCCATAGGGCCCGATTTAGAGTTTGACACAGAGGGCATTCCATTGGAAAGGTGATGGAATATGCTTTCCGACAAAGTGAAAGTGTGCCTTTCTTATTTACAGACTGATAAACCTTCAGTATGTAGCTGGCAGTAATTACTCCATCTCCACCACTTACATACCCCTCTGATGACCTGACAGAATAAGAGCTGGCTATGCATCTGCCCACCCAATTCAGAGTGGGCAAACACATGGACAGTGTTTACTTTTACAAAGCGCCACACAAACCATGATGGTATGCAGAAGTAAAAACATTTCAGTGACCCCCACACCATGGGAGAAAACTACCATAGTGAGGGAGTTTGATTTTTTCATTTTCAAAAACAAAATCTTGCTTTGGGATTGAAAATACAAAAGAAAATGAAAGTGTACAGTGTGGCTCTGTCATGTGGACAGAGACGCTCAGCACACTTTCAATGTATTTACAAGAATCACCATGATGGTGGTGCCTGTAAATGCAAGAGATGTCCTCTGGGTTCCGTACATCTCTAAATATAGTGGGCAGAGTATGCTCACCATGGCAGGAGTAAAGTACTCTTCCATGGAAACAGTACTAACATCATGTCAAACTATGAATGAGGCTCTTAGTGTTTTCTGAAGTGCTTTTTAGGGAACTTGGGAAAGTCTGCCTCATCATGCTTACCCCAATTTAGATATATTCATTCTTTCTAAGAAGTGGGCCACAAATGCATCCTCTGACATCCCAAACTGACTTCTACACACTAAGAGGAGTTGGATTTAGAGCAGTCCGTTTGCTAAGGATGCAATAAAGACAAATTATCCTGAGTCTAGCAGGATGTCATGGGGAGGTATTAGTAAGGGGCACTTTGACAGGTGGGGGCACTAGCCAGCACTCTGAGTTAGACAGAGACATAAAGAGCTTGTCAAATCTTAGGTTACATTTCTCGTTTTCACAGGGTTTTCATAGGGTTTTCATTGGGGTAGACGGCAGATGGCCAAGGGAGGAATGGCATCCAGGTCATAGTATCAACATCTACTCACTTAGGCTATCTGTATGTTTGGCTGTTGGCTGGCAATATGTCTAGCTGTTTGATGGGGGTACGTGTGGCTGTTGGCTGGAGGAGTGATTGGTGTTTCAGTCCTAGAGATTTATGAAAGTTATGGACCCTTGAATGGCATGGTGTGTTGTGTTGTATAGGGCCTACAAATGATGGTGTGAATGGCTTTGTGTTCAGTGCATGAAAGACTTGCAAGTGGATTATAAAGTAGGTGGCACTCTGATGTGGCTTTGCAGCTCACAGAGGTTAATATTTGTGATATTCAAAATTTCACAATAGCAGTTAATTCTGATTTTTATACAGGATCATTAGTTTATAGTATTTGGTCTTTGAACCTTACACTCATCCTCATGTGAAATACAACCAGAATGAGTCTGTACTTGAGCAGTGGTTAGGGTAACGCAATATTAATTGGAAATTCATTATAGAAATTCAAATGTTATTACAATGGTGCAATCATTTCTCCTAAAGCTGTAAATTCCAAGGGGCAGATTTAAGAACAGTGGCACTCCATCCGATGCAGCACCACTTTTCACGCTCCCCTAAGTGCCCCCCTAATGCCACCATGTGAACGCCGTATTTAAGATATGATGCACCATTGCGTAAAGTAGGGACGATAGCATCAACATTTTTGATGCTATTGATGTACTGTGTAGGATTAGTGGCAACATTTTGCCGCTAATCCTGCACAGTACAGAAGAGCCCATTGAAAGCAGTGGTGTGCCCCTTTTTAATGCCTGCTCTGTGCAGGCGTTAAAAGTAGCCACAAAAAATGACACAGCAAAATCTCTCAGATTCCATTGTGCCATTTTTGCAGTCTCCTTAACGGCGGAATGCCCCCTTGCATACATTATGCCTGGCACAAAATCCTAGTGGCATATTTACAAAGTGGCGCAGTGCATGTATTGCACCATTTTATAACCCTTTGTGATACATTATACCTGCGCCAAGCATAATGTATGCAAAGGGGACGTTACCCCATTAGTAGGGGCGAACACATGGCGCAAGGAAATCTAAGAGATTTCCTTGCATAATTTTATACAGCACTTTTAACACCTGCTCAGAACAGGCGTTAAAAGGGGGCTTCCATTATTTATAATGGGCCCCTATGTACTCTGCAGGAGTAGCGCCAATATTTTGACGCTGCTCCTGCAGAGTACATCAATAGCGTCATGAAAAATTACGTTATTTCCCCCTACCCTGTGCCATGGTGGGCAGTATTTTAAATACGGCACGCACATAGTGGCGGTAGGGGAGGTGCTAATGGGTGCAGGGAAAGTGGCACTGCACTCAGTGCAACGCCACTCTCCATAAATCTGCCCCTATGTGTTTAGTGCAAGCGTTGTTTAGAAGTTATTTCTAATATGCTTTGAGCAGTTCTGTAACAGGCTTATGTAGAAGCGGAAATTTTGACAAGGCAATCTTCTGTAGCAGCCTGTAATTAAAATAATGCAAGTGAAAAATAGGAGTCTCAGAGGTCCAGTTATTTCTTTTAATGTTGAGTGCTCAAGGACCTCTACTGCGATTTAGAGAACGGTCATTGAAGCATGTTGTTTGTTTCATTGTTTGTTTCATTGTGTTGCATCTGCTTAAGAGGCTGCAGGCCACGTGAAAATACCATCTGCTGTTTAAACAATGGTTTGCCAGGGATTAAAGGTCAGCAGCAGGCTTTGAACTGGACTGCAATGCAGGCTGAGACAGGCCACGGCCTGAGGTATTAGATGTGACGCAGGCCTCACCGTTGTGATTGAGAAGGAGCAGCCTGTATGTACCATCCCCAAACAGCTGCAAATGCAAGGATTTCAAAACTGAAAGGGTTGTGTTGTTTTATTTTTTTGCATAGAAGACTGTAGCTCTTGAATATTTACTTGTAAATGTTTAATGTTCTGCGTAATAGCAAACATTGCTGTGATGTAATTCGTGTGTTGATGTCTAATAGGCATTTAGCAATTCTGCAACAGGCTCATGTAAAAATTAAAATTTTTGACAAGGCAGCCCTTGAAGGCACGGTAGCTGAACCCTGTCATTTGTTTCATTGTGTTGCATTGCTTACGCGAAAATCAGTATTTTACAAAAATGTACAAATACAATCCATTGTTTAAACCATGGGTTTGCCAGGGGTTAAAGGTCAGCAACATGGTTTCAATGTGTTTTCAAAAGACCTGAGCCACAGGACCTGGGACAGGAGGGGTGAAGGTGTAGAAAGAAAAGCTGTATGTGTTTAGTGCAAACTTTGATTAGAAGTTATTTCTAATATGCTTTGAGAAATTCTGTAATGTTGAAGTTAAGGATCTAGCACAGACCTTGTGCCTAGATGCCAGAAGTGCATAGCACCGTTTCAAAACCCCAGCGTTAATTAGTCCTTAGATTTAGTATATTGTGAAACAATATATATCTAGAATATTTTTTTTAATGACTCAATCAACTATGACATGTGCTGTTTGTTAGAGTGTTTCTAAATCAAATCTGTCTGCTGTGCACACAGGATCTCCCAAAATTAACATGGAGCTGTGAGGACACAGTTGAAATTCAGCAAGGTACAGATATTTAGAGCACTATATTTCGGAGACCATTGCTAACCTTATTGTCTAAACATCGCAGATTTTGTTTTTTAAATCTGCTCTTATGTGTGGGCTTTTACAGGTTATGAGGTGGAAGTGTGGATCTGTATTTAAACATTAAAACAACTCTTAGAGTTTAAAGGACATCATACAGCATACAGCATAGCCCTTCTATTACAGGTGAATATGGGGTGGGTTGTATAAATGATGTATCAAGATTACCCTGTGACCCTTAGGAGTGGGGACAGTTTTGTACACTCCATACCCCCCAAGATTCCATCATTTCCTCAGAGAGTGTGCTAAAGCGGTATTTTATGTTGGAAATGTGACAGTGATTCATTTTTTTCTTCATTGGAAGCACACAATTATGCCAAACCTCAGCAAAAGGTAGACCTTCGAGTAAAAGTGTTGGCTGAAGCCTCAACGAGTTCTGGAAAGGTTGCGACATCATTCAAAAAAGGAAGTCTTCTGGGCCTGTAGACGGACAGGCTATAAAGAAAGTGGTTCCACAAAGGGGCAAAGCAGGTGCGTTTTACAAAATGTAGTACCAAAAGAACCATAATTTATTTTTTGTCTCAAGCATGTGTTCCTCCAGCATCTAGTAACGGCTATCAAAGAAAAAAATGTAAAGCAATAGTTAGACAGGCAGGTACAATCATAAGTTTTTAAAGAGTTGTTTAGGCTTCCTATTTTCTAATGTGTATTTTTTTGTTTCCATTGTAGAGCCAACATAAAATAACAGAGCCGGTGGACCATGAAAGGTTAGGAGTATGTTGACACTGCTAAAGGACATGAGAAATATCCATCAAAATGACCCAGCCCAGCAACTAGTGAGAGAGGCCCAGTGCATCAAAAGAAGCTGTGCATAGACTCTGCAAACACAGGCCTTAGTGACACTTGTTACTCTAACCCTACACTGATTTACCAGTAAAACCCACAACCAGTGCAGTGAACAACCACACAAAAAGGCTAGTTTTGGCTAGGGGTTTAGACCTCAAAGGGTGCACATTTGCAGCCACTGACATACAATAGCCAGGGTCATGTAAGAACCTGAAGGTAGATCTCACACTAAACAAACCAAAATCAAGTCGTCTTTCCTTAAAGAACAAGAAGAAACCCATGGTCCCAGACCTACAAACCGTCCCTGTAGACCTAGCCTTCAAAAACACAGTTACAGTGCAGCGAGGTACCCATAATATTCATGAGGTGAATGTTCAAGAGCTGTGAAAGTGAATGTCGATGTGCTCCCCAGAGAATCCCCAAAACCTACTACAAATATCTCACATAACCTTT
The DNA here is from genome assembly GCF_031143425.1 of Pleurodeles waltl. Classification (NCBI taxonomy): domain Eukaryota; kingdom Metazoa; phylum Chordata; class Amphibia; order Caudata; family Salamandridae; genus Pleurodeles; species Pleurodeles waltl. The sequence goes on along the minus strand of NC_090437.1, from coordinate 603,857,582 downwards.
GGGACGTAGGGCATGAAAACAATCATCCCGAACTGAACCAGTCTACATGTATAGGGCTTCTCAGGGGGTTAACTAGTGAGCCACTACCTCATATAAAAATCTCATGAACCTTAGATGATGAAGGGCTTGAAAACGATCATTCCCAAACGGATACACCTTATGTAGGCTCAGGGTTTGACAGGCGAGCCAGAGAGTTCTGAAACACCAGCCAGAGCCACAGTTGTTCACAGTGTTCCTTCTAATGTGGAGCCCAAGGGGCAACAGCATTCCTTACTCCTCTACTGCTATTATGACCAACATTTAAATTCACCATATCCTATGTCACCAGTTACACCTCCAGGCGCGTATGATCCCACCAGCCCCTTGTCCAGTATGAAACCTCCATCACCTTCCTCAACATACCCTGCCAGTGCTACAGGATTGAGCAGATGTCATAAGAAGAGCTTTGAAACAGAATTTAGCAATGAGGCATCATCAGGAGCAGCCGTCGGATACTCCACTGGGTGTTTGCATTGGGAACAGCGTTTTTTGCTCCTCCCAAATCCAGACCTTCAGAACAGTGTTAGTGGTGATAGCCTGAGAGCAGTGCTTTGGGAGATTCAAGGTCACATAAGTCCCACCCCTACTGTCACAGATAATGCCTGAAAATATGGGGTTGTAGCCCACAAAACTGTACTAGAGTCATAGATGAAAGACATCTACCAAGTAGTCCGAAAGATAAAATCCTACCTGAATCCTTAAGTCATAAAACTGTGGAAGACAGAAACCGAGAGCCGGGCCTCAAGGGATGAACAAAGTGAGATAATCCAGAGGGTACAAAGGTGTAGAAGAGAGTTGTTACAATGTTGCAAATCAGCCATTGCAGTCGTAGAGGTTATTTCATCTTGATGAGGTCTGCTCCGCTCCCTAAAGAGCAGGGGTTTCAGCTTTCTTAATAATGCAGTCCAAAGGTCGAAATATAAAAAGAAGTTACAAGACATCCTTACTAAAGCACAACGGTTCTTACAAGTCTGCATGGCCAAAAAGAAGTTAGAACCCCGTAGACAAGGCCTAAAATGGTCATATACCATGACAGTGCATCCTAAAATGGCACAAACTGGACCCCCAAACACAAATTTAGGAGAGGGACGCAGGAGCCCCAGGCATTTCAAGCATTCAATGGTCAAAGCTGAGAGACCCGGATACACCGAACAGAAATATGGTCTTGAGGTAAAGGCTGCAGCCGGGGAATCAGGGAGGGAATCTTCAGCAAATACTCCTGACACCATTCAAACAGGCTCCAGGGGCTGCCTAAAAATGGGTGTGATGGTAAATAACAAAAGTGGTCTAATAGTGTTAACCAACATAGGCTTTTAATCAGTAAATTAAAGAAAGACAGAATTTGAGCCACAAGGAGGCCTAAAAATACATTGCCTCAGAATCAGAGTCAGCCCCCCAAATGTTTCGCCGTAGACCTCAACATACAATGCAAACCCCTAATCTTAGGATTCAGAAATGTTGTTTCTAGAGAGTGTCAGAAGGTACCGGTTTTAACACTACAGAATATTACGAAGAATTTCAGTTTATCTTAGAATGCATAAACTCATCTGATCATCATTTTTTATCTATTCACCAGGCCATACAAATGCTCGTAAAGTAATTATTACACGACGTGGGGCCAAATTATTTCTTTCAGCTCCGTTTCCATGTGCAGGATATTGACAGCCACTTGTTCACCAGACGAGTGCCCAGAGATGTGTTTGATGATGTGGAATTTTTCGAAAACCTCTTTAAACTTTAAAAGAGTAAAGCATAGCAGCATTTGGGACCTTCAGAATAGCCACCCTCGCTGTTTGGGGTCACAAGGCGAGTGTTTACAGACCTCTAAAGGGTATCTTATACAGTGAAGTCATTGAAAAAAAACAGCAGCCATTGCTCAACTTTAACACCGGCATGACCAACACGTGCTTGGCAACTAGCATCGCTTGGTTACTAATCGATCGCAGCACTACCGACGGTGTCGTCCTATCTAGAGCAGTTGAAGCCCATGCTGCACTTGAAATACCTCCCGACAGACTGGTAGGCTTTGAATCGCTGGGCCTTTTTGAGAACTATTTTGCAGTCACTGTAAAAGTTCTTTACTACAGCGGATCGTGGAAGTACTTCACATCCGGAGAGCCTGTGAAAAGTTAGGCGGTTTATATTCTCCATCATGAAAATCAAGTTTATGGTATCTTGAACCTGAAGGGTTTACTAGGAGCCAAGTACGTGTGCGACCATTGCAATCACAGCTAAAACATACAGACAGCTTATCAGTGTAAAATGCATTGTAAAAAGTGTCAAAGGGATGGCTGCATCGTAGTCGCTAATCAGAAGGTGAGAGGTTCTAGATGTAATCTATTCTGTTGCTTGCAAACTGCTTCAGCATACACACAGGGGTTATTCAGTGCATCGTGAAAACAGACTGTGCGGGTTGCAGCCACTACACAGCTGCCGATCACAAATGCAAAGGTATGAAATGCCCCCGGTGTAAGGTGTCTTTTCCTGCTGGAACTGAACACATGTGTTACATGACTAAAGGCTGGCCACAGACCAAAATAGAAGAGTACATAGTATGAAATTTAGAGTGTAGCCAAGAGACCAGAATACACCAGCCAAACTATATTTTCACACACCATCTAACGTCTGATGAAAACTGGGAGCTTGAAGGCCCTTCTTGCATGAACCAATTCCTTAGCACATTCATTCAGGCAAAATTCAAAGAGGATACCCTGATGGCCCTTAACTCAGAATTGTATGACTCATTCTTTATTTAGCAAAAAATAATTTGTGAAAAGATGCCTGTAGAGTTCATCACCCAGGGCTCCAAACTGATGCTGCTAATGGCTTTAACTTTACATGTAAGATTCAGAGATACTTTGAATATTCTGCCCATGAAATTGAGTAAGTTGCCAGAAGCCTTTGGTTGTTAAGGTTATTTTCCCCACTTTTTTAACACCTGGACGAATCAGAATTATGAGAGTCCCATGCCTCCTCCCAACAGTTAAGGTGTTGAGTATATGATGTTGGAGGAGAAAGAGAGTTTTCTACACTGGTATGGTGAAAACAGCAAAAAGAAGTTTCATTTTCAAACTGAGTTGAAAGCTTACTGTCAGGCAGATGTAATGATCTTGAGAAAAACTTGCAATTTCTTCAGAAATGTTGTGGTAGAGATGACAAATCAAGAAGAGTACATCAATCTTTTTCTACACTTCACGCTGGCTTACATTTGTATGTCTATCTACAAGCACAGGTTTTTAGACCCTGAAAGCATAGCTCTAGTGCCCCTGACCTCTATAATGATAAACAGAAGCGGTATTCTATCCCCACTATTTAATGGCTAATGTTCATCTCTGACAAGGAAAACATCTTCTCATCCAGCATTCTTTACATGGTGGTATATGCCATATGGGCCCTTATTTCCTAGATGGGTAGGCTGTAATTAACGGCATGCCAATGCTCTTTAAATACAATGGTTGCTTTTACCATGGCTGCCCCCACTGCTACAAACCCCACAAGTGTAATAAGCTGTTGAGTACCAAATTTGAACATTTGCACAAATGTACTCTGTTAAAAACACAATGGCGGTCAATCGGACCGCGCCGCCCGCCATGCGGTCACCACCATTTGGGCGCTCCGCGGTCAAAAGACCGCGGAGGCCATTCTGGCTTTCCCGCTGGGCCGGCGGGCGCCCACCAAAGGAGCGCCCGCCGGCCCAGCGGGAAAGGCCCTGCAACATAGAAGCCGGCTCCGAATTGAGCCGGCGGTGTTGCAGGGGTGCGACGGGTGCAGTTGCACCCGTCGCAATTTTCACTGTCTGCTACGCAGACAGTGAAAATCATGCTGGGGCCCTGTTAGTGGGCCCCTGCACTGCCCATGCCAGTGGCATGGGCAGTGCAGGGGCCCCCAGGGGCCCCACGACACCCGTTCCCGCCATCCTGTTACTGGCGGTAAAAACTGCCAGAAGCCGGGTGGCGGGAAGGGGGTCGGAATCTCCATGGCGGCGCTGCTTGCAGCGCCGACATGGAGATTCAGCCCAGACAGGGGAAATCCGACGGGAAACCGCTGGATCCCCTTTTCTGACCGCAGCTTTACCTCCACAGTCAGAATGGGCAGGGAAGCACCGCCAGCCTGTTGGCGGTGCTTCCGTGGTCATCCACCCTGGCGGTCGATGACCGCCAGGGTTGGAATGACCCCCAATATGTTGAAAATTGTGGTTTTGTTCTGAGGTCCCTCTGGGATCATGAGTCGCCAGATATGTTAACATCAGATGCTGAACTCTGCTTCTTCATTAAGCGCAATGAGTTACCTGAACCTTTGGAGCCAAGGGACGCCTTATTTGGGGTCTGTGCAAATGCTATACTGTTGTACAGGGATGTGGGAGAGGGTGAGAAAATACATTAATACAATTTCACAAGTCTGTATCCATTTGTGAAAAACTTAAGTTATGCCAGCATCATATATAGGGACTTTAAAGCCATAGACTAATACTTTGGGTTAGTTAAATGTCAAGCCTACCCTCCACGGAGGCTTTACTTCCCCATACTACTGTACAGAGTTGAATGTAAGTTAATGTTCCCCCTGTGTTGAACATGCACTGAAAGTAAAGAGACTAGCAAGTGCAGACACACTGAGGAGCAACGGGTTCTCACCGGGACCTGGTGTAGCATTGAGGTACAGGTGGCCCTAGAGAAAGGATACCAACTTGGAAGAATACACAAAATTTGGCACTTTGAGAGGACTACAACCCGAATATTTTCTGAGTATATTAACTTATTTCACAGAAACAAGCAGGAGGCATCGGGGTTTCCAGAATGATGCATAAACGAGGCCTCAAAGCAAAAATACAGCGATGATACTATGCTCACAAGGGTATATGCTTGAGACCCAAGTTCATCAAAGTCAACCCAGCAAGACAACAGTTAGCCAAGCTGTTTCTCAGTCCCTTTTGGGGAAAATGTGTGCAGCATACAAACTGGGCAAATACAACCATCATCACAGATCCCGACAAACTATTTAAATATATTTTTGTGCAGTGTTACGAGGTGTCCAGCTATGAGTTTATCGATGTCAAAACCACAGCGCTGTATTGGAAATACACAAAAGAGTACCCCACAAGTTGTAACAATATAAACATCTTCATAGCCTGTTTCACAACTGCTCACGCTTGTTTAGATTTAATGGAAGGCATACCGAATAATCTCAGTTACAATGCATTGTTACCTACAGACCTTGCAAACATGGTGATTGTAAACAACCTTATGAGCGAAGGTGGGGATCACCCTGAGGTAGAGAAAGTGTTTACTCAATATTCACACATCACAATTTAAGGATATGTTACATCATGCAGAACTTGTTTTACAAGCTAAGAACAGTCATTCTATCGATCTAGGCCTCATGCCTGGTTTTATTAACCCCCCCGCCGAGACGAACAACAGATATCCATTATAGCTAAACAAGTGTACCCCTGAGATACTCATTTTTTTCTTGGAAGCCTTTAAGGACACTACAGAGAAAACCCATGGTTACTTACTGGTAGACTTGAAACCCAATACTCTAGAAGACAACACAGTGCATGCTGGTATTTTCCCACCAAATCTTCCAGTTGCTAACACACCTAAAATTAAGCACAAAGCCTATAAAAGAATCATAAAGGAGACTTCTGTAACATTTACACTCTAGACCTTAAAATACCCAGTATTGACCACGTTGGTGCCTCTATGCCATAATCTAGCCCTCCTAAAAATGCTAGTCACAGCAAATCATCAACAAAGAAAGGCCAACCTGTGTGCAGCTTTAATCGATTTAGTGGCTGCCATTTCAGAAATCGCCCCCAACACCCTAAAAGGTAATGTCCCTATATCAGAGCACCAGTTCCGTGTTTTGAAAAAGGAGTGCCACCTTAACAAGAAGCTAAGTAATAAAACCGCTTCTCTCATTTCTAAAAAGAAACTGGTAAAGCAGTTGGGAGGTTTTATAGGTCCATTGTTGGTGTAATGCTATCTGTATTTTATCTCCAGTTCCATCTTGACCACTGACTCTATCTTGTGCTTAGCTTAGCTTCAAACACTGTCATATTGGTGGTGCAGGTGATTTTTCCACACACAACTTATGCAACATGTTTTTTTGCTCCCCTCGCTCTCTTTCTCACCAAGGCAGGGACATAACATGGAGGAGTGAGGGAGAGATAGAGATTTACCAGAGAATGTTTATGGTACAGCAGGGAGCAGTTCGGTATTGGGAGCGCACCTTGGGATGCAGCCAATCTCTAAGCATGCTGGCACTGCCAGCGTTGGAACAACAACGTATAGTATGGGAGGGTGAGTTTCTAGAATTCTCCTCTCCAGCTTGTTTAAGGTATTTAAGAGGGAAGCTTGATGGAACTCATTCTGGGAGGGGCTGGCTTTTGCCCGGAATCCCATTGTAGGTAGTTCTCTCTTTTCACAGTCATTTGGGTTCACGGCTTGCAGCTGGCAAAGAGATTATGTCTATGTCACGCCCCATGTCGATGCATGTGTTTGTCAACACCACCAGCCTAATCAACAACCTCGCCAACTTCGGCCTCAAGCAACTTGTCACTACACCCACCCACTCCACAGGCCACACACTCGACCCCATCTTCTCAGCCAGCAACCACGTCTCTTTCAGCCACACCACTGAACTCAGTTGGACAGACCACCGCTGCATCCACGTCTCCTACCAAAAACCAGTCACTCACCACCACCGCACACAACCCCCCCGACGCAACTGGAGCAAAATATCAACGGATCAACTGATCTCCACTCTCACCCGGGCCCCACTCCCTGGGACCCCAGACCCCAACATAGCCACCACCAACCTGCATCGCTGGATAGAAGATTGCGCCAACACCCTTGCACCACTCCAAAAAAAAAAACACCTCCCACAGAATCAAGGCCAACTGGTTCACCCCAGAACTACAGGAATCCAAACGTCTATGTCGCAGAATGGAAAAAACCTGGCACCTTGACCCTATCAACTCCAACCACATCGCTTTCAAGGATGCCCTACGCAAACATCACCACCTGATCCGCACCACCAAAAGGACCCACTTCAAAAACCGCATTGACGCCAACGCTCACAACAGTAAAGAACTCTTCGGCATTGTCAATGAGCTCTACACCCCCAGGACCTGCTCCAACTAACCCCCGCCATCACAGGAGTTCTGCAACTCACTGGCAACCCACTTCCGTCGAAAGATAGAAGAAATCCACAATAGCTTCAAACCCCACACCTACCAGCTAACTACAAACACCCAAGAACCCAACGCTCCAAGCAACACCCACCTCCTCCACACCTGGACCCCCGTCAACATAGAGGACACCACCACCACCATGGCCTCCATCCACTCCCGATCACCATCGGACCTCTGCCCACACCATATCTTCAATAAGGCAAACATCATCATCGCCCCCCACCTCTACAAACCATCAACATCTCCTTCGAGTCAGCCACCTTCCCAGCAAGATGGAAGCACGCAGAAATCAACGCCCTGCTAAAGAAACCAAAGGCAGACCCAGACGACCCCAAGAACTACCGGCCGATCTCCCTCCTCCCCTTCCCAGCCAAGGTCATCGAAAAAATTGTAAACAGCGAACTATCCCGGTTCCTGGAAGACAGCAAGGTACTCGACACCTCCCAATCCGGATTCCACAGAAACCACAGCACTGAGACTGCACTAATTGCTGCCACAGACGATATTAGGACCATGCTCGATGAAGGAAAAACAACAGCACTCATCCTCCTGGACCTCTCCGCAGCTTTCGACACGGTATGTCATCACACTCTCCGCACACGCCTCCACAACGCTGGAATCTGCGACAATGCACTCGACTGGATCTCGTCATTTCTCTCAGGCAGAACCCAGAGAGTCCGCCTCCCACCGTTCCTGTTAGAAGCCTCCAGAATCATCTGTGGCATTCCCCAAGGATCTTTGCTCAGCCCCACGCTCTTCAACGTTTACATGGCTCCCCTCGCCAACATCGCACGAACCCACCACATCAACATAGTTTCCTACGCAGACGACACTCAGCTCATCCTCTCCCTCACGAAAGACCTTACAACTGCAAAGAACAACCTCCACAACGGACTTCACGCCATCGCCACCTGGATGGAATCAAGCCACCTCAAGTTAAACACAGACAAGACAGAAATCCTCATCTTTGGCACCAACCCCTCAACTTGGAATGACTCCTGGTGGCCCATCTCCCTAGGAACCGCGCCCTCACCCACAACCCACGCACGCAACCTAGGCTTTATCTTGGACTCCACACTCAGCATGACTCAGCAGGTCAATGCCATCTCCTCTTCCTGCTACAACACGCTCCGCGTGCTCCACAAAATCTTCAAGTGGATTCCTGTCGAAACCAGGAAAACAGTCACCCATGCCCTGGTCAGCAGCCGATTGGACTACAGAAACACCCTATATGCAGGAATAACAACTAAACTCCTAACAAAACTGCAAAGAATCCAGAACGCATCCGCCTGCCTCATTCTAGACATCTCACGCTGTGACCACATTTCCCCCCACCTCAGAGACCTTCACTGGCTACCAATATCAAAGAGGATCACCTTCAAACTCCTCATCCACGCACACAAGGCCCTCCACAACACAGGCCTAGCCTACCTCAAATACAGACTCACCTGCCACACCCCGACCCGCAATCTTCGCTCCGCCAGCCTTGCCCTCACCACCGGTGGCACGGCATCTGCCGTGCCACCGCCGGAGGAAGATCCTTCTCTCACCTAGCCGCCAAGACCTGGAACTCCCTACCGCTCCACCTTCGCCAGACCCAAGACCTCTTGACATTCAGGAAACGCCTCAAGACATGGCTCTACGACCAGTAGCTCCCCCCCCAGCGCCTTGAGACCCTAACGGGTGATTAGTGCGCTCCAAAAATCCTTGATTTATTGATTGATTGATTGTGCATGAATTTATAGTCATTATATACAGATATATTACCCATGGTTGAATTAGTGTAATGTCTTTGTTTGTTTCTATGAACATTATTATTCTACTGCTGTGAATATTTTCAGAAGTATACTTGTGTTGCTGCATTTGACCTAAACACTTTCCCTGTACGAACCTTGAGAAGTGCCTTAGTAAATTCATTAATCAGACTTAGAGTGCTGCATTGTTGGCATTTCTTTTTATAATGTCTTTTCTCAGTCTGAATTATAGCAAAACACTTTGGCATTGTCGGAAAGGGGGAAATGGTAAGATTTAAAGATGAAATATGTTCGGCAAGAAGTCAAAAGCAGCATCACAAACCATTTCTAAAAGTGCATGTGAGATTTCAGGGTGGATCAAAGAACCTTGTAATGTTTTGTCGAATGAGAAGACTTGTTTTTCGGGGGTTCCTGAGTCCTGGGATGAATGCTTTGGGGATGCAGAGAACCAAGATATGCTCCTCTGTTTAAAAAAGGTGCGTTTTGGACAAAATAATGATTTATCTATTCTAGGCAGAAGGATGTGGAAATTGCTCTCTGCCTATAGAAACATGCATGAGAAGTGCAAGCAGTTAGAACTACGAGAGTCAGCAATTAGAAATGCAGCTTGTTGACACTAAAAATACTGTAACTATGCCGTCTTGTCAGAAGAAGCTACTGCAAAATAAGACTCATACCTATCAATCCGTGGCAGAGAAAGCCACTGTTAAAGTCGCGCAGAACAAATTGCGGACACGCAAAGGTAAAATAAATCAGAAAAAAGTTAATTTAGCAATTGCCAATGCAGGATTAGGTTGGTATCCAGATTTATGGGACACAAATGTATGAGAAAGCACTGGTTCTAGTGATGAAGAGGTTAAAATATGTGGGGGCCAGGGTGAGCTAGATGAGCCAAGAGGGGTTCACGCACAGCCCATATTCAGATGAAAAATAGAGGGCATTCCACAGAATCCGGGAGAATAGAAATTCATTCTTTAGAAGATTACACTCAGCAAGAAGTTAATGATATTATGGATCAATTTAAACAGAAAAGTGGGGAAGCACTGCTTATGAGGATGGTGAGGTTATTTGACACGTGCTTCAGGGGTGACATTAGATTCGGGAGATTCAAGGAAGTTTTGTACTCTTAGCACTGACCCCCTAGTTCAAGAACAATTCAGGAGTTATGGGAATCAAGGCGTGACCAATTTATTACAATTGGCAGCCATGGATATAATAAAAAATACCATACTGAATCAGACTGGCTGCCAAACGATAAGCCTTGGTATACATTAAGGGATGCCATGTAAAGAATTAAGGAAGAAAGTATGAAAACTGATATTCTATCAATGAAGCTCACAATTTGTTAGAGGCTCCATTGACCATTTTAGTATGAAATAAAACAATTTGCCTTGCCCCTCTAGCTTACAAGCAGGTAATAATGACTCTGCTAACTATTCAGACAGGGCAGAGTATAAAAGAGGTGTTGAAGCTGGTTCGCAAGATGGGAGAGCTTGGCGATTGGAGTAAATCAGAGAGAGCCTCCAGGTCTGAGGGTCGCACAGATAAGAACAGAGGCCCTCATTCTAACCCTGGTGGTGTAACACCGCCAGGGCAGAGGGCAGAGGAAGCACCGCCAACAGGCTGGCGGTGCTTCCAGGGCCATTCTGACCGCAGCGGTAACGCCGCGGTCAGAAAAGGTGAACCGGCGGCTTCCCGCCGGTTTTCCCCTGGCCCAGGGAATCCCCATGGCGGCGCTGCCTTACCGCCAGCCTGTTCCTGGCGGTTTTCACCGCCAGGAATAGGCTGGCGGTAACGGGTGTCGTGGGGCCCCTGGGGGCCCCTCCACCGCCCATGCCACAGGCATGGGCAGTGCAGGGCCCCCCTAACAGGGCCCCACCATGATTTTCACTGTCTGCTGAGCAGACAGTGAAAATCGCGACGGGTGCCACTGCACCCGTCGCACCCCTGCAACTCCGCCGGCTCCATTCGGAGCCGGCATCCTCGTTGCAGGGGCATTTCCGCTGGGCCGGCGGGTGCTCTTTTGGAGAGCGCCCGCCAGCCCAGCGGAAATGTAAGAATGGCCGCCGCGGTCTTTTGACCGCGGTGCGGTCATTTGTCGGCGGGACTTTGGCGGGCGGCCTCGGCCGCCCGCCCAAGTCAGAATCAGGCCCAGAGTATCTAGAAGAAACATATTTATGGCATTACTGAAGGATGGCATCAGTAAGGAGCAGATTGAGAGAATAGATACCAAAAGCCTGTGGGAGATGTACTGTAAAAGATATGTGCAACTCAGAGCCAGCAACAGAAGCAAGTGTATGGAAAGGAAAGAAAGAAAAATGTCTCTTTGAAAAGGAAAGAGGAGGAAGCTAGTGGTTAACCCTTGAGAGCAAGGAAGGAGAAGAAAACATATATCCAGACCTGACTTGGTCAAAAGATGGCAGGTTTAAATCAGATTAGGAAACAGGCCAAGCTCCGGTACAGGGATGGACTCGTAAAGATAACAGACCACATGTTGATTTAGAAATATACTGGAAACACAGAAAATGTGCAAAGAGTCTGAGCATTCATTGACATAGGAGCGGAGGCCTCTCTAATGTATGGCAATCCCAAAAAGTTTACTGGTCAGCACTACACCATCACAGGATTAGGTGGAAAACAAACTCCTGCTGTGCAGACTACGGTTCAAATTAAAATGGGAAGAACAACGAAAAGAGAATATACTGTTTTGATTTTGCCCCTTCTGGAGTATATACTGGGAATTTACATTTTAAAAGGAATGACTTTGTATTTGGATGACAGTTGTTATCAATTTGGATCAAAGAGATATATTTCAGTGGCAGCCATGAGTGTGGTCATCGGAATATACCCCCGGTGAAGGTGCACCCAGCAACCAAGGTAATACACCTAAAGCAATACTGCATTCCAGGAGGGCATAATGACATAAGTAAAACCAAACACAAATTGATTGAGGCTGGTGTGATAGCTCCAACCACCTCTGAATGGAACAATCCCCATTGGCTCATTCGTCGACCTTATGGGCGTAATAGAATGACGGTATACTACAGCGAGCTGAATAAACATACAGGCCCTCATTACAACCCTGGCAGTCAAAGACCGCCAGGGCTGTTTCGTCGGAAGCCCCGCCAACAGGCTGGCAGTGCTTCCCATGGAATTACGACCACGGCGGAAGCAATGCGGTCGCTCCGCCGGGACCAGCGGTTTCCAGCCACTTTGGTCCCGGCGGTTGTAATCCACCAGGGCAGCGCTGCTTGCAGCACTACACAGGGGATTACGAGTCCCCCTCCTGCCAGCCTTTTCATGGTGGTATGAACTGCCATGAAAAGGCTGGCGGAAAGGGGAGCCGCGGGCCCCCTGCCACGGCCCCATGGAGCTTTTCACTCCATAGCAGACTGTGAAAAGCACGACGGGTGCAACTGCACCCGTCGCACCGCCGCAACACCTCCGGCTCCCGTGTTGCTGCCGAGATCCCCGCTGGGCCGGCGGGCGGAAACTAGGTTTCTGTGCGCCGGCCCAGTGGGGATCTCCAAATGGCTACTGCAGGAGTGCGGCCGCATTGGCGGCCACGCAGCAGATACAACCGGCCAAAGTTGTAATGAGGGCCACAGCCTCTTTGACAGCCACGGTCCCAGACACCATCACTTTGATTGAAAGAATACAGAAGCATGCAGGGGCCTAGTATGCAACCATTGATATTGCCAATGCTTTCTTTTCTATACCATTCGCCTTTGAAATTCAGGAGCAATTCAGTTTCATGGAACAGCAGACAATTCCAAATGCTAAGGCTCCCCCAAGGGTATATACATAGCCCCACCATCTGTCACCGGCTGGTGGCAGAGCACTTGGATAAAGTATCTGTCATTCTAGACGTACAAATGACCCATTACATTGATGATGTGATAATTCAGGGAGAGACACAAGAACAGGTGCATGTGCAGTTGGAGCGGGATGTGGAACTCTTGCAGAGTAAAGGGTGTTTGATTAATCCAGACAAGACACAGGCATCATCTCAAAATGTGAAGTTTCTAGGGATTCAGTGGAATCAGGGGCATAGAGAGGTGTTTCTGCAGGCAAAACAAAAGATTTTAGAGTTTGCCACTCCCACTACTAAGAAGGAGACACAGAAACTCATTGGATTGCTCGGTTTTTGGACACAGCATATTCCTTATTTGAGTCCGACTCTAGCCCCTTTGTATAAAGTGACATGAAAGAAGCATGAGTTTCAATGGGTGAACAGCAGTAACGTGTGTTTGATTTGGCATAGGAGACAATTCAACCGGCTTTAGATTTATAGCCACTAGTGGATGGAGAAATTGAGTTGCATGTAACCGTTCAGGGTCAATATACAAATTGAGTCATGCGGCAAAAACAGGGAAGTTCAAGGGTGCCCCTGGGTTTCTGGCCTAAAAAGTTACCTGATGCTGGGGAGCGATACTCTCCCTTTGAAAAACAGTTACTTGCATGCTACTGGGCGCTAGTGGATACTGAGCAAATGACCCTAGGTCATAATGTGATCCTGAGACCTGAGATTCCAATAATGCAGTGGGTGACGAGTTCACCTAAAATGCACTGTATAGGACATGCACAAGAAGCTAGTATCATATGTTGGAAATGGTACATACAGGACAGAGCCCAAGTGGGACCCGCAGGCACAGCAGCTCTACATGGACAGGTGTCACAAGCCCCCGTGCAGGATGAGAAGAGAGTGCAGGAGGTACCACAGATAAAAGTGCCACCAATGAGACGGGGTGAGCTATTTGAATCCTTGCCCCTGTGGATAGAAAGCATGTATGGTTTGAGATGGTTCAGCCAAAGAAATGGGAGCCAAAAGACATTTTGGAAAGCAGTTTCACATAACCCAGTCACCAAAAAGCTGTTCACCACTACATGAGAAGGGAAGAGTAGTCAATATGCACAATTGTACGCTGTGTATCAAGCGTTAAAACAAGAATTGCCTCGAACCTCTTACATTTATACTGATTCCTGGTCCACCACAATTGGGTTAGCCACCTGGCTTTCCACATGGCATGCACATAGCTGGAAATACATTCAAAGGAGGTGTGGAGCAAAGAATTGTGGCAGGAAATTTGGGATATGCTAGAGCAAAGTACCATTACTGTGTATCATGTAGATGCCCACAGCCCCACCGATTCACTAGAACGTTCAATTCCCTTGCAGATGAGAAAGCCAAAATTTCTGAGACAGTGGTGTTGACACCAAATTCTGACTAGGTGGGAATGATTAAGTGGGGGGCACAAAAATGTGGACAAATGGGAAAGAAAGCTACTTACAGGTGGACAGAGATTAGAGGGATGCACATTCCCCTAAACCTGATAATAAATGTGATCATGCAATGTGCTATTTGTCAACACACACAACAGAGATATGTCTCGCAAACTGTCAGAGGTCAGCTGGGGAGAGGGAAGTTACCAGGGCAGATATGGCAAATTGACTACATTGGGCCACTACCGACTAGTCGCAGGTGTCAATACGCTTGCACAGTAGTGGACACCTATTCTGGTTACCTGATTGCTGTCCCTTTTAAACGTGCCACTCAGTATAATACAATTAAAACTCTGGACCTGTGATTGTAATATGATGGAGTCCCACTACTGTTCCAGAGTGACAATGGGTCACACATGAAAGCAAAATTGGTACAAGATTACTATGTACAACACAACATTGAATGGATTTATCTCATTCCCTATTATCCACAAGCCTCAAGACTGATTGAGAGAATGATTGGCTTTCTGAAAGCCTAATTACGAAAATTGTCAGATGGAACTTTGAAAAACTGGAGAGACCATTTAAATGAAGCCCTCCAAATTTTGAATAACAGACCACTAACCAATGCTGAGACTCCCTTGGTGAGGATGTTAACCCCCGCATTACAAATACAACCTCATGTGGCAGCCAACACCATCTTGTATTGGGAAATAAAACAAGGAGCCTAAGATCCCTTCTGTGCCGCACCAGAATCCGCAGGTCTTGACCTACATGCTATAAAAGCGTACACATTGAAACCAAGAGACATGGCACTCTGTGAAACAGGTGTTGGAATACAGATTCCCCTGGAGCATTTCAGATTGATTGCTCCCCGATCTGGGTTAACACTCAAAGCTATTCAGGGCTTAAGGTGTGTGATTGATGTAAACTACCAAGTAGAAATCAAGATTATCCTCTTGAATAGTGGATACACTGATTTGATGCTACAAGCAGGAGATAGAATTGCTCAAATGCTACTTATCCCATGGTATGGAGCAAAAGTGAGAAAGGGAACTGCCCCAGCCCTTCTTACGGTATATTAGGAGGGAGGTTTTGGTTCAACTGACAAAAACCCTGATGCTAAGGTATGGGTAGAGTCCCCAAATTGTCCTCCTGAACCAGCAGAAATCATTGCCAAAGGGAAGGACATTGTCCTTCTGGTGATGAAGCCCAGTAGAGAAAGGTGAGAGTATGTACCAGCTGACAAATGTTATTTGCGAGAATGATCATATTTGTCTCTTTTATAGATCATACTATGAGGTTACTGTGCACTGATTGTGCTGTGTGGTCTCCTTTCGGGCGTGTGTGTGGGGTCAAGAGGGACCAAAAATCACATTGAGAGACACCTTTACTGCACTTGACTGAAAGTATGGACACACCTGGCACAAATTGTACTCAAAAGATCTGATTTTTGCATGAGAGCCATGCAAAGTACTGTGGATATCCGATCTACATGTTTGATTGGAATACCCACATTTGCAAGCGTCTTATTAGACATATTTAATACTACTAATCAGGATGGAGATGTTCAAGAACATGATCTGAGATCCCATTTAAGTCCCTATGAATAGTGTAGGTATTGTCAAGAAGCAACAAACGAGAAGTGGAAAAATCTCACCTAGATAATTGTGTACAATATCACCACCAGCGACGTCTGTTACACCATGTCTTGCAATCCTTAAGATGTTGGAAAATGCACTCAACTGCATCTAGAGGCAAAAGCAGGGTCTCCTCACGAGATACCATGGGAACACCAAACTCTGTGTTCTTATCGGACTGATAAACATTGCAAAAACATGATTAATAACACGGCTTGCCTTCACATTGTGACTGCCCCCAGTCACATCAAGCATGTTAAGTTACCATGTCTGGCTGTTCTTGTGTGGAAATATCACTTTCACATACATTCCCAGTAACACAACTGGTGGACGTGTCCCTTTACACGATTAGGACACATGATGTTTCCGTTTTATTCTGTAAATACTCGTTATCCAAGGGAAGCTAATTGATTACATGAAGACTGTGATTCTGACATGCAATTATTATTTAAATCAGAATACATAAGATTGAGTCTTTCTATTATAGGCGTGCGCAGATTAGCTGTCTATAATACTCGAATGATGCACTCAGAATGCCTTTGATACATTCTGAAATGGCTTTTTGAATTCGCAAACGGGCATTCGCACCGTTTGCGAATGCAAAAAGCTTGATACATCTGCCCCTTAGTGTCTCCAAAGCTGGGTGTGTACGGTTTTGCAGGAATCACAGCCCCCTCGTGGAACAGTGCCATGTAGTTTATGTCGTAGTTTTTAAAAAAGAAACAGTTTGAAGTATAGAGAGCACTAAAAGCCATGTTGTCAACAAAACCTATGAAGATCAGTTTCAGTATTTGGCCCAAAAATAACTTTTGCTGCTGTGTTAATCTGGTACCAGCTGGGATGCTGAATATCTTCAGAGCTACTTTTTCAACAGAGTACTTGGTGTTCGATAGCTGTAAGGTTTCGGCATTAGCCAGTCTGATGTTTGGGGACATGTTCACTCTCTTTACAAACATACTAGTAAGCTTAGTTTATACTGTTCCACATCCTGGCTGGTGAGACAGAACGAGGCCTTGTTGTGATTAAGTTTGATCTTAAGATTGATACTGTTGATGAGCAGTTTGTCTTGAAAGAAAAGGTCTGAATGTATACTCCTGAGGAGGTCTACTGCTGCCCGCAAATCTTGCTATTTTTACAAGGCCTTGATTGTTATCGTCCAGCTCCTTGTCTTCAAAATGTGCATAAGTATCCTTGTAGAAGAGTCCTTCTGAAAGCTACATGTCCAGGGCATGACAGCTGTAATTTAGAATACTCTCAGTGTAGGCTCTGTAGGCATGCATGTACATGCTGATTAAACATAGTTGCTATGGAGTAAGTGATTGTTGCCTCGTTAGTGGCAGCTGGTATTACAATTTTGCAAACAAGATACAGCAGAGTATTGTTGAGATCCAAATACATATCCATGGACCCTGACACAAAGAACTCTATCGGCGCCAATGGCACCAAAGTGGCTAGAGGCGATACTTCCATTAAAACATTTTTTTCGATAGTGGTCTGAGTGGGCTAATTCGACACATTCTCCCAATGCGCTATGTAGAAAGGCCATATTTCAGCTTGTTGCGTTAAAAAAAATATTTACGCTATTGTTTCATGTTCTTTGAGGCTCTTTTCCCTCTTACAGCTCTTCTTTTGTGAGCGCTTTTTGAAGAATCGCTTCATTTTCTTTATAGGGAGCAGGCGGACCCATATGCATGGCCTGCAGACGAGTCCCACTCCGTCTTGGGGTTGTTTGTTCATGCCCTTGGAAACAGCAGAAGTCACAGATCCCACCACATCCTGGGCAATTTTACATGAGGTTTTGCAATTTCGTAGCCTTTTCTCAAGAAAGGCATAACTCTTCTAAACAAACTATGGAAAAGACCACCAAGTCCTGCCCCGTACATAACAGGGCCTTTGAAAGAAACATTATCTAATATTAGCTGAATATTTAATAAGGTTTCAATGCTGGCAATGGATTTGTTGATGGCTTCCATCACCGCAGTGACACTGGGGTAATAACTGTGAGGAAAGCAAACGTGGATAATCAAGGTGGTCCTGATTACGCTTTATACTAAATTTGCCCTCAAGCATTGTACATGTATTCCATGTTCTCGGGTATTGGATTTCGATTAGGGCCATCTTCCAGTCCACTTTTAGGTCCACATGCTTAGCCAGTTTCACTGTACAATTAGAAATGTGATTGTCGGGGAACATATCCTTCGAGGCATTGGATGGCAAGGTAATATAAAATTACATTGTCTCCATATTGTAGCCTTCAGAGAGCACCCCCGCACTCACAACCCTGCAGTGAGTTGTCCAGAACCCAAATGTTAAATTTCTCAGGCTACCCTCTCCATTTGACAAAGGCCTGTCTGTTAGCCCCACTACTTTTCAGTTTCAAAATCTTTTCAACCCTGTCCACCCTGTGTGGATCGCCTGGTACCTTTTGTAACTCTTCATTGTAAAAGGCACTGGACACCATTTAGCCATTGTAGTCCTGTTAATATATATACCTTCTTTAAGCTCCACACTCTCCACTATAAATATTTCACCGCTAAACTGCTAGCCCTTCGTAAAGACCCCATAGCAGCAGCTTTTACCTCTGTGTGCATTGCAAAATGATAAACAGTGTGCTGTTTTAATAATTTCTGAAGCAACATGTTTAAAAAGTCTTTTCCGAAGTCTGCAGTTTTTGAGGGGTTCACCCTTACCTGAACATGGCTTTAAAGGCCGTGGTGACACTGTTACCAGTTTTATCTCTTAGCTCTTGTTCAAAGGCGTACTTGGAGAACACATCTATTACTGTTAAAATATATCAAGCTCCATTATTATGTTTGGCTAGATCTTGAAGACTGATTATGTCCGCGTGCCATTGATAATCTACCTGAGCATTAACAATGGTCGATCTCCTCTTAAAACTCCTCCTGGCTGGCTTGTTGAGTGAATATGCCTTTTCCCCAGCCAACGAGTTCTTCTCCGGCGCTATGTTTACTGGCACATTTTCAACTAAAGCCCTTCTAAACAGAGCTTCAGCACTTCTAAAGCTTCCAACCCCGCTTGTATCATAACAAAGCTTCCGTAACCCGACTCCCTACATGTTATCAGCTCCTGCATCCTTTGAAATGAAAGACTATAATTTAGTGTAAGGGCATTTGATTAAAAATAAAGAGTGTTAGCAACACATAAACATGGTATACTTTACATTTTAGCAGTAGATGTCTTGTCAGTGTTGTTGGACATTTAGCTGAATTTTAGGCTGGTCATCAGTGATAGTACTAACTCCCTCATACAGCTTTTGTACACACTCCAATATTCATCCGTTGAAGGTAGCCATGCATTGATTCACCATTTGACTATGCACGTGGGACTGTCACACTGCATTGCAGTGGTCCGCTCACCGAGCGCAAAGTTACAGGTTGCATTTTAGCTATTCTTACATTAAGAAACACATATACCAATCTGGCAATACATATGTATCCTGGACATAACTCAGAAGCATCTTGCGCACCAACATTCTGATGCTTGGTTTAAAAGTGAGTACCTATGTAAAGTTAAATAATACAATATTGACATGCTATCTGGGGGCTCATCATTTTTTAAAACAGTTTTTGCGGGGCTCAAGAGCAGACTCATCTATTTTTAAAATAAATATCTCACATCCATCTTTCCGTAGCCCTTACTGCCATCCTTTTAACAATATGTAGACAAACGGTACATATGACAGAACTTTGAGAATGGCTCACTCGAACATCGGATCTCTTTGAGCATGTTCAGAAACACCTTAATTATATTAGGGCGGACATTTTTCTTTTTCTCAACCAAACTCTACACCAGCCTTAACAGTTAATATACTTTGTTTGGGTCTAGCAAGCTACATATATGACAGATTATTCTTGAAGTGCCTGACTCATATAGAAACTTGTGAGCCTTCTGCTGCGGATCGTTAATTTTATGGTAATAACAGAGGTTATAATAGTCACGTTTGACACATGTGCTCACAACAGTCACAGTAAAACCTTTAACAGGCCATAAGGCTTTGTAGGTATGCCTGGAGCTTTCTTTTCAAAATCTGCAATATTATGGGTGCTAAAACACTTCTTACGAGGCTCTTTGTTTTGGATTGTCGAACTTTTAGTCTGTTTTGAACAGCATATGAATTAAAAACTTACGACTTTAAACTTTGGCGACGTCCGCTCTACCACGGCTCACTTTGCTGATGCTTTCTACAATTTAAAAAAAAAATACAGACTATTAGTTAAAAATAAAATGTAGCTATATGTACGGTATAAGTGACTATAATGGTTTTTACTAACCTCGTCGTTTTTTGTGTGCAGCGGTGGCTCAGAGATCTTGAGAATCACTGAGGCCAGTCGAGGCATAACTGGTGTCGGAGTTTGCATGTAACTGTTGCATGATGATAGCCTCCAGAGCCAATTTCTCAAGAAACTTCATAGACTGGTGAGATAGGAGCCCTTATAGATTCTTCACTATCTTCCATGTCGATTAATTTGTTTCCAGCATTTGCTACTTTACTCGAGGCTTCGCTGCTGCTGCTGGAGCCCTTCATAGGGGATATTAGTTGTGGTAAATCATTGAGGCTGAGCTTTTCCATCTGTCGGCAATGCTCCTCATCAAAAACAGTGATGTTGTGACTACCCTCTTTAAGGTTGCTCTGCTCCATTGCTGCTGGTGTCAGGCTATGATAATATCTATTGATAGAGTTCAAACCACCATCAAAGGGCGTCTTTTTGATGAGGTGGTTGTATCTCTTCATAATGACCAAGTGATCTCCTTCTGGATGGCGGCTCCTGGGTTTGGCATACGCTGCTAAGGAGCTTCTTTTATGTATTCTAAGCTTTAAAAATAGGAACAAAAAGTGGGCACACTCCTCTACAGCACATTTTCTTCACCTAATCTCCAGGGGCTCTAGTTCGTTGAGGGGTGCCATATAGCCCTAGGCAAGTGCTCATGGTCCTAAAACGTGGTTAAGATGCTGTCATAACACATATGACCCAACATGGTCATGTGATCTCCCAGAAAATGACATCACTGCCAGGGAAGTACCCCCAGGGGCCCAGAAGTCCTGATAAGGGAAGTGACATCACTTCTGGGAGGCGGGACAGCTGTCACCTTTTGCATAATGGCAGAAGGTATCCCTCCTTACTACTGTGGTATATTTATGTGATATTTGGATATTTTTACTGTTATTTTGTTTGCTGCATGTCTTATACTCTTCGTCACAAAATAGAAAATACAATAAAACAATATATTTTTTCGGTAACAATAGAATTTTAATTTAAGATAGCATCCCTCTTAAATAATTATTTTCTATTTTCTTAGTTGATTACACCAGGTAAGGGCATGTGTTTTTTTGTGAATACGTGTATGGTCCAAATCATAACGGGATACTCAGTAATCCTTTTCTTTTTGTGAGTGCATACACGAATTCTTTTTGTCTTGAATTTACAGATCTCAAGAAAATGTTCTTTATTTCCCAAAAAAGAAGCAGACATCCGATCACAGGATGATTAGTTCACAAGGTGGCAGCAAGGCCAAATTGATGAGACACAAAGAAAATGTTCGAGTTCAAACCTGAATGGAAAAACTTAAATGCTAGATATGTTTTAATCCATCAATATATGGTTATGGTCATTCTCCAATGGAAAACTGTGACTTACTCGGAACAGAAAACAGTCAAGGATTAAATATTTAGTCAAAGAGAAGACGAAATGGATATGTCTGGGCACCTTATGAGCTAGATTTATTGTTTTTGCCTTTCTTTCAATTGTTTCAACTTTTATTTTGGCATCTGTGGACTTTATTATGTTTTTTTAGTCACGTCTTCTTATCATTCTTATTTATTGTAATTTTACACTCTTCCCTGCAGGTCTTTTTGCTTGCTTGCTCTTCACTTGACATGATTTTTCTTGGCCGACTCCGTCAGGTGCACGGTGAATTGAGTTGTTTCCACTTCCTGAGCTCTTCACCATTTCTATCAGTAAATCTTTCTTTTACGTTCAGCATTTGTTATTATTTATCTTTAATTTCCTTTTCAACTGTTCATCGATTTTATTTTCAACCATTTTATCCCTGTTTGTCTTCTATCCCTATGGTGTCTCTTGATTTTACCTGTGGTTACTGTTATGTGCTATAGCAGTTCACTGCTTTTTCAGGGCTCATCTTTTCTTGACCTAATGCTTCAAGTTATTTCAGAATGCCAAGCGTCTCCATAGCTTTCTTATTCGCAAATCTTTTCTGTGATGATATTTGTATCTCAAGACTCTGATTCTATTGGTAGTTGGTTTCTTGAAATTGAAGATTTGTGGAATTCCTTTTAAAATGTATGGTCCTAATTCTGTGAATATAATTATTTGTGAAATGTTTGATGAGAAAATAATGCACAGTTCTTCAGATAATTTGTTTGCAACTGGTGACTGTAACCAAGTTATGGAAAATGTAGTAGTAGAAAAGCTTGAAGGCAGACTCGTGGAAAATATTGCAGCAATTATTGGTGAAGAAATTCAGTCTGCCAGTGAACACCTCCAGCTTTCGCCAACAGCGCATTTCTAATCATAACATTCCCCTAAATTACTATTAAGAACATAGAACAAAAAGGAGCTGAGATTCCAGAGTGAGTGATAGCAAAGTAATATAAGATACCAAACATACACTTCTAGAGAGGGGATCTAAATTCAAGTACATTCAAGATGTGCACAGACTGTGATATAGAATGTACTCTCTAAAAACCTTGTCTACCATTTGACGAGTCTGACACCCTGACTCACAAGAATATCCATTGTATTTATTGGTGCATAATTCACAATCTGGGATTGATTTAATCTTTTTAAGTAGGAATCCTGCTTGTAATTTATTACATTCCGAAACTGGTTTCATTCTGGTGATGGGTCATCTTCTGGTAACTTCTGTATTCTATTTTGTTGCCCCAAAAATGAAGTGATACATTAAGATTTAATTCTTCCATGAATTTAATGTGATATTTGAAAATGTCAGATGCCTTTGTTCTTGATTGGCTTGAAGTACATGTACTCATAATAGTTGGAACACATATAAAGAAACATCTACAAATGTTATTGTTGATTTTATGCATAAAACTTCTAATGATATCTGGAAAAATATTAAAGCTTTAGAACATGAATATTTCTCTTCTAAATATCTTCTAGATCTCCTGAACACAGGCGAAGAGCACAGCCCAAGCAGAGGCTTTCTTTCATCATCCTGAAGAAAAGACAAGCAATGTGGCTTTTATAGATTGTGGGTTCCATGAATCCTGCAGTAGATCCCTGAAACCTATGGTTCTTGCATCCTGTAGCGGATCCGTGAATCCTGTCATATATCCTTGACTGTAAGTCTGACCCTCAAATGAGGTATGTGAGAATGACTTTTGTGGTGCCGGCAGCAGGACAGGATTGACTGTGAAGGTTATGTGGGGGTAACAACTGGGCAGTAAACTTGTGACAGTCAGAATCCTAGGCGACATTGACTCCTGTCATGCATCGCAGATGACATCCTGAATTGCAAATCCCTTAGCAATGGTTGGAATGTGTGGTGTATAGTGCCCAAGACCAGAGGTGGATGGGAAGGGAGTAAAGCACTATCTCAAGTATAAGAGTGATTGTCCCTTAGACAAAGTCCCTGTAACAGGGTCTGCGAAACCCTGTTACACAACGATGCCCAGGGACCAGCAACACGGTACCCCAGGGGCACCATTGACAGCAAGGAAAAGGAAACACCTTGCCATAACTCGGACATCAGGGTTAAAAGGGAGGGAAACACTGAAGGTGGATGAGCGTGGGAGGTTAGGATGGAAGACTAAGAAGACGAGGAGGAAAACGCGAGCACAGGAGCACCACAGACGCGAGGAGATGAAGGAAGGGAGTCGGGGACGCTCCCTCAGGAAGAAACGCCATCGAAGGTCGGGACTCAAAGCCACAGCACCTGCCATGTCCCTGGAGGGACGTGGCTTACGCAGGTACGTGCCTGCTTCTCTAACCATACAGGGTACTGGTGGTAAAGGAGGGGGTGGGGAGAAAGGAAGAGGGAATAAGTAAAGGGAGAACAGTATCCTTTTGGTATCTCCTCCATTTCATTTGTTGTTTTTTGTTTTGTTTTGTTTGTTTCCTCCCCCCCGTCTAGCAACATCCACTGCGTTTTCACCCAATAAAACTCCCCTTTAAGCCTGACAAAAGGGGTGTCAACCCTAGAGAGCGGTTATTTGTTTTCTTGATTGCACAAGAGGAGCATACCTACACAGTGGTTCTTGATACTCCCTGATCTTTAGAGGCACTCGCTGGGTGTTTCTTCCCCACCCCCACACTCCCTACCCCTTTATTCACAGAAAAGAAATGAAGACCACTTACCTTGTCTCTTGCTTTTGTTCTTGCTTCCTGGACCCGACGACGGTGTTCTATATCACGGGGAGTAAAGCCTAGTACAGAGAAGAAGCAAAGGAAAGGTCCTTATTCAACCAGAAGAAAGAGAATGGAAGAGTAGGAAAGAAGAAGAAGAGAGAAAATGGAGAGACATAGAATAAAAGGGAGAACAGAAATCCTTCAAGAGACAGAATCAGAATATGTGAACAAGAAAGAAAATCTAAAACCTCTAATAAAAGCATACCAAAACATTAAAGTGACTCAGTTGATGTCATTAATGTCTCCGGCCTGGCCCCAAGATCCCCCTTACAGTCCCTTAATATGAAAATGAAGCATACATTCTGGACTGAAAAGTAACACAACAGAAATGTCTGTTGTAAAAATGAAAAACAAATGAAAAACAAAAATGTATTTTATTTTATATTTGGTGTGGAAAGAAATCTAATTAAACTCAAATGGACAGTATGCTGTATAGTCTATTGTGTCATAGGCAATTATCCTTATCAATTGGTAGTCATCCATATCCATTAATAATGATCACCTGTTAGTAAGTCTAAACCAACCACTATCTGTGTCTTATCTGAACTAATCCCCTTTTACGCCCATGTGAAGTAATTCCTGGTCTTTGAAATGTCCCTCATCGCAAAGAAAATCATGGTGACCATTTCATTTGGGACCCCTCTCCTTGCATACTGAAACTCTTCTTTACCAATAACACTTTTCAGCTGGTTATCTGTCTAGTCCTATTGTACTCCAAGCACATCTATCATTCTATAGCTAAAATAAGTGTCAGGGACTACCCAGAGAGACGGTTGAGACAATGATTTGAGGGAAATATCAACTGTTTACAGTATACTGTCTTGTCCTCCTCACACTATATTCATAATTTCTTCAAATCCTCAGATGCTGTCCATCTCTGTTATTATTTTCCTGGAATGCTTTGAAGCAGAGATCAGTATAGATGAGCTAGCAAACCATAGTACATATGATAATTATCTTCTCTCTCATGTCCAGATATGGGGTTAGTGCAAAGGTTTTCAAAGTCTGCCCCACCCCTTGGTGTCTGTGGTTGTGTACCTGGAATGGGAGCACATGCTTTGCAAGCCGAGTTCAGTTCATTTTGGAAAACACAGATTCAGTCAGGTAATAGACTTCTTCTTCATAAGAAATGGTTTTGACTATTCAAATGTTTGAATGGGAAGGTAATGAAAAAAAGGAAAAATAAAAACAAAAACAGACTTGTCCATTTAGCGGATTGTGCTGTGTGTTGTCTTGAGTTAAGGTTTCCTTGAATCTTCCTTACCTTTTTATTTTTCTTACATAATCCCAATATCCCTCCTGGAGTTCCTCAAAACAGAAAAGTGGACGCAGGTAAGAGCTTTCGCCATTCCAATTCTGCTCTCAGCTGGTTTCTGTATGATTTTCTATTTTAGGATCATTTGCTTCCCTTCCTCTTTATCTATTTTGTGGGTTTCTCATTTTCTTCAGTTGCTATGTACTTTTCCCAACTTTTAGGAGTACTTTGACCTTTATTTATTCTTGGTAAAACACAGTCTTGAGTTTGTGCTTCTACCTTCATTCAGTTTTCTCTTGGTCTAACTGATCTCAAAGCACTACGCCTTCTTTGTACTTTCTAACTGTTGAATAGTGATTACATGAGATGTGCAATATCAAGCAAAAATTGTAGAACTCACAGCCTCATTTATGAGGTCCTAGTAACACACTGTGGCACTGAAGAATCATTTTTTTTGGTGTCGCTTTGAGCCAGCCCATATTTATAAAGCCACGCAAAGCCACCTTTTCTGGATTTAAATGGCCTTGTCACACTGAATAAAGGGGCATTCCATGGGTGTTACTTGGGGTATTCCCACGTAACACCCATGGACCCCTAATGAGCCTGATGCACTCCAAGATTTACAAGTCTGGGAATGCGTCAGATTCCTATGCCACCTCAGGGGTGGCATAATAATTATGCAACAGGGAGAAATATTTGTATTTCTTTCAATTTTTTTCCTTCTGCAACACACATAGAAAGAAGAAAACATCTCTTGTGAATGTTTTTCTGCAGGAAGGTGTCCCTGCCTGCACAAAGACAATCATCCCCACAAAGCAAGCATCCTTGCACGATGGTGCAAGGGTGCCTGCATTTGTGTTAGGCAGCAATTTGTGTGCCAGCGCAGGGGGAGAAGCCAGAAATGTGCCATATCAATCAGATACAGCACATTTTTGCCCTTTCCTAGTGGTGCAGGGCAGCACAGCAAGGCACTTGCTGCACCGCCATGCACCACAGGCCTCGTAAATGAGGCCCTTAGGATTTTGCAGAAAGGAATGTTAAAAGGGAAATAAGTCCGCTGCTTTTAATTAAGCATTCTCAACTCTCCTCTGATGTATTTTCCAGCAGCCTGGTAATCTCAAGGACTTTAAGTGACAAAACAGAGACTGCCCTTCCTATAATTTTAGCTGTGTAGTTTGTTGGTATTCAAAGTAATGAAGCCGCTCCCACACACTCCCTACAAATACCACCCACGCAAATAAGCACTGACCTGTGAGAACCATGCCCCTTTAGGAGTGTGGCGTGGCTGGGTATCTCTCTGATCTGTGAAATTCGAGAGAGGCACTGTGGCGTTTGAGGAAGTCTTCACACTATCTCTGCTTGCCGTCCTGTTTAAGGCTCTCCCAACATCCACCTTCCTCTCTGGGAGCACTCTTTACAGTCATTGCCCTTCTCCTCTTCAGGGCACACCCCTTACTTTTGACCTTTCTTGATATTGGCAGTTTTGTCCCTTTCCTGGGAAGAGAATAGGAGTCCTTGCAACTTGCAACAGACGTCTTCTCCTCACTGGCAGTTGTCTGTCATTTACCTCCTTCTTTTAGGTAATCTTCCTTCCTTCCTGTATGGACAGAAGCACTTAATAGAGAGGTGTCTGGACTACAGTGTCAGCTAATTCACAGATCTTTCCCTGTCTCAGGCAGTATCCTCATGTGTACCTGGAGGCAATAAAAAAATAAGAAGGAAGAGAGTGAGACTTGTCAATTCTTTTAAATGCAATATGTGTCCTAATCACCATCATTATCATGACAATATTATAAAAAAATGATAAATTAAGAGAAACAATAGTTTGTTACCTCCAAGGACTATAGGGCCCATGTGGGAGACAGGGAGAGACACAAGAATAAAATACAATAATATAAAAATACATTGTGTTCCTCCAGAACCCAGGGCGCCCTTATGGAAGGCAAGGGGAGGCAGGCAAAAATAGCTTGTGTCTCTTGAGGGCTCATGATGGGAGCGCTATGAGAGGCAAGTAACCACTGAATAAAGGAAATACCTCAACAACAGAGAAAATGTATAAAAAGTTTTAAAAAAAAGAAAAAATAACATGAGCTTCTAAACTGCCATAACAATCAATGCTCATAGCAAAATGCTTTCAAATGGAATAAAATTATTAATAATCAGAAATACAGACAGACTCTATAAAATGGTGGTGAACAAAGAAGCAGGCATTGACTCCAACCCAAACACTTGAACTGAGATTAGATCAAAGATCACTGAATACAACAAAGTGGCCATGAGGGAGGTAAAATTCCTGGGTAAACATTCAGTGTCTCTTAGATATGTGGAGGGAGAATACCGCAACATATCCTTGGCCAGTGTAATAAAAAGAGAACACAACACCTAAAATCAGAACATATATTGTAGGAGTTCTTCTCCTACTATGAACACCTCTAGGAATCCAATTCACATTAAACTGTAAAGCAGGTTATGGACTGCCTGCAAGACACAGCCCTCGAGTGAGTAAATGGCTCAAAGCAAGAATATTTGAGCCAGCTGCTCTCAGTTTGCTAAATAACTGCAGCTCTCCTAGGTTTCCCTACCAGCGAGGCCCCAGGTCCTGATGGATTGCCACAGTTTTATAAAGAATATAGTGAGATATTGACTCCTCATCTTCTCACCCTACATGAGGAAGAGTACTAGAAAAAGGTATTCTTCCCTTCCAAACATAAAGCATTATTGATAATCCTTCTGAAGGCTGGAATGCCATTGGAACAGCACTGCATACAGGACTTTATCACTAACTGTGATGGGAAAATATTAGCCAAACTCAACAAGACAAAGCCCTCAACTGGATCTCCTCTTTTCTCTCCGGCAGAACCCAGAGAGTCCGACTCTCACCCTTCCGCTCCAAAGCCACCAACCTCATCTGCGGCGTCCCCCAAGGCTCCTCGCTAAGCCCAAAGCTGTTCAACGTCTACATGGCCCCCCTCGCACAACTGGCCCGTCAGCACGACCTCAGCATCCTCTCCTATGCCGAGCTCGTCCTCTCCCTGACCAAAGATCCTCACACCGCCAAAGCCAACCTCCACGAGGGACTGAAATCCATCGCCGAGTGGATGAGCAACAGCCGCCTGAAACTAAACTCCGACAAGACGGAAGTCCTCATCCTCGGCCACTCCCCCTCGGCCTGGAACGACTCTTGGTGGCCCACCGCCCTGGGCCCCCCACCCACCCCAGCCAGCCACGCACGAAACCTCGGCTTCATCCTCGACTCCACTCTCACCATGTCCAAACAGGTCAACGCAGTCTCCTCCTCCTGTTTCAACACCCTCCGCATGCTCCGCAGAATCTTCAAGTGGATTCCAACAGGAACCAGAAAGATGGTGACCCAAGCCCTCGTCAGTAGCAGACTCGACTACGGCAGCGCACTCTACACAGGCATCCCAACTAAAGACATCCAACGACTCCAAATCAAATCAAATCATTAACATTTATAAAGCGCGCTACTCACCCGTGCGGGTCTCAAGGCGCTAGGGGAAAAAGGGAGGTTATCGCTGCTCGAACAGCCAGGTCTTTAGGAGTCTCCGGAAAGCGGAGTGGTCCTGGGTGGTCCTGAGGCTGGTGGGGAGGGAGTTCCAGGTCTTGGCCGCCAGGAAGGAGAAAGATCTCCCACCCGCCGTGGAGCGGTGGATGCGAGGGACAGCAGCGAGTGCGAGGCCAGAGGAGCGGAGGAGGCGGGTGGGGACGTAGAAGCTGAGGCATCTGTTGAGGTATTCCGGTCCCTTGTCATGGAGGGCTTTGTGTGCGTGGGTGAGAAGTCGGAAGGTGATCCTTTTGCTGACTGGGAGCCAATGCAGGTGTCTCAGGTGTGCGGAGATGTGGCTGCTGCGGGGTATGTCGAGGATGAGGCGGGCCGAGGCGTTTTGAATGCGTTGCAGGCGATTTTGGAGTTTGGCTGTGGTCCCGGCGTAGAGGGTGTTGCCGTAGTCCAGGCGGCTCGTGACGAGGGCGTGGGTCACGGTTTTTCTGGTGTCGGCGGGGATCCAGCGGAAGATCTTGCGGAGCATGCAGAGGGTGAGGAAGCAGGCGGAGGACACGTCGTTGACTTGCTTGGTCATGGTGAGAAGAGGGTCCAAGATGAAGCCGAGGTTGCGGGCATGGTCTGTGGGGGTCGGTGCGGTGCCGAGGGCCGTGGGCCACCAGGAGTCGTCCCAGGCGGACGGGGTGTTGCCGAGGATGAGGACTTCCGTTTTTTCAGAGTTCAGCTTTAGGCGGCTGAGCCTCATCCAATCTGCGATGTCCTTCATACCCTCTTGTAGGTTGGTCTTGGCGGGGTCCTTGGTGAGGGAGAGTATAAGTTGGGTGTCGTCGGCGTAGGAGGTGATGATGATGTCGTGCTTGCGTACGAGGTGCGGGGCGATGATGTCGTCGGCTTTGTTAAAGATGAAGTGCGGGCAGGGGTCCGAAAAGGCGCCGGAGTGGATAGAGTTCATGATGGATTTGGTTTCTTCCGTGTTGATGTGGGACCAGTTGTTGAGGGTGATGGCCGTGGATGCAGGTTCGGTGGTGTTTGGTTGGGTCTGGTGTCCGAAGCTGTCGTGGAGGTCGCTAATCTTGCGATGGAAGAAAGTGGCGAGGGATTCGCACAGATCCTGTGAGGGCGTGACGGCGTTGGCGCTGGGGTTGGAGAACTCCTTGACGATGCTGAAGAGTTCTCTGCTGTTGTGTCTGTTTTTGTCCAGTCTGTCGGTGAAGAAGTTCCTTTTGGCAGCGCGGATCAGGTGGTGGTGTTCGCGGGTAGCGTTCTTGAGGGCGGTCATGTTGTCAGCGGTGCGGTCCTTGCGCCAGGCTTTCTCAAGGGCGCGACAAGTTTTCTTAGATTCTTTGAGGGTGTCAGAGAACCAGAGAGGTTTTTTGGTGTTGGTCTGTCGATGCGTGCGTTTGAGGGGAGCAAGGATGTCTGCGCAGTTGGAGATCCAGTTTGTGAGGTTGAGGGCTGCATCGTTGGGGTCGGTGGTGAGGGTGGGTTGGTTGGCGGCGAGTGCGGAGAAGAGTTGCTCTTCAGGGATCTTGTTCCACTGTCGACGAGGGATGGGTTGGGTGCGGAGGTGGCGGGTCTCGCGTCGGAATGTGAAGTGGACGCAGCTGTGGTCGGTCCAGTGTAGGGCGGAGGCGTGGCTGAAGAAGACGTGTTTGATGGAGGAGAAGATGTGGTCAAGCGTGTGTCCGGCGATGTTGGTGGCGGTGTTCACCAGTTGTTTGAGGCCGAGGTTGGCGAGGTTGTCGAGCAGGGTGGTGGTGTTGGGGTCGTTGTTTTGTTCCAGATGGAAGTTGAGGTCACCTAGGAGGATGTAGTCCGTCGAGGCGAGGGACTGCGGGGAGATGAAGTCGGCGATGGCGTCGCTGAAAGGGGCGCGTGGCCCGGGAGGACGGTAGATGAGGGATCCTCTGAGGGTGGTCTTCGGATCGGTGCGAATCTGAAAATGCAGGTGTTCAGCGGCGAGAGGGGTGTCTTCGGTGGAGGTGGTGACGCTGATGGAGTCTTTGAAGACGATGGCGATACCTCCTCCTACCTGGTTGGTGCGGTCTTTTCTGGAGATCTTGTAGCCTTCGGGGATGGCAGTGGCGATGTCAGGGGCCGAGGAGGCGTTCATCCAGGTCTCCGTGATGAAGGCGACGTCCGGTGCTATGGAGTCCAGGAGGTCCCAGAGTTCAACGGCATGTTTGTGGACGGAGGGAGCGTTGACTAGGATGCACTTGAGGTGGTTGATGGCACGTGGGCTTGTGGTCGTGGTTGTTGCGTGGTGGAAGGTGCGTTTGCAGGAGTTGCAGGCGAAGGGTCCATGGGTGCGTTTGGGGTGAGCTTGGAAGCAGGTATTGGAGCGTCCTGGGTTGAGGGCGTGGAGGGTGGTGGGGTCGTAGCGGGTCAGCGGGGCTTGGAAGAGCTGGGGACCAGGGGTCGTGGCGCTGGGCGCGGGACAGGCGCGGACGGGCGCCATATGAGGTAGGGGGGGGAGGGGTCAGGTGGGGGCAAATGGGAGCTGGGGGGCGGGGGCGTGCAGGAGGTCACGGCGGGAAAGCGCGAGGGAGGGGGGGACAGGTAGAGTGAGAAGAGCTGGGGGAGGGGGGTTTAAGGGTGGAGGGGGTGAGTGTTAGGAGGTTTAGGAGATAAGGGAGAAAGATAGGAGTAGGGTTGAGAAGATAGGGGAGGGGGGGTTGTAGAGGTGGGTGAGGGTGAGAGGTAGAGTGAGAGGATAGGAAGATAGGTAATAGAGGGGGTGAGGGAGGGGGGGAGAGATAGAGAAATAGATAGAGAAAATGGATAGATAGGGAAATCGATAGATAGGGAAATAGATAGAGAGATAGGAAGATAGGAGGAGGTGGAGAGTGAGGGAGTTAGATAGTGGGATAGAGAGATAGAGAGATAGGTATATAGGAGGAGTGAGGGAGGTAGATAGTGAACGGGTTAGATAGGGGAGATAGAGAGGGGGATGCGAGTGGGGGAGGGGGATGAGGCAGGAGCAGGAGGGCAGGCGCTGGGAGAAGAGGACGGAGGAGGCAGAAGAGCCGAAGGCAGAAGACAAGAAGAACAGAAGAACAGAAGAACAGAAGAACAGAAGAACAGAAGACCGGAAGGAGAGAAGAAAGGAAGACCGGAAGAACACAGAAGAACACAGAAGAACACAGAAGAACACAGAAGAGGATACAGAAAACGAAGAACAGAGGGCAGATAACCACAGAAGAAGATGAGGAAGAAGAGAAGAAGAGTGAAGACGGGGGAAAGAAGAGTACAGAAGAAGATTACAGACGAGGAGCGAGGAGGAAGAACAGAAGAACAGAGAAGAAGAAAAGAAGAAAAGAAGCAGGAGCAGGAGAGAGGGTGAGTAGCGCGGGGCAGAGCGAGGGGCTGGGAGGGGGGGGGTACTTACTGTGAGGTGGGTCTCAGGAACTCAGGAACCTGGAGGAGCTGCAGCGGCAGGGGGAGCGACCTACCCTTGGGTCAAGGGTCACCACCACTGTCGCGCAGCGGCCGCCATATGAGGTAGGAGGGGGGAGGGGTCAGGTGGGGGCGAATGGGAGCTGGGGGGCGGGGGCGTGCAGGAGGTTGCGGCAGGAAAGCGCGAGGGAGGGGGGGGACAGGTAGAGTGAGAAGAGCTGGGGGAGGGGGGTTTAAGGGTGGAGGGGGGTGAGTGTTAGGAGGTTTAGGAGATAAAGGAGAAAGATAGGAGTAGGGTTGAGAAGATAGGGGAGGGGGGTTGTAGAGGTGGGTGAGGGTGAGAGGTAGAGTGAGAGGATAGGAGGATAGGTAATAGAGGGGGTGAGGGAGGTGGGGAGAGATAGAGAAATAGATAGAGAAAATGGATAGATAGGGAAATCGATAGATAGGGAATTAGATAGAGAGATAGGAAGATAGGAGGAGGTGGAGAGTGAGGGAGTTAGATAGTGGGATAGAGAGATAGAGAGATAGGTAGATAGGAGGAGTGAGGGAGGTAGATAGTGAACGGGTTAGATAGGGGAGATAGAGAGGGGGATGCGAGTGGGGGAGGGGGATGAGGCAGGAGCAGGAGGGCAGGCGCGGGGAGAAGAGGACGGAGGAGGCAGAAGAGCCGAAGGCAGAAGACAAGAAGAACAGAAGACAAGAAGAACAGAAGAACAGAAGAACAGAAGACCGGAAGGAGAGAAGAAAGGAAGATCAGAAGACCGGAAGGAGAGAAGAAAGGAAGACCGGAAGAACACAGAAGAACACAGAAGAACACAGAAGAAGATACAGAAAACGAAGAACAGAGGGCAGAAGACCACAGAAGAAGATGAGGAAGAAGAGAAGAAGAGTGAAGACGGGGGAAAGAAGAGTACAGAAGAAGATTACAGACGAGGAGCGAGGAGGAAGAACAGAAGAACAGAGAAGAAGAAAAGAAGAAAAGAAGCAGGAGCAGGAGAGAGGGTGAGTAGCGCGGGGCAGAGCGAGGGGCTGGGAGGGGGGGGTACTTACTGTGAGGTGGGTCTCAGGAACTCAGGAACCTGGAGGAGCTGCAGCGGCAGGGGGAGCGACCTACCCTTGGGTCAAGGGTCACCACCACTGTCGCGCAGCGGCCGCCATATGAGGTAGGAGGGGGGGAGGGGTCAGGTGGGGGCGAATGGGAGCTGGGGGGCGGGGGCGTGCAGGAGGTCGCGGCGGGAAAGCGCGAGGGAGGGGGGGACAGGTAGAGTGAGAAGAGCTGGGGGAGGGGGGTTTAAGGGTGGAGGGAGGTGAGTGGCGGCAGATCCTTCTCCTACCTCGCCGCCAAGACCTGGAACTCACTCCCGACCTCACTACGCCAGACCCAGGACCTCCTCACCTTCAGGAGACTCCTCAAGACATGGCTCTTCGAACGATAGCAGCTACCCACCCCTCCCCCCAGCGCCTCGAAACCCTAACGGGTACATACCGCGCTTTATAAATCCAATGATTGATTGATAGTCTGATCCCCTTAATTCCAGACCTCTTGCTGCCAGGCCAATCTGCCTTTGTCCTGAGCCAATCCTCAACATATAACATATAAACACTTTTCGCTATCATACATAAAATTAACTCTGAATTTTATGTTGTGGCAGTATTCTTGGATACAACAAAAATGCATTTGTTTCAGTGGAGTGGAGTGGTCATTACTTTTTCACATATTTCATCAAAAGGGGCTACCCCACTGCTCGAGTAATGGAGAAGGGCCTGATCTCTGCCCCATTCTCAATCTATAGATGGATGAGATAGGGCTTCCACCTGTCCCCCATTCTGTTCATGCTTGTCCTTGAACCTCTTGCTGTACAAACCAAGCCAACACTTTTTCAAATATTCCCTGTGCTTGTCTCAATATATGGTAATAATATGTTTCTGTGATCCAGAGTCCTGTTAAAATCTATCTTGAGGGGATTCATTACATTCAGAGGCATTTTCAGGTTTGCTGTAAATTGGGGTAAGCCAGTCATCTTTCCACTCACTCAAAAAACCACTTGATATTATCTGGATGTCCTGCGTGGTATGGGGTGAGGACCCAGTGAAATACTTGGCAATATGGATTCGCCAATAAATAGGTACCATTATCAGGGAAAATTATGGTATAACTAGCTCTAAATTAGAAGTCAAAATAGAGGGCTGAACTGAACTCCCACTGTCCTTTCAAGGCACACTGCAATGTGCAAAATGTTGGCAACTCCCCAATCACTCTATTGCTTTACTAATATATCTATCCACACCACTAAAGCACATTTTGCACTCTCATCTGGATAGATTATTAAAGGCAGGTAAACAATCCTGTATTAAATGGGAGATTTTTACATTACCCTTTAACCGCAGGGCTTATGGCACCCAGCATGCAATTCTATTATCTGAGTGCTCAAGCACAGTTTGCCTATTACTGGTGCCATCCTCACTGTGCTACACTTGGCAGTAGAATCAGATAATGCACTTCTTAAACCACTCTATGGGGGTCATTCTGACCCTGGCGGTCGGTGACCGCCAGGGTCACCGACCACGGGAGCACCGCCAACAGGCTGGCGGTGCTCCGTCGAGCATTCTGACCGCGGCGGTTCAGCCGCGGTCAGAAACGGAAAGTCGGCGGTCTCCCGCCGACTTTCCGCTGCTCGGGAGAATCCTCCATGGCGGCGGAGCGCGCTCCGCCGCCATGGGGATTCTGACACCCCCTACCGCCATCCTGTTCCTGGCGGGCGGTAGGGGGTGCCAATGGCATGGGCACTGCAGGGGCCCCCGTAAGAGGGCCCCACTGTGTATTTCAGTGTCTGCAATGCAGACACTGAAATACGCGACGGGTGCAAACTGCACCCGTCGCA
This sequence comes from Pleurodeles waltl, assembly GCF_031143425.1. Lineage (NCBI taxonomy): Eukaryota > Metazoa > Chordata > Amphibia > Caudata > Salamandridae > Pleurodeles > Pleurodeles waltl. The sequence continues at coordinate 603,822,267 of NC_090437.1, read as the reverse complement.
CATACCCACTCCGCCGGCTCCATTCGGAGCCGGCTTCCTCGTGGGGAGGGTTTTCCCGCTGGGCTGGCGGGCGGCCTTCTGGCGGTCGCCCGCCAGCCCAGCGGGAAAGCCTGAATGGCCTCCGCGGTCTTTCGACCGCGGAGCGGCCATATGGCGGTTCCCGCGAGGCGGGCGGCGGTAAATCAGGCCCTATATATTGATCTGGCAGCCGATAAATAGGCACATTTGAGAAATAAATGCAAAACTACTTAAATCTCTGGCATATAAAATCTACAGGATTGAAGAAAGCTACCATTCCTCTATTCACCCTCTCTCCCTCTTTCCAGCCACCAAATTCTGCAATTGATAAGAGAAGAAGGGGTAATTAGTAAGTTAAAGAGACTGAACTTTGAGAGATAGGGCAATTTGCATCATAACTGTGCCTTTTTAGACATGTTTACTCTTCCAAGGGTGCAGTTTGCACGCCACTAGATATGTTTTTATGTTACTAACTCAGGGACACATCTAAGGCAAACACACCATGCTTTTCAATGGAACCCACAATTTTATACCACTGGAAAATCTACTGACTGCTAAGTCAGCTAAAAAAACTTGTGGCAAGTCCATACTCCACCACCCTAGACTAAGGCCCTCATTACAATTTTGTCCAATTCCATTGACCGCCAAAGCCGGACCCGCCATTCGACTGTACTGGCGGTCAGCAGACTGCCATATGAGTGGTGGCTGCTAACCACCATTTTTGACGCGGTGAGCGGCCATCATTTGTTCTGGTGGTCGACGGTGCAGAGGCTGTTCCCTCACCGGCACCACCATGCCAGGAGGACTCCACCCGACCGGTGTCCTGCTGGTGTGGTGGTGGCGGAGAGGGAAGACCGCCAGGACCCATCCCCTCCCAGACGTCTTCTTCGACAGATGAGGTGAGTGGGCATCCGAAAGGGGGCAGGGGGCCTGTGGTGTGTTTGGGCTGTGTGTGTGTGTGTTTGCGGAAGGGATGCTGAATGTGTGTGTGTCTGTGAGTGTATGTGTATGTGTGTGTGCGTCTATGTGCGCATGTATGGGGGTGTCTGTATGGATAAATGTGAGTGAGTGGGTGTGTCTGAGTGCATGTATGCATATGCTGAATGGGTGTGTATGTGAATGCATGCATGTATGAAGGGGTGAGGGTGTGCCTGAGTGTATGGATGGGTGGTGGGGATGTGTGCATGTGTGGTGACGTGTGTGTGTGTGCCGGCGACAGGAATGAAGATTTCTTTTGCCGGGTGCGTGACCGCCAGGCTTTTCGTGGCAGGGGGACCGCCACCGAAAGCCTGGTGGTGTGCAACCTCGTAATCTGGACGGCGGCCTGCCGCTGGATTGGAGGAGGTCACGCCGGCCAGTGTCGTATTTTGGACTCTTGCTCTAGGCAAGACCGCTGGTTTAAGGATGACAGTACTTTTGTTTGTAGGTGACTATGCCTATCCTACAACAAGCCGCAACTGTTGTCCCAACCATACCGGCTCACTAGCAGCACCTCACAAGAAACACAATAGTAAAAGGTGATTTGTGGCAGCCTTTATGCATGGACTCGAGAATAAGACATCTTCAGGGAGTGTCATGGTTAAACGGAGATTACCCCTTTCTCACAGATATATCATGTCTCATACAAACACAGGCAATGACAAAGATGCAGTAAAGTTTCAATAGTCTTTATTTAATACAACTGCAATTTGCGATATGTTGCATGGGCTGCAATGATTATGATAATGAACAGTGCAAGAAACAGAATTGTGAAGATGAGAGTCATCATCACAAAGACCCCCACCATCTTGCAATGCATGTGAAAGACATAAGATGTGTAATATGCCCTAATACCCTAATGTGATAGGCCTAACCTCCTACCTAAAGGAGAGCTGGGTTTGTTAAACCTAATCTGCCAATGCAATGTCCATGAGAGGAGCCCCCAACCCTCGTCACCTTGGAATGAGGTCTCTATCTCAGACTCCGCAGGGACATGAAGACTGGCTCAGTGTCAAGACGACGTGCAGCATCGATATCAGCGATGGTGGCGATGCCCTCTGGTCGGAATCCCTCTGATTATCTGTCTAAAGTGTGATGTATTTATACAGATCTACTAGGACCCCTGATGTATGTGTGTTCCCAAACAATAGATAACAGACATGCTTGAGACAGCAATTATTATAAACAAATCCCTCAAAAGTATAGAGAGGGAAAATCCCTAAGTATGAACACCTTCTGTTTGTTTGTCTTTGTTGCTTGATCTTCACGTCTTAGCTCGGTGGCACTGATAATGCAAAGCATAACAAGCGGCCTAACTATCAACAAGGCAGCCATCTTAAATAATTAAATGGGCTAAGACAGAGCAAGCTAAGTAGGTTAGAAATCACTAGGTGACGGGGTTACGAGTCTGCAAGCCAAAGGCTAAGCTAACTCCTATAATCCCATTAAAATAAACTAGGATTCACTACACCCTCCCAATTGCTGTAACAGGTATGACGAAGGTACAGGAACCCAAACGCTAACATTGCTCTGAACTAAAAAGCTAAAGCATAAAACGTAGCTAAAAACTCTTTAAAATGTGTTAGAAAAGGAATAAAACAGTTCAGCTGAAATTCATACAGAGATGTTATTGTCAACCATGACAAGCACAGCGTGCCAAAGCAAATTAATTTAAATACATAATTTTAATCGGGAATGGCAAGCCAATTCATCAAATTATTTGCTGTATGCGTGATCTCGAAGAGTGTCATCGAAGTCACCAACCAAGGACCCCAAAAATGAGTCAACATCATCTGATGTTAAATTGAGTGCAAGGCTGACAACCGGATCCACAGAGCAGTAGTGAGCAGTAGTCTCTAGTGTAAAGTCATCCGTTGCAGTGCCGTCGTCCATGGTAGACCTTAAAACGGAAGGCTCATAGGTGACTTCGCGGAGCAACGTCAGTCTCAAGGGGCATGACCGTGTATGAACCCTCATCGCGGACATCAGCAGTTCGTGGTCCACAGGAGATGTTGGTGCAACAGCAACACAGACCATAGGCAGATGTTTAAAGAGGCACCATATGCAGTGGAAACCTGGTTGTACGCACCAGAGACGGGGCCGAAATAACAACGACCAGTCATGCTCCAGTTCCACCAGCAAGGGTGCACCGACGATCCGAACTATGCGTTCACGGCACAGAAACAACCTCTGCGAATCAGAAGAAATAGCAGTAGTAGTCCGCCAATCAAAGCCAAAATTATTGGAAAGCCACCAAACACACTTCAAAAGAGCAAATGGATGGCCGACGGGATGACTTCGAAGACAGTCTGGAAGATGGACACGAAACCAGACCCGACAGCCTTAAAGAAATGGACAATCCCAGTAGTGCTCGAAGCATTGAATATTCTGGATACCAGTTCTCCAAAGTGCTTGGGGAAGTTGGTATTTAATAGGGATTGTATCTCGGCTGATGATCTCGCAATCTGGAGAGCATACGTCTCTTTTGCGGATGTGAAGGCGACCTGTTTTCGAAACAATAGCACCTTTAGCCTGCTCAGCTTGTCATGGTTCACATTATTAGTATCTATGTGGGGCCACATGTCAGATTCTTTTATCTCTCGTGTGGGGGGGGGAAAAACATGTCCACAACACGTAACAACCTTCGAGACCAAGATTATGTAGGCAATACCTGGACGCATGCCGCAACAACTTTGATCGTTCAGTACCACATAACTTCCATTGGAAAGTACATGAAATAGTGGGCAAATCAAAGGGACAGGAGTACCCTTCAGTAAACAATCCAAGTTTGCAACCCTCGCATTGCAAAGACCGTAAACGAACACCTGCTTACATATCACTGAATGACTAACAGCAGTCTCACATTGGCTTCCGCTAAGAAAGACCCCTGTTTTGCCGTTCAGACATTTATAATCCAAGGGCAACTCCTAATGTTCCTTAATATAGCTAGCTCCTAGTTGCTCGTACCTTCCCACTGCAAGATGTTTCAGGCAGCTTGAGAAACGAAAGGTTGAAATGGGTAAATTAATTATGCCATGAAAGAGCCAGATAGTTGAAGGACTCTCTGCTACCGTGAAGGGCAACTTATCTAGTTTTTCAACATGAAGCATGGTGAAACTAGCCTCCCTTTTAGCCATTGTCTGTTGTTCTCTGGAAAAATTAAAAGCAGTGAAGAATTCACTCACGTTAATATACTTCCATGGAATACGGCCATTTATCAGTGTCTGTAGCGTCCAACCCAGCTGCATGATGGAACGTAGCTGTGTCTGTCCATGATATAACTGGGACAAGTCTGTCTGAGTGATATCAACAGCAGACTACACTATATTTGATAGTGAATAAATCCTGTTGGACAGAGTATTCATGCCGTTGTTGACAACCGGTAAAGCCTTCTCTAAATTTTCCTTATCTAATTGCCGCAAACGCGCAGCAGCCTCAATTTGTGAAAGTTTCCAAATTTCATTGTACATAGCATATAAGAACCTTTTCGAGCGCTGTTCTCTAGGATCCAGCAGAAAATCCTGCAAGTCTACCTCCTCAGAAAGAGTGTTCAGATGTTTCTTAACTGCGGCTAACGTGTTATTCTGTACACATTGCTGGCACAGTTTATCCACACTGTATGTCGTAACTATACCTGTATGTTGACCCGATACAAAGCGAGGGTCTGGCCTGTTAATTGAAAAAAACCCTGAAGAGTTCAAGTAACGCGCTTGACACTCATTAGTGTCAGTGGGCCATATTAACCACCCGCCGGGACTGGAAATTGAAGAATTATAGGTACCAGTCTTAACCATTGCATCTAGCCTTTCCCCAGTGATATTAAGGAAATATTGCCAATCTTTAAACCTTGCTGGAGTGGGGATACTGGGCGTGTTCATGTCTTTAATTTTTGCTAATCCCAGACATGACGTCTGCTGAACAGTGTCATTCAAGAAAATCATTTGCACAGGAATCAGGCATGCTCAAAATAAAGCTTCCCTACCCTGTATCTGCCAAGCTTGTGTTCCCCATACACTTTTCAAGTCAATAGTGCTCTTCCAGTATTCGTAACCTTCAACTGCAGGCCGGGAAACAAAGGGATCTGAATAAATCAGTTTTGTGTCAGTTAGCAACATTTTCCTAATTTGTGCTGGAGATATTTTAAAATAATATGACTCTGCTTGTTTTGTATCATGCCCAGAGAAATATGTAAATTTATCACTATAGTATTTTGGGCTCCCAACTGGTGGTGTAGAACAGTGTTCCCACTATGTGTAGTTTAATACTGGTCTATATCTAGTGGCACGGTGTAGGTAGTAATGTCCCCAGTTGTTATAGCAGAACATTTCCCCATAATTCATTGTATGTTCATATACATCATCACTTTCAAAAGCGGAATAGTCCTTCATTTCAGTTAGCATGGAATCAACTGTTTGGACATCCCAATCAGAGACAACATCAGGTGTAATTATATCTGTCATAGATATTTTAAACATGTATGGTATTTGAATAATCTCTGTAGGCCCCTATATATCAAAGGGAACTTTGTCCCACACAATCCCATCAGAAATCGGTATTGCTGTAACATTACAAGGGACAAGTCTCTTCGGACCTTATGTGAGGAATGATATGGAGTTAAAACTTCATCAACAGGCTCAACAGAGGAGCGATCAGGAATATAGTGACCATTTATGAGCAAAAAGAAAACAGTCACAAAACCAACCCATAAAAATAATGCAGAAAATGTCAGACAGAGCCATAAATAGTTCCACGGGTATATTAAATAGTTCTTTTTAAGCCACTGATACAGCTTACTTCTTGTTGAAACATTGTCAATCACAGTAGTGGATGAGTCTGAAGAAAAGTCATCAAAGTCAATGAAATAGTCAGAGGTAGTCTCTGCAAACATGGGAGCCGTGCATTATTTGTACTTTGGTCCACTTCACGTGGAGGCTCTTGGTAGACAGTGTCGACAGTCTGTGAAATGTTTGTGTAAAAAAAAGCCAAATCTTGGACAGGAGTGGTCATCGAAGTGGTGACTGGAACTAGCAAAAGTTCATTTTCCGCCCTCCCCATGGTCGAGGAGGTGTCTGGAACAGCGTTGGACATTGTTGCATAGTCCGTAGTAGTGTTGTTCATCCTACTATGTAGATGTATGTCCTGTTGGGTAGTGAGAGGGGATCGGGAACCACCCAAGGGACCTCTTGGTCTACTGTGAAGGATCGGCCATGTGGTGTAGTTTGATGTCATCAATGGAGATAAATCTGTTTGTTCGAGAACCAGAGAGTGGTGGTAAGATGACAGTCCTGGTACCTTGAATTCCCAAGACTGGTACAGGTGCTCTGTATGATTGACCAAATTCCTTCTTCACAGCGATCTACTCATGAACCAGATCCCCAACTTTAGGAATCCAGCCAGTCAAAGTTTTCGCTAAATCCCTTATTCCTAAAGTGGCAGCACTGGTAGATGATTTATCATCACAAAATTGCTGAAGCGCCTGTAAGACAGTGAGACGTTCATTTATGCCAAATGGTGTTTCTGCTGCCACCATACCAGAAGCATCAAGATCTGGGACATACATAGGTATCCCAAAGAGAACCTCATAAGGAGTGCGTCCCCCCAAGGACCGTCTTGGCAGATTATTCAGTGCTCTCTGGACCCCATATAGGTGATGTAACCAACTATGGCATGAACCTAATACTCAAGCTGTTAAGGACTGCTTTAGATCACGATTCTGCCTCTCCACGACCAAATTTCCCTCAGGATGGTATGGTGAGGAGTAATGGAGTTCAGCACCCATCGTTCCCATAGTGTCCCTGAATGCCTTAGAGGCAAGCGCAGGGCCCTGGTCCAAGTGGAATGCTGCAACCGCATATGTACCGATAAAGATCAGCAAGTTTTTTATAACAGTCCGAGCATCAGCTGACCGCTGTGGCCATACCCCAGCAATCTAGAACAAGAATATACAGCAACTAAAATATATTTGTATGCACCATCAGGCTGTAAGGGACCACAATGGTCCAGGTACACAAACTGTAGTGGCCTGTTGAACACTAAGAGGGATGTCTGCAGTGGGTGTTTTATATTGGAACCCTTTATCTGCTGGCAAATGTCACAGCAAAGGACATATTTCTTTGTCCGTCTGCATAGACCAGGCCACCAGAAGCGTTCTGTAAGAGTGTTATCGTGGCCGATATACCAGCATGTACAGAAGCAACACCCTCATGCGCTGCTTTTACCAGATCTAATCTCTGGTCTTCTTTGGGGATCACTCGATCTCCAACCCCAGGAATTGTTGCGTAGGCAACATTCTGTGCACTGATATGGTAAGAATAGTTTGTAGGGTATCCCTTAGGAAGGGGCTTGCCTGCAGCCAAAGCTTTCACGGCAGTCAGTATTTCATTATCCAATCTCGTTTGTGAACGAGTCACTGCAGACACAGAAGCCATAGCCACTGCTGCTTTGGCTGCTTCATCAGCCAATGTGTTGCCGGTAATGTGTACTCCTACATGTTGGTAGCCCAATGTATGTGCTACATGGGCACACAGTAGCTTATCCTTAAGATCAGCCACCCTTCCCCCAATATTTGTGTTTAATGGTGTTCCCTTTTGAATTTCTAAACTTGTTCAACTTCAAATAATTAAGACAATCATTGTATGACTGAACACAGTAGTATGAGTCACAGACTATTAAAGTCAGGCTTCCTGGCTCAGTATCATCAAGCGCTAGTATAAGAGCTTTAAGTTCAGCCAACTGAGCTGTGCAGTCCCCTAAGGTCTGCGTGTAGGTATTGTGTGGGTGGAAGACTCCATCTTCCATCACTCCGCTCACTGCTGCGCAAGCTGCTGAGTATTGATGTTTAGTACCTACAGCCAGTTCTGCTGAACCATCAGTCTATATGACAGTATGGTATCTGTCTAGTGGCAAGATATCTAGCGGAGCGGGGTACTCTTGTTGGTACTGGAGAAACTCTTGTGTCTGAAGTTTTGGATCAAAAATGTAATCAGTGGCGGTCAGAGACGTTGCCCATTTAATCCAACGTGGATGTAATGCTTTAGCGTTGGGAACGCTTGCTTTCGTGACAGCCTCTAAGGCTGGCACCGGGGAGACAACAATAATATGTTTCCCCTGGGCAAGTGGCCTCTCTTTTATGACGGCCATCTGAACCGCCATCAGAATCTTTTCTGTAGGTGCAAAACGCTGTTCTGCATTAGAGTATAGATGCTATTTATATGCCATGGGTACTGTGTCACCCTCGTTGAAGGTGACATAAGTAAATCCAATGGCACCAACAATTATTCTGATGACCAAATTTGTTTTATTATCACGTGTGTGTAAGTGTTTAGCTTCTAGCATGTCCTGTTGCATTTCCCTAAGGATGCATGTGTGTTCAACTGTCCAGTGTCTTCTAGAAAAATTGGGCTGAACCAAGTCATAAAGTGGCTTGATACGTTGTGCATAATCTGGAATGTATGTTCTGCCAAAATTAAAGAAACCTAGTAATGACTGCAGTTTCTTAAGAGTGTTAGGAGGGTGCAGTTGAGCACATTTCTCTAGAAAGTGCGAGGCCAGGCTCTTTCCCTCGTTTGATAGCTCATATCCCGGGAAAAGTACACTGAGAAAGGCTATTTAACATTTTTTAAAGTTAAATTTGTAACCGAGGTCTACAAATCCCAAAATGATCCGCTCGACCTTTGCAAGATGAATGTCGAGGTCGACGTCTGTGAGATATATGTCATCCACGTAGGATAACGCCTCGGAATCAATATCATGTAATATTGATGTTACACGGGCTGAAAATAGCCATGGGCTGTTTTTATAGCCGTGAGGTAAACGACAAAAGCATTTCAGAGAGCCAAATGAGAATGCACTCAGGTCCCGACTTTCGTGTGCTAAGTTCTGGCAGAAAAAGCCATTAGATATGTCTAATGTTGTTTTATATTTTTTACGCACTATATTGTTTATTAGTGCTGTGCTATGTGAGTTTTGTATAGCATATGTGTGTGTATGACTATTTAAATGTCTGTAATCAATGACTATTCTGTATGAATGGTCTGGCTTTGCAATGGGGAATAACGGGTTATTCTTTGCAGATGTACAGGGCTCAATTACTCTCTGGTACTCGAGCTGGGTGAGCATCTCCCTCACCAGAGCTTTCGCTTCATGTTTGACAGGATATTGTGGCTGCGGTTGGGGTGTAGGCCTAACGGGAATAACATGACAAGGAGACTCCTTGTCCTACCCTACACGATTGCAGTATAGCCCATTCAGCAGCATAGGCTTCTTTTTCTGCTTCCGGAACAAGATCCGAGAAAGAAGGCAAAATGACATCTTCCCCATGCGGGAGCTTACGGACAGGTTCAGGTGGCCATTCTCTTGTGGCCAATAGGATATCACTAGTAAGTTCATCCCAAAATATTACACTAATGGTGCGCTCCACGTCTCCCTCTATCTGAACCCTGTCGGTGGGAGAACGCGGCCGTCCGTATTTTCGCATCCAGATGATCTTTCCGACTCTGGTGACATATTGTGACCTCTGCTAAGCTGTCTAACAGAGTCACTGCCCACGTCTTGTTCCTCAACAGTGTTCTCAAGTATACTGGCATTTTTAGCTGTCAGTGTTGCCACCTTTTTCTTTTTAAACTGTGGCTTTTGCTGAGGAGTCGTTTCTTCTTTTTTAATGGTAGACTGTGGCGAGTCTTTCTTTTGTTTCACATATTCAGGACATCGATCAGGATGGCCCCCTGTCTCGCTACATCTATCTGGTGTGTCCTGAAAGGAACGAGAGGGATGTGAATCAGTATATCTGTCAGAAGTTTTAATGTTCTCCCTATTTCTGAGATTGTATCTCCTTTCGGAGATCTCCGGGTGTGGAGAATCAGCTCTCTTATTTCTTCTATCTTTGAAATCTTTTTGTTTTTCCCAGCACTTCTTAGGGCCCTCTTGTGCCTGCTTTGTACCCTCCGTATGGGTGGTACCTTGTAACTCCAATTTCTTTGGCTTGGATCCCAAACTATCCCGCTCTATACTAGTATAGGTGTCGGAAATTATTTTCCGTAGCTGTCTCTCTTGTTCCTGATGTGGAGTTTCCCGGAGATGCTGGCATATTGCCAGTGCTACTGCTTCCCCTTTAATATTACTGAGTATTATTGAGGAAACCGCATCAAAGTTACGCATTAATTTCATACCCAAATCCAAGGCTGGTGCAGCTCCATGCTCATTCTGTATTTGTTTTAACTCCTCCGGTAAATTGGCAAGTGTCGGGGTAGCATGTGTGGTAGTGTATATAGCAGCGAAGACTGTACCCCATGTGGCGCAGTCATCCACAGAGGGAACCATCCCAAAGGGCAAGCACATATTGAGCAGTTGATGTTTTTCCTGTGGTCCCGTATAGGGAAACACAGCTTCCAGCTGATTAGTTTTCTGGGCAATCCAGAACGGTATTTTTTCCAGTTCTGTGGGTACTTTACCCATGATAGTATGCACTGTTTGTGGATTAATCCCAGTAGCCAATTGGGAACCACCAGGTACTGGCGGTGCTGGACGCGCTGGTATGGTGTTCAAAGTTCGCATTACGAACTGAACTAGTCGTCTATATAATGTCAGTAATTCCTTATATAAATCTCTCAGATCTGCTATTGTCATATTTTGTATGTCTGGGTGAGGCCTGTATGTGGAAAACATAGGCCACGTTGGTCCGTCATTACTTGAAGGACCTAGACTCACTCTTTGTAATATGTGTGGTAGGGAGCCTTCAAACCAGTTCTGGTGCTCTTGGTATGTGAGCGATATTTCATGATACTGGTATGCTCAGTACCGTTGAGGTACGTTCGCAATTTCATATGTGTGAAATGTATGTGTTCTCTGGTCCACCTCAGGAAAGGTGACGCAACAATAAAATGTTCCTGTTTGGTATGCTTCATTAGCTTCTATTAGAAGAGTAACATCCCCGCACTCTTCTGTAAGGCCATGCACTAGTAGGTGTTGTGTTAGAGCTTGTCTAGCATTCTCAGGAATGTTAATGGTGTTAGCCATATTTGTTTAGAAAAACAGAACACCAAAAAGGGGAGTAAAGTCCCCTTTTATGCTTTTTTGAGTTTGAGCTCGAACAACCTACAGCTTAATCAGGTGTCACCTTTTCTGCTGAGGAGGAATTTCCCAAAGACCACGGACGTCTCCGTATAATGGTACTCAGGGTACCTGTTGTCTGTGAGACAGTGATAGTCGGGGCATTCATTGGTGGAGCCACGTCATAGTTTGGACTCTTGCTCTAGGCAAGACTGCTGGTTTAAGGATGGCAGTACTTTTGTTTGTAGGTGACTATGCCTATCCTACAACAAGTCGCAACTGTTGTCCCAACCTTACTGGCTCACTAGCAGCACCTCACTAGAAACACAATAGTAAAAGGTGATTTGTGGCAGCCTTTACGCATGGACTTGAGAATAAGACATCTCAGGGAGTGTCGTGGTTAAACGGAGATTACCTCTTTCTCACAGATATATCATGTCTCATACAAACACAGGCAATGACAAAGATGCAGTAAAGTTTCAATAGTATTTATTTATCACAACTGCAATTTGCGATATGTTGCATGGGCTGCAATGATTAGGATAATGAACAGTGCAAGAAACAGAATTGTGAAGACGAGAGTCATTATCACAAAGACCCCCAACATCTTGCAATGCATGTGAAAGACATAAGAGGTGTAATGTGCCCTAATACCCTAATGGGATAGGCCTAACTTCCTACCTAAAGGAGAGCTGGGTATGTTAAACCTAATCTGCCAATGCCATGTCCATGACAGGAGCCCCCAACCCTTGTTACCTTGGAATGAGGTCTCTATCTCAGACTCCGCAGGGACAGGAAGACTGGGTCAGCATCAAGACGACGTGCAGCATTGATATCAGCGATGGTGGCGATGCCCTCTGGTCGGAATCCCTCTGATTATCTGTCTAAAGTGTGATGTATTTATACAGATCTACCAGGACCCCTGACATAGGTGTGTTCCCAAACAATAGATAACAGACATGCTTGGGATGGCAATTATTATAAACAAATCCCTCAAAAGTATAGAGAGGGAAAATCCCTAAGTGTGAACACCTACTGTTTGTTTGTCTTTGTTGCTTGACCTTGACGCCTTAGCGTGGTGGCACTGATAATGCAAAGCATAACAAGCGGCCTAACTATCAACAAGGCAGCCATCTTAGATGAATTAAATAATTAAATGGGCTAAGGCAGAGCAAGCTAAGTAGGTTAAAAGTCACTAGGTGACGGGGGCACGAGTCTGCAAGCCAAAGGCTAAGCTAACTCCTGTAATCCCATTAAAACAAACTAGGATTCACTGCACCACGGCGGTGCAACTGCACCGGCGTGCCAGGTGGAGTTGTGGACATTTGGCTTCAGCCTAACCCCACAGCTCGTAATACGGTGGTCTTCACCGCCGACTCCAAGACAGTGAGACCGCCATGGTGAGTCTGGCGGTCTCAGTACCGCCAGACTCATAACGAGGACCCCAGTCTCTGTGTGAGAGTCAAATTCTAAAGCAAATTGGAATGATGCATTATAGGCTCCAATGTTTGACATGGAATGGGAGTAATGATGTTCTCAGAGAGCACAAAGAACGCCAAGCAACAGTCTCTACATAATACGTTTCAAATATTTCCACATGCCTTACCATACTTCAATCAGTTTATGGAAGATGAGGTTACAATTAGTCCCTTGATGTGCAGGATGTGAAACACGTGTGAAGCAGGTTTCTTACATCTTGCCTGGAGCTGCCCACGCACATATCAATTTTAGGTGGAGGTGGCAACATCCTCTGTAAAATGATAAGTGTAACACTAACATTAGATCCAATATCATCTTTACTAGTCGGGTATCACCAGTAGCGAAAACATATAGGAAACTGGTTGGAAAGGAAAAAGCAAGAGATTTTTTGACCTGGTATTTTATATTAAGCAACTTGAGATATGTAATGAATAGCAATACCAATCCTCCAAGACGAGGGATATATGGGGTATATGGGTACTACTACACTACTATACTTACTAAAGACACCACCCCATAATAAGTTCAATTGCTGGGGTACCATAAGCACCTGTACCTGTTTAAACTTAGCATCATCGTTATTCTGTAAGTCTATATTGTCAATGTATAATCAGTGATGTAACTCAATGACACCACTGTCAACTAATGTCATGGTATTGGCTTTGTCTATTGTAGCAAGGTTGCTTACTTCAAAGTATGTTGTTCTTCGATTTCTACCACCAATGAAGGAGGCATGGAGAACAAGTGCCCGGCTATGACACACACACACACTGAAACACAAACATACACACACACACACACACGTGCACACACACACACACATGCACAAAAACACACATACACAAACACAGCTCCCCCCCCCCCCCCACACACACACAAGGTCTAAAAAATTCTGGCAACAAAACTAGGCAGCAAAGAAGCATGCATGGAAAAAAAATAAAAGATAGCTACCCTTCACTGGCATGAGTCGCTTCCACCCCAACATAAACTTGTGGTATTGCAGGGAAAGGATTGCCTAAATTTATATGCCCAAAATGTTACAGGGCCCACCAATGGGTCTGCCCTTTACGCACCACCTATAAAGCAGCAATGTCAGAAAAAAGAATAACCTTTAAATATGCCCAATACAGCCTAAAGCAACAATTGCCTCTGCAAAATAGTTTTAAACATTGCAGAAAAAACTGAATAATCACCTCATCCCCCCTATAAATGTGCAGGGGATGACATGTGCACTGATAACTCTGGGGAGAAAGTTTGTTAGGCACTTTGAGACACTAAAACCTTGAGATTTTTAACTCTGTTTTAGTAATGTGTTTCTCTGCTCTACCTTGCTCTGTTTAACTAATTTTTGGGCCCCATTTTGAAAGTTAGCAGTCTAGTTCTTTGTGGCTGTTAACTAGAAACTCTATAAATGTGTAGGGCAGCATGTGCACACAGCAGGCATGCACAATGTGCATGCTGCTGGCATGCTGATGGCATATAGGAAAGCTCTTCTGTACCTGTCCATGCTTATCTGTGAGCAGGGGCCAGAGACCCTACCCGTTTTCTTTCTTTACTATTCAGACTTGGAGCATCACAATTCAAAATAAATCAGTCCTCCCTTTAATTGAAAGGTAGCTGTGACTTTGTGGAGAGCAGGCTTACTTGGACGGCCTTCCCCTGTGGAGTTTTGTTTGGTCCACTCCCCACCTGGTTCTCTTCTGTCCAGCTCTCCACTTCTGCTTGCTCCCCCTAACAATTCCTATCCTTTTCTACTCATGGCTCTCCTCAATACTTGGTCCCTGACTATGCATAGCACTGAAATCTACAACATGCTGGAGAAGGACTCACTAGACATACTCTGTCTTTCAGAAAAGTAGCTGGAGGAGTTGCCTGATATTTTGGGGGCATTATCCTCTCAATGTAGTATTTGTAACATGAATAGAGGCTCACACAAGAGGGATGGGTGGGTTACAATCATTGCTTGCCACGCACTTAACTCATCTTTTGTGACTTCTACCACTATTCCTCAAGTTAACATTATGACAGTAAGAATTTAGTTTCCCTTTTTCTGTCTAGTGTTCATGGCTGTATATTGGCCACAGCACTGCATGACTAACTTTACTGATTACTACCTTGAATTAATATGCAGCTTTTGTACCTCACATAACGATCTACTGGTTGTTGGGGATTAAAAAATTTGGTACAACAACCCTCCAACAAGTTCCAAGGCCAAGGACACAGAGCTTTTTGAGCTCAGGTCTCCTTTATCTTTCACAAAACAGGTCCATTTGCCCACCCATGCTAAGCGGCATATTTTGATTTAGTATGATCACGTAATGCACCTATTCAGAAGGTGTTGGCCCTACCTTGCATATGGTCGGCTGCCTAACTCGTTCAATATGTAGCATTTCTGAAGACTGGCACTACATTGAGTAATGTGTGTCAAAGTATTTTCTGCATCTGGGGGAGGGTCAGCCTCCAGGCAGTGGCTAATATTACCCACTGCAATTCCTACCCAGTTCCCAACCCCTCTGTTCAATAGACTTCAGTGTTTTCTTTTAACTGGCTGCAGCACACCTGTGACTTACATGACCCAAAACATGTTCCAATGATACAACCTCCTTCCATACTAGCTCCTTCGTTCACTGATGAATTTAAAGTGCCAAAGCTCAAGCTACGCCAACTTAAAAGTCAGTGGAGTGAGAGCTGTGTCACTTTAGAAAGAAAATGTTTTAGTGAGGGTTGGAGGAGGCATTAATGCTAGCTCCCCAACACCAAACCCCCTTTTTATTATTACTGCATTCATTTAGTGGCAAATAAATGAAACAAATGTTTGAAGATATTAAATTAACTCATTTGTTCCAAGTGAGTAACCCAGGAGACAGAACCCTGTCAAACTCTTTTCAACACGTTCAGCACTTTTTTTCAGTGAGAAAATTAAATGAACTAAGGATAGCATTCCGACCTCTTCTCTGCCTCAACAGCCTGTAGAGAATGTGAACTGTGGCATCATTAATTCTCACTCCTTGATTCAGTTTCTCCAACTCCAGCATGAAACCTTATTTCTCTCATACATAACGTGCCATCTGTCTCCCTGGTGGGTGCTAGCCCTCCTACAACTATACAATCTGTGTCTGTCTTAATGGTCAACCCTCTCTTAGACCTTTTGAATAAGTCACTTGCTCAGGGCATTGTCCCTGACAGATATAAAGCAGCAGTGATACGTCCCTTGCTGAGGAAGCTGGGTGACAATTCTAAGCTGATGAAAAATTATAGCACCATTTGACTTCTCCCCTGAGCAGCCAAAATGTTAAAATGTTTTGTTACTCATGTGCTAAGCTATTCATCCAAATTTACTCATTGATTGAAGGGTGGTTGCTACCCAGTTCACAGTACAGAAGCAGTGATGCTTTCTATCCTCAATGCTTTCAGAATTGAACCTAGAACATGTGTCTGTGCTAGTTCTCCTAGATCTATCAGCCTCCTTCAATACTGTTGACCACACAATTCTGATGACTCGTCTGAAGCTGCCGGGTCAATAAGGTCCAGCTCTGAGTTGAATATCCTCCTTCCTAGGAGGCCATAGACAAGAAGTGCAGCTGGGGAGGTTTTGTTCTTCAAAGAACCGTGTCATCTTTGGGGTCGCCTGTGGGGTTCCACTGGCCTCAGCATTATCTCCTTTGCTGTCCAATGTTTACATCTGTCCGTTGATATTAGTTCTGGCTAGTTGTAGTTTTAGATTCTACATCTAATCTGGTGAATCTCAGTTCATCTTCTGACTTGATGGTTCTGCCCAATCCCATCAGGAATTTCAGTCTACCCTGAAATTCATTTGAAAAATGATAGCTAACTCCCTCAAGTTAAATGCTGATAAGACTGGGCTGGTTATTCTCAATTACAGGATGAATCTCTGGGCCAACTACTATTGTCCATCTGAGCTTGGTGTTCCTCCTGTCCCAGCAGCCTCTGTCAAAAGCCTGTGCGCTGTGATAGACAAACAATCGACTAATTTCCAAGATCAAGGGAGTCATAGCAAAGTGCTTTGGCCTACTGAAATCCATTAGGAATGTCACTCCTCTTCTGTGACCCTTTGAAAGAGGCTATTATAGCAGTAATTTTGTATACAAACTCCCAGTATTTGGGGCTCCCTGCAACTACTTTGCACAAAATACAAACCATCTAAATTACAGCAAGGATAATATATAAATTACATATATATGCTCATATCTCTCCTGCCTCAATGAAGCTTCACTGGCTCTTTTTAAAATGGATTATATTATTTACAAATCTATTCATCATGAACAGGGTCTAGCCTCAGATAAGGATCCCTCTATTCAAGCAACAGACGGCGGGAGCCTCTCTGTACTGGCCCTCATTTTATGGAACTCTCGCCTGGTCAAGCTGGAACCTACTTTCTTGAGGTTCAGGAAGCTTTTGAGGGCCTGGATGGTTAAGAAAACTTTTGATTATCCTGAGCCTTCCCTCCTTTCCCTCCTAGTTGTCTCAGCACCAAAAAAACCTTTAGTGTATGTGTGCTCTATAAGTATTCCTAACACAAAAGAATGTTCACAAACAAAGTGATGAGCAAGCACACTGGAAAGGAAATAGATGAGAAAAAAGCAAAATGTCTGACTTTATGGGCCAGGACTTCTGGAGCTGCCCTGACTATAGCCACCACAGACAAATGCAGACCAAAGACAACCTACATCTGCATGAATCCAAGGCTTCTACATAGAGGCGGTTGTTTTTAATAATACTTGGTGGGTCGGGGGAGGGGTCGCATGGTGGAGGGGGGTGTTCACGTAGGGAAGGAGGGCGGAGGGAGGGTGTTCACGTGGGAGTGGAGGGTGGTGGGAATAATAAAAAACAAAACCACTTACCTTAAGAAGGCTGCCTTTGTGTTCCTCGCAGCCTCAGTGCTTCTGTGCATCTTCTCTCCCAATCCAGTCCTGACGCTTGTGTTAGCCAGCCTGAGAAAAGCACCTGGATTGGTCTGGGTAGCCTGAATTGCCGCTCAGATGGGGACTGGGAGACTGCACTTGTTCTTTTTAATGCACAGCCTGGGTGGAGACTTCTAAGTGTGCACGTCGATTTGGCCGGCCTTGGAAGGCCAGCCAAACCGACATGTGCCCTTAGAAGTGCACACTACCCCCACCCCCCAGCCATGACCTACGAGGAGGAAGCAAAAAATAAAATGATAATACAGTGGTTGGATTATTGTTTTATTTTTCTGCTGCCTTTCTGCAGCAGGGTGATGCTCCTCCACAATAGCCGAGGGGCCGCCTCTGCCTCTACAAGTACCTAAGATGATTTAAAAAAAATACTCCTAGCACAACAACAGTGACAATTAGGGGTGATATCATGCCCTCGGAATTGGTGGAATTAGTAGACTCTACATTATGCTTGTAACACAGAATTTCTGCCAAGTTTCGCCATTCGTTTCGTGGTGGAATTTTGTTTCTGCAAGGCTCCCGAAATGGGAGATAGCGAGCATGAACACAAACAAAGTGGAGAGCAAACACATGGGGAAGGATGTAGAGGAGAACAAATTAAAATGTCTGGCTACATGGACCAGGACTCCAGGAGTTACCCTCACTATAGCCAACACAAGGCTTATGCAGACCAGAAAATAACCTACATTTGCATGAATCCAAGGCCACCTATAAGTCCCTAAATTGATTTTAAAAAATACCTCTAGCATAGCAGCAGCAAGAATTAGGGGTGACTTTTGGAATTTGGCAACTATGCATTACGCTTGTAATCCAGAATTCTTGCCAAATTCTGCCAATCATTGCGTGGCGGAATTCTTTTCCTGTGAGGCTCCAGAAATGAGAGCTAGTGAGTATGAGCAAGATTTGATGTCACTTAGCATGTTTTTATAATGCTTGAGGTTGTGAGGAGGTCTCTAACGGTCGTGGTCAGGGGGCTGCTACTCGAGTAGATTGTGTAACCCTTGAGTAGATTTTCTACTTGAGCAGCAGGTAAATCATCTCAAATGGCCCAATGCTCTTGCACACTGCATAGTGTAGTTCACGCTGATTTTTCAGTGCTGCTTGCACTACCGCCACTAAATTGCAGCACAAGCAGCACAATGTGCATATTTTCCACCCATTGTCAGAACCTCACACAGTTTTTATATAATTCTGCAAGTTCCACCCACCTAAAGTGAGAATATGAAAAAGATATTAAAAAGGTACATCAAAGGCTTACTGAAGTCTAGGCTGCAACAGCAAAATAACAACACAGTAAAAAGACAATTCTTGAAAACACAAACAAAGAAATGGAGGGAATATATATAAACCCAGGCCTCCATCATCCAAAAAATGTATATGATCACATATTCCCACATTGGACCCTACTGCAAACTCCTGACTATTCAGCAACAACAAGCAAAATGGAAAAAAAACAAAAAAGGAATAGAAAATAATTATGCCTGCCCTTCTCTAAACAGCAAACATTTTGCAGAATACTACATTTACATTATCTTATTTTCAGTAGAGGTTGCTGACAAAAAGAGAGTGATGCTTTCCCTCTAAAATCCAAACCTGAAATGACCAATGGCTGAACAAAGCAGAGAGTGGAGTCTTCAGGATAGGAAGCGGAGGTTGATATTGCATGTGAAGTGTTCTTCTAGTCCCTGTGGCACTGCCCATTGAAACAAAATTATTTTTGCACTGACAAATTACCCAAACGGTCCCCTAGAGTAAAAATAATTAGCTCACAATGTATCTATAAGCTGATTTTCAGTCCCCATATTTAAGAGAACACCTGTGCACATTTTGTTCAGGTTGATTGTGTGGTTCTTCTGTAAAGAGGTGTAGCAGCATGATCTCAGGCATTAAGGCCTTCATTATGACATTGGCGGCAAATCCCACTTACCGCCATGTCGACTGATGCCAACATAACGCTGCGGCGGCAGATAACTGCCAAGCATATTATGTAACACACATACCAATCCATCACTATACAGCCACAAACACAAGTCCGCCAGCCCAAAGGTCTGTGATAAACTGGCGGTATCCAAACCTACACCGTTATGCCAACAGAACTACGCCCATCACATTATGACCCACAAATCACCACGGCGGACATTCAATGGCGGTAAACCATTGGGGGGACATACTGCTGCGCTCAAAATACACACACTCAAACAAAGCTACACAACATTGGACAATTGAAACTACACACGCCTGACACCCATACACACACCACACCCACACACCCACACCACTATAAAACACACACCCACAATACCCACATTCCTTTACGACTACAAACAATTGCCACCAGAGAGAGATACAGCAAGAGCACCCACACAACCAGAGCCATATAACACCATCACCTATACACCATCCATGCACCTTACATCACACACCCCAACACATCACCCACACACCCTCACCCACATCACTCACACTACACCCATGGCACCACAACAATAGTCCAGGTTCTCAGAGGAGGAGCTAAGGGTAGAGGAAATCATTGGGTAGAGCCACAGCTATTTATATTACAGGTGCATCAGACATCCTTTGCTAGGAAGATGGAGCAACGGCAGAGAATCGTGGACAGGGTCAACGCCGTGGGACAGCACCCCAGAACAAGGGATGACATCAGGAAGAGGTGGAACGGTGCATTCCATGGCAGCAAGACACCAACTAGCTGTACAGAGGACTGGCGGTGGACCCCTACTCCCTCCCCCACAACTAACAACTTGGGAGGACCAAGTCTTGGCAATCATGCATCCTGAGGGCCTGGCAGGAGTAGGAGGAGGACTGGACTCTGGTAAGTCAAATCTCTATTACTATCACCCACCCTACCTGCATGCCATCACAAACCCCCACTCTTACCCTCACTCCCTTCACTTCACCACCTCCCACATACCCCACCATCACAACCCACTCATCCCAATACCAAGCCCTGCATGTAACACCAATACATTGACACCCCTCACAGTCCTCCATGGACACCTATCACCGCAATGTGCACACTGGAGAGAATCACCTAGCCCACCAATAGCAACTCACACAAAGGCAAATCTGCCATGGCAAAAACAACCATAGAGGGCAACATACCCATGCACAATATTTCACACGCAGAAACAATAACACTGCATTCACATCCTCACAGGTACCCCAGCCAATGTCACCGGAGAAGAATTGCCAGCATCATCCAGTCCCCCCCCCCCACAGAAGAGGCCCACAGTGATGACAGCAGCTCTGGTCAACTGGATTTAGATCACCAACCTGGCCCATCAGGGATCTCCGGACAGTCGGTCACCCAGGCACAGTCACACACCACCACAGAGCCTCCCCCTCAGGAAACACCACCAAAGCACCCACCTAGCGGGCCCATACCTCTGTCCTCAGGACACGTCAATAAACAGTGTGTCCACCACTACTGGGACCCCAGGCCACCCCACAAACACAGGGCGATCAGAGATCTGAGGTCAGTGGCAGTGGGCACACGGTTCAGGGGACAGAGGCACAGGACAACAAGGAAGCTGGGAGGACTGCTGTGTGACAGGGGAGGATAGGCATACATAGGAAAGACCTGTAGTTGGCTGCAGTCAACATACCAGGAGCGATAGTGGGCCACAAATAACTGCAAATAGAGATGCCAAAGGGTACAGTGAGTGGCCATAGAAGTGGAAAAAACAGCCTGTCAGTGACAATGTCAATCACAAAACTGTCAATTAAATGTGAATTTACACTGTCTT
Source organism: Pleurodeles waltl (assembly GCF_031143425.1). Classification (NCBI taxonomy): domain Eukaryota; kingdom Metazoa; phylum Chordata; class Amphibia; order Caudata; family Salamandridae; genus Pleurodeles; species Pleurodeles waltl. The sequence continues at coordinate 603,801,047 of NC_090437.1, read as the reverse complement.
AACTGTGTGTCACTGGAAGTATTGACAAATTATTGCACTTCTGTTGTTCTCATCCTCATCCTCTGCCTCCTCATCTTCACTGTCCACAGGGTCCACTGCTGCCACACTGCCATCTCCAGCCTCCTTCTCCTGCTGAAAAGGCACCTGGCGACGCAAGGCAAGGTTGTGCAACATACAGCATGCCACAATGATCTGGCAGAACTTCTTGGGTGAGTAGCACAGGGATCAACCTGTTAGATGGAGGCAACGAAACCTGGCCTTCAGGAGGCCAAAGGTCCTCTCTATAATTCTTCTTGTTTACCCATGTGCCTCATTGTAGCATTCCTCTGCCCTTGTCCTGGGATTCCTCAGAGGGGTCAGTAGCCATGAGAGGTTGGGGTAAACAGAGTCACCTGCAAATATCGAGGGACAACTGTTAGCTACACACTAACCCTTAGGACCCACACCATACCCATACACCAACATATACTGGGTGGGAACCAGGGCTCACCTATTAGCAACACCCTGTGCCTCTGGAGTTGAGCCATCACATTTGGGATGCTGCTATTCCTCAGGATAAAGGCATCATGCACAGACCCAGGATATTTTGCATTGACGTGGGAGATGTACTGGTCCGCAAAGCACACCATCTGCACATTCATGGAGTGAAAGCTCCACCTGTTCATTTCGCCGGGGGCGACAAATGCAATCTCTGTTCCATCAATTGCCCCAATGATGTCGGGGATATGTCCAATTGCATAGAAATCAGCTTTCACTGTGGCCGAATCCTCCATCTGGGGGAAAACGATGCAGCTGCACATGTGTTTAATCAGGGCAGACAACACTCTGGACAGCACTATTGAGAACATTGGCTGAGACATTCTTGATACCAAGCCCACTGTCACTTGGGAGGAGCCAGTTCCCAGGAAATGGAGCACTGATAGCACTTGCACAAGAGGGGGGATCCCGGTGGGGTGACGGATAGCAGAGATTAGGTCAGGCTCCAATTAGGCACACAGCTCTGTGATTGTGTCCCAGTCCAGTCTATAGGTGAGGATAATGTGCCTGTCCTCCATTGTTGCCAAGTCCACCAGAGGTCTGTACATGAGGGGATGTCTCCATCTCCTATTCATCCGCTGCGGTTGCAATCTATGGGGCAAAATGGTGAGCAGCTGGTCATTATCTCTTAATACCAACCACTACAGTTCAATGCATGTTGTGATTGTAACAGTTTTTTGTTGGAGATGTCTAAATGGAGCATTTGTGTACTGTGACGCAGTTAGGATCCATGGCCTGCCCTCCCCCTGAAATGGCCTCTGCCTGTCCTGTATGGAGGGACAGGTGGAAATGAGGTAATTCCGCTGAGGTTGAGCGCCTTTGCGGGAGGCGGTCGAAAACTGCCGTGCAACTCCTCATTGGTTAACATTGGGCCCTGTGGGTTACAGTGGCCAATGGTGATGTATGCCGGCAGTGACAGTATGCAAAACGCGGACGTCACCGCCATTTGCTATCTGTTCACTCACTTGCTACCTGACCTTCAACAGGAGAGGACCTACACTGCATGTGCTGCTGTGACCAGTGTCTGGAACTGACCATGGCTCGTGTGACTGGGGAAAGGGCCCCTACCTTCACCTCGGTGGAGTTGTAGAGACTCATGGATGGGGTCCTACCCCAGTACCAAATGCTGTATGGGCCTCCAGACCAACAGGTGAGTACACTGTGAGTATGATGCATGGTGCGTGAATGCATGGAGTGCTGTGTGTGAAGGCCTCATGTAGGGGGTGTGTGGTGGATGGGCCCTGGGCAGCGTGCAGCATGTATGGTGGGCCATGTCTGTGCTATTGGGGATGGGAAGGGGCATGGTGGGCCATGAGTGTAACAGGCAGGATGGTCAGACTAATACCTTTCCCTGTGTCCATTCTCCTGCAGGTCAGTGCCTATCAAAAGAGGGTATCTGGCGTGCCATCGCCAAGGACATGCAGAGCACCCACTGTCAGAAATGGTGGGAGGACCTGAGACGCTGGGCACAGAAGACCATGGAGGCCCAGCTGGGGATGGTTTCCCAACGAGGAAGGGGTGCCCGTCGAACCCTGACCCCCTGATGACCCGCATACTGGCGGTGGCCTATCCAGAGCTGGATGGGTGCTTTGGGGCATCACAGCAGCCACAAGGGGGTGAGTACTGTGTCCCAATATACAACTTGCACCTGGTGGGGTAGGATCCGGGTGGGGGATGTGGGCCCTGTGGGTGCCCCTAGGCCAGGTCTGGAATTGCAGGGTTGGTCCCATGTTGGGCAGGGTTTGATTGTGAAAGTACTCCAACCAAGCTAGTAGGCATCCACTACTGGGCAGGGGTCTGTAGGTCTCAGGTATGCTGCAATTAGCATCAGGTGTCCCTATCCATGGCCTAGTGACTAGCATTGTGACTGGTAGTGCATTGCCTAGTGCGTAGGGCTGTTCCCTGTGTGTGAGTGTGTTGTGTACGCCAACAGTGGTGTTGTTGGCGCCATTGACCAAGTGTATCCTTTGTGTCTCTCCCTCCCCCAACTTTGTGTTTTGTCACCCTGTCCTTATGTGCATTAGCATCATCTGGCAGAGGAGCAGAGGCACCCGTGACAGGGGGAGCTGCATCCCATAGAACCCAGGATGCCGAATCCACCGATGGTGAGGGCACCAGTGGAATGGAGGGCGAGGGGAGCACCTCGGCGGAGACAGGAGGGGACAGTTCAGACACAGATTCCTCCTCCGATGAAAGCTCCCTGGTGGTGGCAGACACCTCTGTGCCCACCCCAACTACAGGTACAGCCGCCACCCCCCGGTACCAGCACCGCCCTCCCAGCAGCTCCTCAGCGAGTTGCCCGTGCCCGCTCACCCTGGAGGGTGGGCATCTCCTTCGCCCCAGGCACCTCAGGCCCCAGATATCCATCCTGCTCCCAGTGTGAGGAGGCTATTGACCTCCTGCATTCAATCTCTGTTGGGCAGTCAACCATTGTGAATGCCATTCAGGGGCTGGCAGCCCAAATGCAACAGACAAATGCATTCCTGGAGGGCATTCACATTGGTATGGCGGCCCAACATAGATCAATCCAGGCTCTGGCCTCCTCTCTGATGGCAGCCATTATCCCTGTTTCTAGCCTCCCCCCTTCAAATTCCTCTACCCAATCCCATTCTCCTCAATCCCAATCTATCCCCCCCAAGCACACAGTCAGACGAGCATGCACCCTGGACAACACACAAGACTGGACATGGCAAACACAAGCACCACACTTCATCCCACAGGCACTCACACAAACACCATCCAGAATCAGACATACCAACATTCACTGCCTCCACTGTGGCCCCCTCCTCCTCATTGTCCACCTCTCTCCAAGTTTTGTCTCCACTCACACCTGCATGCACTACATCCTCATCTACTATCACCATCACTAGCACACCTAACAGCACACACCGCTCACTGGCAGCTACAACCCCCACTTCCATGAACACGTCCCCTGTGTCCTCTCCTACTGTGTCTGTGCCCCCTCCTCCCAAAGTACAAAAATGCAAGCACTCAGACACCCAACAGCCATCCACCTCACAACAGCATCCAGCCCATCCACCTTCACCCAAACACAGCAGGCAGACAGACGCCTCCTACCACCACTCCCTCTTCCTCCACTCCCAAACCATCTCCCTCTTCCTACCCCAATGTCCCTAAGAAGCTTTTCCCCTCCACCATTCACCTCTTCCCTAGCCCTCCCCCCGTCCCTCACATCAGACCAGGGTGGTCAAAACCCAGCAAGCACCTCAGCCACCCAGTCCACGGGCACAGTAGTGTCCACAGCTAGTCCAGGTGGGAGAGGATCCCGGGCACCAGGCAGCCACACTGAAAGGGTGCCTGCACCAAGTGCTGCAAGGAAGGGCAAGGAGGCACCCCAACTGCTGCAAAGAAGGGCAAAGAGGCACAACCAGCTGCTAAAATGAAGGGCAAGGTGCAATCCCAGGCTGCTGGAAGGAAGGTAAAGGAGCAGTCCCCAGCTTCTGCAAAAAGGAGAAAGGAGCCATCCCCAGCTGCTGGCAGAAAGGGCAAGGGGCCTGCACCAGCAGGCAGACAGGAAAGGAGGCCTGGTGCTGGGACTCAGTCAGAGCCCCCACCACCAACCATGGTGGTTCAGCCTTCTGAGGCTGAAGGGGAAAGGCTGGAGCCTCCCCCACCACTGCCAGCATCGCCACCAGCACCACTCCCAGCAGCAGCAGCCCCAGTCGGCAGCCATCAAAGGCTGCAGGGGATGGGCTGGAGCCTCCCTCACCACTGCCAGCACCGCCACCAGCAGCAGCAGCCCCAGTGGGCAGCCGTCCGAGGCTGCAGGGGATGGGCTGGAGTCTCCCCCCACCACTGCCAGCACCGCCACCAGCACCACTGCCAGCATCAGCAGCCCCAGTGGGCAGCCGTCCAAGGCTGCAGCTGTCCGAGGCTGCAGGGGATGGGCTGGAGCCTCCCCCCACCACTGCCGGCACCGCCACCAGAAGAAGCAGCCCGAGTGGGCAGCAATCCGAGGCTGCAGGGGATGGGCTGGAGCCTCCCTCCACCACTGCCAGCTCCACCAGCAGCACCACCACTGCCACCACTGAGCAGCCGTCACCGCTGGCGGACAGTGTGTAGTCTGGCGTCCATGGGCTATTGTGCGGCCTGGCCCGAGCAAATCCTGTGGGTCTGACACCCAGATGAGAGACTGTGGCCTTGCACTCCCCAGGACCAAGCAGTGGGCAAATCAGCCACTTGAAAGACTGTGGCCTTGCACTCCCCAGGACCAAGCACAGGGAAAGTCACCCACTTGAGAGACTGTGGCCTTGCACTACCCAGGACCAAGCAGTGGGCAAATCACCCACTTGAAAGACTGTGGCCTTGCACTCTCCAGGACCAAGCACAGGGCATGTTGCCCCCTACAGGACCAGTGGTGTTGTACCATCTTCCGCCTGAGGTGCCCCCCCATTGCCCGTCCCCCTGAGGTACCTGTCTATTTTTGACCTGATGCCCCTGCAGTGTTCTCTCCATGTTGTTGCAGGAGTAAGGTGGGGCTTTGGACTATGTGATGTGGCCCTATGTCCCACAGACATTGAGGACTGGGCAGTGTCCCAACATTTGTAAATATGTATGTTCTTTTTGATTTTGATGCACATATTTATACTATTTTATCTTATTACACTCACTTTAATCAATTCTGTTTGTCCTTGCATTATGCCTGAGGGGCACGGGGTGTATATGTAATGATACTGCATCTGGTTATGTGTATGGTGTTGGGGGTGGGGTTTTTTCTTGTGTGTGTCACTCTCTTTTTCCTCCCCCCCTCGCATGTGTGCTAGGCAGCAGTACTCACTGTGGTCATCTTCGCTGGCATTGGTGTTTATAATGGAGCAAAAGGTAGAAGAGCATGGGGAAGACATACAACTCGGGCTCCATGGCGGCGTGGTTCTTCCCTGAGTCTCCACAGGTGAGTCCTTTGGTTTCTGAAATCTGTCTCCACCAGGCTTTTGATGTAGTTTGTACTGCCCCGGAAAAGATGGTTGATTAGTGTCTCACAATACAGTGGGCGGAACATTGTCTTCTGCCTGGCTGTAGGCGGTTACCACCGTGGTGCCTGTTGGTTTCGCTCTGGCGGTCGGTGTGTTAAAGTGGCTGTCTGTCTTAGCGGTTTCCGCCGTGTTCATAATTTCATATTTATTACTACCGGCCTGTTGGCGGTATTACTGCCACTTTATCACTGACCGCCAGGGTCATAATGAGGACCTAAGTCTTATTTTCATTAGGCAAAAGTCTGATGCTTTGTCATTTATTAGTGTAACAAAAATTACACCCACACCTGTTTTAGAAGTGCAGTTTGTGAATAACAAAAGGTGGGTGGGTATTTGTCCCTCCATAAACCACTACTTACCCTTCCCTTAATCCCTCTTTACCCCCACCCTAAACACTCTCCCATTTCATAGTAGGGGTACTCTATTTTGCAGCCTCACACATTTAATACTAAAATGCGAGAGTCTGTGTACAGGAACCTTGTTAATCGGGATAGGGACTTTCTCCTAGAAAAGACAAGAGAGGCAGAGATCTCTGCATGAGGTAAGTAATTAGTATTTTGTAGTAGGTCACTAGTACTGCTGCAGTACTAATACATGAACTACAAAGTGCACTTTCTGAATAGTCCCCTAAAGTATTAGTTACTATGTTTGTTTGTCAAGATTATTGTGCAGTGGTTCAATAAAGGGCTTGTTTGTTGTTGGCACCATTTCAAACTAGTTTCTAGTATTTTTCCCATTCTTCCATTCTTATTTGGTACCTAATCAATGTGGCTTTTTATTATACTTTGGTTTGTTCAGGTGGATATTTGAGACTGTTGGCTATATTTGATTTGGGAGAATTTTACACCTTATCCAGTCCAGAGAGCTGCATGATAGGTTAACCAGGGAATACCAGGAGAAATGCATATAGCGATTGCCAGGGGTTCCAGAGCCAGACTAAGGAGAAGAGGGGGCAAAGGGGAATACTGTCTATTATCCATGCTGACTTCGAAGGGGAAGAAGGCATGGCCGTAGCTATGGTCATGGGGTGATAGTACAGCCTCCAGATCCAGCTCAGGTACACTGGACCCATCCCACAGTGGTGCAGCACTTGGAAGAATTTATCCCACCCAAACCAGTTGGAAGCTTTCTCGGCATCCAGAGATATCTCAAGCTTTTTAAACCTTGTCATGTCAAACTCTCCGAAAGATGGGCAATAGAATACGGAGGTGGGAGGCCCACATTCACTGGAGGACAAATCCAACTTGGTCCTTGTGTACCAAGGATTTGATTTCCTTCGGAAAGTGTTGGCCAACACTTTAGCTAGTATTTTTTGGTCAACATTTAATAATGAGATTGGGTGGTTGCTGGAACAACCCAGTGGATATTTGGTGAAAAGGGTAATGGGGGCAAGAGTCTGTCCTCAGAGTACACCTTGCAAAGAAAGGGAGCCTGCATGTCCTTGTGTACATTATACTATTCAGAAGTATAATTTCCAACTCCAGGGCCTTGCCAAAGGGTAAACCAGTAATATCCTCAAGGATTTCTTCTGGGGTGATGTCGGTGTGTAAAACCAATCTCTGGTGAGCCAGGAAGCACTGGGTTGTGTTGGAATCTAGGAAAGCTGCAATGCCTTCGGGATACATGTGGTGTGCGAGGAGTAAAAGGCCTCATAATAAGTCCTAAAGGACTCTTAGTTGGCCAGCGGGTGGGTGGGAAACTGGACATAATCTCGCCGAATGGCTGGTATGACATGGGAAAAATCATGCTGCCACATCTGCGGCACCAGAAGATGGCCTGCCTTCTCCCCATGTTCATAAGCTGGAACAGAGCCATTTCCTCTTTAGGGGTATCTTTCTGCAGCAGAGCCCACAGTGTAGCTTGCAAGTGGGATCGGGAATCTTAGGCAGTGAGGGAGGTGAGGGTAGACTCAAGTTGAATCTGCTTACGCAAGGCCTCATTCTTCCGCTGAGAGGTGTCATGCATTAAATCCCACCCAGACTGCGGCCTTCTGGCCACCCACAGAATGCCTGGTGCGTTTATCGACCCTTCAGTGAGGTTTATAAGTTGTGGAGGTTAAGAATGCAACTGCTCCTATCCTCAGGGGCCTTGTAGTAGAAGAGGTTCAAGCACCAGTTGGGTGAAGGTGAGACAACTGCGCACAAATCAAGCTGAAGATGGATCAAATCATGATCTGAAACCCCAGAGTTGACTATGGCAGTATCCACGAGGTGGTCAAGGAATGCTGCACTGAGAAGGAAGAAGTCAGTTCTTGTCCTGGAGCAATGCACCCCAGAGGTATAGGTATGGTCCCTTGCAGTGGGGAAGCGCTGTCTCCAGGGATCCGTAGAGGGGAAGTCCAGATCATGGGGAAAACCCCTGTCTCTACTGGTGTGGTGCACGGACTAGTCAGACCAAAAACCTTCCCAATAGATGTTTTGTTTAGAATACTATTTAGTCATCCTGGTAGGAGCAGCATGGGTGTGTTTTTTGGAATGCATCAGGCATATATGGAATCAATAAGGAGGTCCTGGTCATGTATGAGTACCATAATGAGGATAAGGTGGCCATGCGGCTTACGCCAAACCCAAAGAGTTTTGGCTTGTAAGTGTTTAGCCAGCAATATGGCAACACCAACCTTTAAGGTAAGGTTTGTTAGAGGGAGATTCCTTCACCCCTGGCTAAACTTTGCATGCATGGTATTCCTATCCCACCCAATCCCATCGGAGCTTTTGGCTCAACCCATCTGATATATGGGTCTGCTGCAGGAGAGCTATGTCGGCCTTCAGGGAACGAGAATAAATACAAATATTCTGGTGCTTTGTGGAGTGGGTGCAACAGTTCACATTCAATGAGATCACTTTCAGATGGTGTCTGTAAAGGATGCCAGAGAGAAGAAAGCCTATGGCCTGGAGAAGAGAGGGAGGGGATAGTGGATAGGGACAGGAAGAGGGCATCATGGGTGGGTGTGGGGTGACTCACCATCAAGGAAAGAGAAACTTACTTTGATCAGGCTGGATGTGGGTTGGCAGACTGCCAAGGTGCAGCAAGCAGTATCTCCTGAGTATGCAAGGTATGGTGTAAGCAGGGGTGGCCGCCATGTCTCAGTTCCTAATGTGGTACAGTAGTGAGAGGACGACCAAGTGCATGTGGCCATCAATATGCAGGGTGGTGTAGTATGGGGTACATCAGACTGACTGGTCCCAGCAAGAGGTCAAGGCCAAGATGTCTCATCTGCAGGGTTAGTTGACTTTAGAGGTGAGTGCGACATGTCCCTCCAACAGGGCTCCTTGTGGGTAAGGTGAAGCTTGCTGCTGCTCGAACACTGCCTAGTCACCTCCTCCAGCCACTGCCATTTATCAGAGGAGGCCCCCAGAGGGACAACAGACCTGGGCAAAGTTAAAACATCGTCAGAACCTGTGGTGGGACCCAAGTCCATGTCAGTCAGCCTGGCTACATCCAGATGCCCCTCCAGTTGACAAGGATTGTTGTTAGACTTGGCATCCTTCATGGTCTCCCCTAACATTTTGCCTCTGTTCCCCAGGTTGTTGATGTGTACTGGACTCTGTTTTTCTTGTTTTTGTTACTCTGGGCACTTTACCACTGCTATCCAGTGCTAAAGTGCAAGTGCTCCTATGTAAAATATATGTGTAATTGGATTTCCATGATTGGCATATTTGATTTACTGGTAAGTCCTTAGTACAGTGCACTAGAGGTGCGCAGGGCCTATAAATCAAATGCTACTAGTGGGCCTGCAGCACTTGTTGTGCCACCCACATTAGTAGCCCTGTAAACATGGTTCAGACCTGCCACTGCATTGTCTGTGTGTGCAGTTTTAAACTGCCAATTCGACTTGGCAAGTATACCCACTTGCCAGGCATAAACCTACCCTTTTATTACATGTAAGATACCCCTAAGGTAGGTTCTAGGTAGCCCCATGGGCAGGGTGCAATATATCTTTAAGGTAGGACATATACTAATGAGTTGTATATGTCCTGACAGTGAAATACTGCCAAATTCAGTTCTCACTGTTGCAAGGCCTTTCTCTCTCATAGGTTAACATGTGGGCTACCTTTAAATATGATTAAAGCGTAGATTCCTTTTGGGAGCAGATAGGCTTGTGGGGTTTGGGGTCCTTGAGATCACAATTTAAAAATACATCTGTTAGTAAAGTTGGTTTTGAGATTGTGTGTTTGGAAATGCCACTTTTAGAAAAGTGGGCATTTTCTTGCTTAAACCATTCTGTAACTCTGCCTGTTTGTGGATTCTCTGTCTGGGTCAGTTTGACAGCTGAACTGTTTGCACCTCTCTCTAGATAGTGAAACAAAGGGAGCTGGGGTGTAGCCTGCATATCCTGATGTGCCATCTATGCTAGGAGGCAGGGGAGGAGTGGTCACTTACACCTGAAAGGGCTGTGCCTGCCCTCACACAATGCAGTCTCCGTAACCCTTGTGTGTGTCTGGGGCCTGGCCTGGGCAAGGCAGGATTTCACAAACAAGAGAGACTTTCCTTTGAAGTAGGCCTACTTCAAAGGCAGAACTGGGTATAAGAAGGGCACCCAACCCCCTGGAAATTAGATCACTTCTGGACATCAAGAGGAACTTCTGCCTGGAGAAGAGCTGAAGAGCTGAGGAGAAGTGCTGCCCTGCCTGTGACTGTGCTTTGTGGCGCTATCCTGCAGTTGCTGCTTCTGCCTGTGCAAGGAGACAAAGACTGGACTTTGTTGTGTATTCCTGCTTGTGAAGAAATCTCCAAGGGCTTGTCCTGAGCATGCCTCCTGTTGTTGAAGTCTCAGGGACATTTAAGACTTCTCCTGCCAGCACCTGGACTCTCTGCTGAGACTCCTGCTCTGCCAAGTGGTGCCCTATCCAGTTCCTGGGGCCTTGACAGGTGAAGCTGGCAAACCAAGATTGAAAATCCACGCAGAGATCTCAGTGCGGAGAAAATATTGATGCACCTTCCGAGACGCGGCTGAAAAACAACACGCCGCCGGCTTCGCAGCAGAAATCGAAACTCCACCGGCATCGCAGCTGGAAGATCGATGCATGGAGCTGGAGAAACGACGTGCAACACCCGCTGACGGAGGCTGATAACGTCACAACCCACATAGCGTGGTTTTGCTGATACCGTGCAGCAGGATTTTCGAAGGAAACCTCACCGGGCACGGAAAAACGACGCAAAGCCTGCCCAGACCCAAGTGCTTGCCCGGATTGACGCATCGCTCTCCTACAGAGAGGAACAACGACGCATGCCGACCCAACCGGAGGAGGAGAAATGACGCACGGTCTCACTTGCGAGTGAGAAATCGACACAACGTTAGCCTTTTCCGACACTCACTCGCCCGTGCATGTTATTTTGACGCTACCCAGGTACTCTTCAACACTAAAAGTGTTTTTACTGTTTTCTGAAGGATTTAAGACTCTTTCTTGCTTTTTAAATTCATAACTTGACTTGTGTATGGTGGATTTTTTTCGTTTTGGTCTTGCTTTGTTACCTGTTTTTCTAAACCTGTGTAGTGTCATTTTGTAGTGTTTTCACTAAGTTACTCTGTGTGTTGATACAAATACTTTACACCTAGACTCTGAGGTTAAGCCTGCCTGCTTGTACCAAACTACCAAGGAGGTGATCGGGGTTAACTGCGGGTGATACTCCTTTACCCTGACTAGAGTGAGGGTCCATGCTTGGACAGGGGGTAACCTGCCTGCCAACCAAAGACCCCATTTCTAACAATTGTGGAATTCCATCATTGTGTTGTGGTGGATGATCAGCATGATCGCTGGATCTAGGAGGCCATAGTGAATGACAAGTTGACGAAGTTGAGGGCATAGCTGGAGAAAGCATCTGTGGGTGGCCTGGGATTCCAGGGAAAAATCTTGGGACAGGAAAATTTTGTAGCAGAGTGTAGAAAGGAACCATTCTTTTTTACCACTTGTAGCACTTTCCAAACCTGCTGTTGTCATGCATGGGATGATCTGTCTCAGGCCCTCATGGAGCGGTGGTCTGTGTTGTCAAGAACTCCCTGGAACTCCAAGGAAGGGTTATAGGACAGGGAGGAAGCAAGCCAAGAAACCAATGATGTTGTCTCCTTCCAGCTTTTCTGGCAAACTGATATTCAAATGTTTTTCTTATGGGACCGGTCTTCTAGCTCCACAATTTACCTCTGGAGGGTGCAGTGATCTTGTTCCCAGTCGTTACAGGCTACTATTTTTTGTTGATCTTGTCCAGGTAGGATTCAGCCATGGTCAACCTGGCATAGAAGAAGACAGTGTCTTGAGGGATACACTGTGGCCCTCATTCTGACCTTGGCGGGCGGCGGAGGCCGCCCGCCAAAGTCCCGCCGTCAGGTTACCGTTCCGCGGTCGAAAGACCGCGGCGGTAATTCTGACTTTCCCGCTGGGCTGGCGGGCGGTCGCCTTCAGGCCGCCCGCCAGCCCAGCGGGAAAGAGGCTTCCACGATGAAGCCGGCTCGGAATCGAGCCGGCGGAGTGGAAGCTGTGCGACGGGTGCAGTTGCACCCGTCGCGTATTTCACTGTCTGCACAGCAGACAGTGAAATACATTTAGGGGCCCTCTTACGGGGGCCCCGCGACCCCCCCTACCGCCATCCGGATCCCGGCGGTCGGACCGCCGGGATCTGGATGGCGGTAGGGGGGGTCGGAATCCCCTCGGCGGCGCAGCAAGCTGCGCCGCCTTGGAGGATTCAATGGGGCGGCGGTACACTGGCGGGAGCCCGCCAGTGTTGCCGGTCCGACCGCGGCTTTACCGCCGCGGTCGGAATCCCCATTGGAGCACCGCCGGCCTGTCGGCGGTGCTCCCGCGGTCCTCCGCCCTGGCGGTCTTTGACCGCCAGGGTCAGAATGACCGCCTGTGTGTCCGCCAAGGGTTTACAGGTGTTCTTCACCACATCCAATAGCATGGTTTTGAGAGTTACAAGTTCCCTTGAAAGACATCCAGGGCAGAGTCTGAGGAAAACTCTGCATCTTTCACAGACTTAGGCTGTTTCTAAGCCTCTGTTGGAAATGGTCCTTTCTGCAGGGTCATCCCCAGGCATTTTGCGTTCCTCCTCCTTATTTTTCTGACTCCTACTTGCTGACTTTTAGGATTCTGGGCACTTTACCACTGCTGGTCAGTGCTAAACTGCAGGTGCTACTTACTCTAAAACATGGTAACATTGGCTTCTCCACAGTTGGCATATTTCATTTATTTGGAAGACCCTAGCAAAATGCACTATATGTGTCTAGGGCCTGTAAATTAAACACTATCAGTGGACCTGCAGCACTGATTCTGCCACCCTCTAATAGCCTTTCAATTATGTGTCAGGCCCTGACATTATGACGTTATATGTCAGGTGACCCTACTCAGCTGTATCGAGGAAAGTATCAAGCATCCAAATGAACTCTTCAAGATCGTCAAGAGTTCTCCTGCCCAGAAGCCACCGAAAACACAATCCAACCCACTCAGACTCTCTGTGACTTACTGGCTGACTACTTTCATGACAAAATCACAGTCATCTACAGAAACCTTCACCCCCAACCCACCAGCATGGAACACCTACTGACTCCGTCTGGTGACTTTCCCAGCCACCTGATCACTGACTGAAAACCACTATCCATCCAGCAAGCAGCAGCCCTCATGATTTCTTACTCAACGACCCATGCCCACATTACATCTTCAACCTGGGCCAGAAGGAAATCAGCAGCATCCTCACCCCCAACCTCAACACCTCCATTAGGACTGCCACCATCCCTGAAGCATGGAAGCAAGCAGAGGCCAAGACGCTCCTGAAGAATCTGTCTGCCGACCCCAACAAACTCAAAAATGACCGCCCCAATTCCCTGCTCCCCTTCATAGCTAAGGTCCTGGAAAAAATGACCGCCCCAATTCCCTGCTCCCCTTCATAGCTAAGGTCCTGGAAAAAACCCATCAACAAACAGCTCTTCAACCACCTGGAAACACACAATCTACTAGACTCCTTCCAATGAGACTTCCGCTCCAACTGCACCACAAGACCACCCTTATCACCGCAATGGATGACGTCAGGTCCCTCCTCAACCAGAGAGAAGGGGGCCTTGATCCTCCTCAACCCCTCTACTGCATTCAATGCCGTCTCCCACTACACCCTCTCCTCCAGACTCCACCACATCGGGATCCTAAGAAATGCCCTCAACTGGATCCATGCCTTCCTCACAGCCACACCAAGAAAGTCTGCCACCCACCTTTCACCTCAGTGCCTAAAAGCACCATAGGTGACGTCACCCAGGGATCCTTACTCAGCCCCACCCTTCTCAACATCTACCTGACGTCACTGGCAGAAATTGTTTATTCCTGTGGACTCAACATCATCCTTCATGCTAATGACACCCTACTCATACTCTCCCTCTCCAAAGAAGACACCACCTCAGAGACAACTTCAGCAACGCCATGACACATGTTGCTGAATGGATGAAATCCAACTGCTTGAAGCTCAACACGGACAAGACAGAGGTGATCATCTTTGGAAGCAACTCCTCCCCTTGGGATGACTCCTGGTGGCTGTCCTCGCTGGGACAGCCCTCGACCCCGACTGACCATTCCTGCAATTGTGACTTCATCATTGACAGCAAGCTCACCATCAAACTACAGATAAACGCAGTGGCCTCCTCCAGCTTTCACATCCTCTGCATGCTACAGAAGATCTTCAGATGGATCACCATCGAAACCTGAAAGACACTCACCCCAGTCATCATCACTTGTGGATTAGACTACAGAAACACTCTTTACGTCAGACTCCTCCAGCGCCTCCAGTCCATCCAGAATGCAGTGGCGAGACTCGGAGACTCGTCATGGACCTCCCCAGGCAGACTCACATTACCCCCCACCTCAGAGGTCTACATTGTCTGCCTGTGCACAAGAGGTACAAATTCAAGGTTCTTACCATTGTATACAAAGCCCTCCACAACATCAGACCCAATCTCACGATCCACAGACTGTCCTTCCACTGGCCCATCAGGGACCTCCGTTCAACAACCCTCACCCTCGCTCAGGTCCGAGAGTTCAACTCAGCCGCAGCGGAGGGCGTACCTTCTCATACCTCACTACCAAGATCTGGAACAACCCCCCCCACCCACCTGCGCACCACGCACACCTTCCTCAACTTCAGGAGGAAGCTCATGACATGGCTCTTTGAGGAGTAGCTACTGCTCCGCAGCGACAACCCACAGCACCTGGATATCACCCGAGGTGATATGTCACACTCTAAAAATCTAATGATTGAGAATGATTGATTGCCGCTGCAGAGCCTGTGTGTGCAGTCTTAAACTGCTACTTCGAACTAGCAAGTGTACCCATTTGCCAGGCACAACCTTTCTTTTTATTTCATGCAAGTCACCCCTAAGGCAGATCCTACTTAGCCCCAACGGCAGAGTGCAGTGAATTTAAAAAGTTAGACATGTACTTTTAAGTGTACCATGTCCAGAGAGTAAAAAAATTATTACATTCATTATTCACTATTGTAAGGCCTATCTCTCCCTTAAAACACCATTTAAGTGAAATTTCCATTGGGAAAAGGTAGAAAAATAGTGTTTGGTTTCCCTGGACTCGCAATTTAAAATCACAACTTATGATGAAATTGGATTTTAAATTATAAGTCTCAAAATGCCACTTTTAGAAAGTTGGGATTTTCTTACTTTAACTTTTCCGTACCTCTGCCTGTCTCTAAATACACATCTGGGGTAGTTGACAGCTGGCATTTGAGAATTCTCTCCAGATAGCCACACACAAAGGGAGCTTGGATTTGACATTGGCATCCTAATGGCCCATCACCAGGCTGATGGGCCATTAACTGGCTTGATGGGGGCGGAGCTTAGCACTACCTTACTTACTCCTGAATAGGGATGTGCCTCTCCTCACACGAAGGGCTGTGTAACCCCCTGTAGAGTGTATGAAGCCAGGGAGGGCAGGAGAGGGATCTTGTGGACTTCAGTGGACTTCAAAGGTAGGCCTGGAAGTTTCTCCCACTTTTCAGAACCAGGGCATCAAAGTATAAATATTGGACCTCAAACTCCATTGCTGTGTTGGCCTACTGCTGCTGTGTGCTGTGCTGTAGGAGGGACTGCCACTTTGCTATATGCTCTGCTTTGTAGGCCTGCTGCCTGCTATCTCTGCCCTGCAGCGAATGGGGCTGGACTTCCTATCAACATACTTGAACCCAAGAGTCTCAGAGTTCTGCAGCTTCAGGGACATCAAAGACTACTGGCAACTCTCCTGATGCTGCTGGACTCTGCCATCTGTGAGTTTTACCCTTGCCTGAGGTGCCCTCCTACAGTCCTGGTCCTCAAAGTGACTTCTGTAGCTACAAACATCAAAAAGCAAAACATCACCCTGAGTGCAGCAGAAATGTTGACACATCGTGTCCTTGTCATTGAAGCATTGCTCCAACAAAGGCACTGTTCAGCGGACCCCAAGTGGGTTCTGTAGTCTGCCTACCCTTGAGACCTCAAATAACCTTTTTACAGCTATAGACCCGAAGCACTGTCTTCATATTTAGTCTTTACAAAATCATATCTCAACATCTACTGGCTATATTTCTGTTGTTTTCATCTTGTTTTATTAAGATAAATATCTATTTTCCTAAACTAGTGTTGATTCTTCTTCTGGTGTCTTTCACTGTGTTACTGTAGTTTAATTATTGCACAAACACTTTTCACATTGCCTCTTGGGTTGAGCCTGACTGCTCTGTGCTAAGCTACTAGCGGGTGAGCACAGGATAATTTAGGGCAGAGGTCTTCAAACTGGGGGGCGGGCTCCCCTAGGGGGCCTCAAGTGATCCCAGGGGGGATGTCAGGCTCTGGACAAAAGAAGCATTATACAGATCACAGGGCTTTGTTTTAAGCAGGAACATGGTATTGCATTTTTTAAAATGTAACAGTACTTAACTGCAGTGTTTAAATCGGCCTAGACTTATTTAAACATTGCTATCTTTCTAAAATAATTGTGAAAAATTCTGAGGGGGCCAATGACTTATTTTTCAACTGGGGGGGCGCGGTATTAAAACGTTTGGAGACCACTGATTTAGGGTGTGTTTCCGACTTCACCTGACTAGGATTGTGGTCCTTACTAGGACAGGGTCATACCTCTGGCACCTAGAGACTTACTTTCTAACAGCCTCCATAAACAGAAGTGGCCTAGTGGGTATCAACATCGCCGAAGGGAGGGCAAGTTAGGCAGGGATGACCAAAGTCCAGGACTCCGTGATTAGGAGGGCCCAGCAGATACCCACGTTCAAGGCCATGCATAGCACAGGCATGATGGAGCACGGCATCCAACTGACCCTGGCAAGGCGGTACTCCAAAGCTTCATCTGGGGGAGGGGCAGGATCCGCACCCCATTGGATGTACCCTAGCCAGGCCCGAGGAGGCATTGTAACCAGCAGCCCCCTCCGTACCTGTATGCCAGCAGCACCACTGCACCTGCAGATCCCCCAGGCAATACAGGAATGAAGAACCAGGCCCCAAAGGGGAAAGGAAGGACAAGGAGCAACACTTCAGAGGCAGAGGGTGTCACACTCACACCTGGTTCCGACCGCGGGGGTGATGCTGGATCTCTTATCCCTGTGAAGGGCAGCCCATGATCAAGGAACCCTAAACCCTTAAATCATAAACTGCCCTCAACAGGAAGGGAGCTTTGAACAAAACCGGAAAAGATAGACTTTAAGCACAGGTCCTGCTCTGCTGCCTTGCAACACTGCGTAAGACGTTCTGCACCTTTTGTGTTAGTGTGGAAGTAGTGCCCTGAAAATAACAAGAAGAATAGTTTGATAAGAGTTCTCAGCCTTCAATGATTACATAGTTATTCACAATATTGTATACTTACAGGTTTCGCCACAAGTACTGCATGAGAGCAGGTACTAATCAAGATTAAAGACTAGAGTTTCTGGCACTTCCAAGAATCATTTTATTTTCAGTTCACTCCAAAGGTTTGTATACATATATAGTGTGCTCTAATAAGACCTCTCTCATTCTGAATATAACAATTTGTCAAGGATTACGGGTGGGCAGATTTCAGTTCTGATATAATTCAAAATCACAGCGCCCACTCTGTAAAGGAGTTCAGAGTGCTAAAGCTATAGAAACAAAGGTAGTGTCCTATTTCCAGAAGGCAAACTTTCTCTATTCAGCACTCAGTCTTATAGACAGTTTTAGGCTTAGGCTTAATCTAAGGATTAGTGTGCCCCAACCTGTGATCAAGAACTCAGCCTTTACTCTCCTACGTAAACTGGTATCTGGAGGAAGCCTTTATAGTTGTACTGCACGGAGCTGCAGTCCATGCCTCAGAGAGTTATTCCCCCAATGCTGCTCAGCCTCTCATGGTTCTCCAAGTCTCCCAGGCCAGCAGCCACACTATGGAACGTGGAGGTGTAGGTGCACCGAGGATGACTCACTCACGGCAGAGCCTCTGAAGTCCCAGTGGAGCCCCATGTCCCACCTCTCTCCTTCGGGGCCTAGGGCAAAAAGATGCTGGGATGTGAGGCCTCCTTGAAGGTGACAGTGCCACGGTATGTAGCTGGCAGGTCCTGGGTTCGGTTGAGAGGGCCTTGAAACAGCAGCGCAGAGGGTCTGTTGTCACGTTTGCAGCTCTCTGTTGGTGGGGGAAGCCCTAAGCATCCAGGGCATCCCATTGCAGGGTGCAAGAGACCCGGATGGTGGCAGGAAGGGGCAGGGTCAGCGCACTCTGGTGGGAGCTCAACTAGTGTGCCGCCATATTGTTCAGGCTTCAAGCTCTGCCCCCATGAGGTTTCTTTGAAGAATAGAACCCTTGTTTCAGAAAATAATTGTATAATATTTGAGAGCTGGGGTAAACATAGTACCTGATGACTCAGAGTGAGTGTACTATTAACTAAATGTCATTGCAGGCCAGACAAATAGCTGCATAAACCCTGAATGAGTGAATACCAAACAAAACAAATAACTATGTCCATCACATTCACAATGTCATTCGCTTAGGATTTGCCACTACAACCACTAATAAATACAAGTTTAAATAAATCACCCTTTTCCAGTTAATAGGGTTATGCCTCATTGAATTGCTTTTACCCTTGAAGTAGATACATTTGGGTCCTTCACCAGGAGGTCACTGACAGTCGATGCTGATTTTATTTTCATTTCCAAAAAGAGGCAGACATGTTTTTACAAGAAAATTAAATGAAACTGAGTCTTAGGGTCAGGATAAACTGAGAGGTCTCAGAAGAACCAAAAAATGCAGGTGTGCAGTTAACGAAAGCATAGTCAGGTAACATTCATAGAGACACAGAGATGTTTGCATTCAGAATGGTCACCAAAGCATTAAAAATATCACGTTTAACTAAACCTCTTCCATCCACCATCTGAATCATCATTTGTTGTTCATTAATTAATTAATGGAAATCACCTGTTATAAAAGTGGTATTTACCTATGCATAGCATTGTCCATTGAATTAACATGTAAGTGATACAGTCCTTTGAACCATCACTGTCAGCCGAGCATGGGATTGGGAAAGGAAGCATTTGTTACAGAAGCAGAGCTGTCTGTTGCTGACTGCAAATCCTGTGGATCACCTTAAGGTTGAATTATTTTTACTATTTAGCCACCAGACCAAAATGGCCCTGGACTCTTTAAATATCTGTCTGTGGTGGTGTTGCTATGCTAACAATCGCCTGTGAATCCCCAAACCCACATAGGTGGTTTTGTGACGTGCATAGATATGATAAAGTGGTTAGAGCACAGATAGGATAGAGGTCTAGTTATGGTCTTAGAATCCCAGGCCCACCAATAATGAGAAATGTGATTGCCATAGTGATAATATTGAAATTAAGAAAACTACTGAAATTCTACTGTGGTAGGTCTCTGAGGCTCACATGGACGTGAAATTGTAGTTTCCATCGTCATACCCTTAAAAAGCTGAAAACCTACAATAGTAGGTCTGTGTGGCAAACCTCAATGGAAAATTGTAGCTACCCTTGTACCACTATAAGAATCACAGAACCTATACCGATAGATATGTACTGACCATTTATGTGTGAATTTATAAATAACCTGATTATAGGCCTAATAGTAAGAACCTACAGAAGTAAATATATGAGGCACACCATGATGTTGAATAGTAGGTAATCAAGTGATATGCCTGGAAATATCTTTGGAAGCCCAGAACCTATAATAGTAGATTTGTAAGAACCACCCAGATGTAATAAGTGTTTCGGCTAGTGATCCCTTTATATGTAAACACAAACACTAGTACGCCTGTGAGGCCCACTGAGGGCTGGTGAGAGTATCCTGGAGACAACCTACCTAATCCAGGCACCACAGTAGTATGTCCATTAATTCATCCTGGGTTGTTATGGGTTATATAGAAATGTTGTTAGAGCAACTAGAGAAGAGGATAACTGCCCAGGGGCCCCTACCTTTAAAGGGGCTCCTTGGGAAAGTGATTTAACTCTCTCACCTCTGTCCATTTCTGTATCTCATCTTCTCCCACTCTCCAGTGTCATCTTAAAGGTTTTGGAACTCTGTTTTTTTTTTTTTAGTAATTCTGTTCTTGAACATATAGTTTAACAATTTGTGGGGCACTGTGGGCTTCAATTAGCACAAAATGGGCAATAAAATATACAATTATTCCAAACAGGGAGCCTCAAAATATGCCTTCCCCAGGCCCCAAAAAATTCTTAAGTTGACATTAAGAGCAACTTACATTTTATAGAGGCCTACTATGTACCTATAAGGGGCAGAGTTTCTGATCATAGGCCCTTTCCAGGCCCAAACAGTGAAAATATTCAGGAAGGCACCCTTTCCTCACTGCCTTTCACCTGAACGTCTGGACTGGATGATGGGAGGTCACCTGTCCTCTATAGCAATGTGGTTCATTGATATTCAACCTCCCTCTGACAATTTTTCACCACTTTCTGATGTTTTCATTTTATTTTCAATGTATTTACATTTATTTATTGAATATGTATTCTTTGAAGTCTAACTTGGTTGGAAACTTCAAGGATGTATTTCTTTAATTGTATTACTGTGTTGTATTTTGTTACACAGCATGCCTCATACACATTTTTCTGGGGGCTCATGCTACCCAGGCACAGTTGCCAAGGATGAGCAAAAGCCATCTTTTGGGAAACTGGCTTTACCTTTGTGGTTCCTTCTGTCTGGTCAGGTACAACTCACGCCAAGACTGGCACTTCCTTATCGCTTTAGGAGGAAACAGGATTACTTGTATTTTTTTGTATTTCTTTATTTGCATTTTAGTCTATAAACATACACAGAGGAGTAATAGAAAGGCATGATACATAGGCAACAAAATAAATCAAGTGGCAATGAGTACAGCTGAGTCCAGAGTCAATATGGCGTGGTAGAAATAGGTGTACCTGGGAAATTAAAGGTCTCAAAACAGCGAGATAATCACAGGATAAGCCAATGAAAGAAACCACATTACAGAAATAGTGCCACCAAGCAACAATATAACATTCTTTTAATGAGCAGCTGTCTGGAGGAATCAGCAAGGAAAATGTGTCTCAAGTATGTGGAGGTCTGGAGAGAAGAGGAGGGGGTAGAATGAACATATGTATATTCACACTGAAAATCCCAACAAAAGATATGTCCTATGGGTCATGGAGGTATGTGCATTAGGGACAAAATAGCATATTTTAGTCGGCACTTAAAGCAAAAGCTTAGACATACACTTGATGCCAACTGGGTACACATGTTACCATCCACAGGCATTCTCAGTCGTCCTCTGGTGTATGCAGTTTCTCGGATAAAGTTAGTATATATCCATCCAAGGTCCTGACAGGGTAGCATTTCCTTGCAATCTGTGACCTCGAATAAAGGCCTCGGCTTCAGCCACTGCTCATTTTTGAGTCACCTGGAACCAGCTGTTTTTATTTGACGGGTGTGTGGGGCCTTCCATTGCATATCGATTAGGTGTCTGTATAATACAGTCGCCAAGTCTATGAATATCAGATAATGTTTATTCTGTTTTGTGAGTGGCGTGATACCCAGTAAGCAAATCAGCGGATTTCTGAGAAATCCAGACCTCAATGACATCTGAGATCAATTCCTTTACCTGAACCCAGGCGTGTTGAAGTGGGGGGCAGTCCCAAACTATGTGAATAAAGGGTGCGCAGTTCAGATTGCATCTGAGCTATCTTGCTGAGGTGATATGGTCTGAGATAGGTCTGGTTTATACAATTAAATTGTGTGTATTTCAGGCATGCTCTTCAGGAGATTTTTTAGACTTGCATAAGGGCCATGGTCCATTATTGGGGAATAGGTATCATGGACAGGGAGTCCTCCCAGTGTGCCTTGGTAAGAGGTGGAGGGCCCCCCTTACTATTATGTAGTGTTGTTTAAAGGGTCATAATTGTCCTGCTGCCCATGCCATGTGTCAGTATGCATTGAAGTCCCAGCCCACCCTTAACGCCGCATAACAGAGAAAGAGGCCGGCCCCTATACAATATTGAGCACGTATGTTGGGGGCAGAAAGCAGGTTGCCTCCTGATACAGTGCACCTAGGTGGGACACTTCTGCGTCCTGTCACAGCATCAGGTGATATGTGTCTAGGAGCTTATATAATGCTGGTAGGCTCCATAGGGGTACCTGAGGTGTGTAAGGGTGCGAAACATGCTTGATGTGTATGTACCGATCCCATGTTTGTTTGGCCACACATAGGAGCATACTCGTAGCACCACTCGGTTTGTCCGGGGAGAATAAACATCCTAAAAGGTCTGTGTTACCTAGGAGTGACCTTATCATCCTATCATCCTCTGATCCAGTACCCGCTAAGCACCTAATTGGCCTTTGGAGTTACGCCACAGCGCAGTACAGTTCTAAGTCAGGAACACCCAGTTCCCTTTCTAAACTAGGGAGCTGGAGGATTGATAGAGTCACCCTTTTTTTGTGCCTGACCCATATCTGGGTTGACATTAAACCACATAGGGTGGCGAAGAAGGATGTGGGTGGGAGCACTGACAGGACTTAGAAAAAATACAATAACCTTGAGAGAACCAACATTTTAGCAATCAATGCCCTCCACATAGGTGACAGCAGTAGACGCATCGAAAACTACATGGATTAACGTATAGATGTCAATGCTTTGCTGTGATTGCCATGTAGAAGATTGTTGGGTGTATGATTCACATTCACCCCAAGATATCAGAAAATATCGAAGGTCCAGGATAGACGGCCACCTGCCAACAAGTGGTGTTGAGCTTGCTCAACTCTCCACAGTGGAAAAATGCAGGACTTGCCCCAATTAATCTAAAGGCCTGTTAAATCCCCATACCATGCAAGAAGATCGTATAAGTGTGATGGAGTTGAAACATGTACCCGTATGTAAATAAGGACATTGTCGGCATATAAAGAGACGATATGCCAGACAGACCCCACGTGAACACTCCAGTGTAGTCCCTTTGTATGTAATATGGTGGCCAGAGGCTCCATGGCCAAGGCAAACAGCACTGGTGATAAAGAACAACCCTGATGAGTGCCTTGTTCTATATTAAGGGAGCATGAGATACATTGGCCTGTTCGAACCCGGGCCTCTGTGGTAGTATACACTAGCTTAATCCCTCTCAGGAAGTTGGGGTCCATGCCAAAAACGTGTAAAACCTGAAGTAGATAATTCCACTAAGTGTGTCAAATGCCTTTTCAAAATCTAAGCTAAGGAAACCGCCACTGGGAGGCCAGCCCCGCCCCTTAGGCGTCCACAACATGACATAGGCACCTGATATTGAAATGTGTTGCCCTACCTGGCACAAAGCTGTTCTGATCCAAATGTATTAGGGCTCCCTAAAGTGGGAGTACTCTATTAGCGAGGACCTTGCTTAAGATTTTATAACCTATGTTGAGCATGAAGGGCCTGTAAGAACCCACTTCCATGGGATCTCTACCTGGCTTTGGTAGCGCAATAATTAGGGCTTCTCTGAGTGAGGCAAAAAGAATGCCACACTCATGTGCTTCTCTATAAACTTCAAGAAGGCAGGGCAAGGTCATCTCCGAAGCCACATAAAACTCAAGCAGAAACCCATCAGTACCCAGTGTCTTACCGCGCACCATCTGTCGAAAGGCTAATACAATTTCCTCCAACTGGAGGGGTTGATCCAGTTCCTGTCGCTGTAGAGAAGTCAAAGTGGGACGCAAACCCTTGAGCAGGTAGTCTCATATGTGCTATAGAGGTGCATCCCAAAGGGAAGAGTATAGCTGTACATAGTAACTGGTAAACACTTCATTAATATTTGTTAGTGTGTTTTTAAGATCCCCATTATGATCCCGGATGGCTCCTATCAGCATTTTGGAAACCTCTGTCTGTAATAACCACACCAATACCCTGCCAGGTTTGTCACCCTCAGCATGCTGGCGGGCCACTGAGGTTTTATAGTCCAGATCACTCGACTGCTGATGCTCTTCCCAGTATCTGCGACGCATTACTGCCAATCTCAGTCGAGCTATCAGAGACACGAACGCCTCCAACTCCAACAGTTTAAAGTGCTGCGGGTGCCCTAGGATGTGGCGATGCACACTCCTCGCATAACAACTTTCACAACTTCCCATTCTACCCCTCTAGTGGTACCAGTTCCCACATTCTCAGCAAAATAAGTAGATATCTGTGTTGCTAATGTAATGCGATAAACTGTATCATGCAAGGCCTCAGTGTGCAGGCGCCAGGAAGGGATAACTAGTCATGGCCTCTCCCATTGAAAGGTGAATTTGAGCAGGTTATGGTCTGAAAGAGTTCTGCACAGACAGTCAGAGGTGCATATGAAGGGCCAGCTTTGCAAAAAAGAATCTAGGCGCGTGTGGACCTGGTGTCCTGGTGCATAACAAAAGTATTCTTGCTCCCCCCGGATGACCAATCTGCCAAATGCCATGGAGGTCCATGGTCTTAGACCAATGTTGAAAGTGTTTTGTGGCTTATATACCAGCTGTTCCCGGCACGTGCGGTAATGACCAGTCCCAGTCTGTATCCTGTATACAGTTTTATGCACCTCCCCACATCCTCAGAGTTTGTAGTGTTAATAGTAAGATAGGTGACAGAGAGTCCAGGAAAGCAGCCTGCGCATTGTTCAGAGCATGGACATATATTAAATAAAAGGGTTGTCCATCCAGGATGCCTTCCACCACTACACAGCAGCCTTCAGCATCAGTCAAGACCCTTCCCCTCACAAATGGGACCTCAGGTTCAACCCAGAGGAGGGCCACTTGAGCATAAGCAGAATATCCCATGCCATATACCTGTCCACCCCATCTTCTGCTCACTTTATCGAGTTCACTCTTAATGAGGTGAGTTTCCTGTAAGCATACAAAATGTATTCGCCTGAGTTATGCATAGATCTTATATCTTCTGGTCGGTGTAGCTATGCCCCTAACATTCTATGTAAGCACACTGTAAACAGCAGCCATGGGTAACAAATAGGTGTGCCCATATCCAGTCGGTCAGCAATCCCCCACACAAACACACAATACCTCCCCCTCAATTCTCGTCCCAGTCAATAAAGTTTCTAGACAGTGCTAAACAAACTGATAAACCAAGAAAATGAACCCCAGACCTGAGTGCAAAACAGCGTCATGCCACCCTCTATTAAACTAAGTAACAAATACAAATCAAATATTTGCTTTTCGGCCATGTCCTTACTGAAATTTCAGCATGCAGAGGCGTGTCCAGTAAAGAGTATTTGTGGGTGCAGTGTGGGCCCCCTTGAGTTGGCTGCAGTGAACATCCAAGCCTTTCACTCCCAATGTCTTACCTCCAAATCAATATAAAGTCCCCCTGGTAAGGTACCTTCCTGGTGCTTGTTCAAGTGCTGCTGAAAAGGATGGCATCATCATAAGACATTAGTAGAGCAAGGCGTGACCTGTGGTCCCGGGTGGGACAGAGCAGTGGAAGAGAGTGAACCTCCAGTGTTTGAATAAGAGTCCAGTGCCTGTGCCGAGCGAAGCAATAAGTAGGAGTTGGCACTGCAGAGCGAAGCCTCCTTGACTGCTCGCACTTGTGCTGCCTCCACCTGGTCTTTAGTTGGCCTTGACTGAAGTGACTTCCTTTTGCTATTCCGTGATTTAGGCGTAAGCGAAAGTGCATTCTCTGTGTCCTCTCCTGGTTCTCCTGCTAGGTATTTGGCATGCAGCCACGTCCATAAACCTCTAGAGAGTGGTAGAGATGACTCTTGTCAACATCAATCACACAAAGCTTTGCTGGGAACAACAGGGCATATTTCAAGTTCATCTTGCGGAGCCGCAACTTGACCCTGGCGTAGAAGTTCCATTGTACTGTCTAGGTAAAATCAGGATAAGCCGTAATTGTGCTGTCTTCATACTTCCAGGACCATTTGGCCCAGAACCTCTGCAAGATCATGCCTTGGTCCTGGTAGTTAAGCAGCTGGGCTATTAATGGTCGTGGCAGAGCGCCAGGTGGTAGCGGCCTCCCTGGGATGCGGTGCAACCACTCAATGGAAAAGAACTTCGGAACGTTGCCCTCCAACACTGTATCAGCAAGCCAGCTTTCAGGAAAATAATTCTGCACTATGGCCTTCTGCACATTCTAGAAAGCCCAGGAAGCGGACATTATTGCGGCGAGAGCATCCCTCTGTATCCTCCACTCTGTGTTGAAGTGTGGCAACCTGAGTCTCAACTTGCTTTAGCAGATCCTGTCGTTCCTATATGGATGGCACACCGTGGTGAGGGTGGATTCTGTGTCACTAACACTATCGACGAGTTTGTGGTGGTCCCCTCGCAACAGGATAACTTCCAGTGAAATAGTGCTGCCCCGGGTTTCCAAGGAGGATTTCATGTCCGAGGTAGCCTGAAGGACTTTATCATATTGCAGTGAATGTGTTTGCAGTGTGGCTTCGAGCTGATGCAGGCCATCCCGGGCTTTGCCTAGTGGGTTGGAGGGTGTTTGCACCTTGCATGCTCCCAACGTCAGTGACTTAAGAGACCTGGTCTTCCCTATCATATTTGGCAGCTACCGGGCAGTAGAAGGAGGTGGCAGGAAAAGTGAGGTGATCGGGCACACTATCTGAGCAGTGGATGAAGTCTGCCTGAGTCAACTCCAGAGAACAAGGGGGCAGGCTATGTAGTAGACAGAAGGTAAGCCAGTTTTCCCTTCCGAGTGGTATCAGCGTTGGCAGTTTATATACGTTGCTCACATTCCTCCCTCTCCAATTCCCACATGGACCTCCACAGTACACCCCTTCATGTGAATTGAACAGCGCTACCCCCTCCCTGGGTGTCCTGCGTAGCCTTAGCGCGAGCCCCAGACTGCACTGGGCCATAAGTTTATCCAACACGGCCTACAAGCTTGCCTGCCTGCTCACTCCCGGACACCTACTGGGTGTCTCTCTGAGAGTGGAGCACAGCTGCTCAAAGCACTCTGGGGGGTACAGAAGAGCAAGGTCCCCACCTCTGATAGCTGGAGGGGATGGATGTTGCTAGATGTGGCAGGGTAAATGGAGGGCGCACATGGAGCTCCATGCTTAATGGTCTAGCGCGGTTTCCATCTTGGCCATGCCCCACAGGATTACTTGTATTATGCTTTTCAGTTAATAATCTCCCTATTTTTCAAAATACGTCTAGGGCCAGCTTTACTAACATTTGGCGCAACTCAATGCAGTAAGACAGATTGCTGTGCTGCATAAAATAGAGAGTGCAGGAATGTCCCGCCATTTGACATGGTCTTGCACCCCATCCTCATCAGATGCCTGAACAGGATTTGCATCCAAGGACAGCTGTCTGCTGGGTCTGCTTCATCTGAACAGAGAGAACATAAGCTTTCAGTCTGACACTTTTATTCTCGGAAGTCTGCAAACTTGTGTGCAAAGTCCCTAAATTTTTATCTCTCAGCCCGACCCTCTTCAATGCATACATTATCCCTGTGGCCAGTGCCATCCGTGCACACAACATTAACATCCTCTCCTATGCACATGGCACGCAACTCATACTCTCCCACTCAGACAAGACCCCCTACACAAGAAACAAATTCACCACCTGCATGGCTGAAGTCGCTAACTGGAAGAAAGCCAACTGTCTCAAGCTCAACACGAACAAGACTGAAGTGGTGATCTTCAGCAAGAACACTTCAACATGGGACTGCAACTGGTGGCTAGCCAAACTCAGACTAACACCTACACCTAGAACTCACAATATGAATAATCATTGACAGCAAACTGGACATGACTGCACAAATCAAGGCTGTCACTGCATCCTGCTCCCAGACTCTGAAGATGCAGAGGAAGATCTTCAAATGGCTCCCAAGCAACACAAGAAACCCTGTTGCTTATGCCCTAGACACCAGCAAGTTGGACTATGGGAATGCCCTCTACAGGAGTATCACCAAAGAACTCCCTAGAAGACCACAGACTCATCCTCAACATCCCACACAGAACTGCACTCAATTCAAACATTTTACACACATATTTAGGGCACTCCACAACTCAGATGCCGCCTACCTGAACACACGTATTTCCTTCCATCAACCACCCAGACATCTCCACTCTCCAGGACTCCTTCACACCATCATCCCAGTCATACACAGAACCAGATCAGTAAGACAAGTGTTCTCTTACATAGCTCCAAAAGAATGGAACACCTTCCCTCACCACATCAGAAGCTTCCTCTCGCTTCAATTTTGCAAAAAGCTAAAGACCCAGCTTTTCATCTGAACAACCAGTGATAGGTAGGGCTAGGCACACATACCTGCTCAGCACCAGGATACCCTCACTGGTGAGAACAAATACACATACCACACCATAGCAAAATATATGGTGTTCATCTGCTCTCTCAGTGCTATTGCACTATGTGCAGCCTACCACCAATGACACCCTGTTGTGCCAAGGGAAACCTTCCTTTACAAAAACAGTCTCTAGAAACATGTTCCTCTTTGTCTGTGTGCTGCAGAATGCAGCATACATAGAAAGAGGAAATAAGGAGAAAAAAACATATTTCTCCTTGTTACGCCTCTTTTGGAATGGTGTAGCATTCTAACTCATTCCCAGTTTTACTGCCTTTCCTAAAACTAGGAATGTGTCAAAATCCATGGGTGGATGCATTGGAACAACCACATTCCATCCATGGAAGGCCTTCCCAAAGCAGAGTAGCGCAAGCCAGCGATTTGTACTGCCTTGAGTTACTCTGGATTCATTAAGCGAGATCAACACAAGGTAACTTTGAGTGGCTTAGAAAATATCACTCAAGGACTTGCACTGTCTGGTATCAGCTAGCACTGCCAGCGCAAGGGCTTAGTAAGTTTGTGCAGTGCAAAGGCTTAGTAAACCTGGGCCCTTGTCCCCAAGCACAGCTACCACATAACATGTAGCTTTAACAAACTACCATTCGGCATTCATGAAGCCAGCATTAGAGTTCAAGCACATCTGCAGCTTACATATATAGCACAGTGATTTAGTGACATTTGATTGGCTGCCAATTAATGAGTAGCTTTTAGGGTATTAAGAAGAATTTGTTCTGATCCGCATAACAATGAATATGAAATTACATTACATTTACTAAATACTGGTGTACTCAGTTTTAAGAAGATCCAGACAAAAGCATTCAAGCAAACTCACATGAGCCGTTTTGTAGGGGCCAATCATCTCTGGATTGTTGCTTGGAGAGGACTGATGTGATTGAAAAAGAAGCCTGTTAATCTGGATGCATGTCAGCATCTCCAGATTTCAGTTGCGCAAACTTCTTCTTCTATCAGTGACGATGAATTTGGCTCCTCTTAGGATTCTTCTTTGGGAAGGTTAGAATATTGCTTCATGTATAGATTTAAGATTGCTTTGCTGCTTTCTTCAATTTTCTCTATAATGAGAAGCCATTATCGTCAGCATTTCAGGCCCAAAAGTAATTATAATGCAGCTATTTCTTCACCATGTAGAAGAACTATGGCCCTCATTATGTCATTGGTGGTAAAAACCGCCTTCTGCCGTGGTGACAGCCGCCAAAAGACCGACGCCGCCACTACCAACTGTCCGCTGTATTATGACCAAAGCCGGATTTCTGCCAAAAGGATGGCAGAAATCCGTCTGTGGCCATGCCTGTGGATGGCGGTAAGGTGGCGCTGCTGCCACCAGCAGCCAGTAGACCGCCGCCGGCCGTATTATGACCAATAATACGTCCTGGGGGTGTTCTGATGGTGGATGCAGCAACGCCCCAGCCCATCTCCTGCTGAAGGAATCCCGTAACACAGGTAAGCGGGTGCTCCGACAGGGGAGTGGGGGTGCTGTGTGTGTGCGTGGGGGGGTGTATGTTTGTGCATGCATGTATGTCGGTGTGTGTTGCATGTTGAATGTGTGTGCATGTATGGAGGTGTGAGTACATGTATGTTGTGTACTGTGAATGCGTGTCTGCATGTATATATGAAAGTGTGTGCGGATGTGTGAATGGATGTATGCATGCGTGGATGAATGTGGGAATGGGTGTGTGTATGCGCGTGTGCGTGTGTGAAGGGGCGTGAATGTAGGAGGGGTTTGGAGAGGATGGGGGGTGGAGGAACTCTGGGGAGTGAGTGGGGTGTGGGGAAGACCCCTATCAGTGACAGGGAAGGAATTCCCTGTCACTGATAGTGCCTACCACCATGGTTTTTGTGGCGGTAAGGGAGCCAAGAAAACCATGGCGGTAGGTGGGGTCATAATCCCGCAGGCGGTACAGTGATGGCCACCGGGCTGGAGATTGATATATCTAGCCCGGCGGCCCATACCGTCGTGGTGGTTGTTGTGGTACACTGGCAGCTTGGCTTCAGCCAAACCGCCAATGTCATAATATGCTGTTGGCAGTACTTTCCACCATATTACCGCCGACCACCAGAGTCATAATGAGGGCCTATGTCCACTCCTTTTTGAAGTATCACTGCTGACCCTTGATGTCTCTAAGCAAACATCTGGAGTGAGTGCTAAGGGTAGTTTCCACGAGCACAACCGATACCAGATGTTTCAGCAGCTGCATCATAAAATGCCTCTGATGCTGTACTTTGACTTCGACCACCATTCACTGTCAACACATATTTGTTGCTATAGAACACTTATAATTTCACAACTATACTATCTCTGCATTTTATACAAATATATAACATTCTAGTGTGTTTATTTTAATTTTACTACCATGGTAATCTTACTTAAGGCATTTGATATGTCATAGATTCAATGAGCAGCATATCACTTAAAACAAAATGTTTACTATTGTAGAATCTGAAACCTAAAGGAGCAGATTTAAGAGCCCCTAGCACCTCCTTGTGCCACAATAGCATACTTTTTTTAACGTTAATGTGGCACAACAAGAGATTTCTTTTCAAAATGTTTTAGGCACTTTTAAGGCCTGCTTAGAGCAGGTGTTAAAAGGAAGCACACAATTGTTTACAACGGGCCTCAGTGGGCTTTGCAGGATTAATGTAAAAAAATGTATGCTAATTCTGCAAAGCTCAGAACTAGTGTAAAAAATGTTGACGCTAGTTCCCCTAACTACCTCCATGGTGCACCATATCTTAGATACGGCAGACACATGGTGGCGTTAGGGAGGCGCTAAGGGGCGCAAGAAAAGAGGTGTATCACCACTTTTCTTAAATCAGGGCCGAAGTGCTGTGGAAATATCAGAGTTGTGTTTTCGGTCCAAAGTAGACTCAATGTGCTGGGTGAAGAATTTAAAAAAATGGGAGACAGGACTGCCTAATGAGGAGGACATGAGTGCGCAGTCCCGCAGAGGTAACGTTTAATCGTTAAGATGCAGCCTTACCAGAACGCACACCTCTACAACCTAATGGGAGAGGAAGTTACAATATTAATACATATGCAGTTTGCAGGGTGATACTGGCTAGAGTTTAACCAAGATAAAAGAGAATATTGGAAGATTATATTTAAATGAAAGAAAACGC
Source organism: Pleurodeles waltl (assembly GCF_031143425.1). NCBI lineage: Eukaryota > Metazoa > Chordata > Amphibia > Caudata > Salamandridae > Pleurodeles > Pleurodeles waltl. The sequence goes on along the minus strand of NC_090437.1, from coordinate 603,769,674 downwards.
AAAATGTATGTGTAAAAAATGGAACCGGTTGAAGACATGGAAAAGCATCTCAACAAAGACGGTTTTAAGAAAGATGTGATGGGAACATCAACTGGAAAATAGATATAAGATATTTACTTTATATTTAGCTTCAATTCGAGCCATTGGGAGATAAAATGATTTGCTCGAAAGCATAAGGTTATTTAGCAATGTGCTAAAGTTGGGATTAGAACCGAGGTCTAGAGGTCCAGTCGAACTATTACATGATGAAATCGCTGAAGGCTTTTTCACTACTGTTGTTTCATGCGTCATTAATTCACTGAGATAGATGCACGCTCTGCGAGCCTAAGGTTCTCCATGCATTAAATCATTTGTGTACTTATACAAGACTGCAAACAAGCAACATCATTCATAAATTACTCTGTTCAGTGATAATAGATGAGGCTGATATGTTGCTCAGCACTTAAAGCCACAGCTGGCAATGTTGCAGTGGCACAAAAATCAGAATTCCATGTTTGGGTGCACAGCCATCCGGCCGGTCACCTTAATACACTGTGAGAATAAGCGACTAGAACCCAGACTAAGCAAAACAGACTATGGCCCTCATTATGAACATGGCGGGAAAGACCGCCGACATCGTGCTGACGGTCGATGGAAGACTACCAGTGGCGGTGGTAGGCAGCCGCCATATAATGATGAAGATTTTAGCTGGGCGGTGTTGGTGTCAGCGGAAACACGCCAGCGTGCGCGATGGCCCATACACTCCATGGGACCTCAGCAGCTGTGAACACGGACCCCAAGATTGAGAGAGCTCCATGGGTGAGTGTGGGTGTCCCTGTGTGCCATTTGTGTCTGGGGCATCTGGGAGATCACATAGGGGGTCTTGGTTGCTTTTGGGGCTCACTGCTTCAGAAAAATAAAAAAGTGTTATTTTGCTGCATGAATGTGTGGGGGTGAGCGGTTGGTGTTGGGGGCCAATATATGTGTCATGGGTGTGTTGAAGGTGTGACTGGGAGGTGCCTATGGTGTTGCCTGCCAGTTTCCCCCATACTTAAAATGGACACCGCCATGTATTACCTGGGAGTGATGACAGCCGCGGTAGACATGGTGGTCCATGCATCATTAGACCAGCAGCTGTACAGGGCTGAAAATGGCCCTGAAATGGCCTGCCGCCAGTGGCGGCGGCCCTCTCAAACTGGCGGTGAGTGGCTGCCACCCTGGCTGTTTCTACTGTTCATCATTATATTGTGGTCCGGACTGCCGACCTGTTGGTGGTAATTACCGCCACCACAGGCGGCGGAGTCTTTCCATCCAAGTGCATAATGGGGGCCTATGTGCTTAAACTTGTGATCATTCATATTTAAGCTATACGTTGTACGCTTTATCAGGATACATAAACAAGCTGCAGGTACTAGACTTCAATCCATTCATAAATCACATTCTGGTGTGTGCTGACCATATAATTGCATGCAATGTTAGATGTCAACAGAAAGTTAACTTTGAATGATTCAGTATTGCTTACAGAAGTGACTTGAACATCCAGTGGTTGAAACTAGTCTTCTCGTCTGTGCGTTTTCCATTTTTTCACAGATTTTGTAAGGTGTAGGCTTTCTGTTTTTACCAATGATGTATCAAGATCATTACGTCTGGTTATATCCTTCTGACTCATTACTGTGGGATGGATTTGAACCCCACAGAGCCTTTCAGCAGGGTAGCAAACAGGAACCTACCTGTAGGAACCTCTTTCACTCCACAGCAAAAAAAAGAAGATGGCTACCACTGACAATCGTTACAATCATATTAAACTTAGTTGTATCTCTTCGATGTTAGCTTGCCTTGGATTCACTCCATCGTTCTCTATCATAAGATAGCAAGATCAAGTTCCTTTCCATTGATGTTATTGCTGACAGTGCCAACCACCACTGTTGCGCTGTTGTGATCTTCTCTGCTGCTGTCAATGCCATTGCAGGTGCTGTGAATCATCTGTGATGTGTTACCATATGAGCCATATTATAGAAAGTGTGCTTAGAGCATGTGTGTTTTTTGTGCCCCTAGAGCACTTAGGTATTACTAAAAAGGACACAAAAGCTTGCACAGTCTTCTCTGTAACATGAATCACACTGGCCCTACATGTGATACATTGCAATCACAAGGAAACATTCCCTTGTTTGCATCAGGCGTTATTCCATGAAAATGAGGAAACTCTTTACCTTTGCAAGTGTGTTATAAGTCAGATATGATGAGGATAATAAATAGTGATGGGTGGATACCTTGAATTAATCCCTTAATCATTCAGTAGTAATTATTCTGGATTACAACTCACTCCATCATTTTTTTATCACTACAGCTTCGCAGACAGGATCCAGACATGCAAATCAGCATTGGTCCTGCTTCAATAAGAGCTATCCAGATGAAAATGCCAGACTAGGTCCCCTACGAATGGGAACACAAACAACTCTTGACTGTTTCGGCCCATTTGGGCCTTGTCAGTCTGGTGCAATTAGAGTGATTTGACTCTCCAGCTGATCTTTGTCCCTCAAGGATCTCCATTAGTGTCTTGACTCTGATTGCACCTACTGTTCTTGTTATTTTTAACCATACTTAGACACAGCTAAACTACTCCTAGCCTTGAAGACCGCACAGGTATTACCAATACTAAACAAAAACTCAACGCAGACCCAAAGAACTTATCCAACTATCGCCCCATCTCTCTTCTCCCACTACTGGAAAATGGCATGGCTTATGGCATTTCTGGAGTGCTTTAAGATTCTTGATCCCTCCCAATCTGGATTTAGAGCATACCACAGCACTGAGACCACGCTGGTGGCAGTCACTGATACCATCGGTCTATCTGTAGATGCCTACTCTACTGCCATGCTTGAGCTGCTGGATTTGTCAACAGCCTTTTTATGCCATCTGTCACTCAAACTGGATCCACAGAGTATGTAAGATAGGTATCTGTGGTAAGGGTTTACAGTGACTAGCAGACTTTCTAGATAGATGGACACAAACAATCACTGTGGGATCTTTTAAGTCTTGCACATCCCCATCAACATGGGGGTCTGCCAGGACTCATCGTTGATCCCTATGTTTATTTGATATCTATGTGCCCCCCTCACCTAGATTGTCAAATCCTGTGGCGTTGATGTACTATGATACATAGATGATACTCAGCTAATCAGCCTATTTGGCTAGGACCTTGAGGGAATAAAACATTGTTTCTTAGACTGCATGAGAAAGATGGCTGCCTGATGTCAGTGAACTGTCTCCAATTGAACAACGATAAAACAGAGATAATGCTGTTTGGTAAACCACTGCAACTTTGGTCACCGTACTGGTGACCCCGTGAACTCGCTGCAGCCCCGTCTCCTAGGCAATCTGTGAAAAACCTTGGCATCAAACTAGATAGGACCTCTCTATGAAAGACCATGGCCCTCATTACAACATTGGCGGTAAATGCCACTTACTGCTGTGCAGAAGACTGCCTACACAACGCCGCAGCCGCGGAATTCAGCCACAGCTATTACGACCCACAGCTCGGAATCTGCCAAAATCTAGACACCCACACAAGTCTGCCACACCAAAGGTCAGTGATAAACTGGCAATAACAAAACCTCCACCGTCACGCCAACAGGAATACACCCACACTATCACGACCCACGAATCCACGTGGTGGTCTTCCAACCACGGCATTCCATTGGCGGTACACATCGCCACGCTCAAAATACACACACATTTACAAAACACAACCACATTGGACAAATCAAAATACACATACCTGATACACATACACACACCACTCCCACACACCCAATACAATATAAAACACACACCCACATTACCCACAAGCCCTTACTACCACAATTGCGACTGAAGGCCAGAGAGAGACACCACCATCTACAAACTAGCACCCACAGGCACTCAACACCATCACTCACACAACATCCACGCACAAAACACCACACACCCCTAAACCTCACCCCACACACCACCCACACCACCCCATGGCACCGCAAAGACACCCGAGGATCCCCACATCCCAACACCAAGCCCTGCATGCAACAACAGAGCATGGACACCCATCACCAATGCATTGCCACTGCACATACCCACACACACCCATAAACATTTAGCACACAAGGTCCTACACAAGAATGTAAGCACTGGGGTACAGGGTCACCCACCCATTGCACATCATGGCACACACAGATGCAATAATCATTCCTTTACACCACTGCAGGACCCCTACCCAACGTCACCGGACAGGAGGGTCCAGCCTTGTCCACTCCACCCACAGAAGAGGCCCACAGTGATGACTGCAGCTCTGTCCAACTGGATCTAGATGACCAGCCCGGCCCATCTGGGACCTCAGGACAGTCGGTTCCCCTCACACTGGCACAAGCCATAACAGAGCCTCCTCCCTCTGGAAACACCAGCACAGGACCCACCCAGCGGGCCCATACCTCTGTCCCCAGGACACATCAAGCAGCAGTGTGTCAACCACTACAGGGAACCCAGGCTAACCCACCACCCCAACAACACCAGGGACCTGGGGGCAGTGGCAGTGGGCACCCGTTTCAGGGGACAGAGGCACAGGAACACAGGGGAACTGGGAGGGCTGCTGTGCGACAGGGGGAGGACAGGCCCAAGGAACCCACTCTCCACGAGGTCCTCTCCAACATCATGGGAGCCTACCACCATTCCCAGGAGATGATGGCAACGGTACTGGCCAAGTTTCTGGAGACCCAGCGGCTGCAGGAGTAACAGTATTTGGGGTTCAGGGAGGCAATCAAAAACATCAATACCACCCTGGGCACCATTGTAGGGGTGCTGAAGGAACTCGTCAACACAAGGAGGGACACTGTGGCACAACAAGGGGCCCCTGACACAAGCCTGGACGATAAACTGCCCACCACCTCCGCCGGCGCTAGTGTACAGGAGGCACCGCCACAGGACCACGACATCAGCACTCCACCCCCTGCAGATGGAGAACCACCCCACAAACGGTCCCTGAGATCCAGGACAAAGACAGAGAACAATGCCAAGACCCCCACCAAGAAATGAGACCACCCTGATTGTCATCCTTTTGTCCCACTTTGTCACCCTGTCCATCCATCAACTGCCCCTGCTCCACTTCCTATGCCCCTTTGGACAATGCACCTGTGAAACAAATAGATTGGACTCTGCCATGGACATTCCTCCACCATCACCCCTGACCATTTTACAACACCCTCCAATATTTTGCACTTAAATAAACACCCTTAAATCACAAAACAATCTGGAGTCAGTCTGTGCTTTTGAAAATGTGTATTTGCAATAACTATGGAAAACTGCTATATCCATTGTATTGTCAACATACCTATGTCACACAGCTCTAGCCCATGAGGAAACAAAGCAGATGTCAAACAGTGGGACCCACATCTGTGAAATGGAAAGGGAAAGTGACAACTCAGTGCCCATACACTGGGTGAAAGTGACAGACAGATGAGAGGTAGAAGGGCATCAGATGTAGCATGCAGTGATGTCTTCTTATCTGTGTCTCACTGGAACTATTGATGAATCACTGTGTTTCTGTTGTCGATATCCTCTTCTTCTGGCTCCTCTTCTTCACCGTCCACAGGCTCCACAGCTGCCACAACACCTCCATCTGGACAATCCTCCTGCAGAAAAGGCCCCTGTCGTCGCAAAGTCAAGTTGTGAAGCATACAGCAGGCCACAATGATCTAGCACACCTTCTTTGGTGAGTAAAATAGGGAACCACTGTCATGTGGAGGCACCGGAACCTGGCCTTCAGGAGGCCGAAGGTCCTCTCTATAACCCTCCTAGTTCGCCCATGGGCCTCATTGTAGCGTTCCTCTGCCCTTGTCCTGGGATTCCTCACTGGGGTAAGTAGCCATGACAGGTTGGGGTAACCAGAGTCACCTGCAAATGTCGAGGGACAACTGTTAGACACACAATAACTCTTAGGGATATCTCCAGACCCAGACACCTAGTCACACTGTATAGGGTCCATGTCTTCACCTAACAGCCACACACGGTGCCTCTGGAGTAGCCCCATAACATAAGGGATGCTGCTATTCCTCAGAATGTAAGTGTCATGCACATAGCCAGGAAACTTGACATTCACATGGGAGATGTACTGGTCGGCCAAACACACCATCTGCACATTCATCGAATGGTAACTCTTCCGGTTTCTGTACACCTGTTCACTCCTGCGGGGGGGACCAAGGCCACAGGTGTCCCATCAATGACACCTATGATGTTGGGGATATGTCCCAGGGCATAGAAGTCACCTTTCACTGTAGTCAAATCCTCCACCTGAGGGAAAACGATGTAGCTGCGCATGTGTTTCAGCAGGGCAGACAACACTCTGGACAACACGTTGGAGAACATAGGCTGGGACATCCCTGATGCTATGGCCACTGTAGTTTGAAAAGACACACTTGCCAGGAAATGGAGTACTGACAGCACCTGCACTAGAGGGGGGATTCCTGTGGGATGGCGGATAGCTGACATCAGGTCTGGCTCCAAGTGGGCACATAGTTCATGGATTGTGGCACGGTCCAGTCTGTATGTGACAATTACATGTCGCTCTTCCATTGTCAACAGGTCCACCAGCGGTCTGTACACCGGAGGATGCCGCCATCTCCTCACCTGCCTCAGAGGACGTGCTCTATGGAGGAGAACAGCGAGCAGAGAGTCAGCCAACACTGAGGTACGAAAACACAACTTAATTCAACAAATTTTTCAAATCCGCTATGTACCTGTATTAGTGTGTATGCAAGGCCTAGATATGTGTGACGCATTTAAAATAAATGCCATGTGGCCCCCTGAAATGGCGGCTGCCTGACCTGTAATGTGGGACAAGGGGATATGAGGTAACTGCACTGGCGTTGGACACCGTCGAGGTAGGTGGTCGAAGACCACGGCGCAATCCTGCATTGGTTAACATTGGACCCAATGGGTCCCAGGAGCCAATGGCGATGTACGCCGGCGGTGACGGTACGCACCGCCATGGACGTGACCGTCATTTTCTATCTGTTCACTCACTTGATACCTGATCTTCGACAGGAGAGGACCTACACTGCAAGTGCTGCTGTGACCTCAGTCTGGAAGAGACAATGGCTCATGTGTCTGGGGAAAGGGCCCCTGCCTTCAGCACGGAGGAGTTGGAGAAACTAGTGGATGGGGTCCTCCCCCAGTACATGCTACTCTACGGTCCTCCAGACAAACAGGTAAGTACACTGTGAGCATGCTGAATGGGCAATGCCTGTGTGGAGTAGTGTGGATGGAAGATAGGGGGGGGAGAATGAGGCGTGCATGAAACGACGGTGAGTGCATGTGCGTCATGGCAAGGGTAGGGATGCAGGCCAATGACTGTGACGGTGCGGACGGTTTTATCTTCTCCTTTTCCCCTGTACTATTCCTGTAGGTCAGCGCCCACCAGAAGAAGGATATTTGGCGTGCCACCGCCAAGGAAGTCTGGACCCTGGGGGTCCACCACAGACAGAGCACCCACTGCCGAAAAAGATGGGAGGATATTCGCCGCTGGAGCAAGAAGATGGTGGAGGCCCAGCTAGGGATGTCCTTCCAACGTGGGAGGGGTGCCCGTCGCACCATGACCCCCCTGATGTTCCGGATCCTGGCGGTGGCGTATCCGGACTTGGATGGGCACTTGAGGGCATCACAGCAGCCACAAGGGGGTGAGTACACTCTCATTCAGTGCATTGGAGGTGTCTGGGTGGGGGAGGTGGGCTGTGGGTTCCCCTAGGCCAGGACGAGTTTAGTAGGCAAGGTCCCTTCGTAAGGCAGGCCATGTGGCACCCCACCTGTGTTCAGAGCCAACTACACCTAGTCAGGCTCCTGTGACTTCCATGTGTGCAGCAATCGGGCATAGGCCTTGTAACCCATGTCTCCTGATTAATTAGGGAACTCAAAGTGCATGGCGTAGTGCAGGGGGCTTCTGTGTCTGTAGTGTCCTCCAACAGTAGCGGTATTGCATGCACTCAACATGTCTTTCTTCTTTCTTCCCCCCCTTTTTGTGGTCTCCCTGTTCTTGTGTGCATTAGCATCATCAGGCGGAGGAGCAGTGGCCCCGGAGCAGGAGGGAGCTGCATCCCACATGGCCCTGGAGGGCGACACAACGGAGTCTGAAGCCACCAGTGGGACGAAGGTCGAGGGGAGCTCCACAGCGGGGACAGGAGCTGAGACCAGCGAGATGGACTCCTCCTCTGATGGGAGCTCCCTTGCAGTGGTGGGCCCCTCTGTTCCCCCCTCACCTACATGTACAGCCACCACCCCCCCCACCAGCACCGCCCTCCCAGCAGCCCCTCACCGTGTGCCCCGAGGCCGCTCACCCAGGAGGGTGGGCGTCTCCTTCGCCCCAGGCACCTCAGCCCCTGCCCCTGTCAGCCCTGCTGCCCTCAGCGAGGAGGCCTTTGTCCTCCTCAGATCCCTCACTGTTGGGCAGTCTACCATTTTGAATGCCATCCAGGGTGTAGAGAGGCAGTTGCAACAGACCAATGAATACCTGGAGGGCATTCATTCTGGTCAGGCAGCGCAACAGCGAGCTTTTCAGACTCTGGCCTCAGCACTGATGGCAGCCATTGTCCCTGTGTCCAGCCTCCCCCCTCCAACTTCCTCCACCCAGACCAAAACACCTGTACCTCAGCCTATCCCAAGCACACCCTCAGACCAGCAAGCACACACCTCAACACACAAGGGAAGCTCTGGCAAACATAAGCACCTCACATCCTACAGGCACTCACACAAGCATCATACCCATGCAGACATACCAACAGCCACTGTGTCCCCCTCCTCCTCGTCTACCTCCTCCCTCCCTGTCTCGTCTCCACTCACACCTGCATGCACTACATCTACAGCCACTACGTCCATCACCAGCACACCCATCACCACACCTCGCTCACGTGCACTCACCACCCCCACTACCATTCACACATCCCCTGTTACCTCTCCCAGTGTGTCTGTGAGCCCACCTCCCAAGGTACACAAACATAGCCACACACCCACCCAACAGCCATCCACCTCACGACAGCCTCCAGCCCATGCACCTTCACCCAAAGTCAGCAAACGAACACCTCCTACAACCACTACCTCTTCCTCCACTCCCAAACCCCCTCCATCTACCCATCCCAGTGTGTCCAAAAAACTTTTCCTGTCCAACCTTGACCTCTTCCCCCCACCTCCCCCACCCCCTCAGTCCCCTAGGGCCCACCTTTCCAGGTCCCAACCCAGCACCTCAGCCACCACATAAGCGGGAACAGTGGTGCCAGCAGTAACCGGCTTCTGGAGTGCGCCAAGCAGCAGGGCAGCCAGTGTGCCAAGGAGCCAGACCACGGACAGTCCCCCACCTCAGAAGCATAAAAAGTTGGCCACTGCCCGGTGGGAGAAAGGCAAAACCTCTGTCACCAAAGGCTCTCCCAGGAGTACAGTTGGGAGTGGGAAGACAGCTGTGCCACCATCCAAGGAGGGGAAGGGGCACAGAAAGAAAGGCAAGTCGCCGCAAACCTGCACGGCAGACAAGACTGCCACAAGCACCGCTGCCAAGGACACCACCGCCACAAGCACTGCTGCGAAGGACACCACCGCCACAAGCACCGCTGGCAAGGAAGGGCACCGTTGCCACAAGCACCGCAGGCCAATGAGCGCCGAACGCTCCGACGCTACTGAGGCTGCCACGAGCAGGACGAAGCACTCTGGGCACCAAGCTCCCTCCAGAACCAGTGGAGAGATACATCCACTACCTCAGTCCTTGGCAGGATGAAGCACTCTGGGCACCAAGCCCCTCCAGAACCAGTAAAGAAAGGCATCCACTACCTCAGTCCTTGGCAGGATGAAGCACTCTGGGCACAAAGCCCCCTCCAGAACCAGTGGAGACTGTTATGCACTTGAGAGACTGTGGCTTTCACTCCCCAGGATACAGCAGTGGGCAAACCACCCACTGGAGAGACTTGTGATACTGTGGCTTTGAACTCCCCAGGATAAAGCAGTGGGCAAACCACCCACTGGAGAGACTTGTGAGACTGTGGCTTTGCACTCCCCAGGATAAAGCAGTGGGCAAGCCACACACTGAAAAGACTTGAGAGACTGTGGCTTTGCACTCCCCAGGATAAAGCAGTGGGCAAACCACCCACTGGAGAGACTTGTGAGACTGTGGCTTTGCACTCCCCAGGATAAATCAGTGGGCAAACCACCAACTGGAGAGACTTGTGAGACTGTGGCTTTGCACTCCCCAGGATAAAGCAGTGGGCAAACCACCCACTGAAAAGACTTGAGAGACTGTGGCTTTGCACTCCCCCAGGATAAAGCAGTGGGCAAACCACCCACTGGAGAGACTTGTGAGACTGTGGCTTTGCACTCCCCAGGATAAAGCAGTGGGCAACCCACCCTTCTGGAGAGACTTGTGAGACTGTGGCTTTGCACTCCCCAGGATACAGCAGTGGACATGGAGCCCCCTTGTGAATCTGGCGTCGTGCACTCATCCGGCTGAGGTGCCTGTTGTATTTCGATCTGATGCCCCTGCAGTGTTCTCTCCGTTTTGATTGGGTATTGAGTGTGGGCCTCGCCCATGCATTTTGGACCCAGTGGTCCACGGACTTTAATGATGCAATACCTGGACTTGTATTCTTGGTGTATATATTTGTTTATAGTGTATATATATTTTTGAGTACTGGATTTTAATAGATTGCAAACGTTCAAATAATTTCCTTTTGTCTTTGCATTCTTCTGGGGGGTTTGGGGTGTAACTGTAATGTATCATGATGTATTAGTGTGTGTGTTGTAGTGGGTGAGGGTGGGGGTGGGGGTGTTGCCTGTGTGTGTCACTCTATTTTCCCTTCCCCCTCCCGTGTCGTAGGTGCAGTACTCACCGTGGTCTTCGCCGCCGGCGTTCGTGCTCCTGGTAGAGGAGCAGGAAGACAAAGGCAGGGAGTATCTGGAGTTCCGGTTCCATGGCATCCGGATTCCTCGTGGGGTGTGTAGAGGTGAGCGTTTTTTCCCTTCCAAGTCCTGCTTCCGCAGTGTTTTTGTTCACGGTGAATCCGCCCCGGAAAAGGTGGCGGATTGGCCTATTGTTATACTGTGGGCGGTACATTGTCCTCCGCCTGTCTGTTGGCGGTTACCGCCGCGGTGTTTGTTTGTACCGCCGTGGTGGTTGGAGTGTTAAAATGGCTGTCTATGTTGGCGGTTTCCGCCACGGTCGTGATTCAATTTCTTTTACCGCCGGCCTGTTGGCGGTTTTACCGCCCCTTTAACACCGACCGCCAGGGTTGTAATGACCACTCATATCTCTTCAGTTTATGGTGCCTGCTTTGCCACCATGTGGCTATTGAGGAAGGTATTTCCTTGGCTGCCACCTTCTGCCAAGAACACTCTGGTTCAAGCCTTAGTCATAATTTGACTTAACTATGGCAATGCATTGCTTGTGGCTGCCAATGACACCTTACTGTCCGAACCTCAGGTGTTGTAAAACATGGTTGCATGCCTCATTTGTAACCTTCCAGCAGGCTCTCCCTTGGCCCCAATGATGTGAAATTGCCACTGGTTGCTGGTCAGTAAGCCCACTATTTTCAAGCTTTGTTGCCTCACCCACAAGTCTCTGATGGGCAGGGTCCCAATTTACTTAAACAAGAATCGATTTATATATTGGCAGACAATATACTCCATCACAGCGGTGACGGATATCCCATCCACTAAAACCTAATTCCCATAGGATTTAATGGGATTTAGATTTCAGTGGATGGGATACCTGTCTCTGTTGTGAGTAACCCATCCAACAATATCTAAATCAGGCCCTGTGTCACCATTGTCCTGCTAGAAACCTTAGATCTAGTGACAAAGCATTGCTGACCAGCCCCCGCATCCGCACTTGCAGATTCGGAGGTAGGTCTTTTCCCTTTACCACCCGGTCAGTCTGGAATCATCTCCTGTACTATCTCCTCCCCTCTTTGGACTTGTATAAAAACCTTCTGAAGACTTGGTTGTTTTACTCTGATGCTGGTCCCGGTTTCTGAGAAGCACCAAGGTACACCTTCAGGTGTGAGTCGGCTATATTAAATTGATGTTAAAATAACAGTAACATAACAGGGCACAATGAGCATAACAAAAAGTGATGGATGGATTGCTTGGATTAATCACAGCCACTGGGAATTACTATTGGGCCTTTATCGGGTCCATCATTCATTTTTGCTCATCATGTCACTTCAGACAGGAACCAGCCATATTCAAATCAACCTTGATCCTTCCCTAACAGAAACTATCCAATTCAAACTGCCAGGCCAGGTTCCCTCTGGATATCAACATAAGCAACCCCACAGTGCTCTTAGCTTATCTAGCCCTTTGTGCAGGGGACCTGGCCAGGTAGGTTTGCTGGACTGCAAATGACAGGTTTCTGTCTAGGATCGGATGGTGGGTTTAAAACATTGGTCTGGAATGCAACTCCGAGCAATCATCAGTGGCTGAGATTAGTTTACGCATTCGATCCATCACCTTGTTTGTTACAGTATTGATGTGGGGCAGTGGCAAAGAAGCTATCAGAAGGTGCACTGATTGCCACCAACAGGGTGCTGCAAGACAGTGCACACCTCAGTGTTGCCCCTAGTGGTTCCCAGGTAGTCCCCGGTCATACCTGTTCAGGTGGGTGCAGTCACTCCCTGCATTCATCTGCAGGGTGATCCATGCCCTACTTTGAGACCTGCAGTGAAAGGCAGACCAGCGGCCTGAAAAAGCAGCTTCACCTTTCACTAATGTACTGTTAAGAGTGCAGGCAGGCACTCTTATAGGGTGCAGTGCTCCAGTCTGCTCATGGCACACGCTCTTAAAGGTGTTCCATTGAGTACATAGCGACGATACGCCCTGTTTGTAACATGGCCCATAATATTTAACTCAGTCCCTTTTGCTGTATCTGTTAAACCAAAATGTTTTTTCACGTGCCCAGCGAGTAGTGTTTGGTCCCCTCTTCAGACGTTTCTGGCCTGCATCACGGATATGGGCTTCATGTGGGTGAAATGTGAAAAATACCTGCACTAATTAATCCAGTTTTCTCACAGTACTGGGTCAGGGAGGAGCACCAACATACGAAGTACTCTATTCACCCATGTCAGCATCATTCTATCTTGAGACCCAACTTTCAGACATTGTCCTAGTTATGTGCGGAATGAGACAGATATGCTTAATCTAAATAGCGTTGTCACTTTTCAAAGGAATACATTAATTAATAAAGGAAGCCATTTTACTAATGACGAACAAGCTCGAAGGACAGCAGCTCAGCCTATAGCCCTGCAACGAACTTTTCTCTAACGCAGATTGCCATAGGTTAATATTACGAGAAGTCTATTTCATCAGAATGTGAGAGATTAAAAGACATCCTGTGTGAGTTAAATCGTGTAATATCTGATATGTAAGATAATATTCATTTTTTGTTCTCGAATGGGATGATTAAAAACACCAGACTTCTGTCCTATTGAAGTAATTTATTCTGCTAGGAATTGTCGTTATTAAAAATGTACTATTATTATTGGATCAGTTCAATCTGGTGTTCAGACTGAATGAGAAAAAGAGAACATAGATGTTGGAGAAGACGAGTTCTCGAATTTCAATAACTTTAATAGCATGGGGAAACAAAGGAAGTGGGGAGATTGGAATGTCAGTTAATTATTCAATTGTTATTAAAAGCATAGAGAACTTTCATAATATACTTATTCAAACAAGTACATGATTTATCCCTTAGCATGCAGTTTTAGAATTCAAACATGGATAGTCTTCTAAGTTTGGCCCACATGTGAAAAAATGCAACTTGCTATTGGTTGAAAATAAATTATTAATGACAAAGTAATTGGGCGCCTACTCTCAATTTAATGATCTGTTGGCAATGTCTTTATTATCACGAGGATTCATAAAACATCTAAAGAAAATGATATAACTTTTTCCTTGTCATTTTAGATATGCTGTCACAAGCATATCTAATTGTCCAGTGAAACTTTTTTTTATTACTTTGAGAAAGAGCCCTAGGGGCATATTTACAAACCTCTAGCCCCACCTTGCTCTGCCCTAGCGTCATTTGTTTTTTACGCTAAGGCAGTGTTAAGGAGGCCTTTCACCCGTGCTGTAGTTACAAAGTGGCGCAATGCTTGCATTGCAACACTTTGTGAACCAAAGTGCCACATTATGCCTGCGCCAGGCATAATGTATGCAAGGGAGGCGTTCAGACACAGGGTGGCTCGAAAAAATGACGCAGTAAAATTTACATTTCACTGCGCCATTTTTAATGCCTGCTCAGAGCAGGCGTTAAAATTACACACACATTTTAATCAATGGGCCTCCCTGTGCTACACTAGGGTCAAAATTTGAGCTAAAATGGCGTAAAAAATGTTGGGAGTCCACCAGGCCCGGGGAGGCTTCCTTCACCAGATCAGGTTCAGGGGCCCCGGCCGGGCCCTGAGCCAGGTCTCTGGTGGGCCCTGGAATGGGATCCCCCATCCTGGGCTTCCTCCTTCGGCTTACTGTGTAGCAAGGCACCTGGGTCCCTCCCAGGCCCCTCAAGGTAAGGCAAGATGGAGGAAGGGAGCGCCCAACCTAAGGCCCAGGGCCCAGTCATGGATCTCTGAAGACAGCCACGCAAGGCCGGGTGCCTTGCCACATGAGGGGCCACCAGAGCCCTGGCCCTGGGCCCCTGAACCCAATCAGGTGAGGGAAGCCTCCCCAGGCTAGGTGGACTTCCCTGCTTGGGCCCTTCATGGTATGGCAGGCTAGAGTAAGGGAGAGCCTGCCCCAGGACTCGGCGGGGGCCTGATTCGGGCTCTCCAAACACAGCCATGCAGGGGTGGCCTCTCCAGACCCCCATCCTGGGCTCCTTGCCACCCCTCAGGCTGGATGATGAAACTCAGGATGGGGCTCCCACCCTGGCCCCAAGTCGGGGCCCCTGAATCCAAACTGGCAGGGGAAGCATTCCCAGGCCCAGTGGACACCCAGGCCCCTCAGGGTACTGCAGGCTGGAGGAAGGGAGTGCCCGCCCCAGAGCCCGGTGGGGGGCCAGGGCCTTGGGTCTTTCTGAACATGGCCATGCAGGGGAGGCCTCTGAGGACCCCGTCCCAGGTGCTCTGCCACTCGGTGGGCCAGATGACAAAGCCCAGGATGGGGGCTCCCACCCCAGGGCCTGCCAGGGCCCTGTCCGGGGAGCTGGCTGGGGCTCCTGAACCTGATCCAGCGGAGGGATACTTATTGGGTCAACTGGACTCCCAGGCCTAGGCCCCTCAGAATACAGCAGGCAGGAGGAATGGAGCACCCTCCCTAGGGCCTGGTGGGGGCACGGTTGGGGCTCTCTGAACAAGGCCACGCATGGGAGGACTCCCTGCACTCTCTCCCAGGGGCCTTGCCACATGGTGGGCCAAAGAATGAAGCCCAGGAAGAGGGCTTCCACCCTGGGGTCTGCCAGAGCCCTGGCCCCGGGCCCCTGAACCCAAACTGGCCAGGAAAGCCTCCCTGGTCCCCAGGGACTCTTGGGCCCCTTAGGGTATGGCAGGCTGGAGGAAGGGAGAGCCCGACCCTTGGCCCGAAAGGGGCCCGGGGCACGGTCAAGGCTCTCTGAACACAGTCATGCAGGGGAGGCCTTCCCAGACCCCGTCCTGGGCACCTTGCTACACAGTGGGCCAGCTGGAGCCCTGGCCTGGGGGTCATTTGGAGCCCCTGAACCTGGACCGGCTTGGGATGCCTTCTCAGGCCCGATGGACTCCCACGCCCCTCAAGATACGGCAGCCTGGAAGATCGGAGTGCCGCCCTAGGGCCTGGCTGGGGCCCATGGCCCAGTCAGGGCTCTCTAAACATGGCCACGCAGGGGAGGCCTCCCCGGATCTCATCCCAGGTGCACTGCCACACAGCGTGCCCCTGAACCCAAACCAGCAGGGGAAGCCTCCCTTGGCCCTGTGGTCTCCCAGGCCCAGGACTGGCAAGGGCTCATGGCCAGGTGGTGCTCTATGGACCCAGCCATGCAGGGGAGTCCTCCCCGGACCCTGTCTCAGGTGCCTTGAAACCTGGCAGGCTGGAGGAAAAAGCCCAGGACAGGGGCTCCCATCCTGGGGTCAGCCGGAGCATTGTCCCAGGGCCAAGGAGAGGCCCCAGAACCCACACTGGCAGGGTAAGCCTCCCCATGGTCAGGCCCCTCAGGGTAAAGAAGGCTGGAGGAAGGGTGCGCCCACCCCAGGGCCCAGTGTGGGAGTCCACCGGGCCAAGGGAGGCTTCACCTGTGTGTTCAGGTGCCCCAACTATCGCTGGGGCCAGGGCTCCGGTAGGCCTCTGGGTGGGAGCCCTCATCCTGGCCTTTCTCGTCCATCCTGCCAGGTGGCAAAGCACCTGGGATGGGGTCCTGCAGACCCTGGGAGGACTTATCCGGCGTGTAAAAGCCCTCTAGGCCATGGGTCGAAGGTCTGCTGGAGCCCCCCTTTCAGCTGTGAGCCTGAGGTCCAGCTATTGCCCTGAGAACCCAAGCCACAGAGTCCCTGTACCCTGCAGGGCGAGCTCAGGTGCCTTACTTTAGGGCATGGCGCGATCAGATGGCCATCCTCTAAGAAGACCATCTGGTCGCCTTGAGACTCCAGGGCATCTGGTCATGCTCCATGCATTCCTATGGCACGTCCAATGGCCAGGGTGCCCCGGAAGCCTGGATCAGGGCTCATTCATTTCCTCAAGAACAGCCAGGGCTCCAGGAGGTTGGATGCATTCTCACTGACAGTCCCCTCCGCCCCTTGATGTGCACAGAGTGGGGTGGCTTTTATCCGAAGTACTAGGAACAGACTACTTAAGACTCCTTTGTGGTCCAGTGTTTTTTTACCAGGTGCTGTCAGGGCTCTGGCCAGCCCGCCCTGGGGCCTGGGTGCGCAGTTGCCTACCAGTCCTGTCTGATGGGTCTCTTCTCTGAACCTGGCTTCCCGGAGAGCAAACCAACATCCCTCTGCAGGGTAGCCTGTCCCCCTACTGGGCAAGAGGGTCTGGACAGCACCGTATTCTGATTGATTGGGCATGCTTGGTCTGTTTAGGGATGGACTGCTTGGTCAGCCTTGGCTGTTGTTTCAAGCAAATAGCATCCACTCTGCCAGGGACCATTCAACTCGAGGACCTGCTATTCACAGAGGCCCTTCCCCTACCCGGGAGAGCAAAGGCCAGGCAGCCCAGCAGCTTGCACCCCTCCAGCTTGCGCCCCTCCAGTGGTACAACCGCAGTTGAAGGGTTTGAGTGGTGCCAACTCGTGGATGCTGCCTGGCGGTCCAGGCACCCGAGTGCCATGACATTGACCTCCTTCGACCAGCGCATTTCCACAGCAGCACAGAATGGCTGTTATGTGGGTGTCCCTGCTGTCCCAGGCTGGCAGGCACCCCTGAATCTCACTCAGGCTGTGATCAGCCCGCCTGTCTCCCTCCTGAAGAGATTGCAGGTGCCTGCTGGTACCTGTGTGACTGACCTGTTCTCCCAAGCAAGCCCTGGAAAGGGGCTTCCCCACAGCAAGCTTCTCCAGAGGGGTGCAAAGTTTGGTCCAAGATTGGCACGCGGCTATTCTGTTCAGCAAGTGCGGCTACCTGGTTGATCCTGCCAGTAGCATATGCTTTTCTCAAAGATTAAGCCATGCTTGTGTAAGTATCCCCGACTGGTATAGTGAAATTCCAAATGGCTCATTAAATTAGTTATGGCTCCTTTGATTGCTCCATCTGTTATTGGATATCTGTGGTAATTCTAGAGCTAATACATGCTGATGAGCGCTGACCTCCTGGGATACGTGCATTTATCAGACCAATCTGGGTTCACCTGGCCTCTTTGGTGACTCTAGATAACCGCAACATCCCTGTGATGGCGATGATACACTTGGATGTCTGCCCTTTCATCTTTTGATGGTACTTTGTGTGCCTACCATGGTGACCACAGGTAAAGGGGAATCAGGGTTTGATTCTAGAGAGGGAGCCTGAGAAACAGCTACCACATCCAAGGAAGGCAGCAGGTGTGCAAATTACCCTCTCCTGACTCGGAAAAATAACAATACAGGACTCTTTTTTGAGGCCCTGTAATTAGAATGAGTACACTTTGAATCCTGCAGTTAAAAAGCTAGTAGGTGGATCTTGGGATCACGCTGGTGGTCTGCCGTGAGGTGAGCTACTTCCTGTCCCAGCCGCTGCCTCTTGGTGTCCCCTTGATGCGCTTGACTGAGTGACCTAGGGGTCCGAAGCATTCACTTTGAAAATATTAGAGTGTTTAAAGCAGGCTGGTTGCCTGAATACTTCAGCTAGGAATAATGGAATCAGACTCAGGTTCTAGTGTGTTGGTTTTCAGAACTGGGGCCATGATTAAGATTGATGGCCAGGGGTGTTTGTATTGTGTCACTAGAGGTGAAATTCTTTGACTGGTGGTAGACGAACCAAAGCAAAAGTGTTTGCCAATAATATTTTCATTAATCAAGAACGAAAGTCGGAGGTTTGAAGACAATCAGATACCGCTGTAGTTCCGACCATAAAGGATGCCGACTAGCGATCCAGCAGTGTTATTCCCATGACTCGCTGAACAGCATCTGAGAAAACAAAGTATGGTTGCAAAGTTGAAACTTAAAGGAATTGATGGAAGGGCACCCCGAGGAGTAGAGCCTACGATTTGACACAACATGGGAAACCTTACCCAGCCCAGACATGGGAAGGATTGACGAATTGCGGAATTCGTGCAGGTCATAAGCTTGCATTGATTAAGTCCCTGCCCTTTGTCCACACTGCCAGTCGCTACTATTGATTGGATGGTTTAGTGAGATGCTCTGATCGGCCCCGCCAGGGTCAGCACCGGCCCTGACGGAGTGCCGAGAAGATGATCAAACTTGACTATCTAGAGGAAGTAAAAGTCGTAACAATGTTTCTGTAGGTGAACCTGCGGAAGGATCATTAAAGGTGGAGTGGCCTTAATGACTGACAGCACCAGCCTGAGGCCTTCAGCCGCCTCTAAGAATGGAACACCCGTAGGCACAGGGCCCAGCCCTCTCCTCGTGTGCCCAGTCCAGCTGAGCAGTCTACAGCCAACGGGGAGCTTGGGAGAGGACTGGGCATGTGGGTGTTCCTCCACCCAGGAGGAACCTGACCTTCTTACATGGGAGGGACTGGGGGTGGGGGGCATGCTCCCAAGCCCAGGCCCCTTCAGGAGTGGCACGACAAAAGCCCTCCCGAGATGGAAACCACACTCACCCAGCATGACCATCCTCGGACGGCTGCACCACCATGGTTGGTGGTGGGGGCTCCGACTGAGTCCCAGCACCAGGGCCCTTGTCTCTACTGCCTGATGTTGCAGGCCCCTTGCCCTTCCTTCCTGCAGCTGGGGCTGCCTCCTTGCCCTTCCTTCCTGCAGCTGGGCCTGCCTCCTCGCCCTTCCTTGACGCACTTGGGGCAGGCACCCTTTCCTTCTGGCTGGCTGGTGGCCGAGATCCTTTCCCACCTGGAGAAGCTGTGCCCGTGGAATGGGTGGCTGAGGTGCTTGCCTGGGTTCTGACCAACCTGGCTTGACATGAGGGATTGGGGGAGGGCTAGAGAAGAGGTCAAGTGGAAGAGGACACAGGGGACGTGTGCATGGATGTAGGGGTGGTGACTGCCAGTGAGGGGTGTGTACTGGTAGGTGTGCTGGTGATGGTGGTAGTGGATGAGGATGTGGTGCATTCAGGTGTGAGTGTAGCCACAACTGAGAGGGAGGTGGAGGACGAGGAGGAGGGGGGCACAGTGGAAATTGTGGATGTTGGTATGTCTGATTCTGAGTGTTGTTTGTTTGAGTGCCAAAGGGCTGAAGGGTGGTGGTTGTGTTTGCCATGTCCGCTCTTGTGTGTTGTCCTGGGTGCATGCTCGTCTGCCTGTGTGCTTGGGATAGGTTGAGGTTGAGGGGAATGGGATTGGGTGGGGAAAGTTGGAGGGGGGAGGGGGGAAACAGGGACAATAGCTGCCATCAGAGAGGAGTCCAGAGCCTGTTGGGCCCCCAAGCCAGTGTGAATGCCCTCCAGAACTGCATTGGACTGTTGCAATCGGGCTGCCAGCCCCTGGATGGCATACACAATGGTTGACTGCCCAACAGAGATGGATCGCAGGAGGTCAATATCCTCCTCACTCAGGGAAGCAGGGCTAACTGGGGCAGGGCCTGAGGTGCCTGGGGGGACAGAGATGCCCACCCTCCTGGGAGAACGGGCACGGGAAACTCACTGAAGGGTTCCTGGGAGGGCGGTGCTGGTATGGGGGTGACAGCTGTACCTGTATCTGGGGTGGTCACAGAGGTGTCCGCCACCACCAGAGAGCTTCCATCGGAGGAGGAATCTGTGTCCGAACTGTCCCCTCCAGTCCCGTGGTGCTCCCTTCGCTCTCCGTCCCATTGGTGCCCTCACCATTAGTAAATTCTGCCTCCTGGGCCCTGCGGCATGCAGCTCCCTTCGTCGCCAGTGCCTCTGTTCCTCCGCCAGATGATGCTAATGCACATAAGGACAGTGTGACAAAACAAAAAGGGGGGAAGAGCCAAAGGATACACTTGGTCAATGGCGGCACCAACCCCACCGTTAGCGTACACAACACACTCACACACAGGGAACAACCCTACGCATTAGGCAATGCACTACCAGTCACAATGCTAGTCACCAGCCCATGGATAGGGACATCTAACTCAAAATACAGCATACCTGGGACCCTCAGACTCCTGCCCAGTAGTGGATGCCTACTAGCTTGGTTGGAGGACTTTCACATCAGAATCCTGCACAACATGGGACCTACTCTGTAATGCCAGGCCTGGCATAGGGGCACCCACAGGGCCCAAACCCCCCACCTAATACCACCCCACCAGGAGTAAGTTGTAATGTAGGGCACTGCACTCAGCCCCTTGTGGCTGCTATGATGCCCCCACGCGCCCATGTAGCTCCGTATAGGCCATCGCCACTATGCGGGCCATGAGGGGGGTCAGGGTTCGACGGGCACCCTCCTTGGGAGGCCATCCCCAGTTGGGCCTCCTCCGTCTTCCGTGCCCAGCATCTCAGGTCCTCCCACCATTTCTGACAGTGGTGCTCCGCCTTCTGTAGACCCCAGGGTCTGCACATCCTCGGCGATGGCACGCCACATACCCTTCTTTTGTTGAGCGCTGACCTTCAGGGAAATAGACACAGGGAAAGGTATTAGTCCGACCACCCTGCCTGTTACACTCATGGCCGACCATGCCCCTTAGCACAGACATGGCCCACCATACATGCTCAATGCTACCCACGGCCCATCTACCAACCCCCCCTACATGAGTCCTTCACACACAGCAATACATGCATTCACACCCCATGCATCGCACTCACAGTCTACTCATGGTGTAATCAGCTGTTGGTCTGGAGGCCCATACAGCAGTCAGTACTGGGGTAGGACCCCATGCCCCAATCGCTCCTACTCTGCTGAGGTGAAGGCAGGGGCCCTTTCCCTATTCACACGAGCCATGGTCAGTTCCAGACACAGGTCACAGTAGCACTTGCAGTGTGGGCTCTCTCCTGTTGAAGGTCAGGTAGCAAGTGAGTGCACAGATAGAAAATTGCGGTCACATCCAACGAGGTACGTACAGTCACCACCGGCGTACATCACAATTGGCCACTGTACCCCATAGGGCCCAATGATAACTAATGAGGAGTTGCACAGCGGTTCCTGACCGCCTCCTGCAACGGCGCACAACGTCAGCGGAATTACCTCATTTCCACCTGTCCCTCCATACAGGACAGGCGGACGCCATTTCATAGGTCGTAACTGCGTCACAGTACACAAGTGCACTATTTTGTACATCTCCAACAAAATAATGTAACAATCACACTAGACATTGAACTGTAGTGGTTGGAATGTAGAGATAATGACCAGATGCTCACTCTTTTGACCCATAGATTGCAACTGCTGTGGATGAATAGGAGATGGAGACATCCCCTGTGTACAGACCCCTGGTGGACTTGGCAACAATGGAGGACAGGCACATTATCCTCACCTAGAGACTTGACAGGGCCATAATCACAGAGCTGTGTGCCCAATTTGAGCCTGACCTAATATCTGCTATCCGTCACCCCACCGGGATCCCCTCTCTTGTGCAAGTCCTATCCGTACTCCATTTCCTGGCAAGTGGCTCTTGGCAAGTGACAGTGGGCTTAGTAGCAGGAATGTCACAGCCAATGTTCTCAATAGTGCTGACCAGAGTTTTGTCTGCCCTGAATAAACACGTGTGCAGCTACATCGTTTTCCCCCAGGTGGAGGATTTGACCACAGTGAAAGCTGACTTCTATGCAATGGGACATATCCCCAACATCATTGGGGCAATACATGGAACACATATTGCATTTGTCCCCCCCAGCGAAATGAACAGGTGTTCAGAAATCGAAAGAGTTTTCACTCCATGAATGTCCAGATGTGTGCCTGGTGGACCAGTACATCTCCCACGTCAATGCAAAGTATCCTGGGTCTGTGCATGAGGCCTTTATCCTGAGAAATAGCAGCATCCCATATGTGATGGCTCAACTTCAGAGGCACCAGGTGGTGCTAATAGGGCCCTAGTTCCCACTCAGTGGATGTTGGTGTATGGGTATGGTGTGGGCCCCAAGGGTTAGTGTGTGTCTAACAGTTGTCCCTCGACATTTGCAGGTGACTCTGGCTACCCCAACCTCTCATGGCTACTGACCCCTGTGAAGAATCCCAGGATAAGGGCAGAGAAACGTTACAATGAGGCACATGGGTGAACAAGAAGAATAATAGAAAGGACATTCAGCCTCCTGAAGGCCAGGTTTTGTTGCCTCCATCTAAGAGGTGGATCCCTGTACTACTCACCCAAGAAGGTTTGCCAGATCATCGTGACATGCTGTATGTTGCACAACCTTGCCTTGTGTCACCAGGTGTCTTTTCTGCAGGAGGAGGAGGCTGGACATGGCCGTGTGGCAGCAGTGGATCCTGTGGACAGTGAAGATGAGGAGGCAGAGGATGAGGATGAGGACAACAGAAGTGCAATTATTTGTCAATACTTCCAATGAGACACAGGTAAGACAGTGTTAATACACATATAATTGACAGTTTGATGTGTGACATTGTCACTGGCAGGCGGTGTATTCCTACTTCTATGCCCACTCACTGTACCCTTCGGCATCTCTTTTTGCAGAAGTTGGTGCCCCACTATTGCTCCTGGTGTGGTCAGTGCAGCCAACTACAGGCCTTGCCAATGTAAACATTACTGTACAGTTGAATTGCAATGTTTGAACCTGGTTAAACTAATACATTTTGAAAGCATTTGACATACACCATAATTGTATTTTATCAAAGTGTGTTTATTGCAGTGCTCTGAAGAAGAGGGGGTAGTGCAATGGGCTGGGTTGATGAGGGAGGAAAGTCCAGGGTAGAGTCCAGTCTATTTGTAGCACAGGTGCATTGTCTAAGGGGGCATAGGAAGAGTAGCAATGGCAGTTCAAGGTGGACAGGGTGACAGAGTGGGACACAAGGGTGACAATCAAGAGAGTCTTATTTCCTGGTGGAGGTCTTGGCAATAGTCTCTGGCTTCTGCCTGGATCACAGGGAACGTTTGCGGGGTGGTTCTCCTTCTGCAGGGGGAGGGGTGCTGGTGGCTTGTTGGTCCTGTGGCGGGGCCTCCTGTCCACTAGCGGAGGTAGAGGGCTATTCAGTGGTTTGGCTAGTGTCAGGGGTCTGGTTGTGTGCCACTGCCTCCCTCATACTGTTGGCTTTGTCTGCCAGCACCCCTGCAATGGAGACCAGGGTGGTGTTGATGGCCCTCAAGTCCTCCCTGATCCAGAGGTACTGTCCCTCCGGCAGCCGCATGTTCTCCTGCAACTTGTTCAGAATCTGGCCCAGCGTACCCTGGGAATGTTGGTATGCTCCCAGGATCGTGGAGGGCCAGTTCCCTGGGCCTGTACTCCCCCTGGCGAACAGTAGTTCTCAACGCTTCCCTGTTGTCCTGTGCCTCTATCCCCTGAACTGTGTGCCCACTGCCACTGACCCCAGGTCGCTGATTGTTGTGTTTTAGTGGGGTGGCCTGGGGTCCCTGTAGTGGTGGACACACTGCTGATTGACGTGTCCTTGGGACAGAGGTCTGGGCCCGCTGGGTGGGGGCAGTGATTGAGTTTCCTGAGGGGGGAGGCCCTCTGGTGATGTGAGAGTGTGTCTGGGTAACTGACTGTCCGGAAGTCCCAGATGGGCCAGGTTGGTCATCCATATCCAAGCGACCAGAGCTGCTTTCATCACTGTTGGCCTCTTCTGTGGGGGGACTGGATGTTGCTGGCACCTCTTTGCCTGTGACATTGGCTGGGTTACCTGTGGGGATGTAAATACAGTGTTATTGTTTTTCAGTGTGACATATTGTGCATGGGTGTGTTGCCCTGGCAGCTTTTTCTTGTGTGAGTTGTTATTTGGTGGCCTAGTTGATTCTCTCTAGTGTGCATGCTCTGGTGATAGGTGTCCATGCAGGTCTGTGAGGGGTGTCCATGCATTGGTGTTGCATGCAGGGCTTGGCATTGGGATGAGTGGGTTGTGATGGTGGGGTGTGTGGGAGGTGGTGGAGTGATGCGAGCGAGGGTGAGGATGAGGGTGGGGTATCTGATGGCATGCAAGTAGGGGAGTGATAGTAATAGAAAATGGACTTACCAGAGTCCAGTCCTCCTGCTACTCCTGCCAGGCCCTCAGGATTCATGATTGCCAAGACTTGCTTCTCCCATGTTGTTAGTTGTGTCGGAGGAGGTGGGGGTCCACTGCCAGTCCTCTGTACAGCTAGTTGGTGTCTTGCTGCAATGTAACACACCTTCCCCTGTAGGTCGTTCCACCTATTCCTGATGTCATCCCTTGTTATGAGGTTCTGTCCCGTGGTGTTGACCCTGTCGATGATCATCCACCATAGCTCCATCTTCCTAGCAATGGATATCTGCTGCACCTGTGATCCAAATAGCTGTGGCTCTACCTGGATGATTTCTTCCACTATGACCCTTAGCTCCTCCTCAGAGAACCTGGGATGTCATTGTGTTGCCATGAGTGTGGTGTGAGTGGTGTGGGTGAGGGTGTGTAGGGTGATGCGTTGTGAGGTGCGTGGGTGGTGTATAGGTGATGGTGGTATGTGGCTCTGGTTGTGTGGGTGCTCGCTGTCTCTCTCTTTCTCTGTTGGTAATGGTTAGTAGTCATAAAGATTTGTGGGTAATGTGGGTGTGTGTTTTATAGTGGTGTGGGTGTGTGGCTGTGGTGTGTGTATAGGTGTCAGGTGTGTGTTGTTTGAATTGACCAATGTAGTGTTGTTTTGTTAGGTTGTGTGTATTTTGGGCACAGCAGTATATACCACCAATGGTTTACAGCCATCTAGGGAAACCTACCAAACCCAACATTTCTGATTTCTGAAAACTAGACACCAGAGGGAGTCCAGGGAGGTGTGACTTGCGTGGATCCCCCATTTTGTTTTACCCAGAATCCCCAGCAAACTTCAAATTTAGCTAAAAAATTAAATTTTTCCTACATTTCTGTGTGGGATGACCACACCAGCACAAATTTCCTACCACTTAACCAAAGCGGGTCCAAAAGGTCAGTTTGAAAAAAAACGTTTTTAGGCTGACTAGTGGGGCAGAAGTTTTATCGGTATAGATGCAACAATGCTGGGTGGTAGGAATCTTGTGGATTCCTGCAGGTTCCGAAAGCTTCCATCACAAAAATGTGGGAAAAATTTGTGATTTCCAGCAAAGTTGGAGCTTTGCATGGTATTGTGGGTAAGAAAATGGTGCAGGTGCATGTGAAGCACACCACACTGCACTCACCCAGGTATTTAGTTTTCGGATGTGTCTGGTCTCATAGATTTTTCTACATGGCAGTGTCCCAAAGTCCAAAATGTTCAGCCCTCACCATTCCAAGTGGGATGATTTTGAGAGTTAGACAAGCTCTGATGGCCCAAATGTAAAACCAAAACCTAAAATAATCAAATGTCCTCTTGCCTGCTGTGGGATAAAATGTTTTAGTGTGCAGGGGAGAGCTGAAAGACTGTTACCCCCTTCTGTTGGCTTGTGCGCTGATGTCATCACATGTCACGGGGGGTCAGGGGGCAAGGGTAGAAGGGGAAGCGATTTCCCTTCTAACCCTGTGCATGGGAGGGGGGTGCCAGGCCTTCGGGGGAGACCTAGCGCTTCCCCCGAGGGCCTATATGTGGACGAGGTGGTTACGTCCCTGGCTCTATGGCAGTGAACGTAACCACCTCGTCTCGGGCACCCGTGGGATTAAAAGAGGATACAGATACCTTGAATTCAAATGAAGGATGATCACTCTGAGCTACAAATAATTTAAGTTAATTGTAAACAAACAAGTATTCAGTTTTCAAAATGTATCTATCATATCCATGCTGAAAGCTTAGGGGAGAGGGCAAGGGCTCAGAAGAAGACATTGAACTTATCATGCAGTAGCGTGGAATATAGCTGAATGCTCTTTCTCAGTGTTCACATATTGTCAGGCAGACAAATCCTCATGATGAGTTTGTTGCTCAATAAAGTCCACCTCTAGACAACCTTAATTCTGAATCCTAAGAAAGCGCAGAATTTTGAGATGATCAAGCGTGGGTTGGAAATGGGATGGGAACAACTGGGAAGGAGAAATGCTCAGAAAGAAACAACATCATCATTCCTATGTCTCACCGCTGTACACATACCATGCTAGTCTAATCATATATTTTACAGTGGCGGCTAGCACAAATTTCATGGGGGAGACAAAGGAGGGAAGATAACGGGGGAAATAACATTTTTTTAAAAATTACCTTTCTGCCGTCTCTATCCTTTGCTCTCCTTGTGTCCCAGAAGTCCCTGGAATGGAAGAACAATCTGATCCTAGCTGAGCACAATATGATATTTTGTGAGCTAAGCAATCTTTTTAGCAAAGAGTTTCAGAGACACTCAAAACCACCTCCCACAGGGCAATGGTTTCAGAGCTCATGTAAAAATGCAAAGGCAGATGTCCTAAAAGCTGTACAGGAAAGGGGACTCACAGGTTATCAAGGAACACAGGGCCATCTACCGGGATAGCCTAAGAAATGGAAAAGAAGTGTGGGAAGATGGCATTTGGTCAGACCGATTGGATGCTGCTATATCAAATGATCAAAAGCAATTCTGGTCCCTGGTGAGCATCAGCAATGGTACGCTAGGCAAGCCTGCAGAAACATCTATTTTACCCTGTGACTGGGTCGCCCACGTTGGGAGGTTGTACTCCCCTACTACTGTACTTGAGGTTCGCCCTGTACGTAGGGTTCTCCTACAGCAAAAAAACAGACCTCTCCTTCAGTAGTATTCGGCCTTGAGGAAACGGAGCAACCTGTGGCCTCATTCAAGCCTGGGAAAGCATGAGGCATTGATAAAATACTCCCAGATGTCTTTAAATCAAGTCTCAAGGTGTAAGTCCCATATATCAATGTGGTCTCAAATGCTATCTCAATGGAGGGGGTAATCCCTCCATTGTGGAAGGGGGCAGAGATCGTTCCAATCTTTGAAAAGCGGGACCCAAGGAAGGAAGGGCATGCCACTAGTGCTGCTTCACTTGGATCTAGGGATCCAGGAGATATCAGTACTGGTAGTGTTAAGACCTTTATTCTTCTGGATTTGTATCTGGAGTACGTATGAATTGTGCCACCTGAGGGAGTGCTTGCAGGATGTCATTGTGGCTAAGGGGGAAGGGAAAGTCAGATGATTAGGTTCCCTCAAAAATGCCTGGAGTGAACTGGGACTAGGGAATTTCTGGAGCAAGCCTCAGTCCATTCATTAAGCAGATGCCCTTAAAGGTAAAAAGTTGGTCGAGGAGAAAGTTACCAGTATCAAGCACCACACAACTTTATAGGTAGCTTAACAGGTGCTTTCCTCCTCCATAAATATGTAAGTAAGTGTCACAGTGCTCCGTCCTCGGGATCCACATGCCGTGGACCAAATGCCCCACCTCCCGGCATCACCAACTCAGAAAGTTATTATAACACTGAGTATTGATGAAACCAAGCGGGGGGAAGGGAAATTAGGATAGGGAACTGCAGGGAGAGAGATCTGAAAAGGAAAATGGTTAAGCATGTATGTATATAGTTGTTCACAATAACATCAACATGCAATTATACACTTAGACTAAGGCGTCTCCATGGGTGCAAGTGTTGAGACCCTTATGGGATAGACAAAGGTGTCTCCGTGAATTCAAGTGTTAAGACCTTTATGGAATAGTCAAAGGCGTCTCCAGGAATGCAAATGTTGAGACTCTTATGGAATAGTCAAAAGCGTCTCCAGGAATGCAAATGTTGAGACCCTTATGGAACAGACAAAGGCGTCTCCAGGAATGCAAATGTTGAGACCCTTATGGAACAGACAAAGGTGTCTCCGTGAATTCAAGTGTTAAGACCTTTATGGAATAGTCAAAGGCGTCTCCAGGAATGCAAATGTTGAGACTCTTATGGAATAGTCAAAAGCGTCTCCAGGAATGCAAATGTTAAGACCCTTATGGAGCAGACAGAGGCATATCCAGGAATGCAAATGTTGAGACCCTTATGGAACAGACAAAGGCGTCTCCAGGAATGCAAATGTTGAGACCCTTATGGAACAGACAAAGGCGTCTCCATGAGTGCAAGTGTTGAGACCCTTATGGAACAGACAAAGGCGTCTCCAGGAATGCAAATGTTGAGACCCTTATGGAACCAACAAAGGCGTCTCCAGGAATGCAAATGTTGAGACCCTTATGGAATAGACAAAGGCATCTCCATGGAATGCAAATGTTGAGGTCCTTATGGAACAGACAAAGGCGTCTCCAGGAATGCAAATGTTGAGACCCTTATGGAACAGACAAAGGCGTCTCCAGGAATGCAAATGTTGAGACCCTTATGGAACAGACAAAGGCGTCTCCAGGAATGCAAATGTTGAGACCCTTATGGAACAGACAAAGGCGTCACCAGGAATTCAAATGTTGAGACCCTTATGGAACAGACAAAGGTGTCTCCAGGAATGCAAATGTTGAGACCCTTATGGAACAGGGCGTGGCCCTTCAGTAAATCATGAAACAAGAATAATTAGTAAAATCATGATACCTCAGGATGGCATAAGCTTCAGGCACAAAACTATGCGTGGCCCTTCTCTGAATCATAGAACAAGAACAATGGGTAAAATCATAATACTTCAGAATGCCATTAGCTTTAGACAAAACTGGGCATGGCCCTTCTCTGAATCATGAAACAAAAACAATTAGAAAAATCATGATGCTTCAGGATGGCATGAGCTTTAGGCAAAAACTGGGTTTGGCCCTTCTCTGAATCATGGAACAAGAACAATTAGAAAAATCATGATACCTCAGGATGGCATGAGCTTTAGGCAAAAAACTGGGCGTGACCCTTCTCTGAATCATTAACATACTCTGAACATTAATCATGCAACTACTATGCATTCATAAAAATAAAACATTTGGTCTCAGCCTAGAAATTTGCAAAGACTTAAACATGTATCTCACATATCATCAAAGGCTTAAATGTATCTCACATATATACTTCCAAAAACAATTAAACTAAGATTTGCATATCTTTGAATCGTTTTCTCATTTGCCACCTAGGCCTGAAAGTTTTACCCATTTACTCCTTTGAACTGAATCGCTTTAAATGTCGTGCCAAGTGCGCTTTACTCCTGAGAACTGAAGCGCTTTGAAAATTGTGCCAAGGGCGCTTTACTTCCGTGAACTGAAGCGCTTTGAATATTGTGCCAAGAACGCTTTACTTCCTGTGGATTGAAGCGCTTTAAACGTCGTGTCAAGTGCGCTTTACTCCTGAGAACTGAAGCGCTTTAAACGTCGTGTCAAGTGTGCTCTACTCCTGTGAACTGAAGCGCTTCAAACATCGTGTCAAGTGCGCTTTACTCCTGATAACTGAAGTGCTTTAAACGTCATGTCAAGTGCGCTCCACTCCTGTGAACTGAAGCGCTTTAAACATTGTGTCAAGTGCGCTTTACTCATGAGAACTGAAGCGCTTTTTGGCCGATCTGGCCCCCGGGTGGGTCGAAACCCACTAGGCGCCAGGGATTGTGTGGTGTGTTTGTGTGTTTTCTGTGTTTGGGGGCACCCCTTGGGCAAGGTTCGCCCCGACAAAGGGGGGAAATTTCGTATTGGCCATCTCTGCCCCATGGGCCTATTTTTATAGGCTCATCTTCCCCCAAGGAGGGCAGAAACCACCAATATGCCAGGGATTTTTTTTTGTTCCCCTTTTTTTGTTTTGTGCTGGGGGTGCCCCCTTTTGCCCCCTTTGGCAAGGGTCGCCCCCTAAAAGGGGCACAGAGCTGTTGGCCATTTCAGCCCCCTTAGGGGCAGATCGGCCAATTTGTTTTATGCCCATCTACCCCCATGGGGGGCAGAATCCACTTAGGCACCAGGGATCCTGTGTGTGTGTGTTTTGTGTGGGGGGGCGGCACCTTTGGCAAGGGTCGCCCCCCAAAGGGGGCACGTTAGTGATGGAAGTTCTGCCCACCTTGGAGGCAGATCGGCCTATTTTTTTAGGCCCATCTGCCTCCACGGGGGGCAGAAGGTACCAAGATGTCAGAGATTTTTTGGGGGGGTTTCCTTTGTTTTTTTGTGCTGGGGGCACCCCCACTCGCCCCCTTTGGCAAGGGTCGCCCCCCCCCCCAAACAGGGTACAGAGCTGTTGGCCACAGATCGGCCTATTTTTTTTTAGGCCCATCTGCCTCCTAGTGGGGCAGAAGCCACTTAGGTACCAGGGACAATTTCTAAGTTCTTGGTGGCAGGGTGTTTGTCAACTGGCGAAGTATTTGTATTTGTGATTATAACAGTTTATTTCTTCTTTTTGTTTTAGTTCAAAGCTTTTGCTTCCTTTGCTGTGGATCCTTGCGGTTTTGGCAGTAGTTGTCTTGCGGTTTGCATAGCTGCATGTTTTAGGTAAGTGAAAGCAATTACTCCAAAGGAGTATTGTTGACATGCATGAATTACATATTTGTAGATGGTGTTCTAAATGCAGTATTGTGTGTGAAATTGTCCTTAGATTTGAGCATAATGATATTTGTGTTGTCATATGTCTAGTTTCCTTTTTTCTTTTTTCTTTTTAGTGGGATATCATTGGTGATTGCTGTGTCTGTGCAGAATAGTTGCTGGTGAGTAGCTTTTTCAGGCAAGTGAGTGGTATAGTTTTTTAGTACATAACTCTTTGTGATAAAGATACACTTTGTTTATTACTTATTTTAGTGCTAGTTGTTGTTGGCAATCCATTTGTTAGTGAAGATCATGGCTAGACGCAGAGTGACCGCTCAGCAGGTTGTTGGCATGCTCTTTGAGTCGTCTTCAGACCATGATTACAAGACTGACTCTGCATCTGAGGCAGAGGAGGAAGTGAGAGATTCTGGCAGTGAGTTTTCTGTCCGAGAGGGTTCTTCTGATGAGGAAGCTACTCTCAGTGCAGATGAAGGGCCTGTTTTAGAGGAGGACATTGATGTGCCAATAGTGCAGAAGCCTGGGGCTGAAGGGTTTCCCATTAGAAGACCTGACACCTGGATAGCCCCAAACATGGAGCAGCCACAGTTACCTGCATTTACTGGTCTCCCAGGGTGTAGAGTCAATATGGAAAACTTTTTGCCTGTGCATTTCTTTCACTTGTTTATGGACAATGTATTTTTGGAAGAGATTGAGGAGCAGACTAATTTGTATGCAGAGCAATATTTGAGGGACAATGCTGCCAGACTTAGGCCTCAGTCTAGAGCTACTCAGTGGGTTCCCGCATATCTGGAAGAGATTAAAACGTTTTTAGGTTTTACTTTTTTGATGGGGTTGATCAGGAAGCCGTCACTGGCTTCTTATTGGTCTACTAGTCCCTTGATGGCAACAGCTATGTTTCCTGCAACTATGACACGTAATCGCTATTTGCTTCTTCTTCCTATGCTGCATTTTGTAGACAATGCTTTAGCCTTGCCATGAGATCACCCTGATTGTGACCGTCTTTTTAAGATTAGGCCTGTCCTTGATCATTTTGTAGATCGTTTTTCAGAGGTCTGTGTTCCAGGCAAAGAGATAAGTGTGGACGAGTCTTTGATCCTTTTCAAGGGGCGTTTAGTTTTAAAGCAGTACATTCCTAGTAAGAGGGCACGGTATGGGATTAAATTGTATATGCTGTCAGAAAGCAGTAAAGGATATGTGTATAATTTACGGGTCTACACTGGTAGGAATTCCAGTATTGGCCCTCCTGGTTGTCCGGCCACTTTTGGAGTTAGCAAAAAAATTGTGTGGGAACTTGGTAGACGTCTGTTTAACAAAGGTCACCATTTGCACGTAGATAATTTCTACACGGGAGTGCAGTTGTTCAAGGAGTTGTTTAGAGTTGTTTAGAGTGGACACTGTTGATTGTGGCACAATCCGTTCTAACCGGAAAGGCTATCCAAGGGAGCTTGTCTGTAAAAACCTTGACAGTGCAGTGCCTTGCGGAATAATGAGCTGCTAGCTCTGAAATTTTCAGACAGGAGGGATGTGTACATGCTATCTACCATCCATGATGAGAGTACTTCCCCTGTGACTGTTTGGGGTCAGGTTGTGGAAGTGCACAAACCTGCGTGCATTTTGGACTACAATAGGCACATGAGTGGTGTTGATAGAGTAGATCAGAGGTTGGAACCTTACACTGCTCTTCGTAAGTCTTACGTGTGGCATAAAAAGTTGGCCCTACAATAATTTCATTTGACAACTTTTAATGCTTTTATTGTGTTCAAGGATTGTTCACCTGAGTCAAGGATGACATTTGTTAAATTTCAGGAGTGAGTGATAGAGAGCCTTATTGTGGTGGAACAGGCAAGAGTTCCTAGAGTAGAAGTGGTGGAGGATGTGGCTAGATTGAAAGATTGTCACTTTCCAGATCACATTCCTCCCACTCCCAAAAAAGACTTGCCCAAAAAGAAATGTAGAGTATGTGTCCTGAGAGCATTGCGAAGGGAGAGCCGGATGTACTGCCCCGATTGCCCTTCAAAGCCTGGGCTGTGTGTGCCTGGCTGTTTTAGAAGTTACCACACCAAGAAAAACTTTTGGGAAATACCGTGAGCGTAAACTGACTATTTTATATTTTCATATGTTTAGTTTCACGGTTGGCATTACTGTCATGTATTTAGTTGGTGCTTGGCTGGCGGTGTGCTTGGGGTAGCGCTTGGCTGGTGGTGTGCGTGGGGTGGCACTTGGCTGGCGGTGTGTGTGGGGTGGCGCTTGGCTGGCGGTGTGCGTGGGGTGGCTCTTGGCTGGCGGTATGGGTGGGGTGGCGCTTGGCTGGCGGTGTGCGTGTGGTGGCGCTTTGCTGGCTGTGTGCTTGGGGTGTCGTTTGGCTGGTGGTGTGCGTGGGGTGGCGCTTGGCTGGCAGTGTGCGTGGGGTGGCGCTTGGCTGGCGGTGCCAGCCAAACGCCAGTCCACACACTCATCAGCTGGTGTGATTGCTGTATCAGGCATGTGGGCGTATGAAACTGATGGGCCCTTGAGTGGCGCTTTCTGTTGATGCGGGTGTTGTAATGTGCTGGGCCCGTGGCTGGCGGCGTGAATGATCTTGTGCATGTCATGTATGAAAGGTGTGTGAATGAACTGTAAAGCGGTTGGTGCCTTGCCGTGGCTTTACAGCTCACGAGCTGTGAGTCATTGGTTCAGTTTTTTGGCCTTTCAGTTATTAACAGTGCATTTTACTTTTGCGAAATCTCTTGTTAATAAAATTTGATCTACTGAACCATCACTCACCCTCGTGCCAAATACAACCAGTATGTGTTGTAAAAATTAAAAAACCTGCTCCGCTGTAATCAGGCATCGCAGCACACTTGTGACACGCTAGGTGTCTCAGGTGGGACTCCGAAGATGAAGCATGCCACCATGCGAGGTGAGGGGTCTTTTTCACATAACCTAAGTGAGTTTATTTTCACAATTTTAGTGTTTGGCACATCACAGACGTATATGGACACATCAAAATGATATATTACAAAACTACTTGTGTTTGGGGGAAGGGGGTACCTATGTTTTTGGTCCTGGGTGCTGCCTTCATCTAGGGAAACCTACCAAACCCAGTCATTTTTTTAAACTTGACACCCCAAGGAGTCCAGGGAGGTGTGGCTTGCGTGGATCCCCCAACAAAAGTGTTTTTTTAGCCCAATTTTGAGGTTTGCAAAGGATTCTGGGTAACAGAACCTGGTGGAAGCCCCAAAAGTCACCCCATCTTAGATTCCCCTAGGTCTCTAGTTTTCAAAAATGCACAGGTTTGGTAGGTTTCCCTAGGTGCCGGCTGAGCTAGAGGCCAAAATCCACAGGTAGGCACTTAGCAAAAAACACCTCTGGTTTCTGTAGAAAAATGTGATGTGACCACGTTGTGTTTTGGGGCATTTCCTGTCACGGGTACTTGGCCCGCCCACACAAATGAGGTATAATTTTTATCGGGAGACTTGGAGGAACGCTGGGTGGAAAGAAATTTGTGGCTCCTCTCAGATTCCTGAACTTTCTGTCACCGAAATGTGAGGAAAAAGTGTTTTTTTAGCCAAATTTTGAGGTTTGCAAAGGATTCTGGGTAACATAACCTGGTGAGAGCCCCACAAGTCACCTCATCTTGGATTTCCCTAGGTCACTAGTTTTAAAAAATGCACAGGTTTGCTAGGTTTCCCTAGGTGCCGGCTGAGCTATAGGCCAAAATCCACAGGTAGGCACTTTGCAAAAAACACCTCTGTTTTCTGTTGAAAAATTTGATGTGTCCACGTTGTGTTTTGGGGCATTTCCTGTTGCGGGCGCTAGACCTACCCACACAAGTGAGGTATCATTTTTGTCGGGAGACGTGGGGGAACACTGGGTGGACGGAAATTTGTGGCTCCTCTCAGATTCCAGAACTTCCTGTCACCGAAATCTGAGGAAAAAGTGTTTTTTTAGCCAAATTGTGTGGTTTGCAAAGGATTCTGGGTAACAGAATCTGGTGAGAGCCCCACAAGTCACCCCACCTTAGATTCCCCTAGGTCTCTAGTTTTCAAAAATGCACAGGTTTGGTAGGTTTCCCTAGGTGCCGGCTGAGCTAGAGGCCAAAATCCACAGGGAGGCACTTAGCAAAAAACACCTCTGGTTTCTGTAGAAAAATGTTATGTGTCCACATTGTGTTTTGGGGCATTTCCTGTCGCAGGGACTAGGCCCGCCCACACAAGTGAGGTATCATTTTTATCGGGAGACTTGGGGGAACACTGGGTGGATGGAAATTTGTGGATCCTCTCAGTTTCCAGAACCTTCTGTCACCAAAATGTGAGGAAAAAGTATTTTTTTAGCCAGATTTTGAGGTTTGCAAAGGATTCTGGGTAACAGAACCTGGTGAGAGCCTCACAAGTCACCTCATCGTGGATTCCCCTAGGTCTCTAGTTTTCAAAATTGCACAGGTTTGGTAGGTTTCCCTAGGTACCGGCTGAGCTAGAGGCCAAAATCTACAGGTAGGCACTTTGCAAAAAACAGCTCTGTTTTCTGTTGAAAAATGTGATGTGTCCACGTTGTGTTTTGGGGCAGTTCCTGTCGCGGGCGCTAGGCCTACCCACACAAGTGAGATATCATTTTTATCGGGAGACTTGGGGGAACGCTGGGCGGAAAGAAATGTGTGGCTCCTCTCAGATTCCAGAACTTTCTGTCACCAAAACGTGAGGAAAAAGTGTTTTTTTAGCCAAATTGTGAGGTTTGCAAAGGATTCTGGGTAACATAACCTGGTGAGAACCCCACAAGTCACCCCATCTTGGATTCCCCTAGGTCTCTAGTTTTCAAAAATGCACAGGTTTGCTAGGTTTCCCTAGGTACCGGCTGAGCTAGAGGCCAAAATCTACAGGTAGGCACTTTGCAAAAAACAGCTCTGTTTTCTGTAGAAAAATGTGATGTGTCCACGTTGTGTTTTGGGGCAGTTCCTGTCGCGGGCGCTAGGCCTACCCACACAAGTGAGGTATCATTTTTATCGGGAGACTTGGGGGAACGCTGGGTGGAAAGAAATGTGTGGCTCCTCTCAGATTCCGGAACTTTCTGTCACCGAAATGTGAGGAAAACGTGTTTTTTAGCCAAATATTGAGGTTTGCAAAGGATTCTGGGTAACAGAACTTGGTGAGAACCCCACAAGTCACCCCATCTTGGATTCCCCTAGGTCTCTAGTTTAAAAAAAAGCACAGGTTTGGTGGGTTTCCCTAGGTGCCGGCTGAGCTAGAGGCCAAAATCCACAGGTAGGCACTTAGCAAAAAACACCTCTGTTTTCTGTTGAAAAATGTGATGTGTCCACGTTGTGTTTTGGGGCATTTCCTGACGCGGGCGCTAGGCCTACCCACACAAGTGAGGTATCATTTTTATCGGGAGACTTAGGGGAACGCTGGGTGGAAGGAAATTTGTGGCTCCTCTCAGATTCCAGAACTTTCTGTCACCCAAATGTGAGGAAAAAGTGTTTTTTTAGCCAAATTTTGAAGTTTGCAAAGGATTCTGGGTAACATAACCTGGTGAGACCCCCACAAGTCACCTCATCTTGGATTTCCCTAGGTCACTAGTTTTCAAAAATGCACAGGTTTGGTAGGTTTCCCTAGGTGCCAGCTGAGCTAGAGGCCAAGATCTACAGGTAGGCACTTTGCAAAAAAACACCTCTGTTTTCTGTTGAAAAATGTGATGTGTCCACGTTGTGTTTTGGGGCATTTCCTGTCGCAGGTGTGAGGCCTACCCACACAAGTGAGATACAATTTTTATCGGGAGACTTGGGGGAACATAGAATAGCAAAACAAGTGTTATTGCCCCTTGTCTTTCTCTACATTTGTTCCTTCCAAATATAAGAGAGTGTGTAAAAAAGACGTCTATTTGAGAAATGCCCTGTAATTCACATGCTAGTATGCGCACACCGGAATTCAGAGATGTGCAAATAACCACTGCTTCTCAACACCTTATCTTGTGCCCATTTTGGAAATACAAAGGTTTTCTTGATAGCTATTTTTCACTCTTTATATTTCAGCAAATGAATTGCTGTATACCCGGTATAGAATGAAAACCCAAATTGATTCTGGGTACCTAGGATGTTGGAAAAAAAGGACGCAAATTTGGCGTGGGTAGCTTATGTGGACAAAAAGCTATGAGGGCCTAAGCGAGAACTATTCCAAATAGGCAAAAAAAGGCAGGGCACAGGAGGGGGAAAAGGCCTGGCAGTGAAGGGGTTAAACATACTGTGACTGTACCTGTCTACAGAATGCACATCTGGGTCAGGATGACTTCACTCACTCTAGACAGTCACACAAAGGGAGCTGAGGTGTGCCCTGCATGTCCTAATGGCCCATCAAAGGCCCATCACCAGGCTGATGGGTCTTCCTGAGCTAGAGTGGTGGGAGGAGCTGACCTTTGCAACTGCATAGGGCTGTCCCTGTCCTTACACAAGGCAGTCTCCAACCCCCGGGAGTATGCCTAGGGCCTGGGCAGGAAAGGCAGGCTATTGTGCACTACAAACACCTTTCTTTGAAGTTTGCCTGCTTCAAAGACAGAAACTAGTATAAGTACTTGGCCTCTGAACCCACATAGTTAGAACACTTTTAGACTGAGGACATTCTGCCAAGATGACGATCTGGATGGTGTAAGAGGGACTGCCACTATGACTGTTGCTTTGTTGTGCTGGCTTGCTTTTTCTGTCCTGGGGGTAAAAGGACTGGACTTTTCTTGCTACTTTCTGCTTTCCAAAGTTCTTCAAGGGCTTGAACTGAGCTTGCCTCCCATTACGAAGTCTTAGGGCCATCACATACTTCATCTGCTAGTGCCTGGGCTCTCTTGCTGAGAGTCCTGACTTGACACGTCAAGCCAAATCCAGTTCCTAGGCCCTTGGAAGTAAGTTCAGGTGCGACTAAGAAGAAACTAAGCACATCGACTCCAGAACGACTTTGGAACCGGCACCGCTCTCTAACTCTGTGTCACCACTTCCACCGGAGCTGTGGTTCCCGCTGAGTGCAGCCATGTGACGTGACCTGCAACACAGGTCCGATACCGCCACAGAGCCTCTGATGTCCTGCCACAGTGTGAGTCCTGAGTGCCATATTTCTGACGTGCCGGGACACCCGACTCTGCTGAAGCACATGTGGTTCCATGTTGTGAACGCCTCACCACCAACACTGCATCACCACCACTGCAACCGTAAGGAACTGATGCCTCACCTCCCCTGCCTAGCAGTAAGTTAACAATGCCTCACCTCCCCAGAAGCAGTAAGGAACTGACAATGCCGCGTCTCCAGTGATGTCTGACCTCCATGCAATGTCTTTGTTCCCTTATCGTTTTCAAAGGTACTGTACCCGTGGTCGGTGCGACTCCATGACTGGCCCGCACACCCTTGCGAGTGGCATTGGACTGTTGGGAATGACTGTGTCAAGACGCTATTATCCCCCTAGTTGGAGTTATTGTGTTTCTAAGCACTTTACTAAGATTTAATCTTTGAAAATGTGTATCTTTACTTGTGTATGTTGGATATTTGTTGTTTTGGTCTTGTTTTACTCAGATAAATATTGGCTATTTCACTAAACTGTTGTGGCATACTTCTGTGGTGTTTTCACTGTGTTACTGTGTGTGTGTGTGTGTGTGTGTACAAAAACTTTACACATTGCCTGTAGGATCTGCCTAACTGCTCGAACAAGGCTACCAAGGAAGTGAGCAGGGTTTAGCTTATCTGTGTGACTCTCTTACTGTGACTAGAGTGAGAGCTCCTACTTGGACAGGGTGCAAACAACTGCCAACTAGAGACCCCATTTCTAACATTTACCAATGAACTTTTTGATAATAAAACAAATGTTTCAAACTATCAATGAAGAAGAAACAAGGAATACAAGTCATGTTCAAGCATTGCTGTGTAAACAGTTGTCACAGCATTGCCAGGCAGGAGTGGGAGCTTGTGTGAAGGGTGATTAGAGAGATGGGTGCTTATGAAGAACCTTCTGTTTTTCATAGGCACGTTTCTCTAAGGAAAGCTGATAGAGTTTCAGTTTTCAATCCATGACAGGTAGGATAAGCAGTCTGGGGTTATGACAGGCTCTAAACGGGACTGGCTTGAAAGTTCTTAGTCTTTGATCTCAGAATGGACTCTTAGCCAGTCGAGGTCAGACCGAAAATTAAATGCAGTAGTTATAGAGAGCTTTAGAGACACACTTTTCATTGATTTTTAATATATCTTGTTCGCTTTACAAATAATTAAATGAATAAATAAACTTTAATATATAAATATATAATACTGATGACTATAGACGTAATGTAATCATGTCACTGTATGAAGTACTGTCTAATTACAATTGTGTGCTTAAATTGTTTATAATAAAGAGGGTACCCAAATCACCTTACAGCCTTAAAAGGAAGGTTTATTAAAGATCTCACAGCAAAATGACATGCCAGCTGCCATATCCCTTTCTTGAATTAAAGACCTAAACCTCAATCTGAAGATAAAACATGGATTTGCCACCCTCCAAATATCTGTGGGTGCCACCAAGTGGCACTGAAATACCATCTGATTCACCCAGTTGTGAAAAAATCACCAATTCTGAACCTAATGGTTTTCCAGTGGCACTGGGTAGATTTTGATGCCCTTTATATCTACACTTGAAAAACATTAGCAGGGCCATCTGTCACTCCGTATAGATTGAACTATATGGGAATGTATGTGTTGCGCATGGCGTGCATCACATAGGCACCATATTGTAATGCAAAAGGACAACCGGGATGGCCTCGTCTTCTGCTGTTTGGCCCCAACGCATTCAAACCTCCTGAGCTATAGTCATAATTTAGAATGCTCAATCTACTGTTAGGAATGTAATATTGAGGATCTTTCACTGAACTGAGTGAGTTTGTCTACCAGTAAGTTCAAACAAAATAAATGTAATTGTTATCATTTTTGCTTTTGCTTGAAATGGCTTCGGTATTTATTACATTCATTTTAGTTAATACTTCATGGGCTTTTCCTCTACATTTTCTGATAGAGCAGTATTTACCTTCAAACTCGGGATCGACAGTCTGATTGTGAAAGAGTCAGCCTGTGGTAATTGATCATTATAAGCCATTGCACAAAGGCCCTATTTTCCTCACCTGGGATCTTCGGTGCACCACGTAAGTGTGATTTGAGAATATTATCATTGGCATGAACGAGTACTAAAATGTAATTCCACTATCGGTCAACCTTCTCTGCACTACTTACCTCTGTAACCGTTAGCAGTCACTGAAGGCTGTTAAATGCTCTACCTGCATACAATGCCCTGAGTCTCTTGATAGTGGTTTTCGCCAAAATGAAGGTTATGCCCGTTGCAAAGGATATTAAAATATTAAGAAATGTAGTTGGATTATTAACATGAGAATTATAGAACAAGGAGATTGTTTGTGCATGACACATGATCCCAAACTGTCATGCAACCAACTCATTTGTAATTTAAAGCACAAGTGCTCCCTGGCATAGGTTATGATCTGTAAATACAACAACTCTTATCAAGGAGTCTATCTGATCTCCAAGCTTAATGTATTTAGTGTCAAAATATAATCAATCTTGTGCTATAACTCAGATGTTCTTGGAGTTATTTATAATAAAAGTACATTTTACATTGAATTAAAACACAAATATTAAGATCTATTTTTGGCTATAGAAAACGTACATCCATGCCCTAATCTTATTGGCAGTGTAGAAGAAATCTGAGCTTGTTATACACATGATAATAAGAAGTTACTGGTCCCAACTGTAACAACTGGGGTCTTTCACTTCTGGGTCTTGCATTTCATTTTCAAGGTCGTGAAGCAGAGCAGTATAAGGCTTACTCGAGGAGGATATAGATTCAATACACATATATGGCGGAAACGTGAATGGGTACACCCTCTAAAGGGCCCTGCAAAGAACAAGAGGCACCAGACACCTAATAACATCCTAAAAGCAGACTAAATACCTTTTAGGGTCTGCATGCTCAGAACTGTCTAACCCCTAAAAATACTTTACCTCCATTAGCACCTGTAATAACCCTGTGCTATGCATTTTTCTAAAAAATAAAGCGAGGGCTTCTGGTTTTGTCAGGCACACATTTAATAGTTGATCACAAGTCTTACACGAATAATACATAGGTTTCCTACAGGAATTCTTTGAGAAAGTTACCACAAAAATATACATATTTGGATTTTCGCTATTATCTAGTTTTCATCTATGCATTAATCTACCCTAACC
This sequence comes from Pleurodeles waltl, assembly GCF_031143425.1. Taxonomy (NCBI): domain Eukaryota; kingdom Metazoa; phylum Chordata; class Amphibia; order Caudata; family Salamandridae; genus Pleurodeles; species Pleurodeles waltl. The sequence continues at coordinate 603,728,523 of NC_090437.1, read as the reverse complement.
TTTACCCAGGTTGGTTAGCAACTACAGATCACCAAATGTTTAATAGGGGCAAACACTGCAGAGCTTGTGTGTGAAATCCTAGCTCTGGGGATGTTTTAATTTGCAGAAAACCTCTCCCAGGTTTATATTTGTTCGGACCTGGAGTGACAGGCTTTTAAACTGTTGGGAGGGCCATATGGGAGCCCACTGCTGCTCCTGAGCACCCACGAATATAACTCAGCTTCTTCTGACCATTCTCTACTGAGGCACTGGCCATCAAATATGCACATTTTGAAACCTCTCCCAGAGGCTTATGGGGTAAGCACTCTCGCCCAATGCATTCAGTCATCACAAGCTGAAACCATTCCAATCTGTTCCATCATGGATCCCAGCAGTGTAAGGAAGTGCACGTTTTAAAATCCTGACCTGGAGATCCTGACCAGGAGGTGGTAACACATCATGACTATCTGTGTCATCTCAAGGTGAAGATATGCACTGAAAACAGTGGATATCCTGCCTGTTGAAGGCTGTAACAAGCAAGATCAGTGACATATCAGCATAATCACAATGTGGAGAACGTCAAGAACAGGTTGCACACCTTGATATGCTAGGTACGTATGTAAGTCACCAAGCATAAGCACAAATTTAAAGAATCTGGTGGGGGTTCTCCACCTCAGCTCTACCTCAAGCCATGGGAGGAAAAATTATGACCATCCTCAATATGTTCAGAGTGGAAGAAATGAACAAACATTTTGTGGTACAGAGGAATCCAATGTAAGAAACATGAGAGTTGCATACTGTGAGAAATTGGGTTGTTGGTTGACTGGAGTGTGAGCCGTAGTCAAGCAACAGCTGCAATGCCTTGCAGAATGAACCAAAAAAAGTCACTAAATGAACCCATGCTTAACCCTGGGTAGTTTGGCACAAAAAGCAGTCAGGCTTAACTAAGAGGCAATGTGTAAAATATTTATGCAGCACACAAATAGTAATAAAGGGAAAACACAACACAATAAATATCCCAAACCAATTTAGAAAAATAGAGTAAATTGTAATAAATTATTTTTCACCAAAATAGCAAACCTCTAACCAGTAGAACTGGAGTTATAATTTCTTTAAGTTTGTGGTTCAAAATAGCACCTACATGAGAAAATCACTAACTGGGGTCATCTGTTTGCGCTAGACTGGAACAAAGATAAAAAAGTTAAGGCCAAACGCAATGGAGTGTGGTTTGGATGCAAGAAGTGGATTGGGTCCATTCAGTGCTACCCTTCAGACTTAGAATAATTTTAAAGAGAAAATGTCTGAGAAGGTAGAGTTTCAGTCGTTCAAGGTTGCAGCAGTGTCCAAGGAGGGAGTGTGGTTGTTGCTGTGGAATGAAGCTGCAGTGAAGATTTTTACCTTTGGACTTAGTAGTTGAGATAGAAGTTGAAAATCTCCAGCAGGACAAAGTAGAAAACTGTAGCCGGAGGCAGTTCCATGAGGTTCAATAGCCTTTGGTGAAGAACCGCTGAAACAGATTTGCTGCTGCAGAAAAGAATGTAGTGGGAGAAGCTTCAAAATCAATCCCACCTGCAATGCACCCTGGGAAGATAGGTGAGCTGGTTGGTCCCGGGCTCCTCCTGGTTCTCAGATCACTTTTTAGCCACATCTTGTCTAAGGCTTCGGGTTCGGAAATTGGCCATCTGGACACCTTTAGCACCACAACCAAGGGTCCAGGAGAGGCTGGAGACCTCTTGGGGGTTCAGAACTCACTCAGACTGGGTCCAGGTGCAGATTCAAGATGTTAGGAGACTGTTATGTCCCTGTGGCTCTGAACAAGAGGCCAGCACACTAGCCCTTGGTGTCACTTTCGGAAGTCCTGGGTGCAGAAGAAGATGCAAGGCTCAACAGCAGGGCTGGCATCTGAGGGTTCAAGACAGGCTCCAGGCAGCAAAGCAGTCTTTGCATGCACAACAGCAGTCTGGCAGCGTGCACAGCAGGTCACAGCAGCAGGCAGTCCTTTAACAGTACTTCTGCATGTCTAGTAGTGGACTGAAGAGTGGGTCTAAGATCCCTATTTCTATACCATGGGGCCAGCTCCTAGAAGGTGGGAGAAATTTCTGGAAAGGTTCTTTGAATGTCTGTGAGTTTCCTGCCTCCCCTGCCCTGGCTCCAAGCTGACTGCACTGAAAAAAAAGGGCCATTAAGCCGATTGTGAGGAGACAGGACACAGTCTATTCATGTGCAAGTGGGGGCGTGCTCAGCTCCGCCCCCATCTTGCCAGTTTGCTAGTTTATGGGCTATTCAGGCTCTGCTTATCTTGCTATAGTGTGACTGTCTGGGAGGAATTCACAAAGTCATAACTGTCACTTACACCCAGTTATGTGACATAAGACAGGCTGCAGCTATAAAGGACTAAGGGCAGGAAAATGTCAACTTTCTAAAAGTGGCATTTTCAGAATTGCAATGCCAAATCTGACTTTACCACTAATGAAGGTTTATCATTACCATTCCATAGGTACAAAACGTGATATATAAATCTTCTACATATTAGGAATTGCAGCATTTTAAATTTAATAAGGAATCCCCAATGTTTAACCTATGGAGGGGTAAGCCTCACATTAGTGAAAAACAAATGTGGGAGTTTTTCACTACTAAGACATGCAAAGCTTAAAAGTACATGTCCAACCATTTAAATACACAGCACCCTACCCTATGGGCTACCTAGGGCCTACCTTTTGATGTGCATGTAATAAAAGGTGAGTTTAAGACTAGGCAATGGGTTTTAAATGTCAAGTCAACATGACAGAGGGACACTGTATTCAGACTACAATGGTAGGCCTGGGACATATTTTTAAGTGCTATTTAAGTGGTGGCAAAGTAACTGCTGCAGACCCATAAGTATAATTTAATTTACAGGCCTTTTGTATATGGTAGGGACTTATAATTAAATTAAATATCCCAGTCAGGCATATTCCAGTCAGTCTATACTTAAAGGAGTGAGCACAAACACTTTAGCACTGTTCAGCAGTGGTATAGTGCACAGAGTCCTAAGGCCAACAGAATGAAAAATCCAGCAAAGGTAGGAGAAGGAAGGCAAAAGGTTTCGGGGTGACCATGTAGAGAGGGCCATTTCCAAAGAACATGAATATTAAAATGTTGACTTGACAGAAAATCATTATCTTTGTGAAGTGTGATTGATGTAATTACAACATTGGTCTAAATATGTTCTACCATAGTGACTAAAAACTCTCTAAAGAGACATCTCACTTGCACAAAGATAAACTACAATAATAATAATGCATTGTATTCCTGACAATGAAGGAGTTATTTGTCTTCTACTCACCAAGTAACCAGGTACATTGATGGCCATCTGTCACCATAATATAATCAACATTGTGTCTCTGCAAGATAATGGAATTGTGGTTTTATCCAGGGCACCTAGCACAGCAGTTCAGTATACACCAGCCCACACCACACAGCATTTGCACATTACATTGTGTACTTCATTTTAGAGTTGCTGCACACTTATTCCTGCCTATGTGAGGCAGGTGCCCATGAGTGTAGTCAACTAACTCTAGGACATCATGAAATTCTTCTGTATCCTAAAGGCTTTCTTTGCTGGTATTGGCTTTGTGGGAGTCCATGGAGAAGTATATGTGCTAGTCACTCAACAAGGCATCCACTACTTGGGTGAGTATTTTACAGAAGGTTACCTGAGAAATGCCCTGCATCAATCCTACCACCCATTGTGTGGTGCCCATTACTAGCATTTTCAAGAAGGTATTATACCAGAAAATTCCTATGTTAGCTTCAGGGTAACCCTAGAGAAGCAGGTATGCTGTATATTGTATCCAGATTGAGTCTGAATGTCCTCAGGATCTCAGAATAACTCATGTTTAGCGGGTTCCAGCCTTACTCTGTCAATCCTGGCTCTCATCCTGTATTGCTGTACAGTTGTAGGTTATGATTTTGTGACTTGGTTTCCACCCTCATGCTGCATAGTTTTTATACAAAGAAGACGGTTCTGGTATAGTATTACATTCATGTATTTATGCTGATGTACTGCAAGATTAAATTGTGAGCTTCTGCACTGAAACTGTGAGTGCTTCCCCAATGAAGGTGTGTGTGTGTGTGTGTGAGAGAGAGTTTATTTTATCAGCTCTTAAAGTGTATGTGGTGTGTTTGTGTACATTGTTGCCTTGTTCTTAGTTTTTTTGTATTGTTTTGCAGCTTTTCTTTCATTCCCCACACTTTCAAGAACTTTACCCACTTGATTTGAATGTAAGTAGCTTAAATGGCATTTTCCACTGCTTTTCAATTACCGCTCAAACTTGTAAGTGGGTTTTCCGACTGCATTTGTTATTTCTGCTTGTGATAAATATCAGATGCAGTAAATAGCAAATTCAATAAATATCACTTATGGACTAAGGACAGGTATTTAGCACATGCAATAAATGGTGCATGTGGGTTTTAACTCATGATCAGACAGATCGTAAATATATGGGCTATTTACCCTCGCATCCAGTAAATACCTCTATGCATAACCCATACTCGAGGCCATAGTGTTATCATGAGCTAATGACACCCATCTGTCTTTAATCCCTGCTCTTCTTTAGAAAATGTCTTCTACAAAATACTTTAAACTCTACCTGTTGAAATTGTCAGCATTTCTAAAAACATGCAAAGTGCTTGAATTGGGAACTTGCTAAGTTTATGGACTTTATAAAACTTTGCCAGAAGGAAAAATGTCTAACTCAAATTATATATGGGGGTCAATTTCCCTACCAAAACGCTTCTGTGAAAAGGTTTCTGGTGTTAGAAATAACATTTACTATTTGTTTTTACTGCAAAATCTGTGTTTGCATTTTTCACAAACACTATTTTGAACTTTGCTAACTTTGTGATGTTCCTAGATTTGGTGACTATTTAATTAATAAAAAAATCTTTCTAAGATGGAAACAGATGTTTACTTAAGTTGCCTACGTTGAAGTTACGAAACCTCCGGTTATATTAAAAAAAGTTTAATATTCCATTGCTCTGATTGTTAAACATTACCCGACTTCAAAGTCTGAAAAATAATAGACCTAAATTAGAAAGGAGAAAGTGTTACAGATTATTAGCCTCAATGTCACTTGCTTTACGTCTTGGAATTAGGACACTTGGGGCCATATTTATACTTTTTGACGCAAAACTGCGCTAACGCAGTTTAGCGTCAAAAAATTTAGCGCCGTCTAACGCCATTCTGAAGCGCCATGCGGGCGCCGTATTTATTGAATGGCGTTAGCCGGCGCTACCAGACCGGCGCTGCCTGGTGTGCGTGGAAAAAAACCACGTACACCAGACAGCGCCGGCGTAGGGGGAAAATGGCGTATGGGCGTCTTAAAATGGGGCAAGTCAGGTTGCGTCGAAAAAATCGTCTTAACCCGACTTGCGCCATTTTTTAACGACGCCCATCCCCCATCAACATGACTCCTATCATTGTAAAGATAGGAGTCATGCCCCCTTGCCCAATGGCCATGCCCAGGGGACTTCTGTCCCCTGGGCATGGTCATTGGGCATAGTGGCATGTAGGGGGGCACAAATCAGGCCCCCCTATGCCACAAAAAAATAAAAAAAATACTTACCTGAACTTACCTTAATGTCCATGGGATGGGTCCCTCCGTCCTTGGGTGTCCTCCTGGGGTGGGCAAGGGTGGCAGGGGGGGTCCCTGGGGGCAGGGGAGGGCACTCTGGGCTCATTTTGAGCCCACTTGTCCCTTAACGCCATGCCTGACCCAGGCGTTAAAAAGCGGCGCAAATGCGCCTTTTTGGCCACACCCACTCCCGGGCGTCATTTTTGCCCGGGAGTATAAATACCACGTAAAGGCCTGGGAGTCATTTTTTAAGACGGGAACGCCTCCCTTGCATATCATTAACGCAAGGAAGGGGTTCACGCTAAAAAATGACGCACACTCCGGGCACTTTGGCGCCCGAAGCGTCTAACGCCATAGTATAAATATGGCGTTAGTTGGCGTTAGTTTAGCGTCGAATTTGCGTCGAAAAAAACGACGCAAATTCGGCGCAACCAGAGTATAAATACGGCCCACGGCCTTCAGACCTCACATCTGTCTAAGACGTTCCCTGAGACAAACTGACTACTAAGTTTACAGAAAGTATAACACGTCCATTAACCAGTTTAGTACAATTTGGACATTTTTCTTCTGGACCTCCTCCAAGTATTTAGATCTAGATTAAAAAAAAAAAACAATAGGCCTTTGATTACACAGGCACAAAATGAATTAACCAAACACACATTAATGCTATTTAGATGTAGAACCTAAGTTTTGCATCTCAGTTTGAGGGTCCTAACCATGAAACAGGGTGCTCTATCCCTCTATGGGTAGATGTGGCAGAGCCAGCAGTAAAAGGTACAGCAATAAAAATACAATAATAATTGATGATTAAGACTCCCAGTTTCCAGTTTTTACTGACTTATACAGATAAATACAGACAAAAACAATGTGTTTCCTGTCTCTATTTAATTTTAGAAGTGGAAAAATAATGAAAATTCTTCTTCTAATGAGTGACTTCCCATGCTGTCTGTTGTGAATTCCGAGACAACAGATGAGCAGATAATAACCAAGGTTAAGGTATATTTAAATACAGGCATATGTTAAATATTTGTAGTATATTGCTAATATGTACCTGCGGATGTAGTGTTTTGCTATATTTGGCTGCTAAATTTGCTAAAACACAACAGGCATCAAAGGATGAGTGCATGTTTATCAGTTAAATAAATGTGGCAATGTGCCATTTTTTACTCCAATTATTCGCAAACCACAAAATAAATATGGATAAATACAAATAAGATGGGCAAACAAAATATGGATCAATAGAGACAGAAATATTTAAAAAATCATTCCCTAAAACCAGGAGCCCTACTAATAATATACAACAGCACAACTGTAGTATAATATACACATATGTATGCACTGAATTAAAAGCATAGGCATTTAGGCCCTCATTATCACATTGGAGGTAAATCCTGCTTACTGCCACGGTGACGGCTGCCAACATACCCCTGCGGTGGCAAATATCCGTTCGCCATATTATAACAAACACACACCAAGCCAACAGAATACTGCCACAAACAGAAATCTGCCACCCCAGAGGTCAGTGATAAAATGGCGGTACAAACACCCATACTGTTACGCCAACAAAACAACGCCCACCACATTATGACCCACGAATCACCACAGGGGATATTCAATGGCGGTAAACCATTGGCAGTACACACCAGCGCGCTCAGAATGACCACCCTAATACAAAACTAAAGAACATTGGCCAAAACTAAACACACACACCTGACACTCATACACACACCACACCCACCCACCCATAACACTATAAAACACACACCCACATCACACACCACCCTTTATGAATACCAATAAGCGCCACAAGACTAGGACAAAGACCACTGAGACAACTACACACACACCACAAACACCCATATATCTGTCATGCACCCCACATCCCCCACCTCACCACATCACTTAACACCCTCTTCACAACATACACCCATGTCCCCACAAAGGCACCCCCATTTCACAGATGAGTAGTTGCGGATCATGGTCAAGGAAATAGTCAGGGTAGAGCCACAGCTGTTTGGAGCACAGGTACAGCAAATATCCATTGCCAGGAAGATGTAGCTATGGCGTAGAATTGTGGACAGGGTGAATACCTTGGGACAGCATCCAAGAACAAGGGACGACATCAGGAAGAGGTGGAATGACCTATGGGGGAAGATACATTCAGTAGCAGCAAGGCACAAGCTCGCCATCCAGAGGACTGGCGGTGAACCCCCCCCCACCTTACAGCATGGGAGGAGCAAGTCTTGGCAATACTGCATCCTGAGGGACTCACTGGAGTAGCTGGAGGACTGGACACTGGTGAGTCAATATTTACCACTTATCACCCCTATCCCTGCATGCCATCTCACCCTTCACCATCACTCCCATCACTCCACTCCATCCCACACACTGCACCTACACATATGACTAACCCCAATGTCAAGCCCTGCATGCCATACCAATGCATGGGCAGCCCTTCCAGCCCTGCATGAACACCCATCACCAAAGCATGCACAGCATAGAGAACTAACAAGCACACAATCCATCACCATAAACAAACAAGGGTAGCAGGGCAAAAGCAACAATAGAGGGGAAGCAAGGGATGTACAATATGTCACAGACATGAAGTATAATACATTGCTTACATCCCCACAGGTGCCCCAGCCAATCTCAGTGGTGAGGAGGTGCCATGGCTAACCAGTCCCCCAACAGAAGATGCCCTCAGTGATGACAGTAACTCTGGACTTAATGGTTCTGGATGAACTAAATGGCCCATCAGGGACCACTGGTCAGCCGGCCACCCCAGACCACTCACAGTCCACCATAGAGCCTCCCCCATCAGTATCCAACACCACAGCACCCACCAAATGTCCCCACACCTCTGTCACCAGGACACGTCAATCAGCAGTGTACCCACCTGTACAGGGACCCCAGTCCACACCTCACACGCAAGACAATCAGGGACCTGGGGCCAGGTGCAGTGGGCACACCATTCAGGGGACAGAGGAACAGGGGAACAGGGGAACAGGGACACTGGGAGGACAGCTGTGCACCATGGGGAGGACCGGGCCAGGGAACCGACTCTCCAGGACTCACACACTAATGTCCATGGGGCTTACCAACAATCCCAGGACAAGATGGGCCAGATCCTTACCAACATGAAGGAGAACAAGTGGCTGCAGAAGGTACACCATCAGGAGATCAGGGAGGATTTGCAGGCCCTAAATACCATCATGGTCTCCATAGCAGGGGTGCAGGCAGATATGGCCAACATCATGAGGGAATGGACAGCACACCAGGGGGCCCCTACCACTAGCCAGTCTACTGACTAGCCAACCACTTCTCCTGCAGCTAGTGGGCAGGAGGCCCTGCCACAGGACCCACAGGTCACCAGCACCCCTCCACCTGCAGAAGGTGAACCACCCCGCAAACATGCCCTGTGACCCAGACAGAAGCCAGAGACACTTGCCAAGACCAAGACCACCGCCAGGAAATGAGACCCTCCCGAATGTCCCCCTTGTGTCCCACTTTGTCACCTTGTCCACTTTTAACTGCCTTTGCTACCCTTCCTATGGCCACTTGGACACTGGACCTGTGCTACAAACAGACTGGGAAATACCCTGGACTAACCTCTACCATCACCCCATTCCATTGCACTTTTCCATCAATTATTTGCACTGCAATAAACACCCTTGAACACAACCTAAATGAAAGTGTTTTATGTGATGAAAATGTGCATATATGGAAACAGTTACATCTTGTGCAAATGAACTGAACACTGTGACAGCATACATTTTAAGACCTGTATCTGTCTTTAGAGATCACATCAGTACACTGTTGTCATATCATCAACATCTGCAAAATGAGAAGCCATAGTTGACAGTAAGTAGGAATGCAAAGGTAGTGAATGCCATCCTGCTACAGCCACACAGAATACATCAATAATCAGAGGAATGGTCAGTTCCACTGTCTCACCTATGTGTCATTGGAAGTACTGATGTATAATTGAAGTTCTGTTGTCCACATCCTCAACCTCTGCCTCCACATCCTCACTGCTGCCACAGGGGGATTTCCAGTCTCCTCCTCCTGCAGAGAAGGCCATGTCGTCTGCGGAACAGGTTGTGCAACATGCAGCATGCCACTACTATCTGGCAGACCTTCTCAGGTGAGTAGCACAGGGATCCACCGGTTAGATGGAGGCATCAGAACCAGCCCTTCAGGAGGCTGAAGGTCCACTCAATAATTCTCCTGGTTCGCCTATGTGCATCATTATAACGATTATCAGCCCCTGTCCTGGCATTCCTCACAGGGGTCAGGAGCCACAATAGGTTTGGGTAGCCAGAGTCACCTGCAAATATAGAGGGACACACATTAGCCTTACATAATGGTATAGGGTCAACACCAGAAGACATACACTGACATACATTGGGTGGAGACTCAGCCTCACCAATTAGCCACACCCTGTGCCTCTGTAGTTGTGCCATCACATGTGGAATGCTGCTATTCCTCAGGACGAAGGCACCATGCACCGACCCAGGATACTTGGCAGTGATGTGGGGGATGTACTGATCAGCCAGGCACACCATTTGAACATGGAGTGTGTGGAAACTCTTCCAATTCCTTAACACTTGTTCATTCTGGTGGGGAGGGACAAATGCAACATGTGTACGGTCAATCGCCCCAATAATGTTGGGTATATGTCCCATTGCATAAAATCCTGCCTTCACAGTGGCCAAATCCTCCACTTGTGTTTCACCAGGGCAGACAAAACCCTTGCCAGCACGATTGAGAACATTGGTTGTGACATTCCTGCTGCCAAGCCCATTGTCACTTGGAATGAACCGGTTGCCAGAAAATGAAGCAATGATAGAACCTGCATTAGAGGTGGGAGCCCAGTGGGATGATGAATACCAGATATAAGATCAGTCTCCAATTGGGCTCTGTGATTGTGGCCCTGTTATTGTCTGTGGGTGAGTGTTATGTGCCTCTCCTCCAGTGTAGCCAAGTCCACAAGGGGTCTGTGCACAGGGCTTGTCTCGCCCTCCGATTCCTCCACAGTTGTATCTAAGGGACACAAGCGTGAGTAGGCTGTCACAATTTAAACAATGGATCCACCACCTCAGTGTACATTGAGCAGGAATGTGATGGGACTTTGGGATTAGCAATGTATGTGCAAAAAATGGAAATTATGCAGTTCTCGATTATCTGAATATTATCCACCACCATAAATGTCAACCGCCTGTCCTGTATGTAAGGACAGGTGGAAGTGAGGTAACTCCTCCGACGTAGCGCGTCATGGCAGAAGACAGTTTTGCACAGCCGTGCTATTCCTCATTGGATAACAAGGGGCTCTATGAAGTACAGTGGTCAATTGGGATTACCGGTGGCGGTGGCGGTGATGGTGTACACCGCTGTGGACGTGACTGCCATTTTCTGTCCATAACCTCCCTCGATTCCTGACTTTCCATAAGACAACAGCTACACTGAGTGTGCTGCTGTGACCTGTATCTGTATCCTGCCATGGCCCTTGTAACCAGGAAAAGGGCCCCTGCCTTCACTTCGGAGGAGTTGGTGTGTTTGGTGAATGGGGTCCTACCTCAGTATGGGCGGTTGTATGGGCCTCCAGACCAACAGGTGAGTTCACCTTGGGCACGAGGCAGGGTTGCATGGAGGTGTGTAAGCATCGTGTCATTTGGTTGGGTTGTATGTCTGGTGGTAGTGTACATGGTGGGCGCTGAGTAATGTGTGCGCCAATGGGGTTGGAAGAGGATTTGTGGGCCATTTGTGTGACAGGCTAGATTGTATGTGTAATGGTTTCCTCACGTCTGTGTTTCCTCTGCAGGTGAGCACCCATCAGAAGAAGGGATTGTGGCATGCCATCGCCAAGGACGTGCAGACCCTGGGAGTCTACAGCTGGCAGAGCACCCACTGTAGGAATAGGTGGAAGGACCTGAGATGCTGGACCCGGAAGACCGTGGAGGCCCAGCTGGGGATGGCCTCCCAAAAAGGACGGACTGCCTGTCTGAACCTGATCCCCCTGATCGCCCCTGATGGTATACTGGCGTGGCCTACCCAGAGCTGGATGGGCACTTGAGGGCATCCCAGCAGCCACAAGGGGGTGAGTACAGTGTGCATTACAACTATGATTGGTAGGTAGCATGGGGACCTGGTGGTGGGTGTCAGTTAGAGGGTACCCCTTAATGCCAGCTCAGAGAATGCAGAGTGATCCAGCTCAAGGATAATGGGTGTATTGCTAAATCTGGTAAAATAGCTAGGTTGCATACCATGTTAGACAGGGCATCGGGGGTCCCAGGAGGGTTGCAGTTGGTGGTGTTTGGCTCTCGTCTTGCTGAGGTACCTCGCCAATGTAATGCCAGTGTGATGCATGGGACACAAGCCTGATCCCTGTGTGTGACAGTAATGTGTATGCCATCTGTGGTGTTGGTGCTGTAATTGACCCAGTGCTCCCTTTCTCTCTACCTGCCCCCTTTTTTCTTCTGTCATCCTGTCCATGTGTGCATTAGCATCATCTGGTGGAGGAGCAGGTGCACCGGCGACAGAGGGAGCTGCGTCCCACAGGACCCAGGAGGCAGAGTCCACCGATGCCGAAGGTACCAGTGGGAGTAAGGGGAAGGGCAGCACCAGGGCGGAGACAAGAGGGGACAGCACTGACTCTGATACCTCCTCTGATGGAAGCTCCCCAGTGGTAGCGGACACCTCGGGGACCACCCCAGCTACAGGTACAGTCGCCCCCCGTACCAGCAGTGCCCTCCCAGTAGCCCCACACCGAGTTGCCCGTGCCCACTCACCCAGGAGGGTGGGCATCTCCTTCGCCCCAGGCACCTCAGGCCCTGCCCAAGTGAGTCCTACTGCCCTAAGTGAGGAGGCTATTGACCTCCTGAGAACCATCTCTGTAGGGCAATCAACCATTGTGAATGCCATCCAGGAGCTGGCATCCCAGATGCAGCAATGCAATGCGTTCCTGGAGAGCATTCACAGTGTATTGGCGGCCCAACAGAGATTGTTCCAGGCTCTGGCCTCCTCTCTGATGGCAGCCATGGTCCCTGTTTCTGCTGTCCCCCCTCCAACTACCATTTCCCAGTCCCATTCTCCTCAACCCCAACCAATCCCATGCACACATACAGACAAGCATGCACACAAAACATCACACAAGAGTGTCACAGAGAAACACAGGCAGCAGACTTCAGGCCACAAGCACTCACACAAACAACAGACAGTTGCACACATAACAAGATCCACTGCCTCCACAGTCTCCCCCTCCTCTTCCTTTCTCACTGGCACATCCACACTCACACCTGCATGAACTGCATCAACAGCCACCACCACCATCACCACCAAGCAGAACACACACCTCACTTGCAGACACCTCCACAACATCCATCCACGTGTCCCCTGTGCCTTCTTCCACCCCGTCTGCCCCCCACCTCCTAAGAGACACAAACGCACGCACACAGACACCCAACAGCCATCAACCTCACAACAGCACACTGTCCATGCACCTACAACCAGGTCCAGCAGATGTACACCTCTGACAACCACTCCCTCACCCTCCACTCCCATCCCTCCTCCCACATCCCACTCCAACACCCCTAAGAAGCTTTTTCTTGCACGTCTTGACTTCTTCCCTCACCCTCCACCCCGTTCTGCCCATAAGAGAAGGGTCTCAACGACCCAGCCCAGCACCTCAGCCAAACGCTCCACGGGGACAGTGGATGCACCCCCTAGTCATGGAGGCAAGAGAGGGAAGGATCCCACTCCACCACCCAGGAAAGGGAAGGATCCCACTCCACCACCCAGGAAAGGGAATGTTCCCACTCAACCAAATAGGAGGGGCAAGGGCCCCCCTAACAGCAGTGGTCAAGGTGCTCTCACCTCCAACTGGGACACAGCAGCCCTCACCTCAGGCTGGGAAACTGCAGCCCTCACCTCAGGCTGGGAAACTGCAGCCCTCACCTCAGGCTGAGATACAGCAGGCCTCACCTCAAGCTGGGACAAAGCAGCTCTCACCTCAGGCTGGGACACTACACCCTTCACCTCAGGCTGGGACACAGCAGCCCTCACCTCAGGCTGGGACACAGCAGCCCTGCCCTCAGGCTGGGACACAGAAGCCCTGCCCTCAGGCTGGGACAAAGCAGCCCTCACCTCAAGCTGGGACATAGCAGCCCTCACCTCAGGCTGGGACACAGCAGCCCTCACCTCAAGCTGGGACACATCAGCCCTCACCTCAAGCTGGAACACAGCAGCCCTCACCTCCAGCCGAGGGCATATCAGCCACCCCCAGGGACTGTTGTGCAAAAAGCCCCCTCCAGAACCAGTGGGCAAGTGCCCCACCTCAGAGACTGTGAACTTCCAATCCCCAGCATAGGAACATTGGCAAGGAGCCCCCTCAAAACCAGTGTGCAAGTTCCCCACCTGAGAGACTGTGACCTTGCACTCCCCAGCATAGGAAAATGGGCATGGAGCCCCCTCCAGAACCAAATGGCAAGTTCAGCACCTCAGAGACTCTGACTATGCACTCCCCACCATAGGAAAATGGGCATGGAGCCCCCTCCAGAACCAGTGGGTGAGTTCCCCACCTCATAGACTGTGACCTTGCACTCCCCAGCATAGGAAAATGGGCATGGAGCCCCCTCTAGAACCAGTGGACATGTTCCCCACCTCAGAGACTGTGACCTTGCACTCTCTGGCATAGGAAAATGGGCATGGAGTCCCTCCAAAACCAGTGGGCAGGTTCCCTACTTCAGCTGCGGTGCCCCCCCACCCACCTTCCCCTTGAGGTGTCTGGCTATTCCCACCATGATGTCCCTGCACAGTGTAGTGCACATTACATCAGGAAAAGAGTTGGGGCTTGGACTGTGCCATGTGGCCATGTGAACCTTTTGTACTTTGAACTGGCCATTGGCCCTTTCTGCACAGTGACTCATGTGTATCTTGTCACATGGAAAATATGGTGACTGTTTTCATCCAATTATGCTTTCAGTTCTGGAATGCTGTAGTCCTTGCATTATTATGATGTGGGTCCTGTGACATTGTTTTTCTTCCGCAGCTGGTTGTGTGTATGGTGTGTGTCTGTCTGGTGTGTGTTGTGCATGTGTCACTCTCTTTTTCCTCCCTCCCTCCCTTGTGTGCTAGGCGGCTGTACTCACCGTCGTCGTCTTTGTTGGCATTGGTGTTCCAGGTGGAGCATGGCATAGAAGAGCATCGGGAAGACTTGAAGTTCCGGTTCCATGGCGGCCTTTATCTTCTCTGTGTCTCCGAGGGTGAGTCTTTCGTCTTCTGTGTTCTGTTTCCACCAGGCTTTTGATGGCATTGGTACCGCCCCGGAAATTGTGGCGGTGTGCTATGTCATAATATTGTGCGTGGTACCTTGTCTTCCTCCTTACCTTGTGGCTGTTGATGGCTACCACTGTGGTCAGTGGTGTTTACACCCTAGCGGTTGGTGTGGTACATTGGCTGTCTATGGGAGTTATCACCGCCATGGTCATAATTTGGCGGTAATTACCGCCAGCCTGTTGGCGGTATTACTGCCACTTTATCACTCACCCCCAATGTCATAATGACCACCTTATTGTCCACAATGGCCTTGTTTTCCCACATATTGACACGTTTCTGAACACTATAATATTAATGTTAGCCTGAAGGTGTAATTATACATTTTTAAAAGTAATTTCGTTCTATACATGACTCTGTCTTGCACTCTCATTCTGTCTCCTAGTCCAAACTATGTAGGGAGACTTTATTGGGTCTTATAGTGACCGCAGAAGTTGCAATTTGCCTGCATTGCAAACATGTTTTTCATGCAAGATGCGTAACTTCACTTCAATTGGCAATACAATTTTATTGAGATACTCTGTCCCATCAAGCAGGTTGTATATGAATATTATATAATCTTGTGAAGCAGTACATGGTTAAAGGGGCTCCACTAAAGTACTCACAACATGATACTGTGGGTCCATTTAACAAAGGTAGTGATAGAATAATCTTTTTTTAAATGCCTCAAGAGGATGAAAGATTGTTAGTGGGGTGCAAGCATTAATCACCAAGGTATTTCCTGCACAATGTCGCACAAAAAAGAAAGGGGTATATTTACTAACTTTTCACACAAGGCGGGAAAGCAAATGCACTTGCTTTGCAGGGTTACAAGATACAGTAACAAATTATGTTTTGTACAATATGTTTCCTTTCGTAAACTTCAAGTGGAGTGAGTAGGGTTAACAACGTATTTGTTTCCATGCAAAAGGAACTAGCAAAGTTAGAACATCCACTGGCCACAGATCTTTTATGTCCTCTGCACCAATGCTTCTCATGTAGACCAGAATGGGGTTTCAGACCTTTGTGCAAGAAGCACATACATATCTAGAAGTTAAACTTATTTCCAATAGGATCAAGTTTAATTTACATTATAGAGTAACTTAACAGCTGGAAGGTTGCGTTATCACTTGTCAAACAGTCATTCACAGTCACTCAAGCAAGTTACAGACATTAACAGGTAAAAATGAAAAATTAATATTTTCCTGTAAAGTAAACGTCTCGATTGTACTAAGCTGGACAGAATAATACTTCATGTGTGTGGCAGCTATTAAATAATAATTGATCTCACCAGCACTTTGCTGCATAGAACAAATGTGATTTTTTTGCCACAACCTACAATTTTAGACTGCCCATCCTGACAAATGTAAATCTGCATATATGAAAATGCAGGTCACATTTTATTTTAAAAGGTATAAGATCGATAATCTGAGTACTATAGCACATTTTTTGCAAAATATTTTACTTTTTGGATAGCAACAGAAAATTGTTTATTGTTCAGATGTGGATTTTCAAAGTTAAATTTGCTTCTAAAAAATTAACTATTGTTTTATAGTATTGTTATAATGTTAATTTTAATTGTCATAGTACTCAATAATAACAACATCCTAATGTGATTAACGTTTGCTAAATGAATCATAATTTCTCTTACAACATATCACAATCATCACAGTATTTTGCCTTGAACTCACCTGACCTACAAGTAAAACATATGATAAACAAACACTTTTATAATTTCATCTCTTCAACAAGTAATTTTATGAGGACACACATAATATACATCATATACGCTGAAATATTGCTCCATGATTATGTTTTCATTTCTCTTGCTAAAGTTTTTTTGGAGTAGATTGTCAGACCTTTGAAACCATATTTTCCCCGACATATGCACCCTGTAAGTTACAAACATTTGCGTATTAAACTGAGTTGATCTTTTGCAAGCTGCTCACTATTTAGTTCAGGGAAAGCAAACTTGTTTTAACAGTAGAGCACCACACAATGGAGGTTGCAAGAGGGATCATACAGATGACAGCTTAAAAAGGACCCGTACTAACACATGAATTGCTATCATTTAGAAAGGAAGCCTGAGGTAAAAGAGGGCGCATCTATAGATCTGGATCACATTGTATGAACCCGTGCTGGTAACCTGCAACAGACAAAAAGACAATTGGTATCTCTATAATAAGTGGGAGCCTGAAAATCAATTTATAAAAGTCCACCTCAAATTACCTTATTATAATACTGTGATGTCATAGTCACCTGTAATAAAGAAATGATGTGGCTGCTCAAGTGTAATCAGTTACTACGTTGAGTTCTGATATTACAGTGCTGGATGCCAGCAGCCAAGGTGAAAGGCAGGTCATGGAGAATCATTACAGTTGCAGGTTGAAATGGGAATTTGAATTTCCTTCTTCTGACAAGTTTCTTTCAAAAATAAAAAGAGATCAGTAGAAAGGAGATCTTATAGAAATATGCCTTCTTTCTTTACATGTTATAGGTCATTAATGATCTCATAGATTCTCTGCATGTTTTTACAAAACCTTAGACAAGACATCTTTTAACCTGATTAATGCTAATATGATTCTAATATCTTTTTACAAAAATTATAAACTCCTTTTTGGTGTGTTTATTTTCACACTATAGATTATGTTTCTATTCTTCATGTCTGCAGCAAATACTGTATGAAAGAGCAAGACACCAAGTAGTTAAGCAGTTCATGGGAAGGATGATGTTGTGACCATGAAGAATAAAAAATCAAATACTCTCTAAATACATTAAAAGTAAATTGCACATCACCTCAGATTTTGATAATCTTATAAAGCATCTTAGCCTTCATCCATATTCCTCTACGTGTGCTTGGTACACTTTGCAATATCATTATAATGGGACAACTTTGCTACATTACACTTCTTGCAATAGTACAATACCTTTGAAGTACAGTACACCAAGGAAGACCGACTTTTCCCATAGCTTTTAGTGTGACAAAATAGCATAAATGTATGAAGCAAGTGAAGTGGCAATATCATTTGTAGCAAACAATGTGTACGACGGATACCTAGGATAGAAGCTGAAAGATGAATAGGACTGATTAGTAAAATAGTAGATTTCTTTGCCTGTAAAGTGTCCTTTTATAAAGGTTTTATATAATCAATAACTTCTTTATCTTTCCTGTTTTTCAGTACAAGCAAAGCGAACCAAGGGGACCAAAAAGCCCACCACCATGGCCCAGGCCCCTGAGGAGAGCACCAGTGGCATAAAATCCACACCAGCTATTTCTGCTAGTGCTGGTAAGTCATGATTGGTATTTCCTACTTCTAACAATTTTAATCTGGTATGCATTATGATCTTTTATATTTTCCATTTTCTCAACTACTCTTCGTCTCTTTCAATGTCTGTTAATCAAACATATGTCCTTCTGTGTTTTCTTATATTCCCTTTGTTTCTGCAGTCAAATTCCTCCTGACTGTAGCTTTCTTCCCTCTTTATTGTTACTGTGTCAGAAGCCTTTCCCGCATCTCTTTTTTCAATATCTCCTTCCTATTGCTTCACCTCATTTGATAATCTCCAGGAATGCATTACATTGCCGCATCTGGGATGCCAGCCCCTGGATGGCATTAACAATAGTTGATTGCCCTACAGAGATGGATCTCAGGAGGTCAATAGCCTCCTCACTGAGGGCAGCATGGCTCACTCGGGCATGGCTAGAGGTGCCTGGGGTGCAGGAGATGCCCACCCTCCTGGGTGAGCGGGCACAGGCAACTCACTGAGGGGCTCCTGGGAGGGCGGTGCTGGTACGGGGGTGGCTGTACCTGCAGCTGGGGTGGTCACAGAGGTGTCCGCCACCACCAGGGAGCTCCCATCAGAGGAGGTATCTGAGTCTGTGTTGTCCCCTCCAGTCTCCACTGTGGTGCCTCCGTCCCACTGGTTCACTCGGCGTCAGTGGACTCTGCCTCCAGGGTCTTGTGGGATGCAGCTCCCTCTGTCACCAGTGCCTCTGCTCGTCCACCAGATGATGCTAATGCACACAAGGACAGGATGACAAAACAAGAAAGGGGGGGAGTGAGACAAAGGATACACTGGGTTCATGACTGCACCAACACCACAGTTGGCCTACACATCACCCTCACACACAGGGGACAGGCCTACGCACTATGCATTGCACTACCAGTGAAATGGCTAGTCAACAAGGCATGAGGAGGGGCAACCACCGCTAATTGCAGCACACCTGGGACCGACACAGCCCTGCCTAGAAGTGAATACTAACAAGCTAGGTAACCAGTATTTTCCATTCAACCCTTTGCCTCCAGTGGGCCTAGGCTGCTATGTCTGGCCTGGCTTTAGGGACACCCACTACCAGTTGTAATGATAGCCACTGTACTCACCCCCTTGTGGCTGCTGTGATGTCTTCATGCGCCCATCCAGCTCAGGGTAGGCCACTGTCAGTATGTGGGCCATCAGGGGGTTCAGGGTCTGACGGCACCCCTTCCTCGTTGGGAGGCCATCCCCAGCTGGGCCTCCGTGGTCTTCCGTGCCCAGCGTCTCAGGTTTCCGACAGTGGGTGCTCCGCCTGCCATAGACCCCCAGGGTCTGCACGTCCTTGGCGATGGCACGCCATATTCCTTTCTTTTGATGGGCGCTGACCTGCAGAGGCAATACAGACAGGAGAACACCATTAGACAAACAGTCCAGCCTGTCACACAAATGGCCCACCATACCTGTTTCCATCGCCATTGGCACACACAGAACCCGGCGCACAACATGTACACCGCCAAGAGAAAAAACAGCATCCCTTACGCGATGCCTTCATACACAACTCCGTGCATTCATGCCACATGCACCGTGCCCACAGTGTACTCACCTGTTGGTCTGGAGACCCATACAGCTGTCCGTACTGGGGTAGGACCCCATCCACCAGTCACTCCAACTCTTCCTAAGTGAAGGTTGGGGCATGATAGGTACCAGACACAGGTCACAGCAGCACATGAAGTGTAGGTCCTCTCCTATGGAAGGTCAGGAAACAAGTGAGGAATGTGAAATAAAATGGTGGTCACGTCCGCAGCGGTGTATTCCGTCACCACCGGTGTAGATCCCCTAAAGGGCCCAATATAAATCAATGAGGAATTGCACGGCGGTTCATGACCGCCTACCGCCACAGTGAAGAACGACGGCAGCATTACCTCACTTCCACCTGTACCGCCACACAGAACAGGCTGTCACCATTTCAGGGGGGGTGAACAGGCCTATCGATAATTTCTGCATCACAGGATATATAGGCACATACTTTTAAATTACACTGTCCCAAAACATGATTGCATGATGTGCACTACTGTTGCTGTATAGTTGTTCAAATTGTGACAGCCTACTCACTCTTATGTCCCTTAGATACCTACCACTGCAGATAAATAGGGGATGTAGACATACCCCGTGTACAAACCCCTGGTGGACTTGGGTACACTGGAGGACAGGCACATAATACTCACCTAAAGACTGGACAGCGTCACAATCACAGAGCTGTGTGCCCAGTTGGAACCTGACCTGATCTCAGCTATCCATCATCCGACTGGGATCCCCCCTCTTGTGCAAGTTCTATCAGTGCTCCATTTCCTGGCAACTTGTTCTTTCCAAGTGACAGTGGGATTGGCAGCAGGAATGTCACAGGAAATGCTCTCAGTCGTGCTGGCAAGAGTGTTTTCTGCCCTGTAAAACACATTTACAGCTACATTGCTTTCCCCCAGGTGGAGGATTTGGCTACTGCGAAGGCCGGGTCTTATGCAATGGGACATATCCCCGATTATTGGGGGCGACTGATGGAACACATATTGCGTTTTACCCCTCCTCTGGCAAAATGAACAGGTGTACAAGAATCGTAAGAGTTTCCACTCCATGAATGTGCAGATGGTGCGCCTAGCAAACTAGTACATCTCCCACGTCAATGCTAAGTATCCTGGGTCGGTGCATGATGCCTTTGTCCTAAGAAATAACAGCATCCCAAATGTGATGTCCCAACTACAGAGGCACAGGGTGTGGCTAATAGGTGAACCTTGGTCCTCACCAAGTGTATGTTGGTGGAGGCCTATGCTGTTGGCCAAATAGGATAATCTGTGGCTAAAGGTTGTCCCTCAATATTTGCAGGTGACTCTGGTTACCCAAACCTATCGTGGCTGCTGACCCCTGTGAGAAATGCCAGGACAAGGGCAGAAAAATATTACAATGAGGCACATGGGTGAACCAGAAGGATCATTGAGAAGACCTTTGGCCTCCTGAAGGCTAGGTTCAGGTGCCTCCATCTGGCAGGTGGATCCCTGTGCTACTCACCCAAGAAGGTATGCCAGATAGTAGTGGCATGCTGCATGTTGCACAACCTAGCACTCAGATGCCATGTACCTTTTCTGCAGGAGGAGACTGGAGATGCCCCTGTGGCAGCAGTGGACCCTGAGGACAGTGAGGATGAGGTGGCAGAGGATGAAGATGTGGACAACAGAACATTTGTGATCCTTCAGTACTTCCAATGACACACAGGTGAGACAGTGCAACTTTACATTTCTATGACTATTGATGTATTCTGTGTGGCACTGGCATGCTGGCATTACCCACTTCTTTCCCCTACTTACTGTTATCTATGGATATTAATTTTACAGATGTTAGTGAGATGACAACAATGTCCTGATGTGATCACAACAGCCAGCAACTGGTCATTAATTCTATGCTCACACTATGTACAGTTCATTTGCAATGGTTGTGGCTGTTTCAATCAATACAAATCTGAAATGCTTGAAATACTAGTAGTCGAGTTTTATCCAAGGGTGTTTATTGTAGTGCTAAGAAATTGAGGGGAAAGTGCAATGGAATGGGGTGATGATGGAGGAAAGTACAGGGTATTATTCCAGTATGTTTTGTAGCACAGGTGCAGTGTCCATGGGGACATAGGAAGGGGAGCAATGGCAATTCAAGGTGGACAAGGTGACACAGGGGCACAATCAGGTTAGTCTCATTTCCTGGTGGTGGTCTTGGCAAGTGTCTTTGGCTTCTGTCTGGGATGCAGGGAACGTTTGTGGGATGGTTTACCTTCTGCAGGGGGAGGGATGCTGGTGCCCTGTGGGTCCTGTTGGGGCACCTCCTGGCCACTAGCGGCTGCAGAAGTGAAAGGCTTTTCAGATGACTGGCTAGTGGTAGGGACCAGCTGGTGTGCTGTTGCCTCCCTCATGATGTTGGCCATGTCTGCCAGCACCCCTCCTATGGAGATGAGGGTGGTGTTGATGGCCTGCAAGCCCTCCCTGATCCCCTGAAACTGTCCCTCCTGCAGCTGCCTATTCTCCTGCACGTTGTCTAGGATCTGGCTCATTGTGTCCTGGGATTATTGGAAGGCTCCCAGGATCTCGGTGAGTGCCTCCTGAAGAGTCAGTTCCCTGGGCCTGTCCTCCCCCCGGCGCACAGCAGTCCTTCCAGTGTCCCTGTTAGCCTGTGCCTCTGTCCCCTGAATGGTGTACCCACTGCCACTGGCCCCAGGTCCCTGATTGTCTTGTGGACGAGGTGTGGCCTGGGGTCCCTGTACAGCTGGGCATACTGCTGATTGACGTGTCCTGAGGACAGAGGTGTAGGTATGCTGGGTGGGTGCTGTGGTGTTGGTTCCTGATGGGGGAGGCTCTATGGTGGTCTATGAGGGGCCTTGTGTGACCGGCTGTCTAGTGGTCCCTGATAGGCCAGGTAGGTAATCCAGATCCAGAAGTCCAAAGTTACTGTCATCACTGGGGGATTCTTCTGTTGGGGGACTGGATTGTGGCGCACCTCCTCTCCACCGACATTGGCTGGGGTACCTATAGGGCTTGTAAATGATGTATTATGCTTCAAGTGTATGCCATTTGTACTTCCATAGCTTTCCCTCTATGGTTGGTGTTACTCTGCCAGCTTTTGCTTGTGTATGTTGGTGTATTGTGGGACTGTTAGTTTCCTTATGCTGTGCATGCTTTAGGGATGAGTGTCCATGCAGGGCTGGGAGGGGTATCCATGCATTAGTACAGCATGCAGAGCCTGGCATTGGGATTAGTGATATGTGTTGGTTAAGTGTGTGGGATGTGGTGGAGTGATGGGAGTGAGGGTGAGGGTGTGTGATGGCATGCAGGATTTGGGTGATAATTGTTAAATGTTGACTTACCAGTGTCCAGTCCTCCGGCAACTCCAGCGAGTCCCTCAGGATGCAGTATTGCCAGTACCTGCTCCTCTCATGCTGTGAGCTGGGGAGGAGGAGGTGGGCGTCCCCCACCAGTCCTCTGTATGGTGAGCTGGTGTCTTGTTGCTATGGAACGTACCTTCCCCGTAGGTCGTTCCACCTCTTCCTTATGTTGTTCCTTGTTCTTGGGTGCTATCCCACGGCATTGACCCTGTCTACGATTCTCCGCCATATCGCCATCTTCCTTGCTATAGATATCTGCTGTACCTGTGCTCCAAAGAGCTGTGGCTCTGCCCTGACAATTTCCTCCACCATGACCCTTCACTCCTCCTCAATGAAACGGGGGGGCCTTTGTGGTGCCATGGGTGTGGTGTGATGTGTTTTGGTGAGGGTGTGTTGGGTAATGTGGTGTGTGTGTCTAGTTGTCTCTGTGCTCTTCTTCTCAGTCTCCTGGTGGCAATTGTTGTACGTAAGGGCTTGTGGGTAATGTGGGTGTTTGTTTTATAGTGGTGTGGGTGTGTGAGTGTTGTGTGTGTATGGGTGTCAGGTGTATGTATTTGGTATTGTCCAATGTAGTGTTGTTTTGTATGTGGGTGTCCATTGTTGGTGCAGCGGTATGTACCGCCAATGGTTAACCGCCGTTGAATGTCAGCCGTGGTGATTCGTGGGTCAGAAAGTGATGGCGTTGTTTTGTTGGCGTAACAGTATGGGATTTGGGATCGCCACTTTAGCACTGAACTTTGGGCTGGCAGATTTGTGTATGTGGCTGTATTCTTTCGGATTGGTGTGTGTGTGTCATAATACAGTGAATGGATATTGGCCAGCGTGGCAGTAAGTTGGCAGCCGTCAGTGTGGCTGTAAGTGGGATTTACCACCACTGTCATAATGAGGGCCTAAATATGTGTTTTATAGTGTTGCACTGTTGGCTACTTGATTTTTAACTTGTCAAGTAAACCTTTCCATGTGATACTTTGGCTAGTACCAAGTGGCTGCTACATTTGTTAAGGTATTCCTTCCCTGCTTCCAAGCATGACTGCCAATCCTTTTTTAAGGTATCCACTTTCCTATGTTTCTGTCTCAGCATGTCTTCCATTGAAAGAAATACAGAGAACAAAAGGTGTGTTGCCTAGTGACCACTCATACATACCACCTCCTTATTTTGTCACAGCCAACCCACAATCCCATCTCAGCACATGCCACATTTCTCCCACAGTTGCTCCATAAGTGTCTTCTTCTCATGGCTTATGTTACACTGTTCTGTCTTCTGTCTTTCATTAACCATGCAACTATGCCTACGACATCTGATATGACCTAAACCTACTCAAAGCCCTAATGTTTTACTTTAACTTACCTTACACAAAACTCAATGACTCTATAGCTCTGGAATATCATATTTGTTGTACATTTAATTAATTTGAGGTGGTGGGTATAGTGTGATTCTCAGTCTAGACTCAGGGCGGGACTCAGGATGGAGACGGGTAAGAGCAGGGTCATTGGAAATATTACGAAAAGTCAACAGTTGTCCAAAAATAAAACAAAACATCCTGCTCCCTCTAGCCTCTAGGTTGGCTCAATTAATGCTGTGATATATATATATGTGTATAAATATATATATATATAACTTCAGAATGCTCGAGATAAGATCTCAGTTCAGCCCAAAGGGGTGGTGCGAGAACCGGTACGAGCAAGCCGGTAATAAATTAAGCAAAAAGAAAATATATAATACTTGCACACTCGGGTTTCAGGAACAAAAAAAGATCAGTTTAATCCACACACAACGCGTTTCGACTGACACAGCAGCCTTGGTCACGTTATAAACATCACCCATAAATTACCCTTTAAATACCCTGTTGACATGAACATAAAAATAGGACAATAAACATGTGCAACAAATAACAACACACAGGGGGTCATTCTGACCCTGGCGGCCGGTGACCGCCAGGGTCACCGACCACGGGAGCACCGCCAACAGGCTGGCGGTGCTCCCAAGGGCATTCTGACCGCGTCGGTTCAGCCGCGGTCAGAAAGGGTAAACCGGCGGTCTCCCGCCGGTTTACCGCTGCCCCATTGAATCCTCCATGGCGGCAGAGCGCGCTCCGCCGCCATGGGGATTCAGACACCCCCTACCGCCATCCTGTTCATGGCGGGAAACCCGCCATGAACAGGATGGCGGTAGGGGGTGCCGCGGGGCCCCTGGGGGCCCCTGCAGTGCCCATGCTAATGGCATGGGCACTGCTGGGGCCCCCATAAGAGGGCCCCACAAAGTATTTCAGTGTCTGCTTTGCAGACACTGAAATACGCGACGGGTGCAACTGCACCCGTCGCACCCCTGCAACTACGCCGGCTCAATTCTGAGCCGGCGTCCTCGTTGCAGGGGCATTTCCGCTGGGCCGGCAGGCGCTCTTTTGGAGAGCGCC
This sequence comes from Pleurodeles waltl, assembly GCF_031143425.1. Lineage (NCBI taxonomy): Eukaryota > Metazoa > Chordata > Amphibia > Caudata > Salamandridae > Pleurodeles > Pleurodeles waltl. Next base: position 603,703,036 of record NC_090437.1, on the reverse strand, counting down.
CGCCGGCCCAGCGGAAATGTTTGAATGGCCGCCGCGGTCTTTTGACCGCGGTGCGGTCATTTTTCGGCGGTACCTTGGCGGACGGCCTCCGCCGTCCGCCAAGGTCTGAATGACCCCCACAGTTTTTTGCAGAAATTACCATAATAATATTGTTAGTACTTAGATCAATTCACGCCCATATTTATTGCTAGATATAATTTAGATATAAATATTGAATTACAAATCGTTTCCCCCAATATTAATAATACAATTAATAAATTAATACTATCAGTTTTTTATAAAAATTCATCATTAAATATAAAAGGGAAACAACTACAATAAATAACAGTGCTAGATCTATTAAAATTAATAATTCTTCATTCTAGATCACAATATCTATAAAAATATTATCATTTTAGAAAAATAGAGAATTATCCAGATAGTAAGACATATATACTGCAAATATATCATCATTGGCTTATTCAAGGCTAAGAAAGATCTACGTTACTAATTTTAATAATCTAGTCTAAAAATCTGCAAAGTTGACCACCCGGTGATAAAGTGAAGATAATGGAGAATAACTATATATATATATATATGCAGGCAAATAGGATTTTGATAGTTCTTCATCCGACCCAAAGTATCTGAAAGGGATATCCAAAGTAAATAGAATCAATATTAAATCAATAACTGGAAGCTTAGACATCAGATTGATGTTAAAATATAAAATTAACACTTGTAGCACACAATTGAGCAAAACACATGATCTAGATCTCATGAATTAATTCTATACACAATAAAATTAATTCTATGTACAGTAAAAAGTTTTCTTACTCATTGTATATACTGACAAAGAATTTCCTCAATCTATAAAAAAGGCAAATGCTAGAATCTCATCAGAATAAATTAATAGTTATCATATAGGTGAGTATTTAATTCCTCCCCCATGTTTAAACCTATCGGGGTCTTAGTCTCTAATTCCAAAATATATACTGATTCTTTTTTCCTTAACATTAATTCCCTGTTCCCTCCCCTGTGATGTGGAGGAACATGTTCAATACCAAAATATGATAGTTTGGTACTGTCAGAATTGTGTTTTTCTTTGAAGTGCCTTGCTACCGGATAGTGTTCATCATTTGATGCAATCGCAGGCATATGTTCTAAAATCCGTTTCTTAACACCGTGTTTGGTACTGCCAATATACCATCGCAGGCAAGGACACTCCAAAACATAAATCACAAAGGGGGTACTGCATGTTATGAATTGATTGATCTGTCTAATTTTCCCAGGTTTGCATGTAGCATATTGCTTCCGCATAGTGCTGTTGCGACATGCTTTGCAGTGACCACATGGAAAAAAGCCTTGCAAATTGTGTTGTCTCAGTTGTGGAATTGAGGTAATATCATTAGACCTCAAAATGTCATGTAAACTCCGTCCTCTTCTATAAGTAATCTGTGGTCGCTTTTGTATACTACCTCCAATAACGGGATCACTTTTTAAGATATTCCAGTTTTTTGAAATAATGTTGTTGATCTGTCTTGTATCCTCATTATATGTCATAATGAGTCTAGTCCCATCATTATCATCTACCTCTTGTTTGGTAATGTTATCAAAGAGGGTATCAGATCTTTTTATCCCCTTAGTCTTATCAATTGCTCTCTTAATTACCCATTGTGGATATCCTCGCTGTTTGAATCTCATGATCATCTCCCTTTGCTCAACCTCAAAAGCTTCATCGGTGCTACTAATTCTTTTTGCTCTTAGTGGTTCACCGAAGGGGATACTCCATTTTAAGCTATCTGGATGACCACTTGAGGCATGTAGTAAACTATTGCCTGCCGTGTGTTTCCGGAACAATTCAGTAGTGATGTTCTGTTCCTTAATCTTTATCAAAGTATCTAAAAATTCAATGGAGGAGCTACTCACATTACATGTCAAACTAATATTCAGATCATTTCTGTTCAACTTCTCCACAAACTGTATAGCCTCTTCTTTGGTTCCTTTCCAAATAATGAAATATATATATATATATATATATATATATATATATAGCTCAATTCTTTCTCTGCACAACACATACTAAAAAAAACACTTGGAATGTGCTCTTGGTGGTATTTTAGGTGATATTTAATAAGTCAAAGACAAAAAAGGAAAAACCCCAACGCGTTTCATTCTAGCAGAAAGAATTGTGAAGTATGCAGTGTTGGTCCAGCCAAGAGAACGTGCAATACCGATAACGGAGACAAAGGCGCTCGCATGCTGTCAGGGCTTCAGAGAGTTTGGTAAAAATATATACATTGTAAAAAGGTGCCTGCAAACAGCCTAACACGCACACTCAAGTATCCTTCAGTGAAGTTTATTCCTAAAGGTCCAGCCCCTGTGACGCGTTTCGGCACTAAGCCTTGTATGTGTAACTATAACTTGTGCACTAAGGTAACTATAACTCGCACTTTTGCCATTCACAGCTAATTACTCCACATATTATATCAATGATGAGATCTTGTATAGCATCTTTGATATTATCACTGCAACATTTGCAATGAAATTATTGATAAGAAAACTGTGCATGGCAAAGGCACGAGTTATAGTTACCTTATGGCGCGAGTTATAGTCACTTGAAAGAACTATAACTGCTGAATTTCCATGGTTTTGCCCAAAGTAAATTCAGAACCCAACGTCCCTGTAACCTTAATTTTTTTTGTGACTATATATGTATATTTGTGTGTGTGTGTGTGTGTGTGTGTGTATATATTCACTGAAAAAATGAAATGTTACAGGGATGTTATAGTTAGGAAAAATAATTTTAAAAAACATAGAATTTCACTTTAAAAACCAAAGGTTCTGGGGACGTTATAGTTAGACTTACATTTTAAAAGTACAAAACAATAGAAATTCACCAGTTAGAGTTACCTCAAGTAACTATAACTCGTGCCCTAAGGTAACTATAACCTGTGCCCTCACAGATTTTTTTTATTTTATAATCTGCCCTTTACTGGCTATCTGGGACTGTGGAGGAAGCCTCAACGCCTCCCCCGCAGTCTCTGACTGTTCTTTTTATTTATTTTTTATTGCATGCCCTTAACATGCTATCTGGGACTACAGGGGGAGCCTCAAGGCCTCCCCCATGGTTCCATTGCTCCAGCAACCAAGGACCTGCTTTAAGTAGCAGCTCCCTGTTCCTGAAGGAAAGCTTTCATCTCTCTTCCCTGCACGCATATCTGTGTGTAGGGAACAGAGATGAAAACTCCGCTTTCTGACAGCAGGGCCTGTTTGATAGATCTCACTGACAGAAAGCAGATTGTTTGCTGTGACTTGGCTGCAGCTGTCAAAGTTGCAGCCAATCCACAGCAAACAGCTTTGTCCCGGGGTGAGCACACTGGGACATAGCAGAAGCCTGCTCTGGGTGTGGTGGTCCTTAGTGACATCATTGGCTCCTTGAGGGCAGCCTGGTGGCTGCCCTCCAACAAGTATAGCCCCAGGGAGGTGGTGGTCATCAGGGCAACAGGATGTCTGAAACAAACCCCCTTCACTTTTTTAAATATTTGCCCCGGGAAGGTGGTTGTCCCCGGGGCAGAGTGGCTGCATGCGCCCAGCACTGAATAATATGAAAGCACTGAGTAGGTGGTGGTCCCGGGGGCAAGGGGGAAATGACACCCCCCTTACTTAATTCATAAAGCCCTGGGGAGGTAGTGATCCCCAGTGCAGCAGGGGTTAGCCCCCCTCTTGTTAATTGATTTAAGCTCCAGGGAGGCAGGCCTACCCCACATCAGTAATTAATTTAGCCTTGGGGAGGTGGTGGTCCCCGGGGCTGCAAGGGGGCAGGCGGCCCACCGGATCCCAATAAAAGAATACCCTCAGGACTTGGCCCACCTGGGGGCTTAAAAAAGATGAAGTGCGGGAACTCGCGTTTCATTTTTTTAAATAAAATTCACCAGATCTGTTGCAAATCATTTCAAAAATTAAAGAAAAATGCTCTCTGGGATGCTACCAGCAGAGCTAAGGGGCCAGGTTGTTTATACCTGGCCCCTTTTCTATTTTCTATTTTTTTTCTGGGACTCGGCTGCCAAGTCCCAAGATGGTTGCCAACACTTCCTGGCTGAAGTGTTGACATCCAATCAGATTTCAGCGCAAGATCGGGAGGGGTCGCGAATACTTCACATCCCTATACATACACATTTTTTTCCCCTTAATTTATCAAAAACTACTGAACAGATTTATATCAAAGCAAAAAAAATTCACTTTCTCAACCAGGACCTACCTTTCTGCCAAATTTGGAGTAATTCCGTCCACTAGTTTCTGCAATATCACTGTTCAAAAATCCTATGGAAAAGTGAATAGGGAAAAACATTTATGGGACCCCCTGTTTTTCTCGGCCCCCCTGGATGGATCACTCTGAAACTTTCCAGACAGCAGATGACATGACTGGAAATTTTCCTGAAGATTTGTCAAGCAGTGCCAAAGATATAGGCAAGTAAATTAAACGCTTTTTATATAGAAACTAGGTCCTAACTATAACTACCTAGTGGCAACCTCCACTAGGTAATAATATATATATATATCCATATTAATATGTGGAGTAAGCAGAATTGCTTGTACATCAATTGATGTTTAAATAGTGTGCCAGTTAATCACACCATTGAATGCCAAACCTCGTCACTAGTGAACACTCACCCATGGATATTTGAGAGTCAGCTAGTCGATCTCAAAATATAAGGTCACCTGCTTCACTCTGGTCTACACTCTAAGGATGTTTCAGATGGCAGAGAGATCCACTCCATGACCTCATGGCAAGCACAATCAGACAAATTTGTGTCCCTCCATGATATTTTTATTTGATGTATGAGCAATTCTGCTCTTTCTACATTCCCTATTGGTCTCATCATCGAATTACCTTGTCCTGTCTTGGATGCCTGTTAAACATTCCCAGGAAACACACATATGCACACTGGTGGGATTTCCTCTCTGTTCCCTGGAACTTCTTCAGGCAGCATCATTTTAATGGGTAAATATTGTCCTGATGATTACCTCAATTCATGAAGGTTGAAATGCTGTCAACAAATGCCAGCAAATGTATGGATTATAATGTATGACGTGATTCTGTGAAAATAATATTATATCTGCAAAAATGTCCGTATGCTGCCTCTTTTCTTCACAGCCACATTTCACTAGTGCCATTTATTGTCCCTTCACGAGCATAATATGTTCACCCTGCATGTAACACAGTCATTAAATAATGTTGATACTGCTAACTATATCTTGTTTTTGCCTTTTAAAATACATTTCCTTTGACAATGTTGGTGCTGTATGTTGATTCTTTTCATTCTCCCTATAATTGAAATACTATTAATTATTATTTTCTCTATTGTTATCCATTGAGGCATTGTTCTTTGATACTATAATTCAACCAGGTCTCAGCTGGGTTTACATGTTTTTCCTGCTGCTTGTAACACATGACCTCACATATGACATCACTCATGAAATGTTCTATGACATCATTTAAGATATCACTGATGAAATCTCAAATGACCATTAATGGCTCAGGGAGGAAAGTGGTGTGGCCCCCCACCCTTAAAGTATTTGGCCCAGGGGTGGGCTCATTGGGGCCTTTTCAGGCTTGAGAGGGATGTCACATGGCCCCCTCCCAAATTTCTTTAATTTTTGGCCCTGGGGGTGGACTCACTGGGGCTTTTAGAGGTTCGGGGAAGGGGGATGTGCCCCTCCATAAAAATGAATGTCAGAGTCTGGCTTGGGCTCCCTGGGTTCTCTTGAGGCACCTGCTCTGAAGATACACTGGCTACTGGACATGGTTAACACTTTATTGCCAGCCCGTTGAGCACAGGCTACTGCTCCTTCTTCCATACCAATATGTCAGTGGCTCTTGATTCAGTTACACTGTAGTGTGGTTAGTTTTACGTATCCTTTGCGCATTAGCTTCAGGCTTTAGGCCTTTGTGCACTTTGCCCTGGATGTATTTTATTCATTTGCTTGCAGCTTAGAGCCTCTGTGCACTTTGCTCTAAATGCTTTTTATTAGGCTTCGTACTGTTATGTTTCAAATAGCCAGTTCTACGGTCTTGTTTTATATCCATATCACACTGTTTAGCCTACTTCAGCACTGGAGTTCTCCATAACACATTCTTGTTCACTCTGTGCTTCAGTCAAGGATACAGTCTGGTACATTGCCGATAGACGTGGTAGGAGTTTAGTCTTTGGCATTCCTGCGTAGGGACATTTTGTGATCACGTATAAAAACACTTCCTTGTCCCAACACACGCAAGAGGGAGATTCCGACCAGGGAACCACAACTAGACGCTGACTGCATCGTTGCAGATGCTGAACCAGATCTAAGGCCTTTGCTCAGGTATGAGGGTTGATGTCTTCCCAGGGAATCTGAAATGCAAGTTAGAAGCTTAACATGCTGTGCTCGAAATAGAACTAGCTGAGACAGAGTAGAAATTGTTAAACACCATGATAGCGTTATTCTTATGTTTCACTCTCCTTGTGACTATTTCAATCCTACTGTGTTGTATGGTTCTGGTTATTGCTGCTCACGCCTTATTATCTAAAATGCAGTTGTTTTATTAAATACATTATATAAAACTTAAACTGCCTTTGTCATTTGTATATGAGATCATACTGTAAATGAGAGAGTTGGTTTGGATCTGAGTGACCACGACTTCCCTGAGAAGTTCCAAAGATGTCATGCGCTCGGCTGCCCAATCATCTCTTCCCGGTGGGAGAAATGAGGCACTGCTAGTTAGCCAGATTTGGGGTGACAGAGTTCCTTACACGTGGGTCAGACTCAGTCCCCCACACCGTGATCGATCCTGCTGCCTAGAAATCCAGTAGTCTCATTTAAGATAATGAGAGCCCACGCGACATGGCGCCACCAACGATTGGTCTGGCTCTAATTTTTGGGTCCGGCTGACTCTCTCGGTCTCATATATATATTGACTCCTCGGTTCCATAAGCAGAGACGTCCATGGGGCTGAGGATTTCCGCCACCATGGGATAGGTGCATCCTATTACTTAGTGGTTGGTTGTTCAAGCTTGAACTTTGAAACGAAAACCCCGATAGTGGTGGGCCTTCTCTGACCTAGTGCTGTTTTTACAAATGGCGAATCCTAATGTAGTGAATATAGCGCTTAATATGCGACAACCGCTCACAGGACATCTGATAGCACATGGACTGACAGTCCAGGGGGGTCCGGTCACTTTTGTGGTGGACGCCCATGCGGCCTATAGAACAGAACTTTTTTTATTGTTGGGTCGTATTTCCAGCAGTTGATGGGGGTACAAACACTTTTCATGATTATACTATTGCAAATGTCCCTGGACAGTACAGGGCATATGCATACTTGGAGATACCTTTATCTTATCAAAAACACCATAATTGGCTTGATGGTGCCCTCCCACACACAGTAGCACCGGTTAGGTTAGGTCCCTTAAGTAATGAAGGTCTTACCTGGCCTTTATTGGCTACATACACACCATATCCTGCTGTTGCTAATCTGGTAGTGGCTGACGTGCGTCGTTTATATATGGATTTGGCAGCTACATACAGAAGACTGGTTCAGTTTGTCATGCAGGCATTAAATACTAATGCAGCGCGTGCTGCTCCGGCACACCCACAAGCAGTGGTTCCGGGTATTAATCCGGCCACTGTACACTCAGATATGGGTAAAGTACCGGCTAAACGTGAGGAAACTCCATTTTGGCTGGCGCAAAAAATTAATACTCTGGAAGCAGTATTTCCCTATACGGGACCTCAGGATAAACATAGAATATTGACGATGTGTTTGCCGTATGGGATGGTTCCTCCGGTGGACCTTTGTAATACTTGGGGCACGGTATTTGCCGCGCTCTACACTACGGCACACGGTACACCGACATTAGCTAATTTACCGGAGGTGCTTAAACAAATTCAACATGAATATGGGGCTGCCCCTGCCTTAGATTTGGGCATGCAGTTGATGGGCAATTTTGCCGCAGTTTCTTCTATTATTTTGAGTAATCTCAAGGGAGAGGCAGTAGCACTAGCAGTGCGAATGCGTCTTCGGGACGTTCCGCAGATTAATCAAGAGCGGGAACTCCTGAGAAAAATTGCAGAAACATATTCTAGTATTGGTCGCAATAGCCTAGGGGCTAGACCACAAAAACCCCAATTACAGGGTAAAAAAAATAAAGACAATGCTAAACAACAGCAACCTGAGGGTACTAAAAAGCGCTGGGAAAAGAAACAACAGCAAACACCTATGAAAGATGGGGGGCAGTCTCCGCAACCGGAGACCCCACAGACTAGGTATAATCTCAGGAATAGGGATAATTTGAAGACGCCTGATAGATATCAATATACTGATACACGCCAATCTCGTTCCTTTCAGGACTCCTCGAACAAGAGAAGTGAGAGAGGTGGGCGGTCAGAGTGGAGAACTGAGTACGTGAAACCGAGACATGAATCACAACGCTCAACTGAGGTTTCTATTAAACAGGAAGAGAAACCACTCCAACAAAAACAACAATTTAAAAAGAAGAAAGTGGCAGCAGTCTCAGTTAGACATGCCGCTCAAGAAGAGAGTTCTCTTGACGAACAAGACATGTGCGTTGGCACTGTTAGACAGTGCGGCAGAGGTCACAATAGTTCGCCGGAGTCTTCTAGAGCATCTGGAGGTGAAAGCAACTGATGACTTCATACAAGTCGAAACGGCAGATATGCGAGTCTCTGATCCTGATAGGGTATATAAAGTAACTCTGCAATTAGAAGGGGACATTGACCGCATTGTACATGCCATCTTTTGGGACCATGTGGTAAAATCATATGACGTTCTACTGGCCGAACAAGATTGGCCGCCTGACTTTGTACGCAACTGTCCGGTTGGGGAAGAGGTTATTACACCTTCCTTCTCACCACTTGTTCTGAGAGAACTAGCGAAGTCCTATAGTAAAACATGGGCTCTAGCATAAGCCCCCGCCCTATATAGAAATAACGTGGGGTGGGATAGGCAATCACCTTATTATGTAATTCCAATAAAGGGTGAACCTCAGCCGCAGCTGCAGTATCCTATCAAATTTGAGGCAAGGGCATTGGTTAGGAAAATTCTTACACAATTGGAGTACCAGGGTGTAATTGAACCCTGTGTCTCGCCGATTAATAATCCCTTATTTCCAGTTGCTAAACCGGACCATTCATATAGGATAGTGGTGGATTTCAGACATTTAAATGGACATACACGCACATATGCAATACAGAATTCACATAGCGCAGCACTTATGAATAATACAGGGCCAGATGTAGGAAGGGTTTTGCGACTCGCAAACGGCGAAAAACGCCGTTTGCGAGGTGCAAAAGCCTCTCCGCGATGCAGAAATGCATTTTGCGAGTCGGATCCGACTCGCAAAATGCGTTTCCGACTCGCAAATAGGAAGGGGTGTTCCCTTCCTATTTGCGACTCGCAACGCTATGCAAGTTCATTTGCGACCGCAAAAGCGGTCGCAAATGAACTCGCAGTTACCATCCACTTGAAGTGGATGGTAACTCATTCGCAAATGGGAAGGGGTCCCCAGGGGACCCCTTCCCCTTTGTGAATGATCACAAAAACAATTTTTCAGAGCAGGTAGTCGTCCTATGGACCACTGCCTGCTCTGAAAAATACCGAAACAAAAGGTTTCGTTTTTTTTTTCTAAGTGCAGCTCGTTTTCCTTTAAGGAAAACGGGCTGCAGATAGAAAAAAAATAAACTGCTCTATTAAAAAGCAGTCACGGACATGGTGGTCTGCTGTCTCCAGCAGGCCACCATCCCCGTGAGTGCCCATACTCGCAATGGGGTCGCAAACTGCGACCCACCTCATTAATATTAATGAGGTGGGTCTTTGGGACCCCATTGCGAGTCGCAGAAGGTGTCTGAGACACCTTTCTGCATGGCAAATTGCGAGTTGCAATTTGCGAGTCGCACAGACTCGCAAATTGCAAGTCGCAATTTCCCTTTTTCCTACATCTGGCCCATAGTGTGTAAAAAATACAAAACAACGTTAGATATCTCGAATGGATTTTTCTGCCAAAATATAGCGCCCGAAAGTCGGGACTATACCAGTTTCAGTGCGTTTGGCTCTCAGAAAAAGTTTTGTCGTTTGCCTCAGGGGTATAAGAATAGCCCGGGACTATTTTCGGCTCGTGTTACTGAAATTCTCCACGAGTTGGACCCTGAAGCATTATCATATGTTGATGATATCTATTTGACAGATGATGAGATTCTGCAACATCTAAGGCGTGTCGCACGCATTGTTGTGGGGTTTGCTGAAATGGACTATAAGTTTAATTTTACGAAATCAAAGATTGCCTTCCTCAGCGTCATTTTCCTGGGATATGAGTTGTCGAATGAAGGCAAGAGCTTGGCGACAAATTTTTGGGAGAAATGTGCTCAATTGCAGCCTCCTAATACAGTTCAGAAGCTCCAGTCATTGTTGGGGTTTCTGAATTTTGGCAGAACTTACATTCCTGATTATGCTACGCGTATAAAACCTTTATATGAGTTGATTCTACCAAATTTTTCGAATAGATTTTGGACGATTGAGCATACTCATATACTACGAGATTTGCAAACTGATCTCTTAGCAGATCAACATTTACACACACAGGACAATAAAACACATTAAGTCATCAGAGTGATACCTGGGGCTGTTGGGTTTACATATGTCACCTTTAATGAGGGTGAGACAGTCCCGATAGCATACAAGTCCCACTTGTATTCTGCTGCAGAACAACGATTTGCACAAACTGAGAAAATACTCACTGCAGTTCAGATGGCTGTGATTAAAGAAAGACCTCTTGCCCAGGGCCAACGCATCATTGTCGTTTCCCAGATTCCAGCCTTAGAGGCTGTTACCAAAGCGAGTGTTCCTAATTCGAAAGCGATGGATACAATGGGCAATGTCTTTGACAGCCACTGATGTAGATTACGTATTTGACCCTAAACTGCAGACTCAAGAATTTCTTCAATATGAAATGGAATACCCAGTTCCTGCTGCCACATTGCCTATTGACCAATATCAGGTGGTCATGTATACCGATGGCTCTGCGCAACCAGCGGTTGGGACTAAACAACAATATTCTGCTGCATGTGCGGTGGTGAGCGGCACTATGGAGGGGGAAGTGTTCTGCCCCCGACATACCTATACACAACCTTTGGGAGATTGTACGGCACAGCTGGCTGAGCTCAAAGCTTTATTGTTAGCATTGGAACACGCGGATCCGGCAACTTTGACCTTGCTGGTCTGTGACTCCTACTACTGTGTTCAGTCTTTCAATGAATATTTACACTATTGGAAGTTGAATGGGTTCAGAGATTCTAAAGGCAACACCATTAAACACAAATTGCTGTGGGGTAAGGTTGCGGATCTGAAAGAAACGCTTCCTAAAGTCCATGTTGTACATACACTTGGACACCAGCGCGTTGGAATACACGTTGCTGGGAATACTTTGGCTGATGAAGCCGCGAAGTCGGCAGTGGCTGTCGCCACTGTGGCTGCAGTGACTCGTTCAAGTTCCAAACCAGACACAGAGATTTCAGCTGCCATACAAGCTACGGCTGTTGGTACGCCATTTCCTAAAGGATTCCCTTCTAAATATAGTTACTGCTTGGGTAGTATGCTAAATGCTGTTGTTAAAATTCCAGGCGTTGGTGTACGTGACATGCCCAATAAGGTTGAGAGACCTCGATTAATATCTGCAGCACATGAGGGGGCGGCATCTGCACATGCTGGTGTGGCTGCCACGATTTCACTTTTACAGGCTCGTTACTGGTGGCCTGGTCTCTATAAGGAGAAAAAGCAGTATGTCCTTTGTTGTGACGTCTGTCAACAAATTAAAGCATTGACGGCTAGACGCCCGCAGCAGACGCCCCTTCTGATTTCAAATAAACCTTTACAGTGTGTGTACTTGGACCACTGTGGTCCGCTGACACCAGACAGTGCATACAAATATATATTGGTTACTGTAGATTCGTGCTCCAGATTTGTGTGGGTCTGGCCACAGCGCTCGGCTGACGCTCGAACTGTTATTAAAGATTTGCGCATCTTTGTCGATACATTTGCAGTTGCGGCTTTTCATTCGGACCAGGGCCCTGCTTTTGCCTCTAAGGCATTCGGGGAGACCATGGCTTCGTTGGGGGTCCAACTCCAATTCTCGTCTCCATTTCATCCCGAGGGAAATTCTGTTGTGGAGCGTTTAAATCGTGATTTAAAGCAATCCTTAACGGCCAGAGTTATAGGTACGGGTTGTATTTGGCTAGCCCACCTGTATGGAGTACAGAGAGCACTTAATAACTTGCCTAGAAGGTCCCTGGGGGGCCGTACTTCATATGAGTGCCTGTTTGGAACACGAATGTATGTTCCTGATCTAGATGGTCCTGGTGTGGAGGCAGCAGATACGCCCTTTGACATAAATGATCGTGTCACTGTTTTGCAGGATTTACAACGATTCCGTGAAGATAACTCTTCTGCAAGTGCTGCCTCCTCAGGAATTAAGGATGAGCCAGTAACGTCTGCTGGTTGGATACCCAGGATTGGGGATCTAGTGCGTGAAAAGGTTGCAATAAAGAAAGAATTTGGTCCTTCTTATCTAGCACCTGTCCCTGTATTAGGGGTTAGCGGCACGAGAACTGTAATATTACCGCCGCTGCAAGGGGCCAAAGGAAATCGTTTTGTTTCCATTGATAATGTCAAGTTAAAACATGTGGCCGATTCTGCACAGCAGACCAAGAGGGACACCCAGTAGTTCCGGAATCCCTCTCACTACTGGGGAAGAAGTCCTGCTGCAGGTGATTTGCACCGATGCTGTTTCCTCTCCGAGCTTGGGAGGGTGGACGCTGCTCTTGCGATCGTTCCACAGACAACAATTAATTTGGAATCTTTTGATGAAGTCGCTGTATGTTCTACTGATATTTCTGAGCATGTGGTTTACAGTGTGCCAAGGCGAGAGCCTCCATCTGCTTCTTTGTTCACAGTTGAACCTTTTGCAAGAACTGCCTCTGGCTGCTTCAACGACACTGATGATGCCGTGTCAGACTCCTCGTTCTCACTATCTTCAATTCGAGGTCCACGTAAGCTGCTGTGTTGGCTTAAACGCACATATTTTGTTTTCCCTTGGAACTATTTGTGGCTTTTTATGGCTGTAATGACTCTTTTTTTGTGGTTGGGATTTGTGGTTACTTTTTTTCTAGTAATACATGGTCATTTTCTTCCTGAACGATCTGACATTGAGCACGTGGAGACAGTGTTAAAACCACATTTTTCGTCTCATATGGTTCGAAGAGACTTGTCCAATGTAAACATTTCTGCAATACCGATTCCGGATGGGATTGTGTGGGATAAAGTAATGTTTGATATATATGGTCCTACTGAATTGATTCAAATACCGTATGTTCTCAAATTATCTATGAATGATATTGTTATACCAGGCATTGTTTCTGATGATTGGGATGTGAAGACAGTAGATTCTATGCTGACAGAATTGCAATGTTATACTGTCTATGACGATAAAGATGCTTACCTTTTTAGAGATAATCATGGTGACATGTTTTGCTACAACTATTATGGACACCACTATATTCATAAAGCTAGTAGCCCTAAGTCCATATTTGAATATGTGCAATGGGAACATTGCCCAACTCCTCCACAGAGGAGTTCGAAAACGTATTATGATAAATTTGCATATTTTTCTGGGCATAACCAACATAATGCTAAGTCTTACTATTTTAAAGTTACTCCGTATGCTAATAAGCAGATGTTATTGACCGATACTAAATTGCTGTATTCAAATTTGTCTGTATCTAAACTTTCGGTTGAGGGGTATGAATATTGGTTGAAGACTGTTGACTTATTAAGTGTCTGGGGAACGAAAAATTGGCAAATGCAAGGCAGGGACACATTGTTTAGGGCATGTATTATCCCTGTGCAGATGATTTTCCTCAATGACACAGTACAACAGACTAGCTGTTTGCGCTTAGCAACGATTAGGGAGTTGAATTTGCCTGGTATGCCTGTCCCTTCCAAATTGAACAATTGGCAGCGATATGTTAATGCCACGTTTAGTGAGTTTACACACTGGGTCCAGAATGGTACGCTTAACACTTCCTTGGTACATCCGGGCGGGTGGTTATTATGGCCTGTAGACACTAATAGGTGTCATCAAAGTTTTGTCACCTCTTCAGGGGGGTTCAGGACTAGTAGGGCGGACCCTCGCTACATATCACCAGAACATGCTGATATCATAACTACATACAGCGTGGGAAAGCTTTGTCAGAAATGGTTAAAATCCTCCACGCTGGATGCAGTTAAATCACATCTCACGTTGCTGTCTAATGATACGGACTTACAAGATTTTTTGTCAGGACCAAAGATCCCACGGAAGAAAAGTTTTTTATATGAAGTATATAATGAGATTTGGAAGCTTTCACAACAAGAGGCAGCGGCCCGGTTGAGACAAATTGATCAGGAAAATCTGATACAGGCTTTGTCTGTGGTGGATAATGGGATACATACCCTTTCAGACCGTGTTTACACAATAGATAACATCGTTTCCTCTGCTATAGACATTATTAAATCAGATATGTCTTCTTTATATCATGGGCAGAGTCAGACGCGGTCCATCATGCAGCTGGGTTGGACTCTACAGACCTTGAAGGCAGGTCGTGTCCCATGGCAGCACATTTGTGCCAGGGAGATATTTGTTTCCTTTAATTTGACTCGTCAACAACAGCTGATGGCTAAAAAGGAAGCAACGTATGTCATGTTGAATATTGAAAAATTGGAGAAACTGCCTTTTACGGTTGCTGAGATTCCGTCAGCTGAGTGGTTGATTCATGGGGTTATTAATCTGCCTATCTCCACTCTGCAATTTACTTCTTGTTTGAAACACATTCCGGTGGTTAGATACGAACGGTTGGGAAACAGTTACATACACGAGGTGTGGGAGCTTCCCTTTCTATACAGATGTTTATATCTGGGGCATACTTTTATATTATTGGAACCACTTGCTACCGACAAGGGGAGGGTGTAGTGTGGTTAGTTTTACGTATCCTTTGCGCATTAGCTTCAGGCTTTAGGCCTTTGTGCACTTTGCCCTGGATGTATTTTATTCATTTGCTTGCAGCTTAGAGCCTCTGTGCACTTTGCTCTAAATGCTTTTTATTAGGCTTCGTACTGTTATTTTTCAAATAGCCAGTTCTACGGTCTTGTTTTATATTCATATCACACTGTTTAGCCTACTTCAGCACTGGAGTTCTCCATAACACATTCTTGTTCACTCTGTGCTTCAGTCAAGGATACAGTCTGGTACATTGTCGATAGACGTGGTAGGAGTTTAGTCTTTGGCATTCCTGCGTAGGGACATTTTGTGATCACATATAAAAACACTTCCTTGTCCCAACACACGCAAGAGGGAGATTCCGACCAGGGAACAACAACTAGACGCTGACTGCCTTGTTGCAGATGCTGAACCAGATCACAGGCCTTTGCTCAGGTATGAGGGTTGAAGTCTTCCCAGGGAATCTGAAATGCAAGTTAGAAGCTTAACATGCTGTGCTCGAAATAGAACTAGCTGAGAGAGAGTAGAAATTGTTAAACACCATGATAGCGTTATTCTTATGTTTCACTCTCCTTGTGACTATTTCAATCCTACTGTGTTGTATGGTTCTGGTTATTGCTGCTCACGCCTTATTATCTAAAATGCAGTTGTTTTATTAAATACACTATATAAAACTTATACTGCCTTTGTCATTTGTATATGACATCATACTGTAAATGAGAGAGTTGGTTTGGATCTGAGTGACCACGACTTCCCTGAGAAGTTCCAAAGATGTCATGCGCTCGGCTGCCCAATCATCTCTTCCCCGTGGGAGAAATGAGGCACTGCTAGTTAGCCGGAGCAAAAACCGGATTTGGGGTGACAGAGTTCCTTGCACGTGGGTCAGACTCAGTCCTCCACACCGTGATCGATCCTGCTGCCTAGAAATCCAGTAGTCTCATTTAAGATAATGAGAGCCCACGCGACAACACCTATGGTGGAACAACCAGATAGTCTCCATCTTCTCAATTGTCATTGTTATTGAAACTTACTGTGTCTGCATTGACTGTGGCTGTGCACTTGACTTAAATCCTGCCACATGAAACCAACCCATTGTAGATGTTGGAAATTAAGCTTTTGTTGATGTAAGTTTAGTTATAGCCGGTGATGGTGTTTGGCGCTGCTGCTGCAGGTTGATTAAGAGCGTACAGCATCACCTTCTCCAGAGGTTGAATGTTGCATTTAGTCCTGTCTTGGCCTCAAATTTGCAAACGTTCATCTTCTATGTCACCTTCTTTCCTGATGTTCCAATTCTTGTAAATTTAGACAATAAATGTTGAGAAAGGAATGTAAGTGATTAGCACTTTTTTGTGCCATGGCTCCTGTATTGTGCCACATAAATAATCTTGGGAGGACACATTTTTACAGTCTTATGATTTATGTTAAAATGAAAGGTTAACTATTGACCAAAGCAGCTGCTTCTTCATTGGCATTGGTAAATGATTGTTTCACCTTTTGCAGATGTTCCTGCAGTAGGTGTAACAACTGGATTGCTTGGCTCATGGTACTGACCTCTTGGCTGACTTTTCGTGTCATGGTCTCAAAAGGCAGGTGCATTCAGATCAGGCACTCCACAAGCCCTGTTTGTCTACATTCATAATCAAGGCCTTAGCAGTTGCAGGCCCTCTCTATGTAGTATATCATTATTGAGAGGCTTGCCTTCCCAAAACCGGCATTGCAGCAGGTAGTAGGTTGAGTTCCAATGTGTTTGCATCTCCTCTATGTAGGCTTTTACAGGGACTCCATTTGCATGCTAAATGATCTTCAGCTGCTCTTGGGTTTTGAATAAATAACTAAAATATGTGCAAATTCTGTGACAGGTGGACAATATATAGCTTACTACTTCTTTTATTTGAGCAAGTCTACACAATTAAGTTTTTATGCAATGCATTAAACACAGGATTCTGAAATATCCACCGTGAGCCATGAGTTAGTCAATACTACTGCCATTGTTAGTGGCAACAAATTCAGTTCTGACTCTGAGATGAAGCTATTCACAGTCTTTAGTATTAAATTCATCCAAGATGTAGGCAGTAGTATGCAGTTTCTCCATGACAACTGGTGAATGCCAGAATGTCGCATAAGTGTTGAGACCAGCTTCACTACCTTAAAAGAGATATAGGTGGTCATTACAACCCTGGCGGACGGTGTTAAAGCGGAGGTAATACCGCCAACAGGCTGGCGGTAAAAAATTTGCAATTATGACCGTGGCGGAAACCGCCAACCAAAAAGACAGCCACCATAACACTCTGACCGCCACGGGGGTACACACAAACAGCGCGGCGTTCACCGCCAACAGACTGGCGGGAGACAATGTACCGCCCACACTATTACAACCCACCAATCCGCCACCTTTTCCGGGGTGGAGTCACCGCAGATAAAAACACGGCGGAAACAGGATTCCGAAGGGAAAACGCTCACCTCTACACACCCCACGAGGACACCATGGACCCGGAACTCTAAATTCTCCATGCAATAGTCTTCCTGCTCCTCTACCAGGAGCACCAATGCCGGTGGCGAAGACCTTGGTGAGTACTGCACCTACGACACAGGGGAGGGGGGAGGGAAAAAACAGACACACACACACGCAACACCCCCACCCTCACCCACTACAACACACACACTAATGCATATTGATACATCACAGTTACACCCCCAACCCCCCCCGGAAGAATGCAACAACAATAGAAAATGAGTGTAGCCATTGTAATATATTAAAAGCAAGTAGGCAAAAATATATATATACACCATGTACAAATTATATACCAAGCATAGTAGTCCAGGTAGTGCTCCAATTAAGTCCGTGGAACACTGGGCCCACACGGTATGGGCGAGGCCCACAGAATATCCCCGACCAAGACGGAGAGAACACTGCAGGGGCATCAGAGAGCAACAAAACAGGCACCTCAGGGGGAGGGTAAGGGGGGACACCTCAGCCGCTTGAGTGCACGACGCCAAATCCATGAGGGGGCCACATGCCCACTGTTCAATCCTGGGGAGTGCAAAGCCACAGTCTCTCAAGTCTATACAGTGGGTGGGTTGCCCACTGTTCCATCCTGGGGAGTGCAAAGCCACATTCTCTCAAGTCTCTACAGTGGGTGGGTTGCCCACTGTTCAATCCTGGGAAGTGCAAAGCCACAGTCTCTCAAGTCTATACAGTGGGTGGGTTGCCCACTGTTCAATCCTGGGGAGTGCAAAGCCACAGTCTCTCAAGTCTCTACAGTGGGTGGGTTGCCCACTGTTCCGTCCTGGGGAGTGCAAAGCCACAGTCTCTCAAGTCTATACAGTGGGTGGGTTGCCCACTGTTCAATCCTGGGGAGTGCAAAGCCACAGTCTCTCAAGTCTCTACAGTGGGTGGGTTGCCCACTGTTCCATCCTGTGGAGTGCAAAGCCACAGTCTCTCAAGTCTCTACAGTGGGTGGGTTGCCCACTGTTCTATCCTGGGGAGTGCAAAGCCACAGTCCCTCAAGTGGATAACAGTCTCCACTGGTTCTGGAGGGGGCATGGTGCCCAGAGTGCTTCATCCTGCTAAGGACAGAGGTAGTGGATGGATCTCCCCACTGGTTCTGGAGGGGGCATTGTGCCCAGAGTGCTTCATCCTGCTAAGGACAGAGGTAGTGGATGGATCTCTCCACTGGTTCTCGAGGGGGGATGGTGCCCAGGGTGCTTCATTCCGCCCGTGACGGACTCAGTAGCATCAGTGCCCTTGGCGCTCATGGGCCAGCGGTGCTTGAGGTGGTGGTGCCATGTTCAGTGGTTCTTGAGGCCGCGGTGCCCTTTTCAGCAGTTCTTGAGGCGGTGGTGCCCTGTTCAGCGGTGCTTGAGGTGGCAGTGCCCTGTTCAGTGGTTCTTGAGGTGGCGGTGCCCTGTTCAGCGGTTCTTGAGACGGCGGTGCCCTGTTCAGCGGTGCCCTGTTCAGCGGTGCATGAGTCGGCACTTCCCTGTTCAGCAGTTCTTGAGGCGGCGGTGCCCTGTTCAGCAGTGCATGAGACGGCGGTGCCCTGTTCAGCGGTTCTTGAGGCGGCGGTGCCCTGTTCAGCAGTTCTTGAGGCGGCGGTGCCCTGTTCAGCGGTTCTTGAGGCGGCGGTGCCCTGTTCAGCGGTGCTTGTAGCAGCGGTCTCCATTGCAGTGACTCAGCTGCTGGCGGTCCTTCATAGCCCAGCGGTGCTTTTGCTGGCGGTCCTTCATGGCCCAGCGGGGCTTTTGCTGGCAGTCCTTCATGGCCCAGCGGGGCTTTTGCTGGCGGTCCTTCATGGCCCAGGGGGGCTTTTGCTGGCGGTCTTTCATCGCCCAGCGGGGCTTATGCTGGTGGGCCTTCATGGCCCAGCAGGGCTGGTGCTGGCCTCCTGGGCAGCTGGGCTGGTGCTGGCGGTGGCCTCCTGGGCAGCTGGGCTGGTGCTGGCAGTGGCCTCCTGGGCAGCTGGGCTTGTGCTGGCGGTGGCCTCCTGGGCAGCTGGGCTTGTGCTGGCGGTGGCCTCCTGGGCAGCTGGGCTGGTGCTGGCGGTGGCGTCCTGGGCAGCTGGGCTTGTGCTGGCGGTGGCCTCCTGGGCAGCTGGGCTGGTGCTGGCCTCCTGGGCAGATGGGCTTGTGCTGGCGGTGGCCTCCTGGGCAGCTGGGCTGGTGCTGGCCTCCTGGGCAGATGGGCTGGTGCTGGCAGTGGCCTCCTGGGCAGCTGGGATGATGGCGGTCTTCTCCGCCGTGCTGCTCTTCCCAGACCTGCCGGGTTTCTTGTGCCCCTTCCCCACCTTGGAAGGTGTCGCAGCTGACTCCCCACTCCCACCTGTACCCCTGGGAGCGGCTTTGGTGGCTGGAGTCTTCCCCCTCTCCTGCCGGGCACTGGCCAACTTCTGATGCTTCACAGGTGGGGGACTGTCTGTGCTGTGGCTCCGTGCCACACTGGCTGCTCTGGTGGCCGGTGCACTCCAGATTCCGGTGAATACAGGCACCACTGGTCCCGGAGATGTTGTGGCTGAGGTGCTAGTTCGGGACCTAGGAGACAGACAGTGTGGGGGAGGTGTGGGAAAGAGGTCAAGGTTTGATAGGAAAAGTTTTTTGGACACACTGGGACGGGTAGCTGGAGGGGGTTTGGGACTGGAGGAAGAGGTTGTGGTAGTAGGAGGTGTTAGTTTGGTGACTTTGGGTGAAGGTGCATGCGCTGGAGGCTGTCGTGAGGTGGATGGCTGTTTGGTGGGTGTGTGCCTGCGTTTGTTTATCTTGGGAGGGGGCGTCACAGACACACTGGGAGAGGACACAGGGGACGTGTGAATGGTAGTGGGGGTGGTGACTGCACATGAGCGGGGTGTGGTGGTGGGTTTGCTGGTGATAGAGGTAGTGGCTGTAGTGGTAGTGCATGCAGGTGTGACTGTAGACGAGACTGGGAGGGAGGAGGGAGACGAGGAGGAGGGGGACACAGTGGAGGCAGTGGATGTTGGTGTGTCTGCATGTGTGTGATGCTTGCGTGAGTGCCTGTGGGATGTGTGGTACTTATGTTTGCCTGAGCTTCCCTTGTGTGTTGACGTGTGTGCATGCTGGTCTGTAGGTGTGCTTGGGATAGGCTAAGGTACAGGGGATTGGGTCTGGGTGGAGGAAGTTGGAGGGGGGAGGCTAGACACAGGGACAATGGCTGCCATCAGTACTGAGGCCAGAGTCTGAAAAGCTCGCTGAAGGGCCACCTGACCAGAATGAATGCCCTCCAGGAATGCATTTGTTTGTTGCAACTGCCTTTCTACACCCTGGATGGCATTCAAAATGGTAGACTGCCCAACAGTGAGGGACCTGAGGAGGTCAATGGCCTCCTCACTGAGGGCAGCAGGGGTGACTGGGGCAGGGCCTGAGGTGAGCGGGCACGGGGCGAAGGTTGAGGGGCTGCTGGGAGGGCGGTGCTGGAAGAGGGGGTGGCGGCTGTACCTGTAGATGCGGGGGCACAGATGTTGCCACCACCACAAGGGAGCTCCCATCAGAGGACGAGTCTGTGTCACTGGTCTCAGCTCCTGTCCCCGACATGGAGCTCCCTTCGCCCTCTGTCCCACTGGTGAAATCCGATTCTGTAGTGTGGCCCTCCATGGCCATGTGGGATGCAGCCCCTCGTGCTCCAGTGCCACTGCTCCTCCGCCTGATGATGCTAATGCACACAAGAACAGGGAAACCACAAAAAGGAGGGGGAACGACAGAAGAAAGACATGTTGAGTGCATGCATTACCGCTACCGTTGGTGGACACGACAGACACAGAAGCCCCCTGCACTACACCGCCCTCTTGGGCTCCACTGTTCAATTCCTGGGAAATGGCTCGACATCTGCACACATGGATGACCCAGGGGCATGACTAGGTGTAGTTGGCACTCTACAGAGGTGCGGTGGGGTGCCACATGGCCTGCCTTACGGAGGGACCTTGCCTACGGAACTCGCCCTGGCCTAGGGAAACCCACAGCCCACCTCCCCCACCCAGACACATCCACTGCGCTCAAAATCAGAAGAATGCGAGTGTACTCACCCCCTTGTGGCTGCTGTGATGCCCTCAAGCGCCCATCCAACTCCGGGTACGCCACCGCCAGGATCCGGAACATCAGGGGGGGTCATGGTTACCTCACATTCCATTGTCCCACTTTACAGGTCAGGCAGCTGCCATTTCAGGGGCCCACATGCCTACAATTTCAACTGCGTCACACATACCTAGGCCTAGACTCAACACACATGCAGGCCACTTTTTAGATTATGAATGGTGTTCTGTGTAAGCTGTGGGTACGTACCTCTGAGTTGTTTGACTCTGTGCTCGCTGTTGTCCTTCATAGGCACTGTCCACTGGGACATGTGAGGAGATGGCGGCATCCTCCGGTGTACCGACCGTTGGTGGACCTGTCGACAATGGAGGAAAGATATGTGATAATCACATACAGGCTTGACCGTGCCACAATCCAGGAACTGTGTACCCAGTTGGAGCTAGACCTGATGTCAGCTATCCGCCATCCCACAGGAATCCCCCTTCAAGTGCAGGTGCTGTCAGTGCTCCATTTCCTTGCAAGTGGGTCATTTCAAACAACAGTGGCCATAGCATCAGGGATGTCCCAGCCTATGTTTTCCAACGTGTTGTCCAGAGTGTTGTCTGCCCTGCTGAAACACATGCGGAGCTACATCGTTTCCCCTCAGGTGGAGGATTTGCCTACTGTGAAAGGTGATTTCTATGCCCTGGGACATATCCCCAACATCATAGGTGCCATTGATGGGACCCATGTGGCTTTGGTACTCCCCCACAGGAGTGAACAGGTGTACAGAAACCGTAAGAATTATCATTCGATGAATGTACAGATGGTATGTTTAGCAGACCAGTACATCTCCCATGTGAATGCCATGTTTCCTTGCTCAGTGCATGACGCATACATCCTGCGGAATAGCAGCATCCCTTATGTGATGGGTCAACTCCAGAGGCACCGTGTGTGGCTATTAGGTGAGCACCTGGAAGCTAGTCAGTGGGAATGGTTGTGTGGGTCTGGGGATATCCCTCCAGGTTAGTGTGTGTCTAACAGTTGTCCCTCGCCATTTGCAGGTGACTCTGGTTACCCCAACCTGTCATGGCTACTGACCCCAGTGAGGAATCCCAGGACAAGGGCAGAGGAACGCTACAATGAGGCCCATGGGCAAACTAGGAGGGTGATCGAGCGGACCTTCGGCCTCCTGAAGGCCAGGTTCAGGTGCCTCCACATGACAGGTGGATCCCTATTCTACTCACCAAAGAAGGTGTGCCAGATCATCGTGGCCTGCTGTATGCTTCACAACTTGGCTTTGCGAGAACAGGTGCCTTTTCTGCAGGAGGATGGTCCAGATGGCGGTGTTGTTGCAGCTGTGGAGCCTGTGGACAGTGAAGACGAGGAAGCAGAGGAAGAAGACATGGACAACAGGGACTCAGTGATCCAGCAATATTTCCAGTGACACACAGGTAAGAATACAGACGTGCCTACTACATGTACTTAAACACTACTGCTTCTCTACTGTCTGTCGTCTTCACCCAGTGTATGGCCACTGAGTTGTCACTTTCCCTTACGATTTCACAGATGTGGGTCCCACTGTGTGACATCTGCTTTGATTCCTCATGGACTAGAGCTGTGTGACATAGGTATGTTGACATTACCAATGAAAAAGCTTTTTGCCACAGTTATTGCTAATACAGTATTCCGAAATCACAGACAGAGTCCAGATTGTTTTGTGCTTTAAGGGTGTTTATTTAAGTGCTCAATATTGGAGGGGGTTGTAAAATGGTGAGGGGTGATGGCGGAGGAATGTCCATGGCAGAGTCCAGTCTATTAGTCTCACAGGTGCATTGCCCATATGGGCATAGGAAGTGGAGCTGGGGCAGTTTAAGGATGGACAGGGTGACAAAGTGGGACAGTAGGATGACAATCAGGGTGGTCTCATTTCTTGGCGAGGGTCTTGGCATCATTCTCTGTCTTTGTCCTGGATTTCAGGGACCTTTTGCGAGGTGGTTCTCCCTCTGCAGGGGGTGGGGTGCTGGTGTGGTGGTCCTGTGGCGATGCCTCCTGTCCACTAGCGACGGCGGAGGTGGTGGGCAGTTCATCGTCAAGGCTAGTGTCAGGGGCCCCTTGTAGTGCCACAGTGTCCCTCCTGGTGTTGAGTACTTCCTTCAGCACCCCTACGATGGTGCCCAGGGTGGAACTGATGGGGCTGAGTTCCTCCCTGAAGCCCATATACTGTTCCTCCTGCAGGCACTGGGTCTCCTGAAACTTGGCCAGTACCGTTGCCATCGTCTCCTGGGAGTGGTGGTAGGCTCCCATGATGGAGGAGAGGGCCCCGTGGAGAGTGGGTTCCCTGGGCCTGTCCGCCCCCTGTCGCACAGCAGCCCTCCCAGTTCCTCTGTGTTCCTGGGCCTCCGTCCCCTGGACCGTGTGCCCACTACCACTACCCGCAGGTCCCTGTTGTTGTTGGGGTTAGCCTGGGTTCCCTGTAGTGGAGGACACACAGCTGATTGACGTGTCCTGGGGACGGAGGTATGGGCCCGCTGGGTGGGTGCTGTGCTGGTGTTTCCAGAGGGGGGAAGCTCTGTGGTGGCCTGTGACTGGGTGTTGTGAACCGACTGTCCTGAGGTCCCTGATGGGCCGGGCTAGTCATCTAGATCCAGTTGGACAGAGGTGCTGTCATCACTGTGGGCCTCTTCTGTTGGTGGTGTGGACATGTGTGGACCCTCCTGTCCAGTGACGTTGGGTAGGGGTCCTGAAGGGGTATAAAAAGATGGTTATTGCATCTGTGTGTGTCATGGTGTGCAATGGGTGGGTGACCGTGTACCCCAGTGCTTGCATTCCTGTGTTGGACCTTGTGTGATGATGTTTCAGGGGGGTGTATGGGTATGTGCAGTCGGCATGCTTTGGTGATGGGTGTCCCTGCTTTGTTGTTGCAAGCAGGGCTTGGTGTTAGGATGTGTGTTTTGTGATGTTGGGACATTTGTGAGGAGTTAGAGTGATGGGGGTGAGGGTGACGGTGGGGGTATGTGATGGCATGCAGGTAGGATGGGGGATGTAATAGTTAAGATTTGACTTACCAGAGTCCATTCCTCCACCTACTCCTGCGAGGCCCTCAGGATGCAGAATCGCCAAGACCTGCTCCTCCCATGTTGTTAGTTGTCGGGGAGGAGGTGGGGGTCCGCCGCCAGTCCGCTGAACCGCCAGGTGGTGTCTTGAGACCACGGAACGCACCTACCCCCGTAGGTCGTTCCACTTCTTCCTGATGTCATCCCGATTTCTTGGGTGCTGTCCCACTGCGTTAACCCTGTCCACTATTCTTCGCCATAGCTCCATCTTCCTTGTAATGGAGGTGTGCTGCACCTGTGCTCCGAATAGCTGTGGCTCTACCCGGACGATTTCCTCCACCATGACCCTGAGCTCCTCCTCCGAGAACCTGGGGTGTCTTTGCCGTGCCATGGGGTGGTGTAAGTGATGTGTGGGGTGGTGTGTGGGGTGATAAGTGTGCTGATATGTAGTGGTGTGTAGTGTGCGGTGTGTGGAAGTTATGTGTGTGATGTGTTGTGTGCCTGTGGATGCTAGTGTTGTTGATGGTGGTGTCTCTCTCTGGCCTTCCTTCGTGATTTGTTGTCGTAAGGGTTTGTGGGTGATGTGGGTGTGTGTTCTATATTGTATTGGGTGTGTGGGAGTGGTGTGTGTATGTGTATCAGGTGTGTTTATTTCAAATTGTCCAATGTGGCTGTGTTTTGTATGTGTGTGTGTATTTTGAGCGCGGCAGTGTTTACCGCCAATGGAATACCACGGTTGAAAGAGCGCCACGTGGATTCGTGGGTAGTGGTAGTATGGGCGTATTTCTGTTGGCGTGACGGTGGAGGTTTTGTTTTCGCCAGTTTATCACTGACCTTTGGTGTGGCGGACTTGTGTGGGTGTCTGAATTTTGGCGGATTCCGAGCTGTGGGTCATAATAGCTGTGGCGAATTTCCGCGGCTGTGTGTTGGCGGTCTTCTGCACGGCGGTACGCGGCTTTTACCACCAATGTTGTAATGACCGCTATAGTGTAAAGTGATGCACATGTAATCTGTTGCTTGGTTAATGGTGTGCATGTCTGTTGTGAGGAGGATGGGCTGACAAGTGTTCTTCTTTATTGCTTTGCCAACCAATTGCAGCACTTGATGTTGCAGTGCTGGCACAGTAACTGTGGAAAAATAGATCTGACTGGGAACCCTCCAGGCAGGGATCACGCTACCTAGCCACAAGCTTTTAGCTCCACAAATATATTTAACCAGCTACATCCTGCCATGTAATCAGAGTAAATAGTTTTTACCTTTCCTGAATAATTTATATAATATTTGGTGCTCTAGTCCCATATAAATCACGCCAGTTTTGTAGATTTCAGCTCAAACTGCTGTGGACAAGTACCCTCTTCAACAATTCACACATATCCAGAGAAAGGACAATGCTTTACAAAAATGGACAAAGTACACAATTGAAAAAACATCCATTCAGTGAAACTGAACTGATTGTTTTAGAAAAATGTATGTCATTCTTTCATCACAGACAGTGAAATTGCAATTTTCTATACTGCCAATAGTGTCTACTTACCATGTGTTATGTTGTTATAGACAACTAAGAATTGCACACAAAAGTGATGTA
Organism: Pleurodeles waltl; assembly: GCF_031143425.1. Taxonomy (NCBI): domain Eukaryota; kingdom Metazoa; phylum Chordata; class Amphibia; order Caudata; family Salamandridae; genus Pleurodeles; species Pleurodeles waltl. Next base: position 603,676,820 of record NC_090437.1, on the reverse strand, counting down.
AACTTTAGCTAGCATAGAACACAAAAAGGTCAGTAGAAAAGGGTAGGGGGAACTGAAAACAAGACAAATGCTTAATCTGGAAACAGGTGAAAACATTCAGCTTGTTACAGTTTCCTAAAGGTATATAGGGGAGTATGGTTATTTTAGGTCATTACATGAGGAATTCAAGCTTGAAAGGTTTTGAATTTCAAAACTCTCATAAAGATGGTGTACATGCTTGTGAGACTTCATATTTAACTCATAATTACCCTTAAAAGGACTATTTTTAATTATGTTCATTTGGTAAAATGTAACCATTCTGTATCGTAAGGGTGCTGTTCGACAAATTGAATGAACCCAATAGTATTATTGTAGGGTCTCAAGATAATTGATTATTTAATGCAGTTTCTGCATTGTTCCACTACACCGGGAAAAACATATTATATTTCACCAATTTCCTGTCTCAACTGACATACATTTAAAACAATCAGCAGAAAAATGTGCATTAATCTTATGTAAAAATGCATGTGTCCAATATATTAACATTTTCCCCAAAAATCTATCTCATGATAATTCACCCTTTGGACTGTCAAAAAGTTAATCTCATTAATCTTCTTCCACATTTCTATTGTCAATATATCCTCTGCCTCACATCAATGCAAAATTGTCGGACATGCTTTTTTTTCCTCAACACTACAACACTAAAAGATGATTTTTCCCGGATCTACTGATCTCTTCCTGCTATTCTCATTCAGATCCTCATTCATTCTTATATTTCAAGAATCAATGCCTACTAAAATGTAGTGAAAAGTATTGTATGGCCACATAAGTCTTGGATAACCCTAAATATGGCTCAATATAAACTATTAAATTAAAAAAAACATTAGCATTCCATCTAGGTATTCCAGACTAATAATTAACTTGAAACTTTTCAAACAAGTGGCAATGCTTAACAAACTGCTCCTTCCGCTAAAAAAATCTAAATCTTGTGACATACTTTTTAGATGATTTGGAAAGCTGCAATCAATAAGCATAATAGTTATCCTATCATTAACAAAGTGCTTTTGTGCTAAACTCAAATGTCTATATCTAAAACAGATATGTATCAACATTCCAAAATAACAGATTTTAATGTTTGGGAGAGCTAAGCCTCCTTCTGTTATAGACATATTTAAATTTCTAAGAGTTAGTATTGGGATTTTATTTGACTAAATAAACGAAGAAAACATACCCATGATCTCTTTAACACATAACTCATATAAAAGACACAGGGCAGTAGAGAAAACAAAATTAAACAAAGGCAAAGCTGACACCATTATTATTGCATCTCTCTCTATTATGCTTAGAAGCAAGGAATTCCATTAACATAATAGGAACTGAAACTTCTGAAGTAACTGACTATAATTTGAATTGTACAGGTCAGCTAAATTAGAAGTAAAATATTATTTATGATGGCGCTGTTTAGTTCTTTTCTATTCTTTTCTGGATGTGACGGTATTATCTAAAACCTTTTCATATGTGCTCTTAACCTGCAATTTTAACTTTAATTTATTTACATTTAAATTGTGCCTGTCAACAATATCACAGGATAATATTTGCACTCTTAGGGATGCTTTAAATGTATTCCATACCATAGCATATTAGTTGTTGCTTCAGTTAGTGAGAAAAATTCAGATGCTGCACATTTAATTTCTCAGACCCATCTATGTATATCTTATCAAACATCCATGCCCTAGGTGAGTTAACTTTCTTCACATCTGAAATGCAGAATTCTTAAGCTGAATGATCAGAGATGTCATTTGGATAATACGATACATGTGCAAATCCCGTTACAACTCTTTTTTCCAGCAAAGTATCTCTCAAAGGGTCTTTTATAACTAAATGTCACTTGTAATAAATTAAAGCATTAGCGATTTTGGGTTCATTTTGTTTTCTGTTACCAATTGTTTAGTGTAACACAGGGCTCTGCAAACTATTAAAATCCACCCCAAAGACAATAATGCCGAGAGAGAGCATGAGTGATTGAAAAAGATATCAGAGGAGTGAGATTATCCTCTTATAAGGAATATATATGTTCACCTGGGCTATTATTTCTGAAATAAAAGAAAATTTCACCCACCCATGTCTAGTGCCCCTCATTATCGATGTTGCAAATTATGTATTTCAACATCCAGAGCTTTGGAAATAAATATTGCTACACCTCAATGGGTAGCAGCCATGGAAGAAGACCATCAAAATCCTGATGTAGGGCCTAATTTAGAGTTTGGAGGACGGGGTTACTCCGTCACAAACGTGACGGGTATCCCCTCTGCCATATTATGATCCTATTATATCCTTTGGAATTCGTAATACGGTGGACGGTTTATCCGTCACGTTTGTGATCGGGTAACCCATTCACCAAACTCTAAATCAAGCCCTAAGTTTTTTGCACAGAGTAAAATTAATTAATCTATTCAGAAGAATATGAGTTTCTAAAAGAAGAACAATTACAGGATTAATTATAAGAATGAAAGCTTCTATTGCGTGTTGTTTTATTTTATTGTTTAAGTCATTAACATTAAAGGACAATGTTTTCAACTTAACCACAACCATTGTTGAAAAACCTCAGATCTCTTATTTTGTGGACATAGAAACAACCAAGGTCACCCAACCAAATACAAAATATTATCACTAGCAGCATACTTACAATTCTGTATGCCACATTATCCATTTTTGCAAGTACATGAGAGGATTATAAATTGGAAAACAGATGAACTGTTTGTGCAGCATGCCTCTCCACGAAAAAATGTGTAGGAGAGGAGAAAGCGCACATGACGGAGGGAAAGATAATGAGGCCAGGGGGCACAAAAGCTGGCAGAAAGACAGTTAAATAATTTAAAATAATTTGCCATGAGTTTTGTTTCAATAGAGAACAGGGAGGGGTCAGATGCAATCAGCTACAAAAGGTATACCAATGATCAGTCTGGAGCTTGAGGACCTCAGGAGAACTTGAGTCCAGGAATTTAGAACAGGACAATAACCCTGATAGAAGAACAACTACAGACTTTATGTCCAATGGAATTTGTAATATGGCAGATGGGATAGCCATCACATTTGTGATAGAGTATCCCATCCATCAATATCGTAATTAGGCCCTTTGTCTCCTCATTAACAACTAGGATGTGGCAGCATAACACAAAACAGGATTAAACTTTGTTACTGGACCTACAGTCCAAGGGGTCCGCTATAGTAAACTCAGAGAGCCATGCATAGGTGTGGCAGCCTGAATTAGAGTTAGAGTCTAGCTTGGATATGCAAGCAACCAATAATGCAGATTCATTTCCATTGCTTCAAGCCACGAAGCCCTATTCTAAAAAAACACATACAAGGCAAGATGCAGCACAGTGTCATATAAAAGTTTCTGTTTCACAAGAGATCTTTAATACTTCCTTAAATCAACCTAATCCTGTCACTTGACCTTTTGTCTCTCATGCAAAACATAATCGATCTAATAGCCTGGGTAAAATCATTATCACAACCATCAAAAAGTCACTATCTCATGAGCCTTTGCTACTGACTACAAAAGAGAATCTTTTATAAACTCAGGGTGCTAAAACTGTCACAAATAGCAAACCAAATAAATGGGTGGGTAGTGGATAGATCAGCTAGATGATAAATCCACATAGTTCTAGACTAGAGTAGAAGAACTGGAATAGCAGATTTTTGATTCCCCAGATAAAGCACTGAAATATGAAGATCATATTTTGCAGTTAGAAAAACGACTCAATTAAAGAATAAATAAGAAGAGGTACAGAATCGAAAGCGAAGGGATGATAATAGCTGACTATAGATTCGAGAACATAAGGCAGATGGAGGTAAGGGTTGGGATGTTGGGCAATTGATTGAAGAAATGGTCAAAACGTTGCTAATTTTCTGAAAAAGATTTTAGCCAATTTTTCTGATTTAAAAATGAAAGAATATCCTCTTGTCAAAGCTAATGCAACAAAAATCTTTTAATGCATCTAGTGAATTTCAGCTTATATTTTTTTTCAGACATGCCAGCTGAGAGGGGTTGTATAAATCACAATTCGTCATCTTCACAAATATCCATTAAGCCCAAGCATTTACGGACAGTATTATTGCTATGTAACAGTTTTCTCTCAGATTCTATTGGTTCTGTTTTTGAATTTGGTGGGGGGTGTTAAAACTATAGGAAGGAAAGTGTTTACCCATAAATGTAAATAGGGCACTCGACTCTCGCAGAGAAGTGGAGGAATCCTCACGGGACAGCGGAGACACAAAGGAATGAAAATGGGCACAAGAGTGCAAAGGTGATGTGGAAAACACTAGGGAGAAATATAAAAAAACAGCAGATATTTCATATTCATATCGCACTTAATTGATTTATTATAAAGGCAGTTTAGAATGCACCATAGACTTTAAAATTGTACCTTGCACCAACTGACTAGATATTTATGTTGATAAAAAGTTTTCTGAATGGACAATGAGAATCCTGATAACACATTTTCCATTTCTAATCACCGTATACGTAATCGTGCTCCCTCGGTAAATGAAACAGATGGGGGTGTTGATAATGAAATATACAAATGAGAACTCAGGTGAAATAAAAGTTGCTGTTGGCATTTATTTTTCTATTTTGAGTCAAGTTCAGGCAACACAAAATACATAGAAATGCACCGATGAGGAATGTATACAATACATGGATATGTATTTTACGGGCTTAAAATGTAAATACTCTGTAGGTGGGCCATATTCAAGGACCCTCTCATGACATCTCTCGATATCTGTGTTTCCTATTTATTCAATCCACAGCACTTGGTAGCTCAGTAAATTCTCTGTGGGGTAAAAACCTACACAGTAGACGGGTTTCAAGAGCCATGGTCTTTTAAATGCTCTTCTTGTAAAGCCTATAGTAATGCTAACTTCAGTCCTTTGACATAATAGCCTGCTTGATTGATGGGGCTGCTTAAGTGAGCCAGAATAGCGTTAATGTTGCTGATCTCCATATATAGATTTAACATTTACTACTGAGTTATGTTAGTAACGTGTACCTCACTTGATGGACTACCTTCTGGTCTGTGACAGTGGGAAACATTGAATGCTCCGATTCAGGGACGCTAGTTCACTGTAAGTGGATGAGGAAGCAGAACCCTCTGTAGGGAATTTCTCCGAATATGGTGCTACGTGTAAAGGGGACATTAAATTCTAATGCCAAGTCAAGAACTGAACATAAAAGTCTCTTTGTGCTAATTATAACGGAGCACTGCATTTCACCAGTGAACAAAAAGATGCAAATTTGGAAAATATGCCCTTTTCTTTGTCAACTCTATAGCAACTCAAATATTTTGAAAGCCAGCAAGTACAACACAAAACAGTAACTTTTCCCAAGTTGCTCCCAAACTTTATTGCAAAAGCTTTTAAAACAAATTCTGAAATAACACATCACTCTTTTGTCCATATCTGCACCCCGCTTTGTGGGATTGTGAATGAGTAAGCCAGGCAGTCTGCTAAAGAGATCTGTCATAATGGAAAGATTGTTGAGGAAAGTCCCAAGTGCTTCAGTTTTTCCACAGAGAAACCTGATTTTTTAATCGCAGTTTATCACTATGCCCTGTCATGCACATCTGAAAAGAACCATTTTTTATTGTAAATGTAGGTACATCAATCAGCTGTCATATTCCAGGCATGGGATACACGCATGGAATAACTGCATTTATTTACTAATCTCATGCTTGGTATATAATGTCATTATCGAGGAAAGAAAAAGGGAGAGGAGCGGTGGTGTTTCGAAAGGAGGAACAATATGTACTTGTTAGATACTTGGCCAGCAGTGTGCTTCTCATCCATCCTTTGAGGGTTAAGGCATAGCCAAAATATCATTGTTGGCATTGTTTAACTTTGATGAACTTCGTCGTTAATAAGTCACCCCAAGGGTCATCACTGCAGCGCCTAAGAAACATAGCTTGTACTCTTAGAAAATAATGCAAATGGCACTATAGCATGTAAAAATTTACACACGGGGTACGAATAAGTGACAATTTTCTGTTTAACATTATGAGAATACACTTAAGTGATACCTCCTAAAATGGAATAAACCCTAGCTAAGATAAAATTGACCTGCTGACTCCTGAGAGGATAGCTTATACCTTTAGAATGATATTAAGACAACTTGACATTGGGAAGTTTTAGGTGTTGCCAAATGAGTTTGTGTGCTCTGTCCGACAATATTTAGCAGAAATACCGTTTGATATAACATATATAATCTGTTCTAAGCTTTGTTTAGAAAATATCATTCTATTGTGTACAGACTTTCAATGAGGAATTCCACTAAAGAGATATTTTTGTGAATACTATTTAGTACACAATATTAGGTTCAGACAATATTTTGGTTATGATATTCTGGTACTCGACCTTTTTAACCTGGGTACAATTGAAAATTGGGAGAAACTGATTTTTTTGTTAGTTTTCAAATGCAGGTAGGTTGCAAGTTTAGCTCAGGTAGTGCTTCCGTTGCTCTTTTGCCTTCAATGAAAAACAAGCTGTAAACGAAAGGGCGAAATATGCAAGAGTTTTTTAAAAGCCTTTTCACATATCGCTTGTCATGTTAATGCAGGAAAAGCTCAAGAGTGCTTTGGGATTTAAACGTCTAGTTTAGCACTCATATCTAAGACCCGAAAGAAAGAATAGCAAGTTCTTAATGTCGTGATTCCATAATATCTGAGCAGCAATGGAGACAACCAAACTATCAACAAGGTGGGCATGTGTAGCAATTAACAGGAAAACCTAAGTTACATGGTTTCAGGCTGATTGGAAGGGCTTTTCAGGAAAATGCCGGACTGAGATATCCTATTGCTCTCAATTGAAGCCTGCTCCACAACTTTTCGTAAGTAAGTTGGCTGGTCCAAAAATATGAGGTTTCCTGGAATATTTGTTCTTCTATTTGTGCTATATTGCATCATTTATAGTACAAAACTTGCCCTCAATATAAATTAAAGCATTAACACTCATTTAAAGGATCATTCTAAGAAGAAATCCATGTTGATACTTCCTTCAAAATAACTTTTCTTTGTGATACTGAATCAAACCAAGAACAGCGTATTGAAATGGAATGGCCCAGTGTAAATTGAAATCTGTTCCAACTTTCCTCCTTGGAACTCAACGAAACCCTAATGCACTTAAGAGTGGATAGATCTTTTTGATGGTTTCTGATTGATTGTGAGACCCAGAATGTAAAGAGCATCCATGAGCTAAAATATCTTGGCACTTTTAGCAAGACGAATAATTTAATGGGGAAACTTCTTTTAACTTGTGGTTGCTTCTCAAAATAAATAATAAAACACAGTTCCGGTCTAAAAGATACAGTGCAATCCATAATTCAAGAGATATTGTTGTGATTGCTATGCTTTCCTTTACTGAATAGTTGGCATTTACAAATTTCTAGTGCTGCGCCATCTTTATTGTCTTTCTAGGCGATGGAATATGGGAGTGACTGCAGTGGCGACATCATGCGGTCAGAGTGGTACATTGGTGGGTTGGCTAGGTTTCTGAAAGGACTGCCATGCTGCTGGTCTGCTGCTCTGTAGGACCACTGCCTTGCTGTGCTGACACACAAAATGCTGCTCTTTTGCCTGGGCGAGAATAATTGGACCTGCATCCGTTGAACCTGGGACTCCAGAGAGACTCCAAGGACTAGTTGGGTGGCTTCCTGGCTCGAGGCTCTGGGACAGAAGGTTCCATCAACCTTGAACTCAGCACCTAGACTGTGTAATCTGTGATCTTTAGCCTTCCACTTGGTGCCACCTGAGTCATGGACCCTTGGAAATTGGCCTGAAGGGGCACCGCCAGCCCATCTGTGGATCCAGCAGAACCGATGCATCTCCTTTGCGGTGCAGCACAACCCTAAACAGAATCAATGCATCACCTCTGCTGTATGAACCTTCCTGATGCAAGGACTTCACATCACAGCCCCATCAGGATCACTGCTGAGGAATGCATCCCTGATGCAGGCCCATGCAATGCACGCCTCTCATCAATGGCATCCTCGAAGATGATGCAGGACTCCTCATCCCTCGCCTTCTTTGGAACCAGTTGGTGTACAACGCATCTTTGATGTAGGATTTTGCACCACAAGCCCCTTCATCACAAGTCCCCTCATTGATGGCCTCCTCGAAGATGATGCATGGCCTAGCATCGTATCCTCACAGCTCCTCTGAAATGACACTGAACAATGCATTCCCGACCAGGTTTGTACATTGCCTCGGCTGCACAACGTATCCTTGACACAGGACTCAGCAGGTCTTCGCAACCGGGTTTTAAGGTAAGCTTCTTCATTGGGCCTCAAGGTTCCTCTGACTGACCCGCGCACCATTGCGGTCAGCCTAAACTTGTGACTTTTTCCTGGTCTGGCACAACCAGATATCCACAGTGGCCACTTTGTTTTTTTGGAGCTATTTTCACTTGAATTTTTAAAACTGCATACCTCTGGTTCTACTGATTACATTTTTGTCTTTTTAGTATTGTTTACTTATTAAAATCTACTCTATTTTCTGAACTGGTGTGGGACCTTTCTTGTGCTGTGTTTTCACTTTATTATGGCTTTAAGTGCTGCATAAATACTTTACACATTGCCTCTAGGTTAAGCCTGACTACTCTGTGCCAAGCCACTAGAGGGTTGAGTACAGAGGTTTGGAGTTAGCTTGTGACTTTACACTGACAAGGATTCTGCTCCCTGTTTGAGTAGGCATCCCCCCCCCCAACTAGTAACTCTATCTCTTGCAGTAAACAACCAAACACAACATAATTATAAAAATAAAACAACATGAGTTTAGTTTAGTTTATTTTAATGAATTTTTAGAGAATGTGGCTACCCGAAGGCTTCCTAGCGCTAAAAGTGTACCGCCAAACTAAGGGATGCCTTTGCTGTGAATAGAAATGTCTTCAATTTCTTATGAAAAGAAGATTTCAACTGCTCTTGTCGGAGTTCCAAAGTGAGTGAATTCCAAAGGTATGCAGCTTTGACAGAAAAAGAACTGCCTCCCCATATTGTTTTCCTAAACTGGGTAGTGTTCTTCAACAAGGCGGTGGAAGATCTAAGTGCCCTCTGAGGGATGTAAGGTGTTATATATTGTCTGAGAAACAGCAGACCCTTATTATGGAGGGCTTTACATGTCATGCAAATAGCCTTAAAGTTAATACGTTGTTCTATGGGAAGTCAATGAAGCGAGTCCAGTGCTGGTTTGGCAAAGAGGTGTCTGGGCGTGTTCATAAGAAGACATGCAGACAATCTCTTTTTTATGTAGCCAGGAAAGCCAAGGAAAAGAGAGTTACCATAGTCTAAGTGAGATAAAACAAGGGCCTGAATGATGAGTTTTCTAGCCAAGAAAGGTAGAACTTTAAGAATTTTCCTGATGGTTCTTAGTAGGCCGAAACAAGTTGCTGCCAACTTTTTTGATTGGCAGTCCATCGTGAGACAGGAGTCTAGCCAGAAGCCTACACTTTAAGGTCTTTAAGATCTTCAAATACCAGGGCTGGAGACTTAAGGAGGGGGGAGTTCATTACTATCATTACAATTACTGAACAATTAGAATTAAACAGCAAAATGTCAAAACAGAAAGCAACACAATAACCACTGTACAATACAACAGTGTTGTGAAAGCATGTTTTATTTCATGTTGAATCCATCTTGTCTTGTTTTATTATATTCAATCATGTCAAAGCCCTGCAAAGTGTGTTCAGAAATGGGATGTCGGCAGATAAACTAATGTACTCAGACAAATAGTTTCTAATGCAATGCTTGCTTAAAAGAGACACCTCAGGCGACATGCATTTCTTCATTTGCCCAGCAACGGACAGACATCTGGATGTCCACAAAGGTCTGAGGCCAAGAGCCTGCATTATACTGGACAGGGATTGTGAAGAAATGTTTTTGTTGAAGCCTTGGAAAGTCCCAACTGTTTGAGTAATGTAAAGGTCATGCATATGGTCACCTTATATCACGCTGCCATCACAGAATGTTGTTTTACTGTGATTGGTTAGATGTTTAATATTTGTGTAACTCCATCTCCATATATCTTCTGATCAACATCACACCATGTATTTGCCCATAATGATGAAGAATTCACCTTTTTCTGTATTATGGATGATGTATGGAATTGTGGTTTTCATGCTGAAAATCTCTGGCTGATAATCTGCTTATCGGCCATGTTGTTTGTTAACTCATGGCCCCATGAATTCATGTATAAATTTGACAATTGTCTTTGTTTATTTAGTTCAGTTTCTACAGTGTCACATGGCAATAAATCCACATCAGCACAAATAACATTACCATCAAAACAAAATGCTACATAGTAAATATAAACAAACATTCTTGCTATCAATAATCAACTGCAGAAACCTGCTTGCATTATACAGTGTTAAAAGGTGTTTGCACCAAACATTGCCTTAACTTACCTCTAAGGACATACAGTAGGACCAGGCAAAAATGAGTTGTGATCATGCACCTTTTTCCAAAAACTGAATCCAGCAAAAATCAAATTCCTCCTTGAATGCTCCAAGAGCTCTTCACTGCTAGTCCAAAAAAGGCTTAAAATCTATCTTATCTTCCACTGATCAAAATATAACTATAATTCCAAATTCACAAAAAATTCTCCTTCTGATGACAGGTGCTAAGATATTTCCAACCATTCAGTCCTCACCTTGACGTAAGAACTACTGTATAAGTAATGGTTCTATTACATCTGGGCAAGTGAAAATTCCAAACATGGCTATGGCCTCTTTCAGATGTATGGTGTAGAACATCTGGCTGAATTCAACTGGCTTCCCTTAGAAACCACAATGTAATTCAAAATGACTTGAAAAAAGATAAATATTGATCGTCCCAGTGAAGTGGAAGACAAATTATATTGAAGAAAAAAGAAAACAAATCACACCTGTTCCTTGAAATCTCTACAAGAAATCCAACCCATTGAACCACATCTTCTTGTATCAAGTATCAAGGCTATGGAGATGCCCACTGAATGATCTGAGTCTTAAAAAATATTTTTATTTAGGTGGTACAATAGTCAAACATTTACTTTTTATGGTACATTACAAACAAACAATATACAAAGTACATGTAGCACAAATGGGCATTGAGTAAATAAAGAAAGACACGGCCATGTAAGCTAATGGCTTGTGATCTCCCACTAATATGATTCACAGTGACAAAGGTAATTCAAACATGAACTAACCTGAAAATAAAAACAATGCCAATGCAAGGACTGAAAAAAAGTGTGTCTAGGCATAATAGTACTGCTGCTATTTCATTTGCAAGAGTAAAACAGTCATGCAAATTGCACACACAAAACTACAATCGCAGTCTTCTATTTTTGAGAAGCACATAAAAAACATTCTTGTGCAAAAACACAGTTAGAAACCAAAAGTGCGGTTGAAAATGAAATGCTAGAATCCCTTTGCAAGCATGCAATAATTAAAATATAAAATCAAATCAAAAGTGCAGGTTAATATACCTTCCTTTCTCCAGAACAATTTCCCACCACCTCATTAGGTGAAAAAATGCCACAACCCCTCACATTATTATGTTAATTGTTCCTTTTGGTATAAGCAAACTCCAACTATCTTACCCTAATAATTTTAGTTTGCCAAGGAGTAAATAATGGGCACTTTGAGGTTTCCCAAAATTGTGAAGTTAGTGATAATGCAGTTGAGACAGCTAATAAACTAACTTTTTTTCGTTCTTCAAAGAGAAATACTAATGGGTTTGGTGCCACCTTTTCTGCTAATTGTTGACTTATAAAGCAAAATCTCTTGTCCCACAAAGGTTGCAACACTGGGCAAAATAAATATGGGACATATCAGCTTCTGCCAATGTGGTACATCTAAAACGTTTATTCGAAATTACTCTGAACAGTTTATGGCCATAAGAAGAAACATCTGCCAACTGCTGCGGGAAAATAACATGCCCTGTTACCAATAACATTTTACAAATAAGTTTTGGGGTAATTGCCTCCTGAATCTTCTATACCAACAACCAAGACTAACAATTAAAAATAAATGTTTTAAATAATTAAAATTAAAATCCCCTATATCAGGTGCAAAGTCCCTCATACAAACTGGACATTTGTACAAACCTAAGCCATAAGACAGAAGCCCTCTCATAGTCCTGAAGAACTAACTGTTGACTAGTTTTTTTGGAACATTTCCAAGTTTTCAAGAAGAAGGAGAACTGAAGCTCTAACTCTTTAACTATTACCCTGAAAAAGAAAATATTAAGAGAGAATGGGTCAACATACAGATAGGAATGAGAGTCAAAAAAGTCAATATGATAGTATTTATAAAAGTCAAACAAGGCCAAACCCCTGCTCTTTGCTTAATTGTATATTGAGAAAAATAATATGTTGGCACTGCTGTTTCCATATAAATCTTCAAATTAAGCCATTGATCTCCTTAAAATAGCTCTTGCTGATCTTAATCAGAACATTAGAGAATAAAAACAGAAATAGTGGTTGAATAAAGATTTTAATTAAAGTTTCCCGACCTATAATCAATAGAGGCAAAATATGCCAGTTCTCTAACAAGTTTTTAACTTCTGCCAGTGTCGCGTGATAATTTAGCTCATAAAGGTCTAAAATATTGGAGGTTACAAATACACCAAGATATCTAATAGGGAGGGTAGGCAACCACCAGCCCCTAATTACTATGGGGAGATCCTTCATTAAGGCAATAAAAAGAAGGATTTCTGACTTACTCTGATGAATTCTATAGCCCCCAATTAGAGTAATTTAATTTATCAAGGGCTCTTTGGATATTTGCTTGTATTGCATTCAAATACAAAATAATATCATCAGTGAAAAGTTTTAACTTAAACATACCTAAAACCGGAGGTAACTTAAATCATCAACCTGCAAATGGTAGTTAATCGCGCAATAGAAAATGTAAATAAAACAGTCGAGAGAGGGCAGCATTGACAAGGGGACCGGGAAATATTAATTTGGCCTACACTGTATGAGTTTAGGATAATTCTAGCTATTGCCCCAGAATACATATTCTTTAAAATGTTTGCATATAGCATAGTAACTGGTCGGTATAAATTAGGATTAACAGGTGAGTTATCTTTTTCTAAAAGATTAAAGCAATAGACTATGTAAACAATGCTGCAATGAACCTATCAGAAAATATTTTGTAAAAAAGTGTAATAAAAAAATCTTACAGAAGTGAGGCTGAATTGGGAGGGCATCAATACCTACTGCTTTGGCGCTACCATAGCAAGGCCTCTTGTAGTTCTGCCGATGAAATTGATCTAATAATACTGTCTGGTTGTTCCCCTGAAAGTGCAGGAAAGAAGAGAGGAGCAAGGAACTTTGAAATGGCATCCTCAGAAGCCTCTGCTGGAGCCTGATAAAGTGAAGAACAATGATTAAAATAGATTCCTTGAATTAAATTGCTTCAAGTAAGTAAGAGAATGTATACCTGGATCCATCATGCCCAGTACCTTATTTGCATTTGCTCTAGAATTTAGAGACCATGCTAAGACTCAACCCACATCTTTACTCTCTTCATGCCCTCTTTGGAATGTGGTTCTTTCAATTACCACTTTTTCTTTATCGGAAAAAGTCACAAAGCATTTGTCTATCCTGCTTCGTTGGCTTACTAGGAAAGGGAGGACAAGATAAGAAAGGCAAGCTAATTTCCTTCTCCCCATTCTCTTGCAGTCGCTAGAACAGTAATCTAAGAAAATTCGCTTGTCTTGGTTTAAAGGTGATATTCTGACCCTGAAAACAAGCCTTCAAAGTTTCCCATATAGTTAGAGTGGGGACAGAATTATTCTGAAGCCTGAATAACTCTACAATAAGTACACAAATATCTATTTTCTGGTGTCTCTTAATTTAGTCAAATTAATCCCAAACTGTAGAGAGACTATCAAATGGTCTGAAAACCCATTCCCAAACGTATCCAAGCCCAGCCTAACAAAAGAAGAAGAAAATAAGAAAAAAAAATACACAATGTTGATTTAAAACTCTTTGGAAAGCAAGTAAACTTTCTGAAATCTGAGTTTGCAGTACATCAAGGAGCCTGCAAACTATAATCTATCTTAAACTTCTCTACCAAGGTCACTGATTTAGGTTTTAACTGTCTTTTATCTTTAAGTAACCATCAATGCCAGATCCTGAAGTAAACTGAAATCCCCATTCTAAATAATCAAACCCCTAACCTCAAAGAATAGTGTATAAATCTGTCATAGAGATAAAGTATCATTCCACAGTGGGCCATACAAATTGATATAATTAAAAATCTATGAATCCAAACATGCAACAAAATAAAGCAATCATCTCTGATTCTCTCTTTTAGTACTCACTATTTCCCAATGAAGGATTTTTGCTACTTCCCGACATGCTGCTCCAGCAGATGAAAAAATATCATGAGACAAACAAGGGGGGATATATAATCTTGGAGTATTTGACTTCAGGTGGGTTTCATCAAAAAAATCACCCTTAGATTAAGCGTTCTTAACCAACTGACAATTGCCAAGTACTTTTGTCTATTGCTTAGACCATTTATGTTACATATAATTAATTAACTGACCCTACTTTCACATATAATAAAGACAGCTTTCTATTGCTATATGTCTAGGTGTAGTTCTCATTGAGCTATCATAAAACAAGAACACCTTGGCTCACCAGTACCATCATTTGTATCTATTAGCTCACGATGTGCCTGCAAACCCTCACTATCACCCTCCGACTGGCTCTCTCCTCCCTTCAGACCATCACAACTTATTAGCCCACAAATCTCACAAAAACCTCTTGGAAGGAAAATCCGTTGACACCCTCCTGGCCCCTTCAACCCCCACTTTGTGGGTGCCCTGGAATGGCACTTTAGACTGCACCAGAAAAACACCCTCCAGCTCACCCTCAGCAGTAAAAAAACAAAAATATAACCAACAGCCAGTTAAAATCTTAATATCTTAATCAGCTGTCTCATCAAGCTGAATTCATTTGGACGTGTTTTAACAACTCATAAGCTTCTGTAACTGACGAAAACAACCAAAGTGACTGTTATAAAGCACTTTTAATTTAGATTGTTGATGGATAACAGCATGCACTCCAGCTGCTTTAAACACCCCATTCTTGTCCTTAAACTCCCTTCCACGATGAACATAGAATAAATCTGAAATTTTTAAATATCCTCAAAATACAAAAACCTTTAGCTGAATGACTCTGGAAAAGGTCTATTCCTTGACTCTGTAATCAGAAACGTTTACCAAGATTGTTTGCGGATGCTTCATACTTGTGGTTTGTTGAGAAGGGACCTGAATGGCCCGCATTATTGATAAATCCACTGCAGGGTTGATGAACACTTTCTTTTGAGTCAGAGACTCAATTAAAGCTCTTACTCAACCCCCTTGCTGGGCTTCCTTACCCTCCAGAATACCAACAAATCTTAGATTTGAACGTCTCTAAGGGTTTTCCTTTCCAATTCATCCAATTTTGATTTCAGCTTGGAGAGTTCTTTAACAGCATTATCTATAAACTTTAGATGTTTAGCTGTATTATCCTTCAAGTCCAAAACCTACTGCTCAGTCTAGTACAGTTGTTCCGCAAAAAAAGAAAGCTTCTCGTCAGTCCTGGTTAGATGCTCATGGAGAGATGAAATGGCCTGTGGTTGAGACTTTTTTAATGTCCCTAATCTCTACTAGAAGAATCACAAACCACTGGTTAACAGGAGGCTCATTAGTAGGTGAGATTTTGGGCTGGATATCCACCAAAGATACGGTCTTCTGTGAGAGGGAGGGTAGTGGGGAATCCAAAGATTCTGAAACAATAGACTTCTTAACAGAAGCCCCTGGCTCAACACTATTTTCACATCTTGACCCCCTTACCCTCATCTTGAGATGTAAATACATTGATATCTTCAGTGCTCTTGAGCTCCTCCAAATGCTCACTCCAGTCAACAGCAGATGGCACATCCTGATGATGTAAGCTCCTAAATAATGAATACTTTTGTACTGGAGCATTCAGCTCCCACTTCCATTAGCTAAGTCTGAAGTATTTAGGAGCTGTAGCCAGCGACCATGGAGTCTTCCTAAACCAGTCCCATTGAAGGAAGGACCCCCTCCACTACCTTCAAAGCATCAGTGTGTGGGCCAGCCATCTCCCAGGCGTTCTGAGAGGCACAGATTGTATCAGACTCTCTGAGTGAAATATGTAATGCTTGTTCTTCCAGCAGTACCCTTGGATCGGAACAAAGAAGTGGTATTTTCTTAGGTGGGCCTCTCCCCTTGTTTACTTGCCCTGATAAACCTGAGCATTTCTTGTGGTAGGTTTCAGAAAGACTATTATCCTTCGGGGGAGATCGTCTATGAACACTAGGCTTTATAGGCCTCCTTAAATAAAGAGACCAGGCCAAGATATATATGAGCAAACTAGAATTAAGCAGATTGTCACAAGGGAGATTGGTCTAGGTCACCTCCTGGCTCCAACTCCTTCACTCACCACTATAGCTGAGGCAATGGCACTCCTATCTCCTGCAGCTCCATTCCCACCAAAACGATGGCACAATCAGTATTAAGTACAAATTCCTGCTCCAAAATTAAGAAAAAAATCCAGCAAAGTCCACCAAAGTTTAATCAGGGTCACACAAAAAAAGAAAATCAGAGTTCCAGCAGCCTGGCTTGCAGTCACCGTTGCTTTAACCACGCCAAAGATGCAGTGATGAGGAAGAAATAAAGAGAAAATTTGTTATACAATGAGTGGAAGCACTGACAAAGGTTGCTAAAAAACAAATGAAACATCCATCATGTCCATGAAGAAAATAACATTCGCAGCATGGTACTTTCACCTTGCTGCTGCTTGTTCAGGGACTATGGCTGTGATGCCCCAACGGCGCTTCTACTCCTACCACCAGTTCAAGATCAGGCTGAGAATGAATAATACCATAAACACTGCATCCAACTTACAAACCGCCAGCAGCACCATGGGATCTTTTTGCTCGCAGTACGCTTCTGGACGTCACTCAGAAATAGCACATATCAGATGGGGCAGAGTAGAGCGTGTAGCCTCAGTGGTGAATGATGGAAGTCTGCCATCCCTCAGCAGCTGCTTCATTGTACACTCTCAATCCTAGCCCCCCAATCCAGTCTCTTTACAGAAAAGGAGATTTATTTATGAGTGAATGCTGGACCAAGCTCATTACTTTCTTGTTTAAGCAATAAAAAGTAATCATACTATCTTTAGTAAATTCTCCAAATGTATTCAATAAACTACCCAAACCACTGTTAATGTAAGTGGAGAAGACAGCATCATCTGGATAAAGTAATATTGATATACAGTGAGGGCTAATTGCAGATGGAACACTTTAACTGGAAACAAAGAAATGGGAATAATACATTAACGTAGCCAGAACACATATACTCTATTACATACCTTTGGTGAATACCTTGCCCTATTTGTTTCTGCCTGGATTAAGACTCTTAACTCTACACCATGTCTTTACTGTAAAAACCAGTGACCAACTTTAACAATAAATTAATGTTCCAAATTTGTCTAAACCATTGTATTCCATGACCTACTTGTTAAAAAGTAGAATTAAATGTTTGAAACAACAGTAAACCTCCCACCACACTATTCTGTTTATTACCTAAATAAGTAAGTCTTATCACTGTTCCACCATGGAGTGCCTTTTACTGAAACAAGACGTTTCTGCAGGTAAGAATTTAATTTCATCCACCTATGTTTCTATTTAACATGCAATCATGTTCTCAAAGACTGTCTCCTATCGCCTGTTTCTATATGGAATTCATAATTCTGACTTGCCATTAATCTGGTATCATTTCAGAAATGCAGATAGATCTATTTCTAAAAAAAGTTTGTCACAAACATGATCAGACTGGGCTTTCATTCCATCGGGCATTCACCATCTGGGCTGGAGCAGTTTTGAAAGTCTAGGCCCGCTGCTGGTACCTCTGTCACTTTCTTCAGCTTCATAAGGTTATTTGTAGCAGGTACACAGAGCTTCAAAGCAAAGAGGGAGGTAAATAAAAAGTGATCAGAAAGGGAGAGCAAGAGAAGAGTGAAGGAGGGAGACAATGTTAATTAAAATGACAGGTCTTAATTAAAAAAAAAAATTACACAATAGGAAGACCTTTGAGGGGAGCATGTCTAATTGTCAATTGAACCATGGTAATGGATAACTGAGCAATGTATGCAACTGTTATCAGTGTCAGAAAGCATTGAACCATTTCCGTTGTGTGTCATCAGTGCAGAGGACATTGATGTCATGTGGTGGGATGACGTTATTCACTGGGATCATGTATGCATTTGGAGAGTGGGGCTGAGGGACGAACCTTGAAGCACTTCCAAAAAATAAGGTGCCAGTGTGACTGCTTGTGTTCTGTCTTCTCAGACGGAGCAGATCCAGATGAGGTCAGGTCCTTTGATTCCAGTCTTGTGCAAGCATCTGATAAGGATGGGTTGTGAGATGGTGTCAAATGCCGCCTATGAGTCCAGGAGGATCAGGGCTTCCATGTTCCCTCTTCGTAGGATCATGAAGATACCATCTGTGATGGCCGCAAGTGCTGATTTCATACTGTGGGTGGGTCTGAAGCGGATTACATAGCATCAAGGCGCTGATGGCTGCTGAGGTGGTCAGTTGGCTGGATAATATAAGAGGGAGATTGGTGTGTAGCTAGCACACATGGTTTGGTATGCAGAGGGTATGAAGGTTGTGATTTTCCAGGTGTCTGGAATGTTGATGGAGCTGTTGATCAGAAGGAGTTCCTTGGTAAGTTGTGGTGGAGGCAGGGACCCCAAGTGGATTGAGTTACTAGTAGGTGGGGTTCCATCTGTGGTGAAGAGAGCTGCACAGTAAGGATTTGTTCTTTGGTCTTGATGCCATTGAGACAGAAAGATTTTCTGGCTGAAATTGCCATAGATCACAGTGATTTTCTTGCTGAAGAATTCTGAGAGATGATACAGAGATCTCGGAAGAAGGTGATGCTGCTAATGGTGGCTAGAAGAGAGGTGAAATGCTTGATGATGTTGATGATGGCAAAGATCTCCATGCTGTTGTCCAGGCTCCACTCACCTTAAGTGCAGGAATCTGCAGGGGCAAAGTTGATCCTCCCCAGCTCTTTGAGAACAACCCTCAAAACTCAATCTTTCGAGATTGTCGGCAATTGTCCCCAAGGGAAAAGTGGATGAGAAAACGGTAAGGGAAAAGTAGGGAAAGATCTTCTGGCTTTTCACAGCACCTAGTCCCCTTATTTCTGATGTCTCATGGAGGACTGACTGGATTCCTCATTGGTGCTTGCTACAAGAACACAGACACATTATTAATCATGATACAACACACATGAGAATAATCAAAGTGTTAAGGAGACAATACTTCTACTTTTTTGATTACACTTATCCAACAATTCTAGTATGAATACCTACTATCCAGGACTTTCAGATTTGCTGAGTTTACCAACACACAATGCTCTATCTTGTTCCTGGAACTGAAGTATTTTCTCTCAAGTATGTTATCAGATCTTGAGTGTCTTTTCAAACAATGATTATTGCTTGATGTAAAGTTCAGAACCTTCAGGTTCAGTCCACTGACCTGCATTTGGATGTAAGCCTCTGGCTATTGATGGTCTTGTTGTTTGCTCTTTGTCTTTGTAAGTGGAGATATGGGTGGACTGAAAAACTTCCAAAGAGCTGCTGGGTTGACTCGCTGAGAAGAAGAGGCTCACTTACCTACAACTAAGCTTTCACAGACAGCAGGAACAAACTCTCCTTTAGGGATGGAATACTCAAACTCAAATAAGGCTTTGTGTTGGGGGGGATATTTATACTACCAAATCTCGCAAGAGGTTATAGTTTCATGGGATTTTGGCAAATGTCTCAGAAACAGGTAAATGGACGTAAGAGAATGGGATAGGGATCTGGGGGCCCTATATAAAGATGTCAATGGTGAAAATATAACTTTACACTTAGAGATGTGGCACAGGAGGCACAATTGCTGGTAAAGTACAAAACACACTATGGGTAGAGGTGGGACAGGTCTAGGAGGTCTATTTCTTCATGGCAGACTCCAGTCCTCAGTAGACCAGGTCCCATGGAGAGCGCAGGTGGAGCAGGGCATAACAGCTATTTTTCATGCATGCACTGAGGCAGATTGCAAAAGGTGTACCCTTCACTTTTTGGATCAGCTGGTGGTAGTGTTTCAGGGTTATTTGAAGATGCCTTTGCAGGTAGTGACTAGGGTGGTTTGCCATTTGTGCTCCAGTTGCTTGCAGTGATGTTTATGTCAGCCATAAGTTCATCCATGTACCAGCTGGTGTGTGGTTTGGATCTTTCCATGGTGCCGTCGTTAAGTGGAGCCAGTGCCTCGGCGCAGGAAGCGATCCAGCTGTTAAAGTTTCTGATAATGTTCATTATGCTGCTGGTGTGATGGGGCCAGTGTGTTGAGAGTGTGGAGGTCCAGTCAACCTCAGTGATTTTATTTCAGCTCTGCTAGGTAGGTCAGCTGATGGCGGTTATGTGGTGGCACAGAATGGGAATTTCTAAAACTGACACAGGCGTGGTCGATGTCACTGGCTTGTCAATTATGAAATTTCTAAAGGAGGCAAAGATTGTGTCCAGGAAAAGTCTGGCAGAATGGGTGGGATCAGTAACGTGTTGGGTGAGGACTAGGTTTCCAAGGTTCTCTCAGGGCTGTACAGTTTTGGTTGGTGCAGTCTTCTAGAAGGAAGTTCAGGTCTCCAATGAGAAATATGTCAGCACCATGGAATGTGAGTCATTTAGATTGTCCAATCCATGTCATCCATTCAGTCCTTGTTCTTCAAGAAATATGATAATTGCAATCAATGTGTTCCTCAGCATCTGTCAACATAGTTTCAGCTCTCAGATCCATCTTCACAAGCGATATCTACAGCAGCATGTTGCTTTCAGCAGCAGCAGATGGATGTTGACTCTGGGCATTTTCAGTCTTGTCTTATTTGCTTGTTACAGCAGCACATGGGCCACAGTGTCTGCAGTAGACTTGGTGTGACCCTCAGTGCAGCACAGTTTTATGCTCACAGTGTCTTTACCAGTCGAGAATCTATGTGACGAAATAGTTCAGCTTAGTTCACAAAGCACGAACTGTCAGGATCATTCTCATCTAAGTGCACACTTGCAGAAATTCAATAATATGGAAAATTGCCCATCATGTAAGGACTGACATAAAGGCTTTACTTCCTAGGGATACATAGGTATCTGCAGGAGGAGGATCACCTTGAGCAACATGCAATAAAGGTAGCCAATAAACCAAACATTTCCAGAGCTCTTCCACTGATCTCATCTTATTCTCAGGAAGGAAAGGCACATATGTTTCTTACCAAGAAGAGACATAGAGGAGTAGAAACACATTCTCTACAATAACAGAATTCATCTTTGCAGGGTTGGGCGGTCTCACTAATTCTATAGTTGTGACACACATTTGTTCCTCAGGCAGTGGGATCTAACAGTAGGCTCAAAGCATCTTGACTGCTATGCCCAGATATACTAAAGGCTTGTGTTGCTGTTGCAAAATGCAAGGTGACACAAGCCCTTAAGCTAGATTTACCATACCACGCAGAACCACCTTGCATGGCTTTGCATGGCATAGTAAATCGAACTAAAGCAAGGCAGCGCAAGTCGCTGCCTTGAGTTACTCTGCGCTGAGAAGGTATTCCATGGGTAGACCATGGGTGTTTCCACAGATACACCTATGGTTTTTGGTGCATTCTCAGATTTACTAACACTAGCAAACATCGGAATGCATCCAAATTCAACGCATTCTGCAGCATATGTAAAAAGAGGAAAATGCCTCACAGGATTGTTTTTGTGTGGCAGGATGGCCTTTACTGCACAAAAACAATTCTGTAATGCAGGCACCCTTGTATCATGGCACAAGGGTGCCTGCATTGGTGCTTGGCAACCACAAGTGCACCAGAACAGAGAGAGTAAGAATGCACCAAGACAAGTTGTCTTGCTGCACTGCATTGTGCCAAACATTACCGAATCCCCTGATTCTCAAAATTGTACACAGACCAGTTTTTCACTCGGATGGCAGTCAAACTCCTCTAACCATCACACTAACAATAATGTTCTTCCTTGGTTCCAGAACCCATCACTAGCTTGCATGTAGAACTGCAATATGAAGCCCTCCCCTTCTGCAATATTCTCTCTGTACTGCTGTAGAGCATTGTCATGGTGTCAAAGGTAGTGTTGCACTTGCCTTGAGAACTACTTTTTATTCCAAAGTCATGGCTTTTTGCAGCAGACTAAATAGCCACTCAAATGGTGAACTGCACCTGCAAATGTGAAGCAAATTAATAATAATAATAATAATAATATTGACAATCGTAACAAAAGTAAGGTCTGCATTTCATGGTGGTTAGCATCCCAGTATATGCTCTTTGAAGCATTTTAAATTGCTGTTTATAAAAAGGTACTTCTATTACCCAATTAAATGGTGTTCTATGTAGTAATCCCTGAAGAATAAAAGGCTGCATTTGCACTGCCCATATTGAAATTAACAGAGGAGACTGCTTAACTGGCAGTTATGTTATGGCTTATTGGAATGTCGCAGAATACATGCTGATGGGACACATCCCATAACATACACTGAGAGATAATGAATTCACTCTAGACAGATTCCAACCAAACAGATCGGCTGCTGTGGTTGCAACTCTTGTACTTGAGCAAGACCTAGGAAAACAAAATACATTGTTTTTACAGTTGTTCGTAAGTAACCAAAATATTGTCATCTTCTAGCTGGTAAAAGGATGTCTACCTTTGCTATAGCTTTTGTGGAGCAACTGAGACACCAAACATGCCACTTATACTGCCCTTGTCAGGCTTTGACGGATTGGCAAGGAAAAGGATATCTGTTCAGCAAGTCTACAAATGTTCCCAGTGGAAACATACCATTTAACCCCTTCACTGCTATGCCTTTTCCTGCCCTGTGCTCAGTTTTGTTTTGGCTATTTGGAATGGTTCTCTCTTAGGCCCCCATAACTTTTTTTGTTCCACATAAGCTATCCACGCCAAATGTCTGTCCTTTTTTTTCCAAATCAAGGGGATTCTAAAGGTACCCAAGGACACACGAGTGTCAATGCTGAGGAAGGAACCATTCCATCCTTAGCACCAAAGGGGTTAAGATTACACATACATGGGGACATGGAGGCTTTTCCTATCACTGCGAAGCAGAATTCACCAAGTAATTTCTTGGTCATGCTTTACCCACTAATACTGAACATGAACCAAGGTTAGAAATTCATTAGACATGTTCAAACCACCATATATAAGTACCTTCACCTCTCACCATCATGCGCATAAAGACAAGCTAATCACATTCTTATTAGGGGTAGGCGGAGCTCACGGAGTTCTGCTCCATGGAATTACAATGAGTTGACTAAGAACATGGAGTTCTGTGGAGTTTTGTGTGTGGCGAAATGCCACTTGCCCTATCACCACCCTGGCTTGAATGTGCCTGATCGCAGAAGTTTTAAGCAGGGTCATGCCTGGATAACCAGGCCTGACCATGCTTAGTGCTTCCATAACACCCCTTCCTTTCCCTGGGACTCTGGGGAGACAGGTGCCTAAGTGGAGCCATGACAGCACATTTTCTTTTTTTGCAAGCACAGATCCCCCTCATATGCAAATACAGTCCGTGCCCAGTGCCAGCCCCTGTGTGCACATAAAACAGAAAGCTAAACTAGTGGCCTGGCTCTTGCCTCCATCTGCGTCCTGATCTCGTGCTGCTGAGGACAGTGAAAGAGGGAGGCCTGGATCTAGAGCTGATGCGGTCCCTCAGCAGCAGCTTGCAGAAGCTCCATGCCGAGCTTTGGGCCGAGTGTGAAGTGCAGCCCAGTTATGGGCCACACAGCGAAAGTGCAGACTGCCTGCGCTTGCACTGTGTGGCCCATAACTAGATTGCAGTGTGCAGATAAGGGTGGATGGAGCTCATGAAGTTCTACCCTGTGGAATTCCCCGGAGTTGGTTAAAAACTCTGTGGAATTCCGCTGTCTTCCACGTGCAGCGGAATGCCGCCCGCCCTACCACCACCCTATCCTGAATGTGCCCGATCTCGGAAGCGTGAAGCAGAGTCAGGCCTGTCTAAGCAAGCCTGACTCTGCTTTTCACATCCGAGATTGGGCACATTCAGGCCAGGGTGGCTGTAGGCAGCGAAAGCATGCCGTTTCAGGCCTCTCTTGGACCCACCGGCCTGGAGCCTGCTGCTCTCAACCACACATGCACACTACCCTTCACCAACTGCCCTCCTTCACTGACATGTAATGGAGGGCCAAGCACACCCTCTGCCTTGCACCGGCCTTGCAATCTCTTCCTTTGAACTAACACACAGCCTCAGACCGTCCTTTCTTTAGGGCTCAGCAGCCAGGTATTTTCACAAAGTTCCTAGCCTTGTTTGCCACTGGGCTCTAAGGCACTCTATGTGGCAGGAGCTGCCAGTCTACCACTCAGCAGCTGATGCTCCCCTGGTCTCCAGCTCTCCCTGCTGACCTCAACACCGCATCCCATACCACCACTTTTTTTCACAGGGACTATGGGGAGACAGGTTCTTAAGTGGGGCTGTGGCTGCACTTTTCCTTTTTTCCAAGCACAGACCCCACTCATATGCAAATACTGTCCATGCCCAGTGCCGGCCCCTGCGTGCACATAGAAGAGAAAGCAAAGTGGGGTTTACGGTCCCCGCTGCCAGCAGCCTGGCTCTCTTCCTCCCTCTGCCCCATGCTTCCAGGCTGCTGAGGACAGCGAAAGGAGGGAGGCATGGATCATGTGCTGGTGCCATGCAGCCCCTCAGCAGCAGCTTGCAGCAAGCCAAAACCAAATTTTGAGCTGAGTGTAAAGTGCAGTCTAGTTATGGGCTGCAAAGCGCAAGAGCAGACTGTCTGCTCTTGCGCAGTGTGGCCCATAACTGGACTGCAGTGCGCATGCCAATAAGCTCTGCTCAGCTGCCAGGCTAACAACGTTTTTGGCTGAACTCTGCGCTCCAACTTAACTCTGTTAACTCCCCAAGCAGAGCAGAGCTCACTGCCCAACCCTAGTGGGTACGCCGGTAAGCTCCGCTCTGCTGCAGGCCTAGCAGAGTTTTTGGCCAAACTCTGCCCTCCGAGTGCCAAAAGCACTGTTACCTCCCCAGTGGATCACACCTCACTGCCCACCCCTAATTCATATGCCATTCCTGGGAATTGAAGGGCCCCATCTATAGTGGATTGTGTTTTGTTTCAGGAAGATCATTAGGTCACTTCTCATCAGGGCCCATATTTATACTTTTTGACGCTAAACTGCGCTAACGCAGTTTAGCGTCAAAAAGTTTTGCGCCGTCTAACGCCATTCTGAAGCGCCATGCGGGCGCCGTATTTATGGAATGGCGTTAGACGGCGCAATCAGACCGGCGCTGCCTGGTTTGCGTGGGAAAAAACCACGTAGACCAGACAGCGCCGGCGTAGGGGGAAAATGGCGCATGGGCGTCTTAAAATGGGGCAAGTCAGGTTACGTCGAAAAAATCGTCTTAACCCGACTTGCGCCATTTTTTAACGACGCCCATCCCCCATCAACATGACTCCTATCATTGTAAAGATAGGAGTCATGCCCCCTTGCCCAATGGCCATGCCCAGGGGACTTCTGTCCCCTGGGCATGGTCATTGGGCATAGTGGCATGTAGGGGGGCACAAATCAGGCCCCCCTATGCCACAAAATATTATTTAAAAAAAAAAAAAAAAAACTTACCTGAACTTACCTGAATGTCCCTGGGGTGGGTCCCTCCAGCCTTGGGTGTCCTCCTGGGGTGGCCAAGGGTGGCAGGGGGGGTCCCTGGGGGCAGGGGAGGGCACTCTGGGCTCATTTTGAGCCCACTTGTCCCTTAACGCCATGCCTGACCCAGGCGTTAAAAAGCGGCGCAAATGCGCCGTTTTTAGCCACGCCCACTCCCGGGCGTCGCTTTTGCCCGGGAGTATAAATCCCACGTAAAGGCCTGGGAGTCATTTTTTAGACGGGAACGCCTCCCTTGCATATCATTAACGCAAGGAAGGGGTTCACGCTAAAAAATGACGCACATTCCGGGAACTTTGGCGCTATTCGCCTCTAACGCCATAGTATAAATATGGCGTTAGTTGGCGTTAGTTTTGCGTCGAAATTGCGTCAAAAAAAACGACGCAATTTCGGCGCAAACGGAGTATAAATATGGCCCCAGGTGTGCATGTCAAATACCCAGTACCCTTACAAGATGTCACCACTTATGTCACAGTTCTGACACTGCCTGGTCTATGGGACAGCAGTTCTTCCATATATGAAGGAGGACACTTTCATAAAAAAAAAATGATCAGCAGAGTCTCACTTTCTGCTAGGGAATGCAATAAAAAGCATGTGACACACCTTTTATGAGACTTGAGACACTAATGTTCCTAAATAAGGAAACATACCAGGCTTTGTCAGAACATTTGAAATCAGTTGCAAAATGCTACAGGGTTCAGTGCCAGGAACTGCAACCTCTACACTGTGAGATGAGTAGATTTTCAGAACAATTTATATGTTTCTTTCCACATCCCAGTACTTGCATGTATTAGCTTAATGTTCAAAAATGTGAAAACATGTTTTAGGCAGTGGCCGTTATCCCATTTCTACACTGAAGCACAAACGCCCCCTACCATCACACTTCCATACCCCGTAGGCCCCTTTTCTGTTTTTTTTTCTACCTCAAGTGACAGTGGATGAAACACACTTCCAGAAAACACTTTTTTTTCTACTTCTGCATATTGTCTTTTTTGTTTGATATATTGGACTGTTTCTCATTTCTCTCCCCTGTGCTTCATTTGGTGGTATTTAGCACTGGATGGGGGTGCATGATCTGTTTTGCTGATGCGCCCTAGCTGGAGTGTAGTAGGTAGAACTACAGACCTGCATGTGTAGAATCGCCTCACTGCATCATACCCTTCACCAACTCCCACAGTTTTTGTCTTTTCTATGGGATTTCGGCAGGGGTCATGGGTTGCACAGCATTGTCTGTCTCAAAAATGGCATGTACTGTGCCTTTTTCTGAGGTAGCATTGCCGTTTGTCTGTGCTATGGTAAGACATGTTCAGGTGCAGCAACATAGACTTGAAGAGCATGTGGTGTGGACTCACCATAGTGCATTGCTGCACTCTTCTGTTGGTACATCTCCTGACTCTCATCTATCTAGATTTATTTCTGGTGCAGAGGTAGTCTTCTCTTCTAGGGAGTCTGCTGCCTCATGCTGCCTGTGACTCTAGTTCCTGTGCTATAGTTCCAAAGCAGTTTTCCTTTAGAAACTACACAGATGGGTTCCAGGCTATGAGTCAAGTGGCTAGCCATGCACAAGTACATTTGCAGCATTTCACAGATTCAGTACCTGGCCTTGGTGCAAATGTCTGCACCATACTTTGTGCCTGTTTGTGCCTTCCACTATTTTGTGTTTTGTCCTGGAATCTGATACAATTGTGGTTCCTGTCTTAATGCCCATTTTGGCTGTGTTTGGTGTTGGCAAGCACTTACTCTTGTAGCCAGTTGTAAGACACTGCGTATTTTTTTTGTAGTCCACTAAATTGTTGCTGTTTGGAATTGCTGGCCTTAGGACTCTGTGTGCTATGTCACTGTCAAAGGGTGTTAATGCGCATATTTTTTTTCCTGAAGCATATACTGTGCATTGTTGTCACTTAATTGGCAAGGAAGGCCATTGTCCATGCTAGAGAAAGACAACAGTAGTACTGAAGTTAAATGGCATATGTGGGCTGCACTGTTTTTATTTCACCCACATAATACACAAATGTATGGCTCCAGAGAGTACCATTGTTTGAGCTGGTGGTTCAAAGTACTTCGAAATACTCTCATGTTTTTGCTATGTAACACATACAATGTGCCTTGAAAGTTTACAGGGCTGTGTGCTTATTAGTTTGAAAAGGTCAGTGCTATGTAGGTCCAAAAAGGTACCCCAAACATATAGATTCCACAAACTTTACCTGTAGGAGTGTTCTCACATTTCACTGAATTGGAAAGGGTGCTAAACACCAATTTTATGAGGCCCCACTTAGTGCACCTCCCAAAGCATCAAAAACTATGAACTACAATTCATGCATTAAACGGAATGAGATTAAATGAGCCCATTCATAAACTGTGTTCTAGATCAATGTAAGGTTCTATTACAGAATTCAAAAATATAGCCGTATAGAGTAAATCTTGTGAAGGCTCTTGAAGGAGAGTTATACAGAGAATCCACAAATCAGAAATTATTTCAAGTCCCAAGAGGGCAGCAAAATCGAGAAATAAAGGAACAGAATCCCTAGTGGAACAGGAAAGCTCTTCTGGTTCTGCGCACTTTACCACTGCTAACCAGTGCTAAAGTGCATATTCTCTCTCCCTTTAAACATGATGACATTGGATCATACCCAATAGGATTATTTAATTTACTTATAAGTCCCTAGTAAAGTGCACTATATGTGCCCATGGCCTCTAGAGTAAATGCTACTAGTGGGCCTGCAGCACTGATTGTGCCACCCACTTAAGTAGTCCCCTAACCATGTCTCAGGCCTGCCACAACTCGAAGAGGATCGAAGACTGAGTGCTGGAAATAAACGCAAAGACTTCCCTGCATGAAAAGAAACAAGGCATCACTGTATGGGGCGTGAGAAATAGACGCACACCTCCCTGTTTTCCACGCATCTCCTCCTCTACGGTTCCTTTCGGAGTTTTTGAACGCAAACCAGGTACTTTGTGCTTGCAAGACACATTTGTTGCTGTTAAGAAACTAAAGACATTTGATCTAATTTCTACAGTGATATTTTCAACATATACATATTGCATCTTTATCATTTTGACTTGCATTTATCTAGATATATATTATATATTTTTCTAAACACTGTGTGGTGTATTTTTGTGGTGTTCTACTGTGTTATTGCATGATTTATTGCACAAATTCTTTACACATTGCCTTCTAAGTTAAGCCTGACTGCCCAGTGCCAAGCTACCAGAGGGTGGGCACAGGCTGATTTGGATTGTGTGTGACTTACCCTGACTAGAGTGAGGGTCCTTGCTTGGACAAGGGGTAACCTGATTGCAAACCAAAGACCTTATTTCTAACATAGGTGATCAGTGGTGAGGATAGGACTTCTATTTGTGTAGTGACATACAATAGCTAAGTGTTCACTACCTACCCACAGTTGAAGGTCAACTTGATTTTTATCTTTTTTCTGCAATTTCATTTCTACCTGACATTTTTAACTTAATCATCACTCAACATGTCTCTGGCTGGGTCTCAAGCAGATTAAGATTTTGATCTAGCCATGCTGGAGGCCTACACTGTTAAACAGCTGTGGGGCTTCTGCAAGGATATGAGAGTACCCACCCTAGGTGACTCCAGAGAGGAGGAATTCCAAATAGCACTGAGGGCCTGGGCAGAAGCCCAATCAGAGGAGGAGGTTGAGGAGGAGAGACCAGAGGATAGCCCCTCAGAGGATTTTTGCCATTAGTGGAGGATGTTACCACTGTGATTGTGCCCCCTGCCAAACCAGAGAGCAGTGTCTCTGACCGTGGCCTGACCGCAGAGGAAAGGAGGGAGGAGAGAGAGTTCCAATTATAAATGGCCAAGTTAAAAATTGAAGCTGACAGAGTGGAAGCACCAGCTGAGAGAGCCTTGGCTGAAAAGACATTTTTGTTGGCTCATAAACTGAGTCTCAAGGAGCTGGACATCAAGGCAAGACAGTCTGAGTCCAGCGGTGATGGTGGCAGCATACATGCAGGACGTGTTGGGGAGAAAAAGGCTTGTATACCCAAAAGTACAGTGCCATGTTATGTTGTGGGAGATGACATTGATAAGTGGTTGGTTGCCTATGAAGTTGCACTAAGGGCTCATGGGATCTCTGAGGAGCAATGGGGGTGGCCTTGTGGTTTTATGCACCAGTAATGGGAGGGACACAATTCTTACACTAGATCCACAAGATCAAAATGTATATGCACACATGAAACCACTTTATTGGCCAAGTTTGTGCTGACTCCTGAGAAATACCGTCAGAGGTTCAGGGACAGCACCAAACCTTCCACACAAACTTGAATAGACTGTTTTGATTTCTCCAACAAGGCACTGAATGGATGGGAGCCGGGCAGCAAAGAGATCATATGCTCAGTATTTGTTTTACAGAGTTGCACCAGCACTTAGTAGACAGGAAGCTGACTGATCCCAGGAAGCTTGGTGAGGAGGCGGGCCTCTGGGTTGGCACCAGAGTGTCCAGAAATGTACCTGGGAGGACACCCACAAAGGTGGCCAGGGTTCCCAATAGAAGAAAGATGGGGGAACTTAAACATAATGCGTTCTCCAAAGGTCCCCAAAACAATTCCCAGGGGGGTTGTGGTAACCAATCCCCACCAAAATTTGTGAAGAAGCCAGGGTACTTTGATAAAAAGTTAGGGAAGTTAATCTCCAAATGCTTAGAGTTCTACCAGCATGGAAAACCTTAGGGTGACTCCCAATGACCCAAGAGGGCACATCAACCCACAGGAGGGCAGACACCTGGGTTGGCTAGTGTAGCGCTGGGGGGGAAGGCAGTCCCAGTTAGTTTTGGGGAACAGATAGAGGTGTCCCTAGGATCCCTGGAAGATAGGGAAATGGTGCCAAAAGCCCACACGGCTGCCAATACTTCCAAGTATATGCAGTGGGTCACCATTGATGGGCAAAGGGTGGAGGCTCTGTGTGACACAGGAGCCCGTATGACTACTGTCAAGAGTCAGTTGATGTCAGCAGAGCAGATAATCCCTATTATATTCCACCAGGTCATAGTCGCTGACAATCACGAGAGTCTCCTACCGGTGGCTCTGGTTCCCTTTGAGTGGGGGAGGTCTCTGGTACTCTAAAGGTAGCAGTGAATCCTGCCATGCCTGTAGATTGTCTGTTAGGCAATGATATTGAGCATACTGCCTGGAAAGAGGTAGAGCTCAGATCTTACCTGGAGATGTTAGGTTTGCCTGAGTGGGTCTGCATGACCACAAGGTCCATGGCTGCCCGGGAAGGGAGTCAAGGGCGTCTGGAGCCTGGAACAATGGCCCAGATAGCTGCACAGAGGAAGGGCAAGAGGCTCAGAAACCTGCCTCAGATATTTCCACAGTGGTGGACGGTGTCCCAGAGGAGGAGGCCCCTGAGCCAACTGGAGAGGATATTGCTGACCTGGGTAACCTGCCTGAACTTGCTGTATAGCAAGTAGAGGGTGGGCCAACCAAGGAGGAATTCTGCAAGGCGCAGAAAGAGTGACACACTCTTGAGGGTCTGAGGCAACAGGCCGCAGCCCAAGCATCAGGTGAAGCCTCTGGTGATCACCAAATCTACTGGGAGAATGATCTCCTTTACAGTGAGCCTAAGGCTCCGGTTATTGGGGCAGCACGTGTGCTGGTGGTCCCCCAGTGTTACTGGGCCTTCCTACTGAGCCTGGCTCATGACATTCCCCTGGCAGGACATTTGGGCCAAGACAAAACCTTTGCCAGGCTTGTCACCCACTTCCATTGGCCTACAATGCGGGAAGCCTCAGATAGTTTCTGCAGGGCCTGACCCACCTGCCAGGTTAGTGGGAAGACAGGGAAAAGGCTTAAGGCCCCCTGATCCCACTCCATGTTGTTGGCAGCCCCTTTGAAATGGTGGCATCAACGTTATTGGTCCCTTGGACCCCATACCCGCCTTAGGCAAAAGGTTTGTCCTGGTTTTGGTGGACCATGCCTCCCGCTACCCAGAGGCAATCCCTCTGAGGAAAGTGACTGCACTGGTAGTGCCCAGAGCCCTGATGGGAATATTTACCCATGTGAGGTTCCCAAAGGAGGTTGTGTCTGGTAGAGGCACAAACTTCATGTCAGCGTACATGAAGTCCATGTGGGATGACTGTCGGTTTACCACCCCTTACCATCCTCAATCCAATGGGCTTGTTGAGAGATTCAACAAGACCCTAAAAGGCATGATCACTGGCCTACCTGAGGCCATGAGGCGTAAGTGGTACGTCCTCTTGCCATGCCTTCTCTTTGCTTATAGGGAGGTGCCCCAGAAAGGGATGGGGTTTAGCCCCTTTGAGCTTCTCTATCGTCACCTTGGGAAGGGACCTCTAAGCATAGTGAAAGAGGGCTGGGAGAAAGCTCCCAAGACACCTCCCCAGGATGTGGTCAGTTACATGCTAGCCCTCCGCAACCAGACACAACGCTTCTGGAAGCAGGCCAAAAGTAACCTTGAGGCCAGTCAAGAGGTGATGAAGGAGTAGTATGACCGGAAGGCCACTCTGGTTGAATTCTCACCTGACGACAAAGTTTGAGTAATGGAGCCAGTAGAGCCTAGGGCTCTCCAGGACTGCTGGAATGGCCCATTTGAGATCAAGGAGCAGAAGGGGGAGGCCACTTACCTAGTGGACCTCAAGACCCCTAGACACCCCCTAAGGGTTCTCCCCCACAACCGACTAAAGCCTCATTTTGAGAGGTCTGAGGTCAGTATAATCCTTGTGACAGATGAGGGCATGGAAGAGTAGAGTGAGCCTCTCCCCGACTGCCTCTCTGCCAAAGAAGGTGATGGGTCAGTGGAGGGTGTAAATCTCTCTGACTCCCTGACTCTAGATCAGAGAGGAGACTGCTACGAGTTGTTGGAGCAGTTCTCTTCCCTGTTTTCCCTTACTCCTGGACTCACCTGCTTGTGTGTCAACGATATTGACACGGGAGACAGCTCCCCTGTAAAGAGCACAACTTACAGGTTGTCAGACAATGTGAAGGCCAGCATCAAGGAGGAAGTCACCAAGATGCTGGCTCTAGGGGTTATTGAGAAGTCTAGTAGTCCCTGGGCGAGCCCTGTGGTGCTGGTACCCAAGGCTGCTGCACCCTGTGCCAAGCCAGAACTCAGGTTCTGTGTTGACTACCGGGGTCTCAACTTAGTCATGCGGACTGACGCTCACCCCATCCCCGAGCTCATGAGCTTGTAGACAGACTAGCCGCTGGCAAATTCCTCAGTACTTTTGATCTCACATCAGGATACTGGCAGATCGTAGTGACTGAAGGGGCTAAAAAGAGATCTGCAGTTTCCACACCTGAGGGCCATTACCAATTCCAGGTGATGCCCTTTGGGATGAAAAATGCCCCCGCTACCTTCCAACGGTTGGTTAACAAGGTCCTAGCTGACAAGGATGCCTTCTGTGCAGCCTACCTAGACGACATAGCTGTCTGTAGTTCCATCTGGGAGGAAAACATGCTCCACCTCAAGGAGGTGCTTCAGGCTCTGCAACAGGCAGCCCTGACCATAAAGGCCAGTAAGTGCCAGATTGGGCTGGGTTCTGTGGTGTACTTGGGACACCTAGTAGTTGGTGGCAAGGTGCTGCCACTCCAGGCCAAGATTGAAAATATCAAGGCCTGGCAACCACCTAGAACACAGACAGAGATGAGAGCCTTCTTAGGCCTCACCGGATACTACTGTAGATTTGTCAAGGGCTATGGATCTATTGTGCCATCCTTGACAGAACTTGCTTCCAAAAAGCAACCTAGGTTGGTGCAATGGACAGAGGCTTGTCAGAAAGCCTTTGACTCCCTGAAGGAAGCGATGTGCACGGCACCCGTGCTCAAGGCCCCTGACTACTCCCAAGAATTTATAGTGCAGACAGATGCTTCAGAGCATGGCATAGGGGCGGTCCTAGCACCGCTAAATGAGGAGGGCCTAGACCAACCAGTAGTCTTTATTAGCAGAAGACTGTTACCACAGAAAAATAGGTGGAGTGATATTGAGAGAGAAGCATTTGCTCTGGTATGGGCACTGAAGAAGCTCAGACCATACCTGTTTGGGACTCACTTCCGGGTTCAGACAGACCACAGGCCCCTAAGATGGCTCATGCAGATGAGGGGTGAGAATCCTAAACTCTTGAGGTGGTCCATTTCCCTACAGGTGATGGACTTTACGGTGGAGCATCGCCCGGGTATTGACCACGCCAACGCTGATGGTCTCTCCAGATACTTCTGTCTTAGCGATGAGAGCTCCCAGGAGGTTGGGAAGCTCTCCCAACTTTCAGCTGGAGGGGACACATGTTAGACCTGACAGCCTTAGGATGGTCTCCTCTAACTTTTTGCCTGCCTCCCTCCACTTTTTGGACGCTGTTTTTGCTGGTTTTAGGACTCTGCACACTTTACCACTGCTAACCAGTGCTAAAGTGCATATGCTCTCTCCCTTTAAACATGATGACATTGGATCATACCCAATTGGATTATTTAATTTACTCATAAGTCCCTAGTAAAATGCACTATATGTGCCCAGGGCATGTAGATTAAATGCTACCAGTGGACCTGTAGCACTGATTGTGCCATCCACTTAAGTAATTTTTTTATCATGTCTCAGGCCTGCCATTGCAAGGCCTGTGTGTGCAGTTTCAGTGCCAATTTGACTTGGCATTTAAAAGTACTTGCTAAGGCTAAAACTCCCCCTTTTCTACACATAAGTCACCCCTAAGGTAGGCCCTAGGTACACATAGGGCACAGTGCTGTGTAGGCAAAAGGCAGGACATGTACCTGTGTAGTTTACATGACCAAAAAGTGTGTAACTCTCCTAAATTTGTTTTTGCACTGCTGTGAGGCCTGCTCCTTTCATAGACTAACCCTTGTATACTGTTTGAGTGGTATCTGACGATCTGAAAGGAGTAGGATGGTCATATTTAATATGGCCAGAATGGTAATACAAAATCCTGCTGACTGGTGAAGTTGAATTTAATATTCCTATTTTAGAAATGCCACTTTTAGAAAGTGAGCATTTCTCTGCTTTTAAATCCTTTTGTGCCTTACAATCCATGTTTGGCTAGGTTCAGTTGAGAGCTCCCTTGTGCATTCACTCAGACAGACCCCGAACACAGGATACTCAGCCTCACTTGCATACATCTGCATATTGAATGGGTCTTCCTGGGTTGGGAGAGTGGAGGGTCTGACACCTGCATGTCAAAGGACTACCTGCCCTCACACAAAGGACTGCCACACCCCCTACTGGGACCCTGGCAGACAGGATTGAACTGAAAGGGGACCTTGTGCACTTCCAAGCCACTCTTTGAAGTCTCCCCCACTTCAAAGGCACATTTGGGTATTTAAAAAGGGGCTCTGCCCCTACCAACTCAGACACTTACTGGAGAAGGGAACTTGAACCAGAACCTGCAACCTGCCAAGAAGAATTGCCTGGCTGCCCAAAGGACTCACCTGACTGCTTTCTGAGAAAGACTGCTGCCTTCCTGTTGCCCTGCTGCTTTGCTGCTCTCTGGCTGTGCTGAGAAGTGCTGTCCAATGGCTTGGATAGAGCTTGCCTCCTGTTCCCTGAAGTCTCAGGACCAAAAAGACTTCATTCTTGTAAGAAGAACTCCCTGTGCGGCAGAAATCGATGCACAGCTGGCAGAAAATGATGCACAGCCTGCATCACGGTGAAAAATTCACCACATGCCGAATTGGAACTTCTGACTTCGCAAGGAAAAGATTGACTCAGTGCCAGGGTAGCGACCGGAAATTCGAAGCATGGCCCAGTGGATCGACGCACAGCCAAGTCGGAACGATGCAGCCTGACTTCCTGAGAGGAATCAACACAGCGCCTGCTGCGTGGTAGAAATTTCCACACAGCGCCCACCGAATTAATGCAGCCCCTGTGACTTCGTCCTGTCAGCGCCGGATTTCAATGCATTGTCCCCGGGGCATCCGAAAACCCCGCAACCCGAAGATGATCCAAGACCGAGCGCCCGAAATCAATGCAAAGCCTTCCCTGAGTAAAAAAAAAAAAAACAACGCATCACTGTATGGGGCCCGAGAAATAGACGCACACCTCCTTGTTTTCCACACATCTCCTCCTCTACGGTTCCTTTCGGAAATTTTGAACGCAAACCAGGTACTTTGTGCTTGCAAGACACATTTGTTGCTGTTAAGAGACTAAAGACACTTTGGCCCTCATTACGACCCTGGCGGTTTGCAACCGCCAGGGCCGCTGGACGCGGAGGCACCGCCGACAGGCCGGCGGTGCCCCGCGGGGCATTCTGACCGCGGCGGCTTAGCCGCGGTCAGAGAAGGGAATTTCCCGCTGCCCCCAAGGAATCCTCCAAGCCGGCGCAGCTTGCTGCGCCGGCTTGGGGATTCCGACTCCCCCTCCCGCCATCCAGTTCCTGGCGGTTCTCCCGCCGGGAACCGGATGGCGGGAGGGGGAGTTGCAGGGCCCCTGGGGGCCCCTGCAGTGCCCATGCCAACAGCATGGGCACTGCAGGGGCCCCCGTAAGAGGGCCCCAAAATGTATTTCACTGTCTGCCTTGCAGACAGTGAAATACGCGATGGGTGCAACAGCACCCGTCGCACCTTCCCACTCCGCCGGCTCTATTACGAGCCGGCATCCTCGTGGGAAGGGAGTTTTTCCCTGGGCTGGCGGGCGGTCTTTTGGAGACCGCCCGCCAGCCCAGGGAAAAACTCATAATACCCTCCGCGGTCTTCTGACCGCGGAGCGGTATTACGGAGGGCAGAATTCTGGCGGGCGGCCTCCGCCGCCCGCCAGAGTCGTAATGAGGGCCTTTATCTAATTTCTACAGTGATTTTTAACATATACTTATTGCATCTTAATCGTTTTGACTTGCATTTATCCAGATAAATATGATATATTTTTCTAAACACTGTATGGTGTATTTTTGTGGTGTTCTTCTGTGTTATTGCATGATTTATTGCACAAATACTTTACACATTGCCTTCTAAGTTAAGCCTGAATGCTTAGTGCCAAGCTACCAGAGGGTGGGCACAGGATGATTTGGATTGTGTGTGACTTATCCTGACTAGAGTGAGGGTCCTTGCTTGGACAGGGGGTAACCTGACTGCCAACCGAAGACCCCATTTCTAACAACTAACATAGGTGAAACCCCGTCTTGAAGAAGGAGGTGTTTATGTCTAATCTGGGGCCTAGTTAACATTTTAAGAAAACACATTACTATGCATCATAGGACCTTTGTTTAAAAAGCAACAGCACTATCTAATGAGGTACATATGAAACCGAGTGTGAAAATGCATTTTATTCATTGTTAATGATACACAAAAACTACATTCATGACAATCTCTCACAACTAGATAGAAGGACAAGTAAAGCCCCAGACTGAATGGTTTTGAAAAGCTGGGTAGGTAAAAGCTGGGTAGGTAAAGCTACATTTTTCATGAACCAGACTAGTTTTGAATAAAATATGTCTTACCTTATTTACAAAATTGCAGTCAGTGCGAAAATCGTGTTGCCTTTATGTATCAATGGCCAGTGTAGCCTGATACCCCACTGTAGAGGGCTATCCCAGCCATTAAAGGCCCGCTCCAGTGTTAAAGACCTGAGCCTGTGGTATTCTCCCCACTCGCATTTTTTGTTGTGGTCACTGGACTCTATGCTGCTACCCAGTGCACCATGCAGTGTTTTTGTCCTTGTTTACACTACTTAACAATTCCTTCTCTCCTTCTCTTTTGCCTTTCACGTTAAGGTTTGGTGGAGTCAGCCTTTCTCCTTTTGTTCTTCAGATGTGGGACTTCTTGATTGGCTATGGTGCCTTCTATTTTTTGGCAAGTTAGTTGCATGAACTGCTAGTCTCTGGTGGCCTCACTGTACATACATTTTCTATGGACTTGATTCTGCCTTTGTCTCATTGTCATCTTGTTGGCCTCCTTTGTGGTTGTATTTCTCTCATTGTCCTGTTGACCTTGTTTCAATCTTCTGAGAGTTATGGATTCATTTGTCTAGCTTTGTGGTTGCTTGTGGCTGAATGTGGTTGATGTGATGCCTGAGGTCATATTTCACTCCCTTGTAATGTGCTGTTATCAGGCTCGGACTGGCCTATGGGGCAGTCAGGCAGTGCCCGAGGGGTTGGTCTGATAGCTCAGTGTGGGCCAAGTGTGGGGTTGGCTTTGGGCCTGATTTATGGTCTGGTAGGTCAGCTTTTACTATTGACTTCCCTTGTGTTGCCATAAACATTACCTGTAGCAAGCACAAATGTATGAAGTCTCCCATACCTCGCAAAACTCCTATTCAGTGTGTTTTACAAGTTCAAAATTGCCAAGTGGGGGACACTTTTTTTAGCTGTCAGGCACCACTTGTATTTGAGTGCCTGGGTCTATATTCTGTCCCCATCTGACCTTGACTGTTGTGTAGATTTTTAAATTGGTCTGCTATGGGACACCTGATTTTTTGTCTGGGGTCATGGTCTCATCTGTTTCTGTCATGGCTGGGGATTTTCCATGCCTTAACTTCCTGTACTTCCATTGATGCCTTTGCTGTTTGAGGTAGACTGACTCACTTTCCTGGGGTTTTCTGGACTTTAATCATGTTCTTGTAGTCTGGATGGCATCTGAGTTCTGTAGCTACATTCTGCAGTTCTTTATTCATTGGTCTTCTCTTAGCATCTGTGTTGCACAGCTCTCCAAGCTTCTTGGTTTCAAAGAGGCTTGTTGATATGCTGCTATGACTACGCTGTCCCTTATACACGATGGGCCTTCTCTCTGAGTTTTGCCAGTCCTGCATCTGTTTAGTTCTTGTGGTTGAACCCTAGATGCGGACCATTCCAGCTAGGGGTCTCTTCCTGGTGTCTCTGGCAGATATCCTGGACTCTTTGCTTTCCTGTGTGTTTGTTGGTTAAATTTCCTGGTGGACTGCAAGTTCATCCTTCTATGCCCCTTGCCTGTCCTCCGGTTTTGTTCCCCTCCTCAATGAGGAGTTTTTGCACTATGTTCTACTACGTTTTCTGGTGTCACCAGTTGTCAGGCATTTTTTTTACCGTTCTTTTTGCTCCGGGTTTTTTTTCTGGTTGTTCTTCCTGGTTTGGCCCTTTGTTCACTCACTTGTGAGGGAGGGTTCAGGAGTTTCGCTCTGTGGTCCCTCCCTTTTACTTGCCTTGACCTGCTGCTTGCTTCAATGGCTTTGACTCCCTTTCAAGGAGCCCCCAGCCCGAGGGTATTCAAATAGGGTGTTAAATGGGGTTTTCATCTGTTAATGGGGTGTCACTGCATTTTTGTATATTTCTCATTTAAGGCAAAATGATTTGGGGGTGCAATTCCAGATTCTGCTGCTCTTTGTGATTTCACTTAGCTCTTGTTGCTTGGTGGGATCCTTGAGTGGGGATGCTTGTGTGTTACAAATTGGACCATGAAATATCGACAAGGCACTATTGCCCATATTACCTGCTGTTAATTTTCTTTAAGTCTTAGGGCCTAATTTAGAGTTTGGAAGAGGGGGTTACTCTGTCACAAACATGACAGATATCCCGTCTGCCATATTACGATCTCATTATAGACTATAGAGACCGTAATACTGCAGATGGGATATCCATCACATTTGTGACAGAGTAACCCATTCGCAAAATTCTAAGTCAGGTCCTTGACCTTCCTCAAATCAGTCTCATTGCGATCGTCCCTCACTTCTAGTGTCCTTCTGTTAGGCACCTTTTTCAGGAATGATTCTTGGATTGGTTGGTATTTCGTTCTTTATGTAGGGGCCTTGTGACTGTCACACTGTAAAAAGAAAGGATATACATTACATAAAAATAGAACAAAAGAAATATTACAGCTACATAAGAAATCAGTATCTTTATAAGCGTGCAAACTCAAATCATATTCGTATGGACTGGGATGAAGAGGCTAAAACTCTCAGTAATGAAGACGAGATTTGTACCATTGGATTCAAATGTATGCTGGTGAATTGGCATGGCCTTCCATTACATCTAAATTAGGGGGGACGAAATGCCTTCACACAGTGAATCAGCCTTGAATGGTGCATACATCATAAAAAAAGTAATGGTATGTACCCCGGAGGAAGTCGTTAACTTAGGCCAAAGTCTCTGAGGTTATCCTTACAAAGACTGCCAATGTTCTTCTAAGTACAGCTTCTTATCGTTATTGAGAGTTTTGTTCATTGTTTTAATTGCCTGTTCATATGTGCGCTTTTGGGTAATGATCATGGATGTCATTAAGGGGTCACCAGGCTCGCAGCTGCAACACTTGCCCTTTGCTACCCCTGGTACTTCCTTTGGCCCCTTGCATCAGAGGTGGGTAATTCAGTGTCAGGAACACAATGGCAGCTCGTCCATGTGTACGTCAGCTGGGGCTTGACTCTCTTTGTTTTTTGTTAATTTATTACCTCAGCGTCCCCCAGTTCCTGGGGGAGGGGTGCCCTTGGTTGTACCAGGGGTTGGAGCCCTAGCTCCTTCCTGCCTACACACCATCGCGCAGGGCAGGTAGCGGAGCAACAAAGGGGTTACATTGACCGGAAGCGCGTCATCGGGAGGCACAACTCAGGAAGATATTTAAAGGGTGCATGACCCAGGCCTTGTCCTTCCTGCCCCCTCTGTGGTTGAGCCACTAGAGGAACGAGGGAATAATTACAATATATTATTCACTATCACTGTGATAAAAATGGAGTACAATCAGCTGGAATATGCCCATCCACAGCAGCTGAGGGAAGCACAAAATGTTTTTAAACGTATGTTGTTGCTGCTTGCGGGTGAGTGTGTGTTTACTTGAGAGAGTGTGTATATGATGTGAAATTGTGAGTATGTATGATTATGTATGTGCGAGTGAAAGTGGGGATTTCGGTGAGTTGATGTCCAAAGTAATGATCAGAACGTTATTGTTTAACTTATTTGATTTAAGAAACAGTTCAATGAAATAGAGAACAGTATGATGACTTTTTGTCTCACATCACACCAATTAGAAATGTCCCTATTTATTATTCTTGTGCGCTATTGCTTTCCGCAAAGATAATTCGTCATAACAATTACTTTATCCGTGTATGCTTTTGCTGCTTGAGTTCTCAGTTTAAAAATGTTCAGCAGTTAACTGTCGTGTGACACAGTATCAAGCACCGCTGCACACACACGGTATTTCCATTAAGTGTCCGACACCCCTTTACCTAATAAACAACTCGAAGCAACAGACCGACGATCTCGACAAAACGTGAAATAATACAACTGAAGCAGAAATACTAACGACTGAATAAACTTTCTAAGTTAAAATTGAATCGCATTATCTTATTATAAATATTATTGCATTTTCGATAACCTCATAAATCAGTCACTATTGGAAGTACCCGAAATGTAACAACAGCTTTTCAAATAATATCATGTTCACCAAAGAGTTCAGTACCGAGAGAAAATATCGGGAGACATATGAACGAATCCATTGAGTGAAACACGAATACGCCTGCATATCCTTGGTTTGGACCTAATGCATGCAACGTCCCAATTCCCATTTCTTCCCTGGCGTAGTTGTAAAAAAGATCGACAATTAAGGGGCTGTTGGTCCCTTTCTGCTCTGGGGTCCAGTGCCACTGCACCCGATGCAGAAAACATTGTCTCTCATTACTAGCGTTGGTTTAAATCTGAAATCAGGTAGAAACATTTGATCTCGTAGAACACCATATCTGAAAATCATTTAACCTAGTCTAATTTAAATTTGTATGAGCGGCATTTATTGTTTTGTGGAAACTAATTCATGGAAATTGTTTATAGAAATTGCCCTTTACTGGCTTTATTCGGGATGTAACTGCTAATCATTTAGAAAATGGGTTATCTTTGTTGTATGTTTCCACTATTTTGCATAGATCCTTTTTTTTTATTCACTTCTCTTCTTTTGTCCTGTGCCTGGGAAATTTCACTTTTTAAAATTGCTGTTTTGGTGTTACCTGTTCGCACCGCCCCTAAGCCCATCATCTCCCTTTCAACTGGTTTTTTTTCTGTCCCACATTCCCGTGCCTTCCCTCCTCCTACACCTTCCTCTGTCCCCATTTGTCCTTTTCTGAGGTAATGGTGGGCACACGTACCCAACTAACCATCCATCATGTCCAACAATTAAAAAAAATAGTTTAGTTTTCCACTCCATAATGCTCCTCCATTTTCCACTGTTTGTGAGAGTTTCTGTACAATCTTTGCTCCACTCTGCGACTAGTACGATGTGATCATCTAGCCGGGAATGTAGTTATCAATAGTGCAGCAGGTAAGAAGGCAAAGGAGCCCACGGATGCAAATGGCTAACTCCACCCTAATTTGAGGCTGTGTTTTTAACAACCAATCCAAGGGAAGAAGGACATTAGGACATTTCTTGAATTAGGGCCCAATGCACCCATTCCCTGTCACACCCTCTATCTTTACTTTCTTAACTCTTTTTCCACTTTAATATTGAAATTAGCCTTGCATACTACCTCATTGGTAACTGGGAAATATTCATACTGACAAGTGCTCGAATTGGGAGATTATTTATTATATGACAAGAGGTGGCTGAGACAACATTTTAAATGGAGAGATGAGCCAGAATGGAAACAGGGGTCTGGCGTGGCACTATGAGCTTGTGCGCTATCCAAGACATAGAATTCTTAGGAATTTAAATAATGTAACAAACATTATGGAAAGTACGAGTCTATTCAAATTTTTAAAACACTGTTTCTTTAATGTACGGAAGCATTTCAACTTAATACATAAGGTTTAATCACTACATTGTGAGGCATTTATTAAGCATGTTTTTAAACAAGAACTTAAAAACATTCATACCGCCAACCACCCTAACAACAATACCATCAATGTACTAAGAAGCAAAACAGTTGTTATGTGCACCTCATCAGTGACCAAGATTCTAACTATACATGGACCAACATTACAGGGAGTGCAGAATTATTAGGCAAGTTGTATTTTTGAGGATTAATTTTATTATTGAACAACAACCATGTTCTCAATGAACCCAAAAAACTCATTAATATCAAAGCTGAATATATTTGGAAGTAGTTTTTAGTTTGTTTTTAGTTTTAGCTATGTTAGGGGGATATCTGTGTGTGCAGGTGACTATTACTGTGCATAATTATTAGGCAACTTAACAAAAAAAAATATATACCCATTTCAATTATTTATTATTACCAGTGAAACCAATATAACATCTCAACATTCACAAATATACATTTCTGACATTCAAAAACAAAACAAAAACAAATCAGTGACCAATATAGCCACCTTTCTTTGCAAGGACACTCAAAAGCCTGCCATCCATGGATTCTGTCAGTGTTTTGATCTGTTCACCATCAACATTGCGAGCAGCAGCAACCACAGCCTCCCAGACACTGTTCAGAGAGGTGTACTGTTTTCCCTCCTTGTAAATCTCACATTTGATGATGGACCACAGGTTCTCAATGGGGTTCAGATCAGGTGAACAAGGAGGCCATGTCATTAGATTTCCTTCTTTTATACCCTTTCTTGCCAGCCACGCTGTGGAGTACTTGGACGCGTGTGATGGAGCATTGTCCTGCATGAAAATCATGTTTTTCTTGAAGGATGCAGACTTCTTCCTGTACCACTGCTTGAAGAAGGTGTCTTCCAGGAACTGGCAGTAGGACTGGGAGTTGAGCTTGACTCCATCCTCAACCCGAAAAGGCCCCACAAGCTCATCTTTGATGATACCAGCCCAAACCAGTACTCCACCTCCACCTTGCTGGCGTCTGAGTCGGACTGGAGCTCTCTGCCCTTTACCAATCCAGCCACGGGCCCAACCATCTGGCCCATCAAGACTCACTCTCATTTCATCAGTCCATAAAACCTTAGAAAAATCAGTCTTGAGATATTTCTTGGCCCAGTCTTGACGTTTCAGCTTGTGTGTCTTGTTCAGTGGTGGTCGTCTTTCAGCCTTTCTTACCTTGGCCATGTCTCTGAGTATTGCACACCTTGTGCTTTTGGGCACTCCAGTGATGTTGCAGCTCTGAAATATGGCCAAACTGGTGGCAAGTGGCATCGTGGCAGCTGCACGCTTGACTTTTCTCAGTTCATGGGCAGTTATTTTGCGCCTTGGTTTTTCCACACGCTTCTTGCGACCCTGTTGACTATTTTGAATGAAACGCTTGATTGTTCGATGATCACGCTTCAGAAGCTTTGCAGTTTTAAGAGTGCTGCATCCCTCTGCAAGATATCTCACTATTTTTGACTTTTCTGAGCCTGTCAAGTCCTTCTTTTGACCCATTTTGCCAAAGGAAAGGAAGTTGCCTAATAATTATGCACACCTGATATAGGGTGTTGATGTCATTAGACCACACCCCTTCTCATTACAGAGATGCACATCACCTAATATGCTTAATTGGTAGTAGGCTTTGAGCCTATACAGCTTGGAGTAAGACAACATGCATAAAGAGGATGATGTGGTCAAAATACTCATTTGCCTAATAATTCTGCACTCCCTGTATATTCAATTA
The DNA here is from genome assembly GCF_031143425.1 of Pleurodeles waltl. Lineage (NCBI taxonomy): Eukaryota > Metazoa > Chordata > Amphibia > Caudata > Salamandridae > Pleurodeles > Pleurodeles waltl. Next base: position 603,632,624 of record NC_090437.1, on the reverse strand, counting down.
CATCAAACACGAGAGAGGATTTTGTACAGGGTACACCCTGAACTACCATATTTCAAGGTGCTTTCATATGTGATAATGTAGAAAATGAGGCACAGTGAAATAAAATATTTACCTAGGTCACATACTTGGTCAAGTGGGGAGGCAAGGTATAATCCCGGAACCATATCATGATGAGTTTTGCTTGTACAGAGCCGAGCACCTGATTTATGTGCCTGCAGTATGTAAAGTAAATTAGTTCAACTTAGTAATTCTCTGATTTGGTGCTTTATTTTGAAATAGTGCATCTTGGAAAGAGTGATCAAGGTTTGCCTCTTTCTGTTTATGATCTGTGCCGTCTCAAAATAAACCATTAACTGAGAGAAACATTGAGTGAAATTAATTGACCTTATGCACTGTAGGCACATAAAACAAGTGCTCCATCTGAGATGTGCCAGCAAAGCCCATCATGATTCAGTCCTAGGTTTCTTACTGTACAATCCATGCACAAGACGGGGTTCTCTTTCTTTCTCTAGTTTTACCACAAAACCTATTGCACGGTCTTTTTTTAGTATAGGAGGTTAGCGAACAGGTGACCAGCAGAAGCCACTTGAAAGTTTGCTTTGGTTTGCGCTCATGGGTCGAAGAGTACCACAAGCTGAGATAGAGCTAGGAATATGAACTTTACACTTTCTTGAGCCTCCAGCCGCTCATCCACTTCTGATAGTGATGTGTGTACTAATAGGTTCCATGCAATTTGTAAGGTCGCTGGCGGGGTGGAAAATGACCTACCTAATAAATATTAATTAGGTAGGTTGCAAATGGTAAACCTCTGTAATTGGCTGTAAATGCAGTAACAGTGGCCTGCAAAAAAGTATATCAGCATCCTTGCATTTGCTTACCCAATGTGGAATTTTTTTTTAAGAACGGTCTGAGTCCATTAAACACACATATGCTGCTTTAAAAATGTTTCCTATTTGGGATGAGATCTGCAGGAGCACGCAGTAGTCTCCTAGATCACTAATGGGTCTCTCTGATGTGGCCACGGGGTGACGGGCAGTGAGGGGGAGTGCACAGCACTCACCCTCATTGCGCATATATGTTTGGCCGGCCGGCTCTGCCGGGCCAAACACACATGTGCAGTGTGCTCTCTCTCCAGCCTGGCGCTCACAGCCATTCATAACCCTGGTCTGAGAAGCATGAGGATTGGCCGCAGGACAGGCTGGGAGCCTGTACCTGCCTGCAGCAGAGGAGATGGAGGAGAAGAGTGGCACAGCATGGCAGCGTGCAGGTAAGTGGTATTTTTTTATTATTAATATATTAATCCCCCCCTCGTGCCTCCAACCCATTCCGCGAGCCGCGGCTCTTTGGTAATTTTCTATGAGATTGGTGTTCACACATCTAGACTCATCACAGCCTGTGTTTTTCTGTTTGTGAAAAAAAACATTCATATAACTTGCTAGTTGAAGCTCCTCTGAGGAGGTGCTTGCAACTCAAGGTTTTATGATTAGTTGCAAGCAGCCTTCCTCAGTCCTCAGAGAAGGCTTCACTAATCTGCTGTGGAAAAGGTTGTACAAATATTATGCCTTTATAATGTGCTGTCTGCATAAATGGGCTCAGAATTTACTCCTGGATTGAAGCCCTCAATGGACAGCAAACCCTTATCACAGTATTCTCATTCACAATGTGCTGATATTGTGGTCCTTGTCCCAGTAAGATGACACGTGACAATGCCACAAGACATTACACAATATGAAAGAGCCATTGCAGTCCATGGGTCCACTCTCAGCTCCTGTAATCAGCAGCATGCATGTGAAGAGTGTAAGATGTCACAAATTGTCAGTCTGCACTTTGTGAATGGTGTCCATCTACTCCTGGTCCACGCTGACCAACGATTTGAAATATATGAGCTAAGGTTTGAATGGTAGTTGTAAGCAACAATTTTTCGTTGCAAATTTGTATTGCGGGTATTGAACTGCAAAGAAGTCTAGCGCATGTGGTCTATCTTATTTAAGAGAAGAGAAAAATCTGTCTGAAACAGCTACCTATGATATTAGCTTTAGAGATATATGTGCTTCTTAAAATGTTTGAATTTTGTTGTAAAGAGCTATTGTTCTATCCATGTAACATGCTTAGATACATCTTCAGAATACCTTTTTACTTACAGTACTACACACTTCTCAAGAGTAGCAATGTGCTTAGGTGATCTGTGTGACTACATGTTCTCCTTTGTGTGATTAAATCGATGTTGAAATTGGCCTCTCTGAAGAGTCATCCCAAAACATTTTGCCTTCCCCTTCCTTTTCTGACCTAATTTTTGCTGGTTTCAGGACTCTGGACACTTTACCACTGCTAACCAGTGCTAAAGTGCATGTGCTCTCTCCCTAAAAACATGGTAACATTGGCTCATACCCAATTGGCATGCTTAATTTACTTGTAAATCCCTAGTAAAGTGCACCACATGTGCCCACAGCCTTTAAATTAAATGCTACTAGTGGGCCTGCAGCACTGGTTGTGCCACCTACATAAGTAGCCCCTTAACCATGTCTCAGGCCTGCCATTGCAAGGCCTGTTTGCAGTTTCACTGCCACTTCGACTTGGCATTTAAAAGTACTTGCCAAGCCTTAAACTCCCCTTCATCTACATAGAAGTCACCCCTAAGGTAGGCCCTAGGCAACTCTTAGGCCAGGGTGCTCTGTAGGTAAAAGGCAGGACATGTATATGTGTGTTTTATATGTCCTGGTAGTGGATGACTCCTACATTTGTTTTTCACTACTGTGAGGCCTGCTCCTTTCATAGGCTAGCATTAGGACTACTCTCATTTACCTTTGGAGTGGTAGATTCTGATCAGAAAGGGATAACCTAGTCATATTTAGTATGGCCAGAATGGGAATAGAAAATCCTGCTCATTGGTGAGGTTGGATTTCATATTAATGTTTTAGAAATGCCACATTTAGAAAGTGAGCATTTCTCTTGCTCTTAAAACCATCTGTGCCTTACAGCCTGTCTCCAATCAACGTCTGGGCTAGGCTGGTTGAGAGCTTTCTTATGCATTTCACCCAGACACCCACAAAACTCAGGACACTCAGTCACACCTGCACTCATTTGCATACTGAATGGGTCTTCCTGGGAGGGAAGTGTGGAGGGCCTGACACATTTCAACGGCTAGTGGCCTGTCCTCACACAATGACCTGCCAAACCCCCTAAAGGGACCTTGGCAGACAGACCTATACTGAAATGGGAACTTGTGCACGTCAAAATGACTCTTTGAAGACTCCCCCACTTCAAAGGCATTTTTGGGTATATAAACTGGGTCTATAACCCCACCAACTCAGACACTACTGGACCTGAACCTGCAACCTGTCAAGAGAAACTGCCTGGCTGCCCAAAGGACTCATCTGGGCTGCTTTACTGAGGACTGCTGCCCTCCTGTTGCCCTGATTCCCTCTGACTTTGTTGAGAAGTGTTCTCCAAGGGCTCGGTTGACCCAAGGGTAGGTCGCTCCCCCTGCCGCTGCAGCTCCTCCAGGTTCCTGAGTTCCTGAGACCCACCCCACAGTAAGTACCCCCCACCTCCCAGCCCCTCGTTCTGCCCCGCGCTACTCACCCTCTCTCCTGCTCCTGCTTCTTTTCCTCTTTTCTTCTTCTCTGTTCTTCCTCCTCTCTCCTCGTCTGTATTCTTCTTCTGTACTCCTCTTCTCCCCGTCTTCTCTCCTCTTCTCTTCTTCCTCATCTTCTGCTGTGGTCTTCTGCACTCTGTTTCTTCGTTTTTTGTATCTTCCTCCGTGTTCTTCTGTGTTCTTCTGTGTTCCTCTGTCTTCTTCTGTCTTCCTCTGTGTTCTTCTGTCTTCCTCGGTGTTCTTCTGTCTTCCTCTGTGTTCTTCTGTATTCTTCTCTGTTCTTCTGTCTTCCTCTGTGTCCTTCTGTATTCTTCTCTGTTCTTCTGTCTTCCTCTGTGTTCTTCTGTCTTCCTCTGTGTTCTTCTTTCTTCCTCTGTGTTCTTCTGTCTTCCTCTGTGTTCTTCTGTATTCTTCTCTGTTCTTCTGTCTTCCTCGGTGTTCTTCTGTATTCCTCTCTGTTCTTCTGTGTTCTTCTGTGTTTCTTCTGTTCTTCCGGTCTTCTGCTCTTCCGGTCTTCAGTCCTTCCGGTCTTCTGCTCTTCTGTTCTTCTTTTCTTCTGTTCTTCTTTTCTTCTGTTCTTCTGTTCTTCTTGTCTTCTTGTCTTCTGCCTTCGGCTCTTCTGCCTCCTCCGTCCTCTTCTCCCCGCGCCTGCCCTCCTGCTCCTGCCTCATCCCCCTCCCCCACTCGCATCCCCCCTCTATCTCCCCTATCTAACCCGTTCACTTTCTACCTCCCTCACTCCTCCTATCTACCTATCTCTCCATCTCTCTATCCCACTATCCAACTCCCTCACTCTCCACCTCCTCCTATCTTCCTATCTCTCTATCTTTTTCCCTATCTATCGATTTCTCTATCTACCTTTTCTCTCTACCTATTTCTCTATCTCTCCCCCCTCCCGCCACCCCCTCTATTACCTATCTTCCTATCCCCTCACTCTACCTCTCACCCTCACCCACCTCTACAACCCCCCTCCCCTATCTTCACAACCCAACACCTATCTTTCTCCCTAATCTCCTAAACCTCCTAACACTCTCCCCCCTCCACCCTTAAACCCCCCTCCCCCAGCTCTTCTCACTCTACCTGTCCCCCCCTTCGCGCTTTCCCGCCACGACCTCCTGCACGCCCCCACCCCCCCAGCTCCCATTCGCCCCCAGCTGACCCCTCCCCCCCTCCTACCTCATATGGCGGCCGCTGCCCGTCTGCGCCCGTCCGCGCCTGGCCCGCGCCCAGCGCCACGACCCCTGGTCCCCAGCTCTCCCAAGCCCCGATGATCCGCTACGACCCCACCACCCTCCATGCCCTCAACCCAGGACGCTCCAACACCTGCTTCCAAGCTCACCCCAAACGCACCCATGGACCCTTCGCCTGCAACTCCTGCAAACACATCTTCCACCACGCAACAACTACGACCACAAGCCCACGCGCCATCAACCACCTCAAGTGCATCCTAGTCAACGCTCGCTCCGTTCACAAACACGCCGTTGAACTCTGGGACCTCCTAGACTCCACAGCACCGGACGTCGCCTTCATCACGGAGACCTGGATGAACGCCTCCTCTGCTCCAGACATCGCCACCGCCATCCCCGAAGGCTACAAGATCTCCAGGAAAGACCGCACCAACCAAGTAGGAGGAGGTATCGCCATCGTCTTCAAAGACTCCATCAGCGTCACCACCTCCACTGAAGACTCCCCTCTCGCCGCTGAACACCTGCATTTTCAGATTCGCACCGACCCGAGGACCACCCTCAGAGGATCCCTCGTCTACCGTCCTCCCGGACCTCTCACCCCTTTCAGCGACGCCATCGCCGACTTCATCTCCCCGCACGCCCTCGCCTCACCGGACTACATCCTCCTAGGCGACCTCAACTTCCATCTGGAACAAAACAACGACCCCAACACCACCACCCTGCTCGACAACCTCGCCAACCTCGGCCTCAAACAACTGGTGAACACTGCCACCCACATCGCCGGACACACACTCGACCCTATCTTCTCCGCCAGCAAACACGTCTTCTTCAGCCACGCCTCTGCCCTTCATTGGACCGACCACAGCTGCGTCCACTTCACATTCCGACGCGAGACCCGCCACCTCCGCACTCAACCCATCCCTCACCGACAGTGGAACAAGATCCCTGAAGAGCAACTCTTCTCCGCACTCGCCACCAACCAACCCACCCTCACCACCGACCCCAACGACGCAGCCGTCAACCTCACAAACTGGATCTCCAACTGCGCAGACAACCTTGCTCGCCTCAAATGCTCGCAGCGACAGAACAACACCAAGAAACCCCTCTGGTTCTCTGACACCCTCAAAGAATCAAAGAAAACTTGTCGCGCACTTGAGAAAGCCTGGCGCAAGGACCGCACCGCTGACAACATGACCGCCCTCAAGAACGCTACCCGCGAACACCACCACCTGATCCGCGCTGCCAAAAGGAATTTTTTCACCGAAAGACTGGACAAAAACAGCCACAACAGCAGAGAACTCTTCAGCATCGTCAAGGAGTTCTCCAACCCCAGCGCCAACGCCAACGCCGTCACGCCCTAACAGGATCTATGCGAATCCCTCGCCACTTTCTTCCATCGCAAGATCAGCGACCTCCACGACAGCTTCGGACACCAGACCCAACCAAACACCACAGAACCCTCATCCCCGACCATCACCCTCAACAACTGGACCCACATCAGCACGGAAGAAACCAAATCCATCATGAACTCTATCCACTCCGGCGCCCCTTCGGACCCCTGCCCGCACTTCATCTTTAACAAAGCGGACATCATCGCCCCGCTCCTCCAGACCGTCATCAACTCTTCTTTTTCTTCTGTACCTTCCCCGAATGCTGGAAACACTCCGAAGTCAACGCCCTACTAAAGAAACCTACGGCTGAGCCGAGCGACCTGAAAAACTTCCGCCCCATCTCCCTTCTGCCTTTCCCAGCCAAAGTAATAGAGAAGACCGTCAACAAACAGCTGACCACCTTCCTGGAAGACAACAACCTGCTCGACCCCTCACAGACCGGATTCCGAACCAACCACAGCACTGAAACCGCCCTCATCTCAGTCACAGACGACATCAGAACCCTGATGGACAACGGTGAAACAGTCGCCCTCATTCTTCTCAACCTCTCGGCTGCCTTTGACACCATCTGTCACCGCACCCTAATCACCCGCCTCTGCTCCACCGGGATCCAAGACCAGGCCCTGGACTGGATCGCCTCCTTCCTCGCAAACCGCTCCCAAAGAGTCTACCTCCCTCCGTTTCGCTCAGAACCCACTGAGATCATCTGCGGCGTACCTCAAGGCTCATCACTCAGCCCGACACTCTTCAATGTCTACATGAGCCCCCTCGCCAACATCGTACGCAAGCACAACATCATCATCACCTCCTACGCCGACGACACCCAACTTATACTCTCCCTCACCAAGGACCCCGCCAGCGCCAAGACCAACCTACAAGAGGGTATGAAGGACGTCGCAGATTGGATGAGGCTCAGCCGCCTAAAGCTAAACTCTGAAAAAACGGAAGTCCTCATCCTCGGCAACACCCCGTCCGCCTGGGACGACTCCTGGTGGCCCACGCCCCTCGGCACCGCACCGACCCCCGCAGACCACGCCCGCAACCTCGGCTTCATCTTGGACCCTCTTCTCACTATGACCAAGCAAGTCAACGCCGTGTCCTCCGCCTGCTTCCTCACCCTCCGCATGCTCCGCAAGATCTTCCGCTGGATCCCCGCCGACACCAGAAAAACCGTGACCCACGCCCTCGTCACGAGCCGCCTGGACTACAGCAACACCCTCTACGCCTGGACCACAGCCAAACTCCAAAATCGCCTACAACGCATTCAAAACGCCTCGGCCCGCCTCATCCTCAACGTACCCCGCAGCAGCCACATCTCCGCACACCTGAGACACCTGCATTGGCTCCCAGTCAGCAAAAGGATCACCTTCCAACTTCTCACCCACGCACACAAAGCCCTCCACGACAAGGGACCGGAATACCTCAACAGACGCCTCAACTTCTACGTCCCCACCCGCCCCCTCCGCTCCTCTGGCCTCGCTCTCGCCGCCGTCCCTCGCATCCGACGCTCCACGGCGGTGTGGGAGATCTTTCTCCTTCCTGGCGGCCAAGACCTGGAACTCCCTCCCCACCAGCCTCAGGACCACCCAGGACCACTCCGCTTTCCGGAGACTCCTAAAGATCTGGCTGTTCGAGCAGCGATAACCACCCCCTTTGTCCCTAGCGCCTTGAGACCCGCACGGGTGAGTAGCGCGCTTTATAAATGCTAACGATTTGATTTGATTTGATTTGAGCTTGCTTCCTATTTTCTGAAGTCTTAGGGCCAAAAAGACTTAGGCCCTCATTATGACATTGGCGGAAAATCCCACTTACTGCCATGCCAACTGCCGCCAACATACCACTGCCCTTGCGGACATCTGCCAAGCATATTAAGACACACAATCAAATCCATCACTATACAGCCACATACACAAGTCCGCCAGCCCAAAGGCCAGTGATAAACTGGCGGTAGCAAAACCCACACCGTTACGCCAACAGAACTACACCCACAACATTATGACCCAAGAATCACAGCGTCCGACATTCAATGGCGGTAAACAATCAGCAGTACATGCCGCTGCGCTCAAAATACACACACACTAAAAAAACAACTCTACATTGGTGAACTCACACTACACACACCTGACACACATACATATACCATACCCACACTACTATAAAACACACACCCACATTACCCACAACCCTTTATGAATACAAACAATTGCACCAGAGAGAGACAGCAAAACCACTCACACAACCAGAGCCGCATAACACCATCACCTATACACCACCCACGCACCTCACAACACACACCCCAACTCATCACCCTACACACCCTCACCCACACCACTCACACCACACTATCGGCACCACTAAGACACCCTAGGTTCTCTGAGGAGGAGCTAAGGGTCATGGTGGAGGAAATCATCCGGGTAGAGCCACAGCTATTTGGATCTCAGGTGCAGCAGATATCCATTACTAGGAAGATGGAGCTATGGTGGAGAATCGTGGACAGGGTCAACGCCGTGGGACAGCACCCCAGAACAAGGGATGACATCAGGAAGAGGTGGAACGACCTATGGGGGAAGGTGCGTTCAATTGCAGCAAGTCACCAACTCGCTGTACAGAGGACTGGCGGTGGACCCCCACCTCCTCCCCCACAACTAACAACATGGGAGGAGCAAGTCTTGGCAATCATGCATCCAGAGGACCCGGCAGGAGTAGCAGGAGGACTGGACTCTGGTAAGTCAAATCTTTACTACTATCACCCCCCTACCTGCATGCCATCACATACCCTCACCCTCACTCCCATCACCCCACCACCTCCCACACACCCCACCATCTCATATCACTCATCCTAATGCCAAGCCCTGCATGCACTACCAATGCATGGACACCCCTCACAGACCTGCATGGACACCTATCACCACAGCATGCACACTAGAGAGAATCACCTATCCCACCAAATAACAGCTCACACAAGGCAAAGCTGCCAGGGCAATAACAACCATAGAGGGCAACACAGCCATGCACAATATTTCACACACAGAAACAATAACACTGCATTTACATACCCACAGGTAACCCAGCCAATGTTACCGGGGTGCCAGCAGCATCCAGTCCCCCCACAGAAGAGGCCCACAGTGATGACAGCAGCTCTTGTCGCCTGGATCTGGATGACCAACCTGGCCCATCAGGGACCTCCGGACAGTCGGTTACCCAGGCACACTCTCACACCACCACAGAGCCTCCCCTCTCAGAAAACACCACCACAGCGGGCCCATACCTCTGTCCCCAAGACACGTCAATCAGCAGTGTGTCCACCTCTACAGGGACCCAAGGCCACCCCACAAACACAGGACAATCAGGGACCTGGGGTCAGTGGCAGTGGGCACACGGTTCAGGGGACAGAGGCACAGGACAACAGGGAAGCTGGGAGGACTGCTGTGTGTCAGCGGGAGGACAGGCCCAGGGAAACGACCCTCCAGGAGACACTCACCGTGATCCTGGGAGCATACCAACATTCCCAGGATACGCTGGGTCAGATCCTGCACAATTTGCAGGAGAACATGCGGCTGCAGGAGGGACAGTACCTGGGGAGCTGGGAGGACTTGAAGGACATTAACACCACCCTGGTCTCCATTGCAGGGGTGCTGGAAGACATGGCCAACAGTATGAGGGAGGCAGTGGCACACCACCGGGCCCCTGACACTAGCCAGACCACTGAACAGCCCTCAACCTCAGCTTACACTAGTGGACAAGATGCCCCGCCACAGGACCAACAGGCCACCAGCACCCCTCCCCCTGCAGAAGGAGAACCACCCCGCAAACGTCCCCTGCAATCCAGGCAGAAGCCAGAGACTATTACCAAGACCCTGCCAGGAAATAAGACTCTCCTGATTGTCACCCTTGTGTCCCACTCTGTCACCCTGTCCACCTTGAACTGCCATTGCTCCCTTTCCTATGCCCCCTTGGACAATGCACCTATGATACAAATAGACTGGACTCTAACCTGGACATTTCTCCATCAGCACTCCAGCTCATTGCACTACCCCCTCTTCTTCAGAGCACTGCAATAAACACACTTTGATCAAATACAATTATGGTGTATGTCAAATGTTTTCAAAATGTATTCATTTAACCAGGTTCAAACATTGCAATTCAACTGTACAGTAATGTTTACAAAGAAAAGACCTGTAGTTGGCTGCACTGAACACACCAGGAGCCATAGTGGGGCACCAACATCTGCAAAAAGAGATGCCAAAGAGTACAGTGAGTGGGCATAGAAGTAGGAATATACACCCTGCCAATGACAATGCCACACACAAAGCTGTCAATTATATGTGTATTAACACAGTCTTACCTGTGTCTTATTGGAAGTATTGATGAATAATTGCACTTCTGTTGTCCTCATCCTCATCCTCTGCCTCCTCATCTTCCCTGTCAACAGGATCCACTTCTGTCACACAGCCCTCTCCAGCCTCCTCCTCCTGTAGAAAAGGCACATGGCGTCGCAAGGCAAGGTTGTGCAACATACAGCATGCTACGATGATCTGGCAGACCGTCTTGGGTGAGTAGCACAGGGATCCACCTGTTAGATGGACGCAATGAATCCTGGTTTTCAGGAGGCCGAAGGTCCTTTCTATAATACTTCTTGTTCGCCCATGTGCCTCATGGTAACATGTCTCTGCCCTTGTCCTGGCATTCTTCACAGGGGTCAGTAGCCATGAGAGGTTGGGGTTACCAGAGTCACCTGCAAATATTGAGGGACAACTGTTAGCCACACACTCACCCTTAGGGCCCACACCATACCCATACACCAACATCCACTGGGTGGGAACCAAGGCTCACCTATTAGCCACACCTTGTGCCTCTGGAGTTGGGCCATCACGGTTAGGATGCTGCTATTCCTCAGGATAAAGGCATCATGCACAGACCCAGGATACTTTGCATTGACGTGGGAGATGTACTTGTCAGCCAGGCACACCATCTGGACATTCATGGAGTGAAAACTCTTTAGATTTCTGAACACCTGTTCATTTCGCCGGGGTGGGGGCAAATGCAATAGGTGTTCCATTGATTGCACCAATGATGTTGGGTATATGTCCCATTGCATAGAAGTCAGCTTTCACTATGGCCAAATCCTCCTCCTGGGGGAAAACGATGTAGCGTCACATGTGTTTAATCAGGGCAGACAACACTCAGGTCAGCACTATTGAGAACATTGGCTGTGACATTCCTGCTGCCAAGCCCACTGTCACTTGGAAATAACCAGTTGCCAGGAAATGGAGCACTGATAGAACTTGCACAAGAGGGGGGATGCCGGTGGGCTGACAGATAGCAGATATTAGGGCAGGCTCCAATTGGGCACACAGCTCTCTGATTGTCACCCTGTCAAGTCTATAGATGAGGATAATGTGCCTGTCCTCCATTGTTGTCCACCAGGGGTCTGTACACGGGGGATGTCTCTATTTCTTATTCATCTGCAGCGGTTGCAATCTATGGGGCAAAAGAGTGATCAGCTGGTCATTATCTGTACATTCCAACCACTACAGTTCAATGCATATTGTGATTGCAGCATTATTTTGTTGGACATGTTCAAATAGTGCATTTGTGTATTGTGACGCAGTTAGGATCCATGACGTGCCCCCCCATGAAATGGCATCCACCTGTCCTGTATGGAGGAACAGGTGTAAATGAGGTAATTCCACTGACGTTGTGCGCCGTTGCGGGAGGTGGCCGAGAACCGCCGTGCAACTCCTCATTGGTTATCATTGGGCCCTAAGATGTATGCCAGTGGTGATGGTACACACCGCCTCAGGCGTGACTGCCATTTTCTATCTGTTCCCTCACTTGATACCGGGCCTTCAACAGGAGAGGACCTACACCGAAAGTGCTGCTGTGACCTGTGTCTGGAACAGACCAGGGCTCGTGTTACTGGGGAAAGGGCCCCTGCCTTCACCTCGGCGGAGTTGGAGTGACTGGTGGATGGGGTCCTATCCCAGTACCGACTGCTGTATGGGCCTCCAGACCAACAGGTGAGTACGCCGTGAGTACGATGCATGGGGCGTGAATGCATGGAGTGCTGTGTGTGAAGGCCTCATGTAGGGGGGTTGGTGGATGGGCCCTGTGCTGAATGTATGATGGGCCATGTTGGTGCTAATGGGAATGGGAAGGGGCATGGTTGGCCATAAGTGTAACAGGCAGGATGGTTGGACTAATACCTTTCCCTGTGTCTATTTCCCTGCAGGTCAGCGCCCATCAAAAGAAGGGTATATGGTGTGCCATCTCTAAGGACGTGCGAACCCTGGGGGTCTACGGCAGGTGGAGTACCCACCAGAGATGCTGGGTACGGAAGACGGTGGAGGCCCAGATGGGGATGACACAGTTTTGTGCGGAGTTAGTCAGGATCAAGTTAGAGCTTGGACTGTGGCCTGTGACGATACGGGCCTTATGTACTTTGGACTGGGCATTGGCCCTTTCTGGACAATAGTTAATATATCTTTGTTCTCCAATTTGTATATATGGTGGCTTTTGACATGCAATACAATCTCAGTTCTGTCAACCTGTAGTTATTGTATTATTATCCTGCGTGTCCTGTGCCATTGGTTTTCCTCTGCAGCTGGTTGTGTGTATGGTGTGTTTGTGAATGGTGTGTGTTGTGTGTGTGTGTGTGTCACTCTCCTTTATCTCCCTCCCTCCCTTGTGTGCTAGGCAGCTGTACTCACCGTCGTCATCTTCGTCAGCGTTGGTGTTCTAGGTGGAGCATGGCATTGAAGAGCATCGGGAAGACTTGAAGTTCCAGGTACATGGCGACGTTGATCTTCTCTGTGTCTCTGTTGGTGAGTCTTTTGTCTTCTGTGATGTGTTTCCGACAGGCTTTTAATGGCGTTGGTACAGCCCCGGAAAATGTGGCGGTTTGCTGTGTCATGATATGGTGGGCGGTACCTTGTCTTCCGCCTGGCTGTTGATGGCTACCACCATGGTGCGTGGTGTCAACGCCCTGGCGGTTGGTGTGGTACATTGGCTGAAAATGGGTGTTCTCACCATCATGGTATTAATTTGGCGGTAATTACCTCCAGCTTGTTGGCGGGATTACCACCACTTTAACAGTCACCACTAATGTCATAATGACCACCTAAGTCCTTTTTGAGAAGGAAAAGTATCAGGGATCCAGCGAATCAACTCCACTCATCCAGCCCAGTGTCCTCTTCTCCAAGTACCCTTGTTTGGCAACTCCCAATTGAAGTGCACTCACCTGTACATTTGTATACTGTGTAGTACATGGACTGACGTGACTCCAACTCCCAACAAGCACTGGTTATGTAACTCCAAATACCAGAACAGTGCTTACTTGCTCAAATACATTTGTTATTGAACTCTCAAGTGGAATGTGCACACTATGGGGACAACATTGTTCAAGAGTGTGTACTAGAGTAGGTAACATGACTGCAACTCATTGCCCTGTATCTGTAACTACATACACAAGCACCATGTGCTCTTTTCTAAAGACCACTGTTTGTCAAATCCGAAAAATGAAGCTTACTCACCTCGGGGGAATAACACTTGTCAAGTATTGTGAAGTAGTGAGAGTGACAGGAGTGCAACTCACAGCAGGCACAGTTCCTCCAACTCCAAACACAAGACCAGTGTTCTCCCCTCAAACGACTCCTGTATTTCAACCCTATTGAGGCATACTCACCTAGGAGGATCCCATTTGTACAGTGTATGTAGCATATGGAGTTACATGACTGCCAATGCCAGGAGGCCCTGTTTCTAGAAAACAAAAGTCCAACACAGTGTTCTCTTGTCCAAGGGCCCCTGCATCTTAGCTCTCACTTGAAGTGTACTCACCTGGGAGGATATCATTTGTACAGTGTATGTAGTAAAGGGAGTTACCTGACTGCAACTCACAGGATGCTCACTTACTCTCAGTCCAAACACCCAAACACCAGTCTGGAGTCCTCTTCTCTAAAGACTCTTGTTTGGGAAATCACAAAAGAAGTGTACTCACTTCGGGAGATGACATTTCACAAGTGCATGAATTAGAGGCAGTGAAATGACTGCTAGGGCCAGGAGGCTCTTTATCCAACTCAAAATACAAGCCCAGTCTACACCTGTCCAAATACTCCTGTTTCTTAACTCACAATGAAAGTGTACTCACCTGGGAGGATCACATTTGTCTGGTGTTGGGAACTGGTTGGAGTAACCTGAATGTCAAGCCCAATGGGCCCTGTTTTGCTAACTCCAATCACCAGCCTGGAGTACACTAGCAGAACGGTGGTCACTTGTCCAAAAATCCTAGTTTGATCACTCTCACATCATGTTTACTCACCTCGAGGGACAAAGAGACAGATCATGCTCAACTCAGAGATGTGGCTGGCCACCTAGCTCTATCTTGAACTGCTAAGCCAAGATGACACTATTGGGGACAGGAAGGACAGCACACAGAGTGTGCAACATAAATGATCAAAAAGGCCTCATGATGTATCACCAGAATGGTATTGGCTGCAGACACATTCACAATGCACTAACCACATGATGACTCCAATCACATATGCAGCAAACTCTTGGGTCGGCCTTCATAACTTTCAACTAGGCCTCAAAATGGCCAAAGCCACAACCTAACTAGCCACTCTTTTGCCTGCACTGCTGGCAAGATGTACATCTATGCCCATCCTCCCAAGTGCGAATGAACTTCTGAATTCAGCAGCTGATGGACTTTAATGGAATTGGCATGCTTCACAAATGTCAGCTCAATAAATCATTAACATGGGTACCTGTCATAGTAGGATCACCGGCAAATCAACTATGTGCACCGGCTTTGCAAAATATCATTGTAGAGGCAGATGTCACAATACCACCAGTAACAATGTATCTTTCACAACAACAGGCCAAGCTGCCACTGGCCACACAGAGGCCACAGACAAGTCTGCCACTATCCCCCTGAATGAAGCCCTCAGTGATGACGACACCCCTGAATGTCTAGACGGGTAGGACGGTTCTGGCCCAACCTGGTCAGACCCCTACATTGAGTCTCACCGTGGCCACATCAAAACCTTCCAATCTGGTTCCTCAACCCCACATGCAGTTGTTCTCCCCCAGCCTGTGTCCCTAGGACAGTGTGGACCATCTCATTCCCTCCAGACACCCTGGACAATGATGGTCCCGAAATCAGCAGTAGGGGGCACCCTGTGGCAAGGACACAGGCCAGTGGGGGTAGGGTGCATGGAAAGGATGTTGTAAGCCACCAGGGTGAGGGCACTGGGGATGCTCATGGCCAGGACTCCATCACCCAAGTCTTGGGGATCTATCAGGAGTCCCATGGTGTGATGGGCTAGGTAATAACCAAAGAGATCAAGCAGCTGCAGAGGGACATCCACAGGATATGCTTCAATAGTGGGAGGTCACCAATACCAACTGGCCTCCCTAACAGGGGTGTTGAGGGACCTTAGCAGTACACTGATCCGGGATTGTTAGCAACACTCTACCCATTCCGTTGGCACAGCCGCACCAGGCCCTTCTGCATCGATGCCAGCCACTGGAAGGGAGGCCATTTCAGGGGAAGAACCCACCCCACACACCCCTGCCTTGGTAGCAGCAGCTCCCCCCATGCAAGCGGGATGGCCAGCTAAGAATTCAGGAGGTGCAGCTGACCAGACACTGACCACTACCAGCAAGTGACCTCTTACTGAAGGAACTCCTTTGTGTGCCACACATTGACTCTGTTGACTGTCCTTCAAGCACATTATTTTCCTATGGTAAGGGTAAACTGGATTTTTAACTTACAATGCTGTGGCGTCTACTACAATGATTCCATCCACTGTGACTGAATCCTTCACTATTCTGTTCCATCATGTCCCTTATTTTTATTCTGTGTACAAATTCACAATAAATACCACCTATCACAACGTTTGAGTCTGCTTGCTTCTGTTTCAATTGTTTCTCTTTAGAGATGTGAAACCATGTGAGGCAAACGACGAAGACACAAGATACTAGTGCAAGGAGGGATGTGTTACAGGTACAGTGTCCTGCTAAGGATTACAACCAACACTCACAAACATATTGCTATAAGTGTCTGGTCACATACAACATTTTATTTCACTGTACAGCACATAGGCTGTTGGAATGTCTGGACTGTCATAGCAAAGAATGGCTGACTCATATTGTGTCACAATAGATATACACAGGTATAGTCCCACAGACCACAGAAGGAAGAGCCTTGTCAGACATTGCCCTGTAGAATAGGCAAACAGAGAAGTGAAAGGTGTCACCAGCTTGAGCTTTATCTAATACCAAAACCAAGTAATCCAACATCACATACCTCAAGAAACAGAAACAAGAAACAGACAGAGTGCAGAACAACAGTACATGCTAACAGGTCCATCATAATCCAATGTCCATGTGGTGGAATGATACAAACAGATGGCAGTGTTGTGGCACAGCCACTGTTGCCTGCAATGATTAAACATACCTACAGCTACATACAGGTCATACAAGAAGAGTGTTTAGTTAATGTGAAGTGTGAATGACTGGCTTGCACTTGCTGACAACAGATTTCATGGCCACATAGCCACACATATGAAGCAATGTGCCCACCACAGCACACTAAACAAGTACAATGTGCACTTCAGTCCTTCCACCCACACACTGCCCAAGCCAGCTAGGAACAGGTCTCATACACCCCAAATCTGTGAGCCACATTACCCGGTATAATCCATGTCCACTTCCTATGTCGGAACAACATCAGATACCTGCCAGTGTCACAACTCTGAAATACCCACATTAGGATGTCACGGTAAAGGTACCTTTACAAAGACAAAACAAGGAGCATGAAGTTACATTGTAATGAGACTGACACAAACAAAGCAACTATATCAAGGTGGGGATATGTCAGAGGCTAACTCTTCAAGCATCCTTTGGCTGAATGTTGTGAGCATTAGCTCCCCAGTCTTATGCCAAAACGCTCTACTCCACACATTTTGAAAACTACAGCCCTTAGTACAGTCACCGTCATTACATCACTTTTACTTGTGAAAACTAGTCATTGATGAGATCTTCCCGCAAGTCAGCGCCTTCCTTTTCACCACTGACATCCTCACTTGCCATTTCAGGAGACGCATCCGGTAGCACTGTAGGTTGCCCCTCCTCTGGGATCTATGGCATGTTCCTCCTCAGGGAAATGTGAAGCAAGATAATGATCTTACACACTTTCCAGGGTGAGTAGAGGAGGGTTCCACCAGTCCGGGCCAGACACCTAAATCTAGCCTACATGAGTCCAAAAGCCCACTTCACTACCCACCTTGTTCTTACATGACTCATTGAAGCAGACTTCCCCTGGTGTTGGAGAATTCCTCTGAGGCGTCAACAACCAAGGATGGTTTGGATATGCTGAGTCTCCTGTTAATGAATGGGACATATGTGAAACAATGAGTCCCTCTTATCAGAAAATCCTCACCAAACATTGCACATACACAAACAGGGCAGATGTGACATACCAACCAGCCCGGCCCACTCTGAGTTCAGTTGGACATCAGCTGGTGGATTTTGCTGTTCTTCGTAATGAAGGCATCAGGGACTGAACCCGGAAAACGGGCACAGGCATGTGAAATGTATAGGTCCACCAAACATACAGCCTGGATGTTGATGGAGTAGAAGTTCTTTTGGTTGTGATATACTTGTTCATTGGCATGAGGTGGGACCAAGCCAACATGTGTGCCCTCAATAGCCCCCACCACATGTGGGATGCATGCAAAAACATAAATGTGAGCCTTCACATGGCTAAATCCCCACACCAGTGAAACTGGATGTAGCTGTCCAGGTGTTTCAACACCAGACTGAACATAAGTTGAGAGATACACCGGTTTGGCCACTCTATGTTGGAAGGACCCTGTGGCTAGGAAATGCAACACTGATATGATTTGGACAATAGGTGGTATGCTGTTTAGATTTCTAACAGCTGGCATCAGATCTGGCTCCAACTGATGACATTGATGGCCTGATGTTCTGGCAGTGGATGGCAGACCAGTGGTTGTCGCATCCTTCCTCTCCTTTGGTACTGACACGTGACAGGAAATTAGTTCTTACATTAGTCATTGTGTCCACAGAAACAAACATGGTGCATGTCAAGGTTAACATGTGACAACACTATTTAGAAGGGATGGACATGGAAAACAGTACACATGTCTGTGTGGCATCAATGGGAGAGTCAATGTGCATGTATTGGTGGCCAGTGCCACATGTTGAGTTCATTCACACTGTGGTGTTTGTTCTCATTGTGTTCCCTGATCCACCTTGTGCTGGATGCATATAAGTGGGTGAGGTGACATTACAGCCATCCACTGACATCTTGTTCCTCACGAATGTTGGATATGTGAGACAACATGTATATGCACGAGAGCATGAGCTGAGTATACATCTTGTATGTGTCAGTTGTGAGTAATGTGAGCTATGAGTATATTGCCACAGAGATTTCTTCGCACATTTGTCTTTGCTAGACTATTGTTGGCAAGGTATGTCATCACTCTCCAAGGTGCTACACAAACCACATGCCAATTTGCTATTGGCTACATGATTTACTGTTATGCAAGGAAGTGATGGGAATGTAGTGTCATGATGTAGGGTCTACTGCTCAGCCTTCAGAGACCAGGGCCTACAACATGTATCTCCCAGTATGGTTCATAGTCTAGGGTGGGGTGAAGTCACTGTGACTATGCACCTGTGGCACCGTGCCTACTCACTAAACACCAGCAGATCCTATCATGTGACCAATATGAGTCTCTGTTGTAGTATGCTGCCCAGAATGACTCATTCCCTTGATCAGATTTGGAAAGGGTATGGGGTGGCTTACTCATCTGTGACAGATGTGCACTTAGCATCATTGTCAATGTGTGTCTCTGACTACTGGCAGGTCCTTTACTCCCACAGCCCTGTTGTCACCTTAATACAGGTCATATTTGTCCTTTGCAGGCTCATTGCATAACTGGCATTTCCACAGTGCAGACAGTGTGTTGATTCCTGGGAGACATGATATGTCACGCATTAACTTGGTCACTTAGTAGAAGCTGGTCAATGCATGCCTTTGTTTATTGGATGCCAAATCTGTAGGATGGACACATATGTCCAAAAGCATGATCTGTGGTACAGATACATAATACAGAACCCCACCCCCTGAAGGGCCATGCGTCTGCATTTGTTATTGCAAATGTCCACACATGGACAGGCACCCACCATGCCAGTCCTCTCATTGTTACCCATGTGTGAAGTTTGAGTTTGTACAGTAGCCTGTAGGGACTGTATGTAGAGATCATTCTCACAGAGTGTGCATGTGTTGATCCTTTCATGCCTAAGAAGTCTACCTTGCAGAAGCCACAGAGGTTTGAGGTTTCTCATAGTGGCTCATATCTCAGTCATGTCGCTAAGGCACATTCCACAAGATGTCAGTAAACCTGCCTAGTGATTGTATGCCCTGAACATCATGGTGAGTCAGTCTGCAGATTGGGATGTGTATGTCTGTTATTATGTCCCTGAACATATTGACTTGTATGCATCACACTTGAGGAGTATTGACAAAATGGGAAACCTCTAGCTTGATGTTACTGATATGTATGTGACTGAACCACTTGTGACGAAACTTGTGATCATGATCTCTTGATTTGTGTTTTGCATCCATGCAGGTCAACACCCATCAAAAGAAAGGGACATGGAGAGCTATCACCAAGAAGGCGCCGACCCTGGGGGTCCAGAGCCTGCAAAGCACTCACTGCAAACAAAGGTGGGAGAACCTGAGATGCTGGGCTGGAAACATTGTGGAGGCCCAGCTGGGGCTGTCCTCCCAATATCGGTGGGATGCCCATCGGACCATGACCCCCTAATAGCCCACATTCCGGCAGTGGCCTATCAGGAGCTTGATAGTCTTTTGAGGGCAACACAGCAGCCACAAGGAGGTGATTACTGGGCACAATTCAGCCTGACCCATTGCCAAGTAATTGAGTGAGGTTCTGACACTGATCCCCCTGACTATTAGGGATGAGCCAAGTGTCACACAGTAGAGGAGAGATTGACATGTGATGTGTTTTGAACTGATGGGCCTTGCTCATTGGACCAGGGACTTAGGACAAAACTGGGTGGAATCCTCCCACCTCTTGCTCTGAAAGGACCACATATGGCTGTGTGCAGTTATCAATCATATACTGTTTTTTGTTGCAGTATCTGTATTTTCTGTGCAACAAATCACTTCTCCTCAGTGTTCTAGGCCAAAGGTAAGTAGGTGATGGATCACTGTTCTCAGCCACGTGTCTGTATAAATGTGTATGTTGGCATCTGCCACTCAGAAGCTTGTTTTTTGCAGTATATGATGTTTGCAGGTGGCACCTCCCTGCGCCTGAATGTATACCAAGGTTGATCCATAACGATCGCCCACAGAAGAGCCGTGGTTCCACATCATAACGCAAGTTATATACCCCACACTCAACACGCACATCTCCTCTGCTCTAGATCTTCCCCCACGCAGCGCATAAGCGCCAGTTTCACAAGAGTATATACCTGATATAGTGGAAAAGTGCCCATATTCACATCTTGGCGAGCGACTGTTTAGGAACCAATTCTGTACTCCTCATTTAATGCGCGATAATGACCTCAGTTAAGTTGTTAAGTTAATGTGTTAAACTGTGTATCAGCAACGTTACTGATTTATTATACCTATATAATGTGACTAGTAAATGTTGGAAACAGAATTAAAGCAAAAATGTAATAAAAATATTAAAAAAAAAAAAAAATGATGTTTGCAGGTGAATCACTGCAGTCTGTGATGTGAAGGTGCCCAACAGACACGTGACAGGGCTTACATTGTTCTTTGTGTGCAGCTATAGATCACTTTCCCTTGGTAAGTGGGGAATGTCAATTGACATGAAATACATGCCATCACTGGTGCCAACATTCCTTGTGCCTACATATCAAAATGTGTCCCTTTCTCTTTAGAAAACATTTGTTAGTTGCAGTTTCATGCATGGTCTGCATGTGTTGATGAAATTATGTCTGTATTTCCTCACATATATGTGCGTGGCAAACTGTGTGTGGAATAGTACATTTACAATGGGGCTACATTTCATGTTGTGACACATACTGGAGTGTGTCACCATTGTTTATTGGCTGACACATTCCCTTGTGCGTCATAGCATGTTATTTGGCATGTACGACTACAGTAGCAATAAGGAACATGACAGGTAAACCTAGAGTTTAAAGCCACAATGTGTATTCCCATGAGCTTGATGTGGCATCTGGTGGACAAATGCACTGGTGTAAAGACTAAGGTTTGTGCCCTGACTATTGACATGCATCATGGAGTGCCTTGCAGTTATGTTTTATACACATATCTTTGGGTACAGGCATTCATCCACAGACAGACATCTCTGTTTGCATGAACATGATGGGGACGTGATGTAGCTTCCCATTGGGCAACATGTTGTGGCCTTCTACAAGTCCTTGCAACTTCTATGTCTCTCCAACATGCAAAGAACTAATGGCTTCTACTGATGCACTCAGAGTATGTCATTCAAGGGATACAGTCATTAGGGGTTATTAGTCTGGGGCTTGTTCATTCATTGTGTGGTGTATTTTGGAGACATCTATCCCTTACATATTGGACATGATGTCTATAGTGGTTATTTCCATGCCACATTTGTGGCCCATTTGTAAAACACTGATACTACCTCCTTGACTCTATTGGGACAAATACCACTTGATGAAGTGTAAATTATTGATGTGATGCCAGTGTGACATGGGTATTTCCATGTCACCTTCTCCAAGCTATTGTACTTTTTCCATCAACCTGGGTTGATTTTGGAGCATAATTGCTTATAGTAGGGTCATTATGTCTATGTAAATGCAATGGTGGTGTAATAACATTATGTGGTGTTTGTTATGGTGAGTATTACATCTTGTGTTGTACAGTGTGAGCATGTATGGTGTTAGACTTGTACTGAGAGATGGAGTGAGTTCAGTTGTGCTAGCTTTGTTTGCATTTGGCTGTGCATGTGTCTGTTGAAGTTTGTGTCCCTTGCAGTTGGTTCCTGTAGAGGTATGCCTCATTTGGAGCTGTATGTGCTTTGTTGACTTGCACTTTCACATTTCGCAGATGGGCATGACATTTGTGTCTAGTACTGTTTGTCCCTAGGACACATGTAGTGCCATTTAATGTACACATGTTGCTCTATGGGCAGTTGCAAGGTGATATGTGTCCCATGCAGCCTCCTTCCCTGAGAGTTCCTGGTTCCCCTATCCCAGTTATGCAAGTATTGTGTGCATAGTGCCCCTTTGCCTTTTTGTCTCTCTGTGTTTTGTGCATACTATTGTACTTCCATTGTGCTGTGATTGCAGGGCCGTTTCATGGTGGTGTGGTTTGTGTTCCATGCCACACTGATAATATGTGTGTTGTATGTGACAACAGTCCCTGGCTTGTGTGGAATGGGAGTGGGTGAGCTGTATTTTTATGTGTGATGTTTGTGTGTCATTGGTGATGTTTGTGTGTCATTGGTGATGTGTGGGTGAATGTTGTGTAGCCTTCACTGTCCCTGTGCCAGATATTGAGATGGGGCCACTCACCTGAAAAGCAGGATGTCTGCAGGGGCGATGGTATGCCCCCTGACCTCCTGGAACACCTCTCTGCACTTCATGGTGGACACAGAAACCCCAAAAGGAAAGGGGGAATGGAAGAGAATGAGACAAAACACTGCCACGTCTTGCCGGTCCAGCCAGGCACCCTGTATCTTTGGGGGGTCAGGTCGTTGTTGACAGAGTGATAGTAGAGTTAGTGCACTCAACTTCCTTGAAACTGAATCTCTCTTTCTGATATGGGCATGGGAGCAGTAGAAGAACACCGGGATGCTCCAGCAATTTTCTTAGATAACAATAACTGTTGGCACAATTACTAACACTGCATTAACAAAAACCCAAACTGAGTACCATAACAATGAGTACTGCGACACTAGGGCTGGCTTCACAGAGATTCACTGTTGCACACTACAACTAGAACTGCGGTTGCACTTATCATCACAAGAAAGACAAACAAGGGCAATAATTATAGCACATATAACTTTCCTGCATGCATAGGGTAAGCTAAAAGGAACAAAAACAATCCAAGAAATACAAATGTCCACTCTGGGTTCAAACAGTTAGGGTGTCACGGTTTGGTTTGGTTTCACTCTGTGTGTGAAAAACCCTTCAAAAAGCAAATTCCTCAAACCTGAAACACAGGCATGAATGACACAATTTAAATCCAAGAGCTATGCTATTAGAGAAAGAAAAGTCATGTAAATGCTCTTTTAAAATTGCACTGTCACTTTTTGTAGTACTTGAGCTCAAACAGATTTCCTGAAGCACATTTAGGCAAGTAACTACAATAATAATGTAGAATGTTCAGAAATGCATTTGTCTCTTCAAAATAAGCACTCTGCAAAAATACGAAGTCTGAAATACACCAGTTGTTCTAGGAAAGTGCGGCACTCAAAGAACAAATTCCCCTGAGAATGCTAGTCACTTAGCAGCAGTCTTTTCCGGAGTGCTGGAGGAATGCCTGGTGTCTGCTGGTATGGGAACGAAGAAAAGAATTGCCTCACAAATCCTGAATATGAGGCTGACAGCAGGGGCTGGACTGTCAAATCAGACGCTGAGATCAGGAAGCAAAACAGAGCCAAGCAGGGAGGCTTGCTTCACCCTGCGATTTATTGCCAATCAGGAAAGCAGCTGAGTTTCCACATGTGCATGAGTCACAACACCCAATTAGAAGCACATGTCTACACCACACCCAATTAGAAGCATTGATAAAACCAATTGTGTAACACAACACATTGGCCCTTATTACAACCCTGGCAGTAAATCCCGCTTACCGCTGTGCTGACGGCTGCCAACATACCGTGGCCGTGGCGGAAATCCACTATAGGTATTACGATCTACACCTCGTAATCCACCACAATACAGACACCCACACAAGTCTACCACACCAAAGGTCAGTAATAAAATGGCGATAGCAAAACCTACACGTTACGCCAAAAGGAATACGCCCACGCTATCACGACCCACGAATCAATGCGGCGGTCATTCAACCGCGGTAAACCATTGGCAGTACACACCTCCGCGCTCAAAATACCCACACATTTACAAAACACAACCACATTGGACAGTTCAAAATACACACACCTGATACACATACACACACCATACCCACACACCCACACCACTATAAAACACCCACCCACATTACCCACAACCCCTTACAACTACTTTTTTGGAAGAAACCCCCACAGAAGAGGCCCACAGTGATGACAGCAGCTCTGCACGCCTGCATCAAGATGACCAACCCGGCCCATCAGGGACCTCTGGACAGTCGGTTCCCCTGCCACAGTCCCGAACCACCACAGAACCTCCCCCCTCAGGAAACACCACCACAGCACCCACCCAGCGGGCCCATGCCACTGTCCCCAGGACACGTCAATCAGCAGTGTGTCCACCACTACAGGGACCCCAGACAAACCCACTAACCTAAGACAATCAGGGAACTGGGGTCATTGGCAGTGGGCACACGGTTCAGGGGACAGAGGCACAGGACAACAGGGAAACTGGGAGGACTGCTGTGCGACAGGGGGAGGACAGGCCCAGGGAACCCACTCTCCACGAGGCACTCTCGAACATCATGGGAGAATACCACCATTCCCAGGCGACCATGGGCACGGTACTGGCCAAGTTTCAGGAGACCCAGCGGCTGCAGGAGGAACAGTACCCGGGGATCAGGGAGGACTTGAAGTCCATTAACACCACCCTGGTCACCATTGCAGGGGTGCTGGCAGACATGGCCAACACCATGAGGGAGACAGTGGCACAACACCGGGCCCCTGACACTAGCCCGAACGATGAGCAGCCCTCCACGTCCACCGGTGCTAGTTGACAGGAGGTCCCACCACAGGACCAAAAGGCCACCAGCACCCCACCCCCTGCAGAAGGAAAACCACCCCACAAACGGTCGCTGCGATCCCGGCACAAGACAGAGAACATTGCCAAGACCCCCGATAGGAAATAAGACTCTCCTGATTGTCACCCCTCTGTCCCACTGTCTCATCCTGTCCTAATTGAACTGCCATTACTCCACTTCCTATGCCCTTACTCCACTTCCTATGCCCCCTTGGAGAATGCACCTTTGATACCAATAGACTGGAATCTACCATGGACATTCCTCCACCATCACCCGAGCCCATTGAACATACCCCTCCACTAATTAGCACTTAAATAAACACCCTTCAATCACAAAACAATCTGGAGTCAGTCTGTACTTTCACAAATGTGTTATAACCGCCTCTCTGACAATTATCAATGGCAATGTTCATTTGCACATACCAAAGTATGACAGTTGTTGGGCAGCAGTAAACATAGCAGAAGGCAGAATGTGGTACACAGATCGGTGAAAAGGAAAGCCAAAGTGAAATGTCAGGGTCCATACACAGAGGTAAAAAGGCAGATCAATGCAATGTCTGATATGAGAGGAGCAGCGCTAGTCTCTTACCTGTGTCTCACTGGAAGTATTGCATGATGATGTTATTTCGGTTGTCTATATCTTCTTCTTCTGCCTCCTCTCCTTCACTGTCCACAGGCTCCACAGCTGCCACAAGACCAACATCAGGCCCACCCTCCTGCAGAAAAGGCACCTGGCGTTGCAAAGCCAGGTTGAGCAACATACAGGATGCAACGATTATCTGGCACACCTTCTTCAGTGAGTAGTATAGGGAGCCACCTGTCAGATGGAGGCACCGAAACCTGCCCTTCAGGACGCCGAAAGTCCGCTCTATAATCCTCCTTGTTCGCCCATGCGCCTCATTGTAGCATTCCTCTACCCTTGTCCTGGGATTTCTTACTGGGGTCAGTTGCCATGACAGGATGGGGTAACCAGAGTCAACTGCAAATATTGAGGGGCATCTGTTAGACATACACAAACCCTTAGGGACTACCCCATAACCAGACAAACTGTGTCTGGACCTTGGCCTCACCTATTAGCCACACACGGTGCCTATTGAGTTGGCCCATCACA
Organism: Pleurodeles waltl; assembly: GCF_031143425.1. NCBI lineage: Eukaryota > Metazoa > Chordata > Amphibia > Caudata > Salamandridae > Pleurodeles > Pleurodeles waltl. The sequence goes on along the minus strand of NC_090437.1, from coordinate 603,606,395 downwards.
TAAGGGATGCTGCTATTCCTCAAAATGTAAGCGTCATGCACTGAGCCAGGATACTTGGCATTCACTTGGGAGATGTACTGGTCTGCCAAACACACCATCTGCACATTCATGGAATGGTAGCTTTTGCGGTTTCTGTACACCTGTTCATCCCTGCGGGGTGGGACAAATGCCACATGACTTCCATCAATGGCACCAATGATGTTGGGGATATGTCCCAGGGCATAGAAGTCACCTTTCACTGTGGCCAAATCCTCCACCTGGGGGAAAACGATGTAGCTGCGCATGTGTTTCAGTGGGGCAGACAACACTCTGGACAACACATTAGAGAACATTGGCTGAGACATCCCTGATGCCATGGCCACTGTTGTTTGAAAGGAACCACTGGCCAGGAAATGAAGCACTGACAGGACCTGCACTAGAGGGGGGATTCCTGTGGGATGGCGTATAGCTGACATCAGGTCTGGTTCCAACTGGGCACACAGTTCATGGATTGTGGCATGATCAAGTCTGTAGGTGATAATGATGTGTCTGTCTTCCATTGTCGACAGGTCCACCAGGGGTCTGTACACCGGAGGATGATGCCATCTCATCATCTGCCCCAGCGGATGTGCTCTATGGAGGAGAAGAGTGAGCAGAGGGTCATATACCACATAGGTAGCACAAGTGTGTTTTGCACTATTGTGATTAAATCGGTGTGTGGCACTGTCTGTCCGTATTCCTGCACAAAAGTGATGTGACGCAGTTAGGTGCCCTGCCATGTGCCCCCCTGAAATGGTGGCTGCCTGACCTGTAAGGATGGACAATGGGAACTGAGGAAACTGCGCTGGCGTTGTGCAGCATCGCGGTAGGCGGACGAAGACCGCGGCTCAATTCAGCATTGGTTATCATAGTGCCCCCTGGGTTCCAGGAGCCAATGACGATGTACGCCGGCAGTGACGGTACGCACCGCCCCGGACGTGACCGCCATTTTCTAACTCTTCACTCACTTGATACCTGACCTTCAACAGGAGAGGACCTACACTGCAAGTGCTGCTGTGACCTGAGTCTGGAAGCGACAATGGCTATAGTGTCTGGGGAAATGCTCCCTGCCTTCACCGCAAAGGAGTTGGACAACCTGGTGGATGAGGTCCTCCCTCAGTACACGCTACTCTATGGTCCTCCAGACAAACAGGTGAGTACACTGTGTGCATGGTGGATGTGACATTAATGTATGGAGTGGCGTGGATGGAAGATAAATGGGGGTGGGGGCGGTTGTGGCCTGCATGTGAGGATGGTCAGTGTATGTGTTTCAGGGCATGGTTGGGGAGTTGTGGCCAATGAGTAAGAATAACCGGACAGGGAGTAAAAACCATTCTTACTTTACCTTTCCTGTAGGTCAGCGCCCACCAGAAGAAGGGTATTTGGCGTGCCATCGCCAAGGAAGTGCGGACCCTGGGGGTCTATCATAGACGGAGCACCCACTGCCGCAAGAGATGGGAGGGCCTCTGCCGCTGGAGCAAGAAGACTGCAGAGGCCCAGCTGGTGATGGCCTCCCAACGTCATGGAAGGGTGCCCGTCGCACCATGACCCCCCTGATGTACTGGATCCTGGCAGTAGCATATCCGGAGTTGGATGGTCACTGAGGGCATCACAGCAGCCACAATTGGGTGAGACAGTCTCATTCAACTGACTCTGTGCTCTTTACGAGGTGTCTGGGTGGGGGAAGTGAGATGTGGGTTCCCCTATGCCAGGGCGAACTTGGTAGGTAGGCTCTGTGGCACTCCAGCCCCAATAGTGGTAGTGGCCATCTACATCTAGTCAGCCTCCTGTGGGTTCCAGGTGTGCAGCAAATGGGCTTAGGCATAGTCCCTCATGGGCAGGTTATTTTTCTAAGAACTGTTAGTGCATGGCCTAGTGCATAGGGCTGCTCCCTGTGTGTTGTGTCCGCCAACAGTGGTGTTGTTGCTGGCATTGACCATGTGTCTCCTCTGTCTGTCCCCCCTTTTTGTTTTGTCCCCCTGTCCTAGTAAGCACTAGCATCATCTGGTGGAGGAGCAGTGGCACGGAGCAGGAGGGAGCTGCAACCCACATGGCCCAGGAGGGTGAATGTACAGAGTCTGAAGGCACCAGTGGGACGGAGGGCAAGGGGAGCTCCACAACAGGGACAGGAGGGGACACCAGCGACAGCGACTCCTCTGATGGGAGCTTCCTTGTGGTGGCGGGCACCTCTGTGCCCACCGCAACAACAGGTACAGCCGCCACCCCCCCTACCAGCACCGCCCTCCCAGCAGCCCCTCAGCTTGGTTCCCGTGCCCGCTCACCCAGGAGGGTGGGCATCTCCTTCACCCCAGGCACCTCAGGCAATGCCCCAGTCAGCCCTGCTGCCCTCAGTGAGGAGGCTTTTACCTCCTGAGATGCCTCACTGTTGGGCATTCAACCATTTTGAATGCCATCCAGGGTGTCGAGAGGCATTTGCAACAAACAAATGCATACCTGGAGGGCATTCACTCTGGCGTGGTGGCCCAACAGAGAGCAATACAGGCTCTGGCCTCAGCACTGATGACAGCCATTGTCCCTGTGTTCAGCCTCCCCCTCCAACTTCCATTACCCCGACCCAATCCCCTCTACCTCAGCCTATCCCAAGCACACCATCAGACCAGCATGCACACACATCAACACACAAAAGTGGCTCAGGCAAACATAAGCACCACACATCCCACAGGCACTCACACAAGCACCATACCCATGCAGACACACCAACATCCACTGCCTCCACTGTGTCCCCCTCCTCCACGTCCTCCACCTCCCTCTCATTACCAGCATGCTGATCACCACACACTGCTCACATGCAATCACCACCCCCACTACCATGCACACGTCCCCTGTGTCCTCTCCCAGTGTGTCTGTGAGCTCTCCTCCCAAAGTACACAAACGCAGGCACACACCCACTCAACAGCCATCCACCTCACAACAGCCTCCAGCCCATGCACCTTCACCCAAACTCAGCAGACGTACACCTCCTACAACAACTACCTCTTCCTCAACTCCGAAACCCCCTCTATCTTCCCGCCCCATTGTGTCTAAAAAATGTTTCCTAGCTGCCATTGACCTCTTCCCTACACCTCCTCCCTCCGTCCTTCCCCTAGGGCCTGGATGTCCAGATCCCAGCCCAGCACCTCAGCCACAAAATCCTCGTCCAGTGTGGTCCCTGCAAGTCCGGGAACATTGACGGCAGCACCCATCAGGGCTGCCAGTGTGCCACCTAGTGAGGCCAAGGACCACCCTATTCCGCCACCTGCCAAGGTAAAGAAGGGGCCCGCATGCCGAAGAGAAAAGCTGCACCAACAGCCCAGCAAGGCCTCTTCCAGGACCAATCAGGACAGTGGCAAGGTCCCAGCAGCGACTTCCAAGGTGGGGAAAGGACATAAGGGCAAAGGGAAGTCAGCTCAGGGCACGGAGCCTCTGGGTGAGGGACTGGTGTCACCCCTTCTGCAAGACAGACCAGCAACCTGTACGGCGGTGGGCACCGCCGCAAACAACCGCCACCTGCACTGCCTCCTGCATCGCAACCTGCACGTCTGCTGCCTCTACTACAGTCACCAGCATCATCCCCAGTGGGCACCCTTCTGAGACTTTAGGAGACGGCCTGGTGTCGCCCTCCACAAGTGCAGACACCTGCACCACCGGCAGCATCTCCGCCACAGACACCGCCGCAGCCACCGCCACCTGCCCGCGACGTGCCCAGCCAGTGCCACTACAGCAGACATCAGCAGCATCCCCAGTGGGTAGCCGCCCAAGGCTGCTGGAGATGTCCTGGACCCTGCACACACTACATGAGGCACCACAACCAGCACTGGCACTACCAGCAGTTGACAGGCTAAGTTGCCGCAGGGTGGAGTCTGTCTCTGCCTCCATGGAGTATCATGCTACCTGTTCCCTGAAAATCTCATGGCTCAGACACCCAGGTGAGGGAATGGGAACTGCCAGGCCCCAGGTGCAGAATCACTGGGCACCAATCCCCCTCCAGAACCAGTGGAGAACAGCATCCACAACCTCAGTCCTTGGCAGGATGAAGCACTCTGGGCACAAAGCCCCTCCAGAACCAGTAGAAAACAGCATCCACAACCTCAGATCTTGGCATAATGAAGCACTCTGGGCACCAAGCCCCCTCCAGAACCAGTGGAGAACAGCATTCACAACCTCAGTCCTTGGCAGGATGAAGCACCCTGGCACAAAGCCCCCTCCAGAACCAGTGGAAAAAGGCATCCACTAACCCAGTCATTGGAAGGATGAAGCACTCTGGGCACTAAGCCCCCTTCAGAAACAGTGGAGAAGCCACCCACTTGTGAGACTGTGGCCTTTCACTCCCCAGGACCAAGCAGTGGGCAAACCACCCACTTGAGAGACTGTGGCCTTGCACTCCCCAGGACCAAGCAGTGGGCAAATCACCCACTTGAGAGACTGTGGCCTTGCACTCCCCAGGACCAAGCAGTGGGCAAACCACCCACTTGAGAGACTGTGGCCTTGCACTCCCCAGGAGCAAACAGCGGGCAAACCACCCACTTGAGAGACTGTGGCTTTGCACTCCCCAGGAGCAAGCAGTGAGCATGGAGCCCCCTCGAGGAGCAGTGGCGTTGTCCCATCATCCGGCTGAGGTGCCCCCTTTCCCCTTCCCCCTGAGGTGCCTGTGTTTTTTTTCGACCTGATGCCCCTGCAGTGTTCTCTCCGTTTGTGGCAGGTGTCATGTGTGGGCTTCACCCATGCTTTTTGGGACCACTGGTCCACTGACATTTAATGGAACAGTATATGGACCTGTGTACTTACTGTAAATATTTGTATATACTGATCATTTCAAGTTATCTTGCCCCATCTGAATATTCAATTATTACACTTGTTACAATCATTTCATTTGGTCCTTGTGTTCTTCCAGGGGGTTACAGGGTGTACATGTAATGTTGCTGCATGTGTTTGTATGTATGGTGTTGTGGGTGAGGGTGGGGGTGGGGCTGTGGCCTGTTGCATGTGTGTGTCAGTCTCTCCCCCCCCCATGTACTAGGTGCAGTACTCACTGTGGTCGTCGCCGCCATCTTTGATGTTCCTGGTAGATGAGGAGGTAGACCAACATGGGCAGGACCTCTAACTCGGGCTCCATGGCGTCCTGGTTCCTCGGATGTCGTGAGGTGAGTGGTTTCCGTTCCAAAGACCGTTTCCACAGTGCTTTTGATGGCATTGGTACCGCCCCGGAAAAGCTGGCGGATTGGTGCCTTGTAATAGTGCGGATGGTACATTGTCTTCTGTTTGTCTCTTGGCGGTTACCGCCACAGTGTTTGTTGCTACCGCCGTGGCGGTCGGAATGTTAAAGTGGCTGTCTGTGTTGGCGGTTTCCGCTATGGTCGTGATTCCATTTTTTTTACAGCCGGCCTGTTGGCGGTATTACCGCCTCTTTATCACCGACCGCCAGGGTTGTAATGAGGGCCATTATGTTTACTTAGAAACATGAAGGTTTGACCAAGAACAGAGATATGATTTAACCCTAATCCCTGGGGATGCTGACAGATAACGCAGGAAGCACCTTGGGGATTCCTGACACCAGAGATGTGTGGCCCTGTGTTTTTGTGTACTGATGTGGTGCAGTGTGAGTGAGCTGCCCAAAGGGGGCCTATTGTTACTTTGAATGTGTCCATCTTGATATGCGTTTTGGACTATGTACAAGATGTGACATGTATTTGGTGCCCATGGCGTGCCCCCCATATGATGTGAACGACGGTGCTACAATCTGTTTTAAAGATGTATGATACAGGTTGGTGTATGTACTTGCGCTTGGCACTGTCCCCCGCAGCATTGGTTTCGTGAACCTTTAAGGATCAGCAGCAGCAGCAGTACATGTGCTATGGGCTGCATGGTGGCAACAGGCATGTGAGGCTGCCTTCAGGTGAGTGTCTCCCTTCATACTATTCATTTCTGCCTTCTCAGATATGGTGGTTGGACCACCATGGATACAGTGGCGGTGTGCAACCTCGTAATATATCTGGCGGAAAGACAGGCTCTGCCGGCCTGCTGGTGCAGCCTTGTGACTGTGGTGGTCTGTGCTGCCTAGCTGTCCCAGCAAAAACGCAGTGTTCTTTGCTCCATAGGCCCGCTTGACTCATAATACTGCAGTACGACTGCCAACCCGACAGCGTTCAGACTGCCACCGCCACCATGGCAGTCGAGGGACAGCCAAACTCGTAATGAGGCCTTAAGCTGTAATTGAATTAATCCTCTCCTGCTTTGTTTCTTAACACCATGCCCTGTGAGTTTCAGGTTAACTAAACTGTCCTTGACTTTATTACAAACAAGAAGAGGTAAAGGGGAGGAGGGTCTTTATGGAAAAGGTTGAGGGTTCGATTAGTATTGTCTGTGAATCACATGTAATGAATCAAAGTGAGGATGAACTTGTTGTAATGCAACTTATGTTGCACTGGGTTCTGCCCCAGCAATATGCCTGGATGTTTTGCTTTTTTGATCACCATTTTTTAAATTTTTGCTGTGGGTGACCCTCACTACGGTGTCTCATCCATGGTAATTACATAGTAAACGGACTGCCTACCTTTATCGCCAGTGTCCACCTTTTACGATGAGGCCGATGTGATGCAGCAAGGGTAAGGGGCACTTGGCTGGTTACACATGAACATGTGCACATGTGTGTGAGCTGCATGCGTGAGACTACTGTCATACGTAGCCTGGTAACAGCACACAGGTAGCTTGGTGTAACAGAGACTCTGCAGGGGTAGGTATTCACCTGGCATCAGCCTCATGAGGGTAGTGTACATTATTAGAGAACCTCAGTGTGCTTTAGCGTTTTAACTATAGTGACACCCCATTGTAGACATAGGGAGGGAACTGCCTTAGAGTGTAGTTTCCCTTTTCCTTGGCCTACAGTTACCATTGACGTCTTGAATTAGAGTGTAACCTGTGTGAGAAAATCAAATATGCAACTTCCAAAATGATAACAGTACATGCTCTGGGTCATTCAGCGTTTTTATGTTTTCCTAGCTCATGATCAGAGGCTAGGCCTATTGTCACCCTGCTGTGTCCCGTAATTACCTTTTCTCCAAGAGCAGGAGCAAAGGCCATCGCTACACAAAAAGAGCAATTAGCACTACTTCTCCTTGCTCTTGAGGAGGAAATGGGGTGGGGCAGAATGCTATGTATCAATCACCCAGATGTCACAAAGCACCAGGGATGAGCCTGATCTTGTCCACTGAACAAAGGAGAGTGCCCAGACAACTGGGGCCAAACCACTAGGGGCTGCCTTTGAAATTCTAGCATGTAAGTCCCTGCCAGTGAAGTCAGCAAGGAGTGGACCTGAGACCCCAGGAGCTGCTGTGACCAGCTACTCCTTGATGACACCATTTTGGATTGTCCCAACATGCTGTGCAGGGGGGTCGGGACAGGGGTAGAGAGGTGATATGGCCCCCCAAGATTGGTTAGGCATGCCAGTCTTCTGGGACCTTCCTCTTCCATTTATGAACTCTTACACCAGGGGAAGGTGTTTTCTTACCTGGGGATTTCCCACCCAATGCGCTGCTGGATTCTGGAACTGCCATGGAGAAATGGAAAGAGGAACCCCCCTCCATCCTCCACTCAGGACCCAGGACTCTGTCTGGTTGACCCTAGGACCAGCGGGTCTGCCCACAGGCCAGAAAAGCTGGCCCGCGTACTGGCCCTGAGGACCAGTTGTGGGAAGCACTGGACTTATCTGCGTCCACAAACAAAGCCACAAAGAAGAACTGGTGCAGTGAGCCAGAAGGACCAGCTTTTGGAGGACTGTACTGCTTTGGAGATAAGGAGGGTTGTTGTAAGACAGAGCTCACCACCAGGAGTAAAATGAGCCCAACACTGTCCACATCGGCTCAACGGTGGCCGAGTTATGGCATTTTAAAGTTTGTCGACATTTGACCTTCTTTGCCACCAAGCGTGTGAGGCTCAGCCGCAGGTCCATTAAAATTCCCCCACGGTGGGAAAGGGCATGAGGGACGGTGCAAGGAAGCGTGATCTATTTGGTTGGGGGAGATGGCATGCTTAGGGCCCCCTCCTCTTGTTAGGCGTGCCCCTTCCCCTTGTTCCTAACTCACCTGGGGACCAAATCCCCTGGGCGGATTCACAGTGCAGGAGCCGGGACCCCATCCCTGACCCCTGTGTTATTGAGTGGAATGGGCAGACTCACAGAAGGACTGTCGGCTCCCGTGGTAACATACAGACATATTGCCAGCATGGAGAGCTGGCAAGGGCAGACATGGGTGGGCTCCCCCTAGCTGCTCTCCAACAGTGACAATCTCTGGGGTGCTTGTGTGGGAATACCATGAAACCCCACAATAGTGGGGGTCACCATGAAAAAAAATCAAATCGAAAATCCAGAGAAAACCTGAGCATTCCGCCTCCGTCACAGCAGGAGAGCAGCTACAATAAAATTCACTGCACTCTAGAAAATCACCCCATAATGCCTTGCAGGCCTCCAATTCAAACACATTATTGCACATATCTGCACTTGTGGTAGTCCTAGGACAGTGCAACCACCACCAAATTACTTTGCACTATGTGCTCTTTCTGGCCAGGTCAACTTCTGGATGACCAGCCTAGGCATTATCAAGCTTTCACATGGCTGGAGCTTTTGCTCTACAGCTGGAAGTAAAATGCTTGATGGTCTGGAAATGTGTAACTCATTGTGCCATCTAGGGGCATATTACGTGGTTACATTGTAATGATAATTCATGTGGTTTTATTTTCTAGGGGCTGAATGTATGTTACACTGCAATGTTTTTCCCCATATTGTTTTCTTGTGGTTACGTCCTCTAGAGGCTGATTATATGGTTACATTACAATATTTTTTCAAAATGCTATTTTTATTGTGTTGCTTTCTCTGGGCTGTATGGCCCTTATAGTCTAATGGCAAGTGTATGAAAGAATGCACAAACACAAGCCTTATTTCTGACAAATGTTTTAATTGGATTTACATGATGATTGTACAAGTTTTAATTGCAATTATGGCAATAATTCAAGCCAAAGTAATATACTTATTACACCAGGACTGTTTGAACACTTTTGATATGTTTGGGTGATCCCTCTAGGGGGTCACCAGTGGTTGTGCAATGTCAGCTATGATAGCTATTATATTTTCCATCTGCCAATGGTATGTTCCATATGCCAATGTATATTTGTCAATTATTGAGTAGTATTTGGTAGTGTGTGCATTTCTCCTTTCCTAAAGAAAAAGTACTGACTGGACAATCATTTACTGAGTGTTATTATTGTGTGCCAGTGATTGGTGATTCCTAGCCCACAACACCTCCCTTAAGTAGGCCTTAGACTGCACCACCTCACTACTTTGTGAGAGTCAAGTACTACAGTGTGGTATTTAGTTCCCCCTGAGGACAATTGAGTAACTATTACTTGTGCTGGCCACACAACTAATAACCCATTTCCAACAACGGTAAGTAATTGAATCCCTACCTAAGTTGTTGGAATGTTTCACCTTTTTGCTGCAGTAGTTCTGACACTTTGCAAGGGTTAAGATTGATGTTGCTGATGACTTAATCATTATGGCTTAACAAAGATTGGTTTGCAGCAGAAATAAAAGTCCCCTGAAATGCATATTGTAAATAATACCTTAAAAGGAATGTGACTACAAGAAAAGTAATAATTTTGAAGGAAATCTGTAGCAAATATTGTTTCCAGTTGAAACATAAATGATGAAATGGTTGAAGTTCCACATTAAAATGTACATCACAGGATTTTTTCTGCACGTCTCATTGCTAAGTTGCATAATTAGAGCCACACGCCGAAATCAATTAGTACATATAGTTAACTCAATAACTGACGTTTGCATCAGCCCTGAGAAAGTCATGGGGTCACTCCCCTAGATGAAACACGTGCTGGCTGGATTACATTTGAATTCCATCATTTATATATATGTGGAAGGACTACATTTTGTTTGAAACTAATAAACTATAAAGTGGTTGAACTACACAGAAGAACTGCAACACTTTCTGTCTGTTACAAGACCAGACTTTGCTTATTCCTATGCGCTTTGGACTTGGATATCTCATCACTATATGACCAAGATATCTCCATATGAACTCTCACACATATATGAGATATATGACATCCAGAAAATGTATGTGGAGGCCATCAGGCTCTATTCTCCACAGCATTTAGAAAACGTAATAATTTGATTAAAAGAACTCTGTTCCAAGAAATTATGCTCATTGGTAAAAAGTGGCTAAAGCATGGACTGTATCCAAGGAGTTTTAAATCAGCTTTCATATTTTTAGCATGTTGTCTAAATAGACCTGTATTTATCAGTGTGCTGAAACACATTTCTGTGCAATGAAGAAACCAACTTAATTGACCTTATGTGGTCGGAGCAATGATCCAAAAGGTATCGCATCTGTAACTTATGTACACTAGCACAACAACATTTAATGCATATATTGTTTATGCCTGGTTTTATCTGTAGAATTAAGAAACTATTTAAATTTTTCTGCGTGCATCTGTTTATATAATAGCAAGAATTGTAATATTTGTAAGAGATTATATAGATTTGTGATGTGTTTATAAAATAATGGATTATGTTTAATTTTAACATTGAAACATTTTGGTATATGTAATTAAATTGAAGAAAGTATGTTTCTTTCGGGAATATTGTGTGTAAAGTCTTACTTTAATAAAAAGAACATAAACATGAACTTTAAGCTATTCTAAAGTGACTATCTCTTTAGCTAGAAAACATCTGCATTATCAAGCAGACTAATATTTGTCAGCATGCTATAATTAGTATTTCAGGAGGGAGAGCTTGTAAGCAGTTTTAAATAGTGTATTGAGATGAGTCTCAGTGCCTTTGAATGAAATTGTCTGAGTACTTTGACTATTGGTTCTGTTTAATCTGACAATGGCAGTATGATCTTGCCATGGCAAATGATAAGAACATCTACGTACGCTCCTTGCTTATGGTGTGATCAGCATTTTGCAGAATATCCTCAGAAAGGAAACACAGGTTTCCAAGATGATGAATATCTGCTACACAATTTGCAGGCTTTTCAGCCATCTTAAAGCCAGGAAATACTATAAGAAACTCCACGAGGTAGTGGACTTTTATTGCATCTACTCTTACAGGATGACTTGACCCAGGACAGTTACACCCTACAAACACCTAAAAATCCTTTTCCGACAAGACAGACCCATAAACATTTATAAAGCTGCTTAGAACTTTAAATACTATTGTAAATCCAGTTGTGCTACCGATCAAGGAAAATGTTACAGAAGAGTGTTTTAGGACACTTCACAACTATTTTGATAAAATCATTATGCCTATGCTGCCTATTGGACAGATAAGAAGACAGTGAGAGAAAAGAAGACTCAAAGAGGTGGTTAGTTTTTGTCTGTCTTGATTGCATGTCTATTTTGTATTTAAGGAGGCTGACATCAAATATGTGAGATTGATTAAGACAAAAGTAAAACTTGTTTCCTGGACAGGTGACACATGTATCAGAGCTTGCCATAGGCCACAATGGTGATGGGCTTGTCAAAGAGTGCTCTGAAACCCCAGCTTACTATTTCATGGTTTATTAGCTGGACACTCTATGTAGTGGAATTCCACAGCATGTAAAGCAGGTTTGGATCAGGGGTCAGATTTTTTAAAAAAGACTACATTACACCTTTCTGAAGCCAAAAAAAATCTCTCTATTTGACACATGTACTTCCTGCTAATATTATTAGAAAAAGCAGAAACCGGAGTGCCTCCCAGAACCCCATCATCTATTTGGGAATTTTATTCAGGATTCTATACCAGTAGAAGGACTTAGACAGCATCTTTGGTTGGGGGTGTTTAGACATCCTTCTTGAAAGGGTATAAGTCAGAATATTGAAAACTAAAATACTGACTGATAGAAATATTGTGACCTGAATATGGTTTACAAAGATATTGCTCCATTGGAAGTGGATATTTCATTCTTGATTCCAGTGGGGCGATATATTTGTAAACTATTTTTTTATGTAATAAACACATGTTGTAAATGTGATTGTGATAATCACAAGACGTTTTATAATTTCAATGTTGAAAAAAATTCTACAGACATTCTATAGGACATCATATATGAATTATGACAACAATTTGCATATACTTGGTTATTTCTCTGTATATTAACTTCAATAGAGGTGGAAAGAACATATGAGAGCCTTTAAAAAGAAGGATATATAATGGCTCTTGCAAGATATCTTTTTGAAGTACATTCCTCGCAAAATATTAAGATATTAATCTCATGAGTATGCATAAACATACATTTGACAGAAGAGTGACAACCTGCTATAACCATTAAGAGAATTAAAAAACAACTAGATCAATAAATGAGGCACTCTCAGGAGTAGTTTAAACACATACAGAAAATTATACATATTGCAATAAGTCATTAATATGCACCTGCTGTGGTTGAGCACTTTGCATATGTCTACCATCCTTTATAACTGAGAAGACCATTGCCACCTAAGGCAAAAGACCATCAATGCATGAGACTTGAGATTGATATCTGCAAATGGAACTGATTATTAATTAGTCAGGTCTGTCTCACTAAAAACAGAGATGTGTTTGAAATAAGATATTAAAACAAGTGATATTGAAAAGGAATACTCTTGATTATATATTCATTTATGCAAATCTTATAACATGTCTCAGGAATGAGGATTCTTGTACTAAGGCACAAAAGGGAACCCAAGTTATAACCTTGGAATGCACTATGATGCATTAATATTGAGAGACCATGCTGAACTGAATAGAAATAAAGACTAGTGCGGAAACTGACATGTTAAGCTTAAATGACCATATATTTTGAAATCCTAAACACACCTTACAAACTTAAGATGACATATGATACAAGGAATTTATTGAACTAGGATTCACAAGGGAACTCGACTTATAGCTAAGGTATGCACTGCAATGAACTAGTAAAAAGAGATTGTGTTAAATAGTTTTGGAATGAATACATGTGTGGTAACTGACATAATAAGTGCAATGGTCCATCTATTTAAACATTATAAGCAATTATTGCAAAATTATGGTGATTGGTAATGTAAAGAGTATATTTCTTAATATCATAAATATAAGATTCTGATTTTATGTATTATATGTGTACAATAAAGCAAATGGTTCACATTGGATTGATATACCAACTGATGGGTTTTTGTTATAAAACTACAGCCTTTTAAAAAGTGGTTTATTCAGACGTCTGTGGGGCAGAGATGTTAAGTGTGTTTCTGGTGATCGAGGTAATGAATGTTAACAATGTCTCGAGGCAGAGAACACTTGGAGAGAGGTCTGTCAGGGCCTCTCAGAGCCCAATGACATTACATTGGTCCGATCTCCGAGACTCACTCTACTACCCCATATGTCACAGTGTGTTGTCCCCTCTTAACATAGGAAGAGGTGGGTGGCTACCAGGCAGGTATTAGTGAACCTATGCATTCTGAGATTATGGAGGAAACCCATCGTGCCTATCAGGGATGCCTAATTATCTGAGCAGATGAAAAATGCTGACTGTGAGAAAATATCTATTGCTGTTACTTTGGTATTGTCTTCTCTGTATTTAACCTCACCTATATTGTGTGACTACTGATTGTACAATATACACCACAAACACTGTTAGATTGGATGCTGCCATATATAGTCCCCTTTGATTGAGCAATTGTTATAATTTCTTCCTCTTTTGATCATCTTTTCTTGTTCTCATTTGTTGTGGGCAATTACTGAGTGGTTCTCCTCTTCTGTATCTTATTAACTGAGAAAAATCAATAAAAAATGTTAGCAAAAAACGCACAAAAGAATACATTAATTAGTCTATAAAATCACTGGTTTTGCTTCAGTGAAATGTGATTTGTGTAAATGCCCTATATTAATCGGAGTCATTTTGTAAGAGCCTTTGGAGCCTAAGGCCAGGCTATTACATTCTGTAATAATGGTTTCTTTAGATAAGACCTGTTACGATTTGGGGGCATGCAGTTAATATGGGTGTTTTGTCAAGTGCAGGTCTTCTAGCCGACTCTCAGAGAGTGTTCTTGGTTTTAAGAAATGGCCCAATGTGCAAGTAGTCTAGCAATGCTCAAGAAAATAATCCACCAAGAGTAAGAAAAAAACTGGAGACCAGAAAACAACCTTCTAGCTGACCAGCTCAAGCAGCAGGATGAATAACAGTAACAGGAATCGGAGAGAGTGTGGAGCATCCATGGAGTTTAGTGAGCGAGCGGCAAATTGAAAACAATTATGACACAAGTGGCGTTCACAATGGAACTCCTTTTACAGTGAAAAGCAGGCTGTGGCATCATCTAAGAAGAAGTTTGGCCATCTTGAATTGGGATAAATATGTTAAAACAGATATTATGCATCTGCAATGTATAATTCATTTTAAGGCATCAAGTAAGAATTAGGCTACGAGTAACACAAATGATGTCCGTATTATTCTTATTCATAAAACATAAGTTATAAGATAGTTTATTAATTAGCTCTCCTGCATGCAGTGATTGCCAAAGTGGCATGCAGGGAGACTCTCCCCATAATCCTCTGGGAGGCTGGAAAACCCGGCTTGCAGCAGACAATACAAGATGCTCGTGCCCAAGAATGCTATCGCGTCCCTGAGCCAAAAAAAGTTCCCCGTGACACAGAATCACAGGAGAGAGTTGTCGCTGCACAGCCCTGGGGCCGGAAAAGGGCAGGTAAGTAATGAACCATTTACAAATTTAGGCATCACTGTGGATTGTATAAGCGCATGGTAACTGATGTTTGCTTTAGCTTCTATCAGACACCAGTGATCCTTGTTGTTTACTGTTAGTGTTGTTATTGCAGTGCTATAGGTCCAGATCAAGGGCAGATATTTATATTGTGGAATTAAAATCTCATTGATTGAACTACTGTCAAGTGACTGTCTGAGCATACACCTGCATAGTTCCATATAGCAGCAGGGGCGTAAATTTTATGAGCTTTTAAAACTGAAAAAGGTAGAAGCTTCGTGGCACATTGCTCTGATTGGAGCGCTGTTCTTTAGGTTTGCTGAACACAGACATATACAAAGCGTGTTGGGGTTATATGCCACTGATAGCTGTGAAGTTTAGCTGCTGAGTGAGTTTAATTATTGGAGAAGCAAAATAACATAATTGCTGCAGTAAATCTAGAATTTAAAAAGCGTTCTTTTAATTAACCAATAGATCATACATCTTCCTCTTAATTAATCAATAAATACAGTAGATGGTTGACACAGTCAATGAGGTATGGTTGGATAAAAGTAGGTTCCAGTGCGCTAGAGAAGCAAAATGATGAGTTTCAGAAGAAAATTACTTTTTGATTAGCTCTCTACTTTTTTAATTGGTTCCTGTGATATGGTCCAAAATGTTGTATCCTTTTATTTAAAATCCAACGTTTAACTAAGAACAAATTTGGGGTCAGTAGGAAAATTTACAGAGGTATTGTGTAATGCTATTGCTGGGGCATGTTTACTGTGTTCTTGAAAACCAATAGGTTTGCCGAGGCTGGCAAGATAGGAAGAATGAAAGGGGTCAAAAAGAAAAGATGGGGCGATTCCTCCTTTGCTGTGTTGGCAACAAGGGGATGGAACTCTTTGCCCAGGCATCTACGGGTGATCTTCGGCGATTAAAGATGTAGGTTCGTTCAAACATAACCTGAAAACATGGCATTTTAACCTCCCGATTTCCACCTTCATTCACAGACATGTAGCGCCAGGACACTCTGTTTGATTAGTTGTGTGCTTTATAAATGCTGGTGATTGATTGATTAATTGTGGTGTACACCAGGAGCCAGTGCAATTTCCTTACACTTTTCAAAACCGTGATCATATCATAGAGCTCCAAAATGAAGTTTCAATGGCATTCTACACCAACGGAGATCTCAATGACTATATATTGCAATCCATAAAAGCAATCGTCTCAATTCACAAAAACAGCTCCAGGCGTCCAACAACAGTTCCCTGAGTGAGAAGATAAAGAAGGGAATTAAAGGCAGATGTTGCCAATCATCTTTAAGGAGTCATCACAAAATACCACATACCGCAGAAAACAATGTAGCAAACCAAAAACGGCATAAGGGAAGTTAACCTTACCCATTATGGTGTGCATTAAAAAAAGATCTGCTATCCTGCAACAAATCGATTGTACGTGCATTTTTCCCATGTGAAAACAGTCAATATAAGGCACCTCACAGGCTTTGCAGACACATTTCCAATATGGTGGCTCCTGTAAGCAGTGAGAGTTCTGTAACATGAGAAGATTAATGACTGCATGTTCAAGCCTCTTCACTCGCTTGTCACATGGGGGAAAAATATCCTTGTACAGGCTTCAAAGAGTCCATGGATGCTAAGCAGTCACCTACTTCTCTGAAGATATATTTCATTTTATTTTAGATGGCTGTTTAAAAGTTGTCTGATAAAGGAACTGGTAACTCATGTTGTTCTTATAGTTTAGCTGAACAACAACTTCATACAAATATATCTACAAAATCATCAACCACTACGGATTACTGCACATTATATATTTTCATCAAGAAACTTGTGTGTGTGAATGTCATATAGGCCCTCATTATGACTTTGGCGGTCTTTGAGAGAGACAAAGCCACGGGCGCCAGAAGACCCCCAGTGCTGACGGTCTTCCGCCCGCCATCTAATGGGTACTGCTGGATTTCTGCCACACTTTGGGCGGATATCCGGCAGTAGCCATGCTGGAAGGCAGTGGCGCACTGACTTTGCTACCACCTGGACCGCCCCGCCAGAAGGATGCCACCAGCTGTAGTAAGACCATTAGTGCGGCCTGGCGGTGTCCTGCTGGTGGGGCGCTGCCTGCGGTGGTAGCGCCCCTTCCCGTTCTCTGGTGGACAACCTCCTCACCGGACAAGCTAAGTCAGGAGTCCGATAGGGGGGAGGGGTGGGAGGGCGGGGGTGTTCTGTGTGGTGTCTGCATGTGTGTATGCATGTGTGCATGTGTGAATGTGATTGTGAGTGTTGTGGTGTATGAGTGGTTGTATGTGTGTGAGTGAATGCATGTATGAATGTTGAAGTGAGTGCGTGTCTGCATATTAGTGTGTTTGCGAGCGAGGATGCGTGTTTGGATGTTTGTGTGTATGCATGCCTGAATGGGTGTGAGTATGTGTAAGTGAATGCATGGATGGATGCGTCTGAGTGAATGCATGTATGGATGAGTGTGAGTGGATGCATGTCTGGAAGTGTAGATGAGTGGGTGTAAGCGTGGCACGTGTGTGTCTGTGCATATATGTGGGGTGGAGGGTGCTATGTGAGTAGAGAGGTGGTGGGGGGCACTGTGACTGTGGGGGGGTCAGGTGCTTGCTGGGGGGGGGGTCTAACGATGACAGGGAAAGAACTCCCTGTCACCAGTAGCCCTACTGCTATGCTTTTTGTGGCGGTGCTACCGGCTTGGAAACCATGGCGGTGGGCCAGCTCCCAATACCATGGCGGTCCTCTGTGGACCACCAGGTAGGACATGAACATCTCTGGCACGACAGATAATACCAAAAACAACAAGTGATGGACGGAATGCTGAACATTGTCAAACATTCACCCCCAGTCACAGATCGGGGTTTAATCCATCGTTTTTTTGCTGCCCATGCCATTCCAGTTTGGACCCAGCCATATGCAAATCAGTCTTGACCCTGTTCCCCAGGGGAACAGTCCAGCCCGAACTGCTAGGCCAGGTCTTCCCTGGACTGGAAACAAGCATCCTGGGACCGGTTTCGGGGTTTCACCCCTCATCAGCCAGGCTAGCTTGAATCCAGTGGCATGGGAAGCACGGGACCCACGTCTGGGCATACCCTTCCCACTTAGGGCGACAAATGCAAAAACAACAAGTGATGGACGGCATGCTGAACATTGTCAAACATTCAACCCCAGTCACAGATCTGGGTTTAATCCATCGTTTTTTTGCTGCCCATGCCATTCCAGTTTGGACCCAGCCATATGCAAATCAGTCTTGACCCTGTTCCCCAGGGGAACAGTCCAGCCCGAACTGCTAGGCCAGGTCTTCCCTGGACTGGAAACAAGCATCCTGGGACCGGTTTCGGGGTTTCACCCCTCATCAGCCAGGCTAGATTGAATCCAGTGGCATGGGAAGCACAGGACCCACGTCTGGGCATACCCTTCCCACTTAGGGCGACAAATGCAAAAACAACAAGTGATGGACGGAATGCTGAACATTGTCAAACATTCACCCCCAGTCACAGATCTGGGTTTAATCCATCGTTTTTTTGCTGCCCATGCCATTCCAGTTTGGACCCAGCCATATGCAAATCAGTCTTGACCCTGTTCCCCAGGGGAACAGTCCAGCCCGAACTGCTAGGCCAGGTCTTCCCTGGACTGGAAACAAGCATCCTGGGACCGGTTTCGGGGTTTCACCCCTCATCAGCCAGGCTAGCTTGAATCCAGTGACATGGGAAGCACGGGACCCACGTCTGGGCATATCCTTCCCACTTAGGGCAACAAATGCAAAAACAAGTGATGGACGGAATGCTGAACATTGTCAAACATTCACCCCCAGTCACAGATCTGGGTTTAATCCATCGTTTTTTTGCTGCCCATGCCATTCCAGTTTGGACCCAGCCATATGCAAATCAGTCTTGACCCTGTTCCCCAGGGGAACAGTCCAGCCCGAACTGCTAGGCCAGGTCTTCCCTGGACTGGAAACAAGCATCCTGGGACCGGTTTCGGGATTTCACCCCTCATCAGCCAGGCTAGCTTGAATCCAGTGGCATGGGAAGCACGGGACCCACGTCTGGGCATACCCTTCCCACTTAGGGCGACAAATGCAAAAACAACAAGTGATGGACGGAATGCTGAACATTGTCAAACATTCACCCCCAGTCACAGATCTGGGTTTAATCCATCGTTTTTTTGCTGCCCATGCCATTCCAGTTTGGACCCAGTCATATGCAAATCAGTCTTGACCCTATTCCCCAGGGGAACAGTCCAGCCCGAACTACTAGGCCAGGTCTTCCCTGTACTGGAAACAAGCATCCTGGGACCGGTTTCGGGGTTTCACCCCTCATCAGCCAGGCTAGCTTGAATCCAGTGGCATGGGAAGCACGGGACCCACGTCTGGGCATACCCTTCCCACTTAGGGCGACAAATGCAAAAACAACAAGTGATGGACGGAATGCTGAACATTGTCAAACATTCACCCCCAGTCACAGATCTGGGTTTAATCCATCGTTTTTTTGCTGCCCATGCCATTCCAGTTTGGACCCAGCCATATGCAAATCAGTCTTGACCCTGTTCCCCAGGCGAACAGTCCAGCCCAAACTGCTAGGCCAGGTCTTCCCTGGACTGGAAACAAGCATCCTGGGACTGGTTTCGGGGTTTCACCCCTCATCAGCCAGGCTAGATTGAATCCAGTGGCATGGGGAAGCACGGGACCCATGTCTGGGCATACCCTTCCCACTTAGGGCGACAAATGCAAAAACAACAAGTGATGGACGGAATGCTGAACATTGTCAAACATTCACCCCCAGTCACAGATCTGGGTTTAATCCATCGTTTTTTTGCTGCCCATGCCATTCCAGTTTGGACCCAGCCATATGCAAATCAGTCTTGACCCTACGTGCGCCGGGTATGCCCAGACGTGGGTCCCGGGCTCACTGTGCCACTGGATTCAAGCTAGCCTGGCTGAGGAGGGGTGAAACCCCGAAACTGGTCCCAGGATGCTTGTTTCCGGTCCAGGGAGAACCTGGCCTGGCAGTTCGGGCTGGACTGTTCCCATGTGGAACAGGGTCAAGACTGATTTGCATATGGCTGGGTTCAAACTGGGGTGACATGGTGAGCAAAATAATGGATGGATTAAACCCAGATCTGTGACTGGGGGTGAATGTTTGATTGGTTCCGCATTCCGTCCATCCAGTTACGCTATCCCACAGCGTTTGTATTTTGCTTTGCTTTTGCCGCCCTAAGTGCGCCGGGTATGCCCAGACGTGGGTCCCAGGCTCACTGTGCCACTGGATTCAAGCTAGCCTGGCTGAGGAGGGGTGAAAACCCGAAACCGGTCCAAGGATGCTTGTTTCCGGTCCAGGGAGAGCCTGGCCTGGCAGTTCGGGCTGGACTGTTCCCATGTGGAACAGGGTCAAGACTGATTTGCATATGGCTGGGTTCAAACTGGGGTGGCATGGTGAGCAAAATAATGGATGGATTAAACCCAGATCTGTGACTGGGGGTGAATGTTTGATTGGTTCCGCATTCCGTCCATCCAGTTACGCTATCCCACAGCGTTTGTATTTTGCTTTGCTTTTGCAGCCCTAAGTGCGCCAGGTATGCCCAGACGTGGGTCCCGGGCTCACTGTGCCACTGGATTCAAGCTAGCCTGGCTGAGGAGGGGTGAAACCCCGAAACCGGTCCCAGGATGCTTGTTTCCGGTCCAGGGAGAACCTGGCCTGGCAGTTCTGGCTGGACTGTTCCCATGTGGAACAGGGTCAAGACTGATTTGCATATGGCTGGGTTCAAACTGGGGTGGCATGGTGAGCAAAATAATGGATGGATTAAACCCAGATGTGTGACTGGGGGTGAATGTTTGATTGGTTCCGCATTCCGTCCATCCAGTTACGCTATCCCACAGCGTTTGTATTTTGCTTTGCTTTTGCCGCCCTAAGTGCGCCGGGTATGCCCAGACGTGGGTCCCGGGCTCACTGTGCCACTGGATTCAAGCTAGCCTGGCTGAGGAGAGGTGAAACCCCGAAACCGGTCCCAGGATGCTTGTTTCCGGTCCAGGGAGAACCTGGCCTGGCAGTTCGGGCTGGACTGTTCCCATGTGGAACAGGGTCAAGACTGATTTGCATATGGCTGGGTTCAAACTGGGGTGGCATGGTGAGCAAAATAATGGATGGATTAAACCCAGATCTGTGACTGGGGGTGAATGTTTGATTGGTTCCGCATTCCATCCATCCAGTTACGCTATCCCACAGCGTTTGTATTTTGCTTTCCTTTTGCCGCCCTAAGTGCGCCGGGTATGCCCAGACGTGGGTCCCGGGCTCACTGTGCCACTGGATTCAAGCTAGCCTGGCTGAGGAGGGGTGAAACCCCGAAACCGGTCCCAGGATGCTTGTTTCCGGTCCAGGGAGAACCTGGCCTGGCAGTTCTGGCTGGACTGTTCCCATGTGGAACAGGGTCAAGACTGATTTGCATATGGCTGGGTTCAAACTGGGGTGGCATGGTGAGCAAAATAATGGATGGATTAAACCCAGATCTGTGACTGGGGGTGAATGTTTGATTGGTTCCGCATTCCGTCCATCCAGTTAAGCTATCCCACAGCGTTTGTATTTTGCTTTGCTTTTGCCACCCTAAGTGCGCCGGGTATGCCCAGACGTGGGTCCCGGGCTCACTGTGCCACTGGATTCAAGCTAGCCTGGCTGAGGAGGGGTGAAACCCCGAAACCGGTCCCAGGATGCTTGTTTCCAGTCCAGGGAGAACCTGGCCTGGCAGTTCGGGCTGGACTGTTCCCATGTGGAACAGGGTCAAGACTGATTTGCATATGGCTGGGTTCAAACTGGGGTGGTATGGTGAGCAAAATAATGGATGGATTAAACCCAGATCTGTGACTGGGGGTGAATGTTTGATTGGTTCCGCATTCCGTCCATCCAGTTACGCTATCCCACAGCGTTTGTATTTTGCACGACAGATAATACCGACAAGGCGGTATGGGTGGAGATGTGGCGGGTTGGCAGCGGCCAACCTGCCACTCTCATAATGTGGCGGTCCTCACTGCCAGCCTGTCGGCAGTGATACTGCCACATTTACAACCGCCAGGATCACAATGACCACCATCATGTCGACAAAACTCCAGAATCACTTTCTATGTTGTCCTTAATGCACATTCAGTGCGCCACATGTTGCTACATAGAGTATAATCAGGCAGGGTGGACTTGAAGGGATCGCAGTACCATTCTCACGAATGGAAACGATGACAACTGTTTTAAACAGTTCTGTGAGCTAATTCAATGATTACAAGCTAGCTTTAAACCAAACAACAATTCACAGCCTTCACTGATCCAAAGATACAGCAGTTCACGTTCCAAGAGTGCAATTACAACTGCCTTCCAAGTCGGGGGGAAACTAAGTGCATGTTAAACTTCTTTTCCTTGATTACATGTTGGTTCCGCACTCAAAAACAAGATGCAAGAAGGAGAAAAGCTTAAAATGTCCTCGCGTTGACGAGGTGGCGTTTTCTACTTCAGGCTAGAACTGTGTCTCGATTGAGTGGCTGTTGGCTGCATAGAACACAGTATGTGGAAAATAAAGGAGGAAAATAAAGAATGGAGGGTGTGAAAAGCGAGAGAGATTCTCCTAGGAGAAGCAGTAAAAGCACCATGCCTATGAGTTGTGCAGTTCAAGGCCTCCTGGGAGAAGAAGTGCGGAAAACCCTGCACATGAAGCAGGTGGACACTGAGAGAGTCCAGTCACGCCGACGATGAATCACTGTCGATCAGTGGCATGTGCAGAAAAGTGTTTTGAAAGCCCGGCTACAGTAAAAACAGCAGCAGGAAATGACCAAGACAGGAAGGAACTCGCGATACTGTTATTTGCTGCAGAAATAGGGCTGAAAAAGATACAATTATGAAACACTTCAGCTGCTCAATTAAACGTTATGTTTAAGCCAAATGTGTTAAACAAATCCTGTAATAAGATATTCTACTGATAATGTGCCTCAGCCTGGCCGCAAGTGTTCCCGTGAATCCAAAATAAGCTGTTATTTAAAAGGGCGGCATGTTGTTTTGTTAGTTTAAAGTCCTTCATTATTCTCTGATGGAGGGCTGCAGGATCCTCCTTGCAAGACCTTTTGGTTACTTAAAAATGTGTTTATTAGTTTGTAGCTCGGAGTAATTTGGCTGCATTTTTGACAACACTTGAAAGATATTTGGGAACTAAACTTGTATACTGAGGGGCATATCTATGAGGAGGTTTGCTTTGAGTTTGACCACACAGTGTGGTACATGTGCAGCACAAACCCCAAATTCGATTTATGAAGCCATGCAAGGCCACTTTGTGTGTCCCTGAGTGGCTTTATAAATCTGGAGTAAAGCAACACAGCGCAAATTGCTGGGTTGCCTTACTCTGCCAGTGTTCAATGGGCATTGCATGGGTGTTCCCACACAACTCCCATGGATTTTGACACATTCCCAGATTTACCAGAACTGGTCAACATGGTAATGTGTCAAAATGCTACGCCTTCCCAGGGGAGGCATAAGAAAGAGAAGTATCTTTGCTTCTCCTCGTTTCTTCCTCTTTCTATATGTGCTGCATTCTGCAGCACACAGAGAGCGGGGAATATGCCTCTGGGGATTGTTTTTGTACAGAAAGGAGCCCCTCCCTCCACAACAACAATCCTGCATGCAACGGAGACACCCTTGCACCATGGTGCAAGGGTAACTGCGTTGGTGGTAGGCAGTCGAAAGGGCACCAACAGGGCAAAAGGCAGGAATGCGCCATATTGATTTAAAATCAGTGCATTCCTGCCCTTTCCCTGTCACACAGTGCAGTGCACCTAGGTGACTTGTACTGCGTGTTTTTCTCATAAATATGCCCCCTCAGTGCACAGTTAAAAAAAATAATTTTACCAATTATGTCTAATTGATCTGTTGTTAACATGCATTGAATGAATGATTGTTTTATTGATCACTTTATGATGTCTCACAAATTACAATTACTGAATAATTGTACTTAAAACGAAACACCTCTGCTGCCACTGGTCTCCACCTTTTGTCATATGTTAGATACTGGTCTTATTTGGTGTGAAAATGTATTTACGTGTGGGGAATTGTTAAAGGGGAGTGTGCAAGCTATCTAGAACGCAGAGGATTTGTAAGCTTTTTTGAGTTTGATGTAGAGACGGCAGAGTAAGCCAACCTCCTGAAAGGATGCAATTCCTGTACAGGTCCATGTTCTGGAGTCTCACTCAGTGGCTGTGGGACTTTGAGCTGCAGACTAGGGCCATGCATCACTTATGGAAGAATTTATTTTCCATCAATATGAGGTATTATGACACAGTGGGACCAGCAGCTGCACAAGTATAGATAGGCTCCAGCCTCTGGTGATGTGGGGCTGATGCACTGATTCGCTTCTACTGACATAGCATTTTATCTAGGTAAACCCAAAGGCTCCAGTGGGGACGTTTACATTATTTATCTCTTCTATTACAATTTTACTCCAATTCATAATTAACATTGGAAATCTAAAATGTAGATGCATACTTTCAGTCGTTCAGTCTTAATTCTATGAAACCGGTTTACCGAAAATGAAAAACTAAGTGGAGAAGGCATAGGTGACCTTCTGACCGTTTTGAATATGTTAGCACCATTAAAGTCTATTAAAAACAACTACCTAAGCCAAAAACTGCATAATGGCCTTAACATAAATCCATTGCTTCCAATCATGCAAAAGGCCTCTTTAAGGTTGTGAATTCTGGCATTGCTCCCACCAGACAATACCCCTAGTTATTCCTTCTTTATTAGTTTGTGAAGCACTCAACTTTTTTAACTATCACAGCAGCTGGACATGGCAGATAAGCTCACAGATTCTGCTTCACTTTATCTCATATAGCTAACTTCATCAAATATATTTTGTTCAGTTCCATCTTCAGAAAAGGCATAGGAGACATTCCTATTCTGTTAAAACCAACTGATGCCATGGTAGAACCATTTCCGGCCTGGCTTCTAAGAAGATTTGCCACATCACTTGCATCCTCAATTATCCATCTATTGGAAAGCTCTTTAATAAATTGATTTGTGTATTGATTTGCCTACTGATTTGAAGAAAGGCACCACTAATTCCATGATAAAAAGCCTAAACCTAGATGTTGTAATTCTATTTAATTTAAGCCCAATAACTAACCTGCTGGTGTTATCATAGTTCTTATAAAAATTCCGGTCATTGACCTTTAAGCTCATCTTGACACTAATAAATGTTTGTTACCGTTATTAATTGGCCTCTGACCAAGACAAGTCAACAATAGCGCTCTAATCAGCTTTTGGGAAGATGCATTAAGACTTGCAGATGTATACGTTTATCTCTTAGCTTTGGTGAATCCATCTACATCCTTTGGTGCAGTGGAACTGCAGATCTTATTGGATAGGGTTTCAACGGTTGCACAGGTTGCCCCAACAACTCTTGAATGGTTTAGATCTCTTTCAGGTCCTGTTCACACAGTGTCACATTAGGCTCCCTAATGTCACCTACTGTTACATCAGTGTGTGCAATTCTGCAGGGCTCACCTTTATTACTCATTACATTTTAACACATAAATGTCCTTCATGATTTATCTGTTTAAGAACACTCAGGTTCATGTTTAGTCCTATAAATATGAATTTAACGTGTACATCCACTTCTCAAAAGACTTTCACTAATTTGGAACTTCAGCACGTTCTTGGAAAGATAAATAAATTGATGCATGATAATGGCAACTAAATTCTGACAATACAGGGGTCATTCTGTTTGGGACAGAAGGCTGTACTCACCTTAAAAGGTTGCAATAGCCTTGTCTTACAGTCTAATACTAATCCTAACATCAAATCTGGGTTTCATGTTTGACCAGGGTATGACATTTTTAGGGAGAAATGTAGGATTCTATGTCAACAATGGAATAAGCTGTAATGTCTTTTGTGTACAAGAAACACTATGCTTTAGTAGTAGTGGAATCAGTAAATGCTCAATTAGACTATTGCAGCGGTCTAGACTTTGGTCTGCCAAACGAACAAATATCACACCAACAAAATGACACTACTGAAGGGCCAGAGTAAAGCTGTAAGTCTTGAAATAGACCTAAAGAGAAGAAACCATGCCACACAAGGCAAGAAAACAGGCCTCTGACTAACAGTTATAAAGCCTATTTGCTTTAATTTAAGATGCCTGATGTTTAATTGCTACTATGCTCTTGCTCAGATTTACTAAATGCAGTGCATTATCCATTACATTTTATCTTGAGTGTTGCAAATCAAGACAAAAAGCCAACTGGTAACACATAGATTTAAAATTTAATCAAGGCTAATCCCGGTGGGAGCAGCTTAGTTTTCTTCCATCCTGACACCGCAGATTTTGTGCAGCCCTAAAACTACCTCTACTAAGATCATAAAACAAAAGTGCCACCAGGATACTTTGGAACAGGAGGTGAACACCTTATACATGTTATGATAATGAAAATGCTGTTTTCTAAAACCTCAGACAGTTTCCTTGAAAGGCTGTGGGTAGCTTCACTACAAATTTGACATTTTATTGTTATTGAAGAGACTGTAAGATACCATTTGAAACATTCCCTCAAGAGAAGTATCATGACTAGCATGTTCTTTCAATTGGATGAATAGAAGATCCACAGCTCATTCTCCTATATTTTCAAAGATGGGAGCAGTAAGAGCATTGTCGAATGCGATGTAATTAACATAAGAAATTAGGCAACTAAATTTGCCATGGGTAAGAAATTCCATCAGCCCAAATTTCCCTTTGCTTCTAGTACAGGCCCTGCCACTGCACTGATGCTGAGACATTATCTCTGCTATGGGGTGCACAATACTTTAAGATTTCAAATACCAATACATTCCACATTGTAAGGTTGCCTTGAACATATAAATGCCACTGGTCAGTTCACATGTTCAGAAAATTGATTGCTTTGATAATTATCAATGTGGAAAGGTGGCCAAATGGTTAGATATTTCTCATACTTATAGGCTCGGGGAGGGGGTTGCCTGGTCTCGCCCTTTTTTAAATAAAATGGGCCCCAGGAGCTGTGATTCCCTGGCATGTTGGAGGCTTGGGAGGGGGGTCCACATAGCCCCCTCTTCTTTTCTGCTTTCTTTGGCCCTGTGTATGAGATCCCCTGGGCCTATAATGGCAGTATGCAGCCCGGTGTGGGATCCCTGGGTCATATATCTGAAAAATTGGGCCCTGACACAATTTTGTTTTATCCCGTGAGTCCCACTGAATTGTGGCAAAAATTAATGTTTTTGAGGTATTTTAGCCCAGAGGGAAGGTTATCCCTACCCTGCCCCTTATATAACTTTTTGTAACATCCGGACAGGGGATTAAGGGCCTGATTTAAATATTGGCAGAGAGGTTACTCTGTCACAATGGTAATGGCTGTCCCATCTGCAGAAATCTATATCCCATTGTAGTCTATAGGATTTAGATTTCGGCAGATGAGGTAACTCTCACCTTTGTCACTGAGTCACCCCTCAGCCAATATCTAAATCAGACCTGAAGTCCCTGAGTCCTGTATTTCTGCCAGCAAAATGTTTCTGATGTTGCTGGCAGCCAATCAAAGTGCTCCCTCCTGCTGGAGTCTGACTCCTGCAGGAGCAAATTGGTCCAAGGGAAATAAAGTTCCCTGAGCCAATCAGAACACACATTTTTTAAATAGGCACTCTGGTTAAAGTCTCTAGAGCCTCTAGGAGACTCAGCCATACTGATGTACACATATTTTTAAGCCTTACTTTCTAGAAAGCCCCTGACTAGATTTACAGCAAATTACAAAAGCGCAAACCGTGGACCTAGATCTAGCTTCCTGTGAAATTTGATGTAATTCTAGTCAGCTCTTTGGCTTTAGCTCTTCTTAAAGAAGTCCATGGAAAATTCATAGGAATTTGGGGTTTTGGAACCCCCCTTTTTACTTGGCACTGCTTGACAGATCACCCCGTAACTTCACACACACAAACTACTCAGAAACTAGCACCTTTTTAGAAAGTTTCACTGAGATTTCTGAAATGGAGCCCAAGTTATTAGCAACAGAAAAAAGCGCTTTTCCCATGGAGCAGCTGATTTACTTGGACTCTAGTCCCAATAAAAAAGTTAAAAAAAACAAAAAACATAAGGGAAGGTGGTAGGCATACCCAGACCCCCTAGGCCTAGTGGTGGGGTCACACAGGCACCCCTCTGGGGGCAAAAACATTTTGCTGCAAAATTGTGCTGGATTCGTGAATCCTCTGCAAAAGTTTTAATAAAGGTGCATCTCTCCCCGTCCTGCTGCATCTCTCTTGCTCCTGTCTTCTCTTTGCCTTGTCCCATGTTTTTTGAGTGCCTTCTCCTTGCTCTTCCTTCGTTCTCACTCCTTTCACCTTTTTTTATCAACCATTTTTTGTTTGTCCTCCTTTTGCTTTTTCCACGTTGTCACGGCTTTCTCCTTGCTTTTTCCCCAGTTTTTGTGCGCATTTCCTTACTTTTTCCTTGTTTTCACTGCTTTCTCCTTGCTTTTTCCCCTGTTTTTTGTGTGCCTTCTCTATGGATCCACCTGTGGATCCACGGATCGAGCATAAAAAAATAATTGGACAATTTCTGTGTGGCCTATAGGGTCAGGACACCTGTATCCTGATCCCTCATGTGTTTTTGCACTCTTCTTTCCCACCCTGAGCTGATGCAACAAACAAAATGGTGGCACAACTTTTCTGTCAGGTTGCGGCCAGCCAATCAGGGCCTTGGTTTTCCTCTCCAGACCTGGATCACCAGGTCCAGATCCAAGGAGGATCCATGTCCCTATATATCTATATTTTTAAAACTCTAGTATCTCCGAAACTACTATACTGATTTACACCAAATCACAAAAGGCGTGCTTTCCGGAGCCAGAGCTAGAATTCTGCCAAATTTGGTGTAATTCCCTTCAGTAGTTCGGGCCGTAGTTGTGTACATACATTTGAAAAATCCAATTGATGTATAATGGGGAAAAAGTGTTTTGGGACACTACCTTTTTCTCAGCCTCTGCTTGACAGATCACCCCGAAACTTTCAAGACAGCAGCTGAACTGACCAAAGTATACGTTTTGAAAATGCTGTGAAGATTCATCAAATGGTCATACATATATATATATATATATATATATATATATGTATATACATACGTACATTGTCTTCTCCTTGCTTTTCTCTCGTTCTCACTGCTTATATGCTATAACTCAGTTGCCACTGGCTGGCTATAATTAGGTCAGCTGTGCCATAGGAAATGGCTTTTATGTGTTGCTAATAACCTTGGCGCAGTTTGCCAAATCGCTACAAAACTTACTTTTGAATGGTTTCCACAGGGAATGTTTCGTAGAAACCTTTAAAGCGGGGGCTGAGAAAAACAGGGCTCCCAAGACACATTTTCCTTATTAATTTTTTTCATCGGCACTTTAGTTCAAATCACTGAATGAATTTACACCAAATTTGGCAGAAAGCTAGATCTTGGTCCTGAAAGAGTGTTTTTTTCATGTGATTTGCTGTAAATGCGTTTAGTAGCACCACATATTACATTAGTTATGATATCCATTTACACCAATCAACAAATAACCCCATGGGAGGGTACCAACTGCTCTTTTGATAGAGGTCAAAGGAACTGCCGAGCACTGGAGGGCAACAGTTGACTGAGGGGACGGGGACCCAGGCCCCTTTAATTTTCAACGCGCGCCCGCTTCGCGGGACGCGCCAAAGGAACTGCCAAGCACCGGAGGGCAACAGCTGACTGAGGGGGCGGGGACCCAGGCTTCGCTGGACGCACCCGGGTAAAGCCCGGGCCAGGGGCGGGCCCGTCCTGCGCCCATCAGCGCCCGGAAGAGACTGGGCAGGGCCCACTCTTTTATCTTTGCTATTCGGTGGCGACTGGTGTTCTGAGAGGCCTGAGGAGTCTTGGCTTACCTGCAGCGTTTTTCAGAACATTGTCTGACTTTTTTGCGACTACCAGCGACCGTTTGAGGACGGGCTGGGCCCCTCCTCTGGGTCCCAAGGTACGGCTGGGGGCATTTTGATACACTTGTGTTTACTTTTCCTTTTTGCCCCCACATTGGCGCTGAGTCCTCTTATTCACTTAGAATGGGAAAACGCAAGGTGAGACCCAGTCCAGATTTAGGCCCTGTCAAATCCAAAATTCCTAAATCTAGTAGAGTCACGCAACCCCATACCAATTGCGTGTCTAGAGAAATTGATAATTTAATTGAAGAAGTGGAGCTAATTCTCAATGAAAAAGAGAGCAATGCTCGGAAGAGGCTGAAACCAGGAACTTTACTGCTGTTTTTAACATCTGGATCCAATCCCTCTATCGATGTCCAGCCCAGAGAATTCCAGCTCAAGCTCTTGCCCCCACAAGCCCGCCCTGTACGGTCAACTCTTTACCTTTACCTGTTCCTGTGTCTAATTTGGAAGCTATAGCCACTGACTCTATTCTCCATGGATTACCTGTTCAAATCGTTTTTCTGTCTTGGATCATTTAGATTCGGCCAGCGCTAATCAGATTTCTTTGATCCCTGTGCTTTCCAACTGTGATCCCCTTGGAGAAGATCTTCCAGTATTAGTCTCTAGCTTAAAGTGTGAAGTAAGGGAGCTGAAGTGCCTAATGCTCGAAGTTCTCAAGCTTCTTAATAAACCTGAACCAACTCCTCTGTGTGCTTTGAACCCAGTGCCATTGCAACGCAATTATCCCACGGTTTCTGTCCCTTTGCCAGCAGATACATTGACGATCTTGGAGGCTGCTCAGAGCGCCAGTTACAGGTCCCATTATGGTAAACACACCGCTCCACTTTTGGTAAAACCCATATCCTCTTCTCTCATTATCGACCGGAACCGGGACATCACACCAGTCTGTGGCCAGTCCACTTACACGTCTAATCGAAATTGCATTTATATGTGCAATGTTCCCCCTCTTACAGCTCAATCGAGGGAAGATTAATTCTTTTTAATCAACAAGGCTTCGCATTGGATCCGCCATGTTAGAGGCTGTGGCTCAATTATCCACGCTAATATCGTATCTGCCTCACGGTTGTGTGGTCGTTCCGGCGGGCGGGATATTATCAAACTCAATCTTGCAAGTCCCTCTTTAGTCACGGGCCTCCTGCAGATGGAAGCACGTAACCTTACAAGGAAGGAACTTGATATATTTTTTTGTGACAGCATGCCCGCTTTGGGAAATATGAGTTCGTCCACTCGACCAAGTATGGATAAGCCGGTACCATCTAATGCAACTGGCCTTGTTGTTTCTCCTGGCCTGCCATCTACTCCTGTTGCTGAGCCTGACATGGTCTTTGTTTCTAAACGTGTTAGTGCATGTGATCCTGTGCTTCAGAGGGGTACTTCTGATGTTGATTGACTATGTTCTCCCAGTCTTTGCAAATCCAGTATCAGTTTTGACTCCCAGACCTTGCCTCACCTAAGAACCTTGCCAAGTCCGGGTGCCCACATCTTATGGGATCCCCCATTGCTTCTATTGCGAACTCCAATCCTGCACTGGATGTTGATCTTTGTGAAGCCACTTGTAGTACTATACATGTCACAGGGAAATCTTTGTTCTGGAATGTGGCAGGTATTAAGAGCAAACTAGCTGATCCCGAGTGGGGGGCTTATGTTGAACCGTTTTGTATTTGCATGTTCCAGGAAACGTGGGCTACGGAAAGTGTGTACAGGCAAGGTTTCTGTTCCTTCACTAAAAATGCTATGCAGTCTTCTATGGGTAGGGCAATAGGGGGTTTATGAACTTGGGTCAAGATGACTGAGGTGGGCAAAGTAAAGGAGATCTCTGTAGATTCCTGTGATATTTTGGCAATAGTAATACTGCCAAACTCAGGTACCCCGGTCTTGTGTATTAAGATCTATAATAGACAAGCCCCTTCTAATCAGCGGTCTGCTACTATAGATCTCCTGCATAATCTCATATCTGACTTCCGTTCTAAATATCGTATTATCATTGCAGGTGACCTCAACGCGCAAATTGAACTTGACTCAGCTTATGCCGAGGCAACGCAGGTTGAAGATGAAATGTGGAATATTCCCCCTCCTTTAACCCAATCAGTGTCATTTTCTGCTTGTCGCAGGGCGACGCAGATAATAGATCTCACAGTAATTCATGGCCTTCATTTCGGAAATGGTCGGTTTCCTGCTGATACTCCTGC
Organism: Pleurodeles waltl; assembly: GCF_031143425.1. Lineage (NCBI taxonomy): Eukaryota > Metazoa > Chordata > Amphibia > Caudata > Salamandridae > Pleurodeles > Pleurodeles waltl. The sequence continues at coordinate 603,574,508 of NC_090437.1, read as the reverse complement.
CAGACCAACTTTTTTTAGGGGCCTATATAGCAGCATTCTGGATTATGTTATTTTTGATTTACAGGCTTGGCATTCCATAATTGATGTGAAAGAGGGTCCACTGCAAACCAGTGATCATGCTTCTCTACAAATTGTATTCAATAGAACTCTTTTTTTCTGGACCTCCGTCTCTTTTTTCTTCTAAAGCTCACGAAGCTTTGAAATTGTCCAGCAATAGGCGCGCTGTGAGATGGGTTTTGTTTCAGAAGTCCAACTTGTCAAGGGATAAACTGTGCGCCCTAGTCTCTAGACACCAGCTTTTTGATGACTATCGTGTATTAACCCCGTTGGAAGTTATGTCTTCCCATGTAGTCCTTTTTGCGGCCCTTAAGGAGCTTTTCACCAAAACTGCCATGAATCGAAGGAACTCCACCTTTCCACCTAGCTGTAAATGGTTTGATAGGAGGTGTCGTGAGGCCAAGAGCCTTTTGACTAAATAGTTAAAGTCGAAGAATCGGGAAGCCATTGTGAGAGCGAGAAGAACTTATGTCTCCACATGCAAATTATGCAATCTCAAGCATGAGGAAAGTTTATGGGGATATCTGGCTGAGGCGGCCAGGACCCACGATATTAAACTTTTTTGGCTTTTGGTTTCACGTAGAGATCCAGATCTTTCACCCGTTCCAGAATGCCATATTGCTGCTGACATCTGGCTCACTCATTTTAGGGAATTGTATGGCTCCACACTGGAATTCGCTTCCACCAGCCCTGCAGAACCTCTAACATGTTGCCCTGCGGTGCCTCCCTTTACTTTAAAAGAAACTGAGTTGGCAATTCGTGCCCAAAAATCAGGGAAGACTCCTGGAACAGACGGCATTCCCTCAGATTTGTACAAATCAGATTTGTCCACATGGACTCGGTATATTAACAGGATATCGAATATTGCCTTGTCTACCAGGTCTTATCCGGATTCCTGGAAGGAGGCAATAATTGTGCCCATTCATAAGAAAGGAGAGAAAAGTCTCCCAAGAAATTACAGACCTATTAGTTTACTAGACAATCTGCAAAAAATATTCTGCTCTCAGCTGTTAAGTAGGCTGAAGCATTGGATAGTGGAAAATCAGGTATTAAGCCATCTTCAGGCAGGGTTCAGGGACAAGGTCAGTACCATCGATCAGGTCTTCCGCTTTATTACTATAAAGTGGAAGACCGTAGATGTGGATTATGGCCACCTTTTCGTGGCATTTGTTGATCTGAAATCCGCTTTTGACCTTGTCCCGCGCCCCAAGCTGTGGGAGGTTATAAGCAAAGCTGGAGTCCCAGGCTCCATGCTTAACATAATTAAAGATCTTTACTCTGGCAACTGTGCCAAAGTACGATGGGGCCCGGCAGGTGATCTGACTCCAGCATTCCCCACTGTCCGCGGTGTGAGGCAGGGTTGTGTTCTTGCGCCCACCCTGTTTCTCCTATTTATCAATGCTTGCATTCCGTACCTTTTGGATTGTCCTGGTGAGGCCCCCAGTATGGGTGGGCAGAAATTCCCATGTCTTCTATTTGCTGATGATACTTTGCTACTTTCTCGAACAGCCATGGGCCTTTCAAGCTTGCTTGCAAGGTTCATGGAGTTCTGCAAGGACCATGGTTTGGAAATCAATTCAGCAAAAACAAAATACATGGTGTTTGGGGATAAAAAGCAGAAAATGAAGAGACCCATTTATTTAGAAGGTGTTTTCCTGGAAAGAGTGGGCACCTTTGATTACTTAGGCATAAAATTAGAAGATTCACATTATTGGCACGCCCATCGTCAGAAATCATTAATGTTCTTGAAGCAAAGGGCGGGTGGCATTGTGAGATTTGCAACCAGACCCCCCAGTTTTGCCATGACTCCTGCTCTTGTAATATACAAATCACAAGCCGGGGGGGGGCTCTGTATGGTGCTGAGCTTTGGGGTCATTGCAACCTGGAGAATATGGTCAGGATGGAAAACCATTTTTTGAAGATGTTGTTAAAAGTTCCTTCTAGCTCTCCCTCTTTGCCTATCCGAATGGATTTAAATCTTTTTCCAATCAACCAGATTGCTGCTTTAAGGCCTCTTCTGTTTTGGATTCGGCTATGGTCATCAGATGCCCTCATTCCATTCAGATGAGGGCTGCTTAATCTGGTGGGCCCCAACCCCAATACTAAAATCAATTGGTGTGTCTATGTCGAACGGTCTCTAATGCATCTTGGTCTGGGGTCCTATTGGAAGGATCCATCTTCTATTCCCAAAAATGCTGTTCAGTCATTGAAGGACGCTTTTTGGCTCAAAGTCCAAACTGCTCAATTGGCTATTGTTGTGCCGTTCTCCATGTCTGATAGCTTTTTGCAATTTAAATGTCACTATGAGTTTGAGCCCTTCATGGATGCAGCACGTTCTCCATCTGCGCGTGCCCTTTTCATCAGATTTAGATTAGGGTCCCTTCCTCTGTGTTCTTTAACTTCTAAATGGTCTAATTCCATCAATAGTCTAAGTTATGCCCAATGGGATGTAAGAACGAAGAGTCTGTCCTACACGTCCTTTTCCAATTTCGTGCATATGACAAACAGAGGGCCTCTTGGGTTAATTAGTCCCCTACGCAAACAAATGGGTTTTAGGAACTGTTTATTTGCCAAGAGAATTTTAAAATATGATTCATCTGTTCATATAGTCTATCCTGTGGCAACAATTCTTGAATCAATATGGCGTTTTAGACTAGCGATTTTAAAGAACAAGATTGGGTAGCTGCTTTTTAGATTTAGATTTTTTTATGCATATTTATTGTATTTTGGCGTATGATATTAGCTGACATTTTCTGGGACTAGAGGTGTCGTATTTTCACATCATTGGAGAAAGAAATTCTTTTTATGTCTATTTTTTCATGGTTTTAACTTTTTTCTTTTTAATGTTTCTTACTTATTTTATTGCACATTTTCTCTTATAACCTCTCTTTCATATTGCTACGTATTGCACTTTTATGGTATGTTTTCTCTTACCGAAATAAAGTAAATGAATAATATGATATCTTTTATGACATCATTATTAATACCACTGCAAGAATTTCAATGAATTTATTGATGAGAAAACTGCATGGAGGGGCAAGAGTTATAGTTACCTTAGGGCATGAGTTATAGTTACTTGAGATAACTGCAACTGTAACAGGTGAATTTTGTTAGTTAAACCTTTTGTGTACATATAAATTCATTAAAAAAATATAAATGCTTATGTGCTTGCTAAAGGTGCACATGGTAATGTACCAAAAAAGTGCTTTGTGGTACTTACCTTTGTGGTAATGGTGTGCTTGGTAATGTCTATGTGGTAAATCTAAATAACATCTCATAATGCTATGCATGGACAGCGTCAGATGTCCACTATTCCCCTTGACAAGAGACTGTCCAACCACTTAAATGCAGCTCAAGAGAAATATGATTTGAACAACGGATCCCTCACCTGCATGTGATGACCTCTGTTCTGCCCCCTCTGCTGGGTCCCCAGATGTGATCAATACAACAGATGTTTCAAGAGCAAGTATTTAAAAAAGACTAAATAAGTGAGCAGGGAACAAGGTACAATAAGTCCTGCTGTCACAGTGACAAATATTAAACATTATTCTGTTTTAATGAAAAGTTTGATCACATTCATCAGATGACAATTCCAAATAATAGTAATGTGCTACGTGTGATGGTACAGTGCAAGTGAATGTAAGGGACAAAAATGTGAAAAGATATGTGTAGTGTGCATAACATAAAATAGTCTCAACCAAAAAGACAAAACTTAGATATGGAGAAACAGAAAATTCAATCAAATCAAGATTATTTTTCTCAAAATAGTCATTTCATTCAAATAAATTTTATTAAATGACAATATATTAAAAAGTATGCTACATTTTTAGAATTTGATATGACATTATAATTGTTTCTATTTTTACTTTTTAAATTAATTTGCTTTAATTAAATATTATTTCCTGTGGACCTTTATTTTAAGTCCCTACCTACAGTATTTTGTATCAGAGGGTGCTGCAGTAACAGTGTTTGGCTGTGTGTGGTGCTGGACTTACTTCAACTTTGAACTGGAGTACTTTACTACTATTTTGGGTCTCGTTTTGGCTGTAGTGATTTTATGGATTAGTATTGTGAATAACAATTGATGTACTCTTTTGTGGGTGGGTACACATCCTTCCCTATATCCCTTTTTGACCCTTCCTTAACCCCTCCCTATTGCCCTTTCCTTTAGTATTCCATATTTTCCAGCCACTCACATGTCCTATCCCCACTCACATTTACTATTAAAATGTATACTGACGTGTATGAATATATATAGATAGATAGAGCTCACTGAAAAAAGCCAAAGGTTGCAAGGACTTTATAGTTAGGTTCACGTTTTACACACACAACAATAACATTTCAGCTGTTATAGTTATAGTTATACTTATGTTAAGAAACTATAACTTGTGGCTAAAGTTACTTTATGGCCTGAGTTACAGTTTCTTCAAAAAGTATAACTATCAGTATAACTGTACATGCTGAATTTCCATGTTTTTTAAGGATAAAACTTGAACCTAACTGTAACTTCCAAGTAACCTTTGTTTTTTCAGTGCATTTCTATATTTTTTTAAACATAAAGTGATCTATAATTGCCATATGTTAATCCAACCACCACTGCCCTGCGGCCAACCCCACTGCATGCACCCGACCCTGTGGGAAGCTGTTGCGGTGACCAGAGACAGAGGATCCTCCTTCCTTCCGCTGCATTCCAGGGCCACCCTGAGGGCGGCAATGGACCCTTCTCTGTGACTGGCTAGTTCTGAAGAGTGGGAGCTGACTTATTAAGAGAAGAGGTAGTGTATATGCCAGAGGAGGCCCTGCAGGGCCTGAACGGAACAAATCCTGGCAGACCTAGGCCAACACAAGTGATGGGAACACTCACATTTGCAGAGAGAACAACAAGAGAGGTTGATCATGCAGGGAAAGATGTGACTGGGTGGCAGACCGGCACCGTGGTGATCAGTGGGTGAAGACCCCTTCCTCTCCATCCTGAAGCCACCCTGAGGCAGGCCCTTTCTCCTGTGATTGATTGGCCACGGGGGACCAGAGACAGACAGGCGCAGCAGGCCCACACCGTGCCCACACAGAGGGTACCCAGCGGCCAGACCTGTTGAGTGGCTGGATAACCTGCTGAGTCTAAAGGGTGAGGAGCCCGGGGGTCGCAAGAAGGCATACCAAGAGCCTCTCTCCGGGTGGGGCGGGGGTTGAAGAACTTGGTGGGGCACAGAGCTTGCCTTGGGGTGCAGGTCCAAGGCAAGGGCCCCTCTGGACTGTGTCCCTGGCAACATGGGTGCTTGGCAGAGTGACATTTGAACTTGAGGACTTTGTAGGGAAACCAATGTGAAAGACAGCAGCTACTGCCGGTGACCACAATCTCATTCTAAATAATTTCAAATGCTGTCTCATATTTACAAGAATGGTGGGCTGAGAGTGGGGCACAGAGAGTGCTGCTCAGATATGCACAATGGTGAAGGACAAGGCGGCCACAGTGCATGGCCGCATAAATGAATACAAAAGGCTAATGATCTCAATGGGTCTTATGGATGGGGGGGGTACAAGGGCTCCCCTGAGGCTCAGGTGGAAGCTGTCTCTCTAGCCATAATTATTCAAGTGATAAAAGACTCCTACAAAGACCTGAATGATAAAATTGGAGGGGTGGAGTGGAGGTGTCCCTCCTCCCCAGGACATGCGTAACCTTGCTACTTACACTACAGAGGAGGAAGGTTGTGTCACCTCACTGTAGAATGTTACAGGTACATTCAGCTAAGAGATCAATTGTCTGTGGGAGCTAATGGTTTTCCTTGACCAGACCATCGAGTGGAGGATGTGGAGAGCAGGCTGGCAGGAACAACTTGCGACTAGAGGTCCTACCGGAGGGCACTGAGGACGTACACCCAGATAAATTCTTCACAGACTGGTTCAACTCATAGATCCTGAAAACAGAAATGCCCTCATGCTTTATCTTTGAAGGACCCCATCACATGCTGGCACCGAGGCCTCCTCCACGGACTCTGCCCAGACCCATCATCCTCCGGTGCTTAACTATGTGGACAAAGGTACCAACCTGAGACAAGCACAGTGCCTCTCAGACATCCAGTGTGTGGACACCAAAGCCATGATATTCCCTGAGTGTACGACCAAGGTACAACTCCTCCGTAATTCTTTCTTTGATAAATAAATTAAATTAGGAACCATGGTCATAAAGTATATGCTCATGTACCCAGACAAATTAAAAGTACTGTATCAAAAGAAATCACTGTTTTTTGCCAGCCTTGAGGATGCTTGGGATGAGGCAGCATACAAGAAATTGCTACCAAAACCAATAATAGAACCACTGACATTCCAAGGGAATGAGCGAGAATGTTCATTTCGTATGAGGACTAACAGAGCTGAAAGAGGCACAGCAGGCAGCGATACAACAACCAGGGGCTAGTGCCTGGGACACAGTGTAAAATACCATCTTAGAAGGGCTCCAGCAACAGGCAGGAGTGGACACAACCACTGGATGAGGACCTGCTGGTTTGTGGAGGGTGAATTGTACATGGCCTTCCCTCACACCCTTCCTGACCATATAAGCACCTTATCTATGTGCTCCATAAGGTGAAACACAGAAACATGCTATTGAGGCTGGAGCAGGGAATACTAAACCCGGGGATCTATGAATATGATGTTGTATACGTTTATTTTTCTGTTCTCAGTGGTTTTGTTTCCTTTCAGGGTGAAAGATGCATCCAGTTTTGAAGTGTTGTGTGGGGCAGTTATGAAAATATTTGGGGTTAGTTTTAGGTTTTGTTGACCCACATCACCACAAAAGGGGCACATCTCTAAGACCCCACATATGTAAGACAGATGGTCTGCCATGACTACAGGAAATATTGCCATGCACTATAATGTAGTGTCTTGGAATGTAAATGGGCTGCTGGCTAAAGTGAAAAAGACGGGAATCCTTCTGCAGGTGCTTAAACTGTCACCAGCAGTCCTCCTCCTACGGAGTATACATTTGCTTGGTAACATATGCAACCTTCTGGCCTGCTATGGATTTAACTAAGTGTATCACGCACGGCTCGCTAGAGGTTCCAAAGAGGTGGCTATCCTTCTGCATAACACCTTCCCCCTCATTGTTACAGAGGTTACCCCAGACGTTTTGGGATGATATTTTATCACCACAGGTTCCCTAATTGGGAGGGCATGGACAGTAATATTGCTATATGTCCCTCCTACCCTACAGATGACTACTGTGTCTGACTTAACAAAACTTATAGCTGCAGTTCAGGGGGTGGGTCTTACAATGGGGGGTGTCTTCAATGACATTATGCATTCACAACTCAATGCTAGTTGTGGGGCAGGGGCTTACACTGGACTCTGGCATGATGGGCCAAATCCCTTGAGCTCATTGAAATTCAGAGAAGAAGGCACCCGCCAGAAGCGCGTGAATACATGCACTATTCTCACTCCCACAAATCTTATTTGAGAATAGATTATCTGTTCCTTCCCTCCTTTGACATCCATGGAGTATTTTGGGATAAAATCCACAGAGGATCCTGTCTGACCACTCTTCCATAGAGATGATCCTGTATGACCACTCTTCCATATAGATCATTCTGGGAAAAGTGATGCATAGGCCTGGCTCACTGAGATCCTTCAGACTGGATGGTTGAAGAATATTAGATTCCAAGAATTCATACAGGGGGATAAAGACTTCAATTATAAGGTTACTTCACCCCACCCCCAATGTCGGCACCCAAACGCTCCAGTTCTCAGCCGACCCTGCTCAACTGGACCACTCTTTTTACTGACGACACCCTGAAGATCATGAAAACCATCCACTCCGGAACCCCCCCGGACCCATGCCCCTACCATATCTTCAACGGAGCCGGTGCCGGCATCGCCCCAAACTACGCTGTACCATTAACTGCTCAATTAAGTCTGCCACCTTCCCAAAACACTCGAAGCAGGCAGTAATCAACCCATTGCTGAAGAAACCCTCTGCTGACCCGACCGACCTCCAGAACTACAGACCTATCTCTCTGCTCCCCTTCCCAGCCAAAGTCATCGAGAAGGCCATCAAGGTCCAACTCACCAAATTCATTGAAACCAACCACATCTTGGACCCCTCCCAATCAGGCTTCAGAATCAACCACCGCACCTAGACTGCACTCCTCGCAGCAACAGATGACATCCGTGCTCTCCTCCACTGAAGCGAAATCGAACCCTCATCCTCCTGGACCTCTCCAGCACCTTCAACACTGTCTCCGACCTCACCCTCAGCTCTAAAGTCCACAACACCGGCATCCACAGCCAAGCCTTAGTATGGATCCGCTCCTTCCTCATTGGTCAAACCTAGAAAGTCAGGCTACCACTGTTCTCCTCAAAACTGACAGAGATCAGGGGCAGAATTCCTCAGGGCTCCTCTCTCAGCCTCACCTACGTTGACATCTACAAGGCCCTGCTCTCTAACATCATCAGAAACCACGGACTCAACATTGTCTCCTACGCTGATGACACCCCACTGATCCTCTCCCTCACCAAGGAGCCTACAACCATTAAAAGCAACTTCCACAACAGGATAAAGGCAGTCGCCGCCTGGATGACGGACAGCTACCTGAAACTCAACTCTGTCAAAATTGAGGTCCTCATGATGGGTTCCATCCCCTCTGCCTTGGATGACTCCCTGTGGCCCTTAATGCTCAGAACCCCCTCACACCCACCAACCGTGCATGCAACCTCGGCATTATCCTCACTTCTCGCTCTCAAAGAACCGCCATATCTTCGCCGTCTTATCCTTGTGCTTCTACACACTTGCCTGCTCCAGAAGATTTTCAAATAGTACCTGATCACAAATGGATCCTGATTGAGTCTAGAAGAAGAGTTGCCCAGGTGCTCGTCAGCAACAAATTAAACTACGGCAACCACCCAAACACTCCAAAAGAAACTGCAGAGAATCCAGAACACCTTGGCTAGACTCATCCTGGACTTCCCCTCATACAGTCACATCTCCAGTCACTTGAGAAATCTTCACTGGCTCCAAATCAACAAAAGAATCACCTTCAAGCTCCTTATGCATGCATACAAGCCCCGCCACAACATCGGACCCACATACATCAACCACCACCTGATCTTCCACATGGCCACCGCACACCTCCACTCCACCCATCTGGCCCTTTCTACAACCTCAAGGATATGAAAGAGCTCAGCTGGAGGAAGATCCATCTCTTACCTAGCCGCAAGGACCTGGAACACTCTCACGCTACACCTCAAGCAATCACCCTCACTACCTCAATTCAAGAAGGACCTCAAGATATGGCTCTTTGACTAAACTCCTACTACCCTGGGCACTTGGTGACCATCACAGGTGATTAGCTGCACTCTAGAAGAACCTTGATTGATTGATTGAGTTTGACTCCTCAACTATATTATGGGAAGCCATGAAAACAGCCCTCATGTGGCAAGTACAGCCCAAGAAAGGCAGATTAGTGAACTGGAACACCACTTACTCCAGAAAACTGACTTAGCAGTGATACGTTGCCTCGAGTTGGCCAGGAAAGTGCTTTGACAGAAACTACTCGGGATGGCTAGAGCCATAGGCTGGCAGTCCCAAAACAGGGTGCACAAGCCGATGGCAAAACCAGGAAACTGATCCATAGTGATTCCTACCTCAGATGTAGTGACTGGATGGCCAGTTCTACCATGATACAATGGTTATAGCAAAACATTTGCACAATATTACGAGAAGCTTGCAGCTCGATCCCCCCAAGTAGAGCTAAACAACAGAATCCCATGGCAGCAGACCTGGTGGTCCCATGGCTTTCCCGCAAGGGTAGGGCAGAACTTGATAGGCCTCTATTGGAAGACAAAATGCTCAAAACATTGCAGGCATGCAACCTGGGAGGGTGCCCAGACCGAAAGGATTCCCATCTGAATTCTTTAAAAAGTTTGCAACCACTCTGATTCCACATATTCTTGCTATGATCGAAAGAGCTGAGACGACAATGTGCTTCCTCTGGATAGCCGAGGAGCTACTGTGGTAGTCCTTCCGAAATCAGACAAATCACTTACAGACTATAGGCCGATCTTCTTAATAAACATAGAAGTTAAACTGGTTGTGAAGGCTCTGGCAAATGTATATTGTTTATTCTGGTGAAATCTCCTGTGCATATAGACCAAAACGGCTTCATGCTGACCAGGTGCATCCGGCATTCCCTTAGACAACTAAGGGCCGTATTTACAAGAAAGTGATGCATCACTGGTGATGCACCACTTTTCTTGCTGCCCCTCTGCGTCCCCTAACACCACCATGATAGCGCTGTATTTACAATATAGTGCACCATGGCACATGTTAGGATCAACAGCGTAATTTTCTTTTTATGCTTTACTGTATTAGCATCTAAAAAAATTATGCTAATCCAGAATAGTATTAAGAGGCCCATTGAAATAAATGGGAGCCTCATTTTAACACCTGCTTCAAGCAGGCGTAAAAAATAAAATGACGCTAGAAATGGTGCAATGGAATCTTGTAGATTCAATTGTGCCATTTGTAGCAACTCTCTAACGAGGGAATGCCCCTTAGCATACATCATGCATATGTCATGCATGATGTGGCGCAAAGGGTTTACAAGGTAGCGCAAACCTAGTTTGCGCCCCCTTTAAATATGGAGCTTTGGTAGTAGCCCATTGGCATCACATTTTGCCGCAAATGTGGCACTAATGGGCGCAAATGGGGCTTGTAAATCTGGCCCTAAATGTCATTTTGGATTACTGCAACTCCATGTCTGAACAGACAGCTTTATTACAGTTGAGCTTTGAGAAGACCTTTGATTCAGTCGAACGGTCCTTCCTACATACAATTCTGGGAAAAATGAACTTCAGACCCAGATTCTGTAACTACGTGAAGCTGCTCTATGCCGCACCATTGGCCAGAGTCACACTCACAATATAGCCTTTGGCCGAATTGATATTGAGGGATGTACAGCTTTTGGGCCTGAAATATGAGGAGAGCACTGAGGATGATGTCCTCCAATGTCCAGAGCAGTCTATCAAATCTCCTAGACCCCTTGGCCAGGCTGAGGGAGCAGTGGTAATCTAGCCAGGAGCTGCTGGATGAAGATGATTGGACAGAGGCAAAAACAGAGACTTGAGAACTGGTAATTCCTGCCGGTCTGAGATTGATACAATTTACATACTTCCATAGAATGTACTACACCCCCGATTAACTGTGGGGGATGGGATCGGGGGAGAATTCAAACTGCCTCATCTGTGGCCAGGGCAGAAGCACCCTGATTTATCTGGTGTGGGAATGCCAGGTGATACAGAGATACTGGAGTTTGATTCTTCGTATTTTGGAAGAGGTGATAGAAATTCTGATTAACCGGAAGCCCAAATTGGTAATTCTAGGAGTGTTCTAGGGGCGGGACACGCAAAAAGGTCAGATGTTATGGACTGGGATTAGTTGCATGCTGGTCAAACAAGATATTGCTGGCCATTGGAAATCTAGCAAAGCCCCTCTAGTCTCAAAATGGTTACAGGGAATGGAATACTCTTCCCTAGCAGAAGATGAGATATACTAGTCTGGGTTTGCCCTCACAAGTATAACAAAATCCTGGGTCAATGGAGAGAATACCACAGCCTTCTGGGCTCTAACTATCAGGAGGGAGACAGTTAAGGAGGGGGAAGGTGGAGAGCTAGCCCAAGATATTGTGAAGGGCCCTAGGGCAGGGAAGGTGTACAAGACATTGACCTACAGACTCACCAGTAAGCCAACAGGTCTGTGGCTGCAGTGGACATTGCCAGAATGGTGTTAAGTGGAGGCGGCAACTCCAGGTCAACTGTTTTGATGTGCTGATTCTATCAATTATGTGCACAGGTTTGAGGTATTGTTTGGGAGGGCCGGGAGGAGGTGGTGATTTGTGGATGATTTATATGATTGTAAGATTTCTATAAAAACTTCAATAAAAAGAATTTAAAAAACAGACACTTGAGGTGAGCAGATTGAGAGTGTCGATGGTGTTGTAAGGTGCTCTGTACAGGAGCTACTCTCCACCAAATCTTGGGAACTACCCAAAATACCTTGCTTCCATTTTTGCATTTATATAAATATGATGACATCATCCAGTCATTCTGACAGCTATTTTTAGAGCGAGAGGACTTGATGTACTTTTACATGGCACATTGATGGCCAATGTCCAATCACTATTCATGTGATAATGTATATAACTTTTGATCACATGCTGGACAATTAGTATATCTCTCAGGTGGTCTAACTTTGGTGCATTGCATTCTCTTTTTACTGATATTCACTCAGCTAACAAGCAAAATATCTCCATAGATTTAATGGGGGGTAATAATGCTTTTAATTCTTGAGCTCCCTGTAAAAAAGATTTTGGGGTTCATTTTGACCCTGGCGGTCCGAGACCGCCAGGGCTAAAATGACGGAAGCACTGCCAACAGGCTGGCAGTGCTTACTGGCCTATTACGACCGTGGCAGAAGCACCGCGGTCGCACCGCCGGGGCCGGTGATATTCCACCACTTTTGCCCCGGTGGTGATAATCCGCAGCGCTGCCCAGGGGGTTACGAGTCCCCGACTGCCAGCCTTTTTCTGGTGGTATGAACCGCCAGGAAAAGGCTGGCGATACGGGGAATCGTGGGGCCCCTGGGGGCCCCTGCACTGCCCATGCCACAGGCATGGGCAGTGCAGGGGCCCCGTGACAGGGCCCCGTGCAGCTTTTCACTGTCTGCATCGCACGGCTGCAACACCGCCGGCTCCATTTGGAGCCGGCTTCCATGTTGCGGCCCACATCCCCACTGGGCCGGCGGGCGGAAACTTGGTTTCCGCCCGCCGGCCCAGCGGGGATGTCCAAATGGACACCGCGGGAGTGCGGCTGCATTGGCGGCCGCCCGGCGGTTACAGCTTGGCGTGCGGCGGTAGCCGCCCGTCAAAGTTGTAATGATCCCCTTTGTGTTCTTTACATTTTAATGAGATCGACCTTGTCAGAACTTCCCATGAATCAAACTTTTATGTCACAAGGCTGAAGAGTTATGCGTTTGTCACGGAAAGACACCTTCTGCCAGGCCCTTTGAAAAACATTCTGTAATTTGTTAAAATGAACTACACACATACTTGAGGTGGGAAGAATGGCCTATAACCTTAGAGCCATGTTTATAACACCAGTTTTCCATAAACCATCTCTATATAGGACTCGCTCTATTAATACTTTATTCAATAATCTGCACTGCATCAACATTTTCAGCAAAGTTCTGAAAATAAAAATCCACACCTTATAAATGTCCTATAAGGTTTCTATAGCACTGTATTACAACCGTTTAACACGAGTATTTGACCAGAACAGAACAGAAGCTTTGGGCTACTAACACATTTTTTGCATTAAGGAATTTTCTACTTTGAAATACTAGTCTGCACCACACATTGCGAGCACACATCCTTTACTTAGTTGAACACAGAGTACCACTTGCAGCCTAAACCTGAGCTTTATGCAAACAGTGCACCATTTAACTTTGAGCTTGCCCAATCTGCAGCTTGTGCTCAACCCCTAACTGTGTATGGCCCACGGCCATCCCCAGCTATGGGTTGATTACAGGGCCCGACCTCCAGCCAGGTCTTTCACCTAGATTCTGTGCAGCCGGGTTAGCTACAAGGTCTCACCTCTGGCCAAGCCCTGCACCTAACTCTAAGTGGGCTCTTAACCCCCAACACTGCGCAGTGCAGGATTTGCCACATGGCCTGGTCTCCATATAGGACCCACTGCACCCCCTCCATTGAGTAAGGCTTTTGGCTGTGCACAGCTGGTTATTTGCTGCAGGGCTAGTGCCTGACCAGGTCTTGAGCCAATCTTCCACGGAGGATCAACCCTGCTGCAGATCCTCAACCCACATTTCAGTTAAAAAAAAAAATGTTTTTGTTGCTTCTCAGGGGGAAAGCTGTGGTACCATGGGGGACGAACCTTGTGTTGTGGGTCCTACACGAGTACCTCACAGGAGGTCCACACCAGAATTACATTGGTATCTTCAGCTGAAAATGTTTTTTGTTACTCCAGTGGTACCAAACGTGCCAACAGAAGAACATGTTTACTTAGGCAATCAGAGGGCTTGATTTTTTTCATCTTCAGGACTGCAGGCTCCCGCAGTGCTCCAGCTCTGCAGGACTCCAGGAAGACTAATTTTCCATATATTTTTTTACTTTCTAACCATTCATGACCCCCGTAGCACTTTTCCAAATGCAAATTTCTTGAAAACAACTGAAAAAGCACATTTTCTACGTAAAATTCAAATTTCATGCAAAGTTGTAATTTCATTCAGCCGTTTGTATCTGTATCTGCATCTGCATCTGCAAGAGAAGTTCCCCAGGAAAATTAGCATGTGAAACCAATGTTTTTTGATCCCCCTTTTACTTAGCCCCCACTTAATGGATCGCCCCAAAACTTCCAGGAAGGAGCTAAGGTAGATGAATTATTTTTGGAAAGTTTTTTTTGTTTCTATGATGAAGCAGCCACTGTTATTGTGTTAATACAATTTAAGGCTTTAGAACTATAGTTTCTGAAGCAATTCCTTTTTTTATTTTATTATTTTGTGATGATAGTTTTGCAGATGTATGTCAGTGAGTGTGTTACCTTTTGATTGTTGTTAGTGGTTGTGTCATCACATGAATATGTGCCAGTTTGTTTTGGCATAATGTAGCGTGTGCTGGCATGTGATGTTGTTTGTGTAAACATATGAAAGTGCTTGCATTAACATATGATGCTGTGTTTGTTAGTGTATGATTTTGGTTGTGTGCATGTGTGAAGATGGATCTGTGATGTGTGAGTTTGGTTGTGGTTATGTACAATGTAAGGGTGTTGAGGTATGATGTGAATTTGTTAGAGTACAAAGATAGAAGTGTTAGTTTAATATGGTGGTTGTGCTGTGGTGTGGGATATCTGGAGGCATGATAGTGCGTGTGCTAGGGTTGTATGTTTAATCTATGGACATATGGTGGTGAGTGTCCAGGCATATGTTAGTCGTTCTGAGAAAAAATTATGATGACTGTGTAGATTTCTAATGTTGCTTCTATTGGCATTTGATGACAGTATGACCTGAATTACAAGTGAACAGGAGCTAGGTGCGGGGATACTGTGTGACGGTGTGTAGTAAATACTGAATCCACCTGGTACCCATGCACCAAAATACTACTATTCTGATTTTTTTCCCAAAGAAGTTGGTCAAGAAAATAAGTGGGCCTGCCCCTGCCGATCTGCTGTGTGCACCTCCACCCCTACATCTCCTCTACATCCCCCATTTCGCATGTGTTCCTACTATGTGCCCGTTGCTTCCTGCTCTTCCAGCCCCTTTGTGTGCCAATCCACTTCTGTTGGGTCTCTGCGTCTCCCTTCCCCTGTATCACCTCTTCATGAGCTCACCTCACAACTGCAAATAGTTGCACCCAAAAGCTATTTGTAGTCCCTGTATGCCACCCAGCAGTTACTGTAAAGACCTGTCAACATGCATCCTTTTTGGGTGTGCCCACTCTCTCAGCTGTCCCTGTGTTCTGTCTTGCCCCACTCCTCCTAAACCTCTTTGTGCCCTTTGAACCCCTGTGAACCCTCCATCTTTCACTGTTGGCCCGGCATCCCATGTGCCAACCTGCTTTGCTCAGCAGCTGGGTGCTCTCTGCCACCTGTGTGTACCACCCTGACATGCCCTGTAGCCCCTCTGTCTTCCACTAAACCACTGTAGCCACCTTAAACCTGTCCCTGTCTCTTCCCTATATGCTCCAGACCCTCTGCAACCCCTCTGTGTGCCCTACCCGATGTGAGGCTTTGCCCTACTACTTCCCTGTGTTTGACACACTGCCATGCCCAAGCACCCCCTTTGTGAGCCCCTATGTGCCCTTCATTCCCCTTGCAGGCATGTTGTGTTCCCTCCTGAAACATTAGTAACTCTGGTAGGTCATGCTTGCAACTGAAAATGCAGCCAGTTTTCCTGGTGTTCCCTTTGCATTAAGTTTCCCTCAATGCCCATGCCTCTCTGCCCCAACATTGCTATGAGCCATTGAGTTATGGGCCTTCTGATACCTGAGGAGCATGTCACTTGATACCAACCCTGCCACCCCGTTTTCTAGGTGGGAACAGGGTGCTGATGCAGGTGTCAAGTAACCCACACCTCTGTGGCACTCATGTTACCTATGTGTTGTAGGCTAGGCGAGCGTGGGTTGGTTTGCAGCAGATTAGCACCCTGTTCCCAACAGAGCAAATGAGAAACTGCCAGCTCATACTTGGACAAAAGAGACAATCTCATTTCCTTCAATCCATTTGATTAGAGTGAGAGAACATTTTGTGGAATACAACAAACAACAACATCTTATTTGGTACACATGTGGTTTGTATTAATCATCTTTCAATGTAATTTTGCTTGGATACATGCATCCATATCAACTCTTTTATTTAACCTGATTATATCTTTTTATCTGTTAGAAGACAATTTTGTCCATTTTCATGCAGTCTAAATCCTGGCATTTTGTCCACATCAATATAATGCCTGTACTACCCATACATGCTATGCTTCCATAATAGTTTGTCATGATCTGTTTGCATTGATCTTTTTTGATACCTAACTTTGTGGTATGTTTACTATTCATATTCTCTCAAACTCTTACAAGCCAGGCTTTTCAGGACAAATGAAAAGATAAGTGATCAAATCATTTAAATAATTTATTGATTTCGTTATATCTTGTTCATTATCAACATATTAATCATTTATCTTTTTTGAAGTATATACATTAATAGGATTCCTTTCCTATGGATGGGTAGTCCCTTTTTTCCTTTGCTCCTTTCATTACTTACCTTTTTAAAGAATGGTGCTGCAATTTTTTCTTGTTTTACTTCTGGTTCATGCTGGCTTTGATATATAAACATAGAAATGGTCCACTGAAGATGGCCCTGTGTTGTGACAAAATGGTGGTCTATTTCATGGGCACCAATGTGCGGTTTCTACCCCTCTTTCTCTTGTAAGGGTCCAATGCAGAGCTGAGTTGAGCCACGGCCCTGGGAAACTGTTTGTTCCTGACTAGTGGGGGGAGGAGGCTGGAGGTTAGGATTATCCCTCACTGCTGCTGTCTGTATCCTGAAGATATAAGCCCTTTGGCCTCATTTTCCAAGGCATGGAGGCAGTGCTGAATCCTAGTTCGTTATGGCCAACTATGAGGAGGATCAGCAACTGAGTGCCACCTATCCTGCGATCCATCAATGATGTGGTATGGCTGTGTCCCTTTAAACCAATTAGGCTGCCCTGCTGATCCTGCTCTGGTTCAAAGCTTGTGGCACTCTCTGACAGACTGCTACACTGGATCACTGGTGTTGCATGCTGAGCTACAGGCATGGAACATCCTACTGGGTACGGGGCAGAGTGCCTCCACTTATGTTGTCTGTGCTCCAGCCTGTCTTTATTTATTTACCATTGTGCTTGGACCTCAAATCCCCCACTTGATTAGGGTCCTACCCTCTGTACAAGAGAAGTTGATGAATGGTTTGAAAACAATATGATCTGATAGGACTGCTGTTTTTTAATCTTCAGTGTAGTAGGCGCATGCTCCCGCTATGGCTCGCTCTCTCAGTGCTCACAAGTGGTATGTTGTTAGAAATGGGGTTTTTGGTTGGCAGTCAGGTTGCCCTCTGTCCAAGCAAGAACCCTCACTCTAGTCAGGGTAAGTCACACACAATCCAAAATCAGCCTGTGCTCACCCTCCGGTAGCTTGGCACGAGCAGTCAGGCTTCACTTAGAAGGCAATGTGTAAAGCATTTGTAGAATAAATCATACAACACCATAGCATAACACCACAAAAATACACCACACAGTGTTTAGAAAAATATATAATATTTATCTGGGTATCTTCAGGTCAAAACGATCAAAGTTGCAATATGAATTTGTAAAGATATCACTGAAAAGTGATATAAAGTGTCTTAAGTCTTTAGAAAGTAAACAAAGTCTCTTTCAAACACAAAGTACCTGGTTTCTGGTGGAAAATCTCCTCAGAGGGCCACAGGAAAAGAGGTATGTGGAAAACTGGTGTGTGCGTCGATTTCTCCTCAGCACACACGGACTTGCGTCGTTATTTTCCACGCGGGGAGTCGTGCGTCGTTTTCCGGCGCGCGGACAGTCTCTTTCTGTGGTTCGCGGGGAGTACCAGATGTCCCGGGTCTGTGCGTGGATTTTCCTGCTTGTTTTCCGGCTGCGCGTCTTTCTGCGGGGCTGCGCGTCGAAGTTTCGATCTCACGGCAGGCGTCACGTCGATTTCTCCTGGGGAGTCGGGCGGCGTTGTCCTTGCGAGGCCGTGCGTCAAAGTGTTGATCTCACGGCAGGCGTCGCGTCGATTTCTCCTGGGAAGTCGGGCGGCGTTGTCCTTGCGAGACCCTGCGTCAAAGTTTCGATCTCACGGCAGGCGTCGCGTCGATTTCTCCCGGGAAGTCGGGCGGCATTGTCCTTGCGAGGCCGTGCGTCAAAGTTTCGGTCGTCCCGAAGGCGTCGCGTCGATCAGTGTCGGTGTGTGGCGTTTTTCTTGCCACGGAACAAGCTGTGCGTCGAAAATTTCGGCGCACGGAGCGTCCAAGAGCGTCCAAGAGGAAGAGAGAAGTCTTTTTGGTCCTGAGACTTCAGGGAACAGGAGGCAAGCTCTATCCAAGCCCTTGGAGAGCACTTTTACAGCCAGACAAGAGTTCAGCAAGGCAGCAGGCCAACAGCAAGGCAGCAGTCCTTTGTAGGAAAGCAGACAGGTGAGTCCTTTGAGCAGCCAGGCAGTTCAGCAAGGCAGCAGGCCAACAGCAAGGCAGCAGTCCTTTGTAGAAAAGCAGACAGGTGAGTCCTTTGAGCAGCCAGGCAGTTCTTCTTGGCAGGATGTAGTTTCTGGTTCAGGTTTCTTCTCCAGCAAGTGTCTGATGAGGTAGGGCAGAGGCCCTGTTTTATACTAAGTTGTGCCTTTGAAGTGGGGGTGACTTCAAAGAGTGTATAAGAAATGCACCAAGCCCCCTTTCAGTTCAATCCTGTCTGCCAGAGTCCCAGTAGGGGGTGTGGCAGTCCTTTGTATGAGGGCAGGCCCTCCACCCTCCCAGCCCAGGAAGACCCATTCAAAATGCAGATGTATGCAAGTGAGGCTGAGTACCCTGTGTTTGGGGTGTGTCTGAGTGAATGCACAAGGAGCTGTCAACTAAACCTAGCCAGACGTGGATTGAAGGGCACAACAAGATTTTAGTGCAAAGAAATGCTCACTTTCTAAAAGTGGCATTTCTAGAATAGTAATATTAAATCCGACTTCGCCAGTCAGCAGGACTTTATATTACCATTCTGGCCATACTAAATATGACCTTCCTGCTCCTTTCAGATCAGCAGCTGCCACTTCAACAGTGTATGAGGGCAGCCCCAATGTTAGCCTATGAAGGGAGCAGGCCTCACAGTAGTGTAAAAACGAATTTGGGAGTTTTACACTACCAGGACATATAACTACACAGGTACATGTCCTGCCTTTTACCTACACAGCACCCTGCTCTAGGGGTTACCTAGGGCACACATTAGGGATGACTTATATGTAGAAAAAGGGGAGTTCTAGGCTTGGCAAGTACTTTTAAATGCCAAGTCGAAGTGGCAGTGAAACTGCACACACAGGCCTTGCAATGGCAGGCCTGAGACAGGGTTAAGGGGCTACTGAAGTGGGTGGCACAACCAGTGCTGCAGGCCCACTAGCAGCATTTAATCTACAGGCCCTAGGCACATATAGTGCACTCTACTAAGGACTTATAAGTAAATTAAATAGCCAATCATGGATAAACCAATCAATAGTACCATTTACACAGAGAGCATATGCACTTTAGCACTGGTTAGCAGTGGTAAAGTGCCCAGAGGTCAAAAGCCAACAACAACAGGTCAGAAAAAATAGGAGGAAGGAGGCAAAAAGTTTGGGGATGACCCTGTCAAAAAGCCAGGTCCAACATGACCCCCTACCAGCCTAAAGCCAGGGGAGAACAATCACTATCCTGATGTACTTCCCTGTTTGAGGCGACAGAACAAGGACCCAGGCCCACAACAGCAGGGGCATGCTCCAGTTCTTCACCTTCCTGACTCCAATTGGATCCCTCTGTCCATACTCTCAGGGCCCACTAAGCCAACCCATGGGGAACCTTTCTCCTTACCTGCGGATCCCATCTGTGCAGCACCTAACCTTACTTTGCTCACAGATGTATCCCAGGAGCAGGATAGTACACCATGACCAACACAGTGGTGTTGCCCACTCTACCCCCGGGGTGTGACACTTGTCCCCTCCCCAGGGATAACTCTGTCCACCCGGACAGCAAGCCACAGTGGTTACTGACAGCTGCCAGGGATGAGAGCCAGGCCCCAGGCCTCTCAAAGCTCTCCCACCACTGTGGCTGTGGAGAGTGGGGGGCGGTAGCCCCAGGTGCTGGGCACCCTTTAACCACTCTCCCTTCCACCAGGTCAGGGAGGACAGCCTGAACCTGGTCCTCCCCTCTGGGGCTCTGTACCCTCCCTCCTGGAGCGGTACCCCCAGAGTCCAACATGGTCAGGATGCTTATAGAAGTCGCCCTGTACCATTCCTCCACCAGTGCAGGGCTGTTAACCTGCAACTGGCCCTCCAACCTGGGGTCTGTACCTTCAGGTTGGACTAGGGCCTGGGGTGAGGCTTCCCTCCCCCTGCCCTCCCTTCTGGGGTCCAGCACCCTCCAACTAGGAGTGGCCTCCTCAGAAGACAACATGGTAGGGGCACTGTTATCAGTAGCCCCTCCCTCCAGGTCCGGGGGGACACCCTGAACCTGGTCTTCCAGCCCAGGGTCTGTACCCTCAGACTGGATCACTGCCTGGCAAACCAGGACTTTCTGGGAGGCACACCTACCCCCCACCAGGTCAGAGTTTAACCTCTGCACCTGACCATTCAACTCAGAGTCACCACCTTGAAGTTGAACAATTGGCTGGCACGCCAGGACTTCCTGGAGGGCACACTGACCCTCCACCAGGTCAGAGTTTAACCTCTGAACTTGGCCATCCAACTCAGAGTCACCACCCTGAAGTTGAACAATTGCCTGGCACGCCAGGACTTCCTGGAGGGCACACTGACCCTCCACCAGGTCAGAGTTTAACCTCTGAACCTGGTTCTCCAACCTAGGGTCACCACCCTGAGGTTGGGCAACTGCCTGGCACACCAGGACTTTCTGGGAGGCACACCTACCTCCCACCAGGTCAGTGGTTAACCTCTGAACCTGGTTCTCCAACCCAGGGTCACCACCCTGAGGTTGAACAATTGCCTGGCACGCCAGGACTTTCTGGGGGGGCACACCTACCCCCCACCAGGTCAGAGTTTAACCTCTGAACCCGGTTATCCAACCCAGAGTCAGCACCCTGAGGCTGGACAACTGCCTGGTACACCAGGACTTTCTGGGGGGCACTAGTACCCCCCAACAGGTCAGAGTTTAACCTCTGAACCCGGTTATCCAACCCAGAGTCAACACCCTGAGGTTGGACAACTGCCTGGCATAGCAGGACTTCCTGGGAGGCACACCTACCTCCCACCAGGTCAGAGGTTAACCTCTGAACCTGGGTATCCAACCCAGAGTCACCACCCTGAGGTTGAACCATTGCCTGGCATACCAGGACTTTCTGGGGGGCACACCTACCCCCCAACAGGTCAGAGTTTATCCTCTGACCCTGGTTAGCCAACCCAGAGTCACCACCCTGAGGTTGAACCATTGCCTGGCAGGCCCGGACTTCCAGGGAGGCACACCTACCTCCCACCAGTTCAGAGTTTAACCTCTGAGCCTGGTTCCCCAACCCAGGGTCACCACCCTGAGGTTGGGCAATTGCCTGGCACGCCAGGACTTTCTGGGGGGCACACCTACCCAACACCAGGTCAGAGTTTAACCTCTGAACCTGGTCATCCAACCCAGAGTCAACACCCTGAGGTTGGACAATTGCCTGGCACAGCAGGACTTCTTGGGAGGCACACCTACCTCCCACCAGGTCAGAGTTTAACCTCTGAACCTGGGTATCCAACCCAGAGTCACCACCCTGAGGTTGAATCTTTGCCTGGCATGCCAGGACTTCCTGGGGGGCACTCTCACCCCCCACAAGGGACACACCGTCCCCAAGGGCCACACAAGAGTCTGGTTGGCGCAGGTCTCCCGACCTCTGCCCATCCGGCAGAGTCTGGGTTTCCCCCAAACCAGAAACGGTTTCACCTGGGTCATTCCTGGGGGGCTCTGCTCTCAGAGCTGACCCCTGACTCTCAAGGTCCTCCACTGGGGTCTGCAACCCCCTCTCAACCCTATGTCTGGACTTCTGCACCCCTCACTAGGAGGGGTACTGCCAGACACCAGAACTGTTGGGATGCTGGCTACAGTCACCCCCCCAAGTTCTTCTGACACTGTGGGGCTTCCCTCAAAAGGTGGCCCTACGGTACAGGATAGGCTTCCCTCCTGGTGTTCCCTCATGGAACCCTCTAGGACCTGGGACCTACCTGGGACACTACAATCCTTTCCCACCTCACTCGGTTGGGAACCACCTAGACCACTCCCTTCAGGAGCACCCCCAAATGCCTCTTCAGACTCTCTGGTACTCACCCAGAAGTCTGCCTCCATTGTAAGTTCCCTGGGGTCAGAGAACTCACACTCCACCTGGTGTTGGCGTAGCTCTGGAAAATAAGGACCAGACATATGCTCTCCAGCAATTATATCACTCTGCCCTTCACATGTATTAACCACAGTACCCTTCACCCAACCATCCAGTAACTCAACCTTGGAAAAGCACTCTACCTCACCCTCCTGAGACTGGTCAGACAGTATCTGTCTGTCCCTGACACTCAACCCATATTCTTGTGGGATGTCTCTACACTCTATATCCAGGACGTCCACCAGGGGGGAACCCTTTTCTCTGTCACTCTCTGCTAGAGTCAGTAAAGTGTCCCTCCCCCCAGTAGGAATATGACTCCCTGTGCCAGTTCCCCAATCCTTCTCAGGGACCCTGTGCATAACGGGAACTACCTCATACCCTTGAACCGCCTGGGGTGTGTCAACTCCCTTCTTCAAGTTGGGCACCACATCTCTGGGCTTGTGCCCTTCTTCAGCAGTACTAGATGCAAGATTTTTGCTGCCACCATCTGAACTGGACTCAGCCCTTCCGGCCTCCAGTTTCAGCTCTTTACAGCTCAGCTCTTGAGCTGCAATCTTTTCTTCTTCCAGGGCTAAGAGTCTTTTTGCCTCAACCCTTGCGAGATACTCCTCTAATTGTTGCTCCTGTCTCCTTTGACCTCGGAGCCATTCATCTATCTCTGGGTCTCTTTCCTCATCTGTGTAGTCTTCCTCCTCATGTGAGCAGTCTTCCTCCTCATGTGCGTAGTCCTCCTCCTCATCTGAGGGGTACTTAGTCATTTGGTTTCTTGCTGCCTCTCTCTCTGCCCATCTTTCCTCCCCCCAGACTATGTAGTTATGTAGCATCTCCGCTTTAGTAGATCTCCTTGCTACAGGAAGGCCCCATTTTCTGCAAAGCTTCCTTAGGTCAGCCTTAGTGAGGTGGTCAGTACGAACAAAGAATGAGTAGGTAAGCAATCCCATTTTGATAAGATCTTACCAGCAAAAACCAAAATCCAAAGTATCAATAGTATATCCAGGAGGACATCAGAGAATCAAAAGCCAAAAAAGATGAAAAATCAAGTTGACCTTCAACTGTGGGTAGATAGTGAAATACTTAGCTACTGTATCTCACTGCACAAACACAAGTCCTATCCTCACCGCTGATCACCAATGTTAGAAATGGGTTTTTTGGTTGGCAGTCAGGTTGCCCTCTGTCCAAGCAAGAACCCTCACTCTAGTCAGGGTAAGTCACACAATCCAAAATCAGCCTGTCCTCACCCTCCGGTAGCTTGGCACGAGCAGTCAGGCTTAACTTAGAAGGCAATGTGTAAAGCATTTGTGCAATAAATCATACAACACCATAGCATAACACCACAAAAATACACCACACAGTGTTTAGAAAAATATATAATATTTATCTGGGTATCTTCAGGTCAAAACGATCAAAGTTGCAATATGAATTTGTAAAGATATCACTGAAAAGTGATATAAAGTGTCTTAAGTCTTTAGAAAGTAAACAACGTCTCTTTCAAACTCAAAGTACCTGGTTTCTGGTGGAAAATCTCCTCAGAGGGCCACAGGAGAAGAGGTACGTGGAAAACTGGTGTGTGCGTCGATTTCTCCTCAGCACACACGGACTTGCGTCGTTATTTTCCACGCGGGAGTCGTGCGTCGTTTTCTGGCGTGCGGACAGTCTCTTTCTGTGGTTCGCGGGGAGTACCAGATGTCCCGGGTCTGTGCGTGGATTTTCCTGCTTGTTTTCCGGCTGCGCGGGCTGCGCGGGCTGCGCGTCGAAGTTTCGATCTCACGGCAGACGGCGCGTCGATTTCTCCTAGGGAGTCGGGCGTCGTTGTCCTTGCGAGGCCGTGCGTCAAAGTTTTGATCTCACGGCAGGCGTCGCGTCGATTTCTCCTGGGAAGTCGGGCGGCGTTGTCCTTGCGAGACCGTGCGTCAAAGTTTCGATCTCACGGCAGGCGTCGCGTCGATTTCTCCCGGGAAGTCGGGCGGCGTCCTTGCGAGGCCGTGCGTCAAAGTTTTGGTCGTCCCAAAGGCGTCGCGTCGATCAGCATCGGTGTGCAGCGTTTTTCTTGCCGCGGAACAAGCTGTGCGTCGAAAATTTCGGCGCACGGAGCGTCCAAGAGGAAGAGAGAAGTCTTTTTGGTCCTGAGACTTCAGAGAACAGGAGGCAGGCTCTATCCAAGCCCTTGGAGAGCACTTTTACAGCCAGACAAGAGTTCAGCAAGGCAGCAGGCCAACAGCAAGGCAGCAGTCCTTTGTAGAAAAGCAGACAGGTGAGTCCTTTGAGCAGCCAGGCAGTTCTTCTTGGCAGGATGTAGTTTGTGGTTCAGGTTTCTTCTCCAGCAAGTGTCTGATGAGATAGGGCAGAGGCCCTGTTTTATACTAAGTTGTGCCTTTGAAGTGGGGGTGACTTCAAAGAGTGTATAAGAAATGCACCAAGCCCCCTTTCAGTTCAATCCTGTCTGCCAGAGTCCCAGTAGGGGGTGTGGCCGTCCTTTGTGTGAGGGCAGGCCCTCCACCCTCCCAGCCCAGGAAGACCCATTCAAAATGCAGATGTATGCAAGTGAGGCTGAGTACCCTGTGTTTGGGGGGTGTCTGAGTGAATGCACAAGGAGCTGTCAACTAAACCTAGCCAGACGTGGATTGAAGGGCACAACAAGATTTTAGTGCAAAGAAATGCTCACTTTCTAAAAGTGGCATTTCTCGAATAGTAATATTAAATCCGACTTCACCAGTCAGCAGGACTTTATATTACCATTCTGGCCATACTAAATATGACCTTCCTGCTCCTTTCAGATCAGCAGCTGCCACTTCAACAGTGTATGAGGGCAGCCCCAATGTTAGCCTATGAAGGGAGCAGGCCTCACAGTAGTGTAAAAACGAATTTGGGAGTTTTACACTACCAGGACATATAACTACACAGGTACATGTCCTGCCTTTTACCTACACAGCACCCTGCTCTAGGGGTTACCTAGGGCACACATTAGGGATGACTTATATGTAGAAAAAGGGGAGTTCTAGGCTTGGCAAGTACTTTTAAATGCCAAGTCGAAGTGGCAGTGAAACTGCACACACAGGCCTTGCAATGGCAGGCCTGAGACAGGGTTAAGGGGCTACTGAAGTGGGTGGCACAACCAGTGCTGCAGGCCCACTAGCAGCATTTAATCTACAGGCCCTAGGCACATATAGTGCACTCTACTAGGGACTTATAAGTAAATTAAATAGCCAATCATGGATAAACCAATCAATAGCACCATTTACACAGAGAGCATATGCACTTTAGCACTGGTTAGCAGTGGTAAAGTGCCCAGAGGTCAAAAGCCAACAACAACAGGTCAGAAAAAATAGGAGGAAGGAGGCAAAAAGTTTGGGGATGACCCTGTCAAAAAGCCAGGTCCAACATATGTGCTCTGTCCTTCTTCCCGTCGACAACTAAAAACTACCAAGAGAAGAGAAACTGCTTGTGAGAAATTGGGTTGTTGGTTGAATGAGGTGTCAACCGTTCCCAAAAACAGCCACAATCCGTGTTAGGGTGAACCACAAAAGTCACTAATAACCTGTGCCTTACCCTTTTGCAGTATGGCACAAAAGCATTCAAGCTTAACTTAGAGGCAATGTGCAAAGAATGTATGCAGCACACAAACAATAATAAAGTAAACACACAACACAAGAAAAATCCCACAACAATTTAGAGTAAAATTATTTATAATATTTATATATTTAGAAACAGAAAGTACATTTTCCAAAATTATTTCATACCAAAACAAAATAAAATCCAATCAGTAGAACCAGATTTATGTATTTTTAGAATTTAAGGTAAAAACGAATATAAAAAAAAAAGATCAAAGCACCGACTATAGATATCTAGTTGCCAGAGACTGGATCAAACTTGAAACATATGGCCAACTGCAATGTAGCCCAAGCCAAATACAAGAAGTGGCTTGGGCCCGGTTGACACTTACCTTCAGACTTTGAAGAAATTTCAGCAAAAAGTTGCTTCAAGTTCAGCAGAGAAAGGCTGTAGGTGGTATCCAAGGAGGATATGTCATCCTCAGAGAAATGCTGGAAGTAGAGAAGATTTCTACTCTTGGACTTAGGGCCAGATGTAGCAAAAAAAATATTTAGCGACTCGCAATTTGCAACTCGCAAAATATTATGCAGAAAGGTGTCTCAGACACCTTCTGCGACTCGCTATGGGATCGCAAAGACCCACCTCATGAATATTAATGAGGTGGGTCGCAGTCTGCGACCCCATAGCGAGTCAAAGCACTCACAGGGATGGTGGCCTGCTGGAGACAGCAGACCACCATGTCTGTGACTGCTTTTAAATAAAGCAGTTTTTTTTTAAAGGAAAACGAGCTGCAAAAAGACAAACTTCCGAAACCATTTAGTTTCGGTTTTTTCAGAGTAGGCAGTGGTCCATAGGACCACTGCCTGCTCTGAAAAAAAATTTTTTTGGGCATTCACAAAGGGGAAGGGGTCCCATGGGGACCCCTTCCCTTTTGCGAATGTGTTACCATCCACTTCAAGTGGATGGTAACTGCGAGTTGGTTTGCGACTGCATTCGCGGTCACAAACCAACTCTGCATGGCGATGCGGTCGCAAATAGGAAGGGAACACCCCTTCCTATTTGCGAGTCGCAGCCTCAAATTGCGAGTCGGTACCGACTCGCAATTTGAGGTTGTACATCGCGTTAAGCATTTTGCGCCTCGCAAACTGCGTTTTTCGCAGTTTGCGAGGTGCAAAAGGCTTCCTACATCTGGCCCTTAGTCTCTTGTTTGGAAGTTGAGAATCTCCAGCAGGACTAAGTTGGAGACTGCAGCTGATGAGAGTTCCACGAGGCTGGATAACCCTTTGGCGAGGAAACACTGAATAGGAATTGCTGCTGCAGAGAGCAATGTAGTGGGAGGATTCTGCAAAGTCAGGTTGATTGGTGATGCACCTTGGGCAGATAAATAAACTGGTTGGTCCGATCTCCTCCCAGTTCTCAGAACAGTTTTTAGTAAAAAATCTTCTAAGTCCCAAGTTTAGGATTTTGGCCATCAGGGCCCATTTAAAAGCACGACCAAAGGTACAGGACTAGAGTGGCACCACTTGAGGGTTTAGGACTCACACAGGCTGGATCCAGGTGTGGGTGCAAGATAGCTGGAGCCTTTTCTGTCCCTGAGGCTGTGATCAGAAGGCTAGCCAACTAGCTCTTGGAGATATTCTGATAATCTGGGCTCAAGAAGTGGAACAGGGCTCAAGCAAAAGAGTAGGCCTCTAAGGGTTTAAGGCAGGCTTCCATGAAGCAGAACATTCCTTATAAGTACAGAAAAATAGTCTTTAGAAGTATGCAGCAGGCCACAGCAGTAAGCAGTCCTCTGAAAGCTCTTTTGCAGGTCCAGAAAGTGAACTGAGGAGTTGAGTCTGAGGGTCCAATACTGAAACTGGTGTCCACTATGAATGTAGGAGAAGTTTCCAGATGCTTTCACCCCAAGAGGTGCTAGGAATTTCGGACACTCTTCCTTGCCCCAGCTTGTCTAGAGTCACAAAAGCCTAGTGTCAAACCCATTGTGAGTGCACTTGGGCAGAGCCTTTGTGATGTGCAAGTGTGGTAGGTGACAGCTCCAACCCCCTATCAAGTCAGGGATGGTCAATCCTACCAACACCTCGTCCTCCTTTTGCTCACTGTCTGGGAGCAATAAACAAAGACCAACTGCCTGTCACACCTAGTCATGTGAGCAATGATTAAGGCTGCAGGTACCAAATAGCTAGGGCCGGAAAATTCCAACTTTCTAAAAGTGGCAATTTCAAAATTGTAACTTGAAATCCAACTTTACTATTAAGGAGAGTTTTACATTCCAATTTCTCCGGCACCAAACATGAAACGCCCACCTGCTCCCAATCAAATGTTAACATTTATTAAATATAATAAGACAACTCAGTGTGATGCTATAGGTAGCCCTCAAACCAGTGAAAAATAAATTTAGGAGTTTTCACTAACAGGACATTTCCAACCTTTAAATTAAAATGTAAACTGCCTTATGGCCTGCCAACGGCTTGCCTTCTGGGTCACATATTTGCAATAAAAGGGGAGTTTAAGGTTTGATAAGGAGGGTTTATTCCTAAGTCAAATTGACAGTGTAAAACTGCATTCAGGCTTCAATGGCAGGCCCAGGACATGTTTCAGAGGCTACTTAAGTGGGTAGCACAATAGGTGCTGGAGGCCCACTGGTAGCATTTACTTTACAGGCCCTGAATATATGATATACTACTTTACAAGTGATTAATAAGTACATTTAAGGTGCCAATTAGGTCTAACTCAATTTTAGGGAGTGAGCACAAGCACATAAGCACCAGTTAGAAGGTGTAAACTGCACAGAGTCCTAAGGCCAACAAAAACAAATTCAGCAGAAATAGGAGGGGTGAAGGCAGAACGTTCGAGGGTGACTCTACAGAGAGGGTCAAGCCCAACATTGACCCTGGGTGAGTGTAACAGACCCTATAAGTTATCCAGGATGATATCAAATACAAATGATGAATGATGTGTGTTTTTCCTTGCTCCGTACAGTGAGCTTGTGAGTCATCAGATTATTTGATAGGAAAGACCAAACATATGCACCAGGCCTACGTGGGTTTGGAGTAGGCAAAGAGGCCTCTGGGGCATACTCCAAGTATTTTGCCTGATTGGTGGTTGCTACGGATGGAAGTGGCAGCCCTTTGGCAACCCCTGAAATATTGGATCAGGTCCTGCAAGTCATACATAATACAAGGATTGCGCTGGATTGCAAGATATATATTTTTACGATTAATGTTGTACTACTTGTGTCAAATGTCAGACCCGTTGGGGTCAGGGTAGTACCTGGAGGTCCGGGGAAAGGATTATGAAGGACAATGCAACAGCATACATGGGTGGGCCTGGTGTAACAGGCAGAGGCTCAGTGTCAAAAGTTTCCTTGATGACTAGCCTTCCCAGAAGGTTGATTCAATGTGATTCCCAAAGTATTTCACAAATAGATTGGAAAATAGGCTCCTGTTGATGCCCCTGCCTCAAGGAACCCTTCCATGATCCACGAAATGAATTATATGTAAGGGATCATGTCCTTCAGATAGTACAACAAACACCCTAATTACAGTATGAAAGCCCACAGGTGATGATTTTCCTACACTACATGAAAGCAATCAAGCAACAGAAGAGATTGTTTACTTCATCAAAGAAAAAAACCTTGCAACTTGTAGCTGAAATATATACTGTTTTTCCCAGACAGCTAAAAAAGCTGGTGTAGGTTAAAATGCATTTCCTTATGGGAACAGTGGCAGTATGGGACTGGGTAAAGTCCTAAAGAGCAATGAATAAAACTTGTTGTTAATTACATTTTGAAAATAAAAACTAATTGGATGAGATATACATGTTTCCCTTGTTGAAAGGCAGACTTGAAGATCCTGGTAGAGTTTTTGTGACCCAAATGACTTGATTGGCTGATGGTAACTGAACATTTTCATTGTATAAACCACTACAGGATGAAATGTTCTGAAGCCTAACTCCTAAATAAAAATGTGGGTGCTTATCAGGATTGCACGGTCCCTGACACTAGGGAAGATGTTGTGGCGTTCTCATGCCTGTCTCCAGTCCCATGTACCCCAGAAAGTTTATTGTAATGGTTTCACTTGTGTGCAGGTAGGCAATTTCATTTAAAAAGTCACATAGCTATATTTTTTTGTCTGAAAATTCTAAGAAAGTCCAGAGGGCAATGAGACAAGACCAAGGTGATATCAATCTGATTTGAAGTTATGGGACGTAGGGTCATGGCCAGCCAGGTTTTGTGCCTACATCCTTCTGAGTCCATCAAAAAGGCTTTATGCAGCTAGGATGGGTAGGGCGACTGCTGGCTTACAGAGCCGACTTTTTAGGGCAATGCAAACCTGCTTTGCTCAAGATGGGGCAAATATGTACCATACCATAAAAAGTTTTACCAAACCTTTACATTGTACTTGTGTGAACGCATGATGATGCAAGGAGAAGAGGAAAGCTTCAGTAATATTTATGAAGTCATGCAAGGGGCAATTTGCACCACCTTGTGTGGCTTTGTAAAGAAATATAACACAACACAGCTGCTTGTGCTGTGTTACATTACATTTCAGCTTGGGTGGCATTCTATGAATTGAGAATTGATGTACTGGTGCATCCACGTATGGATTTTGGTACATTCCCAGTTAGTAACCTGGGAATGTGTCAAAATTCTAGCCATCCCCAGTGAGGCACAAGACAGCTAAATATCTTTATTTTTCCTTGTTATTTCCTCTTTCCATTGGTGCTGTGTTTAGCAGCTCATGTAGAAAGAGGAAAACGCCTCTAAGGACAGTTTTTCTGCTGAAAGGTGCCCTTCCTGTACAAACACAATCTAGCCTCTAACACAGGCACCCTTGCACTATGGTGCAAAGGTGCCTCTGTTGTTCCTAGACAACACACAATGCACCAGAGCAAGAAGAGGGCAGAAATGTTCCATATCTTTGTAAACATGGAGCATTTCTGCTCCCTCCCTTTCACACAACTCCGTTTGCTGCCACGCGTTGAGTGAAAAATCAGTTAATATATCTTCTGGTGTGTTGTGTGGGTTGGGAGCTGGTTTTGAGCCTTTAGCGCATGCCTAATTGTAAGGTCATAGTTTTAGTGGTGGATGAGAAGGAAGAGGACCTAGGCACTTAGCCTAGCCCTAAGCCTGGCTCTGCTCACAGAGACCGTTGGTCACTTATATAGCGCTGATATACAATTACATCCAAATGTGTTGTCTTCCTGATGGTGTTTCACTATGTTGTCTGATTTGAAAAAAAAACAGTATCTTTTCATTGAAAATACTGTAATTCTCTCTGCACCAAAACACTCACAACCATATATTTTAAGGTAGAAGCAAATGTTTTAATTTCAAGACAATCCTGTGTACCCAATGGTGTAGAATAATTGCATATCTATCTTAGAAGGGATCTCCAGTAGATAGCAAGACTTGAATTGAGATTAAAGATCTGACACAAGAGGTGGATCCATAAAACTGTATTCAATAGGGAATTTTGATCTGACACATTGTTTAATTTCATATTGTGCAAGACTATTTTACATTATTTTTTTCTGACATTCTTAAACCCTTTAGAAACAGTGCCTATTGTACATGCAATATGTTTTTTCAGCATAAATAATTCATCTTTTTGATTAACAGTCACATCTTCATTTTATCATAGATGTTCATAGCACATTTATGAAGAGAGGGTATTCTTTAGTATTGGCTGTGTGAATTTCTGTACCCTTAATGCCACAATGTAGAGATTATGCGTTTGTGTACATAAACAAGGTAGTTTCAGCAGAACCAGTTGATTGATGGCATTCCTCTGGCTACCAGACCACTTCCAGTGCTTTAAAGTCACTTTGATGAGTTACATTCATGGGAAACATTTGGGCCCTATTTATAAGTTTGGTGGTCCCCAGACAGCCAAGCTGGCTGTGTTGGTCACACCGCCACATGGCCTGCAGAGTAGAACGCCATATCATGACCATGGCGGTGAGCCAAATAGAACACAGCCAATACACTGTCAGTACCGCCAGTGCATTAGGACTGCTACGGCTGGTGGTAGGAATAGCCAGGCTGATGGAGACCATGTTTTCGCCAAGCATATTAAGAGGTAGCACAAAACCAGGATTTCCGGGGCAGTCGCACCGCCATGAAAAGCCTGGCGGAAATTAACAATATAAAAGGAGACACTCACCTTTAGGAACACAGACATGCTGCATTCAAACTCGAACTTGAAGTCTTCCCACTGCTCCTGATGGACATACAACTCCAGAACCAGCAATGGTGATGAAGACAGCAACCGTAAGTACACCCGCCTAGCACACAC
The DNA here is from genome assembly GCF_031143425.1 of Pleurodeles waltl. Taxonomy (NCBI): domain Eukaryota; kingdom Metazoa; phylum Chordata; class Amphibia; order Caudata; family Salamandridae; genus Pleurodeles; species Pleurodeles waltl. The sequence continues at coordinate 603,541,967 of NC_090437.1, read as the reverse complement.
TGGAAGGAAGGCTATTAGTACACACCCACACACAACATACACACAACACGGCTAGCGACTGCCACACACACATGCAAACAAACACCCCTACCAACATACACACACACCTACATACACACTCACACACGCAACCAACACACACCATGGTCAACATACACGTGCCATTCTCACACCACACCGCAGATACAGCCACCGCCACTGTCAAATAAATTCATGCACAACACCACTGAGTAACACAATGACAACACCATCACAATTACACAAACGCATTGGCAGAGAGGCACACTGCACACCTCCACTGGACACCACAAACTGGAAGCAACACGTAGCAACAGCACATAACCAATCCAAACCAAAACACGGCCAAACAATGTGTCAGTGCCCACGCCACGTCCACCCAACATACAAAGCACATCACAGATGCATCACTGCACCCACAGACGCACACACCCCACCACACAATTCCACACAACACCATCACAGCACATCACAACAAGACCATAGCACAAGTCACCTACACAACTCATGGAGCTGCACAAAAACATCACATTCACAGAACACCGACCCCAATTCACACAAATACAACATATACATGTAGAAGGAAAGGCAGGACAAGTATGTAACCTTCAACACCAACGGTACCGATGTGCAGGTGTACTGTAATATGTGAAATTTGCAAAAGTCCAACTATATACAACATAGGCCTACTGGCCAATCGGAAAGTCTAGGGTGCCCTAGGCACACAGGGCAAATTATCTGGTCCCCACTTGACTCCTGACTGCAAAGTGACCTCCAATTGGCAGGGGCATCAATGGAACGGGCAGGCACCTGAGCGGTGGGGGGCAGAGGTTTGGGTTTGGGTTTGGGAGGGGGTGGTCCTTTGGCTTGGGTTTAGGTTTGGCTTAGCCTTTGGGGAGGGCCCCAATGCCTTAGATTTCAGAGAGCTGGCCTTCTGTCCGGTGGGGGTTGATGTTTTAGCAGGGGAGGGCCATGGGGAGTACCAGGGGGGCATGACAGGACTGGCAGGTACCTCAATGGGGCCTTCATCCTAGGGAGGGCTGGCAGAGATGGCATCCTCTGCAGGGTGGCAGTGGCAGGGGTACATGTGGATAGAGATGGAGTGGATTACATTGTGGAGGTGTACTTGTTCATATCATTGTCTGATGCCTTCGATGGCTTGACATGCTTTCCCTGTGATGGCAATGAGAGCTGCTGCACTGCAGACATTGTTTGTGGGTGGATTGTGACATTGGTTCATTGTTCAATTGAGGGTTGTGGATAGTGGATAGCATTGCTGTATTAGCCTTGTGGTGGTATGCAGGTGAAGCATCCTGTTGGTGTAGCTGGTGCAATGGTTTTACGTGCAGGTGTGCTGCTGTGAAGTGGGAATAGCAGCTTTTCATGTGTAGGGAGTAATGCATTGTGGGAGTTGTAGAGCTTGCCATTGTGAGTGCTATCCGTGCACTAGGGAGGGACTGTGTGGGGATAATGGCAGTGGGGTGGTGTGCCATCCAGGGGAGGGGCATTAGGTGATTGGGGGGAGTAAGTGTGATATGGGGAGAATTGTGGCATGATAGGGTTGTTTGTGCCAGGGGAGTGTTAGTGACTCACCAGAGTCAAGTCCTCTGGTTATTCCAGTCAGGCCCTGCGGCTACAAGATGGCCAAGACCTTCTCCTCCCACAATGTGAGCTCGGGGGGAGGAGGTGGGGTACCAGCACCAGTCTTGTTGATGGCAATTTGGTGTCTCAAAGTCATGGAATGCACCTTCCCCCTAAGGTTGTTCCACCTCTTCCTGATATCCTCCTTTGTGGTGGATGGTTGCCCACTGAGTTTACCCTGTCGATGATCCTACACCATAACTCAATTTTCTTGGCTATGGATGTATGCTGGACCTGTGCTCCCAACAGTTGTGGCTATACCCTGATAATTTAATTGACCATGACCCTCAACTCTACTTCTGTGAACCGTGGGTGCTTTTGAGGGGACATGGTGGTTGAGATGTAGTTGGGGGGGGGCAGTTCTCAAGGGTGGTTTGTTTAGTGCTTGATGGGGTGTGTGATGCTTAGTAATGTGTGCTGGTGTGTTGTGGTGCTTGCGTGCAGTTATGATGGGTGTGTATAGTGTTCATGGTGCAGTTGTATGGTGTGTGCTGATTGTGAAGTGTATATATGCCTATGGTGTATCAGTGCTAATTTGTCGGTTTGTGGCATCACTGTGTCTCTCTGTGGTTGTAGTTACAAAGGGTTCTAGGTTGTGTGGGGGTGTGTCTATTGTGTGTATGTGTCTCAGGTGTTGGGTATTCGTACTGTCCAATGTGGTGTGGTGTTCAGGCTGAGGTGTGTTTTTAACTGCACCGGATCGCACCACCAATTGTTTAACGCCCTGCAATGACCGCTGTGCTTATTTGTGGTTCGTGCTATAGGGGGTGGTACATTATCGGCGTAGTGGTGCTGGTGGTGGGACCGCCCTCGGTCGGCCTGAGGGTCTCGGATTTGTGGCTGTTTTTGAGCGGTCTTTAGTATGTGGCTCGCAATACGGTGGTCGCGATAACGCCAACACTGGTGGTATTTTGGCGGCTGCCACCACAGCGGTCTTCCAAAAAGACCACCAGACTCATAATGAGGGCCTGGATATTACAACTTGAATGTTTGGCTTGTGAGAAATAATATCTAGTGGGATTTATATCTGGAGATATTGGGGATAGCATCAGTGTTTGTTGATAGGGCAGAGAGCAGCATAGACGCAAGGGAGATATTAGGTATCATGATAAGCAAGCTAGGTGACTAAAGGAGGGATTTAACATTTGGCAGACATGATACTCCATTATAAATGCAACACAGTACTCTGTCCCCCAAAATAATTGTTCACTCACCCTGTTTAGGGAGACTAGGACCATTAGATCCCAGTGGGCCAAAGCCCCATTGGAACTATAAATTGAAAGCTTCGGCTGATGGCCTGGCAGAATAGGCGCTATCAGGGGGAGAGCTTTACACCACCCACAATGTGTTTTTTTTCTATTATTCACCAACAGGTAGAACCTTATAATGAGAGACAGATAAAAAAACAAATAATGACACACACATACATGGAAAAACTCCATGTGTCTGGTTATTATGTATTGTTTTTTATTAACAAACTCCAAATTTGGATGTTTGTTTTTTAAACATAAAAAGTTTGGAAATTTTGGTAGGCAGTCATCAAACTAATGGAGCCATCCATCCAACTTTTTGTACATCAGAAGGAACTGCCATGACAGGCCAGTGGTGATCTCTACATTTTTAAGATGGCAAACAATCAAAGTGGCTGAAGTAATGTCCTCCCCCACCCATGACAGATGGAGTACTTTCTGCCCAACTCTAAATTAAGCCCTAAATGATGAATAGAGTGGTCTCATTTTCTGTTCAGCATTACAAAGTCTCTCCATCAACTCTGATCATAAACTGCTAGTCAAACAGAAAAACACTCAATGTACCTTGAACACCTCTCTGTCCTTTGTCACAAACTTTCCAATTGCGACCTTAAGCAAGGCTTTCTTCACTGCTTTGTTCCGCAGGCCATAGATCAATGGATTAAGAATGGGCGTAATGACACAATAAAGTAGAGCCACAGACTTGTCCATATTCTCAGTTTGACCCAAGATGGTTCTTAGGTAGGTGACTGAACTTGTTCTATAGAATAGGCTGACTGACAAGAGGTGGAAGCTGCAGGTGGACAAAGCCTTGTGCCTACCGGCAGTAGATTGAATGCACAAGACAACTGAAAGGATACGGGAATAGGAAACAAGGACAAGCTGTAAAGGAATCCTGAGGATTAAGAAGTAGTTGAACCATATAAAAATGTGAATCATGGTAGGTGTTTCACAGGCCAGAGACAACACTGGTGCTACATCACAGAAGAGGTGATCCACCTTATGAAACCTGCAGCAGGGAAGACTAATAATAATTGTGACCACCAATCCAGCAGCCAAATGACAGCCAGTGACACCTGCTAACAGTGACTATAGTGGAATAGTGGAGTGGTAAGGAAATGGCCAAATAGCTATTATATGCCATCACAGCCAGAAAGAAGCACTCTGTTATTCCTACACACACAAAGAAATACATTTGTGCTGTACAACCCATTAAGGATATCCAGCCATCACTATCCATCAGTAAGGTGGGCAGTTTTGGTACTGTTATAGAAATTAAAGCAATCTCTGCCAGACAAAAGTTCCTAATGAATAAATATATAGGGGCTTGAAGCAAACGGAGGTTGAAAGTAATGAGGAAGATGAGGAGGAAGTTTCCAGTGACAGCAAGTACATATATGAAAATAAACAATACAAAGAGGAAGGCCTGGGCCTGAGGGACATCTGAAAAGCCTATGAGGAGGAAATTCACCTCAGTGGTATTTACAGTCTTCATACTGTCTCGTAGAACCATCTGTCCTGTTTTCAGACCTGTGAAAACAGAAATATTAAGATCAGAACAATATATGGTTGATTGCAAGGACTCATGAATACACTACATTCAATTAATGTTATCGTATAGACCAAAACAACAATATTCTTGCTTAATGGTTTTATATCTGTAAACCAAAATATTATGTCTGAAGAAGAGGGGGCTATAATCATAATCAGGAATCTTACAGAATTTAATCAGTGGATGGAATTGTATTAGACTATTATTTAAATTAGTGAAAGTTCACCATAGAGTGTTTTAAGAAAATAAAGACAAATTTCAAGCGATGACTTTACCACTGCCAGCTGTTTCGGAGTTGTGTTAGTCTCCTGCTTGATGCACACTTATCTTGGTGGCCTTATTTATCATTTCTACTGTGTCTGCTCCCTTCTTCAACTAATTAGTCCTTTCTTCTCTTACACTCTCTTTCTGACTCACCTGCCTCGTAAATCGTATACTTCCATGCCCTCTCATCATTCCTACACATACTCTGTGTTTTCCCGTCTTGCATGTTTCCTCCTCTTTTAGCCATGGTGGATTAATATGCTTTTTGCCATCCTGTATTTTCATCCATCTTTTTCTGATCTGACAAAAGCTTTCCCACATTCCTGATTCATTCCTCCCAGTACCTTTACCTATGCCCTGATTATCTCATTCAACATGTTCTATCTCCTCATATGCCATTGCAATCATTCCTTCTTTTCTCAAACCATCTCCATCAATAAACTTTTGATTCCAGGAGTGGTCTGCCACACCCTTAATGACTGATATTCAACTGTGAGACAGTGGTCCTTTTGCTGGAGACCTGTTGCTGCCTGACTAGATGAATTTAAACACTGAAGACGTAGAACCTGATAGGTGTTGTGCCAACCCTAAAGCATTTTAAGGAATCCAGGGAGTCACATGCTAAGCCAAAAGGATCTCTTAGGGAGATTAGTAAAAATCCTTGACATATTTGGACTCAAAGTGCAGTGCCCAGAAACAAAAGAAGCTGGACATTTAGCAGTAATGGTTGGCATTAAGATGTGCATTTTGAGTGAAAATCATTTTGGAAGCAAAGTCTTCGGAAAAAAAACAAAGAACCTATTCACAAAGTATGAGTACATCTACATGTGTTAGGCCTTTTCACAAAGGTGAACTTACACAAATGTAAATCTAGATGTATGAGTTTATTCCTTTACTATTTTTGGGTGTTCACGATTTATGAGAGTAAATTTACTCAAAAATGATGACTTACATGTCTGCACCACCTGAAACAGGCAGTGGAGCACAATTTACAAGTATGAATTACTACAGCCAAAAAGAATAGTAGGACATTCAGCAGTAGACATGGCAAACCACTAATACTGCTAAACCCTACCACAGAAAATAAAAGAGGCAGGTACATAAACTAGCTCCACATCATAAATGATGTTAATTTTTAAAAAATCTACGTATTAAAAACAATATATATATATACTTTAACTGAATGTCAATATATACATATGTATATATATGTATAAATAAATAAATATATATATATGTATATATATATATGTATAGTTTAAAAATACACATTTTAAATAGTAAAATATTAAAATAGTAAAATAGTAAAATAGTAAAATATTGTAATAATTGTTAAGAAACAGTTCAAATGAATTTCAATTAATTCTATACATACTGTTTTGTAGTTGTGAATACATAAATTTTAATACAAACATTCTACTTTAGGTGGCATTTTTTAAATAAATCTTTAAAATATAAATTTAATTTAATATATTAAAATTAATTTATTAATTATGTAATCATTGTTAATGGTTACTATACTAACTCTTCATATAGAAGGAGGTCTCTGCTGCTGGAGCAGAGATCTCCATATGGTAAAGTATAGAGAAAAGTGTGAAAGTTTATTAAACTTTAAAATTAAGGTTAAATATGTTTATATATTTATTTTATTTTTAGCACAATATCAACACATGTTACATCATTAATACCTTAATTTACATTCAAAATGTAATTATCTTGAAGATATTGAATAAAACACATTTCTGAAATTTAAATTATAAAAAAAATCAAATCCTATCTAAATTGAAAACATATATTTTTAATACTGATTAAAAATAATTAAAAACAATCTATAGAATTAATTAAAATTAAAATGTAATTATATTTAATACAAATTAATGTTACCTTTATTTTTCAATTTGAAAAAGCTTTCAAACTATGTTAAATGTACATAAAATATGTTTCATTTTTAGATAGTTTTAACAATGAACTAAGGGGCATATTTAAGAGCCCCTAGCGCCTCCTTTCACCACATTTGTGTAATTAGTTTTAATGCAAATTTGGCCCAACGAGGCAAAAAATGCTGTGCCATGTTTACAAAGTGGCGCAATGCATTAATTGCGCCACTTTGTAACCCATTGCACTACATTATGCCTGCGCCACGTATAATTTATGCAAAGGGGGCGTTCCGGTGCTAGGGTTGCCGTAAAAATGGCTCAAAGGAATCTGTGAGATTCCTTTGCTTCTTTGTTATTGCCTTTTTTTTAAAGCACGCTAATTTCTGGCGTTATACCGAGGCTACCATTGAATACAATGGGCCTCTGCGTGCTTTGCAGTATTAACGCAAAGTGGACTAGCGTAAAAAATGATGACGCTAGTCACATTGACTACCGCCATGGTGCGCCGTATTTTAAATACGGTGCTACCATGGTAGTGTTAGAGGGTGCTAAGGGGTGCAAGAAAAGTGGAACTGCACTGTGTGCAGCGCCACTTTTCATAAATGTGCCCCACAAATATTTTATATTTCTAACTAGTACAAATAATTATTTTCATGACACCATTTTTTGTTTTTGGCTTTTACTTTAAGTCCCTACCTCCATTATTTTTATGGGAGGATGCTGCAGTGTAAGTCGTTGGACATGTGTGGTGCTGAACTTTCTCCAGCTCTGAGCTAGAGTACATTTACAACTGTTTTGAGTCATTTTGAGTTCTAATTGGGTGTAGGTACTTCAGAAGTGCAATCTGTGTATACGAATGGGCTTACTGTTTTGTAGGGGGATGTGTGCCCCTCCATAAATTCCTCCTTACACTTCTACTAACCCCTCCCATTTTGTAATAAGTATTCCCCATTTTTCTGCCACCCCCTCTGTCCATTCCACATTTGCTACTAAAATTTATATTATTTTATGCTGGAGTGTGAGGCAGTGTGCTCCCCTTTTTTTGTGTGTCTACTAAAATTTATACTTGCACATGCAGAGGCTCCGCTGCAAGAGCAGAGATCTCTGCACAGAAAATGATACAGAGGAGGAACCTCTGCACATGGATTTGTATTAGCATTTTTGTGGTATGTTTAGTCATAATATTGTAGTACTAATCAAACATACTACAAAATGAAGTTTGTGAATAGGACCCTACATATTGAGAGAATGTACATTGTTCACAAGATTTTGGGACTCATTACGACCCTGGCGGCCGATGGTAATCTGGTGGAAACACCGCCAACAGGCTGGCGGTGTTCCGCCAGCTATTATGACCGAGGCGCAATAGCCACGGCCATACTGCCGGCCCCTCCACTATTCTGCCAGGCTTTTGCCTGGCGGTCATAATCCACAGGGCAGCGGTGCAAGCTGCCCTGGGGATTATGAGTCCCCGACCGCCAGCCTGGCCATGGAGGTAAACTCCGCCATGGAAAGGCTGGTGGTAAGGGGTACTTGGGGTGCCCCTGGGGGCCCCTGCACTGCCCATGCACTTGGCTTGGGCAGTGCAGGGGCCCCCAGGCATAGCCCCCTCGTGCATTTCACTGCCTGAATTTCGGGCAGTGAAATGTGTGATGGGTGCTACTGCACCCGCTGCACATCAGCACTGCCACTGACTCTATTACCAGCCGGCAGCAATGTTGATGTGACTTTTCTGCTGGGCCAGCGGATGTTAGCACTGTTACCATCCCCTGGCCCAGCGGAAACGTCAAAATAGGGAGCCAGAAATACCGCCATGGTGGTATTCTGCCACCCGCTGCCTCGGCGATCTTCTGAGAAGACCGCCGAGGTTGTAATGAGGGCCTTTGTGTCCTCAGGCAGATCATCGCAGATAACCAGATCTGTCTTATGATCATGCACCAATATAAACCCCTGATTCTATCTGTTTCCAATACATGTCTGTAGAATAATTTTTACATTTCCCTGAGGCCTGTACCTGCTTGAAACTTTGGTGTCCAGAGAAGTATAATTATTTGAAGCTGTATTGGGGAAATTCACTGTGTAGACTCAACAGCCAGGTATTCTTCATTAGCTTTCAGAGGCTATAGCCAGAGCTTGTATATTTTCCCTCCGCTCCTTGCTCAGGGCTTCTACAGAGATGATAAGTTCATGGGAACTGTTTGGACTTCATCAAGGATCAACCCCTACTTGAGTAAATAAGCATAAAAAAACCCTGAGCCCCACACAATATGCTAATAGGTCTCTCTCATCCACCTACTCATTACCATGACATGTAGAAACACTAAAACCATTTTTAAAAGTTCCTTCATACTTCTGTGAAGTTACGTGCCCAGCTCCCTTAGAAAGACACTATAGCAAAAAATCATGGGCTTTTATTCTAACATATTTAAGTCTGTTTTTAGATTTATTACTCAAGTTTGTACTGCTAACATTTGAGTACTATTTAAATAAAATTTAATATGTATATGTCTCAATCAAACAATCAATCAATCAATTTTTGTAAAGCGTGGCTACTCACACATGAGGATCTCAAGGCGCTGGGGGGGGGGGGCTCATCGAAAGAGCCACGTCTTGAGGTTCTTTCTGAAGGTGGTAAGTGACGGGCTTTGTCTGAGGTGCAGGGGAGGTTGTTCCAGCTCTTTGCTGTAGTGTAGGTGAAGGATCATCCTTCAGCGGTGGTTTTGCAGATGTGAGGGATGGCCAGGGCCATCTGGGCGGAGTGGATGGATCTAGCAGGGATGTGGAAGGAGAATTGGTGATTCAGGTAGGCTGGTCCTGCTTTGTATATGGCCTTGTTTGTGTGGGTGAGAAGCTTGAAGGTGATTGGCTTCTCAACCAGTAGCCAGTGGAGGGTCCTCAGGTGTTGGGAGATGTGTTCTCGGCAAGGGAGGTCCAGAATTATTCTGGTCGGTGGCATTCTGGATGAGTTGTAGTTTTCTGATGTTTCCAGTTGAGGTGCTGGTGTAGAGGGCGTTGCCGGAGTCGAGGTTATTAGTGACTATGGCGTGGGCAATACGGCCATATGGTCCTGTGACAGTCTACTGGGATCCATCTGAAGATCTTCCAAAGTCTGCGGAGTGCGTGCCAGCAGGTGGAGGTGACAGATTTTACCTGCTGGTGATGGATAGGGAGGAGTTGAGGATGATTCCTGAATTGCAGGCGTGGTGCAGGGAGGTGCTGAGGGATTTGGGCCACCAGGAGTCATCCCAAGCTGAGGTGGTGTTTCTGGAGATGATGAGCTCAGTCTTGTCCGAACTGAGCTTAAGGCAGCTATCTCTCATCCAGGTGGCGATGGTTTCCATTCTTGAGTGGAAGTTCCTTTTAGTCGTGTCCAGGTCTTCGGTGAGGGAAATGATGAGTTGTGTGTCATCGGCATATGACACGATGTACATACCGTGGCTTCTGAAATAGCAGCGAGAGGGGCCAAGTACACATTGAACAGTGTGGGACTCAGTGAGGATCCTTGGGAGACTCTGCAGTTGACTCCTGTGGATCTGGAAATGTAGGGAGGGAGTCTGACCCTCTACGTCCTCCCGGAAATGAAGGAGTGGATCCATTTCATGGCTCTTCCGCAGATTCCTATGTCGTGGAGTCTGGTGCTCAGAGTGCTGTGGGAGACCGTGTCAAAGTCTCTCTTGGATCTATGTTTTATCTTTAAACTGCATTGAACTATGATTATTGAACTGCTTCAACTATGAGCTCTGTTTAGGCCTTTACTTCCGAAAGGAAAACCAAAATCAATTAAAGTAGGCATTTGCATTATCTTGATGAATAACTGACTTACACTTTTGCGGGAGCTCAAAATGATCCCTTTCAGGCAACTCCTTTCTCAATATTGCCTCACTTTAGGTCCACTTACTAATACATCAATTAAATATTCATGACCAGTGGCATTGCTTTGAACACGAGTACAATTTGAAAGCCTTTACATTTCTCTAAAATGTTTTCAAATATGCCCAAAATATCTAGGTAAAGTATGTCACACACATATTCACATATTATTCATCAATAATATCTCCTAACTATCACATTATACACTGCTTGTCCCATGCTTTAGTATTACAGAAAGTGATGTGGGCCCTCCTCTGTAATTCCAAATTCCTGGGTGCCTTTAAGGCAGCAGTACATCCACATTAGGACTTTCCCTTCATTACAAGGGAGTACACCTAAGGAAAGCATAGAAAATATGTTGCTGCAGCATGAATATTTAGGCATTTCTAAATTAGCAGACTGTGGGCCACATTTATCAACATTTTAAGCTGGTGTGAAGTCACCAAAGGAGACACACACTAGTGCAAACTGTTAATTTGGGATTTAATTTTTAGTGCAATATATGCTTCGCTCTGGAAAGGAGCCCTAAAGTAACTCAAAGTAATTCTTTGCTCTAGTTTGCACTGCTTTGTGTCAAGGGGTGTTTTTGTACAATTATCGATGGTGTTTGATGCAAAGCCCTATCTACTAACAGTTGTAGACAATAAAACATTTACAAGTTACAGCTCCTTGAGGCAGGTAAAGTTAGAGAAAGTTTTATTTTTGCCAAACATTTCTCTCTTTAGATGTGTGCTGTACTGAATAGAGTTTTGCAGGTACCTTTGCACAATGGTGCAAAGGTATTTGCATGGCGCTATAAATCAAGAAAGTGCTCCATTACATGGATTACAACAGTAACACCATATCTTAGTAGCGATAGTGTTGTTTTGCTTTTTACCTTTCAGGCAATGCAGAAACTGTCTGAGTGCCGTGGCCCAGTTAAATTTTAATGTAAGTTTGAGTAAATTATATTTGCAACTGATCAAGTTCACTTTTGTTTAGTCGTCCTCAAAGCCATCCTGAACTAATGCCATTTTTATTTTTAAATTATATGTCTATAGAGGGTGAGAGATCTGTAGGTGCTAAAATGTAATGTTCTACTGTTACGTAAGGAAGTAGCTAAAAAAATGAAGAACCCTTTCTCCCGACTTTGAACGATAATCTAAAATGCAATGAGTGAGCAATTTAAACATTCTACCCAAATTCTCTCTACAATGGATAGAGCTGGGGTATACTCCCCTTGAGGTATTTTGAAAAAAGGTGGGGCAATATGTTGCCTTTTTATAGCATATTTTTCAAAGCATTTACAAAGAAATGCACAGGTTTGCCAGACAGGTCTGAATGGGCATTTATTAAATATTCCAGAAAATTAAGGACTGAAACTGAAGTCCATATTCAGTCACTTCCACTTGCACAATTGAACTATGCAGCTTTCTCCATAAGGGTCTCCACATGCACTATAGCACTACATTAAATTTATTTACCCTGCTGCTCCCAGACTAATTCTTGGGCAAGCAGGCACTCTAGCATTTCAAGCAATCTTCACTTTCTTAACAAGCTCTATATTGATTAACATGGCCTATTCAAATCTCTCTGAATATGGTCCCTCTGTATCTTCAATTTTTTCACTACCAATTAATTCATGCAATGCACTTCCAGTCTGACTGTCCTCTCTGCATTCCAAACATTCACTGGGCATCTACTTTTCTTACATGACAGCTTTTGGACCAGGAACTCTCTGCAGGGTCAGGTTAGACTTTTGCCTTTCTTTGCTGAACCCGTTTTATGTTGACTGTTAGAACTCTGCACACTGTACTCCTGCTGATTCGTGGTAAAGTGCTTGTTCTCTCCCATCCAAACATGGAAAAACTGAAATACACCTATCTGGCACATTCATTTACTTATAAGTCCCTAGTAAATGGTACTGCTTGTACCCAGAGCCTGCAAATAAAATACAGGTAGGCCGCAGTACTCATTATGCCACTGAAGTTGCACCTTAAAATGTGTTTCAAGCCTGCCACTGCAGCCTGTAGTGCAGTTCGACAATGCCATTTTGACCTGGCAAAATAAAGCTTTTGCCAGGCCTTATCCTTCCTTTTCACCCCGAGGTAGGCCCTAACCACTCCCAAGGCTTTTTGCATTTTATGACTGTGAAAAAATTAAAAATAATGTTTCACTGTTGTATGGTTATCTCTCCCAAAGAATAACACTGGGGTACCTAAATACACCTAATAACTGATAACTCCTGTTTGGGAATACACAGAGAAATGCCTCTGCTGAAATTAATTGTCATTTTCAAACCTCTTTAATTGTAAAGTGCTGATGTTGTAAAGATGCCAGGTTTATAAAGCTGGCATTGTTCTACCTAAACCAAATGTTCCTTTCTGCCATTGTCTATGGTTACATGACTGTGAATGGCTATCCTGTGGTATGTTGTTTATTGCTTCCAGACATAGGGAAAAAAGGCCTTGGATATGGGGCAAGGTCTTTCCACTGACAAATGCAGCTGACACCTGGGCGTCCCTTCCCTTTGGTATTTTAGACAGTTTATAGCAAAACCCAGGAAAGACGGAAAGTTAGACAAAGGGACATCCCTCACCCTCAGGCTGGCTGGCATTGGGGATAAAAGTGGAGCATTTGGAAGCCTCTCATCAGAACACTCCTTGACCTGTGGAAGATCCAGCAGAAGGACTGCCCTGATGTCTGAAGAAGGAAGTCTGGACCTGCTTGCCTTAAAACCAGGCTTGCAAAAGTGACCCCAAGGGACAGTTGGCTGACTTCCTGTTTGAGCTACAGGGAAACAAAAAGCTTCCAGAGGCCTCTCTGCAATTGCCTAGCTCACCACAACCAAGTGGATCTACCTGAGCCCTGCTCCGAGCCTCTGAGGGAGTGCATCCTGATCCCAAAAGATATGATCTCTTGGCTGATATTAGACAGTACTCCTCCTGCTTCAAAACCACAATTTGTGAGCTCCAGGTGAAGATCCAGAGGTTTTTGGATTCTTTGCAACCATGAATGGACTCCGAGCATTGCCTGATGACCATCTGCTATGCCCACCAAAGCAAATCTCCTGCGTCGAGCTGCTCTTCACACCCCAAAGTGAAGCTCCAGCAACGACTGACTCTTCACGCCAAACTTGGACTATTTGCAACACTTGACCTGCTCCTCATACCAACAAAGGTCTCCTTGTAACGACTGCAAATGTGATACTCCACTGCAGGTCCCCATGTGGATTTAGAAACAGAGGAGTTGAAATCTACACCCTGTAGCCAACTCCTTCAGATAACTGAAATTGGCACTTTTCACTTCTTGGTTCTATTTTCACTACAAACCTTAAGAATTCATAGCTCTACCTATTAGATTTTTGTTCCATTCTTGTCATTGTGTGCATTATTTCCATTTTTATCCATTGGTTTAGTATTTCTCCTATGTTGTGTTTTCACTTTGTTACTTTTGAGTGCTGCCGCCATCAATACTTCACACATTGCCTTTAAGTTAAGACTGACTGCTTTTGTTCCAAGCTACTAGAAGGTTGAAAAGAGGTTTATTTAATGACTTTTGTGGTTCACCTGACAAGGACTGTGTTTATTGTTTGAATGAGGCTTCCGCTCCTCTTAAGTAATAGCCCAATTTCTTAAAACAGCCAAATCATTGAATGCTTACCTCTTACTCCAAGATCTTCTCCTTTTCTGCCTACTTTCCATTAAGTCAATTTAGGCTCTTGTTCATGCTAAAATAGTTCAGCACTATGAAACCAATCCCTGGGCAACAGTGTATGATATAATTACCTAATAAATCAATCAATCAAACAAACAAAAATGGAGCAACATTTTGCATTTTACAGCTCAATTATGAAAAATAAACTGGTTAAAAGCTATTTAGGGGCATTTCACAAGGATCACCATTGATTATTCCAACATGGTTATGGTGTTCCAGACATTTCTGGTCCCACTCTGGGAATTTGGGAGTTCACTCACAATAAAACTTGGTACAAAATGTATGCACATATGTAGGCATGCATATGGCATTTCCAGAGTGTGAACCTAGTCACAAGGCAGCAAAGTAAAAATAATTGATCAAATACAAGCAGAAAGTGAAAAATAATAGGAGTGGATACTGGGTTGTGGACATTTATTGCATTGTGATGTAGTGTTCTTTAAAGAGCTGTGTTTTCAACTTCTTCCTAAATTGGTGCAACATTGAGGAGGTCTGTATGGATATGGGGATGTTGTTCCAGATCCTGGGTGGTAAAGGAGACCACTTTTTTTCTGATCCATTACCACAAAAACTGGCTAAAAGCCATATGACATTCAAATAAACGTTCTATGAAATTTTAAATGACTTGTGACCAATTGTCATATGTATGTAACATTTATCTTCACACCTGCCTTCCATCACCTCTTTCTATTCTGGCCATTACACAATGATTTTCAGTCATGTATTATGAGTAAAACTACTTTGAGGGGGCAGAGTGAGATGATGAAAAATTATAATATATTTCATATTAGGTTGCTGGCAGCAGGGTAATACGTCAAGTTAGAGAGATCTTAGAGACAGTTGACCTACTGTGCAAATTGCAAGACCCTGCAGGTTCAGAAATAAACACAATGTGAGATCAATCTTACAGACTCAGGGAAAAATGCAGTAGTGCCATGAAAAGAATATTCAATACAAATAATGAAATACCTCCAAAAGAGTCATGAAATAAAAGCATAGTTAAATGAGTTTGACACAACTAATAAAAGGGCATCAACAACAAATACCTGAAACTCAGAAGGAAACATAGCTGAAACATAGATTTTAAATATAAGAAAATCTAATAATGAAGTTGAAAACATCAACTTGACATTTCCTGAAAAACAAACATTTTCCAACGTACCAGCTTGTAATTTTTAATAAATATGTTTTATTCTCCTATACATCTGTGCACATTTTTACAAAATAACGTTATTTTATTGAAAAAACTGCATTTAACTTTGTATCTGTCTATCACTGTGGTTCTCAAGTAGTATGTATTACATTTACTGATGTTCAACATAGTCAGATCCTGCCTCACAAGCTTATGTATATAAATACTTGTCAGGGATATCCATTCTGACAATCAAGCATGCACACTTTTTAATAAAATACTTTATTTTTATTTTTTTATTTTTTTAGACAAGAAACACAATAGAGAAAAAAATGAATAAAACAAACATACAAAAAATAAATAAAACATACCATACATAGCAAGAGTGTGCAACTTACAGTTTGCAGTATACAAAACCAGTTACTACAGTTCATATGCTCACCTTGATCTGACTAACAACAAAAAAGGTGTATGCAAAAAAAAGGTATTATTTCCATGGGACATAAAACGCCATAACATTAAAAATCAAAGCCATTTTCTGTATCAAGGAAAGTAAGTCTTCCATACCACTTCCACTGTGACACATTAAACATTCCAGGAGATGATTATAGTACAATGAGATAGCCGGAATGCATCAGCAAAATGTCTACCATCAGATCAACTCAGTTTGAATATTAAAGCCAATCAGATGTTTGTTGCCTGCCCTGTTGACAGCTTCTAATCTGGAAGTACTCCTACTGAAGATATGTATCTTGTCTGAAAAAAGGGAGCGATAAAAACAGAGAATGTTGAAGATGATCTTTTGAAGGTGCAATGACTGGAATTAGAATGTTTTGGTTTAGTTACCTTTCATGAATAGATTGTTAGTAAATTAATATAGCCTCATAGCCCGCCGTAGCGGTCTATATTGGCCACTAAAGTCCCGCTCTAGCGTTAAAGGCCCGAGCCTAAGGCGAGGGCTTTTAACAAGGGAGCAGGACTTTAATGACTTTAAAGCCCAGCTATGGAGGGCTATAAGGCTATTAAAACATTCTGCCACAGATGGCAGAATGTTTTAAAAAATAAAACAAAGGCCTCATTGAGCCCGAGGGGATTGAAATGCCCTAGTTTGGTGAGGCTATATTTCACAGCAACAGCTGTCAACAAAAACATTGGAATGTTGAAGTTCCGGGTTTCTACCAGCTGTTAGATGCCCAGAGTACTCCACTGTTCTCAATGGAGCTTCAAACATTCAGTGAGATGATGTGATTCTTTGGCTGCCAAATATACTGTAAAAATATGGGTTTACCACACATAATTTTTGCATATTTCCTAGATTTATATAAAAAATATTTTCCTACATCAGATGAATCAATATAATAGTGACAGTGAAAGTTCCACATTTTGCTGCATAGTTTAGTTAATATTGCAACATTATTAGATCTTCCATTTCTGCGTAACCCTGGTCACCCTCACAGTAGTAAAGCTCTGGCAAATGGTTTTGGGTTATTATCATGATGAACTCAATATGCCATAGATAATACAGTTGCCACTCTGTGTTGTAGAGCCTGCATTTGGTCTCCTTTAGATTTTCATTTTTTGATTGCCGTCTTTTGATGATTATTTTTACATATTTTTCTCTAACAGAAGAAGGTGGTACGTATATCTATTCTTGGTAGGCATTTGTGCCCTGTAGTTTGCACATTTAGGGGCATATTTACAAGCCCCAGGGCCCACGGTAGCGCAAGTGACTTTGCTGTACTGTCCTGCACCATAGGGAAAGAACAGAAAAGCACCCTATTTACAAGATACATTACCATTTGTGTCCTTTCCCCCTCTGCTGGCACACAAATTACTGCCTAGCGACAACTTAGACACCTTGCACCATGGTTCACGGGTATCTGATTTGTCAGCGGGATTGTTTTTGTGCAGGGAGGGACACCTTTTTGCACAAAAACAGTCCTGAGATGCATTTTCATCTATCCATGTGTGCTGCAGAATGCAGCACATGTGGAAAGAGGAAACAACAAGGAGAATTAACAATATTTCTCCTCGTTGAACCTGCCCTGAGGAGGTGTTCAGTTTTGATGCATTCCAAGGTTTACAAATTCTTGTAAATCTGGCAATGCGTCAAAGACCATGGATGTTGCATGGGAACACCCACTGCAACGCTCATGGTGTGCCTCCCTGATGCAGTGTATAGCAACACAGTGACTTGCACTGAGTTGCATTACAACAAAGCTACAAGGCCATGAAAAGCCACACAAAGTGGCTTTGCGTGGCCTTGTAGATATGGTTCTGCGCTATGCGCCGCTGGTGCATCACAAAAAGTGATATACCAACGTGCCAAAGGGCTTGTATATAAGCCCCACAGTTCTAGGGTCACAGTGTCACGTAGGCTCTCATTATTCTAATGAGACACCTGTATTTGAGTGGCAGAATCACTTGCGGTGTGAAAGACTGAGTCTTAACCCACGACAGGTGACACTTGTCACCCCAATCCAGGTTTTGCTCAGGCTCACTAGCATTGCCTCATCTCTACCTAAGGGCAGGGACGATTGGGCAAGCAGAGGCAGTATATGTTTCAATAAGGTTTTAATGAAGCAACTGCATCTTAGATAATAAAGCATGTACTGCAATAACCAGGACAATAAAGCTTGACAGGATTAAAATTGTGACAAGGAGAGTAAAGCATAGAAATAACACTACCATATTGTCACTGGAGTCAATAAACTAATTCCTACATAGGCTATATTAGAGCACAGCATGTTAAACTCTAGTTCTGCCCTTCAGGTTCTCCTGGGAAGACATCATCCCCCATACCTGAGCAAAGGCCTGAAGTCTGGGTCATCTGACTGGAATCTCCCTCTAACGTAAATGGGACAGAGAAGTGTTTTTATAACAAAATAGCTGATGTTCTGAGAAAATGTCCCTACATAAGGATGTGTATGTTTCTATGAATACCAGAGACAAAGTGTTACCACGTTTTACTGGCAACCTATCTCACTGCAGCCTTGAGAGAAGCACAGAATGTTTGTTTAAGAACACAGTGCTGGCCTACACAAAGAACATCAAGAGGAATAAAACAAGACCGCAAATGTGGCTATTATTAAAATAATAAACAAAGCTGAATAAAATATATCTAGGTCAAAGTGCACAGTGGCAGGCCTAGTGTGCTAAAATAACGTGCATGGAGCTATAACTAAAATGGCTACACAATACGCTTCCCTTGCCGGTTTAAAGATGGTGTAAAAGCATAATTTATGTATAAAAAACTACTAACAATCAACCTAAGATATACATTAAAAACAAATGTCAATAATTTGTTATTGTCAATAATTTGTTATAAGTGTCAAAGACACTTGAGCAAGTATAAAAGGGCCTGTAAGTCAGTGTTATTAGACAGGAGACTGAGGTGTTCTTTAACCGAATCTAGTGAGGAACTATTCAACCATTGCTGGCATAGTTTCCCTACACTGTATGTGGTTACTATATCTGCATGTTTAGATGACACATAGCGAGGATCCGGCCTATTAGTTCTAAAACCCCCCGTGGAGTTTATAAAACATTTATGACACCCATTGGTATCTATTGGACACAATAAAAACCCGCCAGGACGTGACAGTGAACCATTAATGGTGCCATTCTGGACCCATTCATTGAGCTGATCTTCAGTTGCATTTATATTTTTTTGCCATTTGTGAAATTTTGCAGGGGCAGGAATACTGGGCACATTCAATTTATTAATTAATCTTTGCTAAGCCTAAACAACTTGTTTGTTGTACAGTTTTATTTAAAAATATCATTTGAACAGGTATCAGGCATGCTCTAAATAAATCTTCCTTCCCCCTTATTTGCCAATTTCTAGTTCTCCACACACTTTTTAAGTCAATCAACTTCAGTCAATATTCATAGCCTTCTATTGCCAACCGGGAAACAAAGGAATCAGAATAAATAAATTTTCTATCTGTCATTAATATGTGTACATTTTCAATTGATGGCAATTTAAAATAATATGACTCAGCATTCTTAATAAGGTGCCCAGAAAAATATGCAAAGTTTGCAGAGTTTGTTTTAGAACTCCCTTGTGGTGGAGTTGGACAATGTTCCCATTGTGTGTAATTAAAAATAGTCTTTTGGATACTTGCTCTACAAATGAAATGGTGCCCATAATAATTATGGCAAAACATATCACCATAATTCTCTTTAGATTGATAAACATCTTCACTTTCATAGAATCAAGTGTTTTCATATCCGAGTCATCAGAAGCAACGCCGGGTATTATTACATCATTCATTGAAAGTTTAAACACGTATGGTATTTAAATAACCTCTGACGGGCTGTATATATCAGATGTTACTTTATCCCAAACAATCCAATCAGGAATTGGTACAGCAGAAATGTTCACAAAGGACAAGTCTCTGCGGACCTTGTGAGAAGAAAATTGGGTTTAAGGACCTCATCCACCAGTTCAACTGTTGATTTGTCAGGAAGAAAATGACCATGTATTAATAAAAAAGAATATGACAAACCCAATCTAGAGGAGGAAAGCTAGAACAGGAAAAGAAAGCCACAGATAGTTCCATGGGAGAATAAAGTAGCTTGTTTTAAGCCAGTTTATCAGCTTACGTGGTCTTGACAGTTCAGATGTAGAAGAGGAGAATGAGTCCAAAAAGGTGTCATTGACTTCGGCAAAGTATCCAGAAGCAGTTTGTGCAAAAGCTGGAGCCGTGTCTGTAGGTGGAGAACCAGTGGGGGTTTCCTGCGGTGGCTCAGAATAAATGACACCATCTGTCTGTGTTGAAGTTGTAGCAAATAGATCAGTTATTTTCTGTATTGTTTGTTGAAACAGATGTCAGTAGAACTAATACAAGATCATTTTCCACCCTGCCCAAGCTCAGAGAGGTATCACTGTTGCTGCTCACTACTTGTAGAGGGACTTCTTGACCAGTAGTAAGAGGGATTCGGGAACTACTGGCTGTTTCCCTTGGTCTGCTGTGCAGGATCGGCCAAATGGTGTAACTTGACACTGTCAATACATACAAAGCATTTTTCTTTTAGCACCAGCCAACAGTGGTAGAATGACAGTTCTGGTACCATGTATTGCCAAGAATGTGACCAGTGCACGATAAGAAGGACCAAACTCCTTTTTCACAGCAACCTTTTCACATACTAGATCCCCAACTTTAGGAATCCAGCTGGTCGGTGTTACTGGCACGTCCTTAATTCCCGTGGAGGCAGCACTGGCAGAAGGGTTGTCATCACGGAACTGTTGTAATTCCTGCGAGACAGTGACACGTTCATTTATATCAAAGGGTGTTTCTACCTCCTCCATACCAGGACCATCAAGCTTTGGAACATACATTTGTCCCTAACAGGGACTCTTATGAAGTACGACCCCGAGGGACCTTCTAGGGAGATTGTTTAGTGCTCTCTGGACTCCATACTGGTGATTAAGCCAACTACGACCCGTAACTAAGACTCTGGCTGTTAAGGGCTCCATGACACTATTTCCCTCAGGATGAAATGGAGACGAGTAATGGAGTTGGACCCCTATGGAAGCCATGGCGTCCCTGAATGTCCTTGAGGCTAAAGCAGGACCCTGGTCCGAGTGGAAAGCCTCAATTGCATACGTACCGATAAAGACTCGCAAATCTTTAATAACAGTCCGAGCGTCAGCCAAGTGTTGTGGCCACACCCATAAAAATCTGGAGCAGGAGTCAACAGCGACTAAGATGTATTGGTATGCACTGTCCGGTGTTAGGAGACCACAGTGGTCCAAGTACACACATTGCAATGGTTTGTTGGATATTAGTAGCGGTGTCTGTGGTGGGCGTCTGGCGGTGTTAACCTTAATTTGTTGGCAGATGTCACAGCAAAGGACATACTGCTTGGCCTGTTTGTATAGACCTGGCCACCAATAACGTGCTTGCAACAATGATATTGTAGCCGCCACACCAACATGGGCAGATTCTAGTCCCTCATGTGCTGCTTTCATCAACTCTGATCTTATGTCTTTGTTTGGAATTACTCGAACACCCATGCCTGGTATTACAACTTCGGCATCTAGGAAGTCTCCCATTCAGTAGGAATATTTAGCAGGAAATGCTTTTGGATAAGGTGTACCTTCACCTGTAGCTTTTACGGCAGCCCATATGTCATCGTCCGGTTTCGCTCCTGAGAGGGTTACTGCAGCAACAGTAGCCGTAGCTACTGCTGATTTGGAGGCTTCATCAGCCAGTGTATTTCCAGCAATGTGTATTCCAACGTGCTGGTGTCCAAGTGTATGTACAACATGGACGTTTGGTAGCGTTTCCTTCAGATCCACTGCTTTACCCAACAGAAGTCTGTGTTTAATGGTGTTGCCTTCAGAACTTTTGACCCATTCTGGGTCAGTAGTAAGAATCAGAACCAGTGCTAACTGTGCAGGATCCGTATGTTCCAGTGCCATCACCAGAGCCTTTAGCTCTGCTAGTTGTGCTGTGCAATCCCCTAGGGTTTGTGTGAATGCATGTTGGGGACAATATTTAGGAAACCCAATAGAGATTGGAGTTTTTTAATGGTATTTGGAGGTTGTAACTGTGTGTATTTTTCCAAGAATTGTGGCACTAGGCTCTCTCCTTCACTTGATAGCTCGTGTCCCAGAAACAGGATGCTAAGGAAGGCTATTTTTGTTTTTCTGAAATTGAATTTATAGCTGTACTTGGCAAATCCCACAACAATGCGGGCTACCCGTCTTAAATGTTGCAGCAATTCATCATCCGGTAGATAGATATCATCTACATAGGACAATGCTTCAGGGTCATTGTCGTGCAATATTGAAGTCACACGAACAGTCCTGGACTGTTATGGTACCCCTGGGGTAAACAACAGAATTACTTCTGGGAGCCTAGTGCGCTGAAACTTGTCGATTCTCTTCTTTCAGGAGCTATATTTTGGCAGAAGAAACCATTGGAGAGATTTTGTGCACTACGTTGTTCATGAGTGCTGTGCTATGTGAGTTTTGTATAGCATGTGTTCATGTATGACTGTTTAAGTGTTTGTAGTCTAAGACTATTCTATATGAATGGTCTGGTTTAGTTACTGGGAATAAGGGATTATTCATTGGTGAGACACAGGGTTCAATCACGCCCTGGTACTCCAGTTGTGTG
This sequence comes from Pleurodeles waltl, assembly GCF_031143425.1. Taxonomy (NCBI): domain Eukaryota; kingdom Metazoa; phylum Chordata; class Amphibia; order Caudata; family Salamandridae; genus Pleurodeles; species Pleurodeles waltl. The sequence goes on along the minus strand of NC_090437.1, from coordinate 603,519,537 downwards.
AGGATTTCCCTCACAGGTGCTTTAGCATCATGTTTAATTGGATATTGGTGTTGAGGTTGGGGTTGATTTTTAATAGGGATTACATGGTAGGGGAAATCTTTATCCCATCCTAAGTGGTTGCGATATAACGCAGGTGCCTGCACCAATGCCTGATCGATGGCATAGGATTCAGCGAGCTCCTCAGGAACAAGGGGTGAGAAAGAAGGATATGATAACATCTTCCCCATATGGGAATATACGGACAAATTCAGGTGGCCAATCCTCTTCGGCAACAAAATATCATATATGTTTACGACGCAATCCCAAAAGATTGAGTCTATTGTGCACTCTATGTCTCCTTCTAACTGTAGTGTTACTTTGTACACCCTATCAGGCGTGGAGACGCGCATGTCTGCGGTTTCTACTTGTAAGAATTCATCAGTTGCTTTCACCTCCAGATGCTCTAGAAGATTCCAACAAACTTTTGTGACCTCTGCCGCTCTGTCTAATAGCGCTAATGCCCACTTCTTGTTCTTCAATAGAGCCATCTTCCTGAGTGGCATGTCGAACTGCAACCGCTGCCACTTTTTTCTTTTTGAATTGGGATTTTTATTGGGGAAGTTTCTCTTCTTTTTTAACAGAAACTTCTGTTGAGCATTGTGATTCCTGTCTTGTTCTCACATACTCAGTTCTTCGCTCTGACCGCCCACCTCTCTCACTGCGTTTTTCCGATGAGTCCTGAAAGGAACGAGATTGGTGTGTACCAGTATATTGATATCTGTCAGGTGTTTTTTTATTATCTCTATTTCTGAGATTGTATCCGTTCTGTGGGGTCTCCGTATGCAGAGATTCTCCCCTTTCTTTTTTGGGTGTTTGTTGTATTTTATCCCAGCGTTTCTTACTACCCTCAGGAGCTAGCTTGGTAGAATCTTCATTAGATTTACCTTGAAATTGTATTTTTGTTGGTCTGGCCCCCAGGCTTTCTCGACTAATGCTAGAGTAGGTCTCCATGATAGTCTTTGGCAGCTCGCGTTCATCATCCTGTGGAGGAACATCCCGGACCCTCATGCGCACTGCTAGTGCGACCGCTTGCCCTTTACGGTGTACCGTGTGCAGTAGTATAGAGCGTGGCATACAACATACCCCATGTATTACAGTTGTCTACTGTGGGAACCATTCCAAGTGGCAAGCACATTGTTAATATTCTGTGTTTATCCTGAGTTCCCGTATGGGGAAATACTGCTTCCAGCCCGTTTATTTTTTGAGCTAACGAAAATGGAATTTCTTCTCGTTTGGTGGGTATTTTACCCATGATCAAATGCAGTCGCCGGGTTAATGCCTGGTGTTACCCCATGTGGCTGTGCCGGAGCAGCACGTGCTGGGTTTGTGTTTAATGTTTGCATTACAAACTGTACTAATCGTCTGTATATTTCCGTCAGCTCAGCGTATAAGCGGCGGACCTCAGCTACCGTAAGGTTTGCTGCAGCAGGGTGAGGTGTTTAAGTGGCCAATAAAGGCCAGGTAGAATCATCATTACTGAGAGGACCTAACCGAACGTGTAAAATTGTGTCAGGTGGGGGGCCATCAAGCCAATTATTATGTTCTTGATAGATAGTGGTATTTCTAAATATGCATATGTTCTGTATTGTGCATGTATATTTGCAGGTGTATATTGGTGAAAGGTATTTGTGTTCCCATCAACTGCTGGAAATGTGACCCAAGAATAAAAAAGTTCTGTTCTATAGGCTGCATGAGCCTCAACAACAAATGTGACTGGATCCCCCTGGGCCGTTAGGCCATGTGCCAGTAAATGGGAAGTAAGGGGTGGTCGCATATTGACTGCAATTGCTACCTGTTGTGGATTTGCCATAATGAATGGTAAATTTTGTTCAGAGATAAGCACACCAAATGGGGAATATCCTTTTAGAGGTCAAGCTTCAGCAAACTACAGCGTTAGTTAGGTACTCCTTACTTAGCTGAGGAGGAAATCCTCAATACCATGGACGGCTCCATATATAGTACTGAGGTGTCTTTGTATAAAGTGAGACAGAGATACTCAGGAGGACCCGAAAGTTAGAGCCTGACCAAACGCTGGTGACGCCATGTTGCGTAGGCTCTCATTATTCTAATGAGACTACTGGATTTGAGCCGCAGAATCGCCAGCAGTGTGGGAGACTGAGTCTTGACCCACTACAGGTGACACCTTTCGTCCCAATCCGGGTTTTGCTCTGGCTCACTAGCAGTTCTTCATATCTACCTAAGAGCAAGGATGATTGGGCAGCCGAGCGCATGACGCAATTGACTCCTCAAGGAAATCGTGGTCACCCAGATCTCATCCGTTTCTCTCAGTTACATTAGTCTCACATATTCAAGGACAAGCAGAGGCAGTATATGTTTCGATAAGGTTTTTAATGAAGGAACTGCATCTTAGATAATAAAGCATGTACTGCAATAACCAGGACCATAAAGTTTGACAGGATAAAAATTGTGACAAGGAGAGTACAGCATAGAAATAGCGCTACCATATTGTCACTAGAGTCAATAGACTCATTTCTACCTAGGCTATATTAGAGCACAGCATGTTAAGCTCTAGTTCTGCCCTTCAGGTTCCCCTGTGAAGACATCATCCCCCATACCTGAGCAAAGGCCTGAAGTCTGCATAAGCAGCTATAGCGAAGTGTTCAATCAGCATACAGTCGTGGTCATCTGGCTGGAATCTCCCTCTAACATGTATGGGACAGAGAAGTGTTTTTATAATAAAATAGCTGATGCTCTGAGAAAATGTCCCTACATAAGGATGTGCATGTTTCTATGAATACCAGAGACAAAGCGTTAACACGTTTTACCAGCAAGCTATCTTGCTGCAGCCTTCAGAGAAGCACAGAGTGCTTGTTTAAGAACACAATGCTGGCCTAGGCAAAGAACAGCTAGATAGGGAGAAATAAATCAAGACCACAAATGTAGCTATTTTTAAAATGATAAACGAAGCTGAATAAAATGCACAGCGGCAGGCCTGGTGTGCTAAAATAATGTGCATGGAGCTATAACTAAAATGGTTACATAACAACAGAATGACAATGCAATGCCCATGGTAATTTTATGTGCTTATAGGAGACAACTCTTTCCCCATATACAAACTGAAGGCTCTGTGGCAGATTTAAGAGTCCATAGCACCACCTGAGTGCCACCATAACATCATTTTTTTTTCACTAAGGTCGTGCTAAAGTGACAATTTCCCCGCTCCATATGCAGTGCACCACTTTGTAAACCCTTGCGCCACAATCTGCCTGAGCCAGGCATAATGTATGCAAGGGGGGGGTTGTTCCCCCATAAGAGTGGCTGTAAAAATGGGACAAGGACATCTAAGAGATTTCTTTGCACCATTTATTTGGCACATTTAACGCCTGCTCAGAGCAGGCATTAAAAGGTGGCTTCCTTTATTTATAATGGGCCCCTATGTACTCTGCAGGAGTAGCCCCAAAATGTTGGCGCTACTCCCACAGAGTACATCAATAGCAGCAAAACAAAATGACACTATTGCCCATCTACCCTGCGACATGGTGCGCTTTATTTTAAATGCAGTGCACACTTGGTGGCGGTAGGGGGGCGCTAAGGCGCACAAGGAAAGTGGAGCTACACCAGGTGCAGCACCACTTTTCTTAAATCTGCCCCTCTGTTCTGGACCTCTGGTACAATGTGATAAGGCTAGTGTTTTATTACATTAACAACATCCATGCTGAACTTAGTGTGAGGAGAATTTCATGCTGAGATAGTCATGGAACTACTGTGCCCTATGACTAAGATGCAGCCCTGCTAAAGCCGACCTGCATCCTGAGAAGGAAGGTAGCATGCACACGTAGACGGGTGCATTCATGAATGCACTGAGGCTAGCTTCCCTGATACATAATATCAAGGTATGGGGGCTAGATCATTCCAGCAGGTCAGTCAGAGGGTACTCCTGCTATGCTCTCACTAGTGTTTAGGTACTAGTGACTAGATAGGAGTAGCATTAGTATCATTAAAAACAATTACCATGGTTAAATTGTTCATACTTTTCACCATTGTAATAATGCTTATTACAGTAATGTGTCTCATCTGCTTAATATCCCAGATCATATTTTATTTACAAGAATACGATCTATTCAAATCAAATCAAATCACATCAAATCGGGGTTCATAAAGCACAGCTACTCACCAGTAAGGGTCTCAAGGCACTGAGGGTTTTTTCCTTTGAGTTTCAGTTGAAGAGCCAGATCTTAAGGTCGTTCCTGAATTGAGGTAGCAATGGTGACTGACTGAGGTGCAGAGGCAGGGTGTTCCAGCTCTTTGGAACGAGGTAGACAAAGGATCTTCCACTAGCCAAGGTCTTCCAGATGTCAGGTATGGTGGCAAGTGCTTGTTGAGCACAGCGGAGAGGTCTGGTCGGGGAGTAGAATGTCATGCTGTGGTTGAAGTAGGCAGGCCCTTAGTCGTGGAGGGTCTTGTATGCTTGAACAAGGAGTTTGAAGTTAATTCTCTTTTTGATAGGTAGCCAGTGGAGGTCTCTTAGGTGATGGGAGATGTGTTTGTGGTGGGGAATGTCCAGGTTGAGTCTGGCAGAGATGTTTTGAATGTGCTGTAGTTTCTTCAGGTTCTTCTGGGTGGTGTTGGCATAGAGGAGGTTACATAGTCGAGTCTGCTGGTAACCAGGGAATGGGTTACAGTTTTGCGGCAGTTCTTTGGGATCCATTTCTAGATCGTCCTGAGAAGTTGAAGTGTGTGAAAGCAGGAGGATGCAACTGAGTTGACTTGGCAGGTCATGGTGAGCGAAGAGTCCAGAATGAAGCTGAGGTTGCGTGCATGGTTTGTTGGGGTGGGTGGGTCCTGAGGGTGGATGGCCTATCAACCTATTCAATACATATTTGCAAATGTATTTTCGTATCTTGTCTTGTTGACACATTGGGCATGCAAAAGTAATGAACAAAAGAGTTAGATGTTTTCACAAATTCATTGGGAATTGGAGTTGTCATGTGTAGTGGGTTCTTGTACGGTAAGTAGAAAATTCTCTCAGAAAATGGAAATGGGTAGGAGGACTTTTATTAAATTTGTCTTGTTTCTTTGGGAAAGTCTTTGTAAAACTGTCTATTTTTCCCTTTTTTGTTTTTTCGTTCTTCTTTTACTCTTCTTATTTCTCCCCTTAGTTTCCTCCTTTTTGGTTTTCAGGTGTCGTCCAGATTTGAAGGGGAATGGTCTCGGAGGCGTTTCACCCAGCGAAGGAGAAAATACAAAAATTTAAAAAAATAAAACAGGTAAGGGCCTTGTCTTCTGACCTTTTTATTTGGGAAGGGAATGAGGGATGATCACCCAAAAAAAAACCTATACACAGGGCATCCTGAGAAAACAAAGAAGTCTCAGTGATGGTTTTCTTCATACAAAGGAAAAAAAGGAAAAAATTTAAATAAAAAAAACAACTGTCATGTATCTATTCTTCGTGTCTTGATTAGATGTGCTCAGGCGTGGCTCTTGTGACTCTCCCCCTCTCTAGCTAAATACTGCAGTGGGGGATATGAGAGGAAGAGAAGGAGAAGACAAAGCAAACACAAAAAAAACAACAAGAAGGAAAAGAAAAAAAAAATAGATCGATTGGAAAAAGGACTAAAAGAGCCCTTTCTTCCAACAACGCCGTGTGAGGTGTAGAATGCAGGAACGTACCTTCGAGAGCCATGTCCCTCCAGGGACGTGCTGGGCGCTGTTGTGGGAAGATACAGTCCCCGGCGGCTTCTTCCTTCTTGGCATTTCCACGTCTCCGGTTCCTGGTTCGGCGTTGTTCTCCTCCTCTTGTTTCTCTGCTTTGTTGGTTTTCCCTCCGTGGGTGCGCGACGGCTCCTCTCCTTCTGCGGTTCTTCACGCCGGTCCTTCTTCTTCCAGCATCTTTATTTCGACACCCGGATCCACGTCAGAAGACGGGACTTCCGGGTGTGGGAAGGCGCCCCCGAGGGACTGTTTACCAGGTCCCAGGGGAGCATTCTGAAGCGAAGCAGCAACACCGCTACATCATGTTCGAGGTTACCAACAACATCTATTACCCTAAAAGGTTAGGGTTTAGATGTGGTACTGTGAGCTACCCTAATAAAACAACATTTACTGATGATATAAGTAGGGTACAGGCCTCATTTAGATCTTGTCAGAGGGGAGTACTCCATCACAAACGGATAGCCCATCCACAGTATTACGATCCTATAATATCCTTTGGAGATCCTAATACTGTGAGTGGGATATCCATCATACTGTGAAGTTTGTCTTAACATAATACACAGTCCTACTGAATGTGTAGGAATTGTAAACATCTGTAGTTATGTTCCACCTGTACTTTCCATTGAAAAAGCATATTTTTATTTGCTTATAACTTTGGTCTTCATGAAGACATCAAATTTGTTATATGGTAGGTGAATGTAGCTAAGTTCCAGCACACATATTTTCATGCAGTGCTATATTTTCTCCCACAGCACCAAAAACTGATGAATGAGTTTATGCTAACCTTAGTATAAATGTAGAACTTCACTCCAAAGCGTGCTTTTTTGTGGATTGTTAGTGATTTTTACGATATTATGTGAGAAAGGTACTAGCTGGGCTTCACCTGTTTAATAAGTTTGCACATTTTGCCAATTAAAAAGTATGTTTTAATATGTTCATAACTTTGGTACTGTTTGGCGAATATGCATGAAATTTGAGAGACACAGAGTGCTATTTTCAGTTTAATGCGGATCCATATTGGGGAGATAAAAAGGGAGGCAAAAAGTGGTAATTTGCTTTGCCACTGTGTGATAAATCTACACAAAATTTGGTAGAATGCTAAGAAGTTTATAAACATTAGTTTTCTATTGATATGTAAAGTTTTGTGTCAGTCAAACAAGTGGTGGCAAAATTAAAGTGGGACAAAAATCATTTGCCATTAAACTCTTCTATGAATCTGCATGAAATATGTCAGGAAGTTAGCCAGTTACATCCTGGGCAGGCATTTCACACTGAATGCATATCCAATACGGGCTGGCACTTTAAATGGGAGGTTCAAACATATTTGATTCGCTAATAAGTGTGATACTGTTGATGACGCAGAAAAAGAAGGACTAACAAATATTCATATATCATGTAATCAAAATCGTATAAGGTAGTGTGATTTTAGCAAAGAAAAATAATATACGTGGGAAATTGTGCCCACGGGGTAGTTCGCCATTATTATAAATGACCTAAATTAATCATGAAGAATTGAAAATGTAGTAATCCGTCATAATTGCAAAAGTATTCTATGATTTTCTTGTTGAAACTGTTATATGCTTAGCTTAAATTTAGCAGAGGCTTTGGCCTAGTTGCCTGGTCTCAAATTTTAACTTCGTGGTTTTTTCTTGCATTAATAAAGACATTGTTTTACTTTAAGGTTGTATTTTTCCAGTAGGGATGACTAATACACTTATCTCAAGGTTTCGTGCTAGGCTGGTTTCATCCTCTTTGATGCAAGGTCAGTTTCTGCAGGTGCGGACAATAAAAGCACTGATACCGAAATAATTGGCAAACTTTGTTGCAACTTATGTTCCAAGGCTCCAAGGACAATGTATGTAAAAATGAGTACTAGGAGAAAGACACTATTCATTGGTCAAATTGAAGCCACCCTATGAACCCTCCAATGGAAGACCCTGAAGAATTTGGAATGTTTCTTACTTAAACCCACCGGACAAAGAGAAGTCAGCCATTTTCCTTGATGCCATTTTGAAGCCTGATTCAAGAAGCCATCTTGAACGACCCTCCGATGCCTTTTCTCTGTTGCAGAGAAAGAGACTTTAAAGAATTCTCACCCTCGAGACTTTAATTTTAATCATGCCCCGTCTTGCCCATGCAGTAACTTTTACCCCATTCTCCTTGCTGCTGCCCCTCTGAAATCTGCCCCATGCTGATCGAACCGGTACCTGAAGGACGAAGACTTTTCTTGATTGTATTTGGTAAATATGAAAGGATAATTGTATTATGCATTGTGTTTTCCTTCCTAGGTACCAACTGCTTATTTTGATAAGGGCCCGAGCTAGAAGTTTTCTAAATTCATGTTAACTAAATTCATTTTGCATGAAGCCCCACATGCCAATGTTAATTAGAGGTTAGTTGAGGTATTCACGTGATGCACCATGTTGAATTGAAATCTTGTTATGCTGACCGATGTATGCAATTAGTCAAATTCAGTTACTTATATTAGTGATTTGCATTGCTATAACCGAGTGCATTATAATCCAGATTTTGCGTAGATTGCGTTTCTTCCGCCGCTATGGACAGCTAGTAATGTTCGTATACGTATATAATTTGATTTTGATACTCATCTATATTGTGCTAGCTTTGTTAATATAAGGAAATAAATTAATTAACTTTCAATAAACTGGTGTGGTTATTCATGGCTGAAAGGTCATGGTGTGTCAAAAATAATGATTGCTATTGATTACTAATGTGTTGTTTGATCTATTAATTGAGTATTGGTTATTGATTATAAATGGTTATTGATTATTAATTTGAGTGGTCCGACTATTCATGGATGAGGATAGCCCAACTCGGTTAAAAGGTTCACCGACCTCCGGCGTGTCCAAGTATAAGTAATTTATAAGGACTGGACGCGCTATCACTGTTGATAGATTGGCACAATATTTTCCAGAGACTACTGTTTATGTTTTGAGTTTCATGCTGGTTCATCACGATAGCAACACATTTACTGGAGAGGTCAAAATAATAATTTGAATTTGAATTAAAATGCAGCACCATTTGATTAATCGGCATGAAATTTAGAAGATACTAAGCAGATTTAGATCCGTGTTGATCTGTCGAGTTGTAAGAAGATTTATCCGTGAGGGCAAAAAAAAGGGGTGGGGAATAAAAAGTGAATTCACTAATAACTTTGATGTGCTGTGTGATAAATCTGCATGACATTTAGCAAACAGTTAACAAATTAGGTCCAGTGCAAGATTATCAGGTGTCATGCAGATGTTGCCGGGCCAAAGTTAAAGAGGAGGGTCAGAAAAGGCAGGGCTTGCAACAAGTCTCCACTGTGTATTGCCACGGGGCTGTCTGCCTAAGTGGCTTGAGCCCAGCTGCCAACCCACGCACAGCCGAATCTTGGAGTGGGTATTTTGCACGTGAATGTAGTACATTATGAAAAAAAAAAAACTGAAATTCGCTGAAAAATGAATAGTTAAAGGTTATTTATTCTTTAGGGAATGCAAAACCAAATGGCAGTGGAACTCAGCAGTTAAAGTATGCAATGTCCAATGCACCCCATAACCCAAACCCCTCACCATGCCCAGCACAACACTTGCTGATAACTTGATTAAAAACTTAAGCCAACAATAAAGAAAATATGATAGGGGCATCTAGACAATAGTATAAGTGACTTTGGATTACATACATATATGCACGCATCTTCATTTACATTTGCATGTATATTTCTGTAAGTAGACAGTGGTACAGCTGTATGTGCTTTACAAACGACAGTATAAACAACTGAAATAATCTGCGGTGCAACACTTAGATGGTTATTGCCTGTCTAGCAGTTAAGGGTGTCCCAAATAGTGCACCTATGTAGCCATAGCGCCGATTTCTCTAGACTACAGCATTTGTTGAGTGGCTCTTTGTGGGGCATTTCACACACAGAACTCAGGCCTTGGAGGAAACAATCCCGACACACATCGGTTCCTCTCACACTGCACCCTCTCTGTTCCGCTCTTCTGTAGTTTCATCTGACACATTAGTTCTATTTAGATAAGCCTGGTAAGGTCCCCAAATGTCTGTAGGGAGGCTAATCATGGGCATTAGATCTTTGTAAACATCTAATTATATGTTACACTAGGCCTTGTCTCTACGCCATTCTGTCAGGGGTGGCAACGGCCCTCAGACCCACCTCAGTGCGATTATGCGCCTTGCTAGCAAGAAACCTGACTACCAAATACCTAACAGTTTCTAAGATGTCACTGTCATACTTTAAAAGCACTAATTAGAGGGTCAGTTCTGGGTGATCTCAGATGATTTCCCCCAGTACTCCCTGTACATCCTACCAGAATCGCCGCACTCCTGGGCAATACCTGTGACACATGTGCAATTCCTGCCTCCTCCGTGCCACAGCGGTGGCAGTGGGCGTTGTTGCGCAGCTCATACTGAAATAAACATGCTGGAGTGCATATACTCTATTGAGATACTTGAAGTGCAGGAATCTGTTTCAAGAGAAGAGACAGTTCTCACTACTAAGCAGCAGTAGGTCCCCTGCTTATCTGTGATGAGTATATTTGATTCTCTCTGCCAGTGAAGTCTGACTCTGGAGACTTCTTGCCTCTTCTGCTCTTGAGCCAACACATAAAGTTTTTCTACCATATGCTTAAGCATGGTTGTTTGGCTTTTTGGTATGTCAGCGGCACCATCTCTTGGGGTCCATTAGAGGATCGTCTGGGAGTTTGTGCATCGTATGAAGTGCCCCGTAGCAGTGGAAGTGCACCAATACTGTGTGCCCCTCTGCTTGTGCCAGGACTTAGTCCCATCTACACATGACACCATGTTGGAAGAAGTCTCCCATCCTCTGCAACCTTAATTTTGGCAGGGTGCTCACCACCTCCCCTACCACTCCTGCCCCAAGGGGAACCACAGACACCATGCCATTGGCATACATGCAAATAGAAACTTGACCTTGCCTGTTGCTCCAGCGTACACTGCCATGAATAGTATGTCCTATTTATGGAGACTAAGACATTGAAACAGTGCATCGGCTTCGAGAACAGAGCCTGTGTCAGTGAGAGCAGGGCAGCTGAGTCGTGCTAAAGCCACAAGTGTGGCAGATCCCATGGTCCATGCAGCTATGCAGCCAATAATGAACAAACTGGCATGGAGCTGCCCTGTAGTAGGCTTCAAGATCAAGAATATTTAGTCTGCTCATATCGTATGGTAGGGTCAACGTGTGCCACTGCACCCAAGGCTGTGTCCCATCCTTGGCCAGGTGGACCATGAGGGCACCTAAGTTGTTCAGCAGTGCACAGGGCAAAAGGATAAAAAAGAAACAGGCACTAGGGCAGCACCACCATCTTAATTATTGTGATGTGCCCAGCTAATGTTAAGGGCAGTCAAATCCATTGATCTGCCACTTCTGATAACTTCTACACTGCTCTTCTGCAGCTTTCCAATATCACCATGGCTGGGTGTGTGGAACTGAATGCCAAGATATTTTGCTGGCTTTGTTGTAGGGGATAATCCAACTGCACCAACATTGTGGCTGTAGTCTGCAGGAATATTAGGGATTTAGCCCAATGAATGTGCAAACCTGAGTGCCCCTGGAACTACATGACCTCCCTCAGAACTGGAGTAATGTTGTGTTCCGGGTTATAGACATATAGAAGAGTGTCATCGGCATACACAAATATGATCAAATTATAGTTCTGGAACTGAAGCCCTCTGTGTGAATGTTATTCCTGGAGGGCACAAGCCAGGGGCTCGGCCACTAGTGTGTATAAAAGCGGCTACAGGGGGCATCCCTGCCTGGGGCCTTCTTCTGTTACAATGCCATTGACTCGGATATGTGCCCTCGGACACGTGTAAAGCACCTAGACCAGGTGGAAGAAGATGTACCTGATGCCAATGCGGCACAGCACCGCCAGCATAAAGCCCCACTCGACTGAATTGAAAGATTTCTTGTGGATCACTCCAAAAAGCATTTTAAGGTTCTAGGACAGAGACTTTTCGGGGGATGAATCCAGGCTGCTCCAGACCAATCACCTCCGGCAAGAGGGGTGCCAAATGGTTGGTGAGAATCTTTGCAAAGCTTTTGGTGTCAACATTTAACAGCGATAAAGGCCTGTAGGGCGAGTAGCTATCTGCTTTTTAATAAGGTGACCAGTAAGGCCTCCCACATTGTGGGGGGGGTATGCTGCCCCCTTTACCATTTCCTCCTAAAGGGTGACCAAATGTGGCACTAACTGCTCCTTATACACATTATTGAAGGCTACAGTGAACCTAACAGTGCCAGGAGCCTTACACTGGCTATGTGGCCACTGGCTATGTGGGCAAGGTAATCAGTTGCAGCACTGTTATTGTTCGCTAGCTGAGACTTGTACAACTCAGCGCAGTACCAACAGAGCTGCTCAGAGATCTGTTCAACTGAGAGGAGCATCATGCACCTCTAGGATCATAGTGTCATCTCGTCGGGGTTTAGCCACCAACATAGCTCCATAATGCTTACCCTACCAATAGTGGTTGCGTATGTCCCTAGCTGGTATTCCTTGCTTTGTGCCACTTCGTGGTACTCCTCGAGCACAGCTTGAATGTCCTTTAGGACAGTCTGCTCAGCTATCTCCCTGTGTCTTTGCTCCAAGTCCACAATCTCTGCTTCTAGTCTTGCCAGCTAGCCACACAGTGACCAGAGCAGCCCAGAGTGTTTAGAAATTGTGACCCTTTCTACTTAACTCTTAAAAGTCTCCCAATCCATGACAAAATTTGTGACAGTGTCATTATTGCTGTGGAAGTACTCATCTATGGCTTGTGTCAACACATCATGGAATGCAGCGCCTATTAGCAAATACGGGGGAAGCACCAGGAGAAGAGCAGTGGCCAAGGACTCCATAGTTCTAACTCCAAGACCACTGGCTAGTGGTGGGAGTACATGCATTGCAGTGGCTCGCAGCACAGTGTACGACACTAGGCTATGGGACTTTAACCAAAAGTTGATGTGGGTGTGACCATTGTGTATGGAAGAGTAGTGAGTGAATCCCGCCCACTCAGGGTGACCTCTGTCTCCAAATATCGACTAAGCTGCTCTGCACTGCTATCTCCTTAAGGGCACAAGCCGCTGCTGACAGTTGCTGAGGTAGTTCCTTAAAGGGGTTAATTCCAGGCAGATTACACAATTGAAGTTGCAACCCCAAAGCTGGGGCAAATCACTCCAGCAGGCGAGTCAATCACACAGAATATAGTACAGTAGACATGCCAATTCAAGCTGCTGACGCACACACACAAGGCTATACATAACCAAGGACCCACATACATAAACCGCCGCCTGAACTTCCCCCAACCATCGAGAAGACTATGCTCTTCTTGCCTTTAATTTGCCCATACTCCCCACATCTACTGAAGCAGAAGTGGAGGATGGTCCTTCACTCACATTGCAGCAAAAACCTGGAACAGCCTTCCCACACACCTCCGGACCATCACCTCACTTTCAGAATTCCAAAGGGCCCTCAAGACCTGGCTTTTCAAATAAGCCCCAGGGGCCTGCAAGCGCCTGGATACCCTATCAGGTGATTAGCTGCGCTTTATGACTCCTGATTTATTGACTGATTGAGTTGAACTGGAGCTTATCGTAATTGAGGCCATACGCACCCACCACCAGTATGGTTTTGAGCAGCACGCCACCACATATCTGTCATCTTTATCTAAATACACCCCTTGTAGTTAAACTCTAGAGCCCCTCCAGACCCAGATGAAAACCCCTCTAGCGTGTTATGGTGAACAGTGATCCATAACACAGGCCCTGTGTGTGACGTTGCGTTATGGCACTGCTGTCCAGGGCCAGGTGAGTTTCCTGCAATATGGCTATGTCAATTTGCTGTATCCACAGATATGCAACTACCTTATGTATTTTTCTTGAATCTTTTAAACCTCTGGCATTCCAAGTTAAAATTTGAGCAGTGAAAGGCTATGCACAACCCCCTGCCGTGGCACATGAATCATCAGCCATCATACAAAAACTGGGTTCTATCAGTTGAACCAGCTTTCATGCTCTGTGCACTCTGCCTTCTATGCCTGTATACCATGAAAGGTTGTGAAGGACAACTACTGGCACTGCCCACTCACAATGTGAATCCTCGTAACTTACACAGAATTTTTTTTTCCACCCGGTACCCACCCAAAACCCTCTAAACAGAACATTGAACAACACTTGGTGGCAACTGCATGGGGTGCATGGGGACAGATGTTGTTTGCACCGTTGCCTCCCAGCACAAGAAAAGGAAAGGAAAAGGAAAAGGAATAACTATTAAAGGCTGTGTATTGGAACATACTGTATGCATCATACATTGGCCATAATTGCACAGACCAACCAGTGAGCACTCAGCCCCCCAACCCACACACCACCTTGTGCATTGCCCTCATACATCTTACCCTAGAGTTCCACACTAGAGTCTCATCCAAATAACATCAGCTGTGAAGAGCAGCTCTCCTTTTGGCAGCACACACTCACCTACCCCATATTGTGTATATTATTCTGGCAAGAATGTGCCTCAAGGTTTTCTGTTTTCACCTGTAGCATTTGTATCATCTCATCAAGCTTTTTTGGGGGGCTGCAGAAGTGGTGACCTGTTCATCTTCGACCTCAGAAATGCACCTCTCCACCACATCTCGTCATTTGGTATGCTTGTCCAGCTGTTCCGTCATTCTGTCCATGCGAATGATAGGGCATCAATGTCCCCATTCATTTTCGTGAGGCTGTGGTGCATTGCCATTAGAATTTGGTGCAATTTTAAGCCTACCTTTGACTCCATCTCCTCATGGCCAAGATTGGAGGATGTTGCCCCCTCATTCCTTGCTTTTGCGTTTTTTGTAATTTAGACTGCGCCTTGTCTTTCTAGCTCATGTTGCCAGTAAGGTCTGCAGATCTTGCACACAAATCCACAGGGTCCTTATGAGCACAACAGTAGTAGCCAAGAGGGATTCAGTGCACTCTGTACAGCAGCTCTTGTGCTCGGGGATCACCTCACATAGCCGTCCTCAGCGAGGCCATACAATGGGACAAATGGTGCCTGATACATACTATGTCAGGTGTGACCTCACCGTTGATGTCTAAGATGGGTGGCCAACCTGCAGTGGAGGTCCATCCCAACCCAAGCTAACCACACATACAGACAATGTGCTGAAACAGGCTACTCCATTCACAGCAACTCATGCTGCAGTGTGACACAATGAGGCAAGGTGGGACAGCAGTGATTGATACGACACCTGGGGCACAACCAACAAGTCTCACAGCCCTCAAGGACTGCAAACTCTGAGTGATATCAGATCAGGCCACAGGGACCACAGTCACCCCCAGTCAGGGGCAGCCAAAGACAGAGGAGCCTGGCATATTAGGCTGTGCCCATGGCCCCACTGCAGCACCCAGAGAGCGGCCCCAAAGTGTTTCTCAAGGGAGGGCTCAGCAGATGAGGACAGATGTAGCTAAGGGCCTTTACACTAGGCCCAGGATTCCAGCTCCAAGTTAGGTCACCACGATCATCATACAATGCACAGATGGACCTGGGGTCCCTCAGGGCTTGAGGGCAAACCCTGAGTTCCCCCACTGCACACAACAGGGCAAGAAGGGAGTTCCTTTAGTGAGTTCAGGCTTTGGGGCCTGGTGAGAAGGAGTGTAAGCAGCTGTAGCACAGAGGGCCCCCTAGGTGTATGCTGGTGTAAAAATTCTAGACATGGGGCAATTGCTCAATCTGCTCGTTCAGGGCCCCACTGCTGTGTTTGCAGGGATTCCTCAGGGTAAGGGTGCCATCACAGTCGTCAGTGCCTACTGCAGCCCACACTCACCAACACAGCCAACTGCTGTCTTTCAGGGGCCCACTGGGATGGGACCCAAACCCACTGTCAGTCCCAGTGGTGTCATCTGGATTGAGAGAAACAGGATTGCAGAGTCTCTTTTCACCTCCAGGCGACGATGCTGCAGAGGGTACACTCATTCACGGGAATGCTGTGCAGGCCTGAGGCCTGGTCAGGCCACCAATGTCAAGAAGCCTATGTGGGTGCACATGTACCCCAACAGTTTTTTTATGGCCCTGTGTGTGCTCCTATATTTCTGGGTGGCAGGCGGATGTCCACCAAGGGGAACACGTCCTGCAATGAACCAAGATCATGCAGGATTATTAGGCGCAAGCAGGAGCTCTTTTAGGTTGCGGCCATCTTGAGGCCAGGCGATATCCACCCGTGACTTACATGTACATTTAAATGTAAGTACAACATTTGATTTAATTTACATTCAAAATAGTGATACTTGTAATTGTACACATGATTCCCTTTTTCATTAAGTACTAGACAAATGTATTCCGCCTACAGTTTAGATTTCTCTTTTATGTAGTTGGGGAACTCCATAGTAATGTGGTAGACCTCCCTAGCAGGCGTGGAGTTGTCTGATAACTGGGAATGGCATACAACAAGTCATTGGAGAGGAAATCCCCTAAAGGTGTCCTCAGCTGCACAGGGTGCAGACAACTCTCTGAGTAATGCAGCATGAAGCCCATTATTTTACGATATTGCCACACACTACAGTGCAGTTGATGTTCACGCTGATAAAGCAAAGGAGTGGTGCAAGGGCTGAGAGAACCTCTACTGCTGTGCATATCTGAAGGAATAGTGCGTGCCCGTGACAGCATCTCAACAACATATGTGCTACTCTAGGTTCTCCCCCACTGCAGAATAGAATCCTGAAAATGACCTGGCCAACCACCAATGGTCAACTGAAGGCACACAAGCAACAGCAACATGGCAAGTATGCCTATCATTAGAAAACATATATGCCTATATGGTTTTATAGTGTCCTGTCAATGTCTCTTTTTCTGCGTCTTTTTGGTGTATAACATTTATTTATTTTTTTGAAAAAAAACACTTTTTATATTGTTTTATATCCTGGCAAATAAGAACTTTGTATAATTAAGGCTTAAAGGATATTCTGATGTCACTAAGGTCATATGGCCTTATCTGAAAGAGGAGTGACTTAGTATTATGAAATGTACGTAAGCATTATGATGTAGAAAGCCTCAGCCACTTTGACACAGCAAAATGGTCAAAGTAAAGTAATGTATGTACAATTTACCTAGAAGTATTCGTCCTTGCGCATCCAGAAAATATCCAGGCATGTTCAGCCCATCAATCACCATCTTTTTAAAATCATCTCATTACTAAACTCATACATATATTCCTCTTTGCTATCAAAAGTGAGTGCAATGGTGACATGGTTATTTAAGGTCTCTTATGGGCTAATATGATTTTCGTCAGCTAGATCATAGACAAAGGATAATGTCTGGTATTGAATTATTATTTGCTTTTGCTGTATATTGGTCAACCATAGGCAACCACTGCTAAAAGTGTCATATGGAAATAACTATCTTGCATGGCAAATGGGTGTTTTGTGTTTGTTACTATTTGGTTACAATTTGATTTTTTATATAAAAAATTGGAATCAGTGGACATACGCACTCTTCAATTTTTTATTTGTCACCACTCCTTTTCAGCAGTCAGTGCAGGTGAAACCAGATATTGTGAAAGTAGGGTTGAGGACAAAATAAGGCCGCAGGCATAAGCTGGGTACCGGAAGACTCCAGCATCATCACAGAGGAGGAAGGACAATACACCATCAGGACAAATTAGCCTGCCCAGCAGTGCTTATTTTGTGCCGGTGTTAGCCAATTTTGGCCCCCTCACCTATTCTTGACACTGGCACTTTGACAGTCTATCATATGGTGGAACTGTCTGAGTATTCATGATATGGGCTTATTAATAGTGTACCTTAAAACTAAATCTACATTGAAAAAGAATGCAAGCTAAATTCAGACTATTTTTACAGCTTTGAGTGATCAGGAATATTTGAAACTGATAATTTTTTAGGACTGTGAAAGATAGTAGATAGCACTGGTATTGGTATTTGGCATGAGCTTGCAGGGGCAGTGAGTGGTACTAGCTGCAGTAGCCTTCTGAGAAATACATAGGGCCCTGGCACTTACTTTTTTGCACATTAGGCACTGCTCCCCAGAAAGCCACTCAATCTCAATCAAAAAGATTCAGTACAAAGGTTGTGGAGCCAACCAAGGAGGTTGTACAGCTGGATACCACATGCCAGGAAAAATTGTATGATGACGAATAAACAGTAGTACTCCGGGAGCAGGGCACTACAAAAGTCAAGATATCCACACATCAGCATGGACTCCAGCTGCCTCAAGGCCTATTGCAAGTGTCTGCTGGGGAGAAGCTCAGTCAATGGTAGCATTCACCCCAGTCACCTCTAGGCCCCTATGTGTTCCCCCACCACAGCCCCAGAGTATATTACCATGGCTGTTTTCTAAGAAGCCATAAGAAAACTTATTATTAGTCACCAGGCACTCTCTTTGGACCTCATTCAGAGTTTTGCGGTGGGACAAACTGACTACCAAACTCACTGGGAGGATGCCACCGCTATGGCGGTGGCGTCACCCCCAAGTGTATGACAACGTTCCCGCAGGCTGGCTTGTGGAAAATTGTATTAAGGTATTCCTGCCGGGCTGACGGGGGGGAACTTTGATGCACTATAGGTCTCTGCTACCTTAAGGGGGCCGAGGGCAATACCGTAGTACACGAGCACCATCAGAATGGCACTCTCTGCAAAGCAGGTGACCCCCCCGGCACTGGCTTTCTGTCAGACTTTACATGGTGGGGTGACCACCATTGAAAGGCTAGAGGAGAGCTCAGTTGTAATCAGCATGACGGCATTGAGTTCAGTGCCACTTTGGCTGAGTACACTCAGACCACCATCGGCCTGCTGGGAATTATGTTGCTGGCAGAGACCATGGTCCCCTGGTGGGTTTGCCCACTAGTGTTGTAATGTGCGCGTTGTACCTTCTGGAGTCCGTCCGACCATCACCACGAGTGTGGCAGTCCTTGTACCACCAAATTTGTAATGAGGTTCTTAGCATGTCAAGGAAGTGGTGGCAGAGTTAAAGGCAAATTGAGATGCACATGCTCTCCAGCACAGTGAACTCTGGAGCCCGCTGACTTAGCCATATCTTCTTATGTAGTGATCCACTACTCCCCCTACACAACGTTTGTGTCAAGTCACTAAGGTAGTGTCCAGTCCTGCCTTGGAAGCACCACTATTGGTATCAGAAGAGGAGATTTTGGTGGTCATAAAAATCCAAGCTTGAAAATAGCCTGGAACATGCTTGCCTACCCAGGGCAGCATCCCGTACACACCATCTTGGTTGGGGAACTAACTTTAGATTTCTGTTTGTCTTTGGACTTTTTATTCTGCATTAACTGTTCTTTGTCACTTTTGAACTATGATGTGGACAATTTGTTCTGGACATTTTGTAATGTTTTTGGTATGCTTCCCATTAATATGTTTAACTAGATGTATCATCTGACATTCCTAATGTGTTTTTTCTATTGTCCACCTCCTCCAAGTAGAATATGGCTTCCTGAACTCAGGCACTATTTTTATTCATTTGACCTTTCTCAAAGACTAAGCCCTTTCAAAAATGTTATTTCAATGTATGAATTCATGTATTTTCTATATATTAAAACATAATTTCACATTTAAATAGGACGTGTTTCTACTTTTTCCAAAGTGTGTGGGCATGCCTGCTGATGTATGTAAGTGTATTGCAGTAACAAAAATGTCAATCCAAACAGGAATTGTAGCACAATACATTAAAAAAAAAACTATTCTCATCCAATCATCCTACATGGTTAGGCACATTTGCTGTGCCACAATATGGATGGTAGAGTAAATTGATTTTTATTTAGAAGGGTCCACAAAAAATATATGAGTATAGCTTGAGGTTTGAGATAGGCGTCCATTAAACATTATTTGTCCTATGCAAGGATGATTCATTGAGCATATGGGTGAAATGTTCATGGGGTTGGTGGTTGATGTCCATGCCGATGTGAGGGGTCAAGGAGGTTGGGTGATCCATGTGTCCAGCTACAAAATACTGGACATTTTGTTGTTTGTGAAAGTGGTTGTGGAAGAGATACACATGAGTTTGTGAGAGGTGGAGGTGGGTTGCTTGTAAAGTTTGTGGTAGGGGAGGGCAATACAGATTGTTGTTGTGTCACAGGTGGCTGAGGTGTATGTCTTAGTCGTGCAGTTGACATAGGTATGTATGTGATATGGCCTTTATGATCTCCATGATCAATGCATGCCTTCTTACCTCTTTCTCTCTTAAATAAAGTTGTTCCAAGTGACATTTTGCTGTGTGTTGGAGGGATGTTTTCATCTCTTTCAAGAGATGATCTGCCTCTTCCTTAACCTTGGTCCCTGTTCTTGGTGATATTCGATGTGGTGAAGGGTCTCACCCATTTCACAAACATACCATCACAAAGTATTGTTGTTGGAAAAGCTGATCCTCTCAGAGGAAACGATTTGTCTATGCCACCCTCCCCCACATTTGGTCTTCTCACACTGTTAGTTGGTTGTCCATTAGGTTGTGGCTTGGCATTTATAATAGTGTGAGAAGCTCATTTTTGAATGGTGGGAGGACCTCTTTACTGGTGATTTCTTGTTTGTTAGTAGGCGAAGAGAAGGTAGGGCAGCAACTCAGTTAGAGGATGTAGAAGTCTAGTCAACGAGGGTAACTGTAGGCTGAAATGTGGGTTGAGGAAAGTCCTGCGGAACTGGTACAAACATCTGTGGATTGAAAGCTGCTGATTTAGGCTTTGCGATTTATATCAGCTCCCCAGGATGAAGACGGCTGGCCTCCTTTGCGGTCTTTTGAAAGATGTTTTTCAGGGTAGGACCAATATAGTTCTACTTTTCCTCCTACTCTTTCTCCTCTTGAGCTGTGGAGGATGAAGTGACAGCATGTTGGAGAAAGGCAGGAATTTCCTTGGGAATTTTATTCTGGCTTTTCCTTGTGGATAGTAAGGCATTGTTGTCAAGCTGTTCATTCCTGGAGTTAATATTTAAGTGCTTTTTGTAAGAAAAAGTATGAATTTACACATTAAAGAGTGTATATTTTTTTAACTGATGCTTTATACTGTGTAATTTCTACATTATTTGTGATCAATTGATGCCACATCTAAAGAAGCCCGTCTATTTTCAGATTTGATTTTTAGCTAGTAATTATTTTAAGGTCTAAATAAAAACAAAGTGAAATTAAGTCTTACCTGTTTTTGACACAGATAATTTCCTTGTAGACAGATCCTTATCTGTTGGCTTGTGATGCTGAGTCCTTGAAATCTGTGGCAGACATGAGTTCCTAGATCCAACAACTGGTAATTAAAAAATAAAATAAAAAATATTAGCATGATAAATTAATAATAGTGAATGTTTACACATTATTAAGGTAGTAATAGGGTAGGAAAAGGTAGTAGTAAGTTGTATAGATATATATATATAATACTCTTACTAATTCATTCCTGGGATGACATCTGATTAAAATTCAAAGCAGTAAAATAGGTTCAAAATTACTTTAGAGAGTAGTAAATGCAATGATGCCATAGACTTACTTGATGGACAGATGGGAGAGGTTGGAATTTCCGCTTACTAGATGTCTCCATATGTAACTGGATGTTATGTAAGGCTGATGCCAGGGTTTCTTGAATCGCTAAATCTGGAAAGATAAAAATATACAGAAAAGTAGTAACAGTGTATGATAAAATGTCTGTCATACCTATGGCATAACATTGAATATAAAGATGTGCTGGAACAAAGCTATAGTTATAAAGTTGTTAATAGTGGGCACATGCATCATATGGGAGAATGTAATAAAATGTAAAACATAATTAATCAAATGTGTTCAATGGGGACACGATTGTCAAGATAGTGAGATAAGGGACAAATAAACATATGCACACATATATCTGAAAACTGCAAGGATGTTCTTAGTGGCATAAAAAAAGTAGGATTTGCCACATAAGCTCAAACTTTCAATGTCATAATGTCAAAATAATAAACACAGAAATGTTTTGATTGGTTGAACCTTTATATATCATTCCACAACAACAAAAAGTACCTGTTTCAAAGCAACTGGAACCACATGCTTCTTTTGTTAGGAGCAGGAGACCTTAGAGTTTCATTAACCATCCTCCTGAAGACAGTAATTATGTGCTAGAAGGGCACTTTGTAAATTTAGTGACCCGAAGCTAGACAGGGGACAGAGAGGTCTATGGTTTGGCTAATCATCCATAAGGAGACACATGAAGCAGACGCACAAAGCACAAAAAGAAAATTGAAAAATTTGAGTGTAAAGAATGCAAAAACACTCAAAACAATAAAATGACAGATACCTAGACTTTCAGTGAAATTATGTGTGGATTTGTTGTTATTCACTTGCCACCCTATGAATGTTAAGTTGGGGTCCACTAGTTATGCCAATGTAAAAATGGAAAAAGCATAAAAAAGCCCTTGTGAAAGGCATTCGTTCAATTTGAAGCATCACCTGGAAACATTCTTCATTCCATGAAATTTATACATTGAAACAATTGTTTTCATCTAAAAATAGGCACTGCTGAAATAGTATATTTGTCAGGTAAAATGTGTGTTGCTCCTGTGCAGTGCAGGGTGATATTGTGCTGGTGGTGGTCTTTGGTTGATCACAGTATTCATGTAACTGCTCCATCCAGTTGGCTCCCAGTTAAACGCTTTGTGAATGTCCCCTTCTTAAACCTTTATCCACACACCCTTCATTTCTAGCACACATGTTGATTTCTCAGCAGGTGTATTGCAGTTTGGATCGGGGTTCATGCACCCTAGGATTATCCTGTGTGGTTATTTTTCACATTCAATGCAATTCAGATATGAGGAGTGATAACGCGTCCCGTCCTGGCAATTTTACCTCACTGAGGACTCGTTTTAGGCCAATTAACCTTTTGACCCTGATTGGAGACACCTTAAGACGAGATAGCTATTTGGTATTTCAATCAATAGATCAATATCCTCATCAATATTCACAATAACAAATCAATCAGATTAGTTAAATGACATTAATAAGAATCGAAAACACACAATGACCTTTCAGCCATGAATAACCACATAACTTTAGAAAGGTTTATGATATTTATTGTATTTGATATTTGTGACACTCTACTTATAAGTTTATTAGTCTCAATACCAGAAAACACATCAACAATGTCACAATATGGCAACTTGTATAAGACTTTATCAAAGCAAAGATCATGAACATAATGACAAAGCACGACGTCAACATGAGATAACCTTAGCAGAGTATCATTAGCGCAACATTCAACAAAGCATAGATTCAGTCATATGTCTATTTTCACCCGATGTTGGTGAACGTCTTAAATAACCTCGAATTAGCATCTGCATGTTGGGCTTCATGCAAAACAGTTTAGTAACACAAATTTTGAAAAACATCTAACTATGGTCTCTATCAGAAGAGCAGTTTGTACCTAGAAAGAAAAGGCAAACAGACAATTACAATTTCATTATCATATAGTTACCCTCCGAAATGGGTCAGCATACAGAGTCAGTCTTCATCCTCAGGACATCAGTTGATTCGCCATCGGCCAGGATAAGCAGAAAAGTCTCAGCAGGGTGGGGCAAAGGGGCTCTTCCCTCATAAGGAGGAGAAGTAAGTATTGGGCAAGTCAAGAAAGGTAAGGATGATTTGAAGTATCAGAACGACAAAGTTTCAAGCAGAGTATCAGAGTAACAGCAAGAATGTCCATATAATGGCCGATTTCTCCTTGTGACCTGTCGTTATATCGAATCCGGCTAACAAGCCTCTAATTTCCAATTGGGCAATATTTGGTGCATCATTATCTCTGTCCAATGATCCATTGATCACCTTACTAGAATTTTCACTTAAGTAATTTCTCATGTAGTTTATTGGCTCCTGTAATTGACGTCTCCAACGGGTAGAATGTCAGGTAGGGAAAGTTACACTGGTCGCTTCAGTCAGTAGCTCCATTGTCTTGTCTCAGTGCAGGCGACCTTGCACCTGTTGCGAATTACACTGTTGCATTCAGCAAGAATGTCTCCTTGAGCAAGTCGGGTCTCATGAGAAAGAATTTACTACGGTTACACACACACATCTCTAGCTTCTGGAAAAGTACAGTTATATGTCCTTCAGGAAGACAGCACATTGCACGTTAGAAAAACACATTTAACATGAGACCGGGCAGCTAGACCCAGACTCTTGCTAACTAAGGCCTAGTGATTAATTTAGCAAAACCTTAACATATAACTCATAAAGGTAGTACAAAATCATACATTAGTACATTATTAATTCATTATTAGTCAAGTTCATTAATCGTCGTATACCTTGGTGGACACTCCTCGTGGGCACATTTCAACCGCGTACATTAATAGCATATTAATACATTTTTTTATGCAACTTCATGATGCATTATTTTGCAAGCATTTCATGTTAACTTTGATTATAAAAGCTACACTCCAACAATCCCTCCTCTGATGACTCTTGTCATCACACAAATCCCTTTCTTTCACAATTCTTTCATTTTCTCATCTCTTTCATCTCTATTTCTTCCCCTGATTTTGCCTTTTCATATTTTGCTCTGAACAATTTTTCCCTTTTCTTTTCTTCCCTGCTCGCATTACGTTTTGCCAATTTTGCTTTAATTCTTTTACTAATTTTGCATGACAACCATAGGCCAAATAATCAAGCCAAAACAATCAGTATTCCCTTTATTATTTTCCCAATATCCCATGCCAAATATTACTAAACCAGCTTCCCACCTTAACAAGTCCCTTTCCAACCTTTTCCCAAACTCCTTGTTCTTTCAGTTCCTTCAAATCTGCACTATCTCTTGTTAGGTTAATAAGCATACTTCTAATCTCATTACTATTGTCGGGTATATAGGCACAGCAGTGATGCTCATTAAGCATCTTACAGACTCCGCCATTTTTCGCTAAAAGAATGTCTAAAGCAAGCCTGTTTTGAAGAGTCATAGCGCTCTCTGCAGCAAGTTCAGTATCCATCAGGAGTATAGCTCCTGTGAAGTTTGTCAGCATGTTATCCACAATAGTAGACAACTTTTGAATCTTTATGGAGTTCAAAATAACTCCGACTGAAGGAATTATTGCTCTAAATATTTCCCCTACTTCACCAGCAGCAGTCTCTCTCTTTTGTCTAGTACGATGTAATTCAGACACTTTTGGAAACCTCTTTAAGTCCTCTAGCTGATATATCTTTGGGAAAACTATCCCCAAATAACATGTCCCATACCATCCCTTTGGAAGACGGTAATAAACATTAAGTCCACAAATATAATAGACCCCTGGGATCTTTGGATCTTGTCCATTTAAGATGAACGTCCATTTACTCTGAAACAAAAACACAATCTTACATTCACTCGTTCCCACAAACACATTGTCATAATATGACTTTGGTCGCGTTATGCAAAGCTTACCTACATGTAGTGCATCTAAAGCTAATTTCCCTTGTTCCCTGACCCCACTGTAACTACCACTATTAATAAAGGATCGTTGCTGCAAGCCTTTTTCTGATTTCCCCTTTAGAACCCTTCTTCTATCTTCAGTGTGATCTAGAGAGCTTTTCTCTACAGGTGTAAGCAAGCAAGTCAAATTATTGCGGTGTGCATAAGATGTACTATTGCTACTCTAGCTTCAAAGAATCCTTTAATCAACTTTATGGCATAATATTTAGCCACATTATTCAAATCTTCTATGATAGGCACATAAGAGAACACAAGATCATGGTTAGAGTAAAAATATTGCACTTCTTCTTGATTATAGAAATGTGTTGGTAGCAAACTACAACTTATCCCATAGGTTAGTGACAAACTATGGTAGGTGACTCCCTCTTGAACTGAAACAGGAATTTGAGAACACACATAACAAGCTTTCGCATCCATAGTGTCAACATACTCACTCAGCAAGCGATAGAAAACATTAGTAGACAGTTCTCCCTTTGTGTTAGTTTCCTCATGCAAATACTTCGTATCTTGCTCAAACCTCTCACAAGGTGTTAGTGTAGCAGTCTCAGAAACTGTAGCATTGTTAGCTTCATTCTCATCCACCAATCGCATTTCCATGAGCAAAGCTATAATGAATATCACACTTGCAACACCCAAAGCAACACCCAGATATTTACAACGCCTACTCCCCTCGCTATCATCTCCCGTGTTAGGCATGATCTGTAAAGAATCAGAAAGTAAAGTGCTACACGTGTAAACAACTAATTGTGGATGGTTAGAAGCTTTTTCTCTTCTTTTTTTTTTCCAGCAAAGCTAAGCAAAGTCTTTCTTCAGCAAGTATTTATAGCTTTCTCATTCACTCCCAGG
Source organism: Pleurodeles waltl (assembly GCF_031143425.1). NCBI lineage: Eukaryota > Metazoa > Chordata > Amphibia > Caudata > Salamandridae > Pleurodeles > Pleurodeles waltl. The sequence continues at coordinate 603,493,563 of NC_090437.1, read as the reverse complement.
ATCCTTTGTCAATTCAGGTTAGCAGCTTGTCACAATCAGTTTTCAAAAGTCAATTCAAGTTAACAGTGTCACATCCGGTAATTTATCAGGTTTCTTTAGCTCAGTTTTCAACTTAACACAGTCTCTTTTCCTCGTGGCCAAACTCAGGTACCATAGTATTGACCTGGAACTTCTCGATCAAAACAGAATGCCAAGAACTCTTGTTGCCACTCAGCGGAAGTTGCATAAGCCCATTCAGGACCAGTGTATTTGCGATTCGCTATTCTCTTTCTTTTCAACTTGCGGTCACCTTGCAATTCTCCTTCACTCAGGTCTTCTTTCCTTGTGGTATCAACTTCTTCCTCTATTGTCTCATCAACAACCACCTTTTCTTTTGTCACTTGTGATTCTGGCCACTTATCTCCTTTCAGTGTCTCTTTACTGTTTGGCTTTCCTGGTTGCTGTTCAATGCCCTCCTCTTGTGCTATGGTGTTTTCTCTTACTAGACCTGCAAGCGGCTCAGGAGGAGTCTGGACACTCTGACTTCCTTCTGCCTCAACTCCCTCGCCTTCTGGGTTTGTCAGGGGTTCAACTTCAAATCCGTATCCATCTGCTTCTGGGAGAACCTCTCTTTGGGTCGGTCCTCCTGGTGCCTCGGTTGAGATAGGCTCACCGTCACTCCTCTGGATCTCGTTTACTGTTTGAGTGACCAAGCCGTCCTCAACGGGCTGTCCTTCCATCTCAGTTCCCCTTTGATTACTCTCCAGCCCTGAGACTTCCTTTTCTGTAGCTGCTATTTTTGACAACTTAATTTCCTCATCAGTTGGACACGTCACCTTCTTTGTGTGACTGGCATGGATCCAGTTTGGAATTCCCACACACGTCACAGCAGTAGTAGTTGTCAGTATTACTTGATATGGCCCACTCCAACGCGGCTCCAAACACGGCTTCCTCACGTGTTTCTTGACAACAACCCAGTCACCAGCTTTCAGATTGTGACTTGGATCATTTATGGGTGGCAATGTGGTTGCTTCCACCTGGTGAGAGAAAGAGTGGACCACGTCAGCCAGACCCTTGCAGTAGTCCAACACCATATCATCCGTGATATTCACAAGAGCATTTGCAGGTACTGATGGCAATCTCAAAGCTCAGCCCATGAGAATTTCATGTGGAGACAGTCCTGTTGTCTTGTTGGGTGTATTTCTCATTGCCATTAGCACTAAGGGCAATGCATCAGGCCATTTCAAATTTGTAGCAGCACACATCTTTGCCATTCTTGACTTCAAGGTACCATTCATCCGTTCCACTAATCCTGATGCTCAGGGCAGTAGCTACAATGCAACATCTGTATAATGTTCAATGCTGCACACAAGAGCTTAACTACCTCATTGTTGAACTGACTTCCTCTATCTGATTCTAAAGAGTTCTGGAACCCGAAACGGGGTATCAATTCCCTAAGCAGCAACTTCGCTACTGTGAGGCTGTCATTCCTACGTGTGGGGTATGCACAAAGATACACACAATCACCAACACGTACCTCAAACCTCCACACACAGGCATCTCGATAAAATCCAATTGCATTCTGCTAAATGGACCTCCTGCTCTCCCAATGTGGCTCAAATTCACCACTGTCCCTTTCCCCGTATTAATCTGCTGACAGATGATGCATCTGTGACAAATCACTTCTGCAGCTTGTCTGAATTTCGGATTAAACCTATCAATTTTGAATAACCTGATAATGGCATCTCTCCCAATATGTGCCAGCCCGTGGTAAAACCTTGCAAACTGTGACAAAAGACTGTTTGGCAAAACCATCTTCCCCTCACCTGAGACCCACAGATCATCTGATCTTCCTACGCATTGCATCTTGAGCCAAGTGTGCTTCTCTTCTCTGCTGGCACGTCCCTGCAACAATTTCAGTTCCTCCAATGTATCAACCACCCTTAATGCGTAACCTGTGCATGTCTCATTCTCTGTTTCAGATAACAATTCCCACTGATCTTTAAACGATATACAGTTCAATGCACAAAACCTTGTGACTTGGTCTGCATATCCGTATCCCATTGACACAAAGTCTTGTGATTTCACATGAGCGCTGCAATTCACCACGGCAATTTCAAGAGGTAACTGAATTGCGTGCAACAACTCCTTAGTTCTTTCACCATTTTTCACTGGAGAACCAGAAGAGGTCATGAAACCCCTCTGTGACCATAGTTGGCCAAAATCATGGACAATTCCAAATCCATGCCTGCTGTCTGTATAGATAGTGACCTTCAGTTTGTCAGCAGCATGGCATGCTCTAGTAACCAATTCAGCCACTTGAGCAGAGTATACTCTTTCAAGCCAAGATGCTTCTAGGATATCAGTGATTGTACACACAGCATATCCGGCTCTCAGTACTCCTACTGAGTCTCTCAAACATGAGCCATCAACAAAGATATTGTAGTCATTCTCTTCCAATTGGGTATCTTTGATATCAGGTCTCGGTTTGGTGAACAGTTCTGTTACCTCAAGACAATCATGTTCCACCTCCACTAGCATCATCAACCTCTGTATTCTCATTTGGAAGCAAGGTTGCCTGTTTCAACACAGTACATCGTTTCAGTGACACATTAGGTGACCCCAATATAATCGTTTCATATTTTGTCAATCTGGCATTTGTCATGTGCTGAGTTTTGGTATGGGTTAACAAAATTTCAACTGAGTCTGGGACCACAGCTGTTAAGGGATGTCCCATTACTATGCCTTCACACTGGGTGAGGCTTTGACCAACTGCTGCAACAGCACGCAGACAACCCGGTAAGGCTGCTGTGACTGGGTCCAAAGTAGGTGAAAAATATGCTACTGGGCGGTTTGCACCTCCATGGATCTGTCAGGACAGGCAAAGAACATGCATCACGCTCATGACAAAACAGGACAAAAGGCTTTGTGTAATCAGGCATACCTAAAGCTGGAGCCCTGCACATACACTCTCTCAACTCAATGAACGCCTTCATCTCTTTCTCAGACATAGTTAAGGTATCTGGGCCATCCTTAACCTCCTTAACCGTCAGTCTCACCAATGGCTTGGATCCACTGACGACAGTATCCCACCATTCCCAGAAACATCCTAACGTCTCTCCTAGATGACAGGGGATTCATCTGCAATACGGCAGTCACTCTTTCCTTGGATATTTTCCTCGACCCTTTCTCAATTAGATGACCTAGATATTTCACCTCTTTCTTTCAGCACTGCAGCTTCTTTGGGGACACTTTATGTCCATTCTTTCCCAAGTGGTTCGGTAAAGCAAAAGTATCGTACTTGCAGTCATCTCTCGTTTTAGATGCAATCAACAAATCGGCAATGTACTGCACTAGAGTCAAACTAAAAGGCAATTCCAATGACTCCAAATCTTTCTTCAGGATTTGATTGAAGATGGAAGGTGACTCCGAAAACCCTTGAGGGATTCGACACCAACTGTAAACCTTGTCTAAGAATTTGAAACTGAAATAAAATTGGCTGTCCTCATGAAGGGGCACATAAAAGAACGCTTGAGACAAGTCCACAACTGTGAACCACTCTGCATCACATGGGGCCTGGAACATAATCACAGCTGTATTTGGCACTATTGGGCAACATTTTACCACTATGTCATTCATTTTTCTCAGATCTTGGACAATTCGAACTTTCCCACAAGACTTCCTCAGTCCCATTATGGGTGAGTTACATGGGCTGCTCATCACTTCCTTCAGGACCCCCTGCTTCACAAAGTCTGCAATTATCTGCGTTACCTGCATAAGGACATCTTGTGCCATGTGGTACTGCGGTACCTGGGGAAACACATCATTTGGCTTCACATCTACTTTGACTGGTTCTACTCCTTTTATCCGCCCCTCTTCCTTTCCTGTCAAGTCCCACACCTTCTCTGTGACTGTTCCCTGCAAATCTGCGGGCAACTCGGTCTCTGTGAACCCCGGGAAGAAGCTTATCAAGGGGCATTCCTCATCTGTAGTCTCTGTTTCTGGCTCTGAGATCTGACCATCATCCCCTTCATCATCACTGTTTGTCTGCACCTCAATTTCTTTATTGGAACAGATGATAGAACACCTCGTCTTGCACAGTAAGTCTCTTCTTGTAGGGACACGGGACTTGAATCACAGACTACAAATCTGTGCAATCCCTGAAAGATACCAATCTCAACCTGAACTGGATCAGTAATCGGGTTAGTCAGGAGCTGATTTGCCACTCCTACTAACTTTATTGTACGCCTCGAAAGTGGAAAAGTCGGAACCTCTGCACATCTGACTGTAGAGCGTGTAGCTCCTGTGTCAACCAAGAACGAGACTTTGTGACCCATTACTTTCCCTTTCACGTAAGGTCCCCTCTGATCTACTTCTAGGGACGCTGCCAGCCTACACCCTTCACTATCTGAACTGTCATCCAACCATTCATCGTTTATTCCATTCTCACCACGCAATGGTAACTGTTGTGCTGCATTATTTTGACTCATTCCTTGACCTGTGACCTGTTGAGGAAGCATCACCTGTTGCTGTCCCATTGGAGCTAAAGGCAACTGCATTTGCTGTCTAGGTACCACGGGAATCTGCTGTTGCACCTGCTGCATCTGCACTGGTTGTATACGTGGCATCTGCACTTGTTGCATGGGTTGGGGACCCTGCATCTGAACCATGTTATTCTGAAAGTTTGTATTAGGACCTCTCATCCTCGCTCCCTTCAACTTTTGAAATGCACTGACATCATTGCTTTGTTGAACAACAACCTCCTGCACCATCATCGGACATTCCCGCTTCCAATGTCCAATGCCCCGACACGCATGACATGGTAACACCTTCTTCATCCCTTGCACATCATTTTGAACCACTACTGTATTCATATCTGGACCACGGTTCACAAAACTTCCTCGACCTCTACCTCTCCCTCGCGTCTGAAACATCCTGTTTCCTTGCGGCTGTTGCACCATCTGCTGTACTCCATTTCCCTGCATCCCTGCTTGTGCTGCCTTAATTTGCCTCACCATCACCTTCTCTTTCAACTTTCTCTGCTTCAACTCAATCTCGTCACTGCAGTATTTTGCATACTGCAACACCTCACCAATCGGCTTCGCTTGCCAACAGATTAAATGATTCTTAATCATTTGACTAATCCCAGGTCTTAGCCTTTCAACAAACCTGAACACAAGGTGATTCATATCTTTCGGCTCTATGACCTCTGTACCGCTGTAATGCTTGAACGCCTTCAAAAATCTCTCATAGTAAGCATGTATCGACTCTTTACCTTCCTGTGCCGTTCGATCAATCTTTTGCCTATCAATGTTTTGCAGCAACACTTTCTGCTTCAAAAACTCAATCACCTTATAGAAGTACTTCATTACATCAGGAGACGGCGCTCCTGTAGCTCTGTCCCTTGCCGGTTCTGCTGTCGGCCAATCCACACTCCTCTTACACTCGAGCCACAAATCAGCTGGCACTATAATCTCAAACAACGTATTCAGGTCTTCCCAAAGACACTTTGCAAGTTTCACAAACCTATCTGTCTGCTGATACCATTCTATTGGCTTCTCTCTCAACCTGGGAAAATCATTCGTGAATGACAGAATGTCACCTCTTGACCATGGTACATGGACAAGAACCCCTCCAGCTGTTTAACTAATTGGTAAAAATGTTATGGTACCCGTGTCTGGCACGGCTTTCGCCTGTGGCTGCTCCGAGCAATCGCTTTTCATCTTATCTCTTTTCTTTTCCCATCTGCCTTCCCACTTCTCTAATGCTCCCCAAACCTGTGCACTCTGTAGTATTTCTTTAAGGTGTGCCTTCATCCCAGTAGACCTCATGTGATCAAAATCTTTAGGTTAAAAGTCTAATCTGTAGCTCCTCTTCAGATGTTTAGTATTGTCTAAGTCTGTGCCATATTTGTCTGCTAGGTTTGCTAATCTCTGGTACACTTAACACACTTCTTTTGTTATCTTTCGGCATAGATATCTCAATTCTGCTTCAGTATATGACTCTAGCCTGTTCACTCCCATGCTTTCTTCAACTAGCTCAGCTGCTTCCATGCCCAATCTCACGACATTCAGGTACTCTTCTCTTTCTGACCTCTCTGCTGTTGCAGGAGTAGTCTGTGGTGTATTCAGCTTATCTAACCATTCATTCAATTGTTGCGCAGTTAAACCTTGCAATGAGATATTTCCAGCCGGCATCATAGGGGTTTGTTGCACATTCGCACTGGGAATCTGCGGAGTCAGCAGTCCCAAACCTGACTGTCTCATTGTATCCGGAGGAACCCCTTTCGGACTGAAGTCTAACAGGGACCTGGACCTTTCTACCATCTGTTCTACTGGAGTTATTCCTTGAGAGCTCCCTAAGAACCCTCCTCCTCTTGTCATCTCTTGGGTCATTATTCCTTGGTCACATACACTAGGCTTTGCCTGTGCATATTACGGTACTGGTGGACCAACTGTAATGGGTAAGGATATGACAGCTGGCGCCTGTCTGTTTCCCAAAGCCTGTGGAGCACTAATTCCCGTATTCTGATTCATTACAGGCACTGTGGCTGACTGCGGTCCTGTGACCGAAGTGTAACTCAGAACCATCTGTTGCTGTGGCTGGGGCAGCAAAAGTGGAGTTGGCTCAACCTGCACCAACTTTGATCTTGTATATGCTTGATCAGGCGGCACCATCAAGTTTGTAGTTGTTTCTAATACTGGGACATCAGGGTAGAGCCTCTGAACTGGTGGTGGCTGTAACTGTGTCTGTTTTTTTGGGGCAGTGGATACACTGACACTATTCTGTACCGGGGCTGGAGTTGCAACAGTATACCCCTGTACTTGATTTGTTGTTCCCTGGTTCTGTGTTGAATTTACAGGACCTGCACTAGTACTTGGTCTATTGTCATCTATGGCATATGGTAGCTGGCGATCATGTAACAACTGATTAAGGAACTCATCATCATCTGTGTCATCTGCCTCTATCCAGGACTTCTTAGTTTCTTTCTTATTGCTAGAACTGTTGTCAGTCTTACAAGTGGCTTTCCCTCCTTGGGTTCCGCCTTCTTGAGTTATTGCTGGGAACATCCTAATTCCTATTATTATGTCTCTTCTCCACATCCTGTGCTCGCTATCCCATCTAGCCTCCCCTAGTGTCTTTTCTGCTTTCTTCATTCTTTTTTCAAATTTCTGTTGCCGTTGTCGTGTGGCCACTAGTTCCCAAACTGCTAATGCTTCAAACTGCGGTGGTCTTGGGGGCGGCTTTTGCTCACTCAACGCCTTCCACAAGTTCTCTAAGATCCCTATGTTGAACGACCCATTTTCCGGGAACGCCAAACACCCGTCTTTCTCTGTTAATTTGCACCATTGCTTTAGCCAAAGACAAGGCGCGACTCCCCTCTCTTCCATGACGGGATAAGCCGGGGTATCCTCTGGCGGTGTGGGCTCCCCCACACTTGCGATAATGTACACATCTCCCCTCAAAGCACTCCTTAAAGCCTTGAAAAACTTCATTCACAATCAAATCAGGAAGTGACTTTAATTCCCAGAACACTCTTCACCTGCCTTGTCAACTAATTGCCTCTCACGGACGGCTGCCAATCCGTGCGCGACCCCTCTCGCTAACTGACCTATCCCAGCACTGCTCCAATGATGTCACACTCACACACTGCGGCTGACAAAGTCTTGCGGCTTGTCCTGCTTACTCTCTATTCACACAAAAACTAATGCAATATATTGCGAGGACTAACAAAACTCAAATTTGCCGGTTTACTACAGGAAGGGTAACACAATCGCTTCAGAACTTCACAGAGATTTCACTTGAAGCGTCGGCCGCTAGTCTCTCTTTCTCAGATCCCGCACTCGCAAGCAAAATTTGACCTGCAAATTCTACTCTCGACTTGTCAATGGTTTTTCCTAGTGCACTTTAGAACTTGCCAAATCTCCATCGAAGTTTACACTCTCTACATTGACTCAAACTTGACTCGTCAACCACGGCCAGTTGACCTATTAAACCGCGCAAATTACAACATAAACCAAGTGTCTCATACACTTATCAATATACTCCAGAGTCTTAGAACACGCAGGGTCCGTACAGCACCAACAACCATGTGGACAATTTTGAGCACAAAGCGCCACACTCATGTGAAATTCGCCAACTTCCCTACTCTCATACTGCGGAGTACGCACACTCCTACTAAAATATCACCTGGCCTAAAATCCTCACAAACCTCACAATTCACCTGCAATGTGCATAAGCTGTGCAAGCGCAAATTCTACGTCACTCACTCTATCAATAGAACGCCGAGAACATACCCAACTCACTTCGGCAAGCTCCGAGATTCCCGGGAAAGTGATTTGGGACTTAGGGGCACATCATCTTTCCAATTTGCATTATCTCGGAAACAATTCTAAAACAATGGTCCCTCGTCCTGGGGCCCCAAAGGGCCGAAACCGTCCTCTGCTACCAGAACTGATAACACATCCCGTCCTAAGTACTTTACTTCATCAGGGACTCGTTTTAGCCCAATGAACCTTTTGACCCTGATTGGAGACACCTTAAGACCTTAAGACGAGATAGCTATTTGGCATTTCAATCAATAGATCAATATCCTCATCAATATTCACAATAACAAATCAATCAGATTAGTTAAATGACATTAATAAGAATCGAAAACACACCATGACCTTTCAGCCATGAATAACCACACAACTTTAGTAAGGTTTATGATATTTATTCCCTATTTGTTACACTCTACTAGCAAGTTTGTTAGGCTCAATACCAGAAAACACATCAACAATGTCACAATATGGCAACTTGTATAAGACTTTATCAAAGCAAAGATCATGAACATTAGGACAAAGCACGACATCAACATGAATTAACCTTAGCAGAGTATCATTAGTGCAACATTCAACAAAGCATAGATTCAGTCATTTGTCTATTTGCACCGATATTGGTGAACGCCTTAACTAACCTCGATCGTCAACTTAGAAACTGTGTAAGAGCACCTCTCAATATATTAACTTGTTTCTGGTTAAACCTATTCCTCCAAATAGGAACAGTAAGGATACCATGAACAAATAGCAAACTCCTCTATTGTTCCTGAAAATGTACAGCACTTCTCTCCATTACCACCCAGATACTTAAGCAACTGTAAATTTTCTGTCAGTCTATTTCTCTGTTAGTCACACTGTTGTCTTCTTCGCCTATCCAAGATCAGCAACTTCACAGCTTTGGCTCCCACATTTAGTGAAGCCATGTGTTTGGAAATTCAACCATATTTTTTCCTCATTCGGCTCTGGCTTGTTCTTTACTGAGTTTCTAGTCCTCTCAATGTGCTGGTATTTCTCCATTCCCTCAACAGGTTTTTTTACGACCCAGCGCTCTTTCATCTTAATCAAACACAAAGATAACGTGTAAACCAATAAGAAACCGAAACGTACACACTCCTAAATACATTAGTGAACTGAGAGGAACACACAGTCTCCATCCACTGTAACCAGTCTGAAAAGATCCGTCGGTTTTTTCAGATTACTAATGAACTCTGGGACCAAATTAATCTTCTACACTATAGCTATTATCCAGGACATGAATGCACATTGACAAGTTATAACAAAAGCCTACAAAAAGCTTTTGAAGCAATGCTCATTAATAGGAGATGTAACGTGTGTTAACTTGTGTTTCTCTGATCACCTACTCACCAGAAATTCGAAGAATTTTAGATTGTAACAAATATATAGAACTCTGTCAGTACTAAGAGCAGCTTTGAAGAAATAGAAATGGTGAACACAAAAGCATGTATCTTGAATTCAGGGAACTCACTAAAACATCCTGAAGAACTATTCAAGAAACTCAACTTCATTCAACTACTTAAACCACATAACACCCAGAAGCAATCCAAATGAAAATAATTACATTTCTTTTCTTTTACGAAAAAATACTTCTTTCAGGAGATTGCACAGTAGGTGTTCCACTTCAAGAAACCCCTCTCATTCATAACTGCCAAGTTTCCCAGGCTAATGCGTGATTAATTAGGTCAGTCCTGGGTTTTTCTTAGAAATCTCGGGTTTGTAGTCCTAGTTTTGTACTGAGTTAAACGTGAGTACAAGTCCCTGAATCTTAAGGAAAAGCCTGTTCTTCCTTAACTAATCATGCATGGGCCTGGGAAACCAGGCAGCTATGCTGATTCCACTACAGTTCATATGTTGGTCCAAATTCATAACACTCTCTGAGGAACAACTATCCTTGAAAACTAATGACCTAACGTCAACATGTTTAATCAATTCGCGCTGATCAAAAATAATTATGTGGTTTATGGTCTTCATTGAGAACCAACTCTCTAAAAGAAGATATCTTACCTCGAGGCAAGGGCAAATCAAATGCTGTACTCCTAGCATGTGACTAGTCATGGCTAGACAACCTTTATGGAAAAAACAATTGAGTGAAAACGTTCATTGCACCATCTCAGTTAGATGTCCACAGGGATGCAGTGGCAACACATAATTCTGTAAGATAGTCATTGAATGTTGGTTATGGTGACGTTTTTCTTGCCTTCCTTCTTGAATCATCAGAAAACTGCAACACTGTGCATCGCCATAATCTCAATGAAGTGATGAAGGCCTGCAGGTTTGTCAGTTTCTGAGACATGCCCCTTCTTTTTGCAAATCTGCAAACAGCTTCGCAGATGAGGTAACTTCGCCTCCTACCCAGACTTTCCTACGTGTGAACATCCATATTGTTTAAAGTGCATATGGATCAATTGATAATGTTGAGGAGGAATGGCTATAAACGGATGTGTAGGCAATAAAAACGTTTATTTAAAAATATCCTCTGTGCCAGATACAAATGCTTTACGAAATGCCCCTCTAGTTTGCATATACTAATGTTTTCAGGTTTATCTGGTAAAACCAAAATTATTTCTTTTCCACAGACCATAGGATACAAATGCAATAAAGAATGATCAGCAGATATTCGTATTTATGATTTCTCTCCCTCATTGGTTAACAAAGTCAAATCACTTAGTTTAGGGATCATTCCTCATATTTCCATGTCTTCACAAATTGCACACACAACGCAAAATGCTCGAGCCATGCTTCACACTGTACTGATTTTCTGCTCAACAAGGACTATGGATCTGCTCAACATGGACTTTAAGTATGCGTTCTAGACTTCTGGGACAGGCCCTCCAGTGTAAGGGACCTGACATTTTCAAACGTAAATTGAGTGGTTTCATTTGAGAATTATGCTCGTTCTGATTAATCCTCGGGGACATTTTGCAATTCTTGTTATTCTTACAAAATAATTTAAAATGCGGATGTACACCGACATCAATTAGAAGTAGTCAATTGTTACTAATGACAGCTATTACAGTAGCAATTTGACATCGTAAATTATAGTTAATTATTATTTTTCACATTTTTCTATAAAGACACTACATTTACTCTCTGGAGCATCATGCCAGTAAACCATGACTTTTTATTCAGGACTTAGAAACCAATAGATAAACACTAAAATTAGAAGTGCTGGGAATTTGTAGTGGTGCGGCATTAGAAACGTCAGTGTATCCAGAAAAGTAGCATGTATCTATAGGAGGCTGGCCTGGTTTGTAGTGGGTACCAAAGGTACTTACACCTTATACCAGGTCCAGTTATCCCTTATTAGTGAAATGTAGTCAGTGTCTAGAAGCCAGGCTGTCTAGAGGTAGCTGTAGGTAGAGCAGCCAAGGCTGAACTAGGAGACATGCAAAGCTCTTGCAGTACCACTGTAGTCACACAGTACCTACACACATGAAAGACAATACTCAGTGTTACAATCATAAGGTACTTTATTTTAGTCATACAATGCCAAAAATACTTTGTAGGCTATGCTCCCTTAGGAGGTAAATAAATCACACAATATATACACTACCAACTAGAAACAGGTAAGTACACAGTAGGAAAACAGTGCAAATAGTGAAGATCACAACATGTTGCAATGGGCCTAGGGGGAACACAAACCATATACTAAAATAGTGGAATGCGAAAGTTGGTTTCCCGCCTAGGCAAGTGTAGTGTGTAGAGGGGCGCTGGGTGTGTAAGAAAACACCAAATGTAAGTAAAATACTCCACCCCAGAGCCCAGGAAAGCAGGAGTCAAACCCAGCAAGTTTCCTAAAACACACTAGAAGTTATGATAGAAGATAATTCAAGAACCAGAAGAGACTGCAAACACCAATGATGGATTGCTAGATCTGAAGACCTGTGGAAGAAGGGGACCAAGTCCAAGAAGCACTGAAGAGTCTAGGGAGAATAGGAGCCCCTGCTAACCCAGATGAAGGTGCAAAAGTGGAACTACTGGTGAGAAGACAAAGTCAGTATTGCACCAAAGAAGACAGATGCGGGTTCCTGGTTGGTGCAGAAGATGTCGCACGCCGGATGGATGAATGCAGTCTGGTTTGCGTCACAGGATTCCACCAACAAGCCTTGGTAAACGCAAAGCTTGTGGTTAGCAGAAAATGGCGCCGCCCGGGGCCAGGAAGGACCAGGTCAACTTTACCCAGGAGGGGAAGACAGAGACAGCAACCCAGAGAGCCATCAGAAGACCCGGCAGGATGCACAGGAGTCCCACAGCATTGAACAAAGGAGGTGCAAATGGAGGCCCACGCAGCACAACACAAATGATTCCCACGCCGCCTGAGAACCACTCAGGAAGCTGTGCTTCACAGGATGGAGTGCTGGGGGCCTAAGCTGTGCTGTGCATGAAGAACTTCTTGAAAGACCACAGACAAGGCTTAGCAACTGCAAGTCACATGGTGCACGGGGGTACTGTCTTGCTTGGGAAGGTAAGCCCTTACCTCCACCAAAGTTGGACAGCTAGACAATGGGGCAGCTGGAGTCACTTTAATCCACCACCTATGTTGCTGCATCCATGCCTGTCATCTGGAGAGGGGGTCCAAGCCAACGGTCGTCACTGCAAAGAGATGCCTGCTGAAGGAGGGAAGTGGCTCCATCACTCGACGAGTGATTCCTTCAGTTCTTCAGGTGCAGGCTGAAGACAGGCAGTCCTCGGAGGATGCACAACCTGGAAACTGTTGCAGTTGCTGGCAGGAGCTGAAGATACAATGTTGCAGACATCATCTTAGCTTCTTTGTTGCAGTTTTGTAGAGTTCCTGGAGCAGTCAGCGATTGATCCGTCGGCAGAAGATGAAGTAAAGGATGAAGAGGATTCCTGCTGCAGTCTTGCAATCCGAATCTGAAGAAACACCCAGAGGAGAGACCCTAAATAGCCCTGAAAGAGGGATTGGTCACCTAACCCGGTAAGCACCTATCAGGAGGGGTCTCTGACGTCACCTGCTGGCACTGGCCACTCAGATGCTCCCAGCATTCCCTGACCATCCTGAAAACAAGATGGCAGAACCCAGGGACACTCAGGAGGAGCTCTGGGCACCACCCCTGGGGTGGTGATAGACAGGGGAGTGGTCACTCCCCTTTCCTTTGTCCAGTTTGGCGCCAGTGTAGGGGCTGGGGGTCCCTGAAGCAGTGTAGACTGGATTGTGCAAGGAGGGCACAATCTGTGCCCTTCAAACTATTTCCCGAGGCTCTGGGAGGATACCCCTTCCATGCCTGTAACACCTATTTCCAAAGGGAGAGGGTGTAACACCCTTCTCCTAAGGGAAATGCATTGTTCTTCCTTCCTGGGATTGAGCTGCTCAAGCCCCAGGAGGGCAGAAGCCTGTCTGTGAGGTGGCAGCAGCTGGGGCTGCAGTGAAAACCTCAGACGGCTAGTATAGCAGTACTGGGGGGCCATGGTGGAGCCCCTAGAGTTCATGGGATTGTGCAACCAATACTGGAATCGGTATTGGGGTACAATTCCCAGTTGTAAGACACCTTACATGGCCATATTCGGAGTTACCACTGTGAAGCTATATATTGGTATTGACCTATATATAGTGCACACTTATAATGGCGTCCTCACACTCACAAAGTCTGGGAAAATGGGCCTGGATGACATGGGGGCATCTCTGCTAGTGCAGGGGTGCCCTCATACACAGGTACTATGCACCTAGCTTTCAGGGTCTGAAGGTTACACATATAGGTGACTTATAAGTGACCTGGTGCAGTGAAAATGGCTGTGAAATAGTGCACTATTCACACAGGCTGCAATGGCAGTCCTGAAGAAGTCTTTGAATGGTATCCTTACGGCTGGCAAAATAAATGCTGCAACCCATAAGGATTCCCTGGAACCCCAATGCCCTGGTTTCCTATGTACCATATACTAGGGACTTATAAGGGGGGTCCAGTATGCAAATTTGGAGTGAAATACAGAGTCACTAGTATGTAGTGACAAATTTAGAAAGAGAAAGAGCATGAGCACTGGAGTTCTGATTAGCAGGACTCCAGTGACAATTTAGAAAACAGTGAAACACACTGACAAGCAGGCCATAAACCATAAGTACTGGGGTCCTGGCCAGCAGGATCCCAGTGACACAGTCAAAAACACACTGACATCAGGCAGAAATTGTGGGTAACATGCCAAAAAGAGGGTACTTTCCTTCAGTATCATATGCATGGTTTTGTTCAGGTGTTTTAATAACAACGGATGTTGAATTTTGGCCGCTTCAGGCAGTGTTTAAGAACAGGGATTTATATTGCATTGAAGTGATGTGCTGTATTTTGAGGTCCACGTACCGTGACAAAAGTTTCTTGGCAAACTCCATGTGATTTTCATGTTTCCTCGATGAACAGGTTGAGCTGTATTGTCCATTCATGGGGACAAAGGGTCTCACTGTGGCATGTTAGTAACTGAACAATCTCCTAAATCCAAGCACAGTGACCCAGAAATTGAAAGGTAGAGATACACGAACACTGTCAAACGCAAACAACTACGACTGCACAATCCATTCAAGTCAGAACAAAACAAGGTCAACAATACTTTTCAACTTATACTTTATTACAGTTGTTTAAGCAAGAATGCCTTGTATTGCCAAAGAGATCTGTTGAGGTAAAAGATAGGATGATACATTTCACAATCGAAATATTGAACTACTTGTCCTCTAGGAACAGTCCTCAGGAAGCATCCTCCGGGACTGACATAAAAAACAACGAGATGACCCTATTCCAAGTTGACCATTGGTCAGTATACAAATTGATTCACCAGGTCATTAAACAAATGAACAACTACACACTTAAAGCTCATATGAGAAGTAAAAAAGTAAGGGATGCTGCAAAATAGACACAGGCCTAAACATAACATAAACAAAATATATTCATACAGTAATCAGCAATGAATGGTCTGAGGTCATTAGCAATTCACCCTTGCCCCTTTCTAATTTTTTAACAGTCAATTTCACTGATTGCAAGAGCTCCCATCCTCCTTCAACCTCAACTGCTACAATTATACACTTAATACAAATTATATTACAAACCTGAGAACCCTATGATCTTTTTGGCCAATGAAATCTAGTGATTGAGTAATGGATAGGGTGTGAAGAACATAAAGAAAAAAAACTGAGATGCTAACCTCTCGTAAATTGACCATCTACAAGCCTGTTTTGTCCAACCTCCTAATGCATTAGTCTAGGTTAGTTAGGAATCCAGCACTTATACAGACCTTCTTCTGATTCCTCTAGTGAATCAACATACCAGTATATCTGCCTACAGGAGGAGGTGACTTCATTGAGTTTTACTCTATCTTGTTTTTGATGAAAGGGTATAAGCCCCCCAAAACATTGTCACATCTAAATTAGGGACTCTGAAAATGCAACATTGAATGAGAGAAATCACTTTTCATTGAATAACATCTGTCAAGAAAAACTCCAATGACTTCTGACTAAAGCCGGTCTCAAGTTCAAATTGCTAAGCAATATTATAAAGGCAATTCATATAAAACATCCACTAAACATGGCTTAATCCTTGAATATGTCCGACAGTAAGAAACAGTTATGAAGCCAAAACAGTCTAGACTAGAAATGAGCAAATTTACTTTTCACTTGGCTGAATCACAGTATTTCCAGAACTGGCATGGCCTTCTGGATCTCTCTTTTTGAAGAAATAGACCCAGGTGTAATTCATATTACACTAGCATAATTTGCATAGTTTTCAGGAATTTTGTTACGCTTTTTACACAAAATTCTTAAAAGCATACAATTGCTCCACATTGTGCAATTTTGTGGCATTTGCAGTTAATTTTCTGCAAATGTTCAGGAATAATGCTAATGGATAGAATGTGAGAGGATTTCTCACTATTTTCTTTACTGCAAAATCCATCCTCCCATACAATATTTGCAGTAAAATATAGATGACAGGCATGCATTTCACTTATTTGCATATAATATCATGTAATTTCCCCATAATTTCACATAATTACACACATGAAAATTGCACAATTTCTCACACCCCTACAAAGAACTCAGATGCCATGAAAAACTGCTTCAGTTCAGGAGGAAACTGGAAACTCCTACTGAAGCAGTACCTTGCAACTAATTACAAGTATCTACACCTATGTTTCATTTGCAGTGTGTCCCAATACATATAAGTATTTAATAGTTTATAATTCTCCTCTCCCTCTCATTTCATGTCAAAACCTGGCTCTTCCTACATTCATAACTATGATAAACGCTATATAAAAGGGTGGGTTTTCGGTATAATTGATTGCATATATCTTTGAGCGATTCCTCAACAACTCACACTTACATGAAGTGCTGCCTTATTGAGGCCTCCATACCTCAATTAATATCTTCCATGTAGATCTATTTGCAATCAACAACTTGTTCAACCATGCAGTTTAAAATAGCAATAGGTTCTAAATATAAATTGGATGAGTTTGCAACCCTGTTAACACTATGACGCTGTATATAAATGCAATAATACAAAACAATACCTCAACTGGGAAGCATCACTATGGCAGTGTAAAAAGTAGGACTGAAGTGGCAAATAGAGTGGGTATTGCACTGGGTCAAGGAGTGTTCAGTAGCAACCAGGGCTGAAGGTACCACCCCAAAGCAGTGTGTGGTGATAGAATAACAGAATCCTGACAACAATGAGTGGACTAAATATAATATAATAAATATAATAATAGCATCAATATTTACTGTTGCACAAACATTTTGAGGGGCCACATTTGTAAGGAAGCACCCAAGGACCCCATTTAAGAAGAACTCCTCATGAACCTTGTTTATAGAGAACTGTAGTGTGGTGAGAACGCTACAGAGTGCTAAAGGTGTTACTTGGTTCTCATTGAACCATTTTGCATGCAAAAGTGGACTTTTCATCATCCCTTTTATGGACTCTAACAAGATGGTATACCTTGTGATGAATCAATGTGTATTTAATTTGATAGAATTTTCCTGATTGACAAGGATCAGGTTACCACTCCTACCTGACATTATGAGGTTCCTGAATTTACTGTAGACCATTCATGTTTGCCCTGGAGCTTTTGGGTGCTGAATGCAGTTGATATATCTGGGGGAAATTGTAGTGGATAATACGTTTTTATTCAGGGAATCAGTCCCATAATTTCTAATTCTCAGTAGTTCCTCATTACTTTGTAGATCCCCAAGGTTCAACCCTGTAGATTATCAGGGCTCAACTCATAATCCTCTTTAAGTGTGCACTCCACAAGTTAATGGGATCTCCAATACTGTTAACTTTCGGGATACAGAAATAACACCTCCACATCTTGGCGCTCATAATGAGACCCTCAAAAGTATTTAAAAGCTGATAGCAAAGGTTCAACTATGTTGTTTACTTATCCATTTAGTCATGTCCGACTCTTCATGATTTGATGGATAAAATTCCTCAAATTGTTTTAGTCAGTCACAGAATTCTTTAGGCCTTTGAGATTCTTGTTTGTATTATCCTTAACTATGTCTAACCACTGTGATCTTGATCTTCCTCTTATAAGTTTTCCTTCTATCATTCCCCAACATAATATTTTTTTTACAAGGAGTCTTCTCTGAGGCCATAATATTTGAACTTAATTTTTATCATGTGATTCTAGTGAAAGTTACTGCTTGATAAGTCAAGTATTGATTGATTTGTTTTTTTAGCAGTCTATGGGATACACAAAGGCCTTTGCCAGCACCAGAGTTCGATCGAGTCAATTCTTCGACCATTTTTATTAGACATTCAGGTTTCACATTTGTACTGTTACCTGAAAGACAATTGCTATCAGAATTAGTATCTTTGTTCATCAGTGAGATATATTTGCTCTTTAACACTTTGTCCAGGCTTGAATATTGCTTTTTTTCCTAGTAGCAGCCGTCTTCTGACTTCGGGGTTGCAATCGCCACCTCAACTTAGCTTCGATCCTAAGTAAATCAAGTCCTTGACTATCTCTGTTTCTTCATTGTCAACTCTGAGCCTTTGTAAGATTGTTGTTGACATGAATTTAGTCTTTTTCTAATATGTCTTTAGCCCAGCTGCAATTCTATTTTCTTTGATCTTGACATCCTTGCGTTGAGATTTTCTGTACTTTCCACAATCAGGGTTTTGTCATCACTACACTGCAGGTTGTTGATTTTTGTTCCTCCAACTTTGATTGCAGTCTGTATGTCATTCAGTCCAGATTTTCATACAATATGCTCAGCATAGAGATTCCACAATTATGGCAATATGATACAAGCTTCTTGAACACCTTTTGCAACACTGAACCACTCGGTTTCTTCATAATGGGTGCTCACTGTTACTTTGGCTCTCCAATGAAATCCTGGAATGGACAAAGCAAAGAATGAAGGCAAAAACCGCTGGACACAGGAATAGAATTGCCAGGCTAAGGCTGAATTTTATGGCAAGAAGAGGAAGGATAAAAAAGAATAAATGGAGCAAGAATGCCAAGAGATGAAGCATAACAATCAGACAGGGAGAACAAAAGATCTCTTTAGAAAGATCAAGGAGATAGAGGGGAAATTCTACCCACATATTAGAACATTTAAGGACAAAGAAGAAAACTATATCTTAAACAGTGAATATATAAAAAGAAGATGGAAAGAATATCCAGAGGAACTAGACAAGCAAGATGAAATCATGTCAGAGACATTTGAAGATCATATCTCAGAGCTGGAGCCTGATATTCTAGAAAGTGAGAATAGATGAGCATTGAAACTAATGCTAAGCACAAAGCAGCTGGAATGGATGCAATGGCAACTGAATTGTTCAAAATAATTGAGGATGTCTTGATCAAAATAATGAAGGATGTTTGTCAGCAGATATAGAAGAGGATGCAGTGGCTGAAAGACTGGGAGAGATACATATTTGCACCTATCCCAAAGAAGGGGGATACAAACGATTGCTCAAACTACTGCACAATAACCTTAATATCACATGCCAGTAAGAGCATGTTGAGGATCACACAAGCAAGACTACAACCATACATGGACCTCAAATAGCCAGATGTACAAGCTGGCTTTGGAAAAGGAAGGGAAACATGCAATCTGATCTCTAACATGTGAATGATAATTGAAAAAGACAGAGAATTTCATAATGACATATTTTTCTCCTTTATAGACTACACCAAGGCCTTTGTCTGCTTTGATCATGAACAATTGTGAGACATATTAGAAGACATGGGTATTCCAACCCACATTGATCAGCCTCCTGAGGAATCTGTACACCAACCAACAAGTGGCAGTGAGGATTGATTGTGGAGTGGTTCACTGTTGCAAAAGTTGTTCAACAAGGTTGTAGCCAAAGACCATATTTGTTCTCCTTTGTATAAGTATTTGTATGTTCATTCTCCTTTTCAGAAGGTTTTTTAATCCAGCATTCAATATAAGACTGGAGATTCGTCCAGCAATCATGGCCTCTATGAGGATTCAAGGTGCTGGCTTTACACTTATCAACCTCATCCCTGAAGGCACAATAGAGTTGACACTGTCCATGATGGCAGCAGTTAACACAATCAAGCAATGCACAGTTGTGATATTGTTTTTAGGGTGACACTTTCGCATTCCATAAGTATAGTTAAAGTGTTAAAGTGGACCATACTCTAGGTCTTGCAATTCTTGGGTTATTCCTGGAATAGTTCTTGATCTCGACAACCAACCTGGGATGTGGGAACTGAATTCTGCCTTGACAGACATAGTCAGGAGCTCATCCGGGCTGATATTTATTGAATCAGCTGAGGTATGACTACAATGAAGCACAGGTTAAAACTAATTATAGATCTGTATATATCTTCCAGTGTCAGTGATTAAGACTCTGTAGTTCTAGTTGCATCACTCTGCTCAAAAAATGCCTTTTTTGTCCAAGGTGATGGCCTCCCATTTTAGTTAGACTCATCCAAATTGACTTAATCCTATAAAATTTCATACAGATCTGTCAAAAGGAGGCACACACTAGATATCTAATATCCAAATAGCATTGAATGTCAGGTTAATTCACAAATGGGATATGTTGCTGAATCTATAGCAACAGTTGTATAATTTCACAAAACTTGGATGAGATGAAGTAGTCTGGGCCAAATCACACATTTTCATGATTTGATGGCAATCCATACAGCAGCTTTTGCAACAATGTAAAAAAAACTAGAGATAAAACAAGGGAAAGATATATACCTATCTTAATAATGGCCATGGAGAATCTGCCATGTCTAACAGTCAAATCATGAACAATAAAGGAATCAGATTCTGTAAGAAAATTGTGTGGATTCAGAGACTTAGGGGCACATTTGTTAACAAATTCAGTTTCCCTTTTTTCCACCATTAATACTGGAAAAAAGAAAAAGGAAATCCACAGAGAGTTATAAACAAGTGGGCTGGACACAGGGTACAGGTTGTGTGGCTAGAAAGGACAAATGTCCTGGTTGTGCACAGGATCCTGTGCTACAGCCTACTGCACATTGCGTTTGACACTGATGGTTTAGGTAGGATGAGTTGTGCAGGGCCTGGTAACTGGCCAGCCACCCGTTCCTGTGCTAAAAAACACTGCAGAAAGCCAATGGCAGTGCAAAACTGAGTTGAAGGGGAGGGAGAATGGCTCATAATCTTAGACCAGGCCCTCAACTATGTAGCTTCAATTGTTTGACGATTACATTAGTTCTGTGGCCTTGTGTGGCAATTTATTTCTAATTTTTGGCGTGGGTGCCAGTGTATGCAGATGTCAATTCCGAGTGCCAGTTGTGATGCCTTTTCAGGTAGTTTGCTTAATTTGGGGGATTTGTTTAGGGCAGTCCATCTCTGGCAGGACTCTCTTTTGACTTGTACCACCTGGTACTATCCTATCAACTGTTCCATGTCCACCAACCTAATGTGACAGATTGCTTGGAGCCAGATGCTACTTGTTGACTGATCTGTTAATACTCAACACCTGGCTGAAAGTACGTCACTTTGTGACAAAATGATAAGTGAGAAGGCTGTAATTTATATTGCTAGGATTTATGCCATTTAAATAGCCTGCTTCCTCTGCTCAGATGAGAGAAACTGCCTATAACTAAGTAGGAAAAGGAGGGTACTTGCTTGCTGTTCTGTAGAATCCCTGAAGGCATTCCTACCCAACGTTTGGACAGTTATCTCTTGCTATGTCTTGAACATTTGTTTTAGCATTTGGCACAACCTATCACTTGGTGCCCACATGACTGATGAGGGTTCAAGGTCTTGAGGCATAGAAATCATCTGTCTTCTTCAAGCATTGCCTGTAGGCAAGTTGGAAATGTTCCTTGTGTGAATGAAAACAGAGTTATGTGAGCCTGGACCTCAGAGAAGCCTCCCATAAAAAGATGCAAAACTGACAGATTTACTGTGGCATTTTCTCTGCTCTCCGCTTTTGCTGTCTTTTTTTATCCTTTGTAATGCGCAAAGAATAATTGCAGGACTAGTACCTGGACACACCCAAAAACAAGATAACGATAAACTGAAAAGGCATTGAAAATGTAGTAACATAAAAATTTAAAGTTTGTTTAAAGTAGCACAGTCTAAAAATGAAAATATCAACAAATTGTTATAGTGTCTCATTTAGAGTTTTCATGGAGCTGAAAAAACTTCAATTTTTAGTAGAAACTCGAAAAGTGCAATAGAATCTACCAGATGAATTTCTGCCTACTCCGCCCAGTTTTTGACTGCTGAACGACAGTCAATTATTATGGTCAATTCACTGGGGTTTAAAAAAACAGATATGTTGTGATGTCAGAATATATTTGGAAATGAATGCATCTCTTTGATTTGTCAGAGGTAATAGATTGGATTTAAAGAGAATAAACAATTGCTCTGAGTGCTGGGTAGAGCTACTCTTAGAAATGGGGTCATTGGTTGGTAGTCAGGTTACCCCCTGTCCATGCAAGGACATTCACTCTAGTCAGGGTAAAGGAGAATCACCCTTAGGTAACCCCCACTCACCTCCTTGCTAGCTTGGCAGAAGCAGGCGGGCTTAACTTCAGAGTCTAGGTGCAAAGTATTTGCATCAACACACACAGTAACTCAGTAAAAACACTACAAAATGACACAACACAGGTTTAGAAAAATAGGTAGTATTTATCTAAACAAAACAAGACCAAACGATAAAAATCCACCATACACAAGTCAAGTTATGAATTAAAAAGCAAGAAAGAGTCCTAAATCCTTAGAAAACTGTGCAAACGCTGTTAGCGTGAAAAAGTACCTGGGTTGTGTCAAAATAACACCACACGGGTGAGTGTGTGTCAGAAAAGGCCAGCGATGCGTCGATTTCTCACTCGCAAGTGAGACCGTGCGTGGTTCCTGCTACGGCCGGGTCAGCGTACATTGTTTTTCCTCTCCGCAGGAAAGCGATGCGTCGATCTGGACAAGCACCTCAGGTCCGGGCAGGCTTTGCATCATTTTGCGGCGCCCAGTGAGGTTTGCATCAAAAATCCTGCCGCTTGGTATCAGAAAAACCGCATTATGTGGGTTGTGACATTATCAGCATCCATCAGTGGGTATTGTGTGCCGTTTCTCCAGCCGCGTGCATCGATCTTCCAGCCATGATGCAGGTGGAGTGTTGATTTCAGCCACGAGACAGGCTGCACGTCGTTTCTCAGCTGTGTCTCGGAATGGTGCATCGAAAATGTCCCCGCGTGGATTTTCAGTCTTGGTCTGTCAGCTTCACCTTTGAAGGCCCCAGGAACTGGATGGGGCACCACTTGGCAGGGCAGGTGTCTCAGTGGAGAGTCCAGGTGCTGGCAGGAGAAGTCTTTGATGGCCCTGAGAGTTCAACAACAGGAGGCAAGCTCAGGACAATCCCTTGGAGATTTTGTCACAAGCAGGAATGCACAACAAAGTCCAGACTTTGTCCCCCTTGCACAGGTAGAACAGCAACTGCAGGATAGCTCCACAAAGCACAGTCACAGGCAGGGCATCACTTCTCCTCAGCTCTTCAGCTCTTCTCCAGGCAGAGGTTCCTATTGATTTCCATAAGTGATCTACTTTTCAGTGTTTTGGGTGCCCTTCTTAAACCCAGTTCTGCCTTTGAAGAAAGCCTACTTCAAAGGAAAGTCTCTCTTGTTTGTAAAATCCTGCCTTGCCCAGGCAATGCCCCAGACTCACACCAGGGGGTTGGAGACTGCATTGTGTGAGGGCAGGAACAGCCCTTTCAGGTGTCAGTGACCACTCCTCCTCTCCCTCCTAGCACAGTTCGCTCAACAGGATATGCAGGCTACACCCCAGCTCCCTTTGTGTCACTCTCTAGAGAGAGGTGCACACAGCCCAACTGTCAAACTAACCCAGACAGGGAATCCACAAACAGGCAGAGTCACAGAATGGCTTAAGCAAAAAAATGTCTACTTTCTAAAAGCGGCATTTTCAAACACACAATCTCAAAACCAATTTTACTAAAAGATTTATTTTTAAATTGTGAGTTCAGAGACCCCAAACTCCACATGTCCATCTGCTCCCAAAGGGAATCTACACTTTAATCAAATTCAAAGGTAGCTCCCTTGTTAACCTATGAGAGAGATATGCCTTGCAACAGTGAAAAACTAATTTGGCAGTATTTCACTGTAAGGACATATAAAACACATTACTATGTGTCCTACCATAAACATACACTGCACCCTGCCCATAGGGCTACCTAGTGCCTACCTTAGGGATGTCTTACATGTAAGAAAAGGGAAGGTTTAGGTTTGGCAAGTGGCTACACTTGCCAAGTCGAATTGGCAGATTAAAACTGCACACACAGACACTGCAGTGGCAGGTCTGAGCCATGTTTACAGGGCTACTAATGTGGGTGGCAAAACAAGTGCTGCAGCCCCACTAGTAGCATTTGATTTACAGGCCCTGGGCACCTCTAGTGCACTGTACTAGTGGCTTACCAGTAAATCAAATATGGCAATCATGGAAAGCCAATTACATACCCATTTTATATAGGAGCACTTGCACTTTAGCACTGGACAACAGAGGTAAAATGCCCAGACTAACAAAAACAGCAAAAACAGAGTCCAAAACCCATCAACAACCTGGGAAACAGAGGCAAAAAGTTAGGGGAGAACAAGTCAAGGATGCCAAGTCTAACACCTACAGTCTAGAAATACTGGCTTCAATGTGAATTTATCTTACTTAATCTGCTGCCCTTTTCCTTTTAAAGAGCAACAAAACTAATGATTTCTCTTAATTTGACACTAGTTATATAGTGTTTGCAGCAGTATCTTGAGGTCCAGGGTGCCAAGGATCATCAGCAGAGCTATTAGCTACCATAGTAACTCAAATTGAAAGCCTATTCAATGATGTTCATGATTGTTATCGCTGTCTCCATTAAAGGCAGATGTCTGAGTATCAGACAGAAAATACTCTAGCAATACTTAGTTTTAGAGTTGATGGACTAATGCTTCTAGAATATTTTACACAAGTATTAAGTTATAAATAGGACAAGAATTAGGAGGTGTGGAGTGATCTAACTTTGTTTTCTTTTCTTTTTGGTTTAAAGTAGAAGACTCATGCTTGTTCCAGGACTGCATGGTACTGGCCTTCCTGTATGGATGCTTTGTATTATACATTCTCTATCATAGCAGTTATAATTGTTTATGAGCACAAAAGGTCATGTGTTTCTATGGTAGTCATCTCGTGTCATATTCCCTGTTGTAGCAGCCACATCAGTCCCTGAAATAATATATAATGTTGATACATTTCTGTGGACGTGCCCTGGTGAAGAGTCCTGGGTAAATGTGTCAGTTTTAACTTGGGAGTTACAAGGTATTTTCCTGGTGGCCACCCCTAGAGAAGACTGATTACCCAAAGATGCAAGCTCCTTGAAAAATTTAAACAATTCTTTGAGACTCTCTCACCAAGTTCTTTATGGAAGTGGCATTCCATTGGCATCCTTATTTGTTTTTACTGGAAAACATTTGAGTTACACGAGTGCTGTCAGTTCTATTCTAAATGGGGGCTTTTTTTAATCTTTGGTGATGTGGAGCTATCACATTTGATTGGTGATATCACCAGAATGTTTGTAAAGTCAACTAGGATAGGACACACAACATAGGCAATGGTTGAACCATTAGGTCAACTTTAGGATTCCTAGACGCACAGCTGTAATTTGAATTCTAATACTAACCAAGATACCAGGAGGATAGAGGGGTTGATGAGGGCAGATTACAACAGAGAACAGAATGTAATTGGTGGAATGCCTGATGTAAGCAGTGACACAAATTATTTTACAATTACACCTTTTTTTGTCTGGATGATTGATAATGATTCCAAAAATGAGAATATTATTTCCTAGATGTTGAAACTTTTCACAAGAGCTTTAGAAATTTGACAAAAACAGATTCATAGGAGGGTCATACAATACAATAGTTGCAGCCAAAAACTGTGTTCCGATTGCACAATGTACCGGTAGCGGTTCAAAGGGCTTCCAGGTTGGCGTGAATATTTGTGTGTACCTAAACCAATTAGAATAAAAAGTGCCCACTTCTAGTTTTTCTTTTGTGAAGCGTAATCTTAAAGAAGAGTGTTTATTATTATTAAAGATTTTCCTGAAAATCATATTTTAGTAGTGGCTATTAGTTGCTTATTGTTGGTTTTAAGTAAGTCGGATATTTGTCAAATATCCTTTACTGCAACTCAGATATTTATTATAACAAATGTGAACATACAAGTGCCTATTCTCTAGCTGCATTTTATTGTATGTTTTGTAGCACTACAATATTAGTACAAACCTACTATAAATGCTATATCTTTTTTCTATGTGGAGATCTCTACCCCACACATAAGTATACATTTTTACATTTTTATACATTTGTATAGTAAATTAAGGACCAGGGGGAACAACTTTAAACTGGGAAACACTTAAGACTAAAGAGGAGGGGATTAGAAAGGAGTAAGGGAGAGTTCAAAGAGGGTCGGGCGGTCAGCCACTTTCAAAAGAGTAAGCTCATTGGTATTCACAAATTGAAAGTCAAAAGTGAATACAGCCAAAAAGGGACTAAAATGTTAGTAAAGCACAACATCCCAGAGCTGAAGCAAGTCCAGTAATGCCACGTTCTCACTGAAAATAATGAGTTTGGTCACTTACATTTAAACTAATGTTGAATACAATTACATTATTTATAATATTTAAAAATATAAATGATTGTAATTTACTGTTCAAAAATGTATGAAAATATTGCATATTTATTATCTCACTGTAAAAATGTTAATTAGCCCTTTTCTAAATTTAAAAATAAATGCAACAAAAAAATATTACAATAAACTGATTTTTTTTTAATTCATCCTATAGATCACTTTTAATAATTATTATTGTAAAATAGAATCACTTTTTCTATTGAGGTGGGGATTTATTTTTTTAATTTGAACCTCAGACAAATAACTGTAACTATTAAAAAAAAAATACATTATTATTTAGAATCAAATATTTTAAAATGTTAACTATACTTTACAATACGGAGACTTCATAGTTGAGGTTTACATTCCCTCCTGTTAAAATTCAGGGAAAATTAAAACAAAATGTAAAAACTTGGAAAAGGTTTGTTTAAATAGCTTTATGGAAACTATGGATACTTATCTTTCAATATCTTTATTTTATATGTAGTACTAAAATATGATACAGCACTATTAACTTAATCTTTTATGTGATTGTTTTTTTTTTTTTTTATTGTTTACATTAAAAAATGTACCTCCACCTAAAGTTTACAAATACCTTCTTTATTATGTATATATACTAAGGCCCTGATTTATACTTTTTGGGGCAAAAGTGCACTAACGCAGTTTTGCACCAAAAAGTTTAGCACCGGCTTGCACCATTTCTGTGCACCAGCCGGGCACCATATTTAAGAAGGGGGTTTTGCACCACGTTACGCAAGTTAGAGTTAAAAAAAATGACTCTAACCTGCCTAGAGTCATTTTCTGTCACAAAACCATCCATACCACATGACTCCTGTCTTAGAAAAGACAGGAGTCATGCCCACCAAACCAATGGCCAGCACAAGGGACCAGGGTTCCCTGGGCATGGCCATTGCACCCCATGACATGTATGGGGGCCCATTTCAGGGCCTCCTATGGCACTTTAGAAAATAAAATACTTACCTGTACCTACCTGGGATGGGGTCCCCCATCCTCTGCTGTCCCTCTGGTGTGGGTAGATGTGTCCCTGGGCCCTGGGGAGGGCACCTGTGGGCTTATTCCATGGAGTTCCACCCTCGAAATAGGCCCACAGGTGCCCTAATATCTGCCCTGACCCAGGCGTTAAAAAATGAAGCAAAGTAAGCTTTGCACCATTTTTTGACCCCCTCCTCCCTCCTGTGCACCATTTTTGCATGGGAGTATAAATATGGCATTAATGCATAGAGTCATTTTTTGCACGGGAACCCCTACCTTGCATCTCATTAAGGCAAGGTAAGTTTCCACGTCCAAAAAATGACTTTAACTCCATAAATTTGGTGCTTGACGGGTCGAGCGCCAAAGTATAAATTGTGAATTATTTAGAGTGCTTTGAAGTTGCACCGAATTAAAGTAAAATAAAATGACGCTAATTCAGTGCCAACAGATTAGAAATATGCCCCTAAGTGTATTGAGGTAGGAAAGTCCATTGAAAATATCTGTGAATATCCACTAGCATGCTTGTTTGTGGGAGATGGTCCTTCCCCTTCACACACACATTTTTCTCTTGTATACCCTAAACTTTAAACTGAAAGAAATTCATTCAGTGTTTCCTGAAACAAGGGACTCTGTTTGCAGGCATTACCCTGGATCTTTGCAGATTGTAAATGTAGGAATCAGCAGCTCCATAATTAGGCCCAGAGATATTTTTGAGGAGAGTAAAGGTGTGCAAGTAAGTCTGTGAATTGGGCCCCTGAGTCCCAGGTATTTAAGACCTTCTCACCCGTTGTTCGAGGTGGTTTTCAAATGTTCACGTACATATAATTCTGTTAATAAATATGAAATGTTTATACTTTTTCAGGCATTGGCAGCACTTGCCTCTGGAGCTGTTTTTTAGGTCGAGCATAGCGTTCGACGTGTTGTATACTTTCAAGTATACTTATAATATGGGTTCAAGCCAATTCAAGAGATTTCATTTGTTGGTTCCGGTGTCCTTCAAAAATCCTTGCTTGCTAGTGGCCAGTTATGTCTCTTTGTCCTGCCTTTTTCACTTTGGGAGCAGCACAAATTACTGAATAATCATGCTATGTCCTGTTTATCTCTTCTGCAGGGGACTTTTTTTCTACTTTTTGGCTGCTCAGCTTACACGGTGTGTGTGTGTTACAGGGCAGCCACCTCGGGCAAGTCCCTCCTCCCCCCCAGCTTCTTCTGAAACATCAAACCAGCAGCAAGGGGGTCTTTTCCAAAGCCAGCTCACCATCCTTTAGTTTAGCTCCCATGCTTGGCTTGGAATGAGAGCTTTAAACTCCTTGTTGTCGGGCCATAACTGGAAAAGACCAGCTGCGGCGCTCCACTGCTGCTTGAATGGGAGTGCTCTGCTGATTAGTGACTGCAGCCATGATGTTTGTATGAGCATGAGCCCACCAGCCTGCATTTCAATAAAACAAATATGTAACTTAGAGTTTAATTAAACAAACTATATACATTGGAAAAAATAAGATACAGCCAGAAAAACATACACATAACACAACGGGGACAGCCCGGGGCCCCACAAGGCTATAACTGGCATTGCCTCTTTAAGGGGTCTCTCGACACCGCCTCGCTCTCTCTAACTCGATGAAATGTGAGACCGTTGTTGCTTTCCCACTGCCTGACTTCATCGGCTTAGAGTTGTGTGTTTGTGAGATGGCATGCCTGTATATTCACGTTTTTGTTCTGCCTAAAGAAGCATTACGGTCTCACCGTGCTTTGACTCGGTGAGTTGTAACCTTCTGCTGCTAACACGAGTGAACATTTTTTTAACTTTTCCTTCAGCACTCCGCGGGAATGCATGGCTTTTCTTACCTTTTTTTTTTTAACTGCACTCGAATGTTTCCAGGTCTCAAAGTGCTTGCATGGTTTGTAAATATGCCCTACGCAAAGTAATTGCGTTTGAAGTATAATTACAAATGCTGTCCATAAAATATTGCTGTGTTAGTTGTATACCCCCTCCCTGCCCATGTAGCACTTCCAGGCAACGTAGGGATGAGTATTAACTTGTAAATAACTTTATGTTTTGGAAAAATATCCGTTGTTTGAAAGTGCCTCGAGTTGTCAGAAAAGTGTGCTTAGTAACGCGGCGAGCTACAAGGAACGTTAATTCGGTATGAATACAATTGATGTAGGCACTGCACCACGTGACTCCGAACTGAGGCATTCCTGTTCATTACCTCAGATAAAAGCCAACCTGAGGGACAGTGTGCTGTGAAATGAAAGCCTTTGACTTAATTGAAGAACAAACAAAATGTAATGCAGTGCATACAGCACGCAGTGTACAGCCTCTAGCCGCTCAGTACACAGAGATCACAAGCGCCGCACAGTGAAACATGCAGTTTTCCAAACCCACGTGGGGGGACTTGAAATGTAACTTGCACATCTTGCCTTTGCTTGCTCGGTTGTTTGATAACCTGCAGTGAAAGAGTTCACTTGAAGCAGGAACTTTCCCGGGTTGGCCAAGCCAATGTTTACCAAAACATCAGGCGCTTTGAGGCTTGTGAGGATAAGGCACAGTCTGCCCTCTGAAATGTGTAAACACCAAAGTCACAGACTGTTTTTTAATGAGCAACAAACAAAGGGTGCATATTTTGTTTTCTGTCAAAGAAACATAACAAAATTGCACTATTTGATTTTCTTTGACCTCATCCATCATTATTTTTCAGTGCATATGTCTAATCCACGATGCCAAAACGTGCCCCCCCATAGTGAGTTTTCCCACCCACTATACCAGCAACCACTGCATGGCTTAGCTTTCAACACTATAACTATGCATTTACATTCTTAGGGGACTGACTCAGCCTCTTACCCTTCTGAGGTTGAGAAAATGAGTACAGTTGGGTCACAGTAAACCTATTTCAGGCTGCACCAAGAAGCTCTCCAGTGAATCTGGCCTTACAGACATGCCTTATAGTCCGGTGTCCATGTTCTTGCTCACTACAGCACTGCCTCCTAACATGTACCACACACTACCTTACCACAGCACACATCATGAAAGAACTCTGAATATATACCCAGTACAACCTGAAACTGCAGGTCACTGTGTGTTAAGGCTTCCAATAGCATAGTGCTTTTTAACCTGTGCTGCGTGGACCCCGGGGACCCGCAAATGTTTTAAAACTGAATACTATTAACATTAATACATTTAAATGAATTGCCTCTTCCCCCGGGGTGTATATTCACCCTGTCACATTATCCATCAAACATTTAGCAAAACATTAAAGGCTATTTTTAATATTTCTACTCCTAGCCTTCCCCCAGCATTTCTGTTTTTCAGCCAGCAACTCTGATGGTGGGGCGGTTAAAGTGGTATTCTATTCTAATTAACGTGGCAGATTTAAATTAGGATGCTAAATGGCAATATTTTAATTTTTTGCTGCAGATGGAGGAAGAAGGTAAATGGAAGTACTTTAGCTATACGCAGGGCCACAGGAATTATGTGGCAGAGAGGACCATATTACGTGTCAGGGTTGGTCAATTTATGTGTCAAGAAAAGTCCAGTTATTTACAATGCCAATAGCTCTAACTCTCACAAATACGAGACCTATTGCATTGCAAATGCTTGTCTATTTTATTGGTGTCCATAACACTTTCTTCCTTTGGGGGAGTTATAGGTGAGCAAAACTACAATCATACTGCATCGAAATCGCTACTTTTGAGACAATAAACCCAAACCACAGAAAGCAGACATTATTAAATGTTCCACGCCAAACCCTACCATATTGTGCAATGTCAGAATTATTGTTTAATCTTTGGCACGGCCTTAGGCGTCTGGAAAAAAAAAGGATTTAGCTCCGCAAAAAGTGTTTCAGCCAAGTTGTTAAGTGCGTCTCAATGCATAAACACGCATATTGGAGCAATTAGTTTTACTGTGAAGTTCATTCATTTCGTGTTTCTGCTTCTTGTCTCCACGAAAGATCAAAAGGATGAACATTAAACTATACTCCTTAGAAATATTTGTGTATTGGCACGCGCCTTTACCTCAATTAAAAGTGAGGCGCTTTGGCATTCGAACAACAGAACAATAACGATGAAAGCGTCTTACAGTCTTTGACTCAAGAAATGGATTTGGCAAGAACACATCGTCTACTGAATGCTTGCACAAACAGCAGTCGGGAACAAATTAAAACGCAGTGATTGAGGAAATTTAAATCTGTATATATAATCAATCAAGCTAAATTAAACACGGGGTGATTAGGCTACCTATGATCCATATCTTTTGATCCTAACCATTGCACTCCTCCCCATCAAAACCCTGCTCCCTATTGGATACCATTGACAATCGATAAACGCAGAAAGCTCACACCTCACATTTCCTGCCCTTTCAGCTCGAGCCAGCAGCAAATAAATATGAATTTGCCATAGAAGAGCTCCATTTATTCTCCTGACGTCCTCGTGAAGCTACTTCCCTCGGACATGGGGCCATATGTACTAAAGCATTTTCCCATAGACACAGAATGGGTGAAACCCTTTGGTACATCTGGCCCATGGTTCGTGCTCTTGCACAAAGCGAAAAAATCTTGAAACAAAATATGAACATTTATTGCAAGACTTGTAAAAACAGTCTCTTGCATCATCCAAACAGACAACATTTGAGTGCTTATAGTTTGTGCAAAACTTAGAAGTTTGTTATATTATAATATTATTATAATAATTGATACTTGATCTTCTACATTTGAGCAGGGCATTCATATTTGCGCATTCTCTATAAACACTGAAGTGCAGGGCCAGGGTGTAGCAAATAGGAAGGAAAAAATGCAGTGTTCAGCATAGTAGCAGACAATTAAAATGCTGAATAAGCATTCAAAGATGGCCATGATGAGTGTCCCGAAGCTTGGTAGCCGGATAAAGTGTCCTGTTGCATTTTGCTAGGAAATAGAATGATGTAATATTTTTCCGCTTAAAATATAACTGAGAGAAAGGCATATCATTCGCAATCACTGTCCGCCTAGCTTTATAGAGTGATATTCAGATTTCAAATGAAACTGAAGTTCCTGAAATACTGATCCCAAAGTAGTCAGAAAATAGTTTAATATT
The DNA here is from genome assembly GCF_031143425.1 of Pleurodeles waltl. Lineage (NCBI taxonomy): Eukaryota > Metazoa > Chordata > Amphibia > Caudata > Salamandridae > Pleurodeles > Pleurodeles waltl. Next base: position 603,461,076 of record NC_090437.1, on the reverse strand, counting down.
TTCTCCTAAAGAAAAAAAACCAAATTAGAATGCTTCAAGGAGAAATGTGCAAGAGCGTGTGATAATATGAACATCATTTGATTTACTAAATTAGTTGAGGAACGCAGCCATGAAGTGGGTCCTTGTCTACACCTCCTGTTGGAGCAGAATGTTCAAATACATCCCTCTGACTATATGCCATTGAATTTGTCAGACTGTACCCTTATCCTGACCCGTAAACTTGTTTGTGAGCATGCATGAACTACCTACAACAATTCAAGACTAAGTCAAACAACTAACAGCCACTCACAGGAAAAAAATGTGAATTAGATCTTATGTGGTTCACATAGTCAAAAACAGTTGCACTGATTCCTTGATTCATGATGTCTTCAACCTTAGTATCCAAGGCAGCTCTGAGATGGACATTTTAAAAGAGACTGCACTTTAACACAAGACACAGAGATTCCCTTGAAATCTGCTAAGGTGCCAACCTGAGACCCAGCCAACAAGTGGCTCACTTCTCCACAGTTCTGAAAAGGCACTGGCAAAAGTCCAAAAATACTTCTTATAGGAATGACATTCCTCCACTACCACACGGATTAGACACTAGCAACTTTCAAAGCTCAAGCCCTATACTCCAGTCATTACGTCTGAGCCAGAACACAACACAGATGTTTGGAAAGTTTCTGGTAAATTTGCAAACTTGATTTTGCTAGAATGACATGCCTTATTTACAGAATAGGTTTCATGTAAGCTCTCCTTAGAACAAATCACTGTACTTCCTTCATTGCATCCCAAACATTGACCAGCCAATGAACTCTGACACCATTGAGACTTCACTAAACGTCTGCTACAAATTAAGGTTTTTCTCCCACAATAAGATGAAAACAACTATGGACTAACATTGCATTGGCAACCCCTGCCTTTCCCGTGACACAGGAACTTTTCAGTGTGATTGTTACTAAAGCAGTACTCATACATGTGGAATTCGACCGCATAGTTCTCTCTACCAAGACAAAAACTCCCTGAGGTTTAGTAATGGGGAAGAACCCCTCCTTTTCTCCTCTGTCTTTTATGTATGAACATGACACACCCAGAATCCCTGATGATAATTCCTACTTTGAACCCTTTTTGTTTCCTTCCACTTTAAGTACTCAGAGGTATTTTGCCGCAGAAATGATCTGCAAAAAGCAACTTAAAAATAACATGTATTCCGTTTTTAATTTGATCAAAACTATATTTATTTTTAATTCTCTACATTCATCAGAACGGATACTTTGTCAGCCAGTTAAGGGACTTACTGTTGCATCTAAGAACAACAGCCAAACATTTCTACTAATTGTTTCTGCTCACTTGATGTCTTGCCTTGTCCACTGGCTTTTCTTTCCTTTAATTGAATTTGTTTAAATATTTTTTTAATTGAGGTGATAACGCATCCCTTTATGATATTTTATTACACATCAGGACTCGTTTTAGACCAATAAATCGTTTGACCCAGTTGAGAGGCATCTTAGGACGAGATAGCTAATCAATATGTCAATCAATACGTCAATATCATCAGTATTTATCACGACAATGCATTTCACTTTAGTCAAAGTCATTAATCAATTCAAACTCTACCATGACCTTGCAGCCATGAATAACCACACCAATTTAGTAGAATTTTATGAGTTTTATTCCCTATTACTTACAATTCTAATATCAGATATGTCAATCTCAAAACCAAGAAACATAATAGCATAGTCACGATGTGGCAACTTTGATAAGATTTCATTAAAGCGAAAATCACAAACATCAGAACATAACACGGCGTGAACATAGATCAAGTTTAGCAGAGTGTCAATATCGCATCAGTTCAACAAAGCATAGTCTCGGTCGTTTGTCTATTTGCGTCAGTTTTGGTGAACACCTGTCCTAACCACTAATTAGCATAAGCATGTTGGGCTTCATGCAAAACAATTTGGAACACCAATTTGGAACACATCTAACTAAGGTCTCTGTCAAAAGTAAGCAGTTGGTACCTAGAAAGGAAAAGCAAACATACAAATCACAATTTCATTGTCATAATTACCCTCCAAAGTTTAGGTCAGCGCACAGGTTCAGTCTTCGTCCTCAGGACATCAGTCAATTCGCCATCAGTCAGGATTCAGCTCCGGGGCAAAAAGGGCACTTCCCTCATAAGGAGATAAAGTGTAAAAAAAACTGGACAATCTAAAGGCAAGGATAGTTTTAGCAAAGTATCAAGTCACCACACAGAGTGACAGAGTTTCTGGATAAAATCAATAGCATTCCCTAACCCCCCTAAATGACTCCCCGTGACATGGGTTTTTATCCCTTTTCCATTGTACATTCCCCCAAAATTCTATTTGTCATCTGTTATACCCCACTATCTTTAACCTATCAGGAAGTACATTAGATAACCCAAATCTTCACCCCATATTATTTTACAAGTCTTTGATTGGTCTTCATAATTGACGTCTTCAGAGGTGGCACGTCCGGTATGATTTCATCCTTCTGTAATTCTTTGCACATCTTTTGGTCAGCAGTTCCATTGTCTTCACCGGTTTGAATGACCTTGTACATAACGTTAATCTACACTGTTTCAATTTACTTTTAACATTTATTCTGCAAACGAGAGAAACTGTGAGAACGGATCTAACATGATTACATTCGTCTTCTAATTTAAAGAAAAAGAACACGCAGGGTCACGTCCCTTTGTGAGTCAGCATACTGAAAAATAGAAAAATGCATTTAATATGAGAGCCCAGGCAGCTAAGCTTCGGCTCGTACTAACTTAAGGCCTATGAGGATTTCAGCACAGATTCAATAACGCAATCATTAGTATGAACTTATTTAAACATAATATAAACATTTTGGTCATTATTATTAGTCTACGTATACATTGATGGCCACTCCCCGTGGTCACAATTCAAGTGCACGTCTAAGCAAAATTACTATTATTATAGTTTCTATGCGGCATTATCACACATTGATTCATGAACATTTTATGTTAATATAGATTATATATGCTACGCTCTCTCAGTCCCTCCTCTGATGACGTTCGTCATCACATAAACATTTCCCTTTAACCTTTCACTTTAATTTTTCACTTTACGCATAATGCGCATTTCAACATTTTGTCCCTTGTGTGAACTTTCCCAAATTTCATTAAACATTTTCTCCCTTTCATTTTCCTTATTTCTTTTGTTTCTCTTTGTCCAATTCCTTTTAATTTTATCATTAATTTTGCATGCTCCCCATAATCCTAATAGACAGGCCAGAACAATTAATAAACCCCCTAAAATGTTTGCAAGTACCCCATTCCAAATGTTGCTAAACCAGCTCCCAACTCTGGCAATTCCTTTCCCTAATTTCTCCCACACTCCAGGTTCCTTCAAATCCTTCAAATCTGCACTATCTTTAGTTAGGTTAGTAAGCATACCTCTTATCTTTTTACTATTATCTGGAATATATGAGCAACAATGACGCTCGTTGAGCATCTTGCAGACTCCGCCACTCTTTGCTAAAAGAATGTCTAAAGCAAGCCGATTTTGAAGAGTCATAGCTCTTTCCGCAGCAAGTTCAGTATCCATCAGGAGTATAGCCCCTGTAAAATTTGTCAGCATGTTATCCACAATAGTAGACAACTTTTGAATCTTTATGGAGTTTAAGATAACCCCTACTGAAGGAATTATGGCTCCAAATATGTCTCCAACAACAGCAGCCGCTGTCTCTCGTTTTTGTCTAGCATGTTGTAATTCAGACGTTTTAGGCATTTGCTTTAGTCATCAATCTGGTAGATCTTTGGGAAAACTATTCCCAAATAACATGTCCCATACCATCCCTTAGGAAGACGGTAATAAGCATTAAGTCCAGAAATATAATAGATCCCAGGGATCGCTGGATCCTGTCCATTTAACATGCATGTCCATTTACTCTGAAACAAAAACACATGCCTGCATTCACTCGTTTCCACAAATAAAGTGTCCTGCTCGGATTTCGGCCTATATATACAAAGCCTTCCTACATGTAAAGCATCTACAGCTACTTTGCCTTGCGTCTTTATTGCAGTGTAAGCATAATCATTTGCATATGTGCGTTTCTCTAACCCTTTTTCTAATCTTTCTTTTAATGCCTTGCGTCTATCATCAGTGTGATCTAAAAAGCTTTTCTCTACAGGTGTCAATAAGCAAGTCAGATTGTTGCGGTGTGCATAAGCTGTCCCAAATGTAAGCGTTGGTTCAAAGAAACCTCTTACTAATTTTATACTATGCACTTTAGCTAGCTTGTTCAGAAACTCAATCACAGGCACAAAAGAAAACACTACATCCAAATTTGAATAGAAGTATTGCACATGCTCTTGATTATTGAATCTTGTTAATAGCAAGCTACAACTTATCCCGTAAGTTAGTGGCAAGCTATGGTAAGTGACCCCCTCTTGCACTGATGAAGGAATCTTTGTACACACATAACAGTTTTTCGCATCCATTGTCTCAACATACTCATTCAGCAAGCGATAGAAAACATTATTAGAAAGTTCCCCCTTTGAGTTAGTTCCCTCATGCAAGTGTATTTCATCCAGCTCAAACTTTTACCACAGTGTTAGCATTGTAGTCTCAGGTTTTGAAGCATTGTCAGTCACTTTCTTATCCAACCACGGCATTCCCACAGTCACACATACAATTATTATTGCACACACAACACCTAATATAAAACTTAACCAACCACACCTTACCCTTTTTATTACTACCTCTATTATAAGCCATGTCTGTAAAGAATCAGATAGTAGAACAATAATCAATTGAGGACAATATAAACTCTTTTTTCTCCGTGTTTTTTTTTTTTAATAATGCAAAAAGTCTCTTTCTCTCTGCGTATATTTACAGCGTTTCACTCACTCCAGGACCCTTTTGTCAAATCAGGTTAGCAGCTTGTCATAATCAGGTTTTCAAAGTCAATTCAGGTTATCAGTGTCGCATCTGGTAATTTATAAGTCTCTTTCTTAGCTTTTCCAACTTTCAATCTCTTTTCAATTTCAGTTTTAAAACAGTCTCTTTTCCTGATTCATTTCAGGTACCGTAGTATTGGCCTGATACTTCTCGATCAAAACAGAACGCTAAGAATTCTTGTTGCCATTCAGATGTGGTTGCATATGCCCATTCAGGACCTGCGTACCTTCTATTTGCGATTCTTTTTCTTTTCAATCTGCGTTCGCCTTGAAATTCTCCTTCACTCAGATCTTCTGTTCTTTTGGTATCGGTTTCTTCTGTAATTGTTTCACCTTGTACCACCTTTTCTTTCGCAGCCTACTTCTCTGGCCAGTTATCTCCCTTATGCGTCTTTTTCCTGCTTGTTCTTTCAGGACGCTGAACGGCACCCTCCTTTTGTGCTATGGTGTTTTCTCTTGATGGACCTGCAACTGGCTCAGGTGATGCTGGTGTACTTTGATCTCTTTCTACTATTTCACCTTCTTCTTCTTCTTCTGGATCTGTAACGGGTTCAAGCTCTAACCCGTATCCGTCTGCTTCTGGGAGAACCTCTCCTTGATTTAGTTCTCCTGCTGCCTCTACTGAGATAGGCACACTGTCACCTCTCTCAAACTCATTTACTGTTTGAGGGACAAGGCTTTTCTCAGTTGGCTCTCCTGCAGTCTCAGTTCTCTCTTGGCTATTTTCGGGGCCTGAGACTTCCCTCTCTGGGACTGTTGAGTCAGAAACTTCAAGTTCCTCATCAGTTGGACACGTTACCTTCTTTGTGTGACTGGCATGTATCCAATTTGGAACGCCTGCACATTTCACAGCAGTGGTTGTTGTTAATATTACTTGATATGGCCCCTTCCAGCGCGGCTCCAAACACGATTTTCTCACGTGTTTCTTGACAACCACCCAATCACCGGCTTGCAGGGTATGACCTGGATCACTGATCGGTGGCAATGTGTTAGCTTCCACCTGGTGAGAAAAAGAGTGAACCACATCAGCCAAACCTTTGCAGTAGTCCAACACCATATCATCCGTGATATTTACAAGAGCATTTGCAGGTACTGTGGGCAGCCTCATAGCTCTACCCATAAGGATCTCGTGGGGTGATAGTCCTGTCTTCTTATCAGGGGTGTTCCTCATCGACATCAGTACTAAGGGCAATGCATCTGGCCATTTCATATTGGTAGCTGCGCACATATTCGCCATTCTCGATTTCAAAGTACCATTTATTTGTTCTACTAGTCCTGTCGAGGACGGTCGCTACAATGCAGTTTCTGTTCAATGTCTAATGCGGCACACAAGAGCTTAATCACCTCATTGTCAAGGTGTCTGCCTCTATCTGATTCTATAGAGACCGGAAACCCGAATCTTGGTATTAGTTCCCTAAGCAGCAGCTTTGCAACTGTGAGACTGTCATTTCTACATGTGGGGTAAGCTTCAATCCAGTGGCTGAAAACACACACAATCACCAACACGTATTTCAATCCTCCACAAACAGGCATTTCAATGAAATCCATCTGCATCTTGCTAAATGGACCACCAGCTCTCCCTATGTGGCTCAATGTTACCACAGTCCCTTTTCCGGCATTCATCTGTTGACAGATGATGCACCTATGACAGGTAACCTCTGCGGCATGTCTGAATTTTGGGTTAAACCAGTCAATCTTAAATGACCTGATCATTGCGTCTCTCCCATGATGTGCCTGTCCATGGTAGAGCCTCGCAAATTGTGACAAAAGACTGTTTGGCAAAACCAGTTTTCCCTCCTCTGAGACCCATAAGTCGTCTGCTCTTTGTACAAATTGCATTCTCTGCCAGGAGCGTTTTTCCTCTTTGCTAGCACGACCCTGCAGCGTCTTTAGCGCGTCTAGTGTATCAACCACCCTTAATGCAAGGTTCAAACATGTGTAATTCTCAGTTTGCAGTAACAATTCCCACTGATCCTTGAACGATATACAGTTCAATGCACAAAATCTTGCGACTTGATCTGCATAGCCGTTTCCCATGGATACAAAGTCTTGCGACTTAACGTGAGCATTGCATTTCACCACGGCAATTTCAAGAGGTAACTGAATCGCATGTAATAAATCCTTAATTTGTTCGCTATTTTTCACAGGAGAACCAGAAGAGGTCATGAAACCTCTTTGTGACCACAATTGGCCAAAATCATGTACAATTCCAAATCCGTATCTGCTGTCAGTATAGACAGTGACTCTCAGATTTTCAGCTGCGTGGCATGCCTTGGTAAGGGCAATTAATTCTGCCACTTGTGCGGAATACACTCTCACGAGCCAGGAAGCTTAGATGATACCAGCTATGGTACATACAGCGTAACCTGCTCTCAGCATTCCGACTGAGTCTCTCAAACATGATCCATCAACAAACATAATGCAGTCATTTTCATTTAACTGCGTATCTTGAATATCAGTTCGGGGCTTGGTACATAGTTCTGTTACCTCAAGACAGTCATGCTCCACTTCCTCTTCATTATTAATCTCAGTATTCTCAACAGGAAGCAGAGTTGCCGGGTTTAATACAGTACATCGCTTCAGTGAAACGTTAGGTGACCCCAATATAATTGTCTCATATCTGGTAAGTCATGTGCTGAGTTTTGGTTCGAGTCAACAAAATTTCAACTGAATGTGGAACCATTACTGTCAAGGGATGTCCCATCACTATGCGCAAACAACCCGGTAAGGCTGCTGCGATGGGGTCCAGGGTAGCTGAAAAATATGCTACAGGGCGGTTTGCACCTCCATGGACCTGTGTTCAGACAGACAAAGAACAAGCATCACGTTCATGACAAAACAGTAGAAAAGGTTTTGTGTAATCAGGCATACCCAAAGCTGGTGCCCTGCACATGCACTCTCTCAATTCCATAAATGACTCAAGCTCTTCTTTGGATAGGGTTATGGTGTACGGTTCATCCTTAATCTCTTTGCCTGTTAGCTTTATCAATGGTTTTGAGATAATTGAGAAGTTGGGTATCCACTGGCGACAGTAGCCCACCATTCCCAAAAACATCCTGACATCTCTCTTTGTTGTTGGGGGGTTCATTTGCAAAATGGCTGTCACCCTTTCTTTCGATATGCTCCTGGACCCTCTCTCAATCAAGTGTCCTAAGTACTTCACCTCTTTCTGACAGTACTGTAGCTTATTTGGCGACACTTTATGCCCATTCTTACCCAAATGATTAAGTAAGGCAATTGTGTCATATTTACAGTCATCTTTTGTCCTGGATGCAATCAGCAAGTCGTCAATGTACTGTACTAGTGTCGAATTGAAAGGCAGTACTAAAGATTCTAAGTCCTTTTTCAATATCTTATTGAAGATGGACGGTGATTCAGAAAACCCTTGAGGAATTCTGCACCAACTGTACACCTTGTCCAGGAATTTGAAACTGAATAAAAACTGGCTGTCCTCATGAAGAGGTATCGAAAAGAAAGCTTGTGACAGGTCTACAACGGTGAACCATTCAGCATCACACGGGACCTGAAACATGATCACTGCTGGATTTGGCACTATGGGGCAACACTTCACCACAATCTCGTTTATTTTTCTCAAGTCCTGCACAATTCGAACCTTCCCACAAGGTTTCTTCAGACCCATTATCAGTGAATTACATGGACTGCTCAATACCTCCTTCAAGACTCCCTGTTTTACAAAGTCCGCAATTATTTGTGCCACCTGGATAAGAACATCTTGTGCCATATGGTACTGCGGCACCTGGGGAAACACTGCATTTGGCTTCACCTGAACTTTAACTGGTTCCACTCCTTTTATCAATCCCACTTCTTTTCCTGTCAAGTCCCACACTTTCTCTGTCACCGTTCCCTGTAACTCGGCAGGTAAGTCAGTCACTATAAGCATCGGGAATAATGCTATCAAAGGGTAATCTTCATTCGCGGTTTCTGCTTCCGACTCTGAGAACTGACCATCATCCCCTTCATCATCACTTTTTGTCTGCACCTCAATTCCATCATTGAAACAGGTAATCGAACATTTCATCTTGCACAGTAAGTCTCTTCCCAGTAGGGATACCGGACTTGAATCACAGACTACAAATTTATGCAGTCCCTGGAAGTTGCCAATCTCAACTTGCACTGGATCTGTAATTGGATTTGTCAAGTACTGATTAGCTACTCCGACCACTCTTATGGTACGCCCCGAAAGTGGCAATTTCGGAACCTCTGCACTTCTAACTGTGGAGCGTGTAGCTCCGGTATCAACCAGGAATGAGACCTTGTGACCCATTACCTTTCCCTCTACATAGGGTCCCCTCTGACCTACTTCTAGGGATGCTGCAAGCCTGCACTCTTCACTGTCTGTACTATCATCCGACCATTCCTCATTCATTCCATCTTCACCACGCAATGGGAATTGCTGTACTGTATTATTTTGGCCCATTACTTGACCTGTGACCTGCTGAGGAAGCATCACCTGCTGCTGTCCCATTGGAGCCATTGGTAGTTGCATTTGCTGTCTAGGTACCATGGGAACCTGCTGTTGTACTTGCTGCATTTGCGCTGGTTGAACACGCGGCATTTGCATTTGCTGCATGGGCTGTAACCCCTGCATCTGTACCATATTATTTTGGAAGTTTGTATTTGGATTTCTCAATTTTGGACCTCTCCTATTTTGCAATGTACCGACATTATTGCTTTGTTGAACGACACCATCCTGCACCACATTTGGGCATTCCCGCTTCCAATGCCCCACACACCCGCACGCGTGACATGGTGACATCTTTTTCATCCTTTGCACATCATTTTGAACCACAACAGTATTCAAATCCGGACCGCGATTCACAAAACCTCAACCTCGACCTCTTGGTTGTGCCTGAAACACACCATTCCCTTGCAGTTGCTGCTGTATCATCTGCTGAATTCCATTTCCCTGTATCCCTGCCTGCGCAGCCCTTATCTGCATCACCATCACTTTCTCCTTCAACTTTTTCTGCTTCAGCTCGATCTCATCACTACAGTATTTTGCATACTGCAACACCTCGTCGATCGGCTTCGCTTGCCAACAGATCAAATGATTCTTAATCATCTGGCTAACCTCTGGTCTCAACCCTTCAACAAATCTGAACACGAGATGGTTCATGTCTTTTGGCTCAATTGTCTCAGTGCCACTGTAATGTTTGAATGCCTTCAACAACCTCTCATAGTAAGCATGTATTGATTCTTTAACCTCTTGTGAGGTCCGATCGATTTTCTGCCAATCAGTCACTTTCTGCGACACTTTCTGCTTCAGGAATTCAATCACTTTATGATAGTATTTCATCACCTCCTCAGATGGTGCTCCATTCACCTTATCCCTTGCCGGTTCCTGTGTTGGCCAGTCTACCCCTCGCTTGCACTCAAGCCATAAATCGGGCGGAACAATGATTTCAAACAAGGTATTCAAGTCTTCCCAGAGACACTTCGCACGCTTCACAAACCTATCTGTTTGTTGGTACCACTCGATCGGTTTCTCCCTCAACCTGGGATAATCATTTGTAAAAGAAAGGATGTCTCCCCTGGACCACGGTACATGAATTAAGACCCCACCAGCTGTCTCTCTCATTGGTAGTATTTTTACCGATTCCGTATCTGGTGTAGTTTTAGCTTTACTTGATCCTGGGCTGTCACCTTTCTCCTTGTCTCTTTTCTTAGCCCATCTGCCTTCCCACTTTTCTAATGCTCCCCAGATTTGCACACTTTGTAATATTTCTTTTAAATGCACTTTCATTCCGGCAGACCTCTTGTGCTTGAAGTCTTTTGAATCAAAGTCTAATCTGTAACTTCTTTTCAAATGTTTAGTATTCTCAATGTTGATATTGTATTTGTCTGCCAAGTTCGCTAATTTCTGATGTACCTTGCCTACTTCCTTAGTGATCTTAGGGCACAGATATCTAAATTCTACTTCTGTGTATGACTCTAATCTGTTTACCCCCATTGTTCCGTCCACTAATTCAGCAGCTTCCACGGCCAGTCTCACAAAGTTCAGGTACTCATCCTTCTTTGACCTTTCCGGTTTCACTGCAGCTACTGTAGACTTTTGCATAGTAAAAGTCTTCTCTAACCACTCATTCAACTGTTGTACCGTAAAACCTTGTAATGAAATGTTCCCTGCATGCATCATTGGCGACTGTGAAGCATTCATACTTATTGTCTGTGGGGTTAACACTCCTAGTCCTTCCTGTCTCATGTGCTTCCAACGGTGCTTCAACTGGGCTAAGGTTTATCAAAGGCCTTGGTTTTTCAACCACTTGCTCTCCTGGGGCCATTAACTGAGGGGTTCCTATGGACCCTCCTCTTATTACATCTTGGGTCATTACTCCCTGATCACATACACCAGGCTTACCTTGTGCATACAATGGCACCAGTGGACCAACAGTAATTGGCAATGATATTGCAGCTGGTGTCTGACCTGGTCCCAAACCTCGTGGAGCAGCGACCCCAAAGGTCTCATCCAGTGAAGCCGGGGCAGGTATTAATGGAGGACCTGCTGCTGGATTATACCCTGGTATCAGTTGTGGCTGCGGCTGGGGCAGCAATTGCGGAGTTTACTCAATCTGCACTAACCTCGATTTTGTATATATCGGGTCTGGCGGCACTATCAGGTTTGTAGTAGTCTCTAGTACCGGGACATCTGGATAGATTCTCTGTATCTGCGGTGGAGGTTGCAACTGTATCTGCATGTCTGGTGCCGTGGGTACAATGACACTATTCTGTATCAAACCTGTATCACTAGTCTGTACTGTATAAGTAACTCCCTTCTCCTGCGTCTGGTTCCCAGGACCCGCGCTAGTGCTCGGGACATTGTCGCTTACCGCATAAGGTGGCGGGCGATCATGTAATATCTGATTCAGGAATTCTTCATCATCTGAATCATCTTCTTCTTCCCAAGGTCTCTTAGTTTCTTTAGGCTTACTAGAGTCTTTGTCTGTTTTACAGGTGGCTTTCTTTCCCTCCGTCTCATCTCCCTGTGTTATTGCTGGGAACAATTTTAATCCATCAACTATTCCCTGTCTCCACATTTTGCTCTCATTATCCCACCTAGCTTCCGCATATGTCTTATCTGCCCTTTTTATTCTTCTTTGGAATTTCTCTTGTCTCTGTTTAAGAGCCATTAAATCCCAAATCGCTAAAGCCTCATACTGAGCTGGCCTTGGAGGTGGATTCTGTACACTTAACATTCACCTTAAATTCTCTAGAACTCTCGTATTGAACATCCTGTGTTCTGGGAACGCCAAACATCCCTCCTTTTCTGTCAATTTGCGCCACTGTTTCATCCACAAACAAGGCGCAACACCTTTTTCCTCATGACTATGTAAGCTGGAGTTCCCTCAGGCGGTGTAGGCTCCCCTTCACTCGCCATAATGTATGCATCGCCTTTCAGAGCACTCTTAAAAGCTTTGACAAAATTAATCTTTGCATATTTTCTTTTTGTTTGTATTTAATTAAAAAGTGACTTTAATTCCCAGGACACTCTTCACCCAACTTTCTCAGCCTATTGCCTCTCACAGACGGCAGCCAATCCATGCGCGACCCCTCTCAATAACTGACCTATATCGGCGCAGCACCACTGACGTCACACTCACACACTGTAGCTGACAAAGTCTTGCGGCTTGTCTGCCCCTCACTGGATTCACACCAAACAAATGCAAAATTACTGCGAGCACCTTTAACAATAACACAAATTTGCCGGTTTACTACAGGAAGGGTAACACATTCGCTTCAGAACTTTACAGAGATTTCACTTGAAGCCTCGGCCGCTATTCTCTCCTTCTCAGTTCCCGCACCGCAAGCAGAATTCGACCCGCAATCCTACTCCTGACTTGTCAATGGTTCGTCCTAGTGCACTTTAGGACTTGCCAAATCTCCATCGAAGGTTTCACACATACAATTTGACTCAAACTCGACTTGTCAACCACGCCCAATTGACCTACTTAAACCGCACAAATTACAACATAAACCCAAGTGTCTCCTACACTTGTCAATATACTCTGGAGTCTTAGACCACGGCGGATCCGTACATGAACAACCAACCACGTGGATAATTTTGAGCACAAAGCGCCACACTCATATGAAGCACGCCAACTTCCCTACTCTCATACTGCGGAGTACGCCCACTCCTACTAAAACAACATTACCTGGCCTAGATACACACAAACTTCACAAATCACCTGCAAAAATGCATAAGCTGAGCAAGCACAAACCCCATGCCACACATACTATGACGCCGAGAACATTCCCAACTCACTTAGGCAGGCTCCGAGATCCCGGGAAAGTCATGGTGAATTTAGAAACCCATCATACCTCCAATTTGCATTATCTCAGAAAAACAGTCTAAAGAATGATTCTCCGTCCTAGGGCCCCAAAGGGCCAAACCGTCGCTCTGCTACCAGAACTGATAACGTGTCCCTTTATGATATTTTATTACACATCAGGACTCGTTTTAGGCCAATGAATCTTTTGACCCAGTTGAGAGACACCTTAGGACGAGATAGCTAATCAATATGTCAATCAATACATCAATAATATGATCAGTATTTATCACGACAATGCATTTCACTTTAGTCAAAGTCATTAATCAATTCAAACTCTACCATGACCTTGCAGCCATGAATAACCACACCAGTTTAGTAGAATTGTATGAGTTTTATTCCCTATTACTTACAATTCTAATATCAGATATGTCAATCTCAAAACCAAGAAACATAATAGCATAGTCACGATATGGCAACTTTGACAAGATTTAATTAAAGCGAACACGGCGTGAACATAGATTAAGTTTAGCAGAGTGTCAATATCGCATCAGTTCAACAAAGCATAGTCTCGGTCGTTTGTCTATTTGCGTCAGTTTTGGTGAACACCTGTCCTAACCACTGATTAGCATTAGCATGTTGGGCTTCATGCAAAACAATTTGGAACACCAATTTGGAACACATCTAACTAAGGTCTCTGTCAAAAGTAAGCAGTTGGTACCTACAAAGGAAAAGCAAACAGACAAATCACAATTTCATTGTCATAATTACCCTCCAAAGTTTAGGTCAGCGCACAGGTTCAGTCTTAGTCCTCAGGATATCAGTCAATTCGCCATCAGTCAGGATTCAGCTCTGGGGCAAAAAGGGCACTTCCCTCATAAGGAGGTAAAGTGTAAAAAAACTGGACAAGCTAAAGGCAAGGATAGTTTTAGCAAAGTATCAAGTCACCAAACAGAGTGACAGAGTTTCTGGATAAAATCAATAGCATTCCCTAACCCCCCTAAATGACATGGGTTTTTATCCCTTTTCCATTGTACATTCCCCCAAAAATCTATTGGTCATCTGTTATCCCCCACTATCTTTAACCTATCAGGAAGTACATTAGGTAACCCAAATCTTCACCCCATATTATTTTACAAGTCTTTGATTGGTCTTCATAATTGATGTCTTCAGAGGTGGCACGTCTGGTATGATTTCATCCGTCTGTAATTCTTTGCACATCTTTTGGTCAGCAGTTCCATTGTCTTCACCGGTTTGAATGACCTTGTACATAACGTTAATCTACACTGTTTCAATTTACTTTTAACATTTATTCTGCAAACGAGAGAAACTGTGAGAATGGATCTAACATGGTTACATTTGTCTTCTAATTTGAACAAAAAGAACACGCAGGGTCACGTCCCTTTGTGAGTCAGCATACTGAAAAATAGAAAAATGCATTTAATATGAGAGCCCAGGCAGCTAAGCTTCGGCTCGTGCTAACTTAAGGCCTATGAGGATTTCAGCACATATTCAATAACGCAATCATTAGTATGAACTTATTTAAACATAATATAAACATTTTGGTCATTATTATTAGTCTACGTATACATTGGTGGCCACTCCCCGTGGTCACAATTCAAGTGCACGTCTAAGCAAAATTACTATTATTATAGTTTCTATGCAGCATTATCACACATTGATTCATAAACATTTTATGTTAATATAGATTATATATGATACGCTCTCTCAGAGGTTTGCCTTAAATGTACTTCTTTCATCTTTTTTGCTGCACTTATTGTCAGTACCTCTAGTTTTCCACGTTCTTCTGTTTAAAAAAGGCAAAAAGAAAAAATACTACATTTTTTAGACATTAAGGGCCATATGTACGAAAGCTTTTTCCCAAAGACACAGAATGGGTAAAATCCTTTGGTACATCTGGCTCTAAGACTTTTGCATAATCTTTGAATGCAAAAGCTTTTGAAAATTATGTCCTTTTGTAAGTAGGTGCATTTAGTATGGTCTCCCATGAGTTCAAGTAAAAGTAAAAGATTGGCTCATTGGTGTGCTGCTCTCTTTCTGCCGAATTAGAGAGTAGATGTGCAGTAGATCAGTACACAGATACATAAAAGGCATGCAAGTGGTGAGTGCCTGAGAGGCTGGTAAGGACAGGAAAGCATGTCCAAAAGTCACAGTTTTTCCCATGCTTTGTTCGGGAAATCAGCCTGTTCTGAGCTCTGATGAGTCCAACATCCAAATCCTGGCCTTCTACTCTCATTGACTCACCATTAAGTTCATCAGCCAAGAATAGGCAAAGACACACTTTGTCACAAAGAGGAATTCGTTTTCTCTATATTTCAGAAAAAGGTCTTTTCAAACAAGTATTATTTGACCTGGAAGAGTGGGTGTTGGCAAATACCCTTCAGCCAATTGAACAGGGAGGATTCCAGAAGAGGCATTCCACCACCAATCACTTTTTTGCCCTCTTGCCTATTAAGAAAAAATCTCCAGAAGTGAATCAGAAACAGTGCTTTTGACCCAATGAAAGGAGGGTGGCTTTTTGAGAAATTGAGAGGCTGAAAAATTCCCTCTGATCTTTTATTTTATATACAGTCATAGCTTATAGCAAACTGGAAACAGGTAGAATTGGATCCTTCAGTGCGGTTATCTAGTAGAACTAGTACAATGATTGGTCTACACCACAGTTGTGTACTAGCTAGATTTGCCAGACGTTTTAAAAACATCCCAGTCCTTTTCACCAAAGATGGGGTCCTATCATATCCCTTGTTACTTCATGCGGACTGTGTAATTTTATTACATTATACAACAATAGGTATGACGAGTAAACCTAACACTTTATCACTTTATTATAGGGTAAGCATTTAAAAATACATTTGAAAATACAAATAATTTTATCTTAAGGAAAACTGTAACTAAGCCAAAATGGTTTTTGGGTGAAAAGCGAATTGAGTTGGTCAATTCTTATAAATTCCTAGAGTTGTTATTTACAAAAAACCTGAACCAATTCTACCACATAAAAATAACAAGGGCAAGAGCTCTGTTACAAACAGGTGGCCTGATTCACAAATGTAAACACACATTTTGGTGTAAGTGTACAATAGTTTGCTAATCACAAACATATTTTAAGAATCGTATGCTTATGAATGCAGAGTTTCCACACATAAAGGGCAGTCCTATCTTCATAAAGATGCTACTTGTAAAATACTTCTTTTGTACAGCAAACAATAATAAACTTGCATAAATTGTAAGTTTACCTTTGTGAGTCAGGCCCAGGGTATTTAGTGGAATTTAATAACACATATGGGGGAATTTCCCTAGTCCCTCTTATGAAAGCCGTTGCAAGTAAAATCCTGCCTTTCACCTTTATTGGAGCTTATGTTCTACTGAGTGTAATATTAAAACATATGTTTGGTCTGCTCAGTAGTAGCGTAGTTCAAAGTATACAGTGAGAATTTAATCTCACATCCTGGTACAAGTGTGTTAAGTTGTCTTAATGTGAAGAGGCATCAGAAATGTCGAAAATAAACTGGAAGGAGATTCTAGTAAGTGAAAAGAACTTGGCGATGGGCCTTATCAAAAGAGTCAATGAAATAAAACTATTCATAGTACTTTTGGTACAATAAGCACATGGGTACAATTTCGCAGTAAATGCACTCTATGATAATAATTCTGTGTTGCTTCCCACATACTGGCTATGAAATAACTCCCTAGTAAACATGGTTTATTATCGTTTTATAGTAAAAGGTTTGTTGCTGCCGGTGGGGGCGAGATGCTGACCCGCCCTGGAGGAGGAGCTGCATCTGATTATTATATGTTTTCTCTTCTAGGTATTCCACATTTTAAATGCCACATGTTAATCATTTAGACCTGAAAACAAATGCTTAACATAGAGTGCATGTTTATTTTATGAATTTTTTGAAATTTTATGTAACATGATAATCGGGTTTGCTCAAATATATTCACAGTCCTTTATCTGTGAATGACATTTCATGAAAAGCTGATAAATAAGGGGCATATTTACAAGTAGCTTGCGCCACTGCTGCATCATTTTTTGAGGCAGCAGCAGCACATTCCGTGCTCCATCTTTACAAAGTGACGCATTAGACACAATGCGCAAGTTTTTGTCGGCCTGCGTTGTTTATTTCCTGCCCTTCAACTGGGTCAGTCAGGTAACGTTAAACGTATGCAAGGTAGGCATTCCCGCGTAAAATCCAACGCAGAGCTGACTCAATGATATTTACAAGATTTTGGGAAAGTGACATATCATTGGCAAATGACACACAACGTCTAAAATGGGCCAAAATTAATTGATAACCCTGGAAAAAGAAATTATGCATTGGCACTGGTACATAATCAGAATATACCCAAAGCACTTTGGCTAAATCAACTACGCCATGCAGCTGCTCATACTGGACCTAGGAGCACCAAGAAGACCAACACCACCACCTCCAACACCACCAGGGAGGCAGTGCAGGAGAAGGTAGTGTGTCTACTGCCAGAGGACTACCGTTATTGGCATCAGAGAGGAGGAGGTCATCACCTACTACAGGCTCAGAAGGGAGACCATCATCCAACTCCTAACCTAGATTGCATCAAGACTGCAGCCAACATCCCAAAGGTGCACCAACACCCAGCCATCCTTTTCAGCATTCCTACCCTCTTTCCTGGATGCCATCATAAGCCTGACACGCCAGTACCTCATGCTCCCCAACACACAGCAGAAGCAACTGGAAAACAAGCTAAGCTTTTATGCCATTACTGATTTCCACATGTGTTGGGGGAAATGGATAGCACACATGTGCCACAGGTGCCTCCCGCTGCTATATCCCACTTGTACCTTAATAAGAAGCACATATATTCCATCAATATCCAGAGAATGGTAGATCATGTGGGGATCTTTATCAATGTGCTGGCAAAGTACCCAGGGTGTGCTCACGATAACTACAACTTCAGGCATTCCATCATCAATGAGCATTTTCAGAATGGGAGATATGGGAATGGACTACTGGTTGATAGATACACCTGAAGCACATGACAGACTTCATGACAGTAAATCATGGCCCACATTTATCGGCTCTGCGGTGGCAGGCAGCACAGCAAGTCACTTTACTGTGCTGCCCTGCACCACAGAGAAAGGGCAGGAATGCACAGTATGTAAAACAATACTGCACGTACCTGTTCTATCCCCTGCCCTTGCTCACTTTAGGCAACCTAGCACCAATGCAGGGCACCATCGAAGGGTGCCTGCATTACAAGCAGGATTGGTTCTGTGCAGGAGGGGACACCTTCCTGCACATAAAGAGCCATGAGGGGCTTTAGGAAAATACCATCTTGCCTGGCATGTTACCCCCATTTTTACATGTATGTAAGTTTGTTTTGCCTGTCTCACTGTGATCCTGCTTGCCAGGACCCCAGTGCTCATAGTTTGTGGCCTGAATGTGTTTACATGTGTAGAGACTAAGGGGATCATTACAACATTGGGGATAAAAGGCGCTTACCGCCGTGCAGAAGACCACCAATACACCGCCGTGACCGAGGAATCCCGCCACAGCTATTATGACCCACAACTTGGAATCCGCCGAAATTCAGACACCCACACAAATCCGCCACAACAAAGGTCAGTGTTAAACTGGCGAAAACAAAACCTCCACCTCCACCTCCACGCCAACAGAAACACGCCCATGCTATTACGACCCACGAATCCACGCGGCGGTCTTTCAGCCGCGGTATTCCATTGGCGGTACACACCGCCGCGCTCAACATACACACACATCTCCAAAACACCGCCACATTGGACAATTCCAAATACACACACCTGATACACATACAAACAACACTCCCACACTCCCAACACAATATAAAATACACACCCACATCACCCACAAACCCCTACGACCAAAAAATAGAGACGAAGGCCAGAGAGAGAGCACAGAATAGACAACCCCACCACACAGAGGCACACAACACCATCACCCACACAACATCCACGCACAAAACACCACACACCACCACACATCACCACACTCATCAACACATACACTACCCCACACATCACCTACACCACCCCATGTCACTCCAAAGACACCCCCGGTTTTCTGAGGAGGAGCTCAGGGTCATGGTGGAGGAAATCCTACGGGTAGAGCCACATCTATTTGCCTCACAGGTGCAGCACACATCCATAGCCAGGAAGATGGAGCTATGGCGCAGAATCGTGGAAAGGGTCAACGCTGTGGGACAGCATCCAAGAAATCGGGAGGACATCAGGAAGAGGTGGAACGACCTACGGGGGAAGGTGCGTTCAGCGGTCTCCAGGCACAACATCGCGGTTCAGCGGACTGGCGGCGGACCCCCACCTCCTCCCCTACAACTAACAACATGGGAGGAGCAAGTCTTGACCATCATGCATCCAGAGGGCCTCAGAGGAGTCGGTGGAGGAATGGACACTGGTAAGTCAAATCTTAACTATCATATCCCCCCCCACCTGCATGCTATCACACACCCCCACCCTCACACCCTCCCCTATCACTGCAACTCCTCACTAATGTACTAATAACACAAACCACACATCCCACCACCAAGCCCTCAATGACACAACTAAGCATGGTCACCCCTCACCAAAGCATGCTCATTGCACATACCCAGAACACCCCCCCAACCATCATCACACAAGCCCCCCCCACAGGAATACTTGCACTGGTGTACACGGTGAGCCAACCATTGCACACCATGACACACACACATGCAATAATCATGCACTTATGCCCCTGCAGGATCACGAAGGACCGTCACCACACCGGAGGGTCCAGACAACTCCACTCCACCAACAGAAGAGGCGCAAAGTGACGATAGCAGCTCTGCCCTACTGGATCCTGATGACCAGCCCGGACCATCGTGGGCCTCGGGACAGTCGGTTCCCCTTGCACAGGCACAGCCCAACACTGACCTTCCACCCTCTGGTAACACCAGCACAGCACCCACCCAGCGGGCCCATACCTCCCTACCCAGGACACGTCAATCAGCGGTGTGTCCACCACTACAGGGAACCCAGGATAACCCACCACTCCAACAACAACAGGGACCTGGGGGCAGTGGTAGTGGGCACACGGTCAAGGGGACGGAGGCACAGGAACACAGGGGAACTGGGAGGGCTGCTGTGCGACAGGGGGCGGACAGGCCAAGGGAACCCACTCTCCACGAGGCCCTATCCTCCATCATGGGAGCATACCACCACTCCTAGGAGACAATGGTGACGGTCCTGGCCAAGTTTCAGGACACCCAGCGCCTGCATGAGGAACAGTATTTGGGGTTCAGGGAGGAGCTCAGGACCATCAGCTTCTCCCTGGGCACCATTGTAGGGGTGCTGAAGGACATACAGCAGACCTTGAGGGACATGTGGCACTCCAAGGGGCCCCTGACACTAGCATGGACGATGAACTGCCCACCACTTCCGCCGGCGCTAGTGGACAGGACGCCCCGCCACAGGACCACCACACCAGCACACCACCCCCTGCAGATGGACAACCACCACGCAAGCGGTCCCTGAGATCCAGGAACAGGACAGAGCAAGATGGCAAGACCCCCGCCAGGAAATGACACCACCCTGATTGTCCTCCCACTGTCCCACTTTGTTACCCTGTCCATACTTTAACTGCCCCAGCTCCACTTCCTTTGCCCATATGGCCAGTGTACCTGTGTGACCAATGGACTGGACTCTGCCATGGACATTCCTCCACCGTCCCCCATCACCATAGTACAACCCTCCTCCATTTTTGAGCACTTCAATAAACACCCTTGAACCACAAAAAAATCTGGAGTCAGTCTGTGATTTGGTAAAATGTATTATGAATGACAGTGTCAAAATGCGTTTCTAGTTGTAAAGCCAACATACCTATGTCACACATCACAAGTCCTTGAAGGATGCAAGCAGATAACACACGTTGGTAACCACACCTGTGAAACCGTAATGGAAAGGTACAACTCAGTTACCAAATAATGCTATGAAATTACACACAGGATAGAGGAAGACGTGTGACAGTGAATGTAATGGTAAAAATGAAAATGTTCTCACCTGTGTGTCACTGGAAATATTGCTGTATGACTGACTCCCTGTTGTCGTTGTCTTCTTCCTCAGCTTCCTCCTCATCACTGTCCACAGGCTCCAGAGGCTCCACAGCTGCCACAACACCGTCATCTGGACCATCCTCCTGCAGAAAAGGCACCTGGAGTCGCAAAGCAAGATTGTGAAGCATCGAGCAGGCGATGATGATTTGGCACACCTTCTTATGTGAGTAGAATAGGGAACCACCTGTCATATGGAGGCACCTGAACCTGGCCTTCAGGAGGCCGAAGGTGCGTTCGATCACCCTCCTAGTCCGCCCATGGGCCTCATTGTAGCGTTCCTCAGCCCTGGTCCTGGGATTCCTCACTGGGGTCAGTAGCCAGGACAGGTTGGGGTAACCAGAGGCGGGTTGTGATACTATGGGCGGTACATTGTCTTCCGCCTGTCTGTTGGCCGCCGCGCTGCTTGTCTGTACCGCCGTGGCGGTCGGAGTGTTAAAGTGGCTGTCTTTGTTGGCGGTTTCCGCCACGGTCATAATTCCCTTTTTTTGTCCGCCGGCCTGTTTGCGGTATTACCGCACCTTTAACACCGTCCGCCAGGGTTGTAATGACCACCTAACTGTGTCACTGAGGCTCTGCTAATCAGAACCTCAGTGCTTGTGCTCTCTCTGCCTTTAAAATTGTCACTATAGGCTAGTGACCATTTTTACCATTTCTAATTGGCACACTGGAACACCCTATAATTCCCTAGTATATGTGCCTAGGTACTCAGGGTTTTGGGGTTCCAGGAGATACCTATGGCCTGCAGCATTTCTTTTGCCACCCATAGGAAGCTCAGACAAATCTTACACAGGACTGCCACTGCAGCCTGAGTGAAATAATGCACATGTTATTTCACAGCCATTTTTCACTGCACTTAAGTAACTTATAAGTCACCTATATGTCTAACCTTCACTTGCTGAAGGTTAGGTGAGGTGAAAAGTTGCTAAGTGTGAGGGCACGCTTGCATTAGCAAAGGTGCCCTTCACATAGTTCAGGGCAATTTCCACGGACTTTGTGAGTGCGGGGACACCATTGCACGCATGCATATAGGTCAATAGCTATATGTAGCTTCACAATGGTAAATCCGAATATGGCCATGTAATATGTCTAAGATCATGGAATTGTCCCTTCATGCCAAATCAGGTACTGGGCAGCCCAGTCCCAGGAAGGCAGAACAAAGGATTTCCTCCATTTGGAAATAGGCGTTAAAGGCTGGGGAGTGGTGGCCTCTTCCAGCCTCTGGAAATGTTTTGAAGGGCACAGATTGTGCCCTCCTTGCATAAGCCAGTCTACACCGGTTTAGGGAACCCCCAGTCCCTGCTCTGGTGTGAAACTGGACAAAGGAAAGGGGAGTGACCACTCCCCTGTCCATCACCACCCCAGGGGTGGTGCCCAGAGCTCCTCCAGTGTGTCCCAGACCACTGCCATCTTGGATCCAGAGGTGTGAGGGCAATCTGGAGGCCTCTGAGTGGCCAGTGCCAGCAGGTGATGTCAGAGACCCCTCCTGATACGTGCTTACCTGACTAGGCGGCCAATCCTCCTCTGAGGGCTATTTAGGGTCTCCCCAGTGGGATTTTCCTCAGATAACGACTTTCACCAGAGTTCCTCTGCACCTCTCTCTTCGATTTCTGCAAGGATCGACCGCTGACTGCTCAAGGATGCCTGCGAAACTGCAACAAAGTAGCAGGAAGACTACCAGCAACATTGTAGCGCCTAATCCTGCCGGCTTTCTCAACTGTTTCCTAGTGGTGCATGCTTTGGGGGCTGCCTGCCTTCTTCGTGCACTGGAAGCCACAAAGAAATCTCCCGTGGGTTGATGGAATCGTCCCCCTGTCCAGCAGGCACCAAACTTCAGCATCACTGGTACTCTGGGACCCCTCTCATCCTGACGAGCATGGCTCCTGGAACACAGGTGGTGGACCCAAGTGACCCAGACTGTCCAGTGGACCAACTGTCCGAATTTGGAGGAGGTAAGTCCTTGCCTCCCCTCTCCAAACAGTAATCCTGTGCACAGCGTGAACTGCAGCTACTAGGGCTTTTGTGCACATTTCCACAAAATCCTTCATGCACAGCCAAGCCCAGGTCCCCAGCACTCTGTCCTGCAATGCTCAGTTCCCTGAGTTGATCTACGGCTTCGTGGGACCCTCTTTTGCAGTGTTGAATGACTGACATGTTTAGACTTCTTGAACCCATGTTCAAGTGCTTCTGTGGGTGCTACCTTCTTGTGCATGGGCTCTCTACATTGCTGAGGGCCCCCTCCGTCTCCTCTTCCAAGTGGTGACATCCTGGCCGTTCCTGGGCCTGGGCAGCAGCCTTTTCCTTTCACTGTGGCTCTTGCAGCTAGCAAGGCTTGTTTGTGGTCTTTTGCCAAAAAAACAACTCTGCAGCCTCCAGCACTCCGTGGGACATCTTCTGCATGAAGGAGAGGTTCCTAGCATCTTTCGTTGTTGCAGAATCTTCAGCTTCTTCCATCTGGAGACAGCCATTTTGCACCTTCATCTGGGGTTTAGTGAGCTCCTGCCCCCCCGGACACTTTTGCGACTCTTGGACTTGCTACCCTTCCTTTGCAGGTCCTCAGGTCCAGGAAACCATCTTCAGTGCTTTGCATTCTGTTGTGGCCTTTGCAAAATCCACTATCACAAGTTTAGTGTGTTTCTGGATAAATAGTAGTATTTTACTCCTACTTTCCAGGGTCTTGGAGTGGGGTATCTTTGACACCCTTTGTGTTTTCTTACACTCCCACTCCCAGCAACCCTCTACACACTACACTAGCCTACGGTTCCATTCGTGGTTCGCATTCCACTTTCTTAGTATATGGTTTGTGTTGCCCGTAGGCCTATTGCATCCTAGTGTATTCTACAGTGTTTGCACTACTTTCTGACTGTATTTCTTACCTGATTTTAGTTTGTGTGTATATTTTGTGTATTTTGCTTACCTCCTAAGGGAGTATAACCCTTATAACCAAAATTTTGAAAGAAGGCCAGAGAGAAAGACTACCTAAAACAACACCAGCATCCACAGACACACAACACCATCACTTACAAAACATCCACGCACCTCAAACAACACACACCAACACATCCCCTCACACATCACACAGACACCACCTCACACATCACCCACACCACATCACGGCACCTCAAAGACACCCCAGGTTCTCTGAGGAGGAGCTCAGGGTCATGGTGGAGGATATCATCCGGGTAGAGCCACAGCTATTCGGATCACAGGTGCAGCAGACATTCATTGCTAGGAAGATGGAGCTATAGCGCAGAATTGTCGACAGGGTTAATGCAGTGGGTCAGCATCCAAGAACACGGGATGACATCAGGAAGAGGTGGAATGACCTATGGGGGAAGGTACGTTCCGTGGTATCGAGACACCAGATTGCTGTACAGAGGACTGGCGGTGGACCCCCACCTCCTACCCCACAACTAACAACTTGGGAGGAGCAAGTCTTGGCGAGAATGCATCCTGAGGGCCCTGCAGGAGTAGCAGGAGGACTGGACTCTGGTAAGACATATCTTTACTACTTTATCCCCCCACCTCACCTGCATGCCATCACATACCACCACCCTTACCCTCACACCCATCACCCAACAACCCACAGATACCCCACTAACACAACCCACACATCCCAAAACCAAGCCCTACATGTAACAACAATGCATGGACACCCATCACCAAAGCATGTCCAGTAGAGAGTCTCACTCATGCCTCAAAATCACCAATTACACAAGGACCAAGCCAATAATGCAAGCACAGGAGTAGAGGGTCACTCACCCATTGCACAAAATGGCACGCACAGATACAATAACTATGCATTTACACCCCAACAGGTCCCCTACTCAACGTCACTGGACAGGAGGTGCCAGACATATCCAGTACCCCCACAGAAGAGGCCCACAGTGACGACAGCAGCTCTGCACGCCTGGATCAAGATGACTAGCACGGCCCATCAGGGACCTCGGGACAGTCGGTTCCCCTGACACAGTCACAAACCATCACAGAACCTCCCCCCTTAGGAAACACCACCACAGCACCCACCCAGCGGGCCCATCCCTCTATCCCCAGGACACGTCAATCATCAGTGTGTCCACCACTACAGGGAACCCAAGCAACCCCACTAACACAGGATGATCAGGGAAAACGGCTCAGGGGAAAGAGGCACAGGATAACAGGGAAGCTGGGAGGACTGCTGTGCGACAGGGGGAGGACAGGCCCAGGGAACCCACTCTCCAGGAGGCACTCTCCAACATCATGGGAGCTTACCACCATTCCCAGGAGACCATGGGCACGGTACTGGCCAAGTTTCAGGAGACCCAGCGGCTGCAGGAGGAACACTACCTGGGGATCAGGGAGGACTTGAAGTTCATCAACACCACCCTGGTCACCATTGCAGGGGTTCTGGCAGACCTTTTCAACACCAGGAGGGACACAGTGGCACACCAGCGGGCCCCTGACACTAGCCTGGATGATGAACAGCCCTCAACCTCCACCGGCACTAGTGGACAGGAGGCACCGCCACAGGAACAACAGGCCACCAGCACCCCACCCCCTGCAGATGGAGAGCCACCCCGCAAATGGTCCCTGAGATCCGGAAACAAGACAGAGAACATTGCCAAGACCCCCACCAGGAAATAAGACTCCCCTGAATGTCACCCTTCTGTCCCACTATGTCACCCTGTCCATCTTAAACTGCCATTGCTCCACTTCCTATGCCCCTTTGGACAATGCACCTGTGAAACAAATAGACTGGACTCTGCCATGGACATGCCTCCACTATCACCCCAGCCCATTTTACAACCCCCTCCACTTATTTGCACAGGAATAAACACACTTCAATCACAAAACAATCTGGAGTCAGTCTGTGCTTTCACAAATGTGTAATTCGAATATCTATGGAATATAGTAATGTCAATTTACTTGTTCACATTCCAATGTAACACAGCTGTAGGCCAGGAGTAAACATAGCAGAGGGCACAAAGTGGGACCCAGATCTGTGAAATGGAAAGTCAAAGTGGCAAGTCAGTGTCTATACACTGAGTGAAAATGACAGACTTATGCTAGCTCCAACAAAAGTATGAGATGTGGGAAGCAGTGACATCTTCTTACCTGTGTCTCACTGGAAGTATTGCATGATGATGTTGTTTCGGTTGTCGATATCCTCTTCTTCTGCCTCCTCTTCTTCACTGTCCGCAGGCTCCACAGCTGCCACAAGACCACCATCTGGCCCATCCTCCTGCAGAAAAGGCACCTGGCGTCGCAAAGCCAGGTTGTGCAGCATACAACAGACCACGATTATCTGGCACACCTTCTTCGGTGAGTAGTATAGGGAACCACCTGTCAGATGGAGGCACTGGAATCTGGCCTTCAGGAGGCCGAAGGTGTGTTCTATCATCCTCCTAGTTCGCCCATGTGCCTCATTGTAACGTTCCTCTGTCCTTGTCCTGGGATTCCTCACTGGGATGAGTAGCCATGACAGGTTGGGGTAACCAGAGTCACCTGCAAATGTCGAGGGACAACTGTTAGACACACACTAACCCTTAGGGACAACCCCATACCCAGACACCTATGTCAACTATATTGAGACCTTGGGCTCACCTATTAGCCACACACGGTGCCTCAGGAGTTGCCCCATCACATAAGGGATGCTGCTATTCCTCAAAGTGTAAGCGTCATGCACAGAGCCAGGATACTTGGCATTCACATTGGAGATGTGCTGGTCTGCCAAACACACCATCTGCACATTCATCGAATGGTAGCTTTTCCAGTTTCTGTACACCTGTTCATTCCTGCAGGGGGGGACAAATGCCACATGTGTACCATCAATGGCACCAATGATGTTGGGGATATGTCCCAGGGCATAGAAGTCACCTTTCACTGTGGGCAAATCCTCCACCTGAGGGAAAACGATGTAGCTGCGCATGTGTTTCAGCAGGGCAGATAACACTCTGGACAACATGCTAGAGAATATTGGCTGGGACATCCCTGATGCCATGGCCACTGTTGTTTGAAAAGACCCACTGGCCAGGAAATGGAGTACAGAAAGGACCTGCACTAGAGGGGGTATCCCTGTGGGATGGCGGATAGCTGACATCGGGTCTGGCTCCAACTGGGCACACAGTTCCTGGATTGTTGCACAATCAAGTCTGTATGTGATTATGATGTGTCTCTCTTCCATTGTCGACAGGTCCACCAGGGGTCTGTACACCAGAGGATGCTGCCATCTCATCACCTGCCCCAGCAGACGTGTCCTATGGAGGAGAACAGCAAGCAGAGAGTCATCCAACACTGAGGTATCACAATGTGTTATTTGCAGAAACGTTTGTAATCTGCAATGTGCCAGTATCTCTCTGTATTCCCGGCATAGATAGGTGTGACGCAGTTTTTATCCATCCCATGTAGCCCCCTGAAATGGCGGCTGCCTGACCTGTAAGGTGGGACAAGGGGAAATGAGGTAACATTGGGTTCTATGGGTCCCAGGAGCCAATGATGATGTACGCCGGCGGTGATGGTACGCACCACCGCGGACGTGACCGCCATTTTCTGTCTGTTCACTCACTTGATATCTGACCTTCAACAGAAGAGGACCTACACTGCAAGTGGTGCTGTGACCTGTGTCTGGAAGCGACAATGGCTACGGTGTCTGAATTAAAAGACGGTGTGCAAATGTCCCAGTACCCAGTGTTAAATAGGTACTTTTCATCCTTAATATAAAGAGGACAATATTCAGAACACAAGGAGACAAAGTGCAAGCTACACCTATACCTAAAACATTTGAAAATATAAGCATTCCAGGCCACACTAGAGAAATACGCACAAAAGGGGATTTTATTGTGTATATGAATCACAGTAATTGGAATATAATATTAATACAAGTGTATATATTATTATTAAGTTTATAAATCAAATTAGTATAAAACACTATCATACTAATCCTCCAACAAAACCCATAAACTGTATATTATATAAAAAGTTTAGGTCAATGAACAAGTAATAACATTAGAAACCCTGCCCACCCTTTCACCAGTACATCCAACAATCGCAAAAAATTGGAACAAACATTTGAATCAGAATATACTATAACCTATGATCATATATACATTTCTACACAAAATAACAAGGTAAGAGTATTTGTAAAACAGTGTTACACTCAACAATTTTCATGTATGCATTTAAAACATCAATATTTCATTCAAACACTTCCATATGCTTTCCAACTATATTTATGAAGTCACGGTATTTTGACCATGATGGTTATTGTCTGATAATATTTTAGAGTTAATGATCAGATACAATACCCAACACCTCATTTCCTATTTGTAAGTGCATTTCTACCGCAACAACAGGTACAGCTGCCACCCCACCCTACCAGCACCGCCCTCCCAGCAGCCCCTCAGTGTGTTTCCCATGCCCGGTCACCCAGGAGGATGGGCATCTCCTTCACCCCAGGCACCTCAGGCCCTGCCCCAGTCAGCCCTGCTGCCCTCAGTGAGGAGGCTATTGACCTCCTGAGATCCCTCACTGTTCGGCAGTCAACCATTCTGCATGTCATCCAGGGTGTCGAGAGGCATTTGCAGCAAACAAATGCATACCTGGAGGGCATTCATTCTGGCGTGGTGGCCCAACAGAGAGCATTTCAGGCTCTGGCCTGAGCATGGATGGCAGCCATTGTCCCTGTGTCCAGCCTCCCCCTTCAACTTCCACTAACCAGACCCAATCCCCTCTACCTCACCACACATCCCACAGGCACTCACACAAGCACCATACCCATGAAGACACACCAACATTCACTGCCTCCACTATGTCCCCCTCCTCCAAGTCCTCCACCTCCCTCCCAGTCTCGTCTCCACTCACACCTGCATGGACTACATCCTCAGCCACTACCTCCATCACCAGCACGCCCATCACTGCACACCGCTCACGTGCAATCACCACGCCCACTACCATTCACATGTCCCCTGTGTCCTCTCCCAGTGTGTCTGTGAGCCCTCCTCCCAAAGTACACAAATGCAGGCACACACCCACTCAACAGCCATCCACCTCACAACAGCCTCCAGCCCATGCACCTTCACCCAAACTCAGCAGAGGTACACCTCCTACAACCACTACCTCTTCCTCCACTCCCAAACCCCCTCCATCTTCTCGTCCCAGTGCGTCCAAAAGAATTTACTTTGCTGACCTAGAGCTCTTCCCTACACCTCCCCCCGTCCTTCTTCTAGGGCCAGGATGTCTAGATCCCAGCCCAGCACCTCAGCCACCAAATCTGCATCCGCTGTGGTCCCTGCTACTCCAGTACTGTCAAAGGTGCACCCATCAGAGCTGCCAGTGTGCCACCGACAGAAAAGAAGGACCACCCTATTCCACCACCTGCAAAGCTCAAAAAGGGATCGGCTTCAAGCAGGGGACAGTCACACCACCCACCCAGCAAGGCCTCGCACAAATACAGAGTGGACAGTGCCACGGTCCCTGCAGCAGCAGTCAAGATGGAAGGGCCACAAGCCAAAGGGCACATCACCTCTAGGCATGATTTCACCTGGGGAGGGGCTGGTGACCACCAAATCATCAGGGATGGCAGCCACATGCACCCCAGTCACCACCGCCACTCCGACTGCCGCTCGGACCGCCACCTGCACCGCCACCTGCACCGCCGCTGCCACAACGTCAGTCTGCAGCATCCTTCCCAAGGATCAGCCATCCGAGGCTGCCGGAGACGGTATGGTGTCTCCATCCACCCCAACAGTCACTTGCACCACGGCCAGCACTGGCAGCATCTCCGCCGCAGCCACCGCCGTCTGCACCACCATCAGCACCGCCACATGTGCAGCCGATGCCACTCTGTCGGACGTCAGCCCCATCCCCAGTTTGCAGCCGCCAGAGTCTGCAGGTGACATCCTGGACCCTGGACACGTCACTTGAGACACCACCTCCAGCACTGACACGAACAATTAATTGGCAGCCTAAATCGCTGCAGGATGGAGTGTGGGTCTGTCTCCATAGAGTATCATTCTACCTATTCCGGGTACATCGCGTGGCTGTGACACCCAGGGGAGACAAAGTCAACATGCCACACCCCAGGTGCAGCATCACTTGGCACAAAGCCCCCTCCAGAACCAGTGGAGAACACCATCCACTAACACGGTCCTTGGCAGGATGAAGCACTCTGGGCACAAAGCCCCCTCCAGAACCAGTGAATAAGTACATCCACTAACAAAGTCCTTGGCAGGATGAAGCACTCTGGGCACAAAGCCCCCTCCAGAACCAATGGAGAAAAGCATCCACTAACACAGTCCTTGGCAAGACGAAGCACTCTGGGCACAAAGCCCCCTCCAGAACCAGTGGATAAAAACATCCACTAACACAGTCCTTGGCAGGATGAAGCACGTGTGGCACAAAGCCCCCTCCAGAACCAGTGGAGAAAAACATCCACTAACACAGTTCTTGGCAGAATGAAGCACTCTGGGCACAAAGCTCCCTCCAGAACCAGTGGAGAAAAACATCCACTAACACAGCCCTTGGCAGGATGAAGTACTCTGGGCACAAAGCCCCCTCCAGAACCAGTGGAGCATGTCACCGACTTGAGAGACTGTGGCTTTGCACTCCCCAGGACCAAGCAGTGGGAAAAGCTCCCACTTGAGAGACTTGAGAGACTGTGGCTTTGCACTCCCCAGGACCAAGCAGTTGGCAAAGCATCGACTTGAGAGACTTGAGACACTGTGGCTTTGCACTCCCCAGGACCAAGCAGTGGGCAAAGCACCCACTTGAGAGACTGTGGCTTTGCACTCCCCAGGACCAAGCATTGGGCAAACCATCCACTTGAGAGACTTGAGAGACTGTGGCATTGCACTCCCCAGGAGCAAGCAGTGGGCATGGAGCCCCCTCGAGGAGCAGTGGCGTCGTACCATCATCTGGCTGAGGTACCCCCCTCCCCTTCCCCCTGAGGTGCCTGTTTTTTTTCGACCATTTTTTTGATGCCTCTGCAGTGGTCTCTCAGTTTTTGTGGCAGGTGTCATGTGTGGGCTTCGCCCATGCTTTTTGGGACCACTGGTCCATGGACATTTCATGGGACAGTGTAAGGACTTGTGTACTTGCTGAAAATATTTGTGTATACTGATTATTTACTGTTCTCTTGGGCTATCTGATTGTTCGAATATTACACTAGTTAAACTAATTTCGTTTGGTCCTTGCGTTCTTCCAGGGGGTGACGGGGTGTATCTGTGATGTTATTGGATATGCGTGTGTGTGTGTGTTGTTGGGGGGGGGGGTTGCGTTTTGCGTGTGAGTGTCACTCTCTTTTCCCTCCTCCCCTGCCCTGTGTGCCAGGTGCAGTACTCACCGTGGTCGTCGCCGCCGCTGCCTTCTTTCCACTCTGTGGTGTATTAAGAGATACAGCAACATGGGCAGGACCTGTAGTTTGTGCTCCATGGCGTCCTGGTTCTTCGTTGAGTTGTTGTGAGGTGAGTGGTTTCCCTTCCACAGACTGTTTCCGCCGTGCTTTTGATGGCGTTGGTACCGCCCCAGAAAAGCTGGCTGATTGGTGCCTTGCAATAGTGTGGGTGGTACTTTGTGTTCCGCCTGTCTGATGGCGGTGTCCGCCACGGTGTTTGTTGCTACCGCCATGGCGGTCGGAGTGTTAAAGTGGCTCTCTGCGTTGGCGGTTTCTGCCATGGTCGTGATTCCATTTTTTTTTACCGCCGGCCTGTTAGCAGTATTACCGCTGCGTTATCACCAACCGCCAGGGTTGTAATGAGGGCCTTATTCTTGTGCACTAAAACAAAAAATAAAAATATATTATTTCTTTGTAAAAGAAAATGTTAACAAGTCATAGAGTGATCTCTGTGAACTATCTTTACTCATTATGATATATTGGTGACAAGAGTATATTACAAAATAGCAATGTAATAGGCTAACCAAGTAAAAGCTTAGAGTAGTCTATATGTTGAGAAACACTTATCAAGTAAACAGAAGTATACTTAGGTCTGTTCTCAAACAGAAGATTTAACCATGGATTTTATCTTGCAGTAAACATTTCATTTGATGGGTTAGGGTTCCGTGAAGTTCACCCATTTTTACATGCTAAAATAGTGATCAATAACAGAAGTAGATACATGTTTCACAAAACTAGGAATTAAATTAATTGCGTTTCATACAAAAGAGTCTTTGAGTTCGAGTTGATCATTTAGGGATTCATACTAAAGGTTTTGCAGTCAGAAAGCCTATGAATCAGGCATTGTATCAACGAGTTGGAAAAGCTTTCACACTTGTTAAAGAGGTTTTGTGATCTTTTCTGACTAACAGGAATGAGTGTTAAAAAAGTGTTATCCCAATTTCATCAAATGGCAAAGGTATGTATTAGTTGTTTGTGACCTCAATTGTGGTTGTCAACCATTGAAAAAATACCACCAAAGCTGATTCATAAAGTCGAGGCTGTACACATGTTGTACCTTCCCCCTTGGGAACTGTTTGGCATTCTAGGAGAGAACAGACAGTGATCCAAAGGACCAATGCCTGCTACCCGGATGTGATCCCAAATAAAAAACATTTTTTTAAAGGAAATCAAGTCTCATTAATGGATACAGGTTCTTTTAAAAACTGTTTCCTGTATGGGAATTCAAATATAATGATCATGAAAGGCTGTCCTTTACAGACCACCATCACTACATTTGCATCCATTTACAGGGGTTGCAAAATGCAAACCTCCTAATTTATATCCATTAGGTAAATAGGCACTTTGGGATGTGACATGTTAGCGTATAGATTGTTTCGCAATTAACACCTCACTCACGAACCAGTTGATAAGCGATTTTTTCATCCCTGAATTGCTAACTGGGATATTACATCAAGTCAAGTCCCTCTTCCTTAATGTGGAGCTACTCACTGACATTTTCGTATTGCTAGTTGTACTGATGTCTACTTTTTTGACACAATGTGTGGTATACTTCCTATACTGTCTGCTGCGTGGATACATTGTGCTCTGCCTTCATCAATAGGCTGTTCTGACTTGCACCATAGGTTGATTTTAAATGGTCACAAGTGCAGCACCACAAAGATTGTTCAAGTTGACTTAGATGGCTTATTCAGCTGTCAGAATGTAAAATATGTCACCTCAACATGGCTCCTGAGAATCACTCTGAGGTCATCATGGTTATACACTCATGCCTCTGATAACACTATCATTCATTTTATCTCACAGACATCCATAGTAAGTGAAAGCAACAGAGCAAAGTAAAAAATAAGGATAAATTGTGTTTCCAAACATGATGTCTGCCCTTTCTGGCTAGTGTATCTGTATGGAACCACAGCACCAACACCACAGATCCAGCCCTGAAGAACATTGTGGACTTGAAGAACAACAAAATGCTTCCTTAAATGACCCGTCTGCCGGGATCTATGAAGATCGTGATACAGCGGAAGGGATATCCGTCATGTTTGTGATGTAGTATTTGATCCGCTGGAATCTAAATCAGGCCCTTTTTTTATAGCACCTGTACATATTTTCTCTTTTCTAAAAAAATATTTAAGAAAAGACAGTTCTACACTGGTATTGTGTATAAAAATGTGCATTGTTTAAAAACGATTTTTACATTTGTAAAATCTGGTACGATAATGGTTAATAAACATTAAAATATTGAACTGTATTTTGGCATTGGGTTGTAGCCATGAATATCAAGCAGGGAATATCATTGTACTTTAAGATTGTAGCAAAAAAACTGAGGACAAATATATTGACAAGTAAGTAGATATACAGAAGTAAAGATTTTCTATTCTTAATTCATGTGTTCTTCCCTTGAAGATTTATAAAATCTATAACTACTTACCTGTTGACATTTTTGCTTGAAATGTTATGACTATGATATTGAGCTAAGCAATATTCCCTTCCCAATTTTCAAAACCCACACTGGCTATGGTGCTTAGCCAAAAGATACTACCACAACAAGTGCATAAGACGGCCCTTATTACAAGTTCACCAGAGTTTGCAGAGGAGATGCTGGAGGGACAGAATTAAGCTTTCCAGCCGGTTTCTCTGCTCAAAGTCTAGGCCTTACAGGTTTTACCTTTAAATGGGGATTTACTGAGCTCCTTAACAAGCGTTTTTTCACAATTTCGGTCAAAAAAGTTCACATTCTTTGCCTGCTCTGAGTAGACAGAAAATGCCAACAGTACTGTTGGTGGGGTGTTGAATGTTGAGGCAAGGGTGACAGACATGTCTGTGTCTATCCAGAGGGATCTTAACAGGGGCTACTGTTGTTAATGGTAAAAATGGGAGTTGTCCTTCTACAGGAAGGGAGAGGCAACAAGAAGAATAGAAACCCTGAGCAGCTGAAAGAAATTACTCAATAACTACTTGATGCTCTGTGAAAAATACCCTGAGAATCTGTGCCTTTTTAATTGGATGTCAGGGTCAGAATTTGGACGTGGCCTGCTGCGCATGTGATGGGCTGTGGAGGTCTTCTTTGCACTGAATGCAGAAGCTAGATCAGGGATTTCATTGTGGAGGGTGTATATTAATTTCAAAGGCATACACAGAGGATTGTTTTCGGTCACTTATAAAATGCTCCTAGGCGGAGCTTACTGATGTTCATTCATTTAAGGGACTTGAGGCAGGGCAGTCCGACAGGAACAAACATAGAAGTGGGTGGCAACAGTTTTTTGATCATTAGGAGAGGGCAGGCTGTAGGAGGAGTATAGCTGCTCTTAAAGTTAGCTCCAGTACCATCACGTGTGTTTTCACATTATTTACCAGTTTTTGTAATGGTAGAGTTATTGAGCTGCCACTTCACAGTGCTCCTGCCTCTCTTTTTTCATTGTTGTCAGCACTAGGCTACTAACAGGCAAAAGACCAGGCTTACAGGCTGACACACACTGAACTATTTACGACCCACTTGTTTAATGTGCCTGCAACCCAAACACCATTTCAACTATTGACACCCAAGTCATCAGCAAAATCAACAGAACAGTTCCTTCTTACCAAGCTGAAAAAATAGCAGCTTCAAACACCAATACAAGGAAGCAAGCAACAGTCAGAGGGAGGTGTAGCTTCCATTGGTGCAACAGGTGCAGTGGCACTGGGGGTCAGAAGCTTGAAGGGCCTACTGAACCATGATTTATTGCTGTATTTTATATCTGACAATGCAGTCATGGGACCAAATTCCTAACTTGCGCCAGGGCCCATGACACATTGGCTCCATTACTACAGTCGAGCTGCTTTTGGACATATGGACACCAGGTCTTAGTAAACCCCAGCAACCAGGGTTCCCATTGTCACCTTCCTCTCTTCCTCTGCAGCCTCCAGTGGATGTAAGTGTTCAGTGAGATTAATGGCTTTGCCCACATACTTCTTAAAAGAGGCAGAGCAAGCCTATTGTGGTGGCAGAGGAGATCATAGACTCCAACAAACCACACTTATTAGAGGGCGTGAGCCTGGCATAAAGGTAAAGACACCTATGCATGTACCAGAGATGGAAAGGCAGGCAGAGGAGGCAGAAGGCACAAACTGCGTGGAAACATGTACCTCTCAAATGATCCTTCTCCTGTGCAATGTGCCTCTCTTCTCCAGTCACTTCGAATCTACGAATGAATACTTTAGTGCTGTTTCCAGGTGCTGCACATTGTACATAGGCATAGGCACTAATCAACAGTTCTAAACAGTACTCCTGCTTTAACGATAGCAACAGATGGAGGGCGAAGCAGGCCTCTGAGCTGAGAGAAAATGTGAGAAGCAGATGTGTGTACAAATGGCTCCTAAGAAAAAAATACGCTGTGTGTAAGGTGTTAGAAAAGTGTGAGAGTAGCAAATGGGTGGCAAGAGAAGGTCTCCATGGACCTTGAGTAGCGCAAGTACATACGTATGGCTCCTAGAAAGCAAGAGTTTAGAGCAGTCAAGATTCATAAGTATTAGGTTGATGGCCAGATGTGTAGCAATATTATGTTCTGTTATATTGATTTGTTTAGTGCACGGATAACCAGTGAGGGTATCCAGGCACTTGGGCAGGTGTGTAGTTTTGTGGTCCTCAAGGAGCCAAGTATTCAGATGATTGTGGAACTCAAGAAGTGAGTAGGGGAGGCTCTGATGTGTAGAGGGAGGTTGGTCCATGCCTTGGGTATGATCTAGGAGAATGAGCAACTTCTAGTTTTACTTTTGTGGATGTGGGAAATGTGTGCGAGTGATAGTGAAACAGAGTGTAGGTATCTAGTGTGTTGGTGAAAGTGTATGCTGCTGTTCAAGTATTCTGTCCCTGTGCTGTGTAGAGCTTTGTTATAGTGTGTAAGAAGTGTGAATCAGCCACACTTGTGAATGGGGAGCCAGTGAAGCTTAATGAGGTGTGGTGTGATGTCACTGCAGCATGGGAGGTCAAGGATGATTCTTGGAGTAGTGTTCTGGATGGTCTGGACTCTGTGTAGGAGTTGTTTGGAGATTCCACCATAGAGAGTGTTGCCGTAGTTAAGTCTGCTGGTGATGAGTGCCTGTATTAAAGTCTGTCTGGTGTTATGAGGCAATAATTTGAAAATGTTTCAGAGCATACATAGGATGTGGAAGCAGGAAGTGCACAGTGTTGCTTTGAGTGGGCAAGTTGAGCTTGTCATCTAGGATGATCCCAAGACTTCTTGCGTGGTCTGTGGGTGTTGGTCCTAGCTCCGACGGCCACCAGGTGGAGTCCCATGGGGAGGTCTTGTTGCCAAAGACCAGTGTTTCCATTTTGTCACAGTTGAGCTGCAGTAAGTTGGTTCGTATCGAGTCTGATACCATGGTCATGCAGTTGATGAAGTTGGTTTTGGTGGTGGTTGTTTTGTCCATCAGGCAAAGGATGAGTTGGTTGTAATCAGTGTAGAAGATGACAATGATGTTTTGTGATTGGATGATATTGGCGAGCAGTGTCATGTATATGTTGAAAAGTGTGGGGCTGAGGGACGATCTTTGTGGGACTCCCATATCAAGTTTTTGGCCTCCAATAGGAATGGTGGCAACTCTATCCTTTGGGTTCTGCCCATGGGGAAGGAACAGATCCATTTGAAAGGAGATCTTTGAATGCCAAGAGCTTGCTTTCATAGCACAAGTGGCAGATGCATGAGAACATGCCTTGTAGGAAGAACCAACATAGAGAGTAACGTTGTCTGAAGTGTATGGTGTGTGTGTGTGTTTGTGTGTGGGAGTGTGTGGGTGGTACATGCATGCCAAGAGTGTGTTTTGACAGCACATGACTTCTACAAGTGTTGTGTATGGGGCACATGAGGCACAGAATTCTTTGCAGGGTTCAAAGGCACAAGGAGTCCTCACATATACTGTCGCGTGGGCTCTCATTATTCTAAATGAGACTACTGGATTTCTAGGTAGCAGGATCTATAACAGTGTGGGGGACTGAGTCTGACCCACGTGTAAAGAACTCTGTCACCCTAAATCCGGTTTTTGCTCCGGCTAACTAGCAGTGCCTCATTTCTCCCATGTGGAAGGAATGATTTGGCAGCCGAGCGCATGACATCTTTGGAACTTCTCAGGGAAGTCGTGGTTACTCAGATCCAAACCAACTCTCTTATATCCAATATGATCTCGTATACAAATGACAAAGACAGTATAAGTTTTATATATTGTTTTAATAAAACGACTGTATTTTAGATATTAAGGCGTGAGCCGCAATAACCAGAACGATACAACACAGTAGGATTGTAATAGTTACCAGGAGAGTAAAACATAAAAACAAAGCTATCATATTGTCTAACAGTTTCTACTCTCCCTCTGCTTGTTCTATTTAGAGCACAGCATGTTAAGCTTCTAGCTTGCCTATTAGAATCACTGTGGAGACATCAGCCCTCATACCTGAGCAAAGACCTGTGATCTTGGGTCAGCATCTGCAACGAGGCAGTCAGCCTCAAGTTGTGGTTCCCTGGTCGGAATCTCCCTCTTGCGTGTATTGGGACAAGGAAGTGATTTTATAACTAACATGTCATCGTGATCACAAAATGTCCCTACGCAGGAATGCCAAGTCTAAACTCTTACCACGTCTATCGGCAATGTACCAGACTGTATCCTTGACTGAAGCACAGAGTAAATATGTTATGGAGAACTCCAGTGCTGAAGTAGGCAAAACAGTGTGATATGAATAAAAAACAACACCGTAGAACTGGCTATTTGAAAAATAACAGTACGAAGCCTAATAAAAAGCATGTAGAGCAAAGTGCACAGAGGCTCTAAGCTGTCAGCAAATGAATAAAATATATTCAGGGCAAAGTGCACAAAGGCCTAAAGCCTGAAGCTAAAGCGCAATGAATACGTAAAACTAACCACACTACACCCTCCCCTTGTCGGTAGCAAGTGGTTCCAATAATATAAAAGGATGCCCTAAATATAAACAATACCTAAAACAAGTATTTCGACCAGGTGAGAAGACAACAAAGTCATAAATTTAGGTAACATGTGATCATAAAACCAAATTCAATATAGTGTCAATTTCGTAAAAATCCAATCGTCAGATAGAAGCAATAGAACGCAGGAGTTCCTCCACTTCGAGATATGTCAATATCGGAAGATCCACGCCACAAAGTACCATGGAGCAGGTGTGATCCAAAGCCCCAAAACCATTCAGGGCGGCACCCCGTGCAGGGCCTATGAAAGAGACAATACAATCTTCCTCCAGGAAGGGAATCTCATAAACTGCCTCACGAAGCAAGCGCATCCGTAGTGCACAAGTCTGGGAATGAGCCCTAATCGGGAACATCAACAGATCAGTATCGACCATTGGAGGGCGCTGCAATGAGAGACAGAGAGACAGTGCATGTTCAAACGAGCACCAAAGGCACCGAAACACGGGTTGCACACAATCCAAAACCGGTCTGAATGACAGAGACCAGTCGCACTCCAAATGTCCCAGGAGTGTTGCTCCAAAATGCTGCATCATGCGTTCACGACACAGCTGCGCTGACGGGAGCAGCAATACAGGATCTCGTCGTGACGGGACAGCCATTGCGAAAAAATAGCAACAACAGCAAGACTCCAGCCAATAAAGCTAAAGTAATCGGGAAACCCCCAAAAATGCCTCCGAAAATAGAATGTATAGCCGAAGGAATCAAACCGAATATGGAAGAGAAGGTATGAGCAAAACCAACACCAACGACTTTGAAAAAATGTGCAATACCAGCAGTGCTGGATGCATTAAATATACTTCCCACAAGTTCACCGAAGTGATTCGGAAAGTTAGTATTCAAAAGGGACTGTACCTCCGCCGATGACCTCGCCACCTGAAGTGCGTAGGTCTCGCTAGCAGATGTAAGGGCCACATGCTTTTGAAACAACAAAGCTTTTAGCCGACTCAAC
Source organism: Pleurodeles waltl (assembly GCF_031143425.1). Classification (NCBI taxonomy): domain Eukaryota; kingdom Metazoa; phylum Chordata; class Amphibia; order Caudata; family Salamandridae; genus Pleurodeles; species Pleurodeles waltl. Next base: position 603,421,457 of record NC_090437.1, on the reverse strand, counting down.
TTGTCGAAATCAACGTTGGAAGTAGCAATATGAGGCCAGATGTCCACTACCTTCCTAATTTGAGTGGGGGGAAACAACACATTTCCGCAGCACGTAACGGCCTTGTTGACAACGACGATGTAAACTATTCCGGCACGCATGCCACAGCAGCGTTCGCTGTTAAGAACAATGTAACTGCCGTTAGAAAGCACCTGGAAAGTGTTTTTAATAACCGGGACTGGAACTCCCTTCAGATAACAAGCTAAGTTAGCAATCGAAGCGTTACACGCCCCGTGCAAGGACAGCTGTTTACAAACCATTGAATGGCTGACAGAAGCTTCGCATTCGCTGCCGCTAAGAAAAACCTCCTTCAAACCATTAACACATCTGTACTGAAAGGGAAGGTCCCACACCTCGTGTATGTAACTGTCTCCCAATAGTTCATATCTACCCACCGGAATGTGCTTCAAACACGAAGTAAATTGCAAAGTAGAGATAGGCAAATTAATAACCCCATGGATCAACCATTCAGCTGACGGAATCTCAGCTACCGTGAAAGGCAGTTTCTCTAATTTCTCAATATTTAACATAACATATGTCGCTTCCTTTTAAGCCATCAGTTGTTGTTGACGAGTCAAATTAAAAGAGATAAAGATCTCTCTGGCACGAACGTGCTGCCATGGAACGCAACCCGCCTTCAAGGTCTGAAGAGTCCAACCCAGCTGCATGATGGACCGCGTCTGACTCTGCCCATGATATAAAGAAGACATGTCCGATTTAATAATGTCAATGGCAGAGGAAACAATGCTGTCAAGCGTGTAAACACGTTCAGAAAGGGTATGCATGCCATTATCAACAACAGACAAAGTCTGCATCAGATTTTCTTAATCAATCTGCCTCAACCGGGCTGCAGCCTCTTGTTGTGAAACCTTCCAAATCTCATTATAAACCTCGTATAAAAACCTTTTCTTCCGTGGTACTTTGGGACCTGACAAAAAATCTTGTAAATCAGTATTATTAGACAGTAACATGAGATGTGACTTAACTGCATCCAGCGTGGATGACTTCAACCATTGCTGACAAAGTTTCCCCACACTGTATGTAGTTATAATATCAGCATGTTCTGGTGAAACGTAACGAGGGTCTGCCCTACTAGTCCTGAACCCCCCTGAAGAGGTGACAAAACGTTGATGACACATATTAGTGTCTACAGGCCATAATAACCACCCGCCTGGATGTAACGATGAAGTGTTAAGCGTACCATTCTGGACCCAATGTGTAAAGTCACTGAAAGTAGCATTCACATAGTGCTGCCAATTTTTTAATTTAGAAGGGACAGGTATACTAGGCAAAGTCAACTCCCTAATCGTCGCTAAGCCCAAACAGCTAGTCTGTTGTACTGTGTCATTGAGGAAAATCATCTGCACAGGGATAATACATGCTCTAAATAACGTGTCCCTGCCTTGCATTTGGCAATTTTTCGTACCCCAAACACTTTTCAAGTCAACAGTTTTGAACCAGTATTCATATCCCTCGACCGACAGTTTAGATACAAACAAATTGGAATACTGTAATTTAGTATCGGTCAATAACATTTGCTTATTAGAATACGGTGTAACTTTAAAATAGTAGGACCTAGCATTACATGGATCATGCCCAGCAAAATATGCTAATTTTTTATAATACGTTTTTGAACTCCCTTGTGGAGGAGTCGAGCAATGTTCCCATTGCACATAATAAAACATGGGCTTACGGCTACTAGCTTTATGAATAAAGTGGTGTCCATAATAGTTGTAACAAAACATGTCACCATGATTATCTCTAAACTGGTAAGCATCTTCATCGTCATAGACAGTATAATATTGCAAATCCGTTAGCATAGAATCTACTGTCTTCACATCCCAATCATCAGAAACAATGCCAGGTATAACAATATCATTCATTGATAATTTGAGGACATACGGTATTTGAATCAATTCAGTGGGACCATATATATCAAACTTTACTTTATCCCACACAATTCCATCCGGAACTGGTATAGCAGAAATGTTCACTGTGGACAAGTCTCTTCGAACCATATGAGACGAAAAATGCGGTTTTAACACAGTCTCCACGTGCTCAATGTCAGATCGATCAGGAAGAAAATGACCATGTATTATCAGAAAAAAAGTAACCACAAATCCCAACCATAATAAAATAGTCATCACGGCCAAAAACAGCCAAAAATAGTTCCAAGGAAAAACAAAATATGTTCGTTTAAGCCATCCCAGCAGCCGTCGTGGACCGTGGACAGAAGACATCGAGGACGAGGAGCCGGACCCATCATTATCAGCGTCGTTGAAGCATCCAGAAGCAGTTCTAGCAAAAGGTGCAACCGTGAACGAAGAAGCAGATGGAGGCTCTCGCCGTGGCACGCTATAAACCACATGTTCAGAAACGTCAGTAGAACGTACAGCAATTTGATCACAAGATTCCATATTAATCGCCGTCGGTGGAACAATCGCAAGATCATCATCCACCCTCCCCAAGCTCGGAGAGGAAACAGTGTCGGTGAAAATCACCTGCAGCGGGACTTCTTCCCCAGTAGTGAGAGGGATTCCGGAACTACTGGGTGTCCCTCTTGGTCTGCTGTGCAGAATCGGCCACATGTTGTAACTTGACATTATCAATGGAAACAAAGCGATTTCCTTTGGCCCCTCGCAGCGGCGGTAATATCACAGTTCTCGTGCCGCTTACCCCTAACACAGGGACAGGTTCTCGATAAGAAGGACCAAATTCTTTTTTAACTGCGACCTTTTCACGCACTAGATCCCCAATCCTGGGTATCCAACCAGTAGGTGTTACTGGCTCATCCTTAATTCCTGAGGAGGCAGCACTGGCAGAAGAGTTATCTTCACGGAATTGTTGTAAATCCTGCAAAACAGTGACACGATCATTTATGTCAAAGGGCGTGTCTGCCGCCTCCACACCAGGACCATCTAGATCAGGAACATACATTCGTGTTCCAAACAGGCACTCATATGAAGTACGACCCCCCAGTGACCTTCTAGGCAAGTTATTAAGTGCTCTTTGTACTCCATATAGGTGGGCTAGCCAACCACGACCCGTACCTATAACTCTGGCCGTTAAGGACTGCTTTAAATCACGATTTAAACGCTCCACGACAGAATTTCCCTCGGGATGAAATGGAGACGAGAATTGGAGTTGGACCCCCAACGAAGCCATGGTGTCCCTGAATGCCTTAGAGGCAAAAGCAGGGCCCTGGCCCGAATGAAAAGCCGCAACTGCAAATATATCGACAAAGATGCGCAAATCTTTAATAACAGTGCGAGCGTCAGCCGAGCGTTGTGGCCATACCCATACAAATCTGGAGCACGAATCTACAGCAACCAATATATATTTGTATGCACTATCTGGTGTCAGCGGACCACAATGATCCAAGTACACACACTGTAATGGTTTATTTGAAACCAGAAGGGGCGTCTGCTGCGGGCGTCTAGCCGACGATGCTTTAATTTGTTGACAAACATCACAACAAAGGACATACTGCTTCGTCTCTTTATAGAGACCAGGCCACCAGTAATGGGCCTGTAAAAGCGAAATCGTGGCACCCACCCCAGCATGTGCAGAAGCCACCCCCTCATGTGCTGCAGAAATCAATCGAGGTCTCTCAATCTTATTGGGAATTTCACGTACACCAATGCCTGGAATTGTAACAGTAGCATTTAGCGCACCATTCAAGCAGTAACTATATTTTGAAGGAAATCCTTTAGGAAAGGGCGTGCCATCAGCCTTTATGGCAGCCGAAATTTCTGTGTCTGGTTTGGAACTCGAACGAGTCACTGCGGCCACAGTGGCGACAGCCACTGCCGATTTCGCGGCTTCATCAGCCAAAGTATTCCCAGCAACGTGTATTCCAACGCGCTGGTGTCCAAGTGTATGCACAACATGGACTTTAGGAAGCGTTTCCTTCAGATCCGCAACCTTACCCCACAACATTTTATGCTTAATGGTGTTGCCTTTAGTATCTCTGAACCCATTCATCTTCCAATAGTGTAAATATTCGTTGAAAGACTGCACACAGTAGTAGGAGTCACAGACCAGCAAGGTTAAAAGTGCCGGATCCGCGTGCCCCAACGCTAACAATAGAGCTTTGAGCTCAGCCAGCTGTGCCGTGCAATCTCCCAAGGTTTTAGTATAAGTATGTCGGGGGCAGAACACTTCCCCCTCCATAGTGCCGCTCACCACCGCACATGCAGCAGAATACTGTTGTTTAGTCCCAACCGCTGGTTGCGCAGAGCCATCAGTATACATGACCACTTCATATTGGTCAATAGGCAACGTACCAGCAGGAACAGGGTATTCTATTTCGTATTGAAGAAATTCTTGAGTCTGCAGTTTAGGGTCAAATACATAATCTACATCAGTGGCTGTTAAAGTTGTAGCCCATTGTATCCATCGCGGGTGTAAAGCCTTCGAATTAGGAACACTCGCTTTTGTAACAGCCTCTAAGGCCGGAACCGGGGAAACGACAACTATGCGTTGACCCTGGGCCAGCGGTCTTTCTTTAATAACAGCCATCTGTACTGCAGTGAGAATTTTTTCAGTTTGCGCAAAACGTTGCTCTGCAGCAGAATACAAGTGAGACTTGTATGCAATCGGGACAGTCTCCCCTTCATTATAGGTGACATAAGTAAACCCAACAGCCCCAGGTATCACCCTGATCACTAAATGTGTCTTATTGTCCCGTGTGTGTAAGTGTTTAACTGCTAAAAGATCACTCTGTAATTCTCGCAGTATGTGTGTATGTTCAATCGTCCAAAATGTACTCGAAAAATTCGGGCGAATCAACTCGTATAAGGGTTTTATACGCGTTGCATAATCAGGAATGTAAGTTCTGCCAAAATTCAGAAACCCCAACAATGACTGGAGCTTCCGAACCGTATTAGGAGGCTGCAATAAAGCACATTTCTCCAAAAAATTTGGCGCTAGGCTCTTGCCCTCACTCGACAACTCATATCCCAGGAAAATGACGCTGAGGAAGGCAATCTTTGATTTCTTAAAATTAAACTTATAGCCAATATCAGCAAACCCCACAACAATACGCGATACACGCCTTAGATGTTGCAGAATCTCATCATCTGTCAGATATATGTCATCAACATATGATAATGCTTCAGGGTCGAACTCATGCAGCATTTCAGTTACACGAGCCGAAAACAGTCCTGGGCTATTCTTATACCCCTGAGGCAAACGACAAAAAATTTTCTGAGAGCCAAACGCACTGAAACAGGTATAGTCCCGACTCTCGGGCGCTATATTCTGGCAAAAAAATCCATTCGAGATATCCAATGTTGTTTTGTATTTTTTACGCACTATATTATTCATAAGCGCTGCGCTATGTGAATTCTGTATTGCATATGTGCGTGTATGACTATTCAAATGTCGGTAATCCACCACTATCCTATATGAATGGTCCGGTTTAGCAACCGGAAATAAGGGATTATTCATCGGTGAGACACAGGGCTCAATTACACCCTGGTATTCCAATTGTGTAAGAATTTTCCTAACCGATGCCCTTGCTTCAAATTTAATAGGATACTGCGGTTGTGGCTGAGGTTCGCTCTTTATCGGAATTACATGATAAGGTGATTGTCTGTCCCACCCCACGTTATTTCTATACAAGGCGGGAGCCTGTGCTAGAGCCCATGATTTACTATAGGACTCCGCGAGTTCTCTCGGAACAAGTGGTGAGAAGGAAGGTGTAATAACCACCTCCCCAACTGGACAGTCGCGAACAAAGTCAGGTGGCCAATCTTGTTCGGCCAACAGAACATCATATGATTTTACCACATGGTCCCAAAAAATGGCGTTTATAATACGGTCAATGTCCCCTTCCAATCGCAGAGTCACTTCATATACTCTATCAGGATCAGAGACTCGCATATCCGCCGTCTCGACTTGTATGAAGTCATCAGTTGCTTTCACCTCCAGATGCTCTAGAAGACTCCGGCGAACTATTGTGACCTCTGCCGCGCTGTCTAACAGAGCTAACGCCCATGTCTTGTTCGTCAAGAGAACTCTCTTCTTGAGCGTCATGTCTAACTGAGACTGCTGCCACTTTCTTCTTCTTAAATTGCTGTTTTTGTTGCAGCGGTTTCTCTTCTTGTTTAATAGAAACCTCCGCTGAGCGTTGTGAATCCTGTCTCGGTTTCACATACTCCGTCCTCCGCTCTGACCGCCCACCTCTCTCACTTCTCTTTTCCGAGGAGTCCTGAAAGGAACGAGATTGGTGTGTATCAGTATATTGATATCTATCAGGCGTCTTCAAAGTATCCCTATTCCTGAGATTATACTTATTCTGTGGGGTCTCCGGTTGCGGAGACTGCCCACCATATTTCTTCGGTGTTTGCTGTTTCTTTTCCCAGCGCTTTTTCGAACCCTCAGGTTGTTGCTGTTTAGCATTATCTTTATTATTTTTACCCTGCAACTGGGGTTTTTGTGGCCTAGCCCCCAGGCTATCACGACCAATACTAGAATATGTTTCCGCTATTATTCTCGGAAGTTCTCGCTCCTGATTAAGCAGCGGAACATCCCGAAGACGCATTCGCACTGCTAGTGCTACTGCCTCTCCCTTGAGATTACTCAAAATAATAGAAGAAACTGTGGCAAAATTGCCCAGCAACTGCATGCCCAAATCCAAGGCAGGGGCAGCCCCACTTTCATCCTGAATCTGTTTAAGTACGTCCGGTAAATTAGCTAATGTCGGTGTACCGTGTGCAGTAGTGTAGAGCGCGGCAAACACCGTGCCCCAGGTATTACAAAGGTCCCCCGGAGGAACCATCCCGTACGGCAAACACATCGTCAAAATTCTATGTTTATCCTGAGGTCCCGTATGGGGAAATACTGCTTCCAGCGTATTAATTTTTTGCGCCAGCCAAAACGGAGTCTCCTCTCGTTTAACCAGTACTTTACCCATAACTGAGTGTACAGTGGCCGGATTAATACCCGGAACCACAGCCTGTGGGTGCGCTGGAGCAGCACGCGCTGCATTCGTATTTAATGTCTGCATGACAAACTGAACTAATCGTCTATATGTAGCCGTTAATTCTGTATATAAACGACGAACTTCAACCACTGCCAATTGAGCAACCGCAGGATGTGGTGTATATGTAGCCAATAAAGGCCAGGTAGGACCATCATTACTCAGTGGACCTAACCTTACTTGTGCTATTGAGTGTGGGAGGGTGCCATCAAGCCAATTATGGTGTTCTTGATAAGATAGAGGTATTTCTAAATAAGCGTAAGCCCTGTATTGTCCAGGGACATTCGCAACTGTGTATTCGTGAAAAGTATTTGTTCCCCCATCCACTGCTGGAAATGCGACCCAAGAATAAAAAAGTTCCGTTCTATAGGCTGCATGGGCGTCCACCACAAGAGTGACTGGACCACCCTGGACTGTCAGTCCATGTGTCAATAGATGTCCCGTGAGCGGATGTGGCATATTAATTGCTACGTTCACTACATTAGGATTCGCCATTTTATAAAAAACTGCTTCAGGTCAGAGAAGGCACACCAATATCGGGGTTTTTTCCTTTCAAAGTTCAAGCTTGAACAACCAACCACTAAGCAATAGGAAGCACCTATGCCGTGGCGGCAGAAACCCTCAGCCCCATGGACGTCTCCGTATACGGAACCAAGGAGTCAAAATATATATGAGACCAAGAGAGTCAGTCGGACCTAATCATTAGAGCCAGACCAAACGTTGGCGGCGCCATGTTGCGTGGGCTCTCATTATTCTAAATGAGACTACTGGATTTCTAGGTAGCAGGATCTATAACAGTGTGGGGGACTGAGTCTGACCCACGTGTAAAGAACTCTGTCACCCTAAATCCGTTTTTTGCTCCGGCTAACTAGCAGTGCCTCATTTCTCCCATGTGGAAGGAATGATTTGGCAGCCGAGCGCATGACATCTTTGGAACTTCTCAGGGAAGTCGTGGTTACTGAGATCCAAACCAACTCTCTTATATCCAATATGATCTCATATACAAATGACAAAGACAGTATAAGTTTTATATATTGTTTTAATAAAACGACTGTATTTTAGATATTAAGGCGTGAGCCGCAATAACCAGAACGATACAACACAGTAGGATTGTAATAGTTACCAGGAGAGTAAAACATAAAAACAAAGCTATCATATTGTCTAACAGTTTCTACTCTCCCTCTGCTTGTTCTATTTAGAGCACAGCATGTTAAGCTTCTAGCTTGCCTATTACAATCACTGTGGAGACATCATCCCTCATACCTGAGCAAAGACCTGTGATCTTGGGTCAGCATCTGCAACGAGGCAGTCAGCCTCAAGTTGTGGTTCCCTGGTCGGAATCTCCCTCTTGCGTGTATTGGGACAAGGAAGTGATTTTATAACTAACATGTCATCGTGATCACAAAATGTCCCTACGCAGGAATGCCAAGTCTAAACTCTTACCACGTCTATCGGCAATGTACCAGACTGTATCCTTGACTGAAGCACAGAGTAAATATGTTATGGAGAACTCCAGTGCTGAAGTAGGCAAAACAGTGTGATATGAATAAAAAACAACACCGTAGAACTGGCTATTTGAAAAATAACAGTACGAAGCCTAATAAAAAGCATGTAGAGCAAAGTGCACAGAGGCTCTAAGCTGTCAGCAAATGAATAAAATATATTCAGGGCAAAGTGCACAAAGGCCTAAAGCCTGAAGCTAAAGCGCAATGAATACGTAAAACTAACCACACTACAATACCACATGTAGGATTTATTCAAGGGATAAGAACCTACTGTAGTTGCCTCTGGGCTCTTTTTTTACTATCCCTTCAGATTCTCTTTTAGGTGCCTCTGCCGCACCTGCTCTTATGTGATACCTATTTGTGTTTTGGTGCCTCCATCGCTGAATCCCCCACCATCCCTACCTCCAGCCAATTACCTCCCCCCTCCACACATGTATACACCCTGCTCCTGCCATAAACACACATGAATTATACTTGGGTATAACATCTCTGCCCACCACTGTTAAAATCCACCAGCCGCCACTGTCATTAACTGCTTCCATTGGACAGCATCAGGCAGCAGGCAGGACTATGGAATGAGGGACTAGTGTTGCCTGTGGTGCAGAATTCTACGAGCTTTGTCAGTAAGTAACCTTGTACAGTCAAATCAAGGTCTCTTCAAAGTCAAACAATACTTGCCAACCTTATTGTCATATTGTTTTAGTATTTTTAAAAGATTAATATATATTTTGGAAATTTTGTTTTGTAGGGCTACATTAGATTGTCGATGATCCTTTACTGTATTCCCTCCTTTGCTTTTTAATCACTGTTGTTGAGCTCTACTGAGTGTTGCACACATTCAACGTCTGTCAACTTGCAAATCATTAATTTCTTTAAAGCTGAAGTTACTCCAGTGTATTGTGATGTACATGTTTTGGCTTCTGCCGAAGAAACCTCGAGTCCTATGTTTTTCATAGGAAATATTACCATCCGGCTCTACTGAAAGGGCTGGTAGCCCGGATTACCGTGATGAAGGTCGATTATGCAACAAATTGCAGTGATTTCTGCAGAGGCTGAAGTAAGTGTTTCTGATCCACTTCCAAGAACCAATCTTACAGCTGAGAGTAGCGAGCTAAATGTGGCATGCACCACTCTCCTCTCTGTACACAGGGAAATTTAAAGCCACAGATCCCTGCGCAGGTCTTATAATTCTGTTGCTTTGTGTTCTGTTTGTCAAGCGTAAGTGGGCGCTAAACCTTCTGCAGATATTTTTCAGCAATCAAGCGCAGTAGGCATGAGGCTCAATGAGAGCTAGAGCTTAATTATAGATGTTTAATATGCACTTCTTATTCCTCGTAATGTAATTCCTAATCAATGTCTTGTCATTGACTTAATGGTGAGGCTGAATGGGGTCTAGTCTGGAGCACGTTGATGGGGCTGTCTAACTCTAATGCATGGTCTTCCCTTCACATACTTTCATGGAGTGAAAAGTGGAAAATCACAAAGTGCACTTCAAACATATTTCTAATCATATACTGTATTTACAATAATGAATTGTGAATGTGTGGGCGCGTCCTATCTTATATCTGCTTTGATTATTCTATAAGGGGACACGTAAGGGTAACCAACCATCTACCCTCATGAGGTCGAATGAACCCTTGGACTCAGAAAGGTGTGAGTGTTTGTCTCTGATCAAAACAAAGTCAACAATAAACAAAACCACACAATATCATCATTAATCAACATTAGAGTCAGTAATTTAAACACACCATGACCTATTTGTCCATGAATCACCACACCAGTTTATTAAAGTTCAAACATTTATTTCCCTTTAGATTAACAATGCTAAGATCATGTCAACCAAGTACAAAACTAAATTATAAAGATACATGAATAACACAGGTGGACCACACCTTCTAAAGAATCTCAGCTTTGACAGAATATGAACTATTAGGCACTCAAGAATCACCATACAGAATAACAGCAATATCAGATGCACAGTTGAGATTGAATACATTAAGTTAACACAGATGTATAATCCAAAATCAGTTATTTTGCACAACCAAATTCAGATTGTGACATTCTAACCATTACTCTAATTAGATTAAGCGTGTTGAACGTCATGCAAAAAGAAAAAGAAGACAAAGGCCCTCATTATGAACATGGCTGTCCGGACAGCCATGCCGGCAGTGGCAGAAATTACTGCCAACGGCATGGGGTCTGGACCGCCATATTATGAACACAGGGAGACCACCACAGGCGGAACTCCGCCACTGCCAGGTTACCGCCGCCAGGCAGCCTGACGATGGCAGAGTTCCTTCTCTTCCTGATAAAGAACCTGTGTTATACCAGCCTTTCTCTGGTGATTCCCCCCGCCAGGGAAAGGCTGGCAGAATGGGTGCCCTGGGGCCCCCTAGGCAGTGCAGGGGCCTGTGCATCTGAACTGTCAGTGGCACTTAGCACATTACTTCACTAACAGAAATAAAAGCACATCTGAACACAGCAAAGGACAAAGCAAAATCTCCCCCAAGTCTGAGCTAACATCACAATATTAAAGTCCCAAAAATAACTAACTACTCTACCATTGGGTTAGACTATAGGTAGTTTTGGACACAACCAATTAAAACTAAAGCATGTTTCTTCATGTTGCAATTCTAGTGTTCTTTTCTCCCTCAATTGGTTCAGCTTCTTTCACTGCCATCACCAGTTTCTGTTTGCAGAAATAAGACTTCTGAAAGCCATTGTTTTCTGTGGAACACTATCTAACAGGAAGCAAATACATTTATCAAAATATATAGCACAAGAGCATTTCTCTTGGACATTAGATCATCACACAAGATGTTTTCCGCATTTGCTAAGCATCACATTTATTTCATTCTGAATTAGCTTAACATCAGCCTTTTGAAACAGCATTGAAATGTGCAGTGTATAATATTTCATAAAGCTCAAACTATTTATTTTCTGAACATGTAATTATTATTTTTCATTACTCTCATTTAGTAAAACCTAAAATACAATTTATTTTCATTTTCGACAATTATCAGTGTAGGCCTCATTTTCAGTTTCAGCCTTGCACTTTTGAACACACATTTTTCCTTCAATTAATCACACAATAATATTAGTAATTTTCAAACTCTAACAATTGCACTTGTTTAAAATACAGCATTGCAAGAAAACACATTTTGAAAGAGAATGGACTGAAAAAGTACAATGGTGTAAAAATCGCTGACTGTATTATTTATATGTGTAGAGTTAACATATGGTGACAAGATGGTGATGACATGAGTTGATTCATGGGCCCACATTTTATTTTAGTCGTGCAATCAAATAGCTAGTCTAGAAGTGAATGGTACCAGCCATTACAAAGTTAGGCTCCTGCATCATTTATGCACACCAGAAACAGGTGGCACTTTTTTTTGCAGGATCAGACATGTGGAATAGGATGACCACCTGGTATGGAGGCCAATTGAGGACAGGACTATATATGAGTCAGGACAAAGAGTCAAATTTCAGGACAACAATTCACGACAAAAGGTCAATTTTATGGACACATTCGAGGTGCAGCCCTACCCTACTACTTTATCAGTGCTTTTAGTTACTCATTTTTATATTGCACTTATTTACTATGCTTATGCACTGTGCTATATGAGATTACTTCTAGGCTTGCTACATTCAGATGTGCATTATGTCCTTCTTTAGCTCTAAATTGAGGCCGTTTTGCATGGAGTCAAGGACATCATCCCTATCGATTTTTCTCAGAGAGGAAGCAATAGCAACATTTTGATTATGTTTTCAAGCACTTCAATACCCATGGCAAACAGTTTGGGATACGGTAAGGTAAGTGACTTTTTCAACTTCTACTCACCTCTCCCTCCACTAGACATCAAACCTAAACAAATTATTGACATAGACTAGATAGTGTCGGTGACATTCTTACAACTAATGTCAGGATGCGAGGTACCCACAACTTGTCTGTACTCTCACAGTACCAAGAAGACCCGATACATTACAGTGTGCATCAAGGACTCTACATTTATCTAAGAAGTGGGAGCCCGATCACCAGACAGAGAATTAAAGAGCAGGATGAAATAAAGATCAGATGGGAGATACATAGCAACTGATTCAAAGGGTCAATGGTAAGAACTCGACAAATAAGGCAGAGAAGAACAAGACGAGGCAAATCCTAAAATCAGATGGGCCCTCAACTAGTATAAAAAAATATTGCATATATGGAGAGTAGTCTCAGCAAAGGAGCCAGAAACAGAAGAAGCACCGTCAAGTGGTAGAACAAGCAGCAGAAACCTATCCTGGCAAACTCTGCCAGTGTGATGGCCCATTGGTGGTGCTTCTGGAAGGTAGGCAAGGTCTGTCCTCTTTGAAAGTTGGGTCCTGAGCAATTGTCCACTCTGTGCATGCCTTGAAGTGGTTCTGCTGTTGAGCCAAACACAAACCAATGGCCTGGCTCATCCCTTAGTGCCAAAGAACAAGTAGAATCTTCAGAATATTTGGGATGAAATGTACACAGCAAACAAAATAGAAGAACATGATTAATACTTTAAGATGTAGGAAGTGTTTCTTTAACACATAGAAGTGTTTCAGTTTAGTATGTTAGATCACAACATTGCATTGATATTTATTTGAAGTGAAAGTTTCTAATCATGAACTTTAAAACAAGTATTAACCCTCCCTTATGACAAACATATGAGTGAACAAAGTGAACCAAATATCTGCTGGCCCTTACAACATCATGGCCAGTAATATTTTATGACTGGTGGAAAATCACAGACCATTAAAGCATGTACAAGTGAGATTTTTGTATAGGATCCATCTTGAACCGAATTAATTGAAAGTGCTCTCAAATGAAGTATGCTGATTTTACTGAAATCATACAATTTAGTCATGTGGGTGAACCGGGCTTTGAGCAAAGGTTTCTTCATCACACATAAATGCATACTTTCAAGCCCCTAGACGCAGGGCAGCGCAGCAATTAATTTTGCAGCACTGCCCTGTGCCACAGGGAAAGGGCAGAAATGCACAGTTTTTATGGGATATGGTGCATTTTGGTCCTTTCTTCTTGTGCAGGAACACAAATTGCTGCCTAGTGCAATGCAGACACCCTTGCACTATGGTACAAGGGTGTCTGTGTTGTCAGAAGGATTGTTTTTATGAAGGAAGGGGCACCGTCCTGCACAAAACAATCCTGGGAGGCATTTTTATTTTTCTATGCGTGTGGCAAAATGCAACATACATAAAAAAAGATCCTGAGTGGAGTTGGGATGGGGTCAGTGAGCGTGGTGGCAGAATCAAAGGTGTGGCTAAAAAGAGCAAAACATTTTTTGGCTATTTTGTTGATCTTTCACCATCAGATAATTGCATATAAAATATTCCACACCTAAATGAAAAATAAATTAAAGCTAAACCATCAGTGGGAAATACACTGCTTTATATTATGAAACCTCTGTTGATTAATGTGATCATTGCAAATGTATGTGCACAAGGAATTGAATCTTGTTTGTTTAGCAGGGAATAGTGACTTGAATATTTTTGGTACTGAGAGATCCCTGCCCCTCACAGAAAGCAATGTGAATTTGTAAGTTGCTATTTTAAATTTGCATTACATACACTCTCATATTGGCTGCCACAAAATGCTTAAATAAATTTAGGTTAGCAACAAAAATGTGTAGCTCTTAGTAATATGCAGATTCCAGTTACTGCAAACAGTTTTATAACTGCCCATTTAGAGCACACACTTTACAGCTCAGTTTGGAACACCCTAACAATACCTCTCTAGAAGAAGAAATCTTTCACCTCAGCTGGCTTAAAGGAACTCCCAATTTGTACCTATATTGGCATTCAAGCAGCCTTTACATGGAGAGAATAACCAGTTGCACACATTTGTATTTCTTTGAGGAAGCGGAACCCTTACAAGATGGCTGGTTTCTAGTTTAGCTGTCTTTCCCTCACTTGTGCTTCAGCTGAGCCATCTCAACTAGTTGCTTTTTAGCACAGAGGCTTAAATTACAGTCAAAAGTCCTGTGGAAACTTCCTTAGCAGACAATGGACATTAAATTAAATTTACGGACAGTCCATGAAAAGTAGGGACAGCTGGTCACCATAATGTTGAACCCAATTAGCGTGAGTAAAGTAAAGCACTAGGTGATAACATGAGCATTACAATTTTGTTGCTATGTTGGAGTCAGGCTGAAAATCACTATTCCTAAAGGTATTCTTAATCTTTCTTCATTGTAACACATATGTATTTTTATAGCGTTCTTTGGGGCCACCAACAAGACATGCATAAATATGCAGTAGATTTGTCCGAGCATAGCTAGCTTATACTAAACAAATTAGACAGCAAAGAAGTCACACTTTTTAAAACTGTCTTATATGTTACATACAGACATGTATCTTGTCAACTAAATACACCTCATTAAACATTCTGCAATTTGGAAATTCTCTCATCCGCTGTAATTTTCATGTTATCAACAGAAATAAAAACAGACACAAGTTGGGAAGTAGCTTTTTGGAGGAAAGCTGTTGCATGAAACACAACGAAAGTGGCCGAAAAAATGCACAAAGGTGACATCACTCTGTGATTTTCTGAATTGTTTTACTGTTTTGTGTCCCTAGGGCATACAGTACTGTCAGCCCAAATCTCAATATAGAGAAAGATCAAATCATAAATATTTATAAAGCGTGCTACTCACCCGTGCGGGTCTCAAGGCGCTAGGGGGATGGGGTTACTGCTGCTCGAAGAGCCAGGTCTTGAGTTGCCTCTGGAATGCGGAGTGGTCCTGGGTGGTCCTGAGGTTGGTGGGGAGGGAATTCCATGTCTTGGCCGCCAGGTAGGAGAAGGACCTCCCACCTCCCGTGGTGCGGCGGATGCGAGGGACGGCGGCGAGAGTGAGGTTGGCGGAGCGAAGTTGACGGGTGGGTGTGTAGAAACTGAGGCGACGGTTGAGGTATTCGGGTCCTTTGTTGTGGAGGGCTTTGTGTGCGTGGGTGAGGAGTCGGAAGGTGATCCTTTTGTTGACGGGAAGCCAGTGCAGGTGCCTCAGGTGGGCAGAGATGTGGCTGTTGCGGGGTATGTTGAGGATGAGGCGGGCGAAGGCGTTTTGAATTCGTTGCAGACGTTTCTGGAGTTTAGCGGTGGTTCCTGCGTATAGGGTGTTGCCGTAGTCCAGGCGGCTCGTGACGAGGGCGTGGGTCACGGTCTTTCTGGTGTCGGCGGGGATCCAACAGAAGATCTTTCGGAGCATGCGGAGGGTGAGGAAGCAGGAGGATGATACGGCGTTGACTTGTTTGGTCATGGTGAGAAGTGGGTCCAGGATGAAACCGAGGTTGCATGCGTGGTCTGAGGGGGTTGGTGCGGTGCCAAGGGCCGTGGGCCACCAGGAGTCGTCCCAGGCGGTCGGGGTGTTTCCGAGGATGAGCACTTCCGTTTTGTCTGAGTTCAGTTTCAGACGGCTGAGTTTCATCCAATCTGCGACGTCTTTCATTCCATCTTGCAGGTTGGTCTTGGCGCGGGTGGGGTCCTTGGTGAGGGAGAGTATCAGCTGAGTGTCGTCGGCGTAGGAGGTGATGATGATGCTGTGCTTGAATACGACTACAGGTGTCCACAAAAGACAGTGGAAAAGTAGTCCTTCTGCAGAGACTTTCATGGTCTGAGACTGAGGCCGTGTCCTGCCTATGTTTAGTTGTGTACTCAACTTTTTATGGTGCTCACAGTGGGGCTGAGATTTAACTCTCAACATGAGAGGTAGGTGAGGTGGTGCCACACCAAGGGCTACTCACCTGAATTCCCAGGCCCAGGACCTCTGTGGAAGCAAAGATCTCCCACCACTTCCCTTGAAATTGATCCTTAGTATGATAAGAGATAAATTACACTTATGACTGACCCTGGGGCATGATGGGATAGAGAGACAGAGAGAGAAAGAGAGATGGTTCTGGTGTACCTGGAGCTCCCATAGAAAGAATAATGGTTGTATATTTATCTTTTTGAGCAGGACCCTTCAAGTCCTAGTGGTAAAGCATACTCCTTCTGCCAGCAGATGTATTCTGTGGCAAAAGAACACAATCGCTGTAGGCAGCCATACATGAATGCTTTACAATCAGCTTGAGGATGCTTTTATAGCCCCCACCTTCGGTTATTTGTAGCTTACCACCATAATCCATAAACCCCTTGCGCAGAGACCATCACTGAGTTTACCTTTCTACTCCCTGCACGGTAAATTTAGACGTAGGTGAGAAAGTGGTATGTTTCAAAAAGGGTTAATTTAGAAATTATTTTGAGAGTGACTCCTTGAGAAAATATCAAACAAGAATTGCTGAAAGAAGTTCAAGTCTTTATGGGGGTCCTTTAAACATGGACCACTGCTCTAAATCCTAAGAACCTATTTTTAGTTTCTTCACTGATGACAACAATTCCATTAACTGTCTCTTATGTTGTGCCCTTTCTTTTTCTTCTAATAAAACTTCCTCATTTAATTCTAATTCAAACTACAAGGGTGTTCTTGAAGAAAAATAAAAACAGATACAAGAGGTGCCGGGCTAGTGCATTAACCTGAGGTCTGTGTAATAGTCCTGAGAAGCTGGAGTATTGTCCAACTGCGAGAGAATGTTGGTTGTAGTCAAGGTGAGAGAGGAGTGTTGGTGCTAGCCAGATTAACAGGTTCCAGGGTTCGAGACTGTGGGACACTGCCATGAAGGGGCACGATTCCAATAGAGTTTGCAAGCCCCCAATCAGTTGGTAACACTTTGAGCATGGTTTTTATAGCCCATCTTGTATGTGGAGTGTGCTTCTTGCCAATCAGAAGACAGTCTCCAAAGAAAACAAGTACAGGAAACAGAGGCCCTTAATTAGTCACCAGTTGCTGTATAAAGAAAAGCAAATCACCAGACACTCTGGAAGGAAACAAGGGCAGCAGAAAATGGAGGGCCTTATTTGCTCATCAGTGTATAATTAGTCAGCATCCTTTATACAAACAAAACAAAATACCAGATTTATAATTGCTTTGCGCTGAATTAGCATCATTTTCTTATGCTAATTCAGCGCAACCCTAACTCAAAATTTATATTTTGATGCTAGACCCGTCTAGCATCAAAATATGGAGTAAACAAAATTTTTTGGATGCGTGAAACCACCTTGCATCAATGAGATGCAAGGTAGGCGTTCTCGTCCAAAAAATGACTCTTAGCCACTAACGTCATATTTATCCACCAGGGCAAAAATGATGCACAGGTTGGAAGCAGACCCAAAAAATTACTTTAACTCTGATTTGCATCAAATTTTAACGCCTGGGTCAGACCAGGCATTAAAATGGGGCCCACACATCACTACTTAAAGAAACCACACAGAAGCAACATTATCAACCCACAGGACAACATGGAAGTGATATTGCTCTAGCTTGCGAGACGACCCAGAGGACAGCAACAACTGCAACCACCACCACCACAACGGGGCCCACAAAGGCAAAGCAGAAGGCAGGAGAGGATATTCAGAAACAGGACTACCCTCCTTGGCCCCAGGAACAAAATACATTAACCAGCAAGCTATACTACACCTGCTGTACCACATTGAGCCACAGATCACAGCCAGCCTGCAGACCCCACATAATATACCACCTGTGACAAAGCTGGTCGGTATCCTGCACATGCTGGCAAGTGGCTCATTTCAAACAACGGGTGCCCTGCTTGCTGGTGTGTCAAAGCCGTCATTCCTGGTGTTCCTGACAAAGGTTTTAGACGGAATTATCTCTCTGATACCCCACCACATCTGCTCCCCAACACCCAGCAAATACAGCAGGAGATAAAACAGGGGTTCTACCAATTTGATGGCTTCCTGCGTGTGCTCGGTGCAATTCACTGCACCCATGTCTGACTTGTTCCACCTGCAGCAACAGAGCATTTATACTGGAAGCGCAAACACACGCATTCCATAAATGTGCAGGCAATAGTGGACCACTGGGGACTATTCACAAAACGTTTGGCCAAGTATCCTGGGAGTGTCCATGGCTCCTACATATTCAGGCATAACAGGATCAACGAACAATTCCAAGATAGACAATATGGATATGGCCTACTTGTGGGTACGCCAATAAACCTAGCAATTTACACACAACACACCAACCCTGGAGAACACATAGGGGGTGATTCCGACCCCGGCGGTCCTTGACCGCCAGGGCCGGGGTCGGCGGGAGCACTGCCAACAGGCTGGCGGTGCTCCTAAGGGCGTTCTGACCGCGGCGGTATGGCCGCGGTCAGAACCGGAAAACCGGCGGTGTCCCGCCGGTTTTCCGCTGCCCTGAGGAATCCCCCATGGCGGTTTTGACCGCCAGGAACAGGATAGCGGTGAGGGGTGTCGTGGGGCCCCCGTAAGAGGGCCCCACTTTGAATTTCAGTGTCTGCTTAGCAGACACTAAAATTCGCGACGGGTGCTACTGCACCCGTCGCACACCTTCCACTCCGCCGGCTCCATTCGGAGCCGGCTTCCTCGTAGAAGGGTGTTTCCCACTGGGCTGGCGGGCGGCCTTTTGGCGGTCGCCCGCCAGCCCAGTGGGAAACCCAGAATGACCGCCGCGGTCTTTTCACCGCGGTACGGTCTTCTGGCGGTTCCCGCTTGGCGGGCGGCTCCCGCCGCCCGCCAAGCTTGGAATGACCCCCATAATACACACACCACTCCAAAAAAACGTGCCCAAGGTAACACAGATCTGCAGGTAACAACACATATGCACCATGCTGCAGTACAGCTCAATCATTACACACCATAAACGCATACACCCACCTGTACAAAACACACTCACAACTTGAAAGGCACACCACGTGAAGGACAGGTGCAAATATGTGCCCTTTGCAAACAGAAGGTGTATACAAACCACACAAGTGCCCACAGTAGTCCAAGGTTAGTAGTCTTGGTGCACAGGTGAAAATCAGGCACTGGTGCAGTGACAACAAAGGGTTGCCTAGTAACATGTCACACATGGTGCATTCCTGCATAGTCAAAATGTTGCAGCGCACTGCTGCCAATGTTGGAGCTGTGTTGTGCATTGTCACTTACTCATTAAAATGGGCCTAAGTGTTGCACTGCATCTGTAATGAGACATGTCAAAATGGCTGGTATGTCTAGGCTCACTAGGGCTACCACGTAGTCACCACATCTGACCCCATTGTGTTATGAGGATATGTCATGTCCCCTTTAGTGAGAGCACACTGATACAAAGGTGCACTACACAACACATTGTACATACATACTGAGCATCAGTGGGGAATTCTAATTAAATGTCCCAGGTCCTTGAGCCAATACCCAAGATTTTCATGTCCAACAACACAGTTACATCTTGTGAGACACATGGTGCACAATGGCCAGCATCATGTATACAAGGTGATGACAAGGGCGATATGCGTCTACGAATGACAGAGTGCAACGTTGTGAGAATATTGGCTGTGGCGCACTCCATCATTCTCACAACACAGAGATGCACCATATTGAACCCAATTTGATGCATTCCTGCATTGTCATGAAGATTGAGTACTGGGTTGGCAATTGTCCCCCAGCATGGCGCTCCGTCATTTGCACTCCATACATGTTACACTTATGTGGAATGTAATTGACTTTCATGCAGGTCAAGGCCAAATGTGTGCTGGCATGGAAATGGGTGAGTAAGGATTAGTAGTGACACATCAGGTATTGATGAGTGTCTACACCTGGACATGTGAATGTCGATGTGATAGTCCTATGGATACCAGCTTCCTAGTTGTCAGACCTCCCAACATGTGGTCCACTCCTTGACTCCATGTATGAGTGAGCATGCCTGGGTGAATGACCAGGGCAGTTGAGTAGATGGATTGCATGGCTATCCCCCCGTAGCCTCAGGGGGAGTTGGATACCAAATTTGTAGGTAGATGTGATGCTCACAGTGTAGGTGACAGTCATATTGATCAGGCTTGCATGTGTACCTATCAGCTCTGACCCCTTATGGTTACCAACAGCATCCCAACCTCCCATTAACATGTTCCTGGTGATGTATGTTTGTAAGTAGACACAGATGATGAGGAAGTTTGGGCCTGATGTATGTCAAGATTGCACTGCCTTTGCATTATTGCTTATAATGCAAAAGTGATGCACACTTCCATGTGTCTAAGTGGCAATACAATTATGCTAAGGCAGCGTTGTTGTTACATTTATCAGGGCCATTGTATTTTCTGTAATGTGAGTTGGAGTGCATGTGTAATTAGATGAGCAGTGTAAGCTACTAAACTGATGGTTGCCTGTCTCCATTTCACAGCTGCCAACATCAGCAATGATGAGCTACGTGCATTCCAAAAGAGGGTAGTGAGGTACCGAACATATACTGGCAGTGGAATCTGGCTTTTGTAGAATGGCTCGCCACTACAGTGCTGAGTGGGAAATGGGGGAATGGCGGGCATTCCCACCAGTGGTCCTCACAGTGGCAAAGAAGGTACCGCAAACACATATCTCCTCAACAGTGCTGGGAGGCACATCTGGCACAACTCCCACTACCTCGGCTGCAACAACTTCAACTACAACAGCGCAACAGCCCACACCACCTAATGCCATAAACATGCAAATGCTGCAGGATCTGAAGAGGGGTGTTTCTCTGGTCCTGAAATGTTTGGACAGTCTGGAGAAGGAGGTGGCTGACAACACCAAGAGGCTGAAGTTCATAAAAAGAAAACTGAAGAAAGCCAAACTCTGAGTGAATCTGAACTGCCACCCCTAAGTTCTGTCCCCTCCCTTCTGATTTTATGTTATGTTTGATTGTGGATTTTAGGGGGATAATGTTGGGTTAGCATAGGTATGTAGTTTAGTTAGGAGAAGTGGGTTTGGGGGTGGGTTATTTACTTGTTATGTGTTAATTGGTGGGAGTCATGTTCGGGTATATATGTGTTTAATAAAAAAAAATCTAAAAAATACAAATATATATATATTTGTTTAGATTTAGTTAGTATATGTGTGGTATTAGTATTTGTTGTCCTGCATGTGTCCTGTAACTTAACCCCTTCGCTGCCAGGCCTTTTCCCCCTCCTGTGCCGAGCCTTTTTTGGGCTATTTGGAGCAGTTCGCGCTTAGGCCCTCATAACTTTTTGTTCATGTAAGCTACCCACGCCAAATTTGCGTCCTTTTTTTCCAACATCCTAGGGATTCTAGAGGTACCCAGACTTTGTGGGTTCCCCAGAAGGAGGCCAAGAAATTAGCCAAAAAACAGTGAAAATTTCGTTTTTTTTAAAAAAATTGGAAAAATGGGCTGCAGAAGAAGGCTTGTGGTTTTTTCCCCTGAAAAGGGCATCAACAAAGGGTTTGCGGTGATAAAATCACCAGCTTCCCAGCTTTCAGGAACAGGCAGACTTGAATCAGAAAACCCAATTTTTCAACACAATTTTGGCATTTTACTGGGACATACCCCATTTTTACGATTTTTTGTGCTTTCAGCCTCCTTCCAGTCAGTGACAGAAATGGGCATGAAACCAATGCTGGATCCCAGAAACCGCAACATTTCTGAAAAGTAGACAAAATTCTGAATTCAGCAAGGGGTAATTTGTGTAGATCCTACAGGGGTTTCCTACAGAAAATAACAACTGAAAAAGAAAAATATTGAAATTGAGGTGAAAAAACATCCATTTTTCTCTGTAATTTTTTCCTGCAATGTCAGATTTTCGAAAGCAATATACCGTTACGTTTGCTGGACTCTTCTGGTTGCGGGGATATATAGGGCTTGTAGGTTCATCAAGAACTCTAGGTACCCAGAGCCAATAAATGACCTGCACCCTGCAGTGGGTTTTCATTCTATGCCGGGTATACAGCAATTCATTGCTGAAATATAAAGAGTAAAAAATAGCTATCAAGAAAACCTTTGTATTTCCAAAATGGGCACAAGATAAGGTGTTGAGAAGCAGTGGTTATTTGCACATCTCTGAATTCCAGGGTGCCCATACTAGCATGTGAATTACAGGGCATTTCTCAAATAGGTGTCTTTTTTACACACTGTCTTACATTTGGAAGGAAAAAATGTAGAGAAAGACAAGGGGAAATAACACTTGTTTTGCTATTCTATGTTCCCCCAAGTCTCCCGATAAAAATGATACCTCACTTGTGTGGGTAGGCCTAGCGCCCGCGACAGGATACGCCCCAAAACACAACGTGGACACATCACAGAAAACAGACCTGTTTTTAGCAAAGTGCCTACCTGTAGATTTTGGCCTGTAGCTCAGCCGCCACCTAGGGAAACCTACAAAACCTGTGCATTTCTGAAAACTAGAGACCTAGGGGAATTCAAGATGGGGTGACTTGTGTGGCTGGGACCAGGTTCTGTTACCCAGAATCCTTTGCAAACCTCAAAATTTGGCTAAAAAACACATGTTCCTCACATTTCTGTGGCAGAAAGTTCTGGAATCTGAGAGGAGCCACAAATTTCCTTCCACCCAGCGTTCCCCCACGTCTCCCGATAAAAATGATACCTCACTTGTGTGGGTAGGCCTAGCGCTCGCGACAGGAAATGGCCCAAAACACAACGTGGACACATCACATTTTTTCATAGAAAACAGTGCCTACGTGTGGATTTTGGCCTCTAGCTCAGCCGGCACCTGGGGAAACCTAGCAAACCAGCGCATTTTTGAAAACTAGAGACCTAGGGGAATCCAAGATGGGGTGATTTGCGGGGCTCTGACCAGGTTCTGTTACCCAGAATCCTTTGCAAACATCAAAATCTGGCCAAAAAACACTTTTTCCTCTCATTTCGGTGACAGAAAGTTCTGGAATCTGAGAGGAGCCACAAATTTCCTTCCACCCAGCGTTCCCCTAAGTCTCTCCATAAAAATGGTACCTCACTTGTGTGGGTAGGCCTAGCGCCCACGAAAGGAAATGGCCCAAAACACAACGTGGACACAACATATTTTTTCACAGAAAACAGAGGTGTTTTTTGCAAAGTGCCTACATGTGGATTTTGGCCTCTAGCTCAGCCGGCCCCAGGGGGGGGAGGAAATGCCCTAAAATAAATTTGACCCCCCACCCCCCCAAACCCCCCCTGCCCAGGTGGGACCCTTGCCTACGGGGTCGCTCCCCCTGCGTGACATTGGCGCCAAAAAACAAATCCCCGGTGCCTAGTGGTTTCTGCCCCCTTGGGGCAGATTGACCTAAAATCGACCAATCTGCCCCCAAGGGGGGCAGAAATGGTCTAAACACAATTTGCCCCCCAGGGGAGCGACCCTTGCCTGATGGGTCGCTCCCCATCTCTAAAAAAAACCAAATAAACAAAAAAAAAACACACAAAAAAAATTTGCTCTTGAAACAAGAGGTTTCTGCCCCCCCTGGGGGCAGATCGGCCTAATAATAGGCCGATCTGCCCCCAGGGGGGGCAGAAATGGCCTAAAATAAATTTGCCCCCTGAACCCCCAACCCCCCCCCCCCAGAGATGGTCTAAACACAGTTTGCCCCCCAGGGGAGCGACCCTTGTCTGATGGGTCGCTCCCCATCTCTAAAAAAACAAACAAACCAAAAAAAAAACACAAAAATAAAATTTGCCCTGGTGCCTAGAGGTTTCTGCCCCCCCCTGGGGGTAGATCGGCCTAATACCAATAGGGCGATCTGCCCCCAGGGGGGGCAGAGATGGCCTAAAATAATTTTGCCCCCCCGGGGAGCGACCCTTGACTACAAGGTCGCTCCCCTTGTGTGACGGCGCAAAAAAAAGATCCCTGGTGCCTAGTGGTTTCTGCCCCCCTTGGGGGCAGATTGACCTAAAATCGGCCGATCTGCCCCCAAAGCGGGCAGAAATGGCCTAAATACATTTTGCCCCTCCAGGGGAGCGACCCTTGTCCAAGGGGGTCGCTCCCCATCTGTAAAACAGAAAAACAAAAAAATCCCTGGTGCCTAGTGGTTTCTGCCCCCCTTGGGGGCAGATCAGCCGAATCAAAATAGGCTGATCTACCCCTCCCCCAGGGGGGCAGAAATGGCCTAAAATAATCCCCCCCCCAGGGAGCGACCCTTGCCTAAGGGGTCGCTCCCCTTGCGTGAAATTCACGCAAAAAAAAAACTCCCTGGTGTCTAATGGTTTCTGCCCCCCTTGGGGGCAGATTGGCCTCATCAAAATAGGCCAATCTGCCCTCAAGGGGGGCAGAAATGGCCTAAATATAATTTGCCCCCTAGGGGAGCGACCCTTGCCTAAGGGGTCGCTCCCCACCAAAAAAAAAAGAAAACATAACAAAAAAAAAAAAAAAAAAAAAGATCCCTGGTGCCTAGAGGTTTCTGCCCCCCTGGGGGCAGAAAAGGCCTTCCCAAAAAAATGCCCCCCTGGGAGCGACCCTTGCCAAAGGGGTCGCTCCTGTTGCGTGAAATTCGCGCGCAAAAACAAACTCCCTGGTGTCTAATGGTTTCTGCCCCCCTTGGGGGCAGATTGGCCTCATCAAAATAGGCCAATCTGCCCCCAAGGGGGGCAGAAATGGCCTAAATATATATTGCCCCGTAGGGGAGCGACCCTTGCCTAAGGGATCGCTCCCCACCTAAAAAAAAAGAAATCATCACAAAAAAAAAAAAAAGGTCCCTGGTGCCTAGAGGTTTCTGCCCCCCCCGGGGGCAGATCGGCCTAATAATAGGCCAATCTGCCCCCAGGGGGGGCAGAAAAGGCCTTCCTAAAAAAATGCCCCCCCCCGGAGCGACCCTTGCCCAAGGGGTCGCTCCCTTTTGCCAATTTCACTGAAAAAAAAAAAAATCCCTGGTGTCTAGTGGGGTTTCAAAAGCCGGATTGCAAGCAATCCGGCTTTTGAAACCTGTGAGAGACTTCAAAGGGAAGGAAATACATTTCCTTCCCTTTGAAGCCTCTCGGGGCCTCCCCCATGGGATTGAAAAAGAAATGCAAAAGCATTTCTTTTTCAATCGCGCTGGAAGCTCTGCTTCCAGCGCGATGGGGGAGACCCTGTGACTAATCAGCGCGCGCTCGCGCGCTGACGTCACAGGGGGGGTTGGGGTGGTCGGGGGTGGGAGGGGAAGGGCTTCCCCTTCCATCCCTGACTTGGGGGGGTGGGGGGGAACCCCACAGAGGGAGCGAGAGCGCTCCCTCTGGGCTCTGTGCACAGGACGTAATGGTTACGTCCTGGGCACAGCAGCACTGTGCCTCAGGACGTAACCATTACGTCCTGGGCACAGAAGGGGTTAAGGAGCATTGGGGGCCAATGTTTAGAGGGTGGTGTTAAATGCATAAGTTACATTTAGCATAGGGTAGTTAGCTGTAGTTGTTGGTTAAGTATAGTTAGAATAGGTTAGTTTAGGATAGTGTAGATTTTATTTAGTACAGTTTAATACTTAATAAATACTTTTTGTATACTCATATACACTTTGTGTTATATGCTAGTGTCTCAGGGTCTTCCCATGAGTACACAGTGCAAATTGTGTATGGGCCTAGGGATTCAGTCCTGCCTCTGAATCCCTCTCTTGACATGTACATCACCTACTAACAACTGAACTGTCACATTGGCAGCAACAACACATCTACTTGCCATGCATCTGCCATCCAGTGTACCCATCAGTCAAGGTGACTATGTTAACTTTGTAATGGACAGGTAGGTGTGGTAATTTAGCTGTCAGTGTTAGGATCCTGTGTAGGAATGTTGTGAACTGTGGCACATCTGACAACAGACTACATTTGAACTCCATCCTGAAAAACTGTCCTGTGGCAATATCTAATGAAGTTAGGTATCTCTATATCACACCAATGTGTTCTACTGATACTCCCAGCTGACGATATTGCCCGAAAACTGTTTCACAGCCATTCCTGCCATATGTAGTGAGTGAAGCAGTCAGGTGTTCTTAATTTTTGACATACTCAGTGAATTGCTTGTAGGGGATGAGGCCAGCATTGACATTTATCATGTTGGAACCTTGTGCGTTGGTATGTGCCCCCATATTCCTGCACTTTTGTACTGACACTCTGTGACTAATGACATGGTTACACACATCACAATTCCTAAGCATAGTAGATGTGTCACAATACACAAAGACAAGTGGTTTGTGTAGGAGGTGTTTATTTACAAGTGTCATAGTGCAATATATACAATGTCCAGGTCAGTGACCCCATTTGTGAAATCCATACAATTGAGACACAACACAAGTCCAGGGTTGAGGGACATATCATGGGACATGCTTGGGTGAAGTGTCATTAAGTGCGGCGGAACATGAATAGCCAATTGGAAAGTGAGAGACAATGACAGTCCATAGCAGACAGGTCAACAATGTGTCGGTGAAGAGTGCACATATCCAACTGTGCTAACACTGGCATGATCTCAAGCACAGGACAGAGGAAAACACTGCCCATGTGGCGTGGGCTGGTGCTACCGGGAACTCTTATGGGTGAAGATAATCTGTTCCACATCTTCATCTTCCGATGTGTGCGGTGTCTCCTCTGCCCTTGATGGTGGTGATGGGGAGGTAGAGGGGGCCAAACACACTTCAGTGGTTGGAGATAATGTGGACTCCCATTTCCCGACAGCTGCCATCTGTGGAACAACATATGGCATCACTGCAGCAAGGAGGAGCTTCAGATTTGCAAGGATAGCAGCAACATCCCTGTGGTATGCTGCCATGACTGCCCTGAGGGAGGCCACTTCCTGGTGCATAGGGTCCAGCTTGTTCTCAATCATGTTGCTTCTAGTTTGGGATGGCAGTTGTTGTGGCCTTTCCCTCATGGCAGCAGCTATGTCCCTCAGACAGTGCTGGACATGCAGTGGGGAGTGTGCACCTCATTAGGCTGCGGTCTGTTCATTGGCCGTAACAAGGCACATGCGCATACCTTCTAGGCTGGCTGCCACAGTCTCCATCCCCACCCGCACCTCCTTGGCCAGCTCCTGCTGGACTCCTACTACTGTCCTCTCTAAGCTGGTCCCTGGGTCCTCAGAGTCCTCAGCTGTGTCGGTGCTGGTAGGGCATACTATTGGGGTGTTGGGTGGGGTATCTGGGATGGCTGCTACTTTATTTGTCCTCCTTGCGACTGGAGGTGGGGTCTGGAGGGATACGAGGACTTCTTGAAGGGTCTCTTGGCTGAGAATTGTCAGCTGGTCATCCAGCTCATCGGGGTACTCCAGGACAGGCAGATCAGCAGGTGTAGGAAAGTACCATCTTGCCTGGCATGTTACCCCCATTTTTACTGTATGTATGTTTGTTTTTGCCTGTGTCACTGGGATCCTGCTAGCCAGGACCCCAGTGCTCATAAAGTATGCCCTGTATGTGTTCCCTGTGTGGTGCCTTACTGTATCACTGAGGCTCTGCTAACCAGAACCTCAGTGTTTATGCTCCCTCTGCTTTTAAAATTGTCACTGAAGGCTAGTGCCTAATTCTACCAATTGTGATTGGCACACTGGAACATCCTTATAATTCCCTAGTATATGGTACCTAGGTACCCAGGGTATTGGGGTTCCAGGAGATCCCGATGGGCTGCAGCATTTCTTTTGCTACCCATAGGGAGCTCAGACAATTCTTACACAGGACTGCCACTGCAGCCTGAGTGAAATAACGTCCACTTTATTTCACAGCCATTTTACAATGCACTTAAGTAATTTATAAGTCACCTAAATATCTAACCCTCACTTAGTGAAAGTTAGGTGCAAAGTTACTTAGTGTGTGGGCACCCTAGCACTAGCCAAAGCACCCCCACATTGTTCAGGGCAAATTCCGAACATGGCCATGTAACATGTCTAGGATCATGGAATTGTCACCCCAATACCACTCTGGTATTGGGGGGACAATTCCATGCATCCCCGGGTCTCCAGCATAGAGCCCGGGTACTGCTAAACTAACTTTCCAGAGTTCTCTCTGCAGCTACCGCTGCTGCCAACCCTCGGACAGGTTTCTGCCTCCCTGGGGCCTGGGCAGCCTGGTCCCAGGAAGGCAGAACAAAGGATTTTCTCTGAGAGAGGGTGTTACACCCTCTCCCTTTGGAAATAGGTGTGAAGGGCCTGAGAGGAGTAGCCTCTCCGGGCCTCTGGAATTTGCTTTGAAGGGCACAGATGGTGCCCTCCTTGCATAAGCCAGTCTACACCGGTTCAGGGATCCCCCCAGCCCTGGCATGAAACTGGACAAAGGAAAGGGGAGTGACCACTCCCCTTACCAGCTCTTCTTAGGGAAGGTGCCCAGAGCTCCTCCAGTGTGTCCCAGACCTCTGCCATCTTGGATGCAGAGGTGTGAGGGCACAATGGACAGCTCTGAGTGGCCAGTGCCAGCAGGTGACGTCAGAGACCCCTCCTGATAGGTGCTTTCCTTTCTCTGTAGCCAATCCTCCTTTGAGGGCTATTTAGGGCCTCTCCTGTGGGTATCTCATCAGATAACGAATGCAATAGCTCACCAGAGTTCCTCTGCACTTCCCTCTTCGACTTCTGCCAAGGATCGACCGATGACTGCTCCAGGACGCCTGCAAAACCGCAACAAAGTAGCAAGAAGACTACCAGCGACATTGTAGCGCCTCATCCTGACGGCTTTCTTGACTGTTTCCTGGTGGTGCATGCTCTGAGGGCTGTCTGCCTTCACCCTGCACTGGAAGCCAAGAAGAAATCTGCCGTGGGTCGACGGAATCTTCCCCCTGCCAACGCAGGCACCAAACGTCTGCATCACCGGTCCTCTGGGTCCCCTCTCATCCTTACGAGTGTTGTCCCTGGAACACAGGAACTGGGTCCAAGCATCGCAGACAGTCCAGTGACCCTTCTGTCCCAATTTGGCAGAGGTAAGTCCTTGCCTCCACACGACAGACAATAATCCTGTGTACTGCCTGAACTGCAGCTGCAGGGCTTCTGTGCACTCTTGCAAGACTTCATTCATGCACTGCATAGCCCAGGTCTCCAGCACTCCATCCTGCATTGCCCAACTCCCTGAGTTGGACTCCGACTTTGTGTTCTTCCTTTTGTTGTGCTGAGCCGACTGTCATGCTCAGATCTTCTGAATGCCTGTTCAGGTGCTTCTGCGGGTGCTGCCTGCTTCTGCTTGGTCTCTCCGTGTTGCTGAGTTCCCCCTCTGTCTCCTTCTCCACGGGGCGACCTCCTGGTCCTGTCTGGGCCCTGGCAGCACCCAAAATCCTAAACCGCGACTCTTGAAGCTAGCAAGGCTTGTTTGTGGTCTTTATGCGTGGAACCAACTCTGCATCCTCCCACACACTGTGGGACATCTTCTGACCAAAGGAGATGTTCCTGGCACCTTCCGTTGTTGCAGAATCTTTGGCTTCTTCCACCCGGAGGCAGCCCTTTTGCACCTTCATCTGGGGTTTAGGGGGCTCCTGCCCCCCGACACTTCTGTGACTCTTGGACTTGGTCCCATTCCTTTACAGGTCCTCAGGTTCAGGAATCCGTCTTCTTTGCTTTGCAGTCAGTTGTTGTCCTTGCAGAATCCCCTATCACAACTTTACTGTCTTTCTGGGGTAATAGGGTAACTTTACTCCTACATTTCAGGGTCTTGGGGTGGGGTATCTTGGACACCCTTAGTGTTTTCTTACACTCCCAGCAACCCTCTACACACTACACTAGGCCGGGGTCCATTCGTGGTTCACATTCCACTTTTGGAGTATATGGTTTGTGTTGCCCCTAGGCCTCTTTCCTCCTATTGCATTCTATTGTGTTCTACAGTGTTTGCACTACTTTTCTAACTATTTACTTACCTGATTTGGATTGTGTGTGTGTATTTTGTGTATTTTACTTACCTCCTAAGGTAGTATATCCTCTGAGATACTTTTGGCATATTGGGGGTCATTCTGAACCCGGCGGTCCGAGACCGCCGGGGCCAGGGTCGGCGGGAGCACCGCCGACAGACCGGCGGTGCCCCGCAGGGCATTCTGACCGCGGCGGTTCGGCCGCGGTCAGATGCGGGAAACCGGCGGTCTCCCGCCGGTTTCCCGCTGCCCTGCAGAATCCTCCCGCCGCCATGGGGATTCTGACACCCCCTACCGCCATCCTGTTCCTGGCGGGTCTCCCACCAGGAACAGGATGGCGGTAGGGGGTGCCGCGGGGCCCCTGGGGGCCCCTGCAGTGCCCATGCCAATGGCATGGGCACTGCGGGGGCCCCCGTAAGAGGGCCCCACAAAGTATTTCAGTGTCTGCTATGCAGACACTGAAATACGCGACGGGTGCCACTGCACCCGTCGCACCTTCCCACTACGCCGGCTCAATTCTGAGCCGGCGTCCTCGTGGGAAGGTTGATTTGCCCTGGGCTGGCGGGCGGCCTTTTGGCGGCCGCCCGCCAGCCCAGGGCAAATCCCAAAATACCCTCAGCGGTCTTTCGACCGCGGAGCGGTATTTTGGTGGGGGTACTTTGGCGGGCGGCCTCCGCCGCCCGCCGAAGTTAGAATCACCCCCATTGTCACTAAAATAAAGTACCTTTATTTTTAGTAACTCTGAGTATTGTGTTTCTTATGAGATAGTGCTAAGTGATATAAGTGGTATAGTAGGAGCTTTGCATGTCTCCTAGTTCAGCCTAAGCTGCTCTGCTATAGCTACCTCTATAAGCCTAAGCTGCTAGAACACTACTTATCTACTAATAAGGGATAACTGGACCTGGCACAAGGTGTAAGTACCACAAGGTACCCACTATAAGCCAGGCCAGCCTCCTACAGCAGGAGAGCCATCGTCCTCTGCAATGAGATGGTGTAAAATCAATCTTTCTATGTTGTGGCAGTTGACATGTCACGTCCCTGATTTTATTTTGGAGGCTCATTGTCATCTTACTTCCCAAACATTGTTCCTGTACATCATGGTTGCAGTCTATCAGCCCTTTGCCCCACCTGAGTGTCACATGAGGGGAAGCTCAGGTGGCGCAATCGGCTGTGTCATATCTACTATTTGTGATGAATATCATTTTTGTGGCCTGACACCATCTTGTTATTGTCAACCCTCCCTATGCATCCGTTTGCATGGTAGGGCCTTGCAATGGGTGTTGCACTGGTCAAGCCACAGCACCACATGTGGCAATATGCCCCTGTCCCAGTCTTACGTGTTTCATATACACCAGTGTGGTACTGAAACCTTGCACCAACATAGGGTTTGCATTGGCAAGACACTGTGCTGTTGTTTCCTTTGATAGCACCTCATGTTGCTGTATGTGTGTGCTACATTGCACAGCACACATGGACCTAGCAGATTTCCATTTCATTTTCTGTCTGTGCTGGTAGGTGCACCTTCCTACACAACTATGATCTCCCCCTCAATGCAGCCATCATTGCACTATGATGCAAGAGATGCAGCATGATTGCAGTGCAGCTAAATTGACACAGGCACAGGAGTAGACCCAGGGATGGCCAGCATGGGTATCATTTTTGCTGTGTACATCATTTTGTATGTGACAGTGCCTGATGTTAAATTATTTCATGGACATAGCCAGTTAACTGGAGTTGAATGTAGGTCAGGGCTTCAAGCTAGTTTGATGGTGCTTCTGAAAGTAGTCATACTGTTCCCTCATTACAAGTGCGTTGGTCCTATGACCTCCTGACTGCCATTGTCTATATGACCACCCCCAACAGCGCAGATGGTAGTGGAACATGTTGTCAATGGGGAATGCCCCATGGGCCAATGGCCTGGCACTGGCAGGTTTCTGGCTGCTTACAGACTGGCAATGCCACCTGTCATGTGACACAAGACTTGTATTTCGATCAACGCTACCCTCCAGGTATGTTCCCGCTTTTCCACAAGCCTTTGCATGGCGGTGAAACCCCCATGCAAAGGTTGGTGGTGATGTGGTGTGCATCTGGCATGGGCAGTGCAGGGGGTCCCATGCCCTGCCCCTTTGCCATTTCCACTGCCTGACTGGCAGGACTAAGAGCAGCATGTCCTGTCACACCCAATGCACCCCAAGACTGGAACTGACTCTATTTGATTCATCAATAATATTGCTACCAAGAGCAGACAGATTTCCACCTGCATCCCAACATGTGACTCATACTGCCAGCCAAAAAGGGTACACTGCACTGGCAGTTTAACCAACGCAGGACTTGCTCATGCACCATCCCTCCGTCAATGTGGTATTTTACACCATTATGTTCACAGTCATACACCATGTGTTGTATGTGTGTGTTTATTTCCCCATTCCTATGTGTCTCACATGGTTGTGTCAGAGTAGTTGTGGGCTCAGCCTGTATCTGTTGTGACCTACAGTTTGCTATCTGAGGTACATATTTTCTGTAGTGGCACATTTCTGATGAGCATCAAGATGTGTGGTTCTACACTACATCATTTAAGTTGCTCTGGCTGGTGGCATGTTTCCTGTGATACAGGACCACCCTGCAATGCCCCCAGAGCCTGCTCTGATTATTTTTCCCGGCACCCAGGGGGCATCCTCACGCCATGATAGAGTGGTGGCTGCCTTATGTGGATGTATTATAAATGTGCAGTGGGGGTGCTACCGGCACATATCTGGGTGCTGTTGGGATGGTTGCAATGAATTGTGTGCTATAGGTTGCAGCACACATGTGTTTGGGCAATGAGGCAAGGCAGTTGTAAGGTGTTACTGCAAGGGACGTCACCATGACGTAACCCCAGGAATGGTATTGACTGACTTCCTAGTCTCTCATATCTTGGTCGTGTTGGTAGGGTTAATTTGACTCTATGTGAGGGATGTTGTGATGACACAACCAGAGGCACTGTCATTAGACATGCCATCCATCCCATGTGCTGCATACGTGCATGTAGGTATTTAGCCCTGGTGATTGACATATGTTCAGGCTGTGCATGTGTTGTGGTGCATGGCACTACCAAGGCATAAGTACATGTGTAGCTTATGTCAGCTTGGTGAAACTTGCTTCATGTGCAATGTGTCCCTCTGCACTCCCTTGACATGCATTGGGTGTGTCCTATGTGCCTCCCCCTTCTTGCACTTTAGCCTTAATTTCCCCCATGTGACTTACCCTACATTTGTGGTGTTTCCTCTGCGTTGTCCTATCTTGCAATTCCAGTGACCAGTTCCACCGGGATGATCGCTGCAACCATCTGCTCCATGTCATCCAGGTCCTCTTGTGGTGCTGGACTACCACCTCCAGTTTGCAGTGCTGCCTTCCTGTTCCTTGCCATTTTTTCCCTTGTCCTTCGTTTGCAGTCATGCCATCCTTTCTTTCACTCAGTTACGGTTCTCCACACCTCTGCCACATTGTTAATCTTGTCTACTATCTGCTGCCAGATTGCCTCTCTCCTGCCAGCTGGCAATTTTGAGGTGACGAAGAGTTGATTTTGATGCTACATCACCTCTCTCACCAGTATTTCATGCTCCTCAGCACTGAAACAACACTTTCTCTTTTTCTTCCCCCTCCCCTGGGTCTTGTGTGTGTCCTACTGGCTGGTTCCTGGTTGATTGGGGTCACCCTAGGGTCTCTCCTTGCATTCTGGGTCCATTTTGCCTCTCCTTTGCACTGTTTTCTGCATTAGCATCTAAAGTTGACTCTAAAAAAAATTGTGCATTTCTGTGTTGCGACATGTTTATGTGTCGTAAAACAGGTTAGAGTCATTTTTCCGTTGTTAGCGTCATTTTGGCTTACCACAAAGTGCAATGGTTAACGTAAAAAATGTTGACTCTAACCTTTTTTTAGCGCCACCTTGCATCATAGTATAAATATGACACCTGGGTGGCATTACAAAATGGCGTTCCCCAGCACTAAACTTTTTGATGCAAAACTGCGTTTGCGCCGTTTTGAGTCAAAAAGTTTAAATCTGGCCCTAAATTCTCTGGCAGGAAACAAGGCTAGCAGGAAATG
This sequence comes from Pleurodeles waltl, assembly GCF_031143425.1. Lineage (NCBI taxonomy): Eukaryota > Metazoa > Chordata > Amphibia > Caudata > Salamandridae > Pleurodeles > Pleurodeles waltl. Next base: position 603,387,234 of record NC_090437.1, on the reverse strand, counting down.
GACACCTTTAATTGATTGCTCAGCAGTGCATGTTGTTTAAACAAAAAATTCTGACACTTGTACTTTTTTTAAAACAAACTTGTTTACAGGGCACACAAACTAAAGTGCATAGCATCCATGTTAAATTAAACACTAAGCAGAACATGCAAAATAATGTACATAGCAGAGTACATGGCACATGCCCAACTGGAAAAGGGTGATGGCAATGGGAAATATCCAACACAGGTATACTGAGGTATGAAAGGTGAGGTATTCAAGGCAGAGGGGTAACAGCAAAGTGGTTCAATTTGGCCCAAAGTAAACAGGGGCAGTAGACAGAAAACAGCAATATAGGAAAAAATATAAGAATGTTAATCAGCTAGCCACAAATTGAGCAATAAAGGACTGACTAGAGATTGTTACATCTTTAGTACCAACTGAAGAAATCATTCAGAATATTTACAAGCAATAAGAGAAAGGCAGACCTCACTAGAGACATACATTCAGCATTAACGAAGTGGACATGGACCTGAACTTGCTGTGGGGAATGTGTAAGGTTTCTGACAGGGTGATGTAGATGTAAAAGAGCAAATAGCTGGACAGATAGCCCTACTTTAGAAAGATGTACATGTCACAAAAAGCTTCCACGTCTCAGTGCTGGCAATAAGTGCTGAGGGCACCGAGGGTAGACTTTGATAGGCAATATGGGTGGTAAATCGATTGTTAAAGGGGGCTGTACAATTGGACCAAAGGTGCAGGATATAGCTATCAGGTTACATGTTTAATAGACGGTAACCAGGAGGTGGTAGTTGTTCCTGTACCACAAGTCTCCTTTGGCTGATGTTTAGCATTAGAGGTTGTGACTTCTGCATATTCCTCTAATGCAGAGCATGAGCGTGAGATAGGCTCTGAGTTAGAGGATGCTCTGCCACTTTGTTTTTTGTTTCTTAAAATGTTAGGGTACTTAGTGGGGAGTACTTGGTTTGTGTGTCCTGCCAGAGTTTGAAGGAATGTTGATTTGAAGAAAAAGGCGAGGTGGGCATGACAAGGTGGCATGGAATGTTAGCACATTGGTGGTCATTACAACCCTGGCGGACGGTGTTAAAGCGGCAGTAAGACCGCCAACAGGCCGGCGGTAAAAAAAATGGAATTACGACCATAGCAGAAACCGCCAACAAAGACAGCCACTTTAACACTCCGACCGCCACGGCTATACAAACAGCACAGCGGTCACTGCCAACAGACAGGCGGGAGACAATGTACCTCCCACAGTATCACAACCTACCAATCTGCCACCTTTTCCGGGGCGGATTCACCGCAGACAAAAACACGCCGGAAACAGGACTTCGAAGGGAAAACGGTCACCTCTACACACCCCATGAGGAATCCGGATGCCATGGAACCAGAGCTGCAGATCCTGCCAGCCCTTATCTTCTTGCTCCTCTACCAGAAGCACGAACGCCGGCGGCGAAGACCACAGTGAGTACTGCACCTACGACACAGGGGAGGGGGGAGGGAAAAAACAGGGACACACGCAACACCCCCACTCCCACCCTCACCCACCACAAAACACACACTAATACAGCATGTTACATTACAGTTACACCCCCCAACCCCCCCGGAAGAATGCAAAGACAACAGGAAATGAGTGTAACCATTGTAATATATGAAAATACAGTACACAAAAATATACATATATACACTATAAACAAAATATACACCAAGAATAGTAGTCCAGGTAGTGCTCAATTGAAGTCAGTGGAACACTGGACCCACACGGTATGGGCGAGGCCCACACAAGATCCCCGACCATGACGGAGAGAACACTGCAGGGGCATAAGATAGCAATAAAACAGGCACCTCAGGGGGAGGAAAAGGGGGGGCACCTCAGCCGGTTGAGTGCACAACGCCAAATCCACGAGGGGGCCACATGCTCACTGTTCAATCCTGGGGAGTGCAAAGCCACAGTCTCTCAAGTCTATACAGTGGGTGGTTTGCCCACTGTTACATCCTGGGGAGTGCAAAGCCACAGTCTCTCAAGTGGATAACAGTCTCCATTTGTTCTGGAGGGGGCTTGGTGCCCAGAGTGCTTCATCCTGCCAAGGACTGAGGTAGTGGATGTAAAACTCCACTGGTTCTGGAGGGGGATTGGTGCCCAGAGTGCTTCATCCTGCCAAGGACTGAGGTACTGGATGTAAAACTTCACTGGTTCTGGAGGGGGCTTGGTGCCCAGAGTGTTTCATCCTGCCTAGGACTGAGGTAGTGGATGTAAAACTCCACTGGTTCTGGAGGGGGCTTTGTGCCCAGAGTGCTTCATCCTGCCAAGGACTGAGGTAGTGAATGTAAAACTCCACTGGTTCTGGAGGGGGCTCAGTGCCCAGAGTACTTCATCCTGCCAAGGACTGAGGTAGTGGATGTAAATCTCCACTGGTTCTGGAGGGGGCTTTGTGCCCAGAGTGCTTCATCCTGCCAAGGACTGAGGTAGTGGATGTCTTTCTCCACTGGTTCTGGAGGGGGTTTTGTGCCCAGAGTGCTTCATCCTGCCAAGGACTGAGGTAGAGGATGTAAAACTCCACTGGTTCTGGAGGGGGCTTTGTTCCCAGAGTGCTTCATTCTGCTCGTGACGGCCTCAGTAGCATCAGAGCTTTTGGCGCTCATGAGCCTGCGGTGCTTGTTGCGGCGGTGCCCTGTTCAGCGGTGCTTGTAGCGGCGGTGCTCTGTTCAGCGGTGCTTGTAGCGGCGGTGCTCTGTTCAGTGGTGCTTGTAGCGGGGGTGCTCTGTTCAGCAGTGCTTGTGGCGGCGGTGCCCTGTTCAGCGATGCTTGTAGCGCCGGTGCCCTGTTTAGCGGTGCTTGTGGCGGCGGTGCCCTGTTCAGCAGTGCTTGTGGCGGCGGGCTCCTTTGCAGTGACTCAGCTGCTGGCAGTCCTTCATGGCCCAGCGGGGCTGGTGCTGGCGGTCCTCTCTGGCCCAGCAGGACTGGTGCTGGTGGTCCTCTCTGGCCCAGCTGGGCTGGTGCTGGTGGTCCTCTCTGGCCCAGCGGGGTTGGTGCTGGCGGTCCTCTCTGGCCCAGCTGGGATGATGGCGGTGGCCTCCTGGGCAGTAGGGCAGGTGCTGGCGGTGGCCTCCTGGGCAGCGGGGATGATGGCGGCGGCCTCTTGGACAGCAGGGCAGGTGCTGGCTGTGGCTCCCTGGGCAGCGGGGCTGCGGTCTTCTCCGCCGTGCTGCTCTTCCCAGACCTGCTGACTTTCTCGTGGCCCTTCCCCACCTTGGAAGGTGTCGCAGCTGACTCCATACTCCCACCTGGACCCCTGGGAGCAGCTTTGGTGGCTGGAGTCTTCCCCCTCTGCTGCCGGGCACTGGACAACTTTTGATGCTTCACAGGTGGGGGACTGTCTGTGCTGTGGCTCCGTGCCACACTGGCTGCCCTGGTGGCCAGTGCACTCCATATTCCGGTGACTACAGGCACCACTGGTCCCGGAGATGTTGTGGCTGAGGTGCTAGGTTGGGACCTGTAGAGTCGGGCCCTAGGAGACGAACGGGGTGGGGGAGGTGTGGGAAAGAGGTCAAGGTTGGACAGGAAATGTTTTTTGGAGACACTGGGACAGGTAGCTGGAGGGAGTTTGGGAGTGGAGGAAGAGGTTGTGGTTGTAGGAGGTGTTCGTTTGGCGACTATGGGTGAAGGTGCATGCATTGATGGCTGTTGCGAGGTGGATGGCTGTTGGGTGGGTGTGTGCCTGCGTTTGTGTATCTTGGGAGGTGGCGTCACAGACACACTTGGAGAGGACACAGGGTATGGTAGTGGGTAGTGTGAATGGTATTGGGGGTGGTGAGTGCACGTGAGCGAGGTGTGGTGGTGTGTGTGGTGGTGATGGCAGTAGTGGCTATAGATGTAGTGCATGCAGGTGTGAGTGTAGACGAGACTGGGAGGGAGGAGGGAGACGAGGAGGAGGGGGACACAGTGGAGGCAGTGGATGTTGGTGTGTCTGCATGTGTGTGATGCTTGCGTGAGTGCCTGTGGGATGTGTGGTGCTTATGTTTGCCTGAACTTCCCTTGTGTGTTGACGTGTGTGCATGCTGGTCTGAAGGTGTGCATGGGATAGGCTGAGGTACAGGGGATTGGGTCTGGGTGGAGGAAGTTGGAGGGGGGAGGCTAGACACAGGGACAATGGCTGCCATCAGTGCTGAGGCCAGAGTCTGAAAAGCTCGCTGAAGGGTAGCCTGATCAGAATGAATGCCCTCCAGGAATGCATTTGTTTGTTGCAACTGCCTTTCTACACCCTGGATGGCATTCAAAATGGTAGACTGCCCAACAGTGAAGGACCTGAGGAGGTCAATGGCCTCCTCACTGAGGGCAGCAGGGGTGACTGGGGCAGGGCCTGAGGTGCCTGGGGCGAAGGTGATGCCACCCTCCTGGGTGAGCGAGCACAGGGCAAAAACTGAGGGGCTGCTGGAGGGTGCTGGTAGGGGGGGTGGCGCTGTACCTGTAGATGCGGGGGGCACAGATGTTGCCGCCACCACAAGGGATCTCCAATCAGAGGACGAGTCTGTGTCACTGGTGTCAGCTCCTGTCCCCGCCGTAGAACTCCCCTCGCCCTCCGTCCCACTGGTGAAATCCGACTCTGTAGTGTCGCCCTCCAGGGCCATGTGGGATGCAGCTCCCTCCTACTCCGGTGCCACTGCTCCTCCGCCTGATGATGCTAATGCACACAAGAACAGGGAGGCCACAAAAAGGGGGGGCACAACAGAAGAAAGACATGTTGAGTGCATGCATTACCGCTACTGTTGGCGGACACGACAGACACAGAAGCCCCCTGCACTACGCCGCGCTCTTGGGCTCCACTGTTCAATCCCTGGGACATGGCCTACAGGGCTATGGATGACATCTGCTCACATGGATGACACAGGAGCATGACTAGGTGTACTTGGCACTGTACACAGGTGGGGTGCCATATGGCCTGCCTTATGGAGGGACCTTGCCTACTAAACTCGCCCTGGCCTAGGGAAACCCACAGCCCACCTACCCCACCCAGACACCTCCACTGCGTGCAAAATCAGCAGGATGAGAGTGTACTCACCCCCTTGTGGCTGCTGTGATGCCCCCAAGCACCCATCCAACTCCGGGTACGCCACCGCTAGGATCCTGAACATCAGGTGGTTCATGGTGTGAAGGGCACCACTCCCACCTTGGGAGGCATCCCCAGCTGAGCCTCCGCCGTCTTCTTGCTCCAGCGGCGAATGTCCTCCCATCTTTTCCGGCAGTGGGTGCTCCATCTGTGGTAGACCCCCAGGGTCCAGACGTCCTTGGCAATGGCACACCAAATATCTTTTTTCTGGTGGGCACTGGCCCACATGAATTGTACAGGGGAAAAGAAATGTTATTACCAAATGCACCGTCACAGTCATTGGCCCCCATCCCTACCCTTGCCATGTGGCACATGCACTCATCGTCGTTTCATGCACGCCGTAATCTCCACCCCCATCTTTCATCCACCCCACTCCACACAGGCATAGCCAATACAGCATGCTCCCTGTGTACTTACCTGTTTGTCTGGAGGCCCGTAGAGTAGCGCGTACTGGGGGAGGACCCCATCCACGAGTTTCTCCAACTCCTCTGATGTGAAGGCAGGGGCCCTTTCCCCATACACTCGAGCCATTGTCTCTTCCAGACCGAGGTCAGAGCAGCATTTGCAGTGTAGGTCCTCCCCTGTCGAAGATCAGGTATCGAGTGATTGAACAGATAGAAAATGGCGGTCACGTCCGCTGCGGTGCGTACCGTCACCGCCGGCATACATCGTCATTGGCTCCTGGGACCCATAGGGTCCAATGTTAACCAATGCAGCATTGTGCCGCGGTCTTCAACCGCCTACCACGACAGTGTACAATGCCAGCGCAGTTACCTCACATCCCATTGTCCCACTTTACAGGTCAGGCAGCCGCCATTTCAGGGGCCCACATGGCTTAATTTTTAACTGCGTCACACATACCTAGGCCTAGCCTCAACACACATACAGGCCACTTTTCGGATTATGATTCGTGTTCTGTGTAAGCTGTGGGTACGTACCTCTGAGTTGGTTGACTCTGTGCTCGCTGTTGTCCTTCATAGGCACCGTCCGCTGGGACATGTGAGGAGATGGCGGCATCCTCCGGTGTACAGACCGCTAGTGGACCAGTCGACAATGGAGGAAAGACATGTGATCATCACCTACAGGCTTGACCGTGCCACAATCCAGGAACTGTGTATCCAGCTGGAGCCAGACCTGATGTCAGCTTTCCGCCATCCCACAGGAATCCCCCCTCAAGTGCAGGTACTGTCAGTACTCCATTTCCTTGCAAGTGGGTCCTTTCAAACAACAGTGGCCATAGCATCAAGGATGTCCCAGCCTATGTTTTCCAACGTGTTGTCCAAAGTGTTGCCTGCCCTGCTGAAACACATGCGCAGCTACATCGTTTTCTCTCAGGTGGAGGATTTGCCTACAGTGAAAGGTGATTTCTATGCCCTGGGACATATCCCCAACATCATAGGTGCCATTGATGGGACACATGTGGCTTTGGTACCCCCCGCAGGAGCGAACAGGTGTACAGAAACTGGAAGAGTTATGATTCCATGAATGTGCAGATGGTGTGTTTGGCAGACCAGTACATCTCCCATGTTAATGCCAAGTTCCCTGGCTCAGTGCATGACGCCCACATCCTGCGGAATAGCAGCATCCCTTATGTGATGGGGCAACCCTAGAGGCACCGTGTGTGGCTATTAGGTGAGCACCTGGAAGCAAGACAGTGGGAATAGTTGTCTGGGTCTGGGGATATCCCTACAGGTTTGTGTGTGTCTAACAGTTGTCCCTCTCCATTTGCAGGTGACTCTGGTTACCCCAACCTGTCATGGCTACTGACCCCAGTGAGGAATCCCAGGACAAGGGCAGAGGAACGCTACAATGAGGCCCATGGGCGCACTCAGCAGATTATAGAGCGGACCTTCGGCCTCCTGAAGGCCAGGTTCAGGTGCCTCCACATGACAGGTGAATCCCTATTCTACTCACCAAAGAAGGTGTGCTAGATCATTGTGGCCTGCTGTATGCTTCACAACTTAGCTTTGCGACGACAGGTGCCTTTTCTGCAGGAGGATGGTCTAGATGGCGGTGTTGTTGCAGCTGTGGAGCCTGTGGACAGTGAAGACGAGGAAGCAGAAGAAGAAGACATGGACAACAGGAACTCAGTGATCCTGCAATATTTCTAGTGAGACACAGGTAAGAATACAGACCTTCCTACTACATGTACTTTAACAATACTACCTCGCTGCTGTCTGTGGTTTTTATCCAGTGTATGGTCACTGAGTTGTCACTTTCCCTTACAATTTCACAGATGTGGGTCCCACTGTGTGACATCTGCTTTGTTTCCTCATGGACTAGAGCTGTGTGACATAGGTATGTTGACATTACAATTGAAAGAGCATTTTGTCACTGTAATTGCTAATACACTAATTCGAAATCACAGACTGACTCCAGATTGTTTTGTGCTTCAAGAGTGTCAATATTGGAGGGGGTTGTAAAATGGTGAGGGGTGATGGTGGAGGAATGTCCATGGCAGAGTCCAGTCTATTAGTCTCACAGGTGCATTGCCCACATGTGCATAGGAAGTGGAGCTGGGGCAGTTTGAGGATGGACAGGGTGACAAAGTGGGACAAAAGGATGACATTCAGGGTGGTCTAATTTCTTGGCGGGGTCTTGGCATCGTGCTCTGTCTTTGTCCTGGATCTCAGGGACCACTTGCAGGGTGGTTCTCCCTCTGCAGGGGGTAGGGTGCTGGTGTGGTGGTCCTGTGGTGGGGCGTCCTGTCCACTAGCGCTGGCGGAGGTGGTGGGCAGTTCATCGTCCATGGCTCCTGGTGTTGAGTACTTCCTTCAGCACCCCTAGGATGGTGCCCAGGGTGGAATTGATAGTTCTGAGTTCCTCCCTGAAGCCCAAATACTGTTCCTCCTGCAGGCGCTGGGTCTCCTGAAACTTGGCCAGTACCGTTGCCATCGTCTCCTGGGAGTGGTGGTAGGCTCCCATGATGGAGGAGAGGGCCTCGTAGAGAGTGGGTTCCCTTGACCTGTCCTCCCCCTGTGGCACAGCAGCCCTCCCAGTTCCCCCTTGATCCTGGGCCTCTGTCCCCTGGACCGTGTGCCCACTAGCACTGCCCCCAGGTCCCTGTTGTTGTTGGGGTGGTGGGTTAGCCTGCGTTCCCTGTAGTGGTGGACACACTGCTGCTTGACGTGTCCTGGGGACAGAGGTATGGGCCCACTGGGTAGGTGCTGTGCTGGTGTTTCCAGAGGGGGGAAGCTCTGTAGTGGCCTGTGACTGTGTTAGGGGAACCGACTGTCCCGAGGTCCCCGATGGGCCGGGCTGGTCATCTAGATCCACTTGGACAGAGCTGCTGTCATCACAGTGGGCCTCTTCTGTTGGTGTTGTGGACATGTGTGGACCCTCCTGTCCGGTGACGTTGGGTAGGGGTCCTGCAGGGGTATAAAAGGATGTTTATTACTGTGTGTGCCATGGTGGTCAATAGGTGGGTGACTGTGTACCCAAGTGCTTGCATTCCTTTGTGGGATCCACGTGGGATGGTGGTTTAGGGGGATGTATGGGTATGTGCAGTGGCCATGCTTTGGTGATGGGTGTCCATGCTTTGTTGTTGCATGAAGGCTTGGTGTTGGGATGTTTGTGTTGTGATGTTGGGACATTTGTGAGGAGTTGGAGTGATGGGGGTGAGGGTGAGGGTGGGGGTATGTGATGGCATGCAGGTAGGGTGGGGGATGTAATAGTTAAGATTTGACTTACCAGAGTCCATTCCTCCATCTACTCCTGCGAGGCCCTCAGGAAGCAGAATCGCCAAGACTTGCTCCTCCCATGTTGTTAGTTGTGGGGGAGGAGGTGGGGGCCCGCCGCCAGTCCACTGAACCGCAAGGTGGTGTCTTGAGACCACGGAACGCACCTTCCCCCGTAGGTCGTTCGACCTCTTCCTGATGTCATCCCGATTTCTTGGGTGCTGTCCCACTGCGTTGACCCTGTCCACTATTCTTCGCCATAGCTCCATCTTCCTAGCTATGGAGGTGTGCTGCACCTGTGCTCCGAATAGTTGTGACTCTACCCGGACGATTTCCTCCACCATGACCCTGAGCTCCTCCTCAGAGATCCTGGGGTGTCTTTGCCGTGCCATGGGGTGGTGTGGGTGATGTGTGGGGTGGTGTGTGTAGTGATAAGTGGGGTGATATTTAGTGGTGTGTTGTATAAGGTGCGTGGATGTTCTGTGGGTGATGGTATTGTGTGCCTGTGGATGCTTGGTAGTAGTTTGTAGTGTCTCTCTCTGGCCTTCTCTCAGTAATTGTGGTCGTAGGGGTTTGTGGGTGATGTGGGTGTGTGTTTTATATTGTATTGGGTGTGTGGGAGTGGTGTGTGTATGTGTATCAGGTGGGTGTATTTCGAATTGTCCAATGTGGTTGTGTTTTGTAAGAGTGTGTGTATTTTGAGTGCGGCGGTGTGTACCGCCAATAGAATACCGCGGTTGAAAGACCGCCACATGGATTCGTGTGTCGTGATAGTGTGGGCGTATTTCTGTTGGCGTGACGGTGGAGGATTTGTTTTCACCAGTTTATCACTGACCTTTGGTGTGGCAGACTTGTGTGGGTGTCTGAATTTTGGCGGATTCCGTGCTATGGGTCATAATAGCTGTGGTGGAATTCCGCGGCCGCAGCGGTGTGTTGGCGGTCTTCTGCACCGCGGTATGTGGTTTTTACCGCCATTGTTGTAATGACCGCCATTGTGTCTTCTGGTGTCACCTCTGGGCATCAATAGTAGTGAGGTCAGAGTGTGAATGGGTTCAGTTTTGACAGGATGGTGAGTGGATGGGCAAGTGCGCATAAGCAATATGCTGTAAAGCCTGGACAGTGGTCATGAGTGACCATGTGTTGAATAAAATGCTGTGAAAAGAGATGCAAAACTTCAGACCAGGAAGGTCAGAGGTCTGAATAATTTATTCACGAGGCCGAAGGTACGATCATACCACGTACAGCTGTGAAAAAAAGTAGTGTTTCAGGAAAACACTTAATGATAGAGGAAAGGGGCAAGTTTTGTACACACGGACAGGCTAGATTTATCACTCTTCAAGCTAATCCTGCTCCAGGATTTTTTTTTTCAATTCCCCTCTGCGAAACCACCCCAGAGTTTTGATGCTTGCTATTAGCTGGACAGTAGGACAGCATTCACGTCGGATCAGCCAATATATTATAAGATCAGGCAATTTCAATTGAATGCTGAGTGGTAGTACTGATAGACAACCAACTACTAATAAGGCTGAGAAGACTATGGTGAGATCACTTGGATGTGCCAAGCATGACCTATATGGAACGTGAAGCATGACTTGACGAGAGAGTACTCATTTTAGGCCTTAGTAGGCATCTTACATACTATACTTCGCAAAATACTTTAACAACGTGGTCGTATATCAGGAAAGGATGCTTTCTGATAATTCATCACTATGGGCCACACCCGCCCACATAACATTGAGAGCTAAGGCCTGATCTGCAGACAGCCATCTGACTCTGTGACTGATATTCGGGGGGAATAGTCGGTGGAACTGCATAAGGAGGTAGTCCATTTCTTTAAACAATTTTCTTCAGACATTACAGACTACTACCTGCCACTACAACTCAAATGTGTGGTAAGGTAATTGCCCGAGGAACCTGGCGCATATAGGAGGTTTCTCATGGGAGTCATCAGATTCCTCAGTCCCCCAAATACCTAAACCATATCTGTTTTGAATAACACAGAATAGAAATAATTATCCAAAATAACATGCACAACATGCAGCTGAGAGCATGTAAGATTTTTTCCTGGTTTCTCTGAAATGCTCTGACACATTAACAACACTGATTTATAGGTCTAGATAGTGAAAAGTAATCTCTATAATCATTTTTAGTTACAACAGTTAACACATCAGACAAAATCATAGATAGTTAATTGTGTGAAAATCACACGCTTTCACTCCATCTCCTGCAGTCCTGTATCCAAGCTGCTTTGTTTTTATTTCCTAGATCCCAAGAGTGGGATCGGGCACACTTTCAGTGACCGACAGCACTGGCCTGCTTTACAACCAATCATCAGGTGATCTTGTTGCATGGTGATTTGCCATTGTTGCAAACTATCTATTTCCCTGCATTGGCATAAAAGCAGTAATGGCATCTCTATATGAAATCCGTTTTGATCTACCAACAGGAATGTGCTATAATAACTTTCTCACCAACGTAGTGTGTTTAGATTCACTTGTGACAGGACACACACACTGGCTGTTAATTAATTGAAAGAATCTATCTCATGCATACTCACTACATATTGTTCCTTTTGCCCCCTTGCAATAATAAATATTTAACAGACTTTTGCATGAATGTTACTAAAGCTTTGATCTTTAATTAATGAGTTGATTCAGTGAGCCTATAAATGATTTAAGTATAGACCTGCTTTTGCAATGTATTTATACTAGGTGTGGATGAAGGTGTGTATTTTTTAACAAGATTTACATTCATTTCCCCCAAAACTGACGGGTCTTACTCAACTTTTGCTTGGGACATGACCACATGAAAATTTTATGAAGGAAGGTCACCCAAGATTTATGTTCAAAGTATTTTCCATGTAGTTTTCAAGCTGTCATGTAGTAAGCACTGTTGGTGCAGCCCATGCAGCCGCCAGCAACACTCTCAAAGTTCCCGCAGGCCATTTTCTCCTCAAACCAGACTAGAGCGAATAAAAGCTTAAACATAACCAGCAATAGCCCAATATTAAGCGAAATACATCTGCCCCAATAATCAGGAAAGGTTACACTGCTGTAATAAAAAAGAATGCCTGGGCCTTACAAATTATCCGTCGTTAATGCTGCCAGTAAGCAAGTACTGTAGGAAACTACAGTAGGAAAAGTACTGACGCTTCTCAAAAGAAGAAGCTTTTGGAGAAGGATGTGGTTCGCATTATTCAATTGACTTTAACAAATTCAGGCAATATGTAACACTTATATTGTTCATGTGTTTATTCCCTTGAAAGACTTTGCACAAGTAGGATTTTGCACTAGATGCTCACCACGTGAAGTGTGGTCCAAACAACTTTGGCTCAATGACTGATAGTGGGTTAAATTATGTAGTCGCTGCCTGCTGTTCTTTTATTAAATGCCAAACCCATTGCGCATTAAATAAATTAATCCTAACATTAATAAAATGAAAATATGAGTTTTTCTTTGAACTACGAGGCCAAGAATTTTTAAATCATTTACGTGCTATAAATTTTAGGTGCTACTTGTCAAGAAGCTTCACAAGAAGAACAGAATAGATATATAATGTTCAAGGTTAAAGTGAGGAAAACATTGCGCGTGATTTTTCGTTTGGATGCTTTCTTTTATTTGATGCATGTAATTTAACCCGTGAATTTAGAAAAAGTTCTCAGTTTTCAGTTCTCAGACTTGTGAAGACTGTGAATGTTTCCTAATTATTTACCTTGAACTATGGAAGTTTTTCTCCTAAAAAGTTGCTGGAAAATGTGCCCCCAAAATTTAATTTCGCTGCACCTTCCCTCCTCCCCCCCCCCCCTTGCATTATTCTCATGCTAAGCGTATCGTTGTTGGTTTCGTCACTCAGAAAAAACTGTTTTAGGAGATTTTGTTTAGCTTTTTTAAACTTTCGAAATGTGAAAAATACAAATAATTCAATTCAGAACTACCTTTTTGTTTCCATTGTACGTCGAAGGCCACAAATGGCTCCACTTATGCCAGAAATGGATTACTCACAAGTAAGTGCAAATGGCTTTGTTACTTCAGAGTTCATGGTCAAAAGTGAATAGGAATCCACAGCAGTACACCACTCACAAGGATAGCGTAGTGGGAAGATCAAGGCTGTTTGAAATCGAGTTTCTGGTTGTCAGAGTATACACCCTGTACAAGCAGGAACCACAATTCTTGTCACTGTAAGTCAGATACACACTAAAAGATAACGTGCTCACGTTCTGGTAGCTTGGCACAGTGAAGCCAGACTTATCTAAAGAGGCAATGTGTAAAGTATTTGTGCAACACACAGTAATACAATGAAAACACTGCAAAAAGACTCCACACCAGGTTAGAAAAATGGACAATAATATTATAAATATATCAAGATCAAAACAACAACAAAAAACAATAAGTAGAAGTCAAGTTATGAACTTTTAAAGAAAAAAAAGAGTTCTAGCACTTGAAAGTCGTAAGTGCCAATGGGAGACATCTAGTAGCACTGGACCATGGCAAGGTCAACTGTGAGCGCAGGCTAAGGACAAGAGCCACGCAGGCCCAGGGAACAGAGTATCTAGATCCTGGTCAAAACAGCAAGATGCAGGGTCTAAACAAGCGATGTGCCGATGCCAGATCCGCAGTTGAGGTGATGCACCAATTTTCTTCAAGCAGTGGTGGTGATACGTTGGTTCCAAAGATGATACTTCGAGCCGAGATACGTTGGTTCTGAAGTGTGATGCACATGGTTTCTCTGTGCAGTCGAGGGGATACGTCAAACTTTCCAAGCTGCTGCAACAGCGATGTGTGTTTCCGAGTGTTGGGCTCTCAAGACGATGCATTAGTTCCAAGAGTGGTGCACCGGTTCTACTCCTGCATCTGGGTCGATACGCCAGTTCTGATCCCTTCACATTGGAGATGCGTCACTTTCTCTGGTGCAAGTATCTGGGTCCACTTCCCGTGAAGTAGACACAGGAGCAGGGTTAGAAACTTTGATATCCCTGAGTCTCAGGCACTAAGAGGCAAGCCAGCAAGCCCCTGAAGATCACTTGGGGTGCAAGGCAGTGTCCAGCTCACCCTCAGATGGGTCAGAGAGCAGCAGGCAGCAGGCAGAACAGCAGAAATGTGGTCCTTCCAAGTCAGCAGTCTAGTGGAGTAACAGTCTTTGATACAGCACAGCAGTTCTTCGGACAGACCACTCATAGGTCCAGAATTGTGTGATTTGGTGGGGTCAGAGAACCAGTACTTCTATCAGTTATTCCTTTGAAGTGGGGTGACTTCAAAGAAGGGTCTTTGAAGTACACAGAGGCCCTTTCTTCTTAGCCCTGGCTCCAGACAATCAGTAGGTGGTAATCAGTCCTTTGTGTGGGGATAGAGACTGCATATTCAGAAGTGTCAGCCCCTTCCTCTCTGCCTTGCTTGGAAGGGCCATCAGAATGCACATGAATGCTCAGGCACACCTAACCTTCCTCTGTTTGTCTAGAGGGAATGCACAAAATATAGCTGTCATCCAGCTCAGACATGTGTTGGAAAAAGGCTTTAGGAACACAGAGTTGTAAGGGGCACAGAAATGCCAATTTTCTACAAGTGGCATTTCTAAAATAGTAATGTTAATGTTAAACACAACTTTCACCAATTAAGAGGATTTATCATTACCAATCCAATGATATGAAACATGACATAGCAACTCTTACTCAGTCAGGAATTACAGGTTAAAAGTGTAATATAATTCCCAATGTTAACCTATGCGAGAAGTAGGCCTTACAATAGTGAAAAACAAATTTAGGTGTTTTTCACTACTAGGACATGAACACAGTAAAAGTACATGCCCTACCATTTACTTACACAGCACCCTGCTCTAAGGGCTACCTAAGACTTCCTTAAGGGTGACTTTTTTGTAATTAAAGGGGGGGAGGTTAAGGCTTGGCAAAGGGGTTTAAATGCCAAGTCGAGGAGGCAGGAATACTGCACACACAGGCTCTGCAGTGGCAGGCCTAAAATATGTTTAAAGCGCTACTTGTGTGGGTGGCACAAGCAGCATTTAGTTTACAGGCCCTGGGTATAGAGTATACCAACTTAGAAGGGACTTTCAGGTAAATTAAATCTGCCAATTGCGTTTACTCCAATGTTACTCACCCCTCATTTACATGAGCCACCTGAGGGGCCTGTGGTCAGTCTAAATCAGGATGTGAGTGCCAAACAGGCATGGTCTTAACTTCTTCAGTACATAGACCTCAGCAAAAGCTTATTTTTCTATAGCGCTGCACCTTTTTTCTCTGGGGAGTAACCTCATGAAGATAAAGTTAGGGGCCTTGAGCAAAGGGGATGTGCACATGTCCTGCTTAAGGGAGTCAAATGCTTCTTGGCATGTCTCTGTGCAAATCACATTACTGGGCTGCTTCTTATAAGTCAGTGGGGCAACAAATGTGCCATATTCTCTGACAAACTTTCTGTAGTACCCAGTGAGGTCACAAATTATCTGACCTAAGTCTGGGTTTTGGGGGGTTTCCAGGCTATAATAGATTCTACTTTACGCTGGTGGGGCTGCACCTTACCTCTGTCCACCGTATGTCCCAAATACACCACAGACCCCAGACCTAGCTGGCATGTACTGGCCTTGATAGCCAGGCCTGCCTGTTGAAAAGTCTGAAGAACTTCCTGGAGGTGATAAAGGTGGTACCTTCAGCTGCTACTGAAGACAGCTATGTCATCCAGATATGCAGCACTGAAGGCCGGAATACCAGCAAGGACCTAGTTCACCATCCTCTGGAAGGTGGCAGAGGCATTTTATAGCCCAAAGGGCATCACTCCAAACTGATAGTGACACTCTGGGGTGTAGAGGCTGACTTCTCCCTTGCTTCTTCTGTTAGGATGATCTGACAGTACCCTGATGTAAATGCAAAGGTACTTAAGTACTGGGAAGCCCCTAACCTGCCAATAAGCTCATAAGCCCGGGGGATGGGATGAGCATCTTTCTTTGTGACTGAGTTGAGCCCTCAATAATCCACACAGAACCTGAGTTGAGGTGTGGTGTCCGGTGGGGCAGCTTTTGGTACCGAAACCACATGACTGGCCCAGAAGCTACTAGAGGATTCTATCACCCCCAACTCCAGCATTTTGGAAACCTCTTCATTAATGCTGACCCTCACCTTGTCAGTCAACCTGTAAAATGCTTTTTTGACAGAAAGATTGTCTCCTGTGTCCACTTGAGGGATGAGGTAAAACAGTGAGGCGTACTGCTCCAACACCTGGTTTCAGTACCTCTCCTGTTCAGGAGTCAGACTGGGGGAAAAGATTACTTCCTCCATAGACCCATCTTTGTCCTTGGTGGCTAAGGGGTCAGGGAGAGGTTCACTCCCCTCTTCCTCTTCTCCATCTGTCACCAACAGCATGGTGAGCTTAGAGCTCTCAAAGTGGGGTTTGAGGCAGTTTACATGGAGCACACAGTGGGGGTGCCTAGAGGTCTTGAAGTCCACTAGGTATGTGTTCAAACCCTTCCTTTCAACCACCTCACAGGGCCCAGACCAACAGTCCTGGATGGCCCTAGGTTCCATAGGCTCGATCACCCACACTTTCTGCCTGGGTGGCAACTCCACAGTGGTAGAATTCTGCTCATAACACTGCTTCATCAATTCTAGACTGGCTTCTAATTTGTATGAAGCTTGTTGCCATATCTTAGCCATTTGACTTCTGAAGACCAACATATAGCTCACTGTGTCCTGGGGAATCCTCCTGGGAGCTTGCTCCCACCCTTCATTTAGCAAACTTACAGGTCACCTGACAGGGTGCCAATACAGAAGCTCAAAGGGACTAAAGCCCAGCCCCTTCTGTGGTATCTCCCTGTAGGCAAAGAGTAGGCATGGCAGAGGATGTCCCACTTACACCTCAAGGCCTCAGGCAGGCCTTTACCCATGCCCTTCAGTATCTTGATGAGCCACTCAACAAGCCCTTTGGTATGTGGGTGGTAATGGATGGAGAACCTGTAGGTTACCCCACACTCCTTCCACAGTGCCTGCATATAAGCAAACATGAAGCTGGTGCCCCTGTCAGAAACCACTTCTTTGGGGAATCCCATTCAGGTACAAATCCCCATCAGAGCATTTGCCACTGCAGGTGCAGTTATGTTGCTCAGAGGGATTGCCTCTGGATGCCTGAAGTAGTCTGGATATCAGCGGGCCCAATGATGTTGATGCACACTCTCTTAAAGAATTGCTATATACAGGCAAGGGTTTAAGAGGGGCTTTTAGCCTCTGCCCTGTCTTCCCACTGGCCTGTCAGGTCACATAAGTGCTACAGAACACATCTGATGAAGTCTTGCACCTAGGCCAATAGAAGCCTCACAAAGGTCTTGTCTTACCCAGGTGTCCTGCCAGTTGAATTTCATGAGCCAGCTCCAGTCAGAAGGCCTTGTAGCACTGGAAGGCCTCTAGTGCCCTTGTCCAATGTACAAGAGCCCTAGGCTCACTGTAAAGGGGATTGTCCTCCGAGTAAATGTGATGACTACCAGAGGCATCACTTCTGCTGATCGGGCTTTGATCTGTTGCCTCACGCCTTCAAGGGTTGGGCACTCTCTCCGTGCCCTACAGAACTCCTCCTTGATGAATCCTCTTTCACATGCCATCCAGCAAGCTCTGGCAGGTCACCAAAGGGAGCAATGTCCTCCTCCTCCGTGACTCCTGGGAGGCCGCTGCAGATGCCACATCTACCCCACTGGGGTGACACTCAGGGGCTGGTTTCCCACACCCTTTGCCTTTCTTCTTAGCTTTGGGCTGGAACATTATTCCAGGCTCCAGCACTTTTTGACTCCCATACTGGGCAGCTAATAACCTTGTGGTTGCACAGATACAATCAGGCAACCCCAACATCTCCCCATGAGCCTTGAGCTCCATTTCCTTAGAGGTAGTGTGCTCAAGGTCATTATCCAACAAACAGTCGACAGGCATGGCAGGGCTCAATGTAACTTTGAAAAGACCTGACACCCCCACTCAAATGGATCAAGACTCAATAGATAATAACCCTCTCTGTTGTCAGCCACTACAACCTGTTGGAATGCACTGGGTATCACCTGCTCTGTGACACCAGCTGACTCCTTACCATAGTCATGCTGGCACCTGTGTCCCTCAGAGCCTCAACACCATACCCATTGATGGTGACCCATTGAACATATTTTGTAGTATTAGAGGGCAAATGAATATTAGGAACATCTCCCTGTCACCCAGGGATACTAGAGATAGGGGTGGGCGGTGAACTCCTTTCGTGGATTTTGTGGAGTTTTTCCCACTGGGAGCTCCGCTTAGAGTGTGGAGTTCTGAAAAACTTTGCATAGCAGAGTTTGTTTCCTCGTTCACTCTGGTAAACATTAAGTTGGTGAGGGACAGCAAGGAAAATCTTACCCCATATCACCTCCCAGTGAGATTTCTCAATGCAGGCGGTCGCGGATGGTCATTACCACTTGCATTGAGAAACTTTTCTGTTCACATTGAAGAACTGCAGCTCGAGCAGAAAATTCACGGAACAAACACACAGTACTAAAAATCAGCATGAACTGTGCAACTGAACATACTCTGCTGCTTTTGGTATATGGGTAGCGCAGCAGAGTTTTTTGGTCACTTCGTGGGGTTCCACTATGTGGAACTCCATGAACTCCATCTAGGACTAACTAGGGTAACCCCACTAAACTATCCTTATTAACTGGGACAAACTCCTTTCCCTGTGCTATACCCGCCACCACTGGGACCTTTCCTATAGTGGGAGGTTGTGCTTTATTTGGACACTTGGGACCCACTATGTAGTGTCCATACTCAAAACACTCATAGCACTTGGGAGTTCTGGGCTGCTGACTTTTGTCAAGGAAGTTTTTCTTCTCATGGCCAGATTGGGAATGGGACCATTTCCTGTATGACTTGTTTTGGGGGTCTTGAGAGAACTCCTTCTTTTTATCTCCACTATCTTTCTTCTAACCATCCTTTTGGGAGTCCTTCCCAGATACTTTCCTGGACACTCTGGTGCTGACCCAGATGTCTTACTCCTCAGCAAACTTCCTGGGGCCAGAAAGCTTACTATCAACACGGTTTTGGTGCAGCTCTAAAACAAAAATTATAAGCCTGTGCTGCTCCTAAATCAAGTTGTACAGCCATGAATAATCATCTATCTTGATGCCCTTCACCCAGCCATTCCATGTCTTGCTAGCATAATCTAGGAAATCCACCCATTTCTGTGATGAGTTCTTGTGGCTGCCCTGAACCGTTGCCTATACTTTTCAGGTGTCAGACAAAATTAAGGGCCTGAATTAGATGTTGGCTGTCTTACAGCCAAGCCACGTCGGAGGTGGGCCTGAAAAGACCATCATATCGGTAGTCTCCAGCCCACCATATTTAGATGTATTACAGCTAAGCCAAAGACTATCACAACAGAGTGTACTCTGCAGCGTTAAATGCATGCCGTAGCAAACGCAGCAGACTCCAATACCGATGATTAGTACTCCTTCGCGGGCTCGATGGCGGTATCCCCCAAGCTATTTAGATCATATAGTCATGCTGTCAGTGTGTCAGAGGCAGGCCCATGGTGGTGGGAGTCCGTGGCGGACCTGTTAACTATAGTGCTGTGGCCATTGGTTGAATGCCAGTAGCCCAAGCCTGTTGCAAATTGGACAATTGTGAATACCTGCAAATTACACTACAGAACACAATCCATTTCAGACCATGATCCTTTGCCATTCCACTGCAGAAGACAAGACAGCCAGCTAAATCCACAACATAGGAGACAGGTTTTTTTATTCTGTTTACCTCTCCTTCTGTCAATTTATTGTTACAGTATGCAGGGAGAAGAAATCCCCATTTCACAGAGGGAGAATTGTCTGTCACAGTGGATGAAATCATTAGAATAGAGCCACAATTGGTTGGAGCACAAGTCCAAAATACTACAAGTTCCCAGAAAAAGCAAATGTGGTACAGAATAGTTGACAGGGTGATTGCAGTAGCTAACAACCTACACACACAGGAGGATATTAGGAAGAGGTGGAATGACCTGTGGTGGAAGGTTCGTTCACTGGCCTTGAAGTGTCACCTGGAGAGGCAGAGGACAGGTGGCGGTTTTCCTCTACCCCCATTACAACTCTTTTCCTGGGAGGAGAAGGTCTTGCAAGTTATCCATCTTAAAGGCTTGATTGGAATCCCTGGTGCAGTGCAGACTGGTAAGTCAGACCTGTGTATGTCTCCCTAATCATTAATGGAGTCCTGCCTTTAAGGCAGACCATTAGAATGCTGCAAAAACCTTAGCAACACAGATATAGCTATTTGTGACTAAACAAAATATGTTTTGTCATATAGATTTCCAGCAGTATGGGTGTAGCTCGCCATCTTAAAGAATGCTATATGGCTAGACAGATTGTGTATAGTTCCCCATAGATCACCCCTTGCATGGCTTTGCCCATTACTGTCTATCAATGTATGTTGTTGTCCTCCCTAAAACAGGTCCCAAACGACATCGATTTTCACAGGAGAGTGCAGTGTTCCTAAGTTGCGTTGTTGCATGTGTTTTGACATCTAATGCAATCAGTGAAAGTGATATGTGGGAGCTATTCTTCAAACAAGTATTGCCCATGGTGTCAAAAGATGACTACAAATACTATGATCCTCTGTTCCTGGATCTGACAATCAAAAGTGGAGTGTAATCTTGTAACACTATTAATTACTTCAATATGCACACACATCTCAAAAACAAATGCATTTGTCAGTCACCATGTCTTGTTTAGGAATTAAATATCACCTTTTGTGCAGCTCAACCATGTAGACACCTACTGACAGCTACATTGAATTGTTGAAAATGAAAATGGTTTTATAAGTCATTCTTTTCTGAATCCAAGACATAGAAGATTTTTAGTCAAGCAGAACAGAATTAGTAGCCAAACACAAGTAAAATGCCACTGTTAATATGATGTTCAATTGCAGTATCAAGTATATGATGATTAATAATATTTTGCAGCCTGCTAACCCTGGGAAGGGTTCAGGAGTCTAATGTACCCACCACTCTGTTGGCCCCAATGTCTGTTACATGTGACCCACAGATCTGAACTGTACTTTTTCATTTCAGGACATTTCTAAAAGGCCAGGACTGGAGTTTCCATCTGTGTAAATCAAGATACATGGGATAAACTGTTAAAATTACACAAAGGCCTAATGTCAGTCTCTCCCTTTCTAGGTTTTAGATTGGCCCTCGTGTAAATAAAGACACATGAAATGCACAAGCAATATTTAATTCACATATCTCTCTATCATTCACAGTTCAAACCACCTGGGCCAGTGGACCACCTTCTGGCAGCCAGGAACCTCCACTTCAGCCCAGGAGCAAGCCTTCAGTGAGGACTCCCATGTTGCAAGTCCATATGATGAGGAGCAAGCTGCCCCATCTGACCTGTCTGGCCACATTGCTCCAGTAAGTGAGACTCAGTCGACACCAACACATCCCACCGCTGCTGCAAGACTACCCCAGCAGGAGGACACTTTACTACCTGTGTGCCAAGAGTCATTACACCCATCCTGTGCCACCCAGTCCTGGCTCCTGTTGAGCCAGCAATAACCCTGGCAACAGGTCTGCCAGGAACCAGTGGTTGGGGCACACCTCAAGGGCACATGTCAGTGGGGGTAGGGGTCATGGGAAAGAATTTGTGGGCCAGCCAAGGGAGGCTATTGGGGTTTTGGTGTGCCAGACCACCCTAGACCAAGTCTTGTGATGCTACAGTCCCAAGACGTGATGGGCCAGGTCCTAACTGTGACTCGGACCCTGAAGCGGGTACAGAGGTGGAACAGTGTTGAACTCCAGAACATCAATTCCACTTTGGTCTCCTTGACTGGGGTGATGTATGACATTCACCAGCTCATGCGCAGGGCTTTTCCCAGTTCATCTGTACCTGCCTGTGGTCCCTCAACATCTGGGTGAACTACAACTCTGCTAGCCACAAACAGGGAGGTCCTGCAAGAGGAGAAGACTAGTCCTACCACTCCAGTCAACGCACATGTGCCCCACCCCATCCCCAGATGGGATGAACATCTGGACCAGCAGCAGAGGATGGCAAGACCAATACCACCACCTCCAAGAGACGCCAAACCTAATCTCCCCTTGGTTGTCTACCGTTCACTCTGTGGACTGTTCCATGGACACATTTACCTTTTCTGAGAACTGTAGTATTTTAGACATTAGACTTCAAAATGTTTTTGGCGCTTCTACCATGCTTCCATCCACTATGACAGATTCTTTTTTTGTGTAAAACTAATAATTTGATTTACTTCACAATTGTTTTTGTTTCTACACAAAATATGTAATAAGCACTGAGTATAAGACTCTTATTTGATTATTTGTGGCCTTTCTATTGTCCCGTCCCTAGACAAACATCATGTTGGGAACTCTATGTACAGCCATTTTGTAAAAAGGGTTTCAAAGAGAACAAACTCTATTGAGAATGTATGTGGAACATACAAGGATTGGAAAAAAGCCCTTGCAGAAATGGAGTTGGGGTAACAAAAACCAGTCCTAACACTAATGCCAGTGCCAATCAGGTCCATAGGCTCCAATACTTTGATACCATGGAGGAAAGGGATTATTCAATTGGAACAGATTAAATAGGCAAACTATCACCAATGCATGACCTCAGTTGGAGCCATCCATCCTGCCCTCACAACAAGAATCTGAGATCAATAACACCAACAGTCCACCTCATGGAAATAACAACATTGTCGTTGGTTGACTCTTTCTCCAGACAAGACTGCTGGTTTAAGGATGACAGTACTTATATTTGTAGGTAACTAGGCCAATCCTACAACAAGTCGCAACTGTCGTCCCAACCCTCCCAGCTCACAAGCTGTACCTCACCAAAAACCCAAACAGTAAAAGGTGATTATGGCAGCCTTTACACATGGACTCAAGAGTGCGACATCTCAGGAAGGTCATGGTCAAACAGAGATTATCCCTTTCTCACATGAACAACATGTCTCAGTCAAACATAGGCAAGGAAGGAGATGCAGTAAAGTTTTGATAGGTTTTTATTAACAAGGCTGCAATCTACGATAAATTGCATGGGCTACAATGATTAGGATAATGAATAATGCAAAGAACAGAATGGTAAAAAACAAGAGTCATGAATACAAAGACCCCCAACATCTTGCAATAGCATGAAATGTAATAGATGTGAAATAGGCCCTAATACCCTAGCATGATGAACCTAATCTCTAACCTAAAGAGAGCTAGGTGTGTTAAACCTAATCTGCCAGTACCATGTCCATGAGAAGAGCCCCCTAACCCTTGTTACCTTGGAATGTGGTCTCTAGATCAGACTCTGTGGGGACATGAAGACTGGGTCATCATTAAGGCGACTTGTAGCATAGATAGCGTCAACGGCATCTGGTAGGAATCCCTCTGATTATCTTGTCTGTGTGAATGTATTTATAGGATCTGGTAGGAATCCTGATGCAGGTACGTACCAAAACAATAGACAAGAAAGCATGCATGTAGTGGCAATTATATAAACAATTCCCTAAAAAGGTACATTATGTTACTGGTACCCAAAAATGGGAAAGTACATAATGTGACAACCCACGTGTCTCATTTATCTTTGACACTGACAGTGATGCCTTTACAGAATGCCATTGATAGTGTGAAACTAAAACATCTTCCCAACCATAAACATGGCAGCCATCTTGGAACAATTAATTAAAATAAAGATGCTAAAACAGAGCAAGCTAAGTAGGTTAAAAGTCACTAGGTGACGGGACACAGCCAGAAGGCTAAGCTAACTCCTGATTACCATTTAAACTAAATAGGATCCGCTACAACATTTGAGACGACATGACCAGTACAGGACACTGTAGCAATATCTGGTGCAAGGACACATTTACCATTCAGTGGTGTGCTAACAAAAAGTCCTATCACCAATGATGAAACACATCAACCTCCACTCTCCTACACAGAAGCAATACACCAACAGTTTACTATCAAATCAAACCATTTTCCCTTCCTGAAATAGGATTCAGGCAAAATAACTACAAGTCATGTTGTCCTTACAAACAAGCCAGGCCTTCTCTGGTTCAAGTTGTGGCATCTGCATGAGTATATTGCTTTTCCATAGTATGAATGAATCATGTGTTGACCACGGAAGAGGGCACACATACTTGTGATGTATAAGTCTGGTAAGCAGGTAACTTGCACATTGATAGAATGGAGGTTCTTCAGATTGCAGTTGCCCTGTTTTCTACTGTGTGGTAGCACAAGGCAATATCGGTGCCATCTATTGCTCCAACCACATGTGGTATTCCACCCAAAGTATAAAAATCAGACTTCACAATGGCTATACCCTGTGGATGAGGAAATTGTATGCAGCTGTTCATGTTCCTAATCAGGGAAGCAAGGACGTCTTGTAGCACACCACTGAAAGATGGTTGGGACATTCCCTCAGATACTGCCATGTGTATTGAGAGGTGTTAGTGCTACAAAATGCAGTACTGCCATGAGTTTGACAGTTGGTGTTAAGGCTGTTGGATTCATATCATGAGGTAGGAGATCAGGCTCCAACTGCTGGCACAAATCCAGGATAGTTTGCTTGTTTAGACGATATAGCTTAATTTCATGGTGGCAAGGTCTGGCAAGGGCCAGAACACCTGAGGATGTTGTCTCCTACCCACGGCTGGGTTCAGGCATCTGTAGGTATGGAAAGGAAAATGTCAGAAGAAATGGTCACACCATATTACTAATGTCAAAGCACATCTGACTACTGGGTGGTAGTAAGCATTTCATTAGGTGATACTTGTACATACTAAGGGGCATATTTATACTCTGTTTGCACCGAATTAGTGTAATTTTTTTAACTCTAATTCAGTGCAAAGCTAACTCCATATTTAAACTTTGGTGCTAGAACTGTCTAGCGCCAAAATTATGGAGTTAAAGTCATTTTTTTGAAGTGGAGACCTACCTTGCCTTAATGAGATGCAAGGTAGGCGTTCCTGTGCAAAAAATTACTCTATGGCCTTAACGCCATATTTAGGGGCATATTTATACTCTGGGGGATATTTATACTCTGTTTGCGCCGAATTAGCGTAATTGTTTTACTCTAATTCGGTGCAAAACTAACTCCATAGTTGTCTAGCACCAAGGCCCTGATTTATACTTTTTTTGCGCCGCATTAATGTCATATTTTGATGCAAAAGGGGTGAAAACTTACAAAATATTGGCTCTTATTTATACTTTTTGCTGCAAAACTGCACTAACTCAGTTTTGCATCAAAAAGTTTAGCACCGGCTTGCACCATTTCTGTGCACCAACAGGGCATCTTATTTATGGAATGGTGCAAGCCAGTGAAAAGGGCAGGCTAGAGTAAAAAAAAAAAACTTTAGTAGGGTGGGGCTGGTGGTATAGAAGAAGTGGGTTTAGCACCAAAAAATGACTTTAGGCAGGTTAGAGTAAAAAAAAAAATTACTCTAACCAGATTAACGTAATTTTATGGTGCTAAATCTACCATGCCACATGACTCCTGCCCTAGAAATGGCAGGAGTCATGCCCACTACCCCAATGGCCAGCACAGAGGACAAGGGTCCCCTGGTCATGGCCATTGCACCCTGTGCCATGTATGGGGGCCCATATCACAGCCCCCTATGGCACTTTCAAATATAAAATGCAATCTTACCTGTACTTACCTGGGATGGGGTCCCCCATCCTCCGCAGTCCCTCTGGTGTGGGTGCCCCTGGGGCATGGGGAGGGCACCTGTGGGCTTATTCCATGGTGTTCAACCATGGAAATAGGCCCAAAGGTCCCCTAATGCCTGCCCTGGCCCATGCTTTAAAAAATGGGGCAAAGCAAGCTTTGGAGCATTTTTTGACCCCTCCTCACTCCCTTGCACCATTTTTGCATGGGAGTATAAATATATCGTTAAGGCCATAGAGTAATTTATTGCACGGGAACACCTGCCTTGCATCTCATTAGGGCAAGGTAGGTTTCCACTTCCAAAAAATGACTTTAACTCCATAAATTTCAAGCTAGACGGGTCTATCGCCAAAGTATAAATATGGAGTTAGTTTTGCACCGAATTAGAGTAAATAAAAATGACGCTAATTCGGTGCAAACAGAGTATAAATATGCCCCTTAGCGTAAAAAAATTACGCTAATCTGGTTAGAGTCATTTATTTTGACTCTAACCTGCCTAACATCATTTGTTTTACGCTAGCCTACCCTTTGCACCATTCCATAAATATGGTGCCCAGCTGGTGCTAAAAAATGGTGCAAGCCGGTGCAAAACGTTTTGGTGCAACTGAGTTAGTGCAGTTTTGCACCAAAAAGTATAAATACGGCCCTAAGATCAACTATATGTCCCACTGTTAGAAATGGTGTCTCTAGTTGGCAGTCAGTTTACACCCTGTCCAAGTAGGGTCCCTCACTCTAGTAAGGGAGATACATAGCTGGGATAACCCCTGCCCACCCCCTTAATAGCTTAGCACAAGCAGTCAGGCTTATCTCCGAGGCAATGTGTAAAGTATTTGTGTAAACACGCACAGTAATACAGTGAAAACACCACAAAAGGACTCAACACCACTTTAGAAAAATAGCCAATATATATCTAAATCAAATAAAACAATAGCAACAACAATCCAACATACACAAGCAAAGATATGAATTTTTAAAGTAAAAAGAGTCTTAATCCATAGAAATCAATTGATGCGTTGTTTTAGGCCAAAGTACCTGGTATTCATTAAAAACAAAGCCATACCAGTGAACATGCATCGGAAAAGCAAGCGATGCGCTGATTCCTTGCTCACAAGTGAGGCAGTGCATCAGTTCTTTCTGCGCCGCTTAAGCAATGCATCAATTCTTTCCTCGCAGGAAAAAGATGTGTCAATTTCTAGACAAGCAGCCTCGGGTCTGTGTGGTGATGTTGAAGATTTTGACACCCAGGGTCGCACTGTGCAAGGGATCCACATTGGGAACAGGCACTGTGTCTCTTCTCTAGCCGTGAGGCAGGCATTGTATCGAATTCTCACCAACAGGACAGGTGTGGTGTTGATTTTTCTGATGTGCATACAGCGGTGCTTGGATTTTACCCCACAATTTACCAGCTTCCATTTCTAAGTGTCCAGGTACTAGATTTGTCACCACTTAGCAAGTCAGGACTATCAGCAGAAGAGACCAGGCACCGACAGATACATTCTTCGATGTCCCTGAGACTTCAGAACAGAGTGAAAGCTCAGTCCAACCCTTTGGAGAAAATTCACAAGCAGGATTTCAGGAAGCAAAGTCCAGTCCTTTCCCTCTTCAGGCAGAAGCAGCAGGCCAGCACAGCAAAACAACAGGCAGAGTGGCTGGTCTTCCTCAAGCATCAAGCTCTTCTGCTTGGCAGAGGTTCCTCTGGATCCAGAAGTTTTCTAAAGTTTTGGAGTCAGCAGTCCAGTACTTATACTCATTTCTGCCTTTGAAGTAGGCAAATGTCAAAGGAAAGTCTATGCAGTGCACAAGACACTGCCTCCTCCTTGCCCTGCCCCAGACACTCTCTAGGGGTCGGAGACTGTATTGGTATTGTGTGAGGGCAGGCAGAGCCCTTTCAAGTTCAGGTGTCAACTCCTCCTTCTCACTCTAGCCCACGAAGAGTTATCAGGAAATGGAGGACACACGTCAGCTCCCTTTGAGTCACTGTCTAGAGTGAATTCCAAACAGCCCAACTGTCAGTCTGACCCAGACGTGTGTTCAGCAGTAAAGCAGAGGCACAAAATGGTTAAGCAATAAAATGCCTACTTTCTAACCGTGGCATTTTCAAACAGACAATATGAAAAACAACTTTACCAAAAGATGTAGTTTTATATTGTGAGTTTAGAGACCCTAAACTCCATATCTCGTTTGGCTCCCAATGGGAACATGCACTCAAAAGATATTTAAAGGCAATCCTCATGTAAATCTATGGGAGAGATAGGCCTTGCAATAGTGAAAAACGAATGTTGCAGTATTTTACTATCAGTACATGTAAAACACAACAGTACATGTCCTACCTTTTAAATACACTGCACCCTGCCCGTGGCACTATGGAGGGTCTACCTTAGGGGTGATTTACATGCTGTAGAATTGAAGGTTTGGGCCTGGGAAGTGGGTACACTTGCCAGGTCAAACTGGCAGTGCAACTCTGCACACACAGACACTACAGTGGAAGGTCTGAGACACATTTACAGGGCTACTCATGTGGGTGGCATAATCAGTGCTGCAGGCCCACTAGTTACATTTGATTTACAGGCCCTGGGCACCTCTGGTGCGCTTTACTAGGAACGTACCAGTAAATCAAATAGGCCAATCATGGGTAAACCAATACAATGTAGTCAGAGAGCATATGCACTTTAACACTGGTTAGCGTTTGGGGATGACACTGCAAAAAAGGCCATTTCCAACACCAACTAATATGTATATTATAAACATTTAGAATTTTTGGTCATTATGCGCAAATAATACACTTGACCGGAATTATATGCACCTATAACATTTTTTCAAAGTTTTTTTTAAATACCGTCAACGAGGGGTAGTAATATTCCCACAGCACTGTCATTGACAAACACAGTCACGGTACACATTTTTACATATCATATTTTGCCCAGAAATGTGCCATTCATATCTGACTGTTAGAAATGCACTAGCCCACATTTTGAGTGCTGGTCATGCATATACAATTGTAAAACATGCAGATAAACACCGTAAAATAGCAGCTGACTGACCTTGCCGTCAGGAAATTGCATCAACTCGGCCGTCGGTGGACATTGACCACGTAATAGGTGTGAACCTCCAAAATGCTCCCAGCCATAGGCTATTGTGTGTGATGGCTACTCATGAAAGCTTGAAAAATGTGAGGGTCTGGAGCTGTCTGATGCTGAACTATCACATGGAAGTCCAGCACATATTGTCAATCATTTAGCTCGGTATCATTTCAACCTGCCATGAAGCCACATATAGTTGAATTATTTTTGGTGCAGCAAATTCAGATGACAGGCTGCTCACCATCATCCAACCACTTCTGCCCCAGTGGAATCCACCCATGCCCAAACAACTCACAAATCCCTGCTCTCATTGACACACAGCAATATTCCTCTGTTGCCTTCAGTCAGTGTATGTGATCTAGACCATGGGTTCTGATTCCTGGGAGTTTAGGCAGGAAGCCAATGCAGGATGTGAGTAAGATTATGTGCAAGGATTGCACAGATGGTTTGGCCTACAGTGACTCACAAGATTGTAAGTGATAATGGGTGCATAGTTCTGCCCAAGATTATGTTGTAGGCATGTGTAGGTAACATGAGGATCTAGCAAGTATTGATGGTGTACATGAGATCACTGCAAATCAATATTTCCACTCTATCTATGACTGTTTGTTGACAAAAGAAGTTGCAACTGTTTTGTAAATGTACGTGTTCATTGGGAATATATGATGACACCACTGTACTGTCTAACAGTGACACTGAATTGCCTCTTTATGTTCTTTTATGTCGTCCCTGCAGGTCAACGCCAATCAAAAACGGGATATCTGGAAGGCCAACGCAAGGAATGTGTGGACCCTGGGGGCCCACAAGAGGCATAGCCTGCATTGTCAGAAGAGGTGGGAGGACCTACGTTAGGTAACTAGAAAATATGCCGAAAGTCAAATCAGCCAGTCCTCTCAAGTGTTGACATGAAAGGATCTAATTTACTATTCCCACTTTGAATCTAAACCATTTTGGGGAAGGTGTTGCTTAGTAAAGGGGTCCAATTTACCATTCCTACTTTAATTTAAATCACTTTGGGGAATGCTTTGACACATTGAATTTGGCACATTTACTATTCCCACTCCAATCTAAACCATTTTGAGTAATGGGTTGGGCACTGAAGGGGTCAGATTTACTATTCCCACTCCAATAGAAACCATTTTGGAAATGGTTTTGGGCATGAAAACGGCAGATGTAATGTTCCCAATCTGATATACAGCAATCCAACTCCAATCTAGACTACGTTGGGGAACATGTTGGACACTGAAAGGGTTGAATTTACTATTCCCACTCCAATCTAAGCAATTTTGGGGAACATGTTTAACACAGAAAGGGTTAGATATACTATTCCCACTCCAATCTAAACCACATTGGGGAAGGTGCTGGACATTGTAGGGGCCAAATTTCTTAATCACACTCAAATGTAAACCACATTGAGGGATGTGTTGGACTCTGAAAGGGTCAGCATAATACTATTACCACTCCAACCTAAACCTTTTTGGGTGAGGTGTTGAATACTGAAACAGTCCCCTTTTCAATATCCATTTCAATCTAAACCACTTTGGGCAAGGTATTAGACATTGAAGGGGCCATATTCCCTATTCTCCCTCCAATCTAAACAACATTGGGAAATGTGCTGGACACTGAAGTCCCTTCAATTAAAGCACTTTGGTAAACGTTATGGAAATTAAAGGGATCGGATTCACTATCCCCACTCCATTCTAAACGCCTGCAGAGAAAGAATTAGCTATAAAAGGGGTTAGATTTAATATTCACACTCCAGTCGTAACCATTTTTAAGAAGGTGTTAGGCATGAAAGGGGTCTAATTTATCTTTCCTACTACACTCATTATTTCATAGTAGCTTTAGCCTAGCATATCTAGAATTCAATCTCCAAAATAAATAAATATGTTATAATATGTTGTAATAATGTTAGTATTCACAGTAAAAAGTATAAAAAAATTCCCTAAATAATAAACAATGAACACTTAAAAAATATTAAATACAAACTATGGATAGTAAAACACTTAAATGGGGAAACTATAATTAAGGACAGTTATATCTACATTGATAAAAACATTTTTTTTAAATATATTTAGTAAAAACCTTCAGCAGTTTAAAAATAATTAATATTTTTAAAACATATTTCTGTTAATAAATTAACATATTTAAATAATAACCAACATTATTTTCAATACATAGTAAATATAATTAAATTGTAAATTTAACATAAAGTAACTGACAAAAATTTACAATATAAACATATATATATATATATATACATATATAAATGTTGAAAAAGTTTTAAAGCTATTATTTGAGTTGGATTGATTTAGTACTCATTTGTATACCTTGGTGCTGGGAGATGCATCTGTGGTTTGTATGTGCTACCCTTGAAATAGTTCAGTTCAAATTTTCAAAGCTCTTTTTACAATACTGCTGGAAAGCCTGCCTAATACGCCAGTGTGATCACTGCTGACACACTCAGATGGGGTGATCATTTTTACATCACTAGTATTAGAAGCTCAGGATGATTTTAATTGAACTTAAGTAGCTCTTGTTACATACAAGGTTGGAGATCCCGGCCCTAGAAGATAGTGTCGCGTGGGCTCTCATTATTCTAAATGAGACTACTGGATTTCTAGGTAACAGGATCTACAACAGTGTGGGGGACTGAGTCTGACCCACGTGTAAAGAACTCTGTCACCCTAAATCCGGTTTTTGCTCCGGCTAACTAGCAGTGCCTCATTTCTCCCATGTGGAAGGAATGATTTGGCAGCCGAGCGCATGACATCTTTGGAACTTCTCAGGGAAGTCGTGGTTACTCAGATCCAAACCAACTCTCTTATATCCAATATGATCTCATATACAAATGACAAAGACAGTATAAGTTTTATATATTGTTTTAATAAAACGACTGTATTTTAGATATTAAGGCGTGAGCCGCAATAACCAGAACGATACAACACAGTAGGATTGTAATAGTTACTAGGAGAGTAAAACATAAAAACAAAGCTATCATATTGTCTAACAGTTTCTACTCTCCCTCTGCTTGTTCTATTTAGAGCACAGCATGTTAAGCTTCTAGCTTGCCTATTAGAATCACTGTGGAGACATCAGCCCTCATACCTGAGCAAAGACCTGTGATCTTGGATCAGCATCTGCAACGAGGCAGTCAGCGTCAAGTTGTGGTTCCCTGGTCGGAATCTCCCTCTTGCGTGTATTGGGACAAGGAAGTGATTTTATAACTAACATGTCATCGTGATCACAAAATGTCCCTACGCAGGAATGCCAAGTCTAAACTCTTACCACGTCTATCGGCAATGTACCAGACTGTATCCTTGACTGAAGCACAGAGTAAATATGTTATGGAGAACTCCAGTGCTGAAGTAGGCAAAACAGTGTGATATGAATAAAAAACAACACCGTAGAACTGGCTATTTGAAAAATAACAGTATGAAGCCTAATAAAAAGCATGTAGAGCAAAGTGCACAGAGGCTCTAAGCTGTCAGCAAATGAATAAAATATATTCAGGGCAAAGTGCACAAAGGCCTAAAGCCTGAAGCTAAAGCGCAATGAATACGTAAAACTAACCACACTACACCCTCCCCTTGTCGGTAGCAAGTGGTTCCAATAATATAAAAGGATGCCCTAAATATAAACAATACCTAAAACAAGTATTTCGACAAGGTGAGAAGACAACAAAGTCATAAATTTAGGTAACATGTGATCATAAAACAAAATTCAATATAGTGTCAATTTCGTAAAAATCCAATCGTCAGATAGAAGCAATAGAACGCAGGAGTTCCTCCACTTCGAGATATGTCAATATCGGAAGATCCACGCCACAAAGTACCATGGAGCAGGTGTGATCCCAAGCCCCAAAACCATTCAGGGTGGCACCCCGTGCAGGGCCTATGAAAGAGACAATACCATCTTCCTCCAGGAAGGGAATCTCATAAACTGCCTCACGAAGCAAGCGCATCCGTAGTGCACAAGTCTTGGAATGAGCCCTAATCGGGAACATCAACAGATCAGTATCGACCATTGGAGGGCGCTGCAATGAGAGACCGAGAGCCAGTGCATGTTCAAACGAGCACCAAAGGCACCGAAACAGGGTTGCACACAATCCAAAACCGGTCTGAATGACAGAGACCAGTCGCACTCCAAATGTCCCAGGAGTGTTGCTCCAAAATGCTGCATCATGCGTTCACGACACAGCTGCGCTGACGGGAGCAGCAATACAGGATCTCGTCGTGACGGGACAGCCATTGCGAAAAAATAGCAACAACAGCAAGACTCCAGCCAATAAAGCTAAAGTAATCGGGAAACCCCCAAAAATGCTTCCGAAAATAGAATGTATAGCCGAAGGTATCAAACCGAATATGGAAGAGAAGGTATGAGCAAAACCAACACCAACGACTTTGAAAAAATGTGCAATACCAGCAGTGCTGGATGCATTAAATATACGTCCCACAAGTTCACCGAAGTGATTCGGAAAGTTAGTATTCAAAAGGGACTGTATCTCCGCCGATGACCTCGCCACCTGAAGTGCGTAGGTCTCGCTAGCAGATGCAAGGGCCACATGCTTTTGAAACAACAAAGCTTTTAGCCGACTCAACTTGTCGAAATCAACCTTGGAAGTAGCAATATGAGGCCAGATGTCCGCTACCTCCCTAATTTGAGTGGGGGGAAACAACACATTCCCGCAGCACGTAACGGCCTTGTTGACAACGACAATGTAAACTATTCCGGCACGCATGCCACAGCAGCGTTCGCTGTTAAGAACAATGTAACTGCCGTTAGAAAGCACCTGGAAAGTGTTTTTAATAACCGGGACTGGAACTCCCTTCAGATAACAAGCTAAGTTAGCAATCGAAGCGTTACACGCCCCGTGCAAGGACAGCTGTTTACAAACCATTGAATGGCTGACAGAAGCTTCGCATTCGCTGCCGCTAAGAAAAACCTCCTTCAAACCATTAACACATCTGTACTGAAAGGGAAGGTCCCACACCTCGTGTATGTAACTGTCTCCCAATAGTTCATATCTACCCACCGGAATGTGCTTCAAACACGAAGTAAATTGCAAAGTAGAGATAGGCAAATTAATAACCCCATGGATCAATCATTCAGCTGACGGAATCTCAGCTACCATGAAAGGCAGTTTCTCTAATTTCTCAATATTTAACATAACATATGTCGCTTCCTTTTTAGCCATCAGTTGTTGTTGACGAGTCAAATTAAAAGAGATAAAGATCTCTCTGGCACGAACATGCTGCCATGGAACGCGACCCGCCTTCAAGGTCTGAAGAGTCCAACCCAGCTGCATGATGGACCGCGTCTGACTCTGCCCATGATATAAAGAAGACATGTCCGATTTAATAATGTCAATGGCAGAGGAAACAATGCTGTCAAGCGTGTAAACACGTTCAGAAAGGGTATGCATACCATTATCAACAACAGACAAAGTCTGCATCAGATTTTCTTGATCAATCTGCCTCAACCGGGCTGCAGCCTCTTGTTGTGAAAGCTTCCAAATCTCATTATAAACCTCGTATAAAAACCTTTTCTTCCGTGGTACTTTGGGACCTGACAAAAAATCTTGTAAATCAGTATTATTAGACAGTAACATGAGATGTGACTTAACTGCATCCAGCGTGGATGACTTCAACCATTGCTGACAAAGCTTCCCCACACTGTATGTAGTTATAATATCAGCATGTTCTGGTGAAACGTAACAAGGGTCTGCCCTACTAGTCCTGAACCCCCCTGAAGAGGTGACAAAACGTTGATGACACATATTAGTGTCTACAGGCCATAATAACCACCCGCCTGGATGTAACGATGAAGTGTTAAGCGTACCATTCTGGACCCAATGTGTAAAGTCACTGAAAGTAGCATTCACATAGTGCTGCCAATTTTTTTATTTAGAAGGGACAGGTATACTAGGCAAAGTCAACTCCCTAATCGTCGCTAAGCCCAAACAGCTAGTCTGTTGTACTGTGTCATTGAGGAAAATCATCTGCACAGGGATAATACATGCTCTAAATAACGTGTCCCTGCCTTGCATTTGCCAATTTTTCGTACCCCAAACACTTTTCAAGTCAACAGTTTTGAACCAGTATTCATATCCCTCGACCGACAGTTTAGATACAAACAAATTGGAATACAGTAATTTAGTATCGGTCAATAACATTTGCTTATTAGAATACGGTGTAACTTTAAAATAGTAGGACCTAGCATTACGTGGATCATGCCCAGCAAAATATGCAAATTTTTCATAATACGTTTTTGAACTCCCTTGTGGAGGAGTCGAGCAATGTTCCCATTGCACATAATTAAACATGGGCTTAGGGCTACTAGCTTTATGAATAAAGTGGTGTCCATAATAGTTGTAACAAAACATGTCACCATGATTATCTCTAAACTGGTAAGCATCTTCATCGTCATAGACAGTATAATATTGCAAATCCGTTAGCATAGAATCTACTGTCTTCACATCCCAATCATCAGAAACAATGCCAGGTATAACAATATCATTCATTGATAATTTGAGGACATACGGTATTTGAATCAATTCAGTGGGACCATATATATCAAACATTACTTTATCCCACACAATTCCATCCGGAACTGGTATAGCAGAAATGTTCACTGTGGACAAGTCTCTTCGAACCATATGAGACGAAAAATGCGGTTTTAACACAGTCTCCACATGCTCAATGTCAGATCGATCAGGAAGAAAATGACCATGTATTATCAGAAAAAAAGTAACCACAAATCCCAACCATAATAAAATAGTCATCACGGCCAAAAACAGCCAAAAATAGTTCCAAGGAAAAACAAAATATGTTCTTTTAAGCCATCCCAGCAGCCGTCGTGGACCGTGGACAGAAGACATCGAGGACGAGGAGCCGGACCCATCATTATCAGCGTCGTTGAAGCATCCAGAAGCAGTTCTAGCAAAAGGTGCAACCGTGAACGAAGAAGCAGATGGAGGCTCTCGCCGTGGCACGCTATAAACCACATGTTCAGAAACGTCAGTAGAACGTACAGCAATTTGATCACAAGATTCCATATTAATCGCCGTCGGTGGAACAATCACAAGATCATCATCCACCCTCCCCAAGCTCGGAGAGGAAACAGTGTCGGTGAAAATCACCTGCAGCGGGACTTCTTCCCCAGTAGTGAGAGGGATTCCGGAACTACTGGGTGTCCCTCTTGGTCTGCTGTGCAGAATCGGCCACATGTTGTAACTTGACATTATCAATGGAAACAAAGCGATTTCCTTTGGCCCCTCGCAGCGGCGGTAATATCACAGTTCTCGTGCCGCTTACCCCTAACACAGGGACAGGTTCTCGATAAGAAGGACTAAATTCTTTTTTAACTGCGACCTTTTCACGCACTAGATCCCCAATCCTGGGTATCCAACCAGTAGGTGTTACTGGCTCATCCTTAATTCCTGAGGAGGCAGCACTGGCAGAAGAGTTTTCTTCACGAATTGTTGTAAATCCTGCAAAACAGTGACACGATCATTTATGTCAAAGGCCGTATCTGCCGCCTCCACACCAGGACCATCTAGATCAGGAACATACATTCGTGTTCCAAACAGGCACTCATATGAAGTACGACCCCCCAGTGACCTTCTAGGCAAGTTATTATGTGCTCTTTGTACTCCATATAGGTGGGCTAGCCAACCACGACCCGTACCTATAACTCTGGCCGTTAAGGACTGCTTTAAATCACGATTTAAACGCTCCACAACAGAATTTCCCTCGGGATGAAATGGAGACGAGAATTGGAGTTGGACCCCCAACGAAGCCATGGTGTCCCTGAATGCCTTAGAGGCAAAAGAAGGGCCCTGGTCCGAATGAAAAGCCGCAACTGCAAATATTTCGACAAAGATGCGCAAATCTTTAATAACAGTGCGAGCGTCAGCCGAGCGTTGTGGCCATACCCATACAAATCTGGAGCACGAATCTACAGCAACCAATATATATTTGTATGCACTATCTGGTGTCAGCAGACCACAATGATCCAAGTACACACACTGTAATGGTTTATTTGAAATCAGAAGGGGCGTCTGCTGCGGGCGTCTAGCCGACGATGCTTTAATTTGTTGACAAACGTCACAACAAAGGACATACTGCTTCGTCTCTTTATAGAGACCAGGCCACCAGTAACGGGCCTGTAAAAGCGAAATCGTGGCAGCCACCCCAGCATGTGCAGAAGCCAACCCCTCATGTGCTGCAGAAATCAATCGAGGTCTCTCAATCTTATTGGGAATTTCACGTACACCAATGCCTGGAATTGTAACAGTAGCATTTAGCGCACCATTCAAGCAGTAACTATATTTTGAAGGAAATCCTTTAGGAAAGGGCGTGCCATCAGCCGTAGCCTTTATGGCAGCCGAAATTTCTGTGTCTGGTTTGGAACTCGAACGAGTCACTGCGGCCACAGTGGCGACAGCCACTGCCGATTTCGCGGCTTCATCAGCCAAAGTATTCCCAGCAACGTGTATTCCAACGCGCTGGTGTCCAAGTGTATGCACAACATGGACTTTAGGAAGCGTTTCCTTCAGATCCGCAACCTTACCACACAACATTTTATGCTTAATGGTGTTGCCTTTAGTATCTCTGAACCCATTCATCTTCCAATAGTGTAAATATTCGTTGAAAGACTGCACACAGTAGTAGGAGTCACAGACCATCAAGGTTAAAAGTGCCGGATCCGCGTGCCCCAACGCTAACAATAGAGGTTTGAGCTCAGCCAGCTGTGCCGTGCAATCTCCCAAGGTTTTAGTATAAGTATGTCGGGGGCAGAACACTTCCCCCTCCATAGTGCCGCTCACCACCGCACATGCAGCAGAATACTGTTGTTTAGTCCCAACCGCTGGTTGCGCAGAGCCATCAGTATACATGACCACTTCATATTGGTCAATAGGCAACGTACCAGCAGGAACAGGGTATTCTATTTCGTATTGAAGAAATTCTTGAGTCTGCAGTTTAGGGTCAAATACATAATCTACATCAGTGGCTGTTAAAGACGTAGCCCATTGTATCCATCGCGGGTGTAAAGCCTTCGAATTAGGAACACTCGCTTTTGTAACAGCCTCTAAGGCCGGAACCGGGGAAACGACAACTATGCGTTGACCCTGGGCCAGCGGTCTTTCTTTAATAACAGCCATCTGTACTGCAGTGAGAATTTTCTCAGTTTGCGCAAAACGTTGCTCTGCAGCAGAATACAAGTGAGACTTGTATGCAATCGGGACAGTCTCCCCTTCATTAAAGGTGACATAAGTAAACCCAACAGCCCGAGGTATCACCCTGATCACTAAATGTGTCTTATTGTCCCGTGTGTGTAAGTGTTTAACTGCTAAAAGATCACTCTGTAATTCTCGCAGTATGTGTGTATGTTCAATCGTCCAAAATGTACTCGAAAAATTCGGGCGAATCAACTCGTATAAGGGTTTTATACGCGCTGCATAATCAGGAATGTAAGTTCTGCCAAAATTCAGAAACCCCAACAATGACTGGAGCTTCCGAACCGTATTAGGAGGCTGCAATAAAGCACATTTCTCCAAAAAATGTGGCGCTAGGCTCTTGCCCTCACTCGACAACTCATATCCCAGGAAAATTACGCTGAGGAAGGCAATCTTTGATTTCTTAAAATTAAACTTATAGCCAATATCAGCAAACCCCACAACAATGCGCGATACACGCCTTAGATGTTGCAGAATCTCATCATCTGTCAGATATATGTCATCAACATATGATAATACTTCAGGGTCGAACTCATGCAGCATTTCAGTTACACGAGCCGAAAACAGTCCTGGGCTATTCTTATACCCCTGAGGCAAACGACAAAAAATTTTCTGAGAGCGAAACGCACTGAAACAGGTATAGTCCCGACTCTCGGGCGCTATATTCTGGCAAAAAAATCCATTCGAGATATCCAATGTTGTTTTGTACTTTTTACGCACTATATTATTCATAAGCGCTGCGCTATGTGAATTCTGTATTGCATATGTGTGTGTATGACTATTCAAATGTCGGTAATCCACCACTATCCTATATGAATGGTCCGGTTTAGCAACCGGAAATAAGGGATTATTCATCGGCGAGACACAGGGCTCAATTACACCCTGGTATTCCAATTGTGTAAGAATTTTCCTAACCGATGCCCTTGCTTCAAATTTAATAGGATACTGCGGTTGTGGCTGAGGTTCGCCCTTTATCGGAATTACATGATAAGGTGATTGTCTGTCCCACCCCACGTTATTTCTATACAAGGCGGGAGCCTGTGCTAGAGCCCATGATTTACTATAGGACTCCGCGAGTTCTCTCGGAACAAGTGGTGAGAAGGAAGGTGTAATAACCTCCTCCCCAACGGGACAGTCGCGAATAAAGTCAGGTGGCCAATCTTGTTCGGCCAACAGAACATCATATGATTTTACCACATGGTCCCAAAAAATGGCGTTTATAATACGGTCAATGTCCCATTCCAATCGCAGAGTCACTTCAAATACTCTATCAGGATCAGAGACTCGCATATCCGCCGTCTCGACTTGTATGAAGTCATCAGTTGCTTTCACCTCCAGATGCTCTAGAAGACTCCGGCGAACTATTGTGACCTCTGCCGCGCTGTCTAACAGAGCTAACGCCCATGTCTTGTTCGTCAAGAGAACTCTCTTCTTGAGCGGCATGTCTAACTGAGACTGCTGCCACTTTCTTCTTCTTAAATTGCTGTTTTTGTTGCAGCGGTTTCTCTTCTTGTTTAATAGAAACCTCCGCTGAGCGTTGTGAATCCTGTCTCGGTTTCACGTACTCCGTCCTCCGCTCTGACCGCCCACCTCTCTCACTTCTCTTTTCCGAGGAGTCCTGAAAGGAACGAGATTGGCGTGTATCAGTATATTGATATCTATCAGGCGTCTTCAAAGTATCCCTATTCCTGAGATTATACTTATTCTGTGGGGTCTCCGGTTGCGGAGACTGCCCACCATCTTTCTTCGGTGTTTGCTGTTTCTTTTCCCAGCGCTTTTTTGAACCCTCAGGTTGTTGCTGTTTAGCATTATCTTTATTATTTTTACCCTGTAACTGGGGTTTTTGTGGCCTAGCCCCCAGGCTATCACGACCAATATTAGAATATGTTTCCGCTACTATTCTCGGAAGTTATCGCTCCTGATTAAGCAGCGGAACATCCCGAAGACGCATTCGCACTGCTAGTGCTACTGCCTCTCCCTTGAGATTACTCAAAATAATAGAAGAAACTGTGGCAAAATTGCCCAGCAACTGCATGCCCAAATCCAAGGCAGGGGCAGCCCCATATTCATCCTGAATCTGTTTAAGTACGTCCGGTAAATTAGCTAATGTCGGTGTACCGTGTGCCGTAGTGTAGAGCGCCGCAAACACCGTGCCCCAGGTATTACAAAGGTCCACCGGAGGAACCATCCCGTACGGCAAACACATCGTCAAAATTCTATGTTTATCCTGAGGTCCCGTATGGGGAAATACTGCTTCCAGCATATTAATTTTTTGCGCCAGCCAAAACGGAGTCTCCTCTCGTTTAACCGGTACTTTACCCATAACTGAGTGTACAGTGGCCGGATTAATACCCGGAACCACAGCCTGTGGGTGCGCTGGAGCAGCACGCGCTGCATTCGTATTTAATGTCTGCATGACAAACTGAACTAATCGTCTATATGTAGCCGTTAATTCTGTATATAAACGACGAACTTCAACCACTGCCAATTGAGCAACCGCAGGATGTGGTGTATATGTAGCCAATAAAGGCCAGGTAGGACCATCATTACTCAGTGGACCTAACCTTACTTGTACTATTGAGTGTGGGAGGGCGCCATCAAGCCAATTATGGTGTTCTTGATAAGATAGAGGTATTTCTAAATAAGCGTAAGCCCTGTATTGTCCAGGGACATTCGCAACTGTGTATTCGTGAAAAGTATTTGTTCCCCCATCCACTGCTGGAAATGCGACCCAAGAATAAAAAAGTTCAGTTCTATAGGCTGCATGGGCGTCCACCACAAAAGTGTCTGGACCCCCCTGGACTGTCAGTCCATGTGTCAATAGATGTCCCGTGAGCGGATGTCGCATATTAATTGCTACGTTCACTACATTAGGATTCGCCATTTTATAAAAAACTGCTTCAGGTCAGAGAAGGCACACCAATATCGGGGTTTTTTCCTTTCAAAGTTCAAGCTTGAACAACCAACCACTAAGCAATAGGAAGCACCTATGCCGTGGCGGCAGAAACCCTCAGCCCCACGGACGTCTCCGTATACGGAACCAAGGAGTCAAAATATATATGAGACCAAGAGAGTCAGTCGGACCTAATCATTAGAGCCAGATCAAACGTTGGCGGCGCCATGTCGCGTGGGCTCTCATTATTCTAAATGAGACTACTGGATTTCTAGGTAGCAGGATCTATAACAGTGTGGGGGACTGAGTCTGACCCACGTGTAAAGAACTCTGTCACCCTAAATCCGTTTTTTGCTCCGGCTAACTAGCAGTGCCTCATTTCTCCCATGTGGAAGGAATGATTTGGCAGCCGAGCGCATGACATCTTTGGAACTTCTCAGGGAAGTCGTGGTTACTCAGATCCAAACCAACTCTCTTATATCCAATATGATCTCATATACAAATGACAAAGACAGTATGAGTTTTATATATTGTTTTAATAAAACGACTGTATTTTAGATATTAAGGCGTGAGCCACAATAACCAGAACGATACAACACAGTAGGATTGTAATAGTTACCAGGAGAGTAAAACATAAAAACAAAGCTATCATATTGTCTAACAGTTTCTACTCTCCCTCTGCTTGTTCTATTTAGAGCACAGCATGTTAAGCTTCTAGCTTGCCTATTAGAATCACTGTGGAGACATCAGCCCTCATACCTGAGCAAAGACCTGTGATCTTGGGTCAGCATCTGCAACGAGGCAGTCAGCGTCAAGTTGTGGTTCCCTGGTCGGAATCTCCCTCTTGCGTGTATTGGGACAAGGAAGTGATTTTATAACTAACATGTCATCGTGATCACAAAATGTCCCTACGCAGGAATGCCAAGTCTAAACTCTTACCACGTCTATTGGCAATGTACCAGACTGTATCCTTGACTGAAGCACAGAGTAAATATGTTATGGAGAACTCCAGTGCTGAAGTAGGCAAAACAGTGTGATATGAATAAAAAACAACACCGTAGAACTGGCTATTTGAAAAATAACAGTACGAAGCCTAATAAAAAGCATGTAGAGCAACGTGCACAGAGGCTCTAAGCTGTCAGCAAATGAATAAAATATATTCAGGGCAAAGTGCACAAAGGCCTAAAGCCTGAAGCTAAAGCGCAATGAATACGTAAAACTAACCACACTACAATAGAAGGCTTTCTTTTGAGCATTAAATACCTGCAGTTTTCAGGCCCTAGACACAGAAGTCATCTGAGGTTGTGAGAGCCGAGAAATAGCATGAATAATTGTTTTTTACATAATCATACTTATGTACTAATGTGTGAAATAATTTAACCATAAAATTAATGTTAACACGAAAATTCTGCTTTGCTGAGTGGCCGCTATCAAGTGAAAAGGCCTGCAAATTGAACTAACGTTGTAAAGGAGAATATTCTGTCTCTTTAAGAACATCTTCTCTGCCAAATTAAATGCTGAAATAATATGAGTATTTCTTGTTTTCTGCTGGGCCTCAAGCTGACAAGGCCACAGTAAGAAGTTATCTAACAATTGTTAATATAGGGAAATAAATATTTTAACTTCTTAATAAACTGGTGTGGTTATCACGGTCTCATTGATCATGGTGTGTGGTTTTCACTGACTTTATAATGGTGTATAATGTAATGTTTGATATTTGATTTGGTGCCTCTGATGTTTCTTTAAAGCTGATTTGTTTTGGATCATCAACCTACAGCATGAAATCTGCTATCTAGTCTGTTGTAACTAAAATATAGCCAAGATTTCTGTTTTATCAGTTTGGGTAGCATAATTTTATGGTTAGTATCTCTTTAAATAGTATCCAAAGTTGAGTAAAATTGATTTGATTGTTTTGATTATTGCTTTTGAAGTTGTTGTATAATATGGAGAAGATGTGTCCCTAAACGCTTAAAGTGACTTTACCTGGTCCTTGGAGTTTTGCCTATGTTAATGGGAGTGTTCCCAGGATTCTATTGTCAGATAGTATAGATTGAATTATGCGCTTGCACAGTTTTAGCTAATTTGCAGTTGAGTGAGTTGTTTGTGAGACTTTAGGGGAGTTGGCATACTCCAAATGTGGTTAAAGAAAGAATGGGCATACTCTGAAGTGTGAGAGTAGGGAAGTCAGCGAACTTCACATGTGTGTGGCGCTTGGTGCTCAAAAAAATTAATTGTCCATGTGGTTGTTGGTATACAGACCTCGCAGGGTAGGTCTAAGACTCCAGAGTATATTGAAAGTGTATTGAGACATTTTTGAATTTTGTTGTAATTTGTCTGTTTAGTAGGCCAATTGGGCGTGGTTGGCAAGTCGAGTTTGTGAGTCAAGTCGAGTGTGAGATCTTTTCGACTAAGATTTGGTAAGTCATACGCGTGCCAGGACAGTATCCATTGATCATTTGAGAGTAAAATTTGCTGGTCAACTATTGCTTGCGAATCAGGGTAACTGAGAAAGATGGAATAGCTGCTAGAGCGAAAGCCATCAGCAAAAAATCTGTAAGGCTCCCAAAAGCAGTTGTGATTTCCCCTACCTGCAGTAAACAGACAAATTTGGTTTATTATTGGTTTTCATTAAGTGCTTGCAAATAATTTTGCATTAGGTTTGAGTGGTTTTGAGTTTAGGAGGACAAGCCAAAAGACTTTGTCAGCCGCTTTGTGTAAGTGTGATATCATTTTTTGTGCCACGCTGGGATAGCCTGGTTGGTGAGATGGGTCGCGTACAGATTAGTGGACAACCGTGAAGCGCAATTGGTCGAGAAGGTAGATGAAGGGGATCGTGGGATTACAGTCACTTCCTGATTATTGATTTTTGAAATATATTTGTGAAAATGAAGTTTTTCAAAGCTTTAAAATGTGCTTTGAGAGGAGATGAGTGTATTCCAGCTAGGCGAGGAGAAATGTGTCTGCCTGAAGGTGCGCCGGTATACATTGTAATTGAGGAGAAAGGCACTGGATCATGTTTTTGGCTAAAAAATTGGGGTGAAATCACTGAGAAGGAAGGGTGTTTGGCGTTTCCTGAAAATGGGACATTTAATTTGAGAATTTTGGGGAATCTGAGACAGGTGACGATGGTTTAAGACCTCCACCAAGACCAGCTCAATTTGAAGCATTAGCAATTTGGGAAGCAGTAGTTAGACAACAAAAACAGCATTGAAATTTTAGTGAAAAATGAGAAAAGAAGAGAAGTCGCTAGTAGAA
Organism: Pleurodeles waltl; assembly: GCF_031143425.1. Lineage (NCBI taxonomy): Eukaryota > Metazoa > Chordata > Amphibia > Caudata > Salamandridae > Pleurodeles > Pleurodeles waltl. The sequence continues at coordinate 603,343,327 of NC_090437.1, read as the reverse complement.
ACAGTGGAGATTAGATACCTAACAAGGTATGAGGTTGCTTCCTGCAATGTCTAAAGACAATGAGAAAGATGAAACAAATTGTCAAAGAAATCTAAAAAGAGGTTTTCTTCATCATGTGACGATCAGACATCAAAGGAGCCTGAAAGGTCTTTGACTAATAATGAGGAATCGGACGATGAAGAATTTATTTTACAAACATTGAGAAATCGTCCGCCACCTTATGTGGCTCAACAGGGTCTGAGTACAAGTGGTACAATCCCTACTGCATCAATACCAGTTGCAGTGACACAGGGTCCTATACAGTATAACATGACTGAGAGTTCCGTGTAGTTTAATCCTGACATGAACCAGAGCTCAGTACAGACTAGTCCTTCTACACAAATACCAATGCAGAGCAGCTTCAATCTGCCAAATGCAGTTAATACAGTTGCAGGTCCACTAAATTTTCACGACAATAGACAGCTGCCACAACTTAGTGTTCCTAGGATTTACCCAGATGTACTGATTGTGAATACAGCTACTATTCTAGTAGTATACTCAGGACAGACTTTACAGGAGCTGATGTTGACTCAGACAAAACCAACTCCATTATTGTTGCCACGAATGCAGAAACAGGAAATTCCAAAGTTTACTCCCTTAGTGAGTACACAGACTGACATGTCTGTATTAGTGGGTCAGAATACTGGTGTTACACAAACACAGAACATAGGGACAAGATTTAGTCCAGATGCAGTGTCAATTCCTATCACAATTGGTCCACCTGTGCCTTTATTTGCTCAAAGCAACAATGGTGTAGATGACCAAAGAGTTCAAATCCAGAATGAAACACTAGGTTAATTACACCTGCAAGACGGACTTTAAATAAATCGAGATCACTAATAGATTTAACCCCTAATAGAAATTCGGATTTGGCAGGATTACAAAACGGTTCTGAGCTGAGTATGCAACCTGGTAATATTTAATTGCAAGGTTTGACTGCACAGCAATTAAAAGTGTGGTTAGAGAAATTGAGTGCCTCAAAAAATCGATCCAAAGAAAGGGAATTTATAAATCGGACAAGATTGTCGATGGAAGCATGTGAGCTTCTTGAAAGGATAATGGGAATAAATAGCCTTGAATCTTACACCGAAGTTGAGCTGAGATAGTTGTGTCCATTAATTACAGAGGGAGCAGCTGAAATACATCAGCAAATACTAGAGTTAGCAGATAAATATGAAATAGATCTTATGAAAACTAAAAACATGAAAATAAGTTATAGATGACATTTTGATGCTGACGATTTTGAACACATGAGGTCTGCGGGGATGAAAACTCATCTTAAAGAGCTACTTGGGAAGGTACAAATTTGGAGAGTACTAGAAAAATGGGAAGGCAGATGGGTCAAGAAAAGAGTAAGGCCGAAGAAAGGTTTAAATACTCCTCTTAAAGATGTATCACAAATTAAAGAGACAGTAAATGTTTTACCAATGAGGGAGATTGCAGGAGGGAATTTTGTACATGTCCCTTGGAGCAGGAGTGACATCTTGTCATTTACAAATGACTACCCAGGGTTGAGTGAGAAACAAGTAGAATGGTATCAAAAGACAGATAGGTTTGTGAAACTTGCAAAATGCCTGTGGGAGGATTTAAACACTCTTTTGGAGATAGTTGTTCCAGCAGACTTGTGGATTGAGTGTAAGAGAAGTGCAGATTGGCCAACAAGTGAGCCGCAAAGAGATCCATCAACAGGTGCACCATCTCCTGAAGTAATGAAATATTACTATAAGGTCAGTGAGTTCCTGAAACGAGATTTCGCCTAAAAATATCGATTGGCAGTACATAGATAAAACAGCTCAGGAATCAAAGGAATCAACTCATGCATACTATGAGAGATTGTTAAAAGCATTTAAACATTACAGTGAAACTGAAATAATTGAGCTGAAAGACGATTCATTTTGTGTTCAAATTTGTTGAAGGACTCAGACCAGAAATTAGTCAGATGATCAAGAACCATTTAATTTGTTGGCAAGCAAAGCCAATTGATGAGGTGTTGCAGTATGCAAAATACTGTAGTGATGAGATTGAATTGAAACAGAAAATGTTGAAGGAAAAGGCAATGGTGATGCAGATTAAGGCAGCACAAACAGGGATTTAGGTAGGATTTCCAATACTACAGCAGCAGCAGGGAAGTTGCATGTTTCAGAATCAAGGCAGAGGTAAAGGACGTGGAGGAATATTGATGTGAAGTGTCAAGCGAGGTGTTGATTTGAATTCTGTCATGATACAGGGAGAGTCTCAAGGAAAGAAATTGATCCTTGTCACATTTGTGGAGGCGTCGAACATTGGAAAAGGCACTGTCCAATATTAAATCAGAGAGGTGTTGTCCAACATATGAACAGTGTCAATACTTTTCAGAGTATGAGAGGACCAAGAATGAGAGGTCAAATTCCAAATTTCCAGACTAACATAAATCCGATGCAGGGTTTCCAGCCCTTACAACCCATGCAGCCTATACAAACTGTAGAACCGCAGGTACAACAAGTACAGTTACCCCAATTGCAACAGATGCAGCCACAAGTGTGATGGTGCCTGTACAACAAATCAAAATTCCTAGACAATTACAGGTACAGCAATCCCTGATGGATTAGCAACAGATGGTCAAGGGTCAGAGACTAAATCAGAGTAATAAAGGAATACACCAATTTACTTTACACAGTGAGAACGGAATAACCATGTGTGGCTGTCGGATAGTTCAGATGAGGAAGAATGCCCGATGGCTGCTTCTTTAGAAGTGGATCAGAAGGGCGCTTATGTTTAGGGAAAGGTGCATGATTGTGGTTTGTGATTCAAGTCCTGTGTCCTTACTGGGAAGAGAGTTACTGTGCAAAACAAGATGTCCACTTACTTGTACAGATTAAGGAATTGGAATTCAAACAAACAGTGATGATGAGGAAGATTCAACACTTATCGTCAGCAAGGAGTCAGTGTCCGAATACTTTCTTTGATCAGTTTTAATGAGCCAGTGAATTTAGAAGCCCTTTTGATTAGTTTCTTTCCAGTTTTGAAGTAAAAAATCTTCCTGTTGATTTGCAGAAGACTGTTAATTCTAACGTTTGGGATCTTTCAGGGAAGGACATTGGGTTAGTTAAAGGAGTGGAACCAGTCAGAGTCGCAATTAAGTCAAATGCAGTTTTCCCTCAGACTCCACAATATCCAATGACAGTTGATGTTATTGAGTGTGAAGCCATTAATAGAGCAGTTTGTGGAGAAAGGAATTTTAAAAGAAGTGTTGAGCAGTCCATGTAACTCACCAATAATGGGTCTGCAAAAACCATGTAAAAAAAAACGCCTTGTCCAGGATTTGAGAAAAATAAATGAAATAGTGGTCAAATGTTGTCCAATTGTGCCAAATCCAGCTGTGATTATGTTTCAGATCCTATGCAATCCTGAGTGGTTTACTGTGATAGACCGATAGCAAGCATTCTTTTCCATGCCTTTTCACGAGGACAGAAGATATCTCTTTTGTTTTAAATTCCTGAACAAGGTTTACTGCTGGTGTAGAATTCCACAATGGTTCTCAGAGTCACCATCTATTTTCAACCAGATGTTGAAGAAGAATTTGGAGTCATTGGTGATGCCTTATCAGTCAACATTAGTGCAATACATTAATGACCTGTTGATTGCATTTAAGACAAAAGAAGGGTGAAAATATGATATGATTGCTTTGTTAAATTTTCTGGGAGACAATGTACATAAAGGGTCCCCTGCTATATTGCAGTACAGTCAGAAAGAGGTGAAATATTTGGCTCATCTGATTGAAAAAGGAAGTAGGAAAATATCCCTAGAGAGAGAATAGCTACAATTTTACAAATGAAAGTACCAAGTACATAAAAGAATGTGAGAATGTTTCCAGGAATGGTTGGCTACTCCTGACAGTGGATCCTGATTTTTTCAGTTTTTTTCAAAACCCCTACAGAAGCTGACTCAAAAGATGTTTCTGATCCTGTATCAATGGATACAGCTTGTATGAAAGCATTTAATGATCTGAAAGAAAGTTTGCGTCAAGCTCCAGCTTTAGGTATGCCTAACTACACAAAACCTTTTCTGCTGTTTTTTCATGAACTTGATACATGTTCTTTGTCTGTCTTGACTCAGACCTTGGATCTGGTCGCAGCAGCCTTACCAGGATGTTTGCAGTCCATTGCAGCAGTTGAGCAGAGCCTCGCTCAGCGCGAGAGCATAGTGATGGGTTATACTCTCACTATTATGATACCACGTTCAATTGAGATTTTACTTACCTGGTCCAAAACACAATATCTGACCAGCTCTAGGCTGACCAGATTTTAGACAGCAGTCTTGGGGTCTCCAAATGTTATCATTAAGAGATGTACAGTGCTTAACCCAGCAACCTTACTCTCAATTGAAAATGTTTTCTCTGACAAATTGGGTGATACAGGACATGATTGTATGGAAATTAAGGAGTTATGCACAAAACCCATAGTTGATATCAGAGATACCTGCCTGGAAGAAAATGACCAAATTATCTTTGTTGATGGTTCCTGCTTGAGATAGTGTGGGCACATTAAGGGCAGGATTTGCAGTATGTACTATTAATGGCATATTGGAAGCTTCATGGCTTTGAGGAGTGTTTTCTGCACAAGTGGCAGAATTAGTAGCTCTTAGTAGAGCCTGCCACATTTCAAATCAAATGGAAGTGACAATTTACACGGACAGTCAATATGGATTCAGCATTGTACATAACTTTGGTACAAATATGGTCACAGAGAGGCTTCCTGACCTCTTATGGTTCACCAATAAGGAATTGTGAGAGAATTAATGAGTTGTTACAAGCCATTCAAATGCCCGAAAAGGTTGCTGTGGTGAAATGCAGTGCACACCAGAGATCACAAGATTACGGCCCTCATTATTGTTAAACAGGCCGACGGTAAAAAAAATGAGATAACGACCACAGCAGAAACCGCCATCATAGACAGCCACTTTAACACTCCGACAACCACGGCGGTAGCAACAAACACTTCGGCGGTCACCGCCAACAGACAGGCAGAAGACAATGTACTGCCCACCCTATCACAATCCGCTAGCTTTTCCGGGGCGTTACCAACGCTATCAAAAGCACGGGGGAAACAGTGTTCTGAAGGGAAATCACTCACCTTTTGACACTCAACGAAGAACCAGGACACCATGGAGCCCGAGCTGCAGATCCTGCCGATGCTGGTGTATCTGCTAATACACCAGGAACACCAAAGACGGTGGCATCGACAACCACGATGAGTACTGTACCTAGCACACAGGGGAGGGGGGGAGGGAAAAGAGAGTGACACACACATGCAACACCCCCACCCCCACCCTCACCCTCATCCACAACACCATACACACAAACACATGCAGCAACAGTACATTTACACCCCGTAACCCCCTGGAAGAACGTAAGGACAAAAGGAATTGAGTGCAGATAGTGATATTTAGAAATATGCAGTTAAAGTTAACGATTGGAAAAAACAGTATATACAAATATTTACAATATGTACAGAAGGCCGTACACTGTCCTTTGCAAATGTTTATGGCCCAGTGGGCAAAAAAATCATGGGCGAAGCTCACACTTGACTCCTGCCTCAAAATGGAGAGAACGCTGCAGGGGCATCAGGTCGAAAACACACAGACACCTCAGGGGGAAGCGGAGGGGGGCACCTCAGCTGGAAGATTGCACTACACCACTGCTCCTGGAAGGGGCAACATGCCCACAGCGATGTCCTGGGGAGTTGAAAGCCACAGTCTCTCAAGTGGGTGGTTTACCCACTGCTTGGTCCTGGGGAGTGCAAAGCCACAGTCTCTCAAGCGGGGGCTTGCCCACCGGTTCTGGAGGGGGCCTTCTGCCCAGTCTGCTTCATCCTGCCAAGGAAAGTGATAGTAGATGTATATCTCCACTATTTCTGGAGGGGGCCTTCTGTCCAGTCTGCTTCATCCTGCCAAGGAAAGTGATAGTGAATGCATATCTCTATTGGTTCTGGAGGGGGCCTTCTGCCCAGTCTGCTTCATCCTGCCAAGGAAAGTGATAGTAGATGCATTTCTCCACTGGTTCTGGAGGGGGCCTTGTGCCCAGTGATGCTGCACCTGGGGTGTGGCAATTCCCATTCCCTCACCTGGGTGTCTGAGGCACGAGATGTGCAGGGAACAGGTAGCATGATAATCCATGGAGGCAGAGCCAGACTCCATCCTGTGGCGACTAAGGCTGCAAACTGCTGGTAGTGCCAGTGCTGGTGGTGGTGTATCAAGTGGTGGGGGGAGGTCCACCCACCAGTTTCTCCAACTCCTCCGCAGTGAAGGCAGGGGCCCTTTCCCCAGACACTCTAGCCATTGTCACTTCCAGACTCAGGTCACAGGAACACTTGCAGTGTAGGTCCTCTCCTGTTGACGGTCAGGTAGCATGTGAGTGAATAGTTAGAAAATGGCGGTGACATCCGTGGCAGTGCGTACCGTCACCGCCAGCATACATCACCACTGGCTCCTGGAACCCATAGGGCCCAATGATAACCAATGCGAAGTTGCGCAGTGGTCATCGACCGCCTACCGCGACGGAGCACAACGTCAGCGCACTTATCTCATTTCCACTTGTCCGTCCTCACAGGTTGGGCAGCCGCCATTTCAGGGGGGCACATGGCATGGCACCTAACTGCGTCACTGCAGTCATTGGCCTCGACTTCACATACTGCTTCTGTGACCTAAATTCAGCAACAGTTGTGCATTCTATGTGGATATATGACCTTCTGCTCACCGTGCTCCTCCATAGGCTACAACCGCTGAGGCAGATGATGAGATGGCAGCATCCTCTGGTGTACAGACCCCTGGTGGACCTGTCGACAATGGAGGACAGACACATTATCATCACATACAGACTTGATCGTGCCACAATCCTCGAACTGTGTGCCCAATTGGAGCCAGACCTGATGTCAGCTATCCGCCAGCCCACAGGAATCCCCCCTCTAGTGCAGGTTCTGTCAGTGCTGCATTTGCTGGCAAGTGATCCTTTCTTGGCATCAGTAATGTCTCAGCCAATGTTCTCCAACGTGTTGTCCAGAGTGTTGTCTGACCTGCTGAAGCACATGCGCAGCTACATCGTGTTCCCCCAGGTGGATGATTTGGCCACAGTGAAAGCTGACTTTTGTGCCCTGGGACATATCCCCAACATTATTTGTGCCGTTGATGGTATACATACCATTTGCTCCCCACCCCCCCCGGAGAAATTAACAGGTTTACAGGAATAGAAAAAGCTATCACTCGATGAATGTGCAGATGGTGTGTTTGGCGGACCAGTACATCTCCCATGTGAATGCCAAATATCCTGGCTCTGTGCATGACGCCTATATCTTGAGGAATAGCAGCATCCCTTATGTGATGGGCCAACTCCAGAGGCACCGGGTGTGGCTAATAGGTGAGCCCAAGGTCCCCACACAGTATAAGTAGATGTCTGGGTATGGGGGTTTTCCCTAAGGGTTAGTGTGTGTCCTACAGTTGTCCCTCGATATTTACAGGTGACTCTGCTTACCCCAGCCTCTCATGGCAACTGACTCCAGTGAGGAATCCCAGGACAAGGGCAGAGGAACGTTACAATGAGGCACATGGGCATACAAGGAGGATTATTGAGAGAACCTTCGGCCTCCTGAAGGGTATGTGCTAGGGGCTGGGGTGATGGTGGAGGAATGTCTAGTTAGAGTCCAGTCTATTGGTATCACAGGTGCATTGTCCAAGGGGGCATAAGAAGTGGAGCAATGGCAGTTCAAGGTGGACAGGGTGACATAGTGGGACGGGAGGATGACAATCAGGAGAGTCTTATTTCCTGGTGGGGGTCTTGGCAATGTTCTCTATCTTCTGCCTGGATCGCAGGGACCATTTGTGGGGTGGTTCTCCTTCTGCAGGCGGTGGGGTGCTGGTGGCCTGTTGGTCCCGTGGCGGGGCCTCCTGTCCACTAGCGCCGGCAGAGGTGGAAAGCTGTTCCTCGGTTTGGCTAGTGTCAGGCACCCTTTGTTGTGCCACTGCCTCACTCATGGTCTTGCCCATGTCAGCCAGTACCCCTCCAATGGTGACCAGGATGGTGTATATTTTTGTTAGGTCATCCCTGATCCCCATGTAGTGTCCCTCCTGCTGGCGCTTGGTCTCCTGTAACTTGGCCAGTACCTGGCCCATGGTCTCCTGGGAATGGTGGTATGCTTCCATGATGTTTGAGAGTGCCTCGTGGAGAGTGGGTTCCCTGGGCCTGTCCTCCCCCTGTCGCACAGCAGTCCTCCCAGCTTCCCTGTTGTCCTGTGCCTCTGTCCCTGAACTGTGTGCCCACTGCCACAGAACCAAGGTCTCTGATCGTCCTGTGTTTGTGGGGTTGCCTGGGGTCCCTGCAGTGGTGGACACATAGCTGATTGATGTGTCCTGGGAACAGTGGCATGTACCCGCTGGGTGGGTGCTGTGCTGGTGTTTCCTGAGGGGGGAGTCTCTGTGGTGGTTTGGGACTGTGGCAGGGTAACCGACTGTCCAGAGGTCCCTGATGGGCCAGGTTGGTCATCTAGATCCAGGTGTGCAGAGCTGCTGTCATCACTGTGGGCCTCTTCTGGGAGGGAGCTGGATGTAGCTGGCACCTCCTCTCTGGTGACGTTGGGTAGGGGTCCTGTTGGGATTCAGTGGCATTGTTAATGTATCTGCATGTGCTGTCATGTGCATGGCTGTGTTTCCCTCTATGATTGTGATTTCCCTGTCAGCTTTGCCTTGTGTGAGTGGTGATTTTGTGGGCTGGGTGAGTCTCTCTTTTGGGCATGCTGGGGTGATGGGTGCCCATGCAGGTCTGTAATGGGGGTCGAAGCATTGAGGTGAATACAGGGCTTGGTATTGGAATGGGTGGGTTGTGCTAGTGGGGTATATGTGAGTTGGTGGAGTGATGGGGTGGGGGTAGGACTTTGTGATGGCATGCAGGTAGGGTGGGGGGGATAAAGTAGTAAAGATTTGCCTTACCAGAGTCCAATCCTCCTGCTACTCCTGCAAGGCCCTCAGGATGCATGATCGCCAAAGACTTGCTCCTCCCATGTTGTTAGTTGTGGGGGAGGAGGTGGTGGTCCACACAGAACGCACCTTCCCCTGTAGGTCGTTCCATCTCTTCCTGATGTCATCCCTGGTTCTTGGGTGCTGTCCCACGGCATTGACCCTGTCCACAATTCTCCGCCATAGCTCCGTCTTTCTTGCAATGGATGTCTGCTGCACCTGTGATCCAAATAGCTGTGGCTCTACCCAGATGATTTCCTCCACCATGACCCTTCGTTCCTCCTCTGAAAACCTGGGGTGTCTTTGGGGTTCCATGGATGTGGTGCAAGTGATATGTGTGAGGATGTGTGCGGTGATGTGTGGGGTGATGTGTTGGGGTATATGCTTGATGTACGTGGATGGTGTATGGGTGATGGTGTTCTGCAGCTCAGATTGAGTGGGTGCTCCTGGCTTGTGTCTCTCTCTGTTGGCAATATTGTTTTGCGTTGGAAGGGTTGTGGGTAATGTGGGTGTGTATTTTATAGTGGTGCGAGTGTGTGATGTGTATATGTGTGTCAGGTGTGTGTAGTTTGAATTGTCCAATGTAGTGGTATTTTGTAAGTGTGTGTGTATTTTGAGCGCGGCGGTGTGTACCACCATTGGTTTACCACGGTTGAAAGACCGCCCAGTTGATTTGTGGGTCGTGATACTGTAAGCGTATTCCTGTTGGCGTAATGGTGTGGGTTTTGCTATCACCAGTTTATCACTGACCTTTGGTCTGGCGGACTTGTGTGGGTGTCTGTATTATGGCGGTATTCTATGTGTGGGTCATGATACCCGTGGCGGATTACTGCCGCGGTCACGGTATGTTGGAGGCCGTCAGCACAGCGGTAGGTGGTATTTACCGCCAGGGTTGTAATGAGGGCCTACATGTCATTAGGGAATACATATGCTGATCAAGTCTCAAAGTTTTGTGCATTGAACAGCATATCCTTCAAAGGAAAGTGGGAATTGTTACCTGAAAATAATGAGGTCTGTGCGAGTTTTACCATGCAAATTATTGACACTTTAAAGAAGTTAAAGGCACTTCAAGATAACGTTCCCAAAGAGGAACGCAGAGACTGGCAAAAACTCAGGTGTGTGCAACGAGATGATGATATCTGGGTGATGGGAGAAGGAAAGGTAGTTCTGCCCAATAGTCTTCTGACTCAAATGTCCAGATACCATCATGGACAGGCCCACCTTGGTAGAGATGCAATGGTCCGCTGTTTTAAGCAGCTTTTTTTCAATCCAAATTTTAGACAGGTTGCTGAAGCAATTTGCCATAGGTGCATTGTTTGTCAACAAATGAATGTTGGCAAAGGGACAGTGGACAAAATGGGGCATGTTGGCATGGCTGGAGGACCATTTAGCAGAATGCAGATGGATTTCATTGAGATGCCTGCGTCTGCTGGTTTGAAATATGTGTTGGTGACTGTGTGCATTTTCAGTCATTGGATTGAGGCTTATCCTACAAGGAGAAATTACAGTCTTACAGTAGCAAACTTACTACTTAGAGAGTTAATTCCATGTTTCGGTTTCCCAGTCTCTTTGGAATCAGATAGGGGAAGCCACTTCAAGAATGAAGTGATTAAGTTGCTATGTTCAGCCTTAAACATTGAGCAGAAACTCCATTGTAGTTACCGCCCAGAAGCTTCAGGACTTGTAGAGCAGATAAATGGAACTCTGAAATTGAGATTGTCCAAAATGTGTGCATTCACGAATTTGAAATGGCCAGATGCTTTGCCGTTGGTTTTAATGTCAATGAGAAGTACCCCTGAGAAGAAAAAAGGACTGTCGCCCCATGACATCTTCATGGGAAGATCTATGAGATTGCCAGCTGTACCTGCAAATGCTCTTGTGAACATCACAGATGATATGGTGTTAGACTACTGCAAGGGTCCAGCTGATGTGGTACAATCTTTCTCTCATCATGTGGAAGCTACCACACTTCAAGCACATCAAGGTCAGGGACACAACCTAAAGGCTGGTGTTTGGGTTGTGATCCGAAAACATGTGAGAAAATAATGTTTGGAAACGTGGTGGAAAGGACCCTACCAGTTGATATTAATAACAACTACAGCTGTAAAGTGTGCAGGGCTCCCAAAATGGATCCACGCAAGTCACACTCGGAAAGTAAATAATCCAACAGAGCAAGAAGAAGAGCTTTTGAGATTACCTTCACCTAAGCGTATTCCAGATCATGAAAGAGAAAGAGAAGAGCTGGAGGCTGCACCTGAAAACACTCCAGTCAACGTACCCACTCCTGTGTAAGATGTGGAAGGTATCCTGGAAGATGAGGGTGAATCATTCCCAAATGAAACAGTGAGGGAGGAAGAACCTCTCCAGACTGAACCCACTCAGAGGAGGGCAGTGGTTACAGAAAGTGGTCTGGACACCCAGACTGAACAAGTGACTGACCCCAATGGAAAAGGAATTGAGACAGATCCAAGCTAAGAGGGTTTGACTCCTCCTGAACCAGTTGCGGGAACGTCGAAGGAGAAGAATTTGTGTCCAATTCTGAAAAGAGTATTAACAAGAAAGACTCTGAAAGGTGACAACTGGCCGGAGACAAGTTCAAAGGCAGGGAAGATTAACGTGGTGCCACCAATTCAGGAAGAAAATGAGCTAAACAGAGAAGAAGATCTGAGTGAAGGAGAAGCAAACAGTGGTCAAAGATTGAAAAGGTATAGATTTGCCAGTAAAAGATATTCTGGTCCTGAATGGGCATATGCAAATACTAATGAATGGCAAGGAGAATTTTTGTTTTGACAAAGACATTCTAGGTCTATATTTTGGCACATGAAGAAAAAAGCCATTTGAGTGAAAATAAATACATCTGAATTTGAAAAGAAGATAAATAGACTTTGTTGAATCTTACCTGAAAAAACTTTCATAACCTAATTTGATAAGCTGCTCAACTGATCTTGACAACTTCTACTGAACTTTAACAAAGGGTCCTGATAGTGTGAATGAACTTTTGAATTTTTTTTTTAGGAGAGATAGAAGATTGAAAATTTAAGAATTGAACATTTTTGTCTCTTTGTTTTTGTTTTTGTTTTGATTTTTGCTGCATAGCCATTCTTTTGTATTTGCTTTTACTTTTGATTCCTTACAGACCATGGGAGACTTTAGCAAACAACACATTTAGAATAGATGTTGCAAATTCATAGGTATTGGTTTGGCAATCGTTTGTGCTATAGTATGTTTGTTATTGATTGTGAGTGTGATTGTCTTTGATTTGAATGGAGTCAAACATACCATAGCTATACATACAACTACTACATCATCAGAATTAATTCCTACTCTTTCAACAATAGATACGTTCAGATTAGATGGAAAATACTTAGACGAAGCGAAAGAGCTTTCTTCTAATGTCTTCTATTGCTTATTGTGAGAGTACATTGACACTATGGATGCAAGACATTGCTATGTCTGTACGCAGATTCCAACCTCTGTTGAGGAGGAAATTTCACATCACAACCTGCCATTAACTTACAGCATAACTTGCAGTCTTTTACTAACAAGGTTCTATAATCAAGAGAGTATTTAGTTTTTCTACTCAAACCTTGATCGTGTATTTTCCTTTGTCAACATAATCAGATATTGAAGTAGAGTATTTAAGGAAAATGACATAGTTTTAGTAAGAGGATTCTTTCAACCTACATTAACCTTTGGGGCATTGTATGCACACCGAAACAACCTAACCTGCTTACTAACACCTGTTGAAAAGAGCTTCTTAGAGAACACTTAGGAAAGAAGAAAGGTGATGAATGCTAAGATAGATCATGAATAGTTCAGCAAAGCCCTACAACTGATCATGCTTATACAGACATCACTAAGCAAGGGAAGTTAGCTATAGATGCACAACATGTAGGCAAACTTTTAATATATAGAGCACAATCTTATTCTGATAGAATATATGTGGGAACAAGAGAATGTAGACGTGTTTTTATTTCAGAGTAAATGGACATTTATGCTGAATGGTCAGGATCCTGCGATGCCTGGTATCTATGACATCTGTGGGAAAAATGCTGATTACCGTCTTCCTAGAGGATGGTATGGCACATGTTAGTTGGGAATAGTCTTTCCCAAATTCTACCAATTGGATGACTTAAGTAAGTTACCTACAGTTAAGGAATTACAACCCAGACACAAGCGAGAATCAGTTTCTAGCATTGTGGTTGATATATTTGGAGCAATAATTCCATCAGTGGGAGTTGATCTCAATTCTATGAAAATACAAAGGTTGCCCACAGTAGTGGATAACAAGTTAACAGATTTTTCAGGAACTATTCTCCTCTTAGATACTGAAATGGCTGCGACAAGAGCTATGACTCTTCAGAACTGCCTTGCGTTAGACATTCTTCTAGCAAAGGAGGGTGGAGTTCGTAAATTGCTTTGTTCAGGTCACTGTTGCTCATACATACTGGACATTAGCAAATTAATTAGAAATTTGATTAATAATTTAACGAAACATGAATCAGAACTAAAAGAATTAACTGAAACTAATATTTTGGAAAAAGCAGGCAAGGGAATTGCAACAATGGGAAATTGGATTGGCAACCTGGGAGAAGGTATTATATTAAAATTAGTAAAATGGATTGCAATTATTGTGTTTTGCCTAATCGGAATTTGGGAAATGTACAAATTATTTTGAATGATCAAAAGAAGAAGATTTGAAAAGAATCAGAGTAGGGTAGATATTTAAATGGGAAAACTTTATGGGAAAAATTCAAGAAGAAAGAACCATATGCCACAGATGTCAGTTGTTGTGAATATATATATTCGCCCCCTTCTGCTTTGGAGGCCTGTTCCCAGATATGCAATGTGGTCCTGACTTGTAATGTGAGAGTCCCTTTCTTCTTTCTGGAGTCTAAGAGTTAACCCAGAAGCCCATGTGGCATTGTGAGTCTCGCTAGAAGGTCAGTGACACGATCAGTATGTTGTTCCATAAACCATGCCTCCACATGCTGCAAATGAGATGCCCAGTAAAAGGTTTGAAAGTTTGCTGCCTGCAGCCATCTGCTATCCCAAGGTAGCTGTAGCACTCTAAGGCTGATGTGTGATCTCCCGCTACACCAGTATAGAAGTCAAAGCACTTCATCATGGTGATGGAAACATGCATTCAGCACCCTCACCCGCATGTGCTGCAGCACGTATAATACTCTAGGTAGTATAATCATTTTACTAAGTGCTATGCGTTCCATGAGAGACATTGGGAACCGCAACCACTTGCATACACTTCATTCAGCATTATTAAGTAAGGCCCCTACATTAGCCTCATATGTTTCTGTTAAGCTGTGACTGAAATATACCCCCAGATATCTGATAGGAGTCATTTGTACGTTAAGGGAGAGTGCCATCTACTATTCCATCCGACTGTAGAGGGTAGAGTACCAACGTTTTTGCATTCTGCATGAACCCCAAGTGCATCCCCAGTGCTGTTATTCTATCATTGACTGCACGCCATGAAACACCTGGGTTTCGTAGGGTCAACAGAATATCTTTGGAATCCACCGAAACAACCACCCACCTGTGTCCGATCAGCACCACACATCCATCATGCCTATTTCGTATGAGGCTCGGTAGAGGTTTGATAATGAGGGCAAACATCAATAGTGAAAGGGAGCACCCCTGTCTAGTCCCTCTCTCCTCCGACCAGAAGTCTGACATCCTAGTACCTATCTTCAACCTAGCTTTACTATCTGTATACTACTGTATATAATCATCACCCCCATTTGTGTAAGGTGTATGTGTCTCTATATGCATGCACCATTTAGCCTACATGTAAGTGTGATACCAAGTGTGCACTCCCTCTCAACAAATGTGCGAACCTTCCCTCCCTCCAGTGGCACCCACCCAACCTGGCCTCCACAATTAACACACATGGTGCTGTCTCTCCCTGCCCTGAAACAACAAACAAACTTCCCATTATAGCGTGGTCCTCCCTGGGCTCCCAAACATGGGTCAACCCCGAGAACAGCATCACTTATTCCCACACTCATATCACGATGAGTTCATACTCCAAATAGGCCACACTCAAACTGACTTATACATCGTGCTCATTTGTAGCGTACCATTGGCAATACAAAACACTATTTGTGAAACACTATTGGTGCACCCACCCCCATCACCACAATGTCAGTCAATGGCTCTTTAGGAACTGCATAGCTTCTTCAGCATGGTAAAAGAAATTTCTTTTCCTCTGCACATTTATTCGTAGGTGTCTAGGCAGCAGGGCATAGTCAAACTCCTATATGGTATTACACTCCTGGAGTTGACGCGACGTGAGGCGTGAGACACCACAGAGAGGCCGGAGAGGCGGAGCCTCGCTATCGAGCAAGGCAGGCAGTGCGACAGAGTGCGCTTCTCTCCCCCCGGCCTGCCTGTCGGGACGAACCAGACGAGTCGGGCCGATTGAAGCGGACAACCCGTGAAGCCAGTGCCCGCAGGGGCGAGGGGCTGAGGCTTCTGTCGGGTCGCTGCAGGGGCCTATGGTGCAGAGAGACGGAGGCGGAGCCTTGTAATCAAAACAAGGCAGCACGGTTGAGCGCTCCTCTCCCTAAGGCTGGGGCCCGGTGGGACGAATAGGGCTGCTTAAGGCTGCTTAAGGCACCCAGCCAGAGGCCAAGGAAGTTACCACCAACAGGGGAGAGGTCGGCAGGGGCCTGTGGAGCAGAGACATCAAGGACCGTGAAAGAAGCCAGGCTGGTCCATGTCACGGACAAGGCTGCCACCTATGTTTGAGGCAGCTAGATAGCTACCAGCAGTGGGGGAAAGAGGCAGAGACCCCCATTGCGCACCTACGGGGGAAGCACCCGAGCAGCACTCAGGAGGAAGTAAAGAGCCGGCACACACAGAGGCTAAAGGTGAAGGAGACGGAGCGAGCGAGACGGAGCTGAGGTGCTAACAAGGGCGCGCTGTAGACGCAGACGAGGGCATCCGCTGCCTTTGCAGCCATCGCTGTTGCCGTGTAGGCTACTGAGAGAGGCAGGGTGAGCGCAGCTGTGTCAGTCACAGCAGTGGAGTGAGTGCACCAGGGCCACACGGAAGCGGCCCAGCCAGGTCCGGGTGCAGCTTGTGGGCCCTGTGCGCCCCGCTTACCCCCGCACTTCCCAACTGCACCTCGCTCCTCACCTACCTCCTCACTTACGAAACTTACGAAACTTACGAACATTCAGCCCTTGGACACTCAGCCCACTGCTGTACATCGTCACGTGTACAACTTCACCTACTATTACCTAAGCAGAAGGTGTAGTGCTCAGGGCCTACCAGGGCCCACCATTCTCTACAGGTCGCAGTGAGCGCAGCAGTTTTTTTTTTTTTTTAACTGATGCAGAGAGAGTGCACCGGGGTTACACGGAGGCGGTCCGCTAGGTCGGGTGCTGCTTGTGAATCCCCCGGGTGCCCCGCTCACCTGCCACTGTAAGCGACTGTAATCCTGCAATCCTAAACATCGGGAAAAAGCAAATTGCGCTTCTCTTTCACCAGTCCGGGCCAAGAGATAGCCACCATGAGATCGGGGCGACTCAGGACTCTAGCAGAGGGCAGAGTCAAACCTTTAAAATCCCAAAGGAGGGCGCAAGGGAAGGGAATGTGCTCAGCGAAGCACTCAGCGCCAAGTCCGCAAAGTAGCAGACAGGATCAGCTGGTAACGCCCCTCACTCCTTTTCAGCTCTACTTCAAACAAACAGGACTCACTAACAAGGCGGACTTTTTGAAAGATCTAGCGGCGGCTTTCTTCACAAATCCCGCCACCGACGTGGGCCTTCCAACCGCACTGATTCCACAACCTCTGATCAAGGGGCAGCTGGGGCCCGAGCTGTTAACAAACCCGACACAACAATTAGGGGTAGCCCTCCCCTGTCAGGAAACATCAAAGGACCAAGCTCATGTAGAGCTTAGTGATCCCCTGCTCCAAGGGCAACAAATCAACTTCAGTTACTTAAGTAGCCCAATAGCGCACAAAAATTTGCAAGCAGGTAGAATCGTGACTATGGCTCAGGTACATGCCCAGGAGCGGGAGACTTCTCCAGGTGCTCATCTACAGGTTTTAACGGGCAACCCAAGTAACTCCGAGCCTCCAATCTCTACGGGTAATGCGACAGAGGTACATAATGACACTGGTTATGTGAAAACCCACCAACAATTAACCCCAATCCCGCGGTCAAATTTCAACACCCAGGGGAATAATGAGAGACTGAACATTGATTCCGAAGTAATTACAGGGCTGGAAGATTCCTGGTTACAGTCGCTCTCTATAACAAATAACAAAGACCTGGGAGAAGCGCTGGACTTAAAAACTTTTGATTTGGTGAATCCTAAGGACCAGCAGTCGAGCTATCCTCTGGTGGTAGGAAGCATTAAAAACAGTATTACTACGCTCCAACAAGAAAGAACTTTTAACTCGATTACTGAAATTTCTAGCGAGATGCCCAAAACACAATCACTTGAGGAATTAATGGTAAAAAACAACTCGACTGCTTCAACTTCCAATAATATCCCCTCAGAATCCATTAACAGGGGAATTCTATTCAAAAATCACGCTCACGCAGGCCACCCTACTTGTGAAATGGAAGATCTAACGTGACTACACACCTCATTGCTGAATGCTCTACATACTTCAACAGCGGTTCTTAACATGAAATCAGATAAATTAGACTTGCACATGGATCTAATGAAGGTAATGGCAACATGCATAGCTGGCATCAATTACAAACTGGACTCGCTGGCCATTCGTCCAACTGAACAAAATTGCAACCAACAGCATTTTCCTTGTAATTGTGGCCCAATATTAGATAAACTGTGTACGTTACCACAAGTCTTAGTAGAGATTCTGCAGGAAGTTAAAGCAAGGAAAACCAATGAGGCCATCTCCAGGAACCAAGATACATCTCAAAAGACACCAGACTTCGGGGTAAGCAGCCCAGCAAAAAAAGATGCAACCATTCAGTGCACTAACCCAGTGGTCACGGACAGATCAGATAGATCTTCACAGTCGGAACAAACAGCATCTACCAATTTGGAGAGTATAATTGAACAGCCAGCTCCAGCACTGAAACCCCTAACAAAGAGACAAAAAAATCGAGCAAGAAAGGCAAGGAAACCAACACATGCCAAAGCTATTAATGACAATCTATATCCCATATTTTCAACGCTTCGGCAACCGCAAAATCGCGCTTTAGGAACCGCAAGCAGCATGCAAACCTCAAATAGCTTCAAAGCCATAAGGGAGGGGGTAGTCACCAGTCCAGAACAACAATTCACTGGAGAACATCTACCGACTGGCTCGCCAATGTTGCTCAAATATAACATGCCACACCCAACATCCCAAGACCAATTGAACGGGCACGCATTGGCCACGAGGTTGGCAGCTCCTTGTCAGGGAGACCTAAGGGCAGGAAATCACATCTACATGGATAAATCTGCGATCCCTTTAGACGCCCAATTACCAGTGAAGATTCCACCAGAACCACCCTCCTATGCAGCTGTCGCACAAGCAACTTCCTCACTATCTACAATAACCCTTCCGGACAAGACCCAGGGCATCTTGTCGAGTCTCAAAACATCTTCCAGGCAAAGATCGTCTGCCGAGGTCAATGTGGGGCAGGTTATAGTAATCCCCGTAGGCACAAAGAACAATAAATTCACTCCTTTAGCAGACGACTCGCAGTCCAGACTCAATCCTCGCACCAGAGAAACACACCTGTCACCGACCCTAAATCTTAAATATCCTTCTAGGGAGGTCACAACCACTCATCATGATGGACGAATAAAGACAAAAGTAACGATTCAAAATACTCAAATAGCCGCAACAGACCTTGAAAACAAAGCCTTTTTAAGCAAACAATCATGCACGCTCAAAAGGGCCTCAAGTAGAAACAAGTCGGAAGATGGTCAACGAAACAGGCCTATGCCACACAGAATTATAGAACATTCCCAATCTAGTCATGTTATTGAAAATGATAGGGAATCAAGGCAGGTCATTCTAACCCCAGATTATGACTCACGCGGCCAACAAGATAGCCTGAACAGGGGCAACATTCTGAGGCTTTTGGCAGAGCTTCCTTCAACTAAGAAAATTATGTCCCCAGATTTCATATCACTGAAATTTCTCTCCAACAGCACTCAGAATGACCGGGAACAAACTCTGACTATGTGGAGAACAAGTGAAATCGCTGCTTTAATTATGGCAGTTAAGCAACAGTTTAAAAACTGGGGTATACGGCTATCACAACCAACCAACCCACGGTATCCGTTTCCTCTACTGTTAAATCCGAAAAGTGAACCAAATAAAAAAACTGAATTACAGGCCCGCAAGCGCGGATGGGGCCCGGATGTCGGGGAAGCGGAACAGCTTCAAACCAAATGGGGGGAAAAAGATTCAAACACCTCTATTGACCCCCTAGTTGTAGGGAATGGACTACAAGACGAATGGAGATGGATGGCACGTACCCTAAATTCAAGGAGAAGTAATTGACCCAGCAAACGTAATGCACCAGATACAGATCAATGGCCGACCGTTACTATTATGTCCTGGAACATTGCGGGAGCAAAATAAATTATTACAGAAGGATTTACAGCAATGTCCAGTTGCAACTACTCGATAATAGTGCTGCAAGAAACATGGCTGGTAGACCCGATAGAACTAGGAGGCTATTCTCTACACCACATTGGAGCTGAAAAATCAAACAAATCAGGCAGGGCAAGCGGTGGTCTAGCCACACACATCTCCACGGCACTTCAGGTCACAACGGAACAGCTGGCCTTCTCATCAACGGACTTGCAGGCAATAAAAATCTATTTTAGTTTCAACCGTCAAGCTCCACTAATTATCTTTAATGTCTACGCCCATCCGCGGAAACATCGCAAAGTACTTCTCTTCGAGAAGTTACTACAAAAGATAGAAGAGATACGGTGCGCTAATCCAGCATGGGACATCTTAGTAACAGGTGACTTTAATAGCAACCTGATATATACTCCAGAACCGGACGAGCAATTGGCAGCAGAAAACCAACTTGGTCAGTGCTACCACAGTTACCATCAACACAGATGAAACTGGATATAAGGAGCAAGCAATTGGTTGAGGCCTTAGAACATCTGAGTATGAGGGTGCTAAACGGCAGGGTGAAAGGAAATGTCCCACCCAGCTTTACTCATCATAGTGCAAAATCTGCAACTACAATTGACTATACTGCCATCTCTCTTCCCCTTCTGGCACATGTTAAAAAATTCAAAATCATACCTACTCTTCATAGTGACCATTCGCTTCAGCACATAGAATTGGCTTGGAACGCTCTGTGTTTTCTTCCAGCCATAAATGAATTAGGTACAGTAACCTCTGTCAATCTAAACCGCTTGTTTTGGACGGCGTCCTCTTTACACACAGCTGTGCAAAAATATAAAAACCCTGCTTCAATCAACAGCATGCCAAGATCTATCAGCTGGGGAAGTGTGGGCCAGCTTTCTAAAGATAGTACCATCACTTGGCTCGGCCAGGCATCAAGCACCAAATCGCAACCGGAGGCCACTAACTATGCCACCAAATATCTTAGAATTAAGAAAGGATCTCAGACGTAAACTCAGATCCACAAAAGTTAAACCTCCTACAGAATCTTTATGTGCCCAAATAAAAACCCTTTGGAAAAATTATAAGAAACAGCTATGGCAAATACGAACCAAAAAGGAGGATGATTTCTGGATCAAATTACTTTTCAACTTAAGAAAGGCTAATACTAGAGAATTCTGGATGTCAGTGAATGAAATAGACCGAAAAGCAAGAGTAATAAACTCTACTTCAATTTCAGAAGATAAATGGGTGGATTACCTGTTAAACATCTTTTTTAAGCCAACTCCTCCTGTAGAAAATCAGCAACTGAAGGCTTTGCTAAAACCTGCAGACCTTCCTCAGAGTGATATGAGATTCAGTGCCAATAAAGTAGCTCAGGTGATCAGAAGGAGCCGTAGGGACGGGGCTCCCGGCCCTAATGGTCTCCCCAAGCCATATTTAAAGCGGATCTCGATTATTGGTCAGCCACTCTGTCAATATTATATGCTGAAGTCGAACGTAACAGCACCAATCCTGATAGTTGGAAAGGATCCATCATTAATCCTATATACAAAGGAGGCAGCAGGGCAAACCCAGCCAGCTAAAGGCTGATAGCTCTAACTGACAGTGAGGCCAAATACTTTGCCTCTTTAATCCTAGCAGACCTGCTCACCTGGTCTAATTTAAATACCTTGGTCCCTATGAATCAAACTGGTTTCCGGAAGGGCTACGGCACAGTGACTAACATTCTTGCGCTAGGAGATATAGCCAATCGAGCAAAGTGCTTACAGAAAAATTTACACATATGTTTTGTGGATTTCAAAAGTGCTTTTGATTGTGTGGACAGAGCAATTCTCTGGAACAAACTATGGAGTTGGGGTTTGCAAGAATGCATTTTGAGGTGTATAGAATTGCTGTATGGCAAAACTTGGGTACGAATCAAGGTAGCAGACGGCTCAAATGTTTCCAGGAGAATACCAACAAATATAGGATTAAAGCAAGGCTGCGTGTTGGCCCCGCACCTCTTTAACTTCTTCATGGCAGATCTCTCTGCAAAACTAGATGCAACCAACTCACATTTTCCAAGGATGGGAAGTCTGGCTATAACACATCTATCGTATGCTGATGACATTGTTCTGTTAAGCCACACAAAAATAGGGTTGCAACGACTAGTTACTGCCTTGGGCGAATTTGCAAAGACAAACAAACTAGAGGTTAACATTTCAAAGACAAAAACAATGTCAATAGGCTGCTCTTTGAATCCTGCAAACAAAATAAAATTGAACGGTTTCACTCTCGATACGGTCTGCAGCTACAAATATCTTGGACTTACAGTAGACAATAGGATCAATTTTGTGCCGCAAAATCAGTATATTCTACAGAAGTCCAAAGCCTTGGCGTTCGCTTTTTGCACTCTTCCTAAAAGATTAAAGGGCCCACCATATAAACCACTAATGTCGGTTATGTCGGCTAAATTCCTTCCAGCAATTACATATGGAAGCGCAGCCCAATACGGGAAAGATAATAGCCTTCTGGAAAGGCAGCAAATAAAAATCTATAAGCAAGTCTTCAATCTTCCTCGCTCTGCTTCCCCTGCACAGATAAGGCTGGAATTTGGTCTAAAACAACAGCAGCTCGACAGGAAGGCCCACACAATAAAGTTCTGGTACAAAATAAGAAAAAACACTATCAGCCCGCTAGTAGCAGCACTATGGAGTTCAGTAAATGGCAATCCTAATTCAGTATACAACAGATACCTGAACAACTCCTTGCAAGAGATGAAAACAAAGTATCTATGGGATTCCAACATGTCGTATTCCCTTTTGTGTCGAGCGATAACAAAGGAAATAAGTATCCAATCTTTTCTAGATGATAAATCCAAACTTGCGCAACGCTCACACGCCTGGCTGGTAATGCACACTTATACCACCATGGCCCCATCACAATACCTGGCCGAAACCTTTGCACTTCACATCAAGCATCGCTTCTTGGCTCTGCGTTTGGGAGCATATCCTGCTAGAGCGGATCAACCATCGTGGAAGAATAGAGGAGAGACTTCCTGCAGGCTATGCAAAGGCCCAAAAGAAGATATGGTTCACCTGATTTGTATCTGTCCATCCTTAAAAGAAGCCTGCAGACAACTATTAAAACCGCTTTTTATGAGAAATGGGTCTCGTTCCTGTCGGTCAGCGGTGATGTCATTGTTTGATCCTAATGATGCACAATCAATATGCAAATTTATCAAATTCTTGACTGCACACACCAAAGACGTAAACCTGCCATCCGGGATGCATACCTAATCACGCACTTTTTTGCTTCTTAGAAGTAAGAAACTGATTTTAGATCCTCGCATGGTTTCATGGCCAAAGAATTTACTGAATTTTAGAGATGTTTTATCTTTAAACATGTTGTATTATGAGATGATTGTTATGGTTTTTATTACTTAACAATAAAGATTATTATTAGTCAAACTCATGGTTCCTGAGTCTCTTCTCCACCTCCATGAAAGACCTCCGTTGTTTCGGTGTAGTTATACCATAATCTGGGTAAAAGGAGACCCTTTTTGCCATTATATTCAACAGTGCCCTGCTTACGAGCTTCAGCTGGTATGCCCACTTTGTCTCAAAGGGACAGTAGGTGCGCAATCAGCATACGTGGATGAGCACCAGGTTTAGGTTTACCACTGGGGGTTCTGTGCACCCTGTCTACATGTAAGCCTCCCTCAGTATTGAGCTCTGGTAGCAATGTAGGGAGCCAAGTCTCCAAGAAAATCTCCACAGGTGCAGTCTCCGTGCCCTCCGTTAGCCCAAGTGTGTGCACATTGTTGCGGCAAGACCGGTCCTCCAAATCTGCCTGCTTATCGTCCTGATGCTGCAAACATCACTCCTGAGCTGCCAGCTGACCAGTGTGAGCCCCCAGGAGTTCCTCAGGTCCATCTGCCCTGATCCCAAGGTCTTTAACGTGCTCTTGTATCTTATACATATCTTGGCCCAGTAGTGCTACTGTGATGGTGACACCGTCTATTTTCTCAGTGATTGCTTTATTATCCTCTATTATTAGGTTCTTAAGGTCCAGGGTAGAGGTCTCGTTTGTAGCCCCACTTTGCAACATCCTGGTGATGCCCTCCTAATAGCAAAGTGAACTTTCGAGGCCGTGCCCTGGTCTCTCTTTGGTTTAGGCAGCATATGTGCAGAAACAAATCATGCTGTGCTCGAATCTGCGGTGTGAAGGCCGCGACTGGGCCTGTACTTGCCTTGCAATGTGGGCAGTCCTACTATTCCTCTAATTATGAAAATATTTTTTTTTACTTTGCATTCACATACAGATCATCCATTGATCAAAAAGGTGTCAGGTGCCATGCATCCTTGAAATTACTGAGAGTGAAAGTCAATTATACTGTACTCTGGTGCACATCAGTGTCAGCCCCATTGTGAAGGCTCAGAATGTTCAGTGATGAGGCCTGCAGGGCTAATTCACCTCAAAATGCTTCCAGGTTTGGGGTGAGGGCCAGCAGGGAAGGGGGCAGGACACCTCCCATCACCGCCATCGCCAGTACCGCTCACCACCTCTGATCCTTGCTCCTCACTCCTCCATTGGCTAGATGGGCACAGGCATATGTCTCCACCACACCGGCAGTGTGCACTCTGGGCCACATTGCCCCAATCCCGAGGTCCTTGTGGCCTCTGGAACTGCCCAACTCCTGGTGCACCATGCCACACTCCCTGTCAGAGCCCAGAGAGCCCAGGGATCCACCCAGCCCCCCTCAGACTAACTCATAGGGTGAGGGCTGTAGCTGAGAGCACTGAGGCGCTCTGGATGTAGCTGATGGAGCAGAAGTGGGGGTCCTATTAACTGCAGTCAGCTGGAGCTCTCAGGAAAGATGTCTGCTCAGACAGCCATCTTGGCTCGAGACCTAAGTAATAATCTTGTGGTTACCTCACAGTCATTTTGTGGTACTTCCATGCATTTTTGTAAAGGCCACAAACTGTTCCCTGTCTGAGGCACGGAAAAAAATTTTTGCACTTTGAACGGGGGGTCCCTTTAAAATCCCCCCACAATGACCATTGGGTCATGAGGGTCCCCATAAGACTACCCCAAAAGGGCCAGGGTGTAAGGGAAACCGTACCCAGTCCTCTTATATGTTGTTTTATTTTAATATTCAGGACACAGAGATCCAGTGTCCTAAAATATTGGCTGTAACATTTCTCTTCATGTTGCGGCTAGCCAATCAAAGCACTCATTCTTGCGAAACTGGTCCTAATCACACAGGATCATCAATTAGAAGGCTCCATTTGTTGTTTTTTTCCTCTGTAGTACCTGGGTACTACTTCAGCACTCCCTCTCTAGTACTGTGCCGCTAGATAGCTATACATTGTGAAGCTTAACTTTTCTCAAATGGCTGAAAGGATTTTCAGCAAATCATAAAAAAAACCTTGCTTGGTGCTGGGCACAGTTCTAGTTTTCTACTATATATGGTGTAGTTTGGTTCAGACATTTAGGCCCATATTTATACTTTTTTAGCGCTACATTTGCGCCATTTTTTGACACAAAAGCGGTGCAAACTTACAAAATGCAATTGTATTTTGTAAGTTTGCACCGTTTTTGCATCAAAAAGCGGTGCAAAAACGGCGCTAAAAAAGTATTAATATGGGTCTTAGGCTTTAATGTTGTAGAATCTTCCTACTGGAAATTGCATGGGGAAAACATGTTTGGAGACCCCCTTTTTTGCTCAGCCCCTGCTTGACAGGTCACCCCAAAACATTTAAGATAGGAGCTGAGGTGGACTGACTCTGTTTTGGAAAGTTTTGTCAAGATTTGTCAAATTGTGACAAAGTTATTAGCAAAAAAAAAAAAAATCCTATGGAAACATAGCTCTAATTTTAACTACAATATACTACTCATGTTCCACATTTAAGGCTGATCGTCATGATGGTATAGCACAGTGATAGGAGCAGAGCAATCAACTCATAATCCTAACATTTTACCAAAGTATGAAATAAAGGATGCGCTCACTCAAAATTCCAGTGTGTACTTTATTTTGCGCATAGTGATTCCTCGATGTATTTTGGCCAATGCCAGCCTTGTTCTTAAGCCAAGTTCTCACCACTGGCTTTGAAAGTCATTTTATGTAATGGCCAGTGGCAGAAGGAATGGCCCACTTATAGCAGGATTTGCTCTGAGGGGGTGTCAGTCACCAATGGCTATGCAAGCGTCACCAATGGTTTACTGAGGTCCACAAGGAAACACAAGAATCTTCAAAGGCCATTGAAATCAATGTCTGTAGGAGCAAAGAAGGGAACATTTCCAACAGCAACACCCCATATTCTGGGTGAAAATATTTCAAATAATATAAATAAAATGAAATGAGCTTGTATGTTTATAAACAGCAGTGCCTCATTGGAAAGCATTTCATGACTCAATCAAGATGTAAGATTTATGAATGGTGAAAACTTTTACCAGGCAGGCCAGTGGTATATGTAATGGCTAATTTGTGAATGTGGTGTAAAACTTTTCCTGGTGACGCAATCTTTCAAATGATTATAAGAGCATATTTCAAATTAAAACATTTTGAAATTGAAATCATCATTTATACTTCCCTAAACATGGATATGTTTCCTTATTTTTGGCTTTTTGTGTCTTGTTGTAACTGCATATTTGTTTCCTGTTGTTATTTCCGTCAGCTAACACATAAAAGCATCTCCTGTGCCCCTTGATGTGGGGTATTAACAGGCCTTCCAGAAAATGCTTCAGCTCTATCATGTGCATGGCCCCATGATCTGAAGGGAGATATTTCCACCTTTAGTGCTTGGCTGATACAATTGGCAGTTGAAAAATATGCAGGTCACTTTTTGGTTTTTCCTTTCACTTTCTATGCTTTTTAATTTCTAAGAAATTTTGTGCCATTTTAAAACTTTTGAAAGCAGAAATAGTATTAGGGCATTGGAATGTTGGGAACTCTAATGAAAATAATGGAGTGCTTGGGCTTCTAATGGCCGGTAGAAGTCCGGAGCTCCAACATTCCACTGTAGTCGTTCATAGCTGTTGCTGTGAAAAAAAAGCCTCACTGAGCCTGAGGGGATTTCAATCCCTTCAGGCTCCGTGAGGCCTTTGTTTTATTTATTAGAACATTCTGCCCTTTAGTGGCAGCATGTTCCAATAGTCTTATAGCCCTTTGCAGCTGGGCTATACCAGCATTAAAATACTGCTTCCTTTGGCTCGGGTCTTTAAAGCTGGAGCGGGCCTTTAAAGTCTGGTATAAGAGAAATATCCGGGACAACACGTCCGGAACCACACCTGCGTTGTTCACACAAGCGGAACGATGTTTGCCTGAACAACACAGGCCTTTTTCTCTGCCTTAACCATGCATATGCTGAACAATGCACATGTGTGGTTAAGGCAGAGAAATTGATTTTTAGGGGCAGATGGACGGGGTCATTTTGTATTTAGGACGCGTGGGGGGTCGGGTTTTTAGGAGCGGGGTGCGTGGTCAGGCTAATTTTGTATTTGGGGGTTGGGGTGATTATGTTTTTAGGGTGGGTTTTTAGGGGTGGGGGTTGGGGTAATTTTGTATTTAGGGTGGGTGGGTGGTTGGATTTTTAGTTGCGGGTTAGGGGGTTGGGGTAATTTTATATTTAGGGTGGGTGGGGGTGGGTTATTAGGGGTGGGAGGTCAGGGTAATTTTGTGTTTAGGGCAGGTGGGGGGTTGGATTTTTAGGGGGATAGAGGTTGGGGTAATTTTGGGTTCAGGGCAGGCGGGGTAGGGTTTTTAGAGGTGGGGTACAGGCGTGCGTGGTAAAGGCATGCGTGGAAACAACGAGGTCGTTGTTCCGACCGTGTTGTTCATGAATGCGTGGTTGCTGCATTTTGGTTCCATCATACAACTGGGCTATAATGCTATATTAGGACTCTGGAATGTTAAGAGCTTCGCTGAAGAAAATGTAGTGACTCAGTGTCAACAATGACAGACACAGGACTACAGCTCCAGCATTCCAGTGCTTGACATTCTGTTTCTCTCGTTTCACTTTAGAACATTTTACCCCTGAGAGTGGAATATTCTAATCGCTTTATGTCTCTTTTGTCTCGCGCTATAACCGTGTTAATGGCCCTTATCTTTATTACAGGTCATCATCTTTAGCAATCCTACTATGCATTATTGCTGTCAGCAGCAGGCTATAATGTTTAATTATTTCTGGAATCCGTCGTGTATGAAGCAGATGGTTAATTATTTGTGAAAAATAAGACAAATCCGAAGTATAGTGATCATGCTGCTCACTAGAAGTAGCAGAATTATAGAATTCCTTGTTATATTTGTAAATTATGTAATTCTTCCGTCATACATTTGAAAGGTTACTTTATTTTTCTTACAAAGAACAACTAGTCTGTACCTTTATAGTTTTTCGTCTCTCACGAGGCAGAGAGAAGTGAAAGACAAAATATGTTTCTTTGTTTTTGTTTGTGCTTTGATTTCATATTGAATCCAGTGAGTCAAACATTAGGCAGAATTTCAGAAATATATGTTTCAACATGATGTCTGCTTGTGCGGTAAGTAGCTGCTTTAAAGCAGAAAATAGGAGTGAACCATTTAATGTTACTTCAAGTTCGCTTGTTTGCCAGGCATCTAGTGATCAGGAACCTATGACTCAATGACCATGTTCGCTTGAACTCACTCTCGGGATTTCTTCTGGCAGGAGATGAACATCTAGGATGCTTCTGAAGCACTGTCTGATTACGTGCTGCCAGATCAAAAGTAGTGGCCGACCCAAAGTATTTACTTAAGCTCTATAAATATGGTTAATTAATATCATACCACATACTTCATCCAGCAATTAACATTTAGTACAGGGTAGAAGGTAAGACGGCATTCCGAGGACATCTCATGCTATATGGACGTGAGCACCCAGTCAGTGTGCAAGCACATGCCCTCATATACCCTGAAATTCAGCTATTCAGCTTTCACGCATGGGAAATGATTTTTATATACATAACCCCCAAAAATCACAAATTATATAGCTAAGGTATGCACGCAGACTCTTTTCGGCCTACCTCGAGTGGTGAGCAAGATGGAAACCATTAGAACTGAAGAAAGACTAACGTGAAACACGTGAGCATATCTTTCATTCATACAGTTGTAAGTGTGCACGCGCTCTCCCAACTAAGGTGGCTCAGGTGAAAACAGTTGGACCATTTGAAAAGTGACTCTAGAACTGCTTACTGACGAGGAATACAAAAAAGTGAAAATGAATGTACTTTTCTGACATATTTTTTTACAAGTGTGTAAATCTGTCAACCTTCTATTGAGAAAGTTCACATAATACAGGGGCAAAGTGGATTTTATGTATCTGCCAATGCAAAAATAAGTTTAGAACTGATAAAAGTGTCATGGAAGTGTCATATCACCATGCTAATTTGTCACGTTCTACAGAGCACTCTGCTCTTGAGAATAAACCTCCAGTGCTGTATGCAAATATCTTGTAAAATGTGCTTGCTTAATGGTTCCAACCTCCTAAAGGCGGTTTCCTATCTTAAGTGACTGTGATGAAGTGGCTTTCACCTGGATGAAATATGGGAGAAATGTCTTATTTGAAGAACAATGGAGATCCAGGCACCTCGCTGGACTATGAGGTACCCAGGATCCTCTTTTTTTTAAATCTGTTTATTAAACGTAATTCAAAAGCAACAGTACATTCCACTTGGCTTAGTAAGAGAATAAACATCTTCTCTACTCATGTAGTACACGCGTATTTGTCGTTTTTGTACAATACGGTTACATTTTAGCGTACTGGCATACAACTTAAAATTGTGTAACTTGTAACAATAGTCATATCGATTATTATGCTTAGGTATATATAGTGGCGTCATAAATAATAGTGGTAACATTAGGCTGTAGAGGTAAGAGAGGTATCTTTACTTTACGTGTATATAATGTGATTAGTTAGTAGTGTCAGGTCGGGGCTAACAGGTTAGTAGCGCGTGATTTTGTCACCTAGATTCACATCTGGGTGAGGCTCCGCTTATTACTTGCTTTTATGTTTTGGTTGAGTATGGTGATGTCCTGCTGATATGACGTGAGAGGTATGAGGGATCAGATGCTATGCATATTGAGTGTCAGATAGGGTATCCCATTTCGGATGCCTAGCATCTCAGGGAGGGTACATCTCATCTCTGGTTTCTATTTTTACTACAAAAAGATCCCCGTTTTCAATACCTTCTTGTATCTGACCCTTATATTGCAATTTCCTTAATGTTTGAGCCTCTGCTAGTGTGCAGCTGTACAGGTCTCTAAGCCAGGCAGAGTAAGGAGGGGCATTTGGGGCCTTCCAATGTGTGTCAATCAAACGCTTATATATCACGAATGCAAGGTCTATAAACTTGTGAATGTGTTTGTCTCCCTTGGTGCGATGCCGTATACCTAGCAAGCAGGATTCCGGGGTGGGTGTAAGCATGTGAGCTACTATGGGCCTGATTCTAACTTTGGAGGACGTTGTTAAACCGTCCCAAAAGTGGCGGATATACCACCTACCATATTACGAGTTCCATAGGATATAATGGACTCGTAATACGGTAGGTGGTATATCTGCCACTTTTGGGACGGTTTAACACCGTCCTCCAAAGTTAGAATCAGGCCCTATGTCTGTTGTGGTTTCAGTGATGTGACGCCAACCAGTATTTATTGGGTGGCAGTCCCAGACCATGTGATAGAAATTAGCTGCAGGAGTGGTGCATCTAGGGCATTCTGGTTTAGAGTTTGGGTATATTTTATTGATATGGGCCGGGGACAGATATGATTGATGAATGTAATTAAATTGAGTATATCTTAGCCTGGTGTTACGGGATATGGACTTGATCGTGGCGAGGGCTGCTTCCAAGTTTTCTGGATGGTTGGTGTAGTAAGGGCATAGTCCCAGCGGAGCTTAACTTGAGTTAGGGCAGTGTGGTTACTTGTTAGGAGTATTTTATATAGTTTACTGATGACGCCCTTTGCGTTGCCCATAGACAGTATTGAAGTAAATAGAGGAGATTTGTTGGGTTCATTGGGATTGTGTCCCCAGAAACTGTGTAGGAGTTTGGTGATGGCACTGAATGTCAAGGAGGCCCCAGTTGCATAGCTCCAGCAGCCACCAATTCTGTGAAGGTGCTTGCTTTAGAGTCCGAGTAAAGGTCCCCGTGTTCAGTGTTTTGGTAACGCATATATCATGATGAGAGGAGAGAGCATAAATGCCCGGCACTTGAGACAGTGGCAACAAAGGGGAATATGGGGGGGTTGGAGTTCTGCCCTGGACATATCTCCGGCCAGCAGTGTCTGGCCGTATCCAACAGGGGCGATTTATTTAATAGATAGGGGGATCCAGCTAGCAAAGATGTCAGTATCGTTTGTGGTGTCGTGTAAGCAGTTATTGCTACACACTCTGGGGTGGACGGTTCGTTGAGCCACATGGTTACCCATTGGAGCTGAGCTGCTGCGTAATATAGCTCGAAATTCAGCATGCCGAGCCTGCCTTCTTCTTGTGGATTTTGTGTGATGGCTAGCGCTACCCTGCGTCTGTCCTTGTCCCAGAGTAAATCAGTCAATAATTAATGTAATTTATGAAAAAATGAGCGTGGCAAAGATATCTGGAGTGCAGTGAAATAATATAAGAATCTCAGTAGTATTAACATCTTGGCTATGGCCGTTTGGCCCATAGGTGATAGAGGTAGCGAGCTCCAAAATGACAAGGAGCAGCAGGTGGAACAGAGCAGTCTGTCTAGGTTGCCTTCTCTTAGGTACGTGATGGAGTGATATACATGAACGCCTAAATACTTGAAGGTCTGGTGTGCCCATGGCAGTTGGTGTAGGGGTAGTGTCATTTTCTGATCAATAGGTATACAAGTAAGAAAAAAAATACAGGATTTAGTCCAGTTGGCATGTAAGCCAGAGGCGAGGGCAAAATTATCCAGAATTTGCAATACCCCCGTTAGGGAGGCAGTATGATTGCGCAGGTATACCAGGGCATCATCTGCATATAAGGATATGATATGATATGCGTTAAATTCTTGGATGCCCCATATATGAGCGTAGCTACGAAGCTTAATTGCCAGTGGTTCCATAGCTATTGCAAATAATAAGGAAGAGAGCGGGCAACCTTGTCTAGTGCCTCTGCCGATGGGGAATGCGTCTGATATTACTTGACCAGTTTTGACTCGGGCTGTTGGTTTGGAGTATAATGTTGCGATCCAGCTGATGAAGCCGTTCTGAAAGCCAAATGCTTTAAGAGTGTGAAAGAGATAATCCCAACCAAGCGTATCAAATGCTTTTTCTATATCTAAAGATACAGCCACTGTTTCTGTTTCTGTGATGCTATGCATAATACGGATTAAACGTCTTATGTTTAAAAAGGTATTGCTCCCTGGGATGAATCCCGATTGGTCAGGGTGAATTAGGTTTGGTAGATGGGGGAGTAATCTGTTTGCTAGGATCTACCCTAGAAGTTTACAGTCAGAATTTAGAAGGGAGAGTGGTCTGTAAGATCTAACGTCCAGTGGGTTGCGGCCTGGTTTTGGTAGGACCACATGGAGTCTGGCAGCTGTTTTCTATTGCGTGCTTCGTTAAACACCTCGAGTAGGGGTTGCAGGAGGTGAGTGGCTTGTGAGTTATAGTATTCTACTGGCAGTCCGTCTGATCCAGGGGTTTTGCTGCATGCCATTTGAGAGAGAGCTCAGCTTGGTTCCTCAATAGTGATGGTGCCATCTAGTTTGTCTGCGTTGTCGGTAATGTTTAGGTTTTAGGGAATCAGCGCTAGGAGATCAGTCAGTTGTTGCTCATTTGGGGGGGTGGTGGGTTGATATAGGGAGCGGTAGTACATGTGAAAGGCCTCATTCATTTCAGCCTGAGTATTAACCACATCTCCTGAGTGTAGCCTGATCGCGCTTATGGGCGAGGATTGCGGTGGCTGACGAACCAGCCATGCTAACAGTTCGCCTGACCTGTCTCCTTCTGCATGCTGCAGCGCTTTAAAGTGTCTATAGTCATGTCTGCTGAGTCTGTCAGCCTCTCTGTGATTCACCTTCAGCGAATTCAATGTTTCTAATGAGGCTCCTCTTGTACAGACCTCGATCTCTGCCTTATGTATTCTGGTTTCCATCGCTAGTAGCTCCTTAATAAGCATTTTGTTGACCCCCGCGGAGGCTGCTAGGCAGTGACCCTTTATTACAACCTTGTGGGCATCCCATTCAGTGGTGCGTGCTGATGTTGAGTTTTTGTTTAAGGAGAAATAATCCAACAAACACTTCGCTAGCTCAGCGTGAAAAGGAGGGTCTGTGAGGGCATCTGGCTGCAGGCACCATGTTGGAATGTGAGTGTGTGTGCGGCCCCATAGCAAGGTAGCATAGTGCGGATTGTGGTCTGATATGGTGCGGGCCAGATAACCAGATGTAGTTATTTTTGGAATTATGTCGGTTGATGCAGAGAATATATCTATTCTGGTGTATAGTTTGTGCACTGGTGAGTAGAAAGAATATTCGCGGATTGTGGGGTGGCCGGTTCTCCAGATTTCTCTTAGACCATTGTTGGAGGCCCAATCTGTTAGGTCGATTGAAGCTCGTTTAGCTGGGGCGCTGTCTAGTGGTTGAGTTGAGCGGTCCTTCTGAGTATCTAAGACACAGTTAAAATCGCCACCCCATATGGTGTCTGTCACCAGGTCACTAAGCTTACTGCTGTTGTGTGACCATAGGAATTCCTGTTGATTTGCATTGGGAGTATATAGTGCTATCACTGCTATAGGGTTACCATCTAGTGCTCCTTCTAGGATCACATAACGTCCATTTGGATCGCATTGTGCGCAAGACATAACATATGGGACCCAAGGGGCTATCCAGATCGCTACTCCTCAGGCGTATGTTGAGAAGGTAGTGCCATATAATTGTCCTTTCCATTTTGCTTTTCTGTTCTCGAGCGAGGGCCTAGCCAAATGTGTCTCCTGCAACATGTCGAAATGTATTTGGTGTCTCCTGAGATATGCATATGTCTGTTGCCGTTTACGCACGGATGCCATGCCTCTAATGTTCCATGTGAGTATTTTATATTGTGGGGTGTACTGTTGACTCTGGGAGGCCATGAGGTATTCGTAGTTTTGTGCAGTCGCGTTGCGATTTTGCGAACCCGGCTCTACGTGTGTTAGTAATGTACTTCGTGCCTATTGTGCCTAACCATTTTGCGTTGGAGTTACCTAGCATATACTTTATGTTTACACAGTAATGACCCTTACTTCTATTGTCATATACTAACTTGTGCAACAGGGAAATGTCCCATTTAGTTATAACAGTAACATTAACTATGCATAACAGTAACTGTGGTTGTGGCAAGGGCGGTGTTGGTATAGTACTTGCCAACCTGGTGTAACGGTCCGTATGGAGTGGGGGGTGCTTCAGGTTAATGGGTTCGAGACAATGGTGATCCCAGCCTGTTGTGCTCTTGTTGATGTTGCTGCTGTCCGGGGGCATGAGTGATCAAAATGATGTGGCTTGGAGTGGTGAAGAGTCGGAGGCGCGTCTCGGCGGTGTTTAGGTAACTGTACAGAGTGAGTTGTGACCCCGTAGGTGGGGCAAGGACCGATGCACCATGGCATTTAAGTCTAAAAAAAAAGGCTAACAAATGTCATCTGCCGTCCGTGGAGTAAGATTGGGGCTCCGGGCGGAGTCCGTGGAGTCAGAGTTTACATCTAGGTCAGGGTCCACTTCCGATTGTGCAGACATGGATGTTGGAGATGCATTGACAAAGCGAGATGTAGTCTGTAATAGTAGAGATCGCTCCTCTCGAGACTGCTTGGGGTGGGTTTGGTGTCTTGCTTTCTGCGGGGTCTATGTTTCTCCTTTGGAGGATGTCTTTTGACCATGGAGTTTCTTGTGTTTACCGGGTCAGCGAGGCCTTTTGCGTGTAACCAGGTCCATGCATCCTCCGGAGTAGTAAAAAAGAGAGAGCGGGTGTCATCCTGTATTCGGAGTTTGGCAGGGAACATCAGAGCGTATTTGATGTTCTGGTCTCTTATTCGCTCTTTGACCCGGAAAAAGGAATTGCGCTTTTTCTGTACCTCCGCGGTGAAGTCTGGGTAGGCCGAGATTTCCTCACTTTCGAAGCGTATTAGGCCTGCCTTACGGAACAGTTGTAATATGAGGTCTCTGTCGCAGTAGTTAAGGAGTCTTGCTATTAGGGGGTGGGGTTGAGCGCCAGGTGGCAAGGGCTTTTCAGGGACCCTATGGGCACGTTCTATAGAAAAAAACTTCGGGATATTGTTTTTTAATATCGTTTCTGTTAGCCATTGTTCGATGAACAGTTCTGCGCTAGGGCCTTCGGCCCGTTCGGGAAAACCCACAAAACGGATGTTATTGCGACGTGATCTGCCTTCAGAGTCTTCAGCTCTGCGCTTTAATGCCTCCACCTCTGCTGTTATAGCCCCCATCTGTGACTGGAGTTCAAGTATAGGTGGTGAGAGGTGTGACATGACTTTTTCCAGCCCTGTGACCTCTTCAGCCAGCGCCTGCTGGTCTGTGCGCAGCAGGTTAACCCCTTCGCTGCCAGGCCTTTTCCCCCTCCTGTGCCGAGCCTATTTTTGGCTATTTCGGGCAGTTCACGCTTAGGCCCTCATAACTTTTTGTTCACATAAGCTACCCACGTCAAATTTGCGTCCTTTTTTACCAACATCCTAGGGATTCTAGAGGTACCCAGACTTTGTGGGTTCCCCAGAAGGAGGCCTAGAAATTAGCCAAAATACAGTGAACATTTTGTTTTTTTCAAACAAATGGGAAAAAGGGGCTGCAGAAGAAGGTTTGTGGTTTTTTCCCTGAAAATGGCATCAACAAAGGGTTGGCGGTGCTAAAATCACCAGCTTCCCCGCTTTCAGGAACAGGCTGACTAGAATCAGAAAACCCAATTTTTCAACACAATTTTGCCATTTTACTGGGAGATACCCCATTTTTACGATTTTTTGTGCTTTCAGTCTCCTTCCAACCAGTGACAGAAATGGGCATGAAACCAATGCTGGATCCCAGAAACCGAAACATTTCTGAAAATTAGACAAAATTCTGAATTCAGCAAGGGGTAATTTGTGTAGATTCTACAAGGGTTTCCTATAGAAAATAACAACTGGAAAAAAAAAATTGAAATTGAGGTGAACAAATCTGCGATTTTTCTCTACGTTTTACTTTTTACTGCAATGTCAGATTTTTTTAAAGCAATATACCGTTACATTTGCTGGACTCTTCTGGTTGCAGGGACATATAGGGCTTGTAGGTTCATCAAGAACTCTAGGTACCCAGAGCCAATAAATGACCTGCACCCTGCCTTGGGTTTTCATTCTATACCGGGTAGACAGCAATTCATTTGCTGAAATATAAAGAGTAAAAAATAGCTGTCAAGAAAACCTTTGTATTTCCAAAATGGGCACAAGATAAGGTGTTGAGGAGCA
The DNA here is from genome assembly GCF_031143425.1 of Pleurodeles waltl. Classification (NCBI taxonomy): domain Eukaryota; kingdom Metazoa; phylum Chordata; class Amphibia; order Caudata; family Salamandridae; genus Pleurodeles; species Pleurodeles waltl. Next base: position 603,307,300 of record NC_090437.1, on the reverse strand, counting down.
GTGGTTATTTGCACATCTCTGAATTCCGAGGTGCCATACTAGCATGTGAACTACAGGGCATTTCTCAAATAGACGTCTTTTTTACACACTCTCTTATATTTGGAAGGAAAAAATGTAGAGAAAGACATGGGGCAATAACACTTGTTTTGCTATTTTATGTTCCCCCTAGTCTCCCGATAAAAATGGTACCTCACTTGTGTGGGTAGACCTAGCGCCCACGAAAAGAAATGGCCCAAAACACAACGTGGACACATCCCATTTATTTACAGAAAACAGAGGTGTTTTTTGCAAAGTGTCTACCTGTAGATTTTGGCCCCTAACTCAGCCGGCACCTAGGGAAACCTACCAAACCAGCAAATTTTTTAAAACTAGAGACGTAGGGGAATACAAGATGTGATAACTTGTGGGGCTCTGACCAGGTTCTGTTACCCAGAATCCTTTGCGAACCTCAAAATTTGGCTAAAAAAACACATTTTCCTCAAATTTCGGTGACAGAAAGTTCTGGAATCTGAGAGGAGCCACAAATTTCCTTCCACCCAGCGTTCCCCCAAGTCTCCCGATAAAAATGGTACCTCACTTGTGTGGGTAGGCCTAGCGCCCACAAAAGGAAATGGCCCAAAACACAACGTGGACACATCCCATTTTTTTTACAGAAAACAGGTGTTTTTTGCAAAGTGCCTACCTGTAGATTTTGGCCCCTGGCTCAGCCGGAACCTGGGGAAACCTACCAAACCAGCACATTTTTGAAAACTAGAGACCTAGGGGAATACAAGATGGGGTGACTTGTGGGGCTCTGACCAGGTTCTATTACCCAGAATCCTTTGCAAACCTCAAAATGTGGCTAAAAAAACAAATTTTCCTCACATTTCGGTGACAGAAAGTTCTGGAATCTAAGAGGAGCCACAAATTTCCTTCCACCCAGCGTTCCCCCAAGTCTCCCGATATAAATGGTACCTCACTTGTGTGGGTAGGCCAAGCGCCCATGAAAGGAAATGGCCCAAAACACAATGTGGACACATCCCAATTTTTTTAAAGAAAACAGAGGTGTTTTTTGCAAAGTGCCTACCTGTAGATTTTGGCCCCTAGCTCAACCGGCACCTAGGGAAACCTACCAAACCTGTGCATTTTTGAAAACTAGAGACCTAGGGGAATCCAAGATGGGGTGACTTGTGGGGCTCTGACCAGTTTCTGTTACCCAGAATCCTTTGCAAACCTCAACATTTGGCTAAAAAAACACATTTTCCTCACATTTCGGTGACAGAAAGTTCTGGAATCTGAGAGGAGCCACAAATTTCCTTCCACCCAGCGTTCCCCCAAGTCTCCCGATATAAATGGTACCTCACTTGTGTGGGTAGGCCAAGCGCCCATGAAAGGAAATGGCCCAAAACACAATGTGGACACATCCCAATTTTTTTAAAGAAAACAGAGGTGTTTTTTGCAAAGTGCCTACCTGTAGATTTTGGCCCCTAGCTCAACCGGCACCTAGGGAAACCTACCAAACCTGTGCATTTTTGAAAACTAGAGACCTAGGGGAATCCAAGATGGGGTGACTTGTGGGGCTCTGACCAGTTTCTGTTACCCAGAATCCTTTGCAAACCTCAACATTTGGCTAAAAAAACACATTTTCCTCACATTTCGGTGACAGAAAGTTCTGGAATCTGAGAGGAGCCACAAATTTCCTTCCAGCCAGCGTTCCCCCAAGTCTCCTGATAAAAATGGTACCTCACTTGTGTGGGTGGGCCTAGCGCCCACGAAAGGAAATGGCCCAAAACACAATGAGAACACATCACATTTTTTCACAGAAAACAGAGGTGTCTACCTGTGGATTTTGGCCTCTAGCTCAGCCGGCCCCAGTGGGGGCAGAAAATGCCTAAAATAAATTTGCCCCCTCAAACCCCCCCGGGGAGCGACCCTTGCCTACGGGGTCGCTCCCCTTGGGTAACGGCGCAAAAAAAAAGATCCCCAGTGCCTAGTGGTTTCTGCCCCCCCTTGGGGGCAGATTCACTTAAAATTGGCCGATTTGCCCCCAAGGGGGGCAGAAATGGTCTAAATACAATTTGCCCCTCCAGGGGAGCGACCCATGCCTAAGGGGTCGCTCCCCATCTCTAAAAAAACAAACAAACAAAACACAAATAAATTAGCCCTGGCGCCTAGAGGTTTCTGCCCCCCCGGGGGCAGATCGCCTAATAACGATAGGCGATCTGCCCCTGGGGGGGGCAGAAATGGCCTAAAATAAATTTAACCCCCCACCCGCCCAGGGAGCGACCCTTGCCTACAAGGTCGCTCCCCTTGCGTGACGGTGCAAAAAAAAAAAACCCTGGTGCCTAGTGGTTTCTGCCCCCATTGGGGGCAGATTGACCTAAAATGGGCCGATCTGTCCCCAAAGCGGGCATAAATGGCCTAAATAAAATTTGCCCCTCCAGGGGAGCGACCCTTGCCTAAGGGGTCGCTCCCCATCTCTAAAAAAACAAACAAACAAAAAAAAAGAATAATAATAATTTGCCCTGGCGCCTAGAGGTTTCTGCCCCCCCGGGGGGCAGATCGGCCTAATACCAATAGGCCGATCTGCCCCCGGGGGGGGCAGAAATGGCCTAAAATATATGTTCCTCCCACCACCCCCAGGGAGCGACCCTTGCCTACGGGGTCGCTCCCCTTGCCTGACAGCGAAAAAAAAGATCCCTGGTGCCTAGTGGTTTCTGCCCCCCTTGGGGGCAGATTGATCTAAAATCAGCCGATCTGCCCCCAAAGCAGGCAGATATGGCCTAAATACAATTTGCCCCTGCAGGGGAGCCACCCTGGCCTAAGGGGTCGCTCCCCATCTCTAAAAAAACAAACAAAAACAAATAAAATAATAATACATTTGCCCTGGCGCCTAGAGGTTTCTGCCCCCCCCTGGGGGCAGATCGGCCTAATACCAATAGGCCGATCTGCCCCCAGGGGGGTCAGAAATGGCCTAAAAAAAATTTGCCCCCTCACCCCCTGGGGAGCAACCCTTGCCTACAAGGTCACTCCCCTTGCGTGACGGATCAAAAAAAAGATCCATGGTGCCTAGTGGTTTCTGGCCCCCTTGGGGGCAGATTGACCTAAAATTTGCCGATCTGCCCCCAAAGCGGGCAGAAATGGCCTAAATACAATTTGCCCCTTCAGGGGAGCCACCCTTGCCTAAGGGGTCGCTCCCCATCTCAAAAAAAAAAAAAAAACAACAACAAAAAAAAACACAAAAAAAAAATTAGCCCTGGCGCCTAGAGGTTTCTGCCCCCCCGGGGGCAGATCGGCCTAATAACAATAGGCTGATCGGGGGGCAGAAATGGCCTAAAATATAGGTTAACATCCTCAATTACTGAGCCTATTTTTGCTTCCAATGTGGTTTTAATGTTTAATATAGCTTGAAATATCTTTTCAAATTGTGTTGAGTGTGTTTGTAGTGTTGTTTCCATCTTTTGTAGTGCCTGGCATGTGTCTGAGGGTTCCACAGGTGGGGGTGATGCGCCAGAGTCCCTGTCCCCTGGGGGTTCCCGTGGGGTCTTCGGTTTGCCCATTGGTTGACTGTAGTACAGTGTTATTGCTAACAGCTGTGTTTTGCGCGGCGTCGGTTAATTAACATTGCAGGAGTTTGTTGTTTTTATGTAGGCAGTTTGTTTAATATTGTGCGAAGAAGTTTTTCAGTGTTCTAGTTCTTGAGCACAATGATCAGCGGGGTTGAGAGTTGTATCAAGGTCACAGACTTTATAAATTCGTTGTGTGGTTGCTTTGTATTTTGTACGTAGATTTAAGCCATAGACTATTTGGAGCAGACAGATCTGGATGGGGATGCTTGATGAAGCAGCATACTGATTGCGCAATGTGGTCCAGATTTGGTTGGTCTGTTTTTAGTTAGAGTTTAAGCTGCTGCCTACACGTGCAACCGTTGATAGAGGCGCCTTAATCTTTTGTGTGCGCTGCAACTCGATTAGTGTCACCGGTAAAGCGCAATGGATGAGTGTAAAATTGTGCCCGTTTGTTTGTTTTATTATACGGGGAGTATAAAACCCACCTGTGTTTTTACCGCATCTACAGGCTTGGTGTGGTCTCAGCCACCTGTCTCCTGGTGCGTGGAGTCTGCAGCTCTTCAATCCAACAGCACGTTCGGGGCTCGTAGGGGAATTATGGGGATCCGCTCCCCTGCTCCACGCTCCCCAATATGGGCGATTGAGGCTCAGAAAGCCCTCCGGCTGGGGCGCAGGGAGTCTGTCAGCTCCGCACGTGCCACGTCGCAGTGTAGGTCGCACCTCCAGGCGGGCGCGGTCCACCGGGGGTAGGGCTCCGGAACAGGAGCGTCAGCGTGGTCCCTCACCTGCTCCGATGGCAGCGATCACATCCTGGTAGGCGTATTGGTTTGCGATCACGTGGGGACCGTGAGTCCGTCATCGGTCTCGATCCAGGCGGCGCACGGTAGCTTCTTGGCCCGAAGCTGCATCCAGGTAGGCCGTGCCCTTCAGCGCTCGGCCCCGGCGCTCCACGGACAGCTGCTTATTTCTTGGTGCTCGTAGTGCCCAGTGCAATTCGGTGTATAGTGACGTTGTCCCCCCTCACAGAGCTTGCGACGCCCATCGCTTTTTGAGGGCATATGCGTCTGGAACAGGATATTTAGTTTAGGCCGGGAGCGGAGCTGCAAGTTATGCGGCCGTCCCGGTCGCCGTGTTGGCCACGCCCCCACCCAGGATCCTCTTAACATTGGTCCTCCACAACATTCTGATATGAAAACACTCTCAAACCCTGAAGTAAACAATATACACATAGGGATGGTAGGAAGGAATCAACAGTGGTACTACCATTAACAGGCAATAGAGACAGCGAGGAAGCTCACGGGGCCAGGTAAATAGAGGTCGCCCAGCCGAAAGGCTCAGATGTTGACCTGTGGGGTGAATCTTGTATCAGAGGAATGGACTCTTGGCCAGTGTGAAGTGTGAGCAGCTCACTTATTGGTAAGCACCTCTATGAATCTGACTAACAGTCTCTCATTTTGGAACTAGTGACTACAAATCTTGCACTTTCCTTTGACATTGCTTTTGACTGTAAACCACATGGAATGTTTTTTTTAATCTGTGAGGGGAGTTGGCCAGTTTGGGAATTGCTTTCATTGAAATCCGCAACTGAGGGCTGCACATGAGCAGCAGAAATAACTGTCAAGAGGCCTAGAAATGACACAGCAGTAAAATAACTACTGGGATGCTCAGCACAACTGATGGTGACTCTCAAAAGAAACCAGGGAGTACTTCTTCATCAATAGGCTCCCTCAAACACACTGATTCTAAAGATGAAGGCACTCTAGTCTCCAAGGTTTTAATGATAGAGTTATTTCAGGTGCTCAAAGAGGAATTCTCGGTTTTGAGAATGGACCTTAGGCAGAACATCCTTGAAGTTAATGGGGATGACAAATCATCTGGGCAAAAGGAAGTTCTAGCTGGAGGAACCTGGTGAATATATGTCTATGGAACAGGAATGAAACAAATAGGAAACAATTCACCTCCAACAGCAAAACATCATCCATCAGAGAAATTTGAGAATCTCTAATATCACTCCTGACTTCAAAATCTGTACATAAAAGAGGTACCTCATAGTGTTAAATGGAAGAACATTAACTCATCATTCAAACATGTTTTGTTCCCTCTTTTCTTGCAGTTTTATAAAGTACAAACTCAACCCCAAAGGTATTGGAGCGCCAGTTACATTACACAAGGACACATTCATTTTTGGTAGGCATGGGGAGATTAAGGGCCAGATGTTCGAACCATTTTACTCGTCGCAAATTGCCCATTGGACCATTTGCGACTGGTAGAATGCATTTTGCCATGTCCAAAAGGCAAAATGTGACTCTGTAACTTGTTACCGAGTCACGTTTTGCGTCTCTGATTTGATATTAGGAAAGGGTGTGTTTAAGCTGTCCCTTCCTAATGCCGAATAGAACTAGCATGTATGAATGCTTTGCGACTGGAATGTGGTCGCAAGCATTCATATTTTACCGACTCTGTAGAGGAGAAGTCCACCCATTTGCAATTGGGAAAGGGTCCCAAAGGGACCCCTTCTCCTCTGTGAATTTGGTTAAAAACATTTTTTAAGAGCAGGCAGTGGACCTACAGGCCACTGCCTACTCTTAAAACATGAAAATGAAAACTGCTTTATTTAGAATGCAGTCACAGACTTGGTGGTCGGCTGACCCCAGAAGGCCACTTTCCCTGTAAGTGCTGACCATTTCGTGCTGATGAGGCAGGTCCCTTGTGACCCATTTGGGAATCACAAACAGTGTTAAACACACTGCAGTACTTCACAGTTTGCGATTTCATAATTGCAAATCACAGAGATTTGCAATTGGGAATCCTTAAACTGGATTTTTCATACATCTGGCCTTAAGTGATTTGCCCAGAATCACCGGATGTTGAGATGACACCTAGACTCAAACTCAGTTCCCTATCTATAAAGTCAGCAGCTCTGGCCATTCCACCACATCTTCTCCTTTATGAGGGTGATACTGTTCTGGTCCACCTTGATAGAACCACTAGAATGGTGGACTTTACCCCAAAAAACTGTTTCTTTCCAACATCTTTACCAAAGTGCACTACAACCAACTGAAGGAAAAAAATCACAGCAACAGAAAAGACGAATTACACCTTAAGATTTTAGGTATATTGAGTCACCCTTTAACAAGATCTTTCAGGAGCAAACATCTAAAAGAGGATGCTCTTAAACCCATCATAGAATTTCTGGAAACCCATGAGATCACCTACAGATTGGTCCATCCATTCAGTTTGAGGATTATGATTGTGAGGACAACCACAAGATCAACTCCAACATCATGGACTCAGAGTTAAAAATGGGAAACTACTTACAACCCCCTTTAAGGAACATACTCATGACGCAGAGAGCAACAGCCCACTAGGTGAATGCAGTGAAAGAATTTTCAAGGCCTCGAAGCTGAGCAGATTTTTTGAGTCCCAGTCTTTTTTGCTCAGAAAAGTTGTGACTCATTCCATTAGATCAGTATCACCCTGCACTCACTCTTATTAGTGAGAAGTGGCAGCTGTCTCCTTTATAGGGTCCAGTTAGGAGGATTAAACCAAAATGGATACACAACCTGACCAATCTGCCACCACTAATCACTATCCTGAAGAGCACTAACTTGGAAACATGATAACAGTATATAATCTTTTGTTATAACTATGTTGAGGATTACTAAAGAACCCGAATAAACGATTGGTTTGAACATCTCATCCCACATGAGGCATACTCAAATCAGTAGAGAATAACCTGGCTTCCTTTTCCAGATCCTGGGTCTCTCTGTTTCTTGCTAAGGACTTCATTATGAGTGCCTCAGTAGTCCTATCAGTAACCTCGGCCCCTTGGTGATACAAATGTTATATCCAATGTTAGGGGTGTGCCCATATAATCACACTATACTTGGGCCACAAACAGTATAGTAATTGTGGTATACATTGGGAAACATTTTAAAACAATTCAAGCACAACTGAATCTGTAAACTTGGGAATGCGTCAAAACTGTACTCCATGTAAGGCATAATGAGGATAAATATTCTGCAGCAAGGAAGATGTCCCTTCCTGCACAAAAACAATGTTGCCAACAACGTAAACATCCTTGCACCATGGTGGAAGGGTGTCTGCATTGGCACTAGGCACCAATTTGTGCAAAGGCAGAAAGGACAGGAATTCACTGCATGTCATGAATACGGTGCATTCCTGCCCTTTTGATGCAGGGCAGAGCTGCAAGAAGCCCTGTGGTGCTACCCTGTGCCATAAACTTGTAAATTAAGCCCTAAGTGTTTTGTTAGAACTAAAGTCAAGGCTGGAAGATTTGTGGGATTTAACGCTTAAATCTCATGGGCCATTTATGTTAAAGAACACCTGATGAGATCTTGTTTTGAGGCATAAGTTCCCGACTGAAGAGATTTTTCTTATTGAAGCACTTCCAATCGCCTACAGCCCAAGGTGGCCATTAAATCTGCAACTTTGTTTTCCTGCTTGCCCTCATTCTGTAGAAGCATCTTGACTTAACCACAGTGCCCAGAAGGAATCACAGCAGGGCGGCCACAGGTGTTCTCGTTTGGCGACCGGATAGCTACATAAAGCCTTTTAACTCCCCGCAGAGCGCCACGCACATAGGATGTGCCTGGGCGAAGGCCGGGCCAAGGATGGGCCTGTCTTTGCCCATCATCGGCTGCAAGTGGATGGGCCAGGCTACCCCTTTTGGCCTGCTGAACATTGAGCTTTACAACTTTTCCAGTCTTCCTCCCTTAGAGTGGGCAAGTGCTTTGATTTCTCATGCAATCTATCCCTTGATGCTCCTGTGGCTGCATCTGTGTTGCTCTGGCTTTGCTGAGGATCTTCTGCAAAATATAAAAGACAGTGAGCACCATGATGACTGGAAAGATCGTTTGAAAATGGGCAAAAGAAAAACAACGCTTATCCCAAAAGGGTGAAAAGGCAACAATAGAGCAGAAAAACACCTGGCGGAGAACTGTGTGATCTCTGATTTAGACAATCTAAGAGCAGAAGTAGAATCAATACTGGGAGACAAACTACCATCTGCTCCAAAGGCGACACGCCCAACAGCAGCTAGGAAACTTCTTTGAGTGAAAAAGACCAGACAGGACCTGCCTTTGGATAAAACTCTCCCTAACTGTGCCAAACCTAATCTCAATCTAAATCCAATTAGTGCTGCTGATCCAGCACTGCTAGGAGTTCTGTAGATCCCATGCAGCAACAAATTTGCGCCACTTGGAGTAACAGTTTGTCCGTCTTATTCCTCCAATAAGCTACCACTTAGAGATGTGCAACCCCAAATCGATCATGTGGCAGTGTCCGGTTTTGCTGTCACTCCTGGCTCCAATGATGTCTTCATCCAGGAGCTGCAAGTGGAAGTAACCGATCTAAAGCATATTGTCTCTAAGGTTTGTGATGCAGTGAAAAATGTATGCCATGATGTAGGAGGCTGGCCTGGTTTGTAGTGGGTACCTATGATACTTACACCTTATACCAGGTCCAGTTATCCCTTAATAGTGAAATGTAGGCAGTGTCCAGAAGCCAGGATCTCTAGCGGTAGCTATGGGTGAGTAGCCAAGGCTTATCTAGGAAACATGCTCAGCTCATGCAATACAACTGTAGTCATGCAGTACTCACACATATGAAGAAAATACTCAGTGTTACAAAAATAAAGGTACTTTATTTTGGTGATAAAAATACCAAAAATACTGTAGAGACTATAATGCTTGAGGAGGTAAGTAATACACAAATTATATACACTAGTATGCAGAAATTGCCATAAACAAGTTAGAAAACAGTGCAATTAGTGCAAATCAGAATAGTTAGAAATCAGCCTAGTGGGAGCACAAACCATACACTAAGAAAGTGGAATGCGAAAGTCAGTCTCCCAACTAGGCAAGTGTAGTGTGTAGAGAGGAGCTGGGAGTACTAGAAAACCCCAAAGGTAAATACTAGAACCCACCACGGTGACCAGGAAAGCAGGAGTAAAACACAGTTACTTTCCCAGAACACACACAGAAACAAAAATGAGAATTATGGAAGAACCAGAAGAGACTGCAAGACACCAACAGGGTCTTCCTGGACCTGAGGACCTGTAGAAGAAGGGGACCAAATCCAAAAAGCACAAAAGAGTCCAGGAGGAACAGGAGCCCCTGCTAGCCCGGATGAAGATGCAAAAGAAAGTTCTGTAATCTGAGAGGAGCCACAAATTTCCTTCCACCCAGCGTTCCCCCAAGTCTCCCGATAAAAATGGTACCTCACTTGTGTGGGTAGACCTAGCGCCCACAAAAGGAAATGGCCCAAAACACAACGTGGACACATCCCATTTTTTTTACAGAAAGTAGGTGTTTTTTGCAAAGTGCCTACTTGTAGATTTTGGCCCCTGGCTCAGCCGGAACCTGGGGAAACCTACCAAACCAGCACATTTTTGAAAACTAGAGACCTAGGGGAATACAAGATGGGGTGACTTGTGGGGCTCTGACCAGGTTCTATTACCCAGAATCCTTTGCAAACCTCAAAATGTGGCTAAAAAAACTAATTTTCCTCACATTTCGGTGACAGAAAGTTCTGGAATCTAAGAGGAGCCACAAATTTCCTTCCACCCAGCGTTCCCCCAAGTCTCCCGATATAAATGGTACCTCACTTGTGTGGGTAGGCCTAGCGCCCATGAAAGGAAATGGCCCAAAACACAATGTGGACACATCCCAATTTTTTTTAAAGAAAACAGAGGTGTTTTTTGCAAAGTGCCTACCTGTAGATTTTGGCCCCTAGCTCAACCGGCACCTAGGGAAACCTACCAAACCTGTGCATTTTTGAAAACTAGAGACCTAGGGGAATCCAAGATGGGGTGACTTGTGGGGCTCTGACCAGTTTCTGTTACCCAGAATCCTTTGCAAACCTCAACATTTGGCTAAAAAAACACATTTTCCTCACATTTCGGTGACAGAAAGTTCTGGAATCTGAGAGGAGCCACAAATTTCCTTCCAGCCAGCGTTCCCCCAAGTCTCCTGATAAAAATGGTACCTCACTTGTGTGGGTGGGCCTAGCGCCCACGAAAGGAAATGGCCCAAAACACAATGAGAACACATCACATTTTTTCACAGAAAACAGAGATGTCTACCTGTGGATTTTAGCCTCTAGCTCAGCCGGCCCCAGTGGGGGCAGAAAATGCCTAAAATAAATTTGCCCCCTCAAACCCCCCCAGGGAGCGACCCTTGCCTACGGGGTCGCTCCCCTTGGGTGACGGCGCAAAAAAAAAGATCCCCAGTGCCTAGTGGTTTCTGCCCCCCCTTGGGGGCAGATTCACTTAAAATCGGCCGATTTTCCCCCAAGGGGGGCAGAAATGGTCTAAATACAATTTGCCCCTCCAGGGGAGCGACCCTTGCCTAAGGGGTCGCTCCCCATCTCTAAAAAAACAAACAAACAAACAAACAAAAAACTAATAAATTAGCCCTGGCGCCTAGAAGTTTCTGCCCCCCCGGGGGCAGATCACCTAATAACAATAGGCCGATCAGCCCCTGGGGGGGCAGAAATGGCCTAAAATAAATTTAACCCCCCACCCCCCCGGGGAGCGACCCTTGCCTACAAGGTCGCTCCCCTTGCGTGACGGTGCAAAAAAAAAAACCCTGGTGCCTAGTGGTTTCTGCCCCCCTTGGGGGCAGATTGACCTAAAATCGGCCGATCTGTCCCCAAAGCGGGCAGAAATGGCCTAAATACAATTTGCCCCTCCAGGGGAGCGACCCTTGCCTAAGGGGTCGCTCCCCATCTCTAAAAAAACAAACAAACAAAAAAAAGAATAATAATAATTTGCCCTGGCGCCTAGAGGTTTCTGCCCCCCCCTGGGGGCAGATCGGCCTAATACCAATAGGCCGATCAGCCCCCTGGGGGGGGCAGAAATGGCCTAAAATATATGTTCCTCCCACCCCCCCCAGGGAGCGACCCTTGCCTACGGGGTCGCTCCCCTTGCCTGACAGCGAAAAGAAAGATCCCTGGTGCCTAGTGGTTTCTGCCCCCCTTGGGGGCAGATTGATCTAAAATCAGCCGATCTGCCCCCAAAGCAGGCAGAAATGGCCTAAATACAATTTGCCACTTCAGGGGAGCCACCCTTGCCTAAGGGGTCGCTCCCCATCTCTAAAAAAAAAAAAAACAACAACAAAAAAAACACAAAAAAAAAATTAGCCCTGGCGCCTAGAGGTTTCTGCCCCCCCGGGGGCAGATCGGCCTAATAACAATAGGCTGATCTGCCCCCGGGGGGGCAGAAATGGCCTAAAATATATGTGCCCCCCACCCCCCCCCTCCCTAGGGAGCGACCCTTGCCTACGGGGTCGCTCCCCTTGCCTGACGGCACAAAATAAAGATCCCTGGTGCCTAGTGGTTTCTGCCCCCCTTGGGGGCAGATTGACCTAAAATCGGCCGATATGCCCCCAAAGCAGGCAGAAATGGCCTAAATACAATTTGCTCCTCCAGGGGAGCGACCCTGGCCTAAGGGGTCGCTCCCCATCTCTAAAAAAACAAACAAAAAAAAAAAAAATAATAATAAATTTGCCCTGGCGCCTAGAGGTTTCTGCCCCCCCTGGGGGCAGATCGGCCTAATACCAATAGGCCGATCTTCCCCCAGGGGGGTCAGAAATGGCCTAAAATAAATTTGCCCCCCCACCCACTGGGGAGCGACCCTTGCCTACAAGGTCACTCCCCTTGCGTGACGGCGCAAAAAAAAGATCCCTGGTGCCTAGTGATTTCTGGCCCCATTGGGGGCAGATTGACCTAAAATTTGCCGATCTGCCCCCAAAGCGGGCAGAAATGGCCTAAATACAATTTGCCCCTTCAGGGGAGCCACCCTTGCCTAAGGGGTCGCTCCCCATCTCTAAAAAAAAAAAAAACAACAAAAAAAAAAAAAAAAATTTTTTTTTTTAGCCCTGGCGCCTAGAGGTTTCTGCCCCCCTGGGGGAAGATCGGCCTAATAACAATAGGCTGATCGGGGGGGTGGAAATGGCCTAAATACAATTTGCCCCTTCAGGGGAGCCACCCTTGCCTAAGGGGTCGCTCCCCATCTCTAAAAAAAAAAAAAACAACAACAAAAAAAAACCAAATTTTTTTTTTAGCCCTGGCGCCTAGAGGTTTCTGCCCCCCCGGGGGCAGATCGGCCTAATAACAATAGGCTGATCGGGGGGGCGGAAATGGCCTAAAATATATGTGCCCCCCCATCTCCCCCCCCCCAGGGAGCGACCCTTGCCTACGGGGTCGCTCCCCTTGCCTGATGGCGCAAAAAAAGATCCCTGGTGCCTAGTGGTTTCTGCCCCCCTTGGGGGCAGATTGACCTAAAATCGGCCGATATGCCCCCAAAGCGGACAGAAATGGCCTAAATACAATTTGCTCCTCCAGTGGAGCGACCCTGGCCTAAGGGGTCGCTCCCCACACCTAAAACAAAAAACAAAACAAAAAAAAATAATAATAATTATCACTGGTGCCTAGAGGTTTCTGCCCCCGGGGGGCAGAAAAGGCCTTAAAAAAAAAATCCCCCCCTGGGAGCGACCCTTGCCCAAGGGGTCGCTCCCTTATGACAATTTCATTTTTTTTTAAATATCCCTGGTGTCTAGTGGGCGTTTTGACAGCCGGATTGCTTTCAATCCGGCTGCCAAAACGCAGAGACAGACTTCAAAGGGAAGGAAATACATTTCCTTCCCTTTGAAGCCTCTCTCGGCCTCCCCCATGTGATCGGAAGAGAAATGCAAAGCATTTCTCTTCCGATCGCGCTGGAAGCTGAGCTTCCAGCGCGATGGGGGAGGCTCTGTGACAAACAGCGCGCGCTTGCGTGCTGATGTCACAGGGGGGGTGTGGGGGGGTCGGGGGTGGAGGGGGAAGGGATTCCCCTTCCATCCCTGCCATTGGGGGAGGTGGGGGGAAGCACACAGAGGGAGCGAGAGCGCTCCCTCTGAGCTGGGTGCCGAGGACATAATGTTTACGTCCTCGGCACAGCAGCATTGTGCCGCAGGACGTAACCGTTACGTCCACGGCACAGAACCGGTTAACATCCTCAATTACTGAGCCTATTTTTGCTTCCAATGTGGTTTTAATGTTTAATATAGCTTGAAATATTTTTTCAAATTGTGTTGAGTGTGTTTGTAGTGTTGTTTCCATCTTTTGTAGTGCCTGGCATGTGTCTGAGGGTTCCACAGGTGGGGGTGATGGGCCAGAGTCCCTGTGCCCTGGGGGTTCCCGTGGGGTCTTCGGTTTGCCCATTGGTTGACTGTAGTACAGTGTTATTGCTAACAGCTGTGTTTTGCGCGGCGTCGGTTAATTAACATTGCAGGAGTTTGTTGTTTTTATGTAGGCAGTTTGTTTAATATTGTGCGAAGAAGTTTTTCAGTGTTCTAGTTCTTGAGCACAATGATCAGCGGGGTTGAGAGTTGTATCAAGGTCACAGACTTGATAAATTCGTTGTGTGGTTGCTTTGTATTTTGTACGTAGATTTAAGCCATATACTATTTGGAGCAGACAGATCTGGATGGGGATGCTTGATGAAGCAGCATACTGATTGCGCAATGTGGTCCAGATTTAGTTGGTCTGTTTTTAGTTAGAGTTTAAGCTGCTGCCTACACGTGCAACCGTTGATAGAGGCGCCTTAATCTTTTGTGTGCGCTGCAACTCGATTAGTGTCACCGGTAAAGCGCAATGGATGAGCGTAAAATTGTGCCTGTTTGTTTGTTTTATTATACGGGGAGTATAAAACCCACCTGTGTTTCTACCGCATCTACAGGCTTGGTGTGGTCTCAGCCACCTGTCTCCTGGTGCGTGGAGTCTGCAGCTCTTCAATCCAACAGCACGCTCGGGGCTCGTAGGGGAATTATGGGGATCCGCTCCCCTGCTCCACGCTCCCCAATATGGGCGATTGAGGTTCAGAGAGCCCTCCGGCTGGGGCGCAGGGAGTCTGTCAGCTCCGCTCGTGCCGCGTCGCAGTGTAGGTCGCACATCCAGGCGGGCGCGGTCCACCGGGGGTAGGGCTCCGGAACAGGAGCGTCAGGGTGGTCCTTCACCTGCTCCGATGGCAGCGATCACGTCCTGGTAGGCGTATTGGTTTGCGATCACGTGGGGACCGTGAGTCCGTCATCGGTCTCGATCCAGGCGGCCCACGGTAGCTTCTTGGCCCGAAGCTGCATCCAGGTAGGCCGCGCCCTTCAGCGCTCGGCCCCGGCGCTCCACGGACAGCTGCTTATTTCTTGGTGCTCGTAGTGCCCAGTGCAATTCGGTGTATAGTGACGTTGTCCCCCCTCACAGAGCTTGCGACGCCCATCGCTTTTTGAGGGCACATGCGTCTGGAACAGGATATTTAGTTTAGGCCGGGAGCGGAGCTGCAGGTTATGCAGCCGTCCCGGTCGCCGTGTTGGCCACGCCCCCACCCAGGATCCTCTTAATATTGGTCCTCCACAACATTCTGATATGAAAACACTCTCAAACCCTGAAGTAAACAATATACACATAGGGATGGTAGGAAGGAATCAACAGTGGTACTACCATTAACAGGCAATAGAGACAGCGAGGAAGCTCACGGGGCCAGGTAAATAGAGGTCGCCCAGCCGAAAGGCTCAGATGTTGACCTGTGGGGTGAATCTTGTATGAGAGGAATGGACTCTTGGCCAGTGTGAAGTGTGAGCAGCTCACTTATTGGTAAGCACCTCTCTGAATCTGACTAACAGTCTCTCATTTTGGAACTAGTGACTACAAATCTTGCACTTTCCTTTGACATTGCTTTTGACTGTAAACCACATGGAATGTTTTTTTTAATCTGTGAGGGGAGTTGGCCAGTTTGGGAATTGCTTTCATTGAAATCCGCAACTGAGGGCTGCACATGAGCAGCAGAAATAACTGTCAAGAGGCCTAGAAATGACACAGCAGTAAAATAACTACTGGGATGCTCAGCACAACTGATGGTGACTCTCAAAAGAAACCAGGGAGTACTTCTTCATCAATAGGCTGCCTCAAACACACTGATTCTAAAGATGAAGGCACTCTAGTCTCCAAGGTTTTAATGATAGAGTTATTTCAGGTGCTCAAAGAGGAATTCTCGGTTTTGAGAATGGACCTTAGGCAGAACATCCTTGAAGTTAATGGGGATGACAAATCATCTGGGCAAAAGGAAGTTCTAGCTGGAGGAACCTGGTGAATATATGTCTATGGAACAGGAATGAAACAAATAGGAAACAATTCACCTCCAACAGCAAAACATCATCCATCAGAGAAATTTGAGAATCTCTAATATCACTCCTGACTTCAAAATCTGTACATAAAAGAGGTACCTCATAGTGTTAAATGGAAGAACATTAACTCATCATTCAAACATGTTTTGTTCCCTCTTTTCTTGCAGTTTTATAAAGTACAAACTCAACCCCAAAGGTATTGGAGCGCCAGTTACATTACACAAGGACACATTCATTTTTGGTAGGCATGGGGTGTCGCGCTGCACCGCGCGGCGCGAGCCGAGCGTTCAGCACAAGCCGCGCGTTCGGCTCGGGCCGCGCTTCACATCTTTAAGACGCGGCGCGCCCCGAGCCTTTCCTGCACCCTACGAGGCCCCAGGGCTTACTTGGGGCCTCGCTCTGCTCTCTCCCTCCGTTTTGTTGGGGTCTCCTGACCCCTCTTACCTGTTTGGGCTCCTTTTCTTCTTTCTTCTGTCTTCTTTCTTTTTGGGTCTGTTTCTTGCACTTTCCTTTATGTCTTTTCCCCTTTCCCAGGTTACCCTTGTCTTCCCAGCATTCCTCCTTCCCTATTCTCTATGGTTTCTATTCCATTCTATTCTATCTACTTTTCCCTATCTAAGATGGTGTCCTTTTTCTTCCTGTGGGTCACTTCCTGTTTTATGGTATTTAAGGGTGGTGTTTTCTTCTCCTCTTTGCGCTGCAACACTCTCTGTTTAGTTAGTGTCCTCGCTCCTGATTTCCTAGCCTTTGGTTCTGGATTTCGCCATTTCTGTGTTATTACGTCAGTTCTTTTTGATTCCTGTTCCTCTGTTCTTGTTTCAGGAATCCTCTGTGAATCTTCTTTGGAGGTTTTTTCCTCTTCTTTTGAATGGTTTTTTTCCCTCTGGCGCTACTTTCTTACGGTCACGGTCTGTCCTTGGCGTTCCTTTGCCTACAGCACCGTGGCTACCAGAAAGAGTCGCCCCTTTTTGGGCCAAAGTCGGAATCTCAAGATCCACGCCTCAAGATCTGCAAACTCCAGGCGCAAGCAGCACGTGAGTCGTGACATGGGGAGATTAAGGGCCAGATGTTCGAACCATTTTACTCGTCGCAAATTGCCCATTGGACCATTTGCGACTGGTAGAATGCATTTTGCCATGTCCAAAAGGCAAAATGTGACTCTGTAACTTGTTACCGAGTCACGTTTTGCGTCTCTGATTTGATATTAGGAAAGGGTGTGTTTAAGCTGTCCCTTCCTAATGCCGAATAGAACTAGCATGTATGAATGCTTTGCGACTGGAATGTGGTCGCAAGCATTCATATTTTACCGACTCTGTAGAGGAGAAGTCCACCCATTTGCAATTGGGAAAGGGTCCCAAAGGGACCCCTTCTCCTCTGTGAATTTGGTTAAAAACATTTTTTAAGAGCAGGCAGTGGACCTACAGGCCACTGCCTACTCTTAAAACATGAAAATGAAAACTGCTTTATTTAGAATGCAGTCACAGACTTGGTGGTCGGCTGACCCCAGCAGGCCACTTTCCCTGTAAGTGCTGACCATTTCGTGCTGATAAGGCAGGTCCCTTGCGACCCATTTGAGAATCACAAACAGTGTTAAACACACTGCAGTACTTCACAGTTTGCGATTTCATAATTGCAAATCACAGAGATTTGCAATTGGGAATCCTTAAACTGGATTTTTCATACATCTGGCCTTAAGTGATTTGCCCAGAATCACCGGATGTTGAGATGACACCTAGACTCAAACTCAGTTCCCTATCTATAAAGTCAGCAGCTCTGGCCATTCCACCACATCTTCTCCTTTATGAGAGTGATACTGTTCTGGTCCACCTTGATAGAACCACTAGAATGGTGGACTTTACCCAAAAAAACTGTTTCTTTCCAACATCTTTACCAAAGTGCACTACAACCAACTGAAGGAAAAAAATCACAGCAACAGAAAAGACGAATTACACCTTAAGATTTTAGGTATATTGAGTCACCCTTTAACAAGATCTTTCAGGAGCAAACATCTAAAAGAGGATGCTCTTAAACCCATCATAGAATTTCTGGAAACACATGAGATCACCTACAGATTGGTCCATCCATTCATTTTGAGGATTATGATTGTGAGGACAACCACAAGATCAACTCCAACATCATGGACTCAGAGTTTAAAATGGGAAACTACTTACAACCCCCTTTAAGGAACATACTCATGACGCAGAGAGCAACAGCCCACTAGGTGAATGCAGTGAAAGAATTTTCAAGGCCTCGAAGCTGAGCAGATTTTTTGAGTCCCAGTCTTTTTTGCTCAGAAAAGTTGTGACTCATTCCATTAGATCAGTATCACCCTGCACTCACTCTTATTAGTGAGAAGTGGCAGCTGTCTCCTTTATAGGGTCCAGTTAGGAGGATTAAACCAAAATGGATACACAACCTGACCAATCTGCCACCACTAATCACTATCCTGAAGAGCACTAACTTGGAAACATGATAACAGTATATAATCTTTTGTTATAATTATGTTGAGGATTACTAAAGAACCCGAATAAACGATTGGTTTGAACATCTCATTCCACATGAGGCATACTCAAATCAGTAGAGAATAACCTGGCTTCCTTTTCCAGATCCTGGGTCTCTCTGTTTCTTGCTAAGGACTTCATTATGAGTGCCTCAGTAGTCCTATCAGTAACCTCGGCCCCTTGGTGATACAAATGTTATATCCAATGTTAGGGGTGTGCCCATATAATCACACTATACTTGGGCCACAAACAGTATAGTAATTGTGGTATACATTGGGAATTTTTTTTAAACAATTCAAGCACAACTGAATCTGTAAACTTGGGAATGCGTCAAAACTGTACTCCATGTAAGGCATAATGAGGATAAATATTCTGCAGCAAGGAAGATGTCCCTTCCTGCACAAAAACAATGTTGCCAACAATGTAAACACCCTTGCACCATGGTGGAAGGGTGTCTGCATTGGCACTAGGCACCAATTTGTGCAAAGGCAGAAAGGACAGGAATTCACTGCATGTCATGAATACGGTGCATTCCTGCCCTTTTGATGCAGGGCAGAGCTGCAAGAAGCCCTGTGGTGCTACCCTGTGCCATAAACTTGTAAATTAAGCCCTAAGTGTTTTGTTAGAACTAAAGTCAAGGCTGGAAGATTTGTGGGATTTAACGCTTAAATCTCATGGGCCATTTATGTTAAAGAACACCTGATGAGATCTTGTTTTGAGGCATAAGTTCCCGACTGAAGAGATTTTTCTTATTGAAGCACTTCCAATCGCCTACAGCCCAAGGTGGCCATTAAATCTGCAACTTTGTTTTCCTGCTTGCCCTCATTCTGTAGAAGCATCTTGACTTAACCACAGTGCCCAGAAGGAATCACAGCAGGGCGGCCACAGGTGTTCTCGTTTGGCGACCGGATAGCTACATAAAGCCTTTTAACTCCCCGCAGAGCGCCACGCACATAGGATGTGCCTGGGCGAAGGCTGGGCCAAGGATGGGCCTGTCTTTGCCCATCATCGGCTGCAAGTGGATGGGCCAGGCTACCCCTTTTGGCCTGCTGAACATTGAGCTTTACAACTTTTCCAGTCTTCCTCCCTTAGAGTGGGCAAGTGCTTTGATTTCTCATGCAATCTATCCCTTGATGCTCCTGTGGCTGCATCTGTGTTGCTCTGGCTTTGCTGAGGATCTTCTGCAAAATATAAAAGACAGTGAGCACCATGATGACTGGAAAGATCGTTTGAAAATGGGCAAAAGAAAAACAACACTTATCCCAAAAGGGTGAAAAGGCAACAATAGAGCAGAAAAACACCTGGCGGAGAACTGTGTGATCTCTGATTTAGACAATCTAAGAGCAGAAGTAGAATCAATACTGGGAGACAAACTACCATCTGCTCCAAAGGCGACACGCCCAACAGCAGCTAGGAAACTTCTTTGAGTGAAAAAGACCAGGCAGGACCTGCCTTTGGATAAAACTCTCCCTAACTGTGCCAAACCTAATCTCAATCTAAATCCAATTAGTGCTGCTGATCCAGCACTGCTAGGAGTTCTGTAGATCCCATGCAGCAACAAATTTGCACCACTTGGAGTAACAGTATGTCTGTCTTATTCCTCCAATAAGCTACCACTTAGAGATGTGCAACCCCAAATCGATCATGTGGCAGTGTCCGGTTTTGCTGTCACTCCTGGCTCCAATGATGTCTTCATCCAGGAGCTGCAAGTGGAAGTAACCGATCTAAAGCATATTGTCTCTAAGGTTTGTGATGCAGTGAAAAATGTATGCCATGATGTAGGAGGCTGGCCTGGTTTGTAGTGGGTACCTATGATACTTACACCTTATACCAGGTCCAGTTATCCCTTAATAGTGAAATGTAGGCAGTGTCCAGAAGCCAGGATCTCTAGCGGTAGCTATGGGTGAGTAGCCAAGGCTTATCTAGGAAACATGCTCAGCTCATGCAATACAACTGTAGTCATGCAGTACTCACACATATGAAGAAAATACTCAGTGTTACAAAAATAAAGGTACTTTATTTTGGTGATAAAAATACCAAAAATACTGTAGAGACTATAATGCTTGAGGAGGTAAGTAATACACAAATTATATACACTAGTATGCAGAAATTGCCATAAACAAGTTAGAAAACAGTGCAATTAGTGCAAATCAGAATAGTTAGAAATCAGCCTAGTGGGAGCACAAACCATACACTAAGAAAGTGGAATGCGAAAGTCAGTCTCCCAACTAGGCAAGTGTAGTGTGTAGAGAGGAGCTGGGAGTACTAGAAAACCCCAAAGGTAAATACTAGAACCCACCACGGTGACCAGGAAAGCAGGAGTAAAACACAGTTACTTTCCCAGAACACACACAGAAACAAAAATGAGAATTATGGAAGAACCAGAAGAGACTGCAAGACACCAACAGGGTCTTCCTGGACCTGAGGACCTGTAGAAGAAGGGGACCAAATCCAAAAAGCACAAAAGAGTCCAGGAGGAACAGGAGCCCCTGCTAGCCCGGATGAAGGTGCAAAAGAAGAACCACAGGTGAAGAAGAACAATCAGTACTGCATCCAAGAAGATGGAGTCGGGTTTCTGGATGGTGCAAATGATGTCCCACACCGAATGGAGGATGGTAGTCGGATTTGTGTCAGTTGAGTCCACCAACAAGCTTTGGCACAAGCAAAGCTTGTAGTTAGTGGAAAATGGCACTGCCAGGGACCAGGACGGACCAGGTGGATTCTACCCAGGAGAGGGAGTCAGAGGGTCTCTCAGCACCTCAGAGAGCCCACAGAAGACCGGGCAGTATGCACAGGAGTCCCACAGCATGGGGACAAGGAAGGTGCAAAGCAGGCCCACACAGCACCACGGCAAAGGCACTCACGTCGCCGAAGAACGACTCAGGAAGCTGTACATCACAGGATAGAGTGCTCGGGCCGGAGCTGCAAGATGCATGAATAACTTCGTGGAAGGATGCCAACAAGCCTTGGCAACTGCAAAACCCATGGTGCACAGGGGTACTGTCTTGCGTGGGGAGGAAAGCTGTTACCTCCAGCAAAGTTGGACAGCTGGACATGAGGACCCATCAGGACCACTTCAGACCACCACCCATGATGCAGGATCCATGCAGTTCAGCAGGAGAGGGGATCCACACAGCCAGTCATCATTGCAGTAGGTGCCTGCAGAATCAGGGGAGTGACTCCTTCACCCCAAGGGAGATTCCTTCACTCTTCTGATGCAGGCTGAAAAGGCTGCCTTCAGAGGATGCATGACAGGGAAACAGTTGCAGTTGCTCGCAGGAGCTGGAGATACAATGTTGCAGAAGTCGTCTTGCTTCTTTGTTGCAGTTTGTAGAATTCCTGGAGGGTCCGGATGCAGTTTCTTCAGTGAGAAGTCGAAGTGGAGGATGCAGAGGATTCCTGCTGGAGTCTTGCAATCAGAATCTGAAGAACCACCCAAAAGAGAGACCCTAAATGGCCCTGAAAGTGGGATTGGTCACCTAACCAGGTAAACACCTTTCAGGGGAGGGCTGTGAAGTTACCTGCTGGCACTGGCCACTCAGATGCTCCCTGAGTTCCCTGACAACCTTGAATCCAAGATGGCAAAACCCAGGGACCCTCTGGAGGAGCTCTGGGCACCACCCCTTGGGTGGTGATGGACAGGGAAGTGGTCACTCCCCTTTCATTTGTCCAGTTTCGCGCCAGAGCAGGGACTAGGGGTCCCTGAACCGGTGTAGACTGGATTATGCAAGGATGACACCAGATGTGCCCTTCAAAGTATTTCCAGTGGCTTGGGGAGGCTACCCCTCCCAAGCCTGTAACATCTATTTTCAAAGGGAGAGAGTGTAACACCCCTCTCCCAAAGGAAATCCTCTGTTCTGCCTTCCTGGGCTCGAGCTTTTCAAGCAACAGGAGGGCAGAAACCTGTCTGTGAAGTGGCAGAAGCTGGGGCTGCCTGGAAAACCTCGGAAGGCAGTAATGGCAGTACTGGGGTCCTCTAAGGAGCCACCAGAGTGCATGGGATCATACAACCAATGCTTGCAATAGCATGGGGGTATGATTCCTACATATTTTATACCAAACATGCCTATGTTCAGAGTTAGCATTATGTAGCTAGACATAGGTAGTGACCTATGTCCAGTACACATGTAAAATGGTGTCCCCTTACTTACGAAGTCTGGGAAAATGGTCCTGGAGGTCGTAGGGGCACCTCTGCTAGTGCAGAGGTGCCCTCACACACAGGGGCTTTGCACTCTGCCCTCAGGGCTGGAGGGCCTGCTACAGCGGTGACTTTTAAGTTGCTTGGTGGAGTGTAAATGGCAGTGAAAGGATGCTTGCTACTTTTCACATAGACTGCAATGGCAGTCCTGCAGAAGCCTTTGCATGGGCTCCCTATGGGTGGCAAAATATATGCTGCTGCCCACAGGGATCCCCTGGAACCCCACTGCCCTGGGTACCTAGGTACCATATATTAGGGACTTAGAAGGGGCACCACTATGCCAATTGTGGGTGAAATACTGTGTTAACAGTAGCCTACAACCAATTTCAGAAGGAGAGAGCATAGCTACTCGGGTCCTGATTAGCACGATCCCAGCAGACACAGTCAAGCACACTGACATCAGGCAGAAAATGTGGGTAACCATGCCAAGAAAGAGGGTACTTTCCTACACCCCCCCCCAAAAAAAGACGGACAATAAGGCTAACCTTGCCCAGATGCGTCTTCATTGTCTAAGTGGAAATATCTGGAGAGTCCATCTGCATTGGAGAGTTACTCTGAGGTCTTTGTTCCACTGTAAGGTCCATACCCTGTAGGGAAATGGACCACCTCAACAATTTAGGGTTTTCTCCTTTCATCTTCTTAAGCCATAAGAGAGGTTTGTGGTCTGTTTGAACAATCAAGTGGGTACCAAAGAGGTATGGTCTCAACTTCTTCGAGGCCCAGACCACAGCAAAAGCCTCCCTCTCTATGGATGGGTCAACCTTCTGCTAATAAAAGCTACAGGTTGATCCTGGACCTCTGTATTAAGCTGTGAAAGAACTGCCCCACCCATACCTCTGAAGCATCAGTCTGTACTATGAACTAGTAGTTTGGTCTTTTTGGACAGGTGCAGAGCACATGGGCTGTTTCAGCTCCTCAAAAGCTTTTTGACAGCTGGCTGTCCGTAATACCTTTTTAGGCATCTTCTTTGAGGTGAGGTCATTAAGAGGGGCAACAATTGACCTATAGGCCCTCATTATGAACATGGCAGCAATCACCACTCTGACAGCGGTGGCGGTAACTACCGCCAACAGCCCTGCGGTCCGGACCGCCAAATAATGAAGCGCAAGATAAACAGTCAGCAGGAAATCCACACACCGCCAGCATTGGAGTGCCGACAATGACAGAAGAGGCCGCCCACAGGCCAACGGAAAGGCCCCACCCCCACAACAAATAATGATGCACAAGACCACCGTCAGTGGAGTACCCAGAGTCAGGACACAGCACCACACTCAGTGGAGTACTTTCATGCATGGGATCCGGGAGTCAAGTGAAATTCGGGTGAAGACATGGCGTATGCTCCACGGCGGTGTGCACCGTCACCGCCAGCGGCGATTATGATAGGCCCAGGTTCCACAGTGACAACCATATAAACCAATGAATGGGTGCATGGTTGTGAACACCGCCTTCTGCCATGACAACTACCACCAGAGGAATGAGGTCACTTCCACTCCTTCATATCTGGATGGCAGGAGGCTGCCATTTTGCTAGCACCACGTACATATTTCCTGGCCAGGGGCCCCATTCAGGGCCTTCAGGTCACAGCCCTTTGTTGCCTGCACACATAAGTGTCTGTTCCTCACATCAGTCCAGAGATATTGCTGCATACATGTCCCATAAAGTTGTACATCATACATCACTTGTGTGTGTAACCAAAGTATTGTACAGCAATTATTCATACACAACATGTTTTGCATGTGTATGTGTGTCCCTCATATGTGTTCTTTCCTCCCCATAGGTACAGACCCATGTGGCGAGGGAGGGCCCCATCTGTGTACAGTCCTCTTGTTGATTTGGAAACCATGGTGGAACGTCACATCATTGTCACCTACAGACTCAGTCGTGCAACACTCCATGACCTATGTGCTTTACTGAATCCTGTATTGAGAAAGGCTAATCTGAATCAGCATGCCATCCCTACTGAAGTGCAAGTGCTCTCTGTACTCCATTTCTCTGCTACAGGCTGTAGGAAAGTACCATCTTGCCTGGCATGTTACCCCCATATTTCACTGAATATATGTTGTTTTAGTTGTATGTGTCACTGGGACCCTGCCAGCCAGGGCCCCAGTGCTCATAAGTGTGCCCTGTATATGTTACCTGTGTGATGACTAACTGTCTCACTGAGGCTCTGCTAACCAGAACCTCAGTGGTTATGCTCTCTCATTTCTTTCCAAATTGTCACTAACAGGCTAGTGACCAATTTCACCAATTTACATTGGCATACTGGAACACCCTTATAATTCCCTAGTGTATGGTACTGAGGTACCCAGGGTATTGGGGTTCCAGGAGATCCCTATGGGCTGCAGCATTTCTTTTGCCACCCATAGGGAGCTCTGACAATTCTTACACAGGCCTGCCACTGCAGCCTGAGTGAAATAACGTCCACGTTATTTCACAGCCATTTACCACTGCACTTAAGTAACTTATAAGTCACCTATATGTCTAACCTTTACCTGGTAAAGGTTGGGTGCTAAGTTACTTAGTGTGTGGGCACCCTGGCACTAGCCACGGTGCCCCCACATTGTTCAGGGCAAATTCCCCAGACTTTGTGAGTGCGGGGACACCATCACACACGTGCACTATACATATGTCACTACATATGTATAGCGTCACAATGGTAACTCCGAACATGGCCATGTAACATGTCTAAGATCATGGAATTGTCACCCCAATGCCATTCTGGCATTGGGGAGACAATTCCATGATCCCCCGAATCTCTAGCACAGACCTGGGTACTGCCAAACTACCTTTCCCGGGGTTTCACTGCAGCTGCTGCTGCTGCCAACCCCTCAGACAGGTTTCTGCCCTCCTGGGGTCCAGCCAGGCTTGGCCCAGGAAGGCAGAACAAAGGACTTCCTCAGAGAGAGGGCGTTACACCCTCTCCCTTTGGAAAAAGGGGTCAGGGCTGGGGAGGAGTAGCTTCCCCCAGCCTCTGGAAATGCTTTGATGGGCACAGATGGTGCCCATCTCTGCATAAGCCAGTCTACACCGGTTCAGGGATCCCCCAGCCCTGCTCTCTTGTGAAACTGGACAAAGGAAAGGGGAGTGACCACTCCCCTGACCTGCTCCTCCCCTGGGAGGTGCCCAGAGCTCCTCCAGTGTGCTCCAGACCTCTGCCATCTTGGAAACAGAGGTGCTGCTGGCACACTGGACTGCTCTGAGTGGCCAGGGCCAGCAGGTGACGTCAGAGACTCCTTCTGATAGGCTCTTACCTGTGTTGCTAGCCTATCCTCCTTCCTAAGTAGCCAAACCTCCTTTTCTGCCTATTTAGGGTCTCTGCTTTGGGGAATTTTTTAGATAACGAATGCAAGAGCTCATCAGAGTTCCTCTGCATCTCTCTCGTCACCTTCTGCCAAGGAATCGACCGCTGACTGCCCTGGACGCCTGCAAAACTGCAACAAAGTAGCAAAGACGACTACTGCGACCTTGTAACGCTGATCCGGCCGCCTTCTCAACTGTTTTCCTGGTGGTGCATGCTGTGGGGGTAGTCTGCCTCCTCTCTGCACTAGAAGCTCTGACGAAATCTCCCGTGGGTCGACGGAATCTTCCCCCTGCAACCGCAGGCACTAAAAGACTGCATCACCGGTCCTCTGGGTCCCCTCTCAGCACGACGAGCGTGGTCCCTGGAACTCAGCAACTCTGTCCAAGTGACTCCCACAGTCCAGTGACTCTGCAGTCCAAGTTTGGTGGAGGTAAGTCCTTGCCTCCCCACGCTAGACTGCATTGCTGGGTACCGCGTGATTTGCACCAACACTCTAACCTGCAGTGCACAACCTCCTGAGTTGTCCTCCGGCGTCGTGGGACCTTCTTGTGTGACTTCGGGTGAGCTCCGGCTCACTCCTCTTCGTAGTGCCTCTCCCGGCACTTCTGCGGGTGCTGCTTGCTTCTGAGTGGGCTTTTTGTCTTGCTGGACGCCCCCTCTGTCTCCTCACGTAATTGGCGACATCCTGGTCCCTCCTGGGCCACAGCAGCATCCAAAAACCCTAACTGCGACCCTTACAGCTAGCAAGGCTTGTTTGCGGTCTTTCTGCACGGAAACACCTCTGCAAGCTTCTTCACGACGTGGGACATCCATCCTCCAAAGGGGAAGTTTCTAGCCCTCTTCGTTCTTGCAGAATCCACAGCTTCTACCATCTGGTGGCAGCTTCTTTGCATCAACAGCTGGCATTTCCTGGGCATCTGCCCACATTCACCACTTGATCGTGACTCTTGGACTTGGTCCCCTTGTTCCACAGGTACTCTCGTCTGGAAATCCATCGTTGTTGCATTGCTGGTGTTGGTCTTCCTTGCAGAATTCCCTTATCACGACTTCTGTGCTCTCTGGGGAACTTAGGTGCACTTTACACCTACTTTTCAGGGTCTTGGGGTGGGCTATTTTTCTAACCCTCACTGTTTTCTTACAGTCCCAGTGACCCTCTACAAGCTCACATAGGTTTGGGGACCATTCATGGTTCGCATTCCACTTCTAGAGTATATGGTTTGTGTTGCCCCTATACCTATGTGCTCTCATTGCAATCTATTGTGACTGTACATTGCTTGCATTGCTTTCTATTGCTATTACTGCATAATTTTGGTATTGTGTACATATATCTTGTGTATATTTGCTATCCTCATACTGAGGGTACCCACTGAGATACTTTTGGCATATTGTCATAAAAATAAAGTACCTTTATTTTTAGTATATCTGTGTATTGTGTTTTCGTATGATATTGT
Source organism: Pleurodeles waltl (assembly GCF_031143425.1). NCBI lineage: Eukaryota > Metazoa > Chordata > Amphibia > Caudata > Salamandridae > Pleurodeles > Pleurodeles waltl. The sequence goes on along the minus strand of NC_090437.1, from coordinate 603,280,122 downwards.
GCATATGACACCAGTGGTATAGTAGGAGCTTTACACGTCTCCTAGTTCAGCCTAAGCTGCTCTGCTAATCTAAGCTTCTAGACAGCTCTTCTACACTAATAAGGGATAACTGGACCTGGTGCAGAGTGTAAGTACCCTTTGGTACCACTACAAACCAGGCCAGCCTCCTACATTGGTTGTGCAGCGGTGGGATAAGTACTTGCAACTACTTACCACTTTGTCATTTTGTACTTTTCATAAGAGAAAAATATACAAAACAAGTTCAGTGTATGTACACCTAACCAAAAAGTTTTGCTTTTCTTCTCTTACTCTATTGCTAAGTGGTGAAAAGTACCTCTAAAACTTTCAAAAAGTTCTTTAAAAGTTTTAAAAGTTTTTTATTTCTGTTCCCTAAAAAGTTCTGAAACTTTTTCTTTCTTTTTCTGTCCCTTAAACCTTTTCTATCATGTCTGGTACAGGTCAAACTCTGGATCTGACCAGCACTGCCTATGACCACCTTAGCTGGAAAAGTGCAAGGAGTCTCTGTATTGATAGAGGTTTAGGGGTAGGGAAGAATCCCTCTAGAGAATTGTTAGTTAATATGCTCATTGAACATGATAAGACCATAGCTGGCACATCTGGTGAGAGATTAGCTGATGGTTCACACTCTGATTCTGGGGCAGCCCCAGTAAAAGTGTTAGAAGGGAACCTTTCCAACCTGCCCCTTAGCAGGCCACCTAGCAGGGCTGGTACAGAGGTGAGTTCTCATCACAGTATAGAAATTACTCCTTTAGGCCAGGTTGTTAGAGTGCCATATGTTAGGGACAGGTCTCCCTCTGTTCATTCACACCATTCTTCTGTGTCAAGGCATGCCCAACCCACCCACCCTGAAGACAGATTGTTAGAAAGGGAACTCAATAGATTGAGAGTGGAAGAGTCCAGGCTGAAAAGGCAACAGCTGGATCTAGACAGGGAAGCATTTGACTTAGAAAAAGAAAGACAGAGGTTGGGGTTTGGACCCCATGGTGGCAGCAGCAGTGTTACAGATAGTAATCCTGTAAAAGAGCAGGATTCTAGGAATCTGCACAAGCTAGTTCCCCCTTACAAGGAGGGGGATGACATTAACAAGTGGTCTGCTGCACTTGAGAGGGCCTGTGTTGTACAGGGGGTCCCTCAAAGGCAGTGGGCTGATATCCTATGGCTATCTTTCAGTGGAAAGGGTATAGGGATAGGCTCCTTACTGTTAAAGAAAGTGATGCCAATGATTTTACAGTTCTTAAGAATGCACCCCTAGATGGTTATGGCTTAAACACTGAACAGTACAGGATCAAGTTCAGAGAAACGAAAAAGGAGTCTTCACAAGACTGGGTAGACTTTGTTGACCATTCAGTGAAGGCCTTGGAGGGGTGGTTACATGGCAGTAAAGTTTCTGACTATGAAAGCCTGTATAACTTAATCCTGAGAGAGCATATTCTTAATAATTGTGTGTCTGATTTGTTGCACCAGTATCTAGTGGACTCAGATCTGACCTCTCCCCAAGAATTGGGAAAGAAGGCAGACAAATGGGTCAGAACAAGAGTGAACAGAAAAGTTCATACAGGGGGTGACAAGGATGGCAAGAAGAAGGATGGTAAGTCTTCAGACAAGGGTGGGGACAAATCTAAAAATGAGTCTTCATCAGGCCCACAAAAACACTCTGGTGGGGGTGGTGGGCCCAAATCCTCTTCAAATCAAGTAAAGAAACCATGGTGCTATTTATGTAAAGTAAAAGGCCATTGGACAACTGATCCCAGTTGTCCAAAGAAAAGCACCAAGCCTCCTACCACTACAACCCCTGCTGCTACACCTAGTGCCCCTAGTAATAGCAGTGGTGGTGGGAGCAAACCTACTAATAGCCAATCCAAGGGAGTAGCTGGGCTCACTTTTGGTAATTTAGTTGGGGTTGGTCTTGTTAGGGAGACCACAGAGGCTGTGTTAGTCTCTGAAGGTGCCATTGATTTGGCCACCTTGGTTGCTTGTCCCCTTAATATGGATAAGTACAAACAACTTCCGCTAATAAATGGTGTTGAGGTTCAGGCCTACAGGGACACAGGTGCCAGTGTTACCATGGTAATAGAGAAACTGGTCCACCCTGAACAACACCTACTTGGTCACCAGTACCAAGTAACTGATGCTCATAACAACACTCTTAGCCACCCCACGGCTGTTGTAAATTTCAACTGTGGGGGGGGAGGGTACTGGTCCAAAGAAAGTTGTGGTTGCCTCAGATTTACCTGTAGACTGTCTACTAGGGAACGATTTAGAGACATCAGTATGGGCAGAAGTGGAATTGGAGGCTCATGCAGCAATGCTGGGCATTCCTGGGCATATTTTTGCTTTGACAAGGGCTCAGGCCAAAAAGCAAAAAGGACAGGGTGACTTGGATCCTGGAACAATGGGCCAAGTGCTCCCTAAAGCTAGGGTTGGTAAAGGTAAAAATCTAACTACTATCCCTCCCTCTACAGTGGATTCAACTTCTGAGGAATAAGAATTTCCACCCTGTGCAGAACCTACACCAGAGGAGCTTGAAGCAGACACTGCTGAGCTTTTGGGTGGAGGGGGGCCTGCCAGGGAGGAGCTTAGTGTGGCACAGCAGACCTGTCCCACACTAGAGGGTCTAAGACAGCAAGCTGTCAAACAGCAAAATGGGGATGTCAGTGACTCTCACAGAGTTTACTGGGAGGACAACCTCTTGTATACTGAGGCAAGGGACCCTAAACCTGGAGCAGCCAGGGGATTGGTCATTCCCTTGCAATACAGAGAGTTCCTCCTAACTCTAGCCTACGACATTCCCTTGGCTGGACATTTGGGACAAATGAAAACCTGGGACAGACTTGTTGCCTTGTTTCATTGGCCAACAATGTCAGAGGACACAAAGGAATTTTGTAAGTCCTGTGTCACCTGTCAAGCCAGTGGCAAAACAGGTGGCACCCCAAAGGCACCCCTTATTCCACTGCCTGTGGTTGGGGTTCCCTTTGAAAGGGTAGGGGTTGACATAGTTGGCCCCCTTGACCCTCCTACTGCTTCAGGCACCAGGTTTATTTTGGTGGTAGTGGACCATGCCACCAGATATCCTGAAGCAATTCCTCTAAGGACCACTACAGCTCCTGCAGTGGCAAAGGCCCTCCTGGGAATCTTTTCCAGGGTGGGCTTCCCAAAAGAGGTGGTATCAGACAGGGGTAGCAACTTCATGTCTGCTTACTTAAAGGCCATGTGGAAGGAATGTGGTGTAACATACAAGTTCACTACACCCTATCATCCACAAACAAATGGACTGGTTGAGAGGTTTAATAAAACTCTCAAAGGAATGATAATGGGACTCCCCGAAAAACTCTGAAGGAGATGGGATGTCCTGTTACCTTGCCTCCTTTTTGCTTACAGGGAGGTACCCCAAAAAGGAGTGGGCTTCAGGCCCTTTGAACTCCTATTTGGACACCCTGTAAGAGGTCCTCTAACACTTGTGAAGGAGGGTTGGAAACAACCTTTAAAAGCTAATAGGCAAGACATAGTGGACTATGTACTTGGCCTAAGATCTAGAATGGCTGAGTACATGATAAAGGCCAGTAAAAACCTCCAGGCCAGCCAAGAGCTCCAAAAGCAATGGAATGACCAGAAGGCTGTTCTGATTCAGTACCAACCAGGGCAGAAAGTGTGGGTCTTGGAGCCTGTGGCCCCAAGAGCACTCCAAGACAAATGGAGTGGTCCCCACATTATTGTTGAGAAAAAGGGAGAAGTCACCTACTTAGTTGACTTAAACACTGCCAGGAGTCACCTTAGGGTGCTCCATGTCAATCGCCTGAAACCCTACTATGACAGGGATTATCTCACCCTGCTCATGGCAACATATGAAGGACAGGAAGAAGAGAGTGACCCTCTCCCTGATCTCTTCTCTTCCACAGAACAAGATGCTCTAGTGGAAGGTGTAGTTCTGGCAGATTGTCTTACTGCTGAGCAGAAAGACCACTGCATAAATCTCCTGGGTCAGTTTTCTGAACTCTTTTCTACTGTGCCAGGCACCACTTCTTGGTGTGAGCACACTATAGATACTGGAGACAGCTTGCCTGTCAAAAGTAAGATCTATAGGCAGCCTGACCATGACAGAGACTGCATAAAACAAGAGGTTCAGAAAATGCTTGAACTGGGAGTGGTTGAGCACTCTTAAAGTCCATGGGCCTCTCCTGTGGTACTTGTACCAAAGCCTCATTCCAAAGATGGGAAAAGGGAAATGAGATTTTGTGTAGACTACAGAGGTCTCAACCAGGTAACTAAAACTGATGCTCACCCTATACCCAGGGCAGATGAGCTCATAGATATACTGGCATCTGCCAAGTATCTAAGCACCTTTGATTTGACCGCAGGGTATTGGCAGATCAAGTTATCAGAGGATGCTAAAGCAAAAACTGAATTTTCTACCATTAGAGGGCACTACCAACTCACAGTAATGCCCTTTGGTTTGAAAAATGCACCTGCCACTTTTCAGAGGTTGGTGAATACAGTCCTGCAAGGGTTGGAGGCTTTTAGTGCAGCATATCTAGATGATATAACTGTCTTTAGCTCCAGCTGGGATGATCACCTGGTCCACCTATGGAAAGTTTTGGAGGCCCTGCAAAAGGCAGGCCTCACTATCAAGGCTTCAAAGTGCCAGATAGGGCAGGGGAAAGTGGTTTATCTGGGACACCTGGTAGTAGGTAGAGAACAGATTGCACCACTTCAGGGGAAAATCCAAACTATCATAGATTGGGTTCCACCTACAACTCAGACTCAAGTGAGAGCCTTTTTAGGTCTCACTGGGTACTAACGGATTTTCATAAAGAACTATGGTTCCATAGCAGCCCCTCTTAATGACCTCACTTCAAAGAAAATGCCTAAAAAGGTATTATGGACAGGAAACTGTCAGAAAGCTTTTGAGAAGCTGAAGCAGGCCATGTGCTCTGCACCTGTCCTGAAAAGCCCTTGTTACTCCAAAAAATTAATTGTCCAAACTGATGCATCTGAATTAGGGGTAGGGGCAGTCTTATCACAACTTAATTCTGAGGGCCAGGATCAACCTGTTGCTTTTATCAGCAGGAGGTTGACCCCTAGAGAAAAGTGCTGGTCTGCCATAGAGAGGGAGGCCTTTGCTGTTGTCTGGGCACTGAAGAAGTTGAGGCCATACCTGTTTGGCACTCACTTCATTGTTCAGACAGACCACAAACCTCTACTTTGGCTAAAACAAATGAAAGGTGAAAACCCTAAATTGTTGAGGTGGTCCATATCTCTACAGGGAATGGACTATACAGTGGAACATAGACCTGGGAGTACCCACTCCAATGCAGATGGACTCTCCAGATATTTCCACTTAGACAATGAAGACTCATCAGGTCGTGGCTAGTCTTATTGTCCTTCGTTTGGGGGGGGGGGGGTTGTGTAGGAAAGTACCATCTTGCCTGGCATATTACCCCCATATTTCACTGTATGTATGTTGTTTTAGTTGTATGTGTCACTGGGACCCTGCCAGCCAGGGCCCCAGTGCTCATAAGTGTGCCCTGTATGTGTTACCTGTGTGATGACTAACTGTCTCACTGAGGCTCTGCTAACCAGAACCTCAGTGGTTATGCTCTCTCATTTCTTTCCAAATTGTCACTAACAGGCTAGTGACCAATTTCACCAATTTACATTGGCATACTGGAACACCCTTATAATTCCCTAGTATATGGTACTGAGGTACCCAGGGTATTGGGGTTCCAGGAGATCCATATGGGCTGCAGCATTTCTTTTGCCACCCATAGGGAGCTCTGACAATTCTTACACAGGTCTGCCACTGCAGCCTGAGTGAAATAACGTCCACGTTATTTCACAGCCATTTACCACTGCACTTAAGTAACTTATAAGTCACCTATATGCATAACCTTTACCTGGTAAAGGTTGGGTGGTAAGTTACTTAGTGTGTGGGCACCCTGGCACTAGCCAAGGTGCCCCCACATTGTTCAGGGCAAATTTCCCGGACTTTGTGAGTGCGGGGACACCATTACACACGTACACTATACATATGTCACTACATATGTATAGCGTCACAATGGTAACTCCGAACATGGCCATGTAACATGTCTAAGATCATGGAATTGTCACCCCAATGCCATTCTGGTATTGCGGAGACAATTCCATGATCCCCTGAGTCTCTAGCACAGACCCGGGTACTGCCAAACTACCTTTCCCGGGGTTTCACTGCAGCTGCTGCTGCTGCCAACCCCTCAGACAGGTTTCTGCCCTCCTGGGGTCCAGCCAGGCTTGGCCCAGGAAGGCAGAACAAAGGACTTCCTCAGAGAGAGGGTGTTACACCCTCTTCCTTTGGAAAAAGGTGTCAGGGCTGGGGAGGAGTAGCCTCCCCCAGCCTCTGGAAATGCTTTGATGGGCACAGATGGTGCCCATCTCTGCATAAGCCAGTCTACACCGGTTCAGGGATACCCCAGCCCTGCTCTGGCGCGAAACTGGACAAAGGAAAGGGGAGTGACCACTCCCCTGACCTGCACCTCCCCTGGGAGGTGCCCAGAGCTCCTCCAGTGTGCTCCAGACCTCTGCCATCTTGGAAACAGAGGTGCTGCTGGCACACTGGACTGCTCTGAGTGGCCAGGGCCAGCAGGTGACGTCAGAGACTCCTTCTGATAGGCTCTTACCTGTGTTGCTAGCCTATCCTCCTTCCTAAGTAGCCAAACCTCCTTTTCTGGCTATTTAGGGTCTCTGCTTTGGGGAATTCTTTAGATAACGAATGCATGAGCTCATCAGAGTTCCTCTGCATCTCTCTCTTCACCTTCTGCCAAGGAATCGACCGCTGACTGCCCTGGACGCCTGCAAAACTGCAACAAAGTGGCAAAGACGACTACTGCGACCTTGTAACGCTGATCCGGCCGCTTTCTCGACTGTTTTCCTGGTGGTGCATGCTGTGGGGATAGTCTGCCTCCTCTCTGCACTAGAAGCTCCGAAGAAATCTCCCGTGGGTTGACGGAATCTTCCCCCTGCAACCGCAGGCACCAAAAGACTGCATTACCGGTCCTCTGGGTCCCCTCTCAGCACAACGAGCGTGGTCCCTGGAACTCAGCAACTCTGTCCAAGTGACTCCCACAGTCCATTGACTCTTCAGTCCAAGTTTGGTGGAGGTAAGTCCTTGCCTCCCCACGCTAGACTGCATTGCTGGGTACCACGTGATTTGCAGCTGCTCCGGCTCCTGTGCACTCTTCCAGGATTTCCTTTGTGCACAGCCAAGCCTGGGTCCCTGACACTCTAACCTGCAGTGCACGACCTCCTGAGTTGTCCTCCGGCGTTGTGGGACCTTCTTTTGTGACTTCGGGTGAGCTCCGGTTCACTCCTCTTTGTAGTGCCTGTCCCGGCACTTCTGCAGGTGCTGCTTACTTCTGAGTGGGCTCTTTGTCTTACTGGACGCACCCTCTGTCTCCTCACACAATTGGCGACATCCTGGTCCCTCCTGGGCCACAGCAGCATCCAAAAACCCTAACTGAGACCCTTGCAGCTAGCAAGGCTTGTTTGCGGTCTTTCTGCACGGAAACACCTCTGCAAGCTTCTTCACGAAGTGGGACATCCATCCTCCAAAGGGGAAGTTTCTAGCCCTTTTCGTTCTTGCAGAATCCACAGCTTCTACCAACCAGTGGCAGCTTCTTTGCACCAACAGCTGGCATTTCCTGGGCATCTGCCCACTCCCGACTTGATCATGACTCTTGGACTTGGTCCCCTTGTTCCACAGGTACTCTAGTCTGGAAATCCATCGTTATTGCATTGCTGGTGTTGGTCTTCCTTGCAGAATTCCCCTATCACGACTTCTGTGCTCTCTGGGGAACTTAGGTGCACTTTACACCTACTTTTCAGGGTCTTGGGGTGGGCTATTTTTCTAACCCTCACTGTTTTCTTACAGTCCCAGCGACCCTCTACAAGCTCACATAGGTTTGGGGTCCATTCGTGGTTCGCATTCCCTTCTAGAGTATATGGTTTGTGTTGCCCCTATACCTATGTGCTCTCATTGCAATCCATTGTGACTGTACATTGCTTGCATTGCCTTCTATTGCTATTACTGCATAATTTTGGTATTGTGTACATATATCTTGTGTATATTTGCTATCCTCATACTGAGGGTACTCACTGAGATACTTTTGGCATATTGTCATAAAAATAAAGTACCTTTATTTTTAGTATATCTGTGTATTGTGTTTTCTTATGATATTGTGCATATGACACCAGTGGTATAGTAGGAGCTTTACACATCTCCTAGTTCAGTCTAAGCTGCTCTGCTAAGCTACCTTTTCTATCAGCCTAAGCTGCTAGACACCTCTTCTACACTAATAAGGGATAACTGGACCTGGTGCAGAGTGTAAGTACCCTTTGGTACCACTACAAACCAGGCCAGCCTCCTACACAGGCTCATTTCAGGTTACAGTGGGCATGGGTGCAGGGTTCTCACAGCCAACGTTTAGCCTCGTCCTGTCCAAATTCCTGGATGCATTTTTACAACACCTGCAGACATATGTCAAGTTTCCCCAAAGGGCTGAACTCCCTGCCATCAAGTCTGAATTCTATGACTTTGCTAACATTCCCCATGGGATAGGTGCCATCAATGGCACCCACTTAGCTCTCATCCCCCCAAGAGTTAATGAACAGGTGTACAGGAACAGAAATTCCTTCCCTGTTCAGATGCAGGCTGAAGACGGGCTGGTTCAGAGAATGCATGATCAGGAAACAGTTGCAATTGCTGGCAGGACATGAAGATACAATTTGGCAGAAGGCGTCCGACTCTGAGGACCCACCCAAAAGAGACACCCTAAATAGCCCTGAAAGGGGGATTGGTCACCTAACCAGGTAATCACCTATCAGGGGAGGGCTGTGACATCACCTGCTGACACTGGACACTCAGATGCTCCCAGAGTTCCATGCCAACCTTGAATCCAAGATGGCAAAACCCAGAGATCCTCTGGAGGAGCTCTGGGCATCACCCCTGGTGTGATGATGGACAGGGGAGTGGTCACTCCCATTTCCTTTGTACAGTTTCGTGCCAGAGCAGGGACTGGGGGTCCCTGAACTGGTGTAGACTTGATTATGCAAAGAGGGTGCCAAATTTGCCCTTCAAAGCATTTCCTGTGGCTTGCGGAGCCTGCCTTCCCAAGCCTGTAACACCTATTTCCAAAGGAAGAGGGTGTAACACCCCTCTCCCAAAGGGAATCATTTGTTCTGCCTTCCTGGGCTCAAGCTTTGCAAGCAACAGGAGGTCAGAAACCTGTCGGTGAGGTGGCAGAAGCTGGGGCTACCTGGAAAACCTCAGAAGGCTGTGATGGCAGTACTGGGGGTCCTCTAAGGAGCCCCCAGGGTGCATCGGATCATGCAACCAATGCTTGCAATAGCATGGAGGTATGATTACTACATGTTTTATACCAAACATGCCCATGTTCGGAGTTACCATTATGTAGCTAGATGTAGGTAGTGACCTATGTCCAGTACACAAGTTACGTGGCATCCCTCCACTCACAAAGTACAGGAAAATGGTCCTGGAGGTTGTGGAGGCACCTCTGCTAGTGCAGGGGTGCCCTCACACATAGGTACTTTGCACCCTGCCCTCATAGCTGGAGGGCCTGCTATAGGGGTGACTTTTAAGTTACCTGGTGCAGTGTAAATGGCAGTGAAAGGGTGCTTGCTCCTTTTCAAGCAGGCTGCAATGGCAGTCCTGCAGAAGGATTGGCATGGGCTCTCTATGGGTGACAAAATATATTATAAGGAGGCACCAGTATGCCAATTGTGGGTGAAATACTGTGTTAATAGTATCCAATAACCAATTTCATAAGTAGAGAGCATAACAACTGGGGCCCTGATTAGCAGGATCCCAGTAGACACAGTCAAGTACACTGACATCAGGCAGAAAATGGGGGTAACCATGCCAAGAAAGAGGGTACTTTCCTACACATGGCTACTTGCATAACCTCCTGGAGGTGAGACAAGACCAAGGTAGAGCTCTTTCCTCTAGTGCCTCCTGCCACTCAAGAGATATTCACCCCAAGTTTAGTGCTTTCCTTGTAGCCACTGCTGGAGCTCGCATTAGTTTTGATAGACTTCCCTTGCCCCTTTCCCAATCCAATAACATTCCTGACTTTCAGCTTAATATGCCTAGAAGACTCCCCTCAGCATCCCTATGGGAGCCAGGCACTAGAGGTAGTAACATGTGCTTGAACACACGAGGCACTACTAGTGGTAGTAACATGTGCTTGAACACCCGAGCCACTACTAGTGGCATTATACCATCTCGCCCCCCCTACAAACTCCCATTGTGAGTCACCAATACCATTCTTTCTCCAAGCACTGTCCCTCATCATGCAAACATCTCACCTTGTTGCTGTGACCAAAAGTGAGATCTTCATGGTGAATGTCCCTGCTTGGCACGGCAACCTTCTGAAAATATGGGATCACTCACCAATAAAGTAATACACTGGATTAGGAATGTGAGACACTACTACTCTATAATATTGGACAATGTAGTGTGTGCGAACGTCACCCTCTTCCAGGTACCAATTGGAATTGCATCAAAATCACTTTGTCTAATGCCTGTATAGCAAATGGGCTCCTAGTTCTTGGTCTCAGATCTGATCCACGCTAGGGTCTGAAATTCAATTCAAATCCATTTGTACAAGGAGCCCCACTTCGGTAGACCCCAGGACTTTCAAATGTAGGATTCACACCTGCAAACTTTGGGGGTCATTCCGACCCTGGCGGTTGACTACCGCCAGGGCCGGGGACCGCGGATGCACCGCCAACAGGCTGGAGGTGCATCCATGGGCATTCTGACCGCGGCGGTACAGCCGCGGTCAGAAACGGGAAACCGGCGGTGTTCCGCCGGTTTCCCGCTGCCCTAGGGGATCCTCCATGGCGGCGCTGGGATTCCGACCCCCTTACCGCCAGCCTGGTTCTGGCGGTTTTGACCGCCAGAACCTGGCTGGCGGTAACGGGTGTCGTGGGGCCCCTGGGGGCCCCTGCAGTGCCCATGCCAATGGCATGGGCACTGCAGGGGCCCCCTAACAGGGCCCCACCAAGATTTTCAGTGTCTGCCAAGCAGACACTGAAAATCACAACTGCACCCGTCGCACCCCTTCCACTCCGCCGGCTCCATTCGGAAACTCAGAATTACCGCGGCGGTCTTTTGACCGCGCAGCGGTATTCTGAGGGCGGGACTTTGGCGGGCGGCGGAGTGGCCCCCTTTATCTCTGAATGCAGTGGATACCACCAGTGCAGACCAATGGATTTTAACATCAGCGCCCAACGTATCCCATAAGCACTTGAACATTTGTACTTATTCTCGCAGGCTGTTAGGAGCATAACCTGGAGCCTCTTCCCCCTTTAAGTGAGTCCGCCATTGTAGAAACCTGCTTCTCAACCTGCCAAGGTGATACTGGAACTCATACCAACACTCTGTCTAGCGCTCAGACTGCACAAATGGAGAATTCTCTTCTCCCTCAAACTCTCATGGACTGTGTAGGCCATTCCCACAGACAACACAACGAGCCTGGCAACCATATTGACTTAAAATTCCAAATTGCAGATAATTCAAAATTGTTTGTTGGAAAGTAGGAAGACTCAAAAGTAGATTGATCTGAGAGTGACTGGAGTTCTTTAGGCCAAGATGTACATGCTTCCAGGTCATGGCAAGGAGTGCTATGGTGAGACGCCCATGGGTGGGTTGTGTATTTGAGTGAAAACTTTTATCCAGGCCTCAATTAACGTAATGCCTTGTTCATGTTAGGACATCTGGATTCTGAATAAAGCTTCATGTAATAGCAAAGCTCTACTGCTGATCAACCTATACAACAGCCCTGTTAATAGTAACAGAGATTCCCCTGCCTTGCACTTGTTAGACCAATTTTCAATCCAATAACATAGCACTTGAACTTTACCAGGACCAACATGTCCATAGCTCTAGACTTCTTTTGAACCCATGCCTAGTAGTATTGTGGAGATTCACAATGCTCTTTTTTGACAAAATCAGAGGGTCTTTCACCAAAAATAGTGAGGTAAGGCCTGTAGACCGAGATCAAACAAGAGGTTGAACAAAACTGCTGACTCAAGAAATTAGAGCTTAGAAGCAGTGTCAGGCTGGGAAACCGAGGAGCTATAAGAGAAGCCAGAAATTTTTATAGATTAACAATGCAGACAAGAAGGCTATGGGCAAATTACTCGAGGTGGCCAAGAGCACAGACTCTAAGCTCTTTCAACACCTGCTTATACACAAGGACAAAATGGGACATGACCCAAATCCGATGTGCTCCCTAGTAATTGGGAGTCTAGTTTTGAGGCATTGTACTCTTGTAAGGTGAAGTGCCCTCCTTCACCCTTGCCCATCCTCCATTGGACCATACTGAACAACTGTTATCTTTCTCCTCAGACAATATCAAAGCAGCTTAAACTCCCAAAAAGCTGCAAAGGCCACTGGCCATGATAAAGTACGAGCTGAGGTTTACCCCTCTAATTCTGACTTGTGGCTGCCATATATTAACATCCTAAGTTAACAAAGTTTTAAAGGGAGGCCAGATTCCAGAAACTTGGAGGGGTGCCAGGATAGTCCCTATCTTTAAAAAGGGACCTTGCAATGATCCAGCTAACTATCGTCCAACCAGGCTAATTGACAAGTTGCAAATAATGTTTTGCAAACAAGTCTTGGATACACCTACGGCCTGGATCTCGAAAAACTGCATCTTAACTGAACTCCACGCCGGTTTCCAACAAAAAATGAGTACTGTTGACCAACTCTTTCTGTTCCAGCTCAGTAGATGGAAAGTAATTTATGGATCTTCACTTTGCATTTGATCTGGTTCCTAGAACCAAGCTGTGGCAAGTCTTTTCTGACATGGAAATGCCTCCTGACTTGCTATCTATTTTTATTCACTTGCATTCAGACAACTACACTAAGGTTTGTAGTGGTCTGGAAGAGGAACTCATTGGCAAGATAAACATTAGTGGAGGAGTTCGCCAGGGGTGTGTGCTGGCCCCTACATTGTTTCTACTTTTTATCAATGGGCGTTTAGAAACCTTGTTGAAATCAGACATAGGGGGTCATTTCGACCTCAGCGGTCTTTTCACAAGACCGCTGAGGAACCACCGTGCTGAAGACCGCCAGTGGTGGCGGTTTTCCGCTCGGCGTATTATGACTGCTGGCAGCCCTCTGTCCTTTTCTGGACGGAGAGCCGCCAGCAGCCATACTGGCGGGTGGCGGGGAAGTGGAGGTTGCTCCACCTCCACTGCCACGTCAATAGAACACCGCCCACCGAATCACGTTCTGTGATTCGGCGTGGTGGTGTTCTGTTGACGGTGTGGTGGCGGCAGAGCAGCCCCCATGGACCCCGTCCCCTCCCTGAAGATCAACGGACAAGGTAAGTTGATCATCCGTTAGGGGAGGGGGTGGGGGGTTGTTGTGTGATGTGTGGGTGCATGGAGTGTGTGTGTGAGTATGTAGAGGGGGTGTGTGAGTGCGTGTATGCATGCAGGATGTAGTGTGAATGGAAATGCGTGCGTGTCTGTCTGTATGTATGTCTGTATGGATGTGCGCGTGTATGTCTGAATGATGGTGTGCATGTATGACTGTGTGTGTGTCTGTTGGCATGTTTGTTTGTGTGTGTGCGGGAATGTGTGTTGGTGGTGCCTGCATGCGTGTCGGGTGTGTGTCTGTGTTGTGATGTTGGGGGTAGGGGTGGGGAGGGTGTCCTGCCACCTTTGGGGGGTTGCAGGGGGATGGGGGGTGTCGGGACGGACTCGGGGGAGGGGGCGGGGGTGGCGGAGACCCCTATCAGTGCCAGGGAAAGAAATCCCTGGCACTGATAGTGCTTGCCGCCATGGATTTCATGGCGGTTCCAAACCCCATGAACTCCATGGCGGTAAGCCGGGTCATGATACCGCCGGCGGTCTGATCAGAGAAGTGGCGGATGACCATGGCGGTAACAGCCATGGTCATAATTCCAAATCTTTTACCGCCAGCCTGTTGGCGGTAAAACCGCCACTTCTCCGTCAACCGCCAGGGTCGTAATGACCCCCAATGACTCCCCCACTCTGGAAGGAAAGAAAATACCAGTGATACTTTTCATTGACGACATCCTCTTGATTTCTAAAATGCCCAGAGGTATGCAGACCCTAGTCGATAGGTTCAACCAGAAATAACTGCCTCAAAGACTAAGGGCCAGATATAGGTAGAAACTGGATTGCGACTCGCAATTTGCGACTCGCAATCCCATATGCAGAATGATGTCCCTGACACCATCTGCAAATCGCAAGGGGGTCGCAAAGACCCAACTCATTAATATTAATGAGGTGGGTCGCAATTTGCGACCCCCCTTGTGATTCCCTGCACTCACAGGGATGGTGGCCTGCTGGAGACAGCAGACCACCATGTCTGTGACTGCTTTTTTAATAAAGCAGTTTTTTCTTTTTGTATTGCAGACCGTTTTCCTTAAAGGAAAACGAGTTGCAATACATTCGGGAAAATGAAACCATTTGGCTTCATTTTCTCAGAGTAGGCAGTGGTCCATAGGACCACTGCCTGCTCTGAAAAAAAATATTCATAGCCATTCACAAAGGGGAAGGGGTCTCATGGGGACCCCTTCCCTTTTGCAAATGAGTTAGCACCCACTTCACATGGGTGCTAACTGCGAATTGCTTTGGAACCGTGTTCGCGGTCACAAAGCAATTCTGCATTGTGGTGTGAATCGCAAATAGGAAGGGGAACACCCCTTCCTATTTGCGAGTCGCATTCCCATTTTGCGAGTCGGTACCGACTCGCAAAATGGGAATGTGCATCGCGAATCGCGTTTTGCATGGTGCAAACTGCGAATTTCGCAGTTTGCGCCATGCAAAACGTTACCTACATCTGGCCCTAAATGTATTATCTGAAATGTAAAGAGGCCAATCAGGTGTAGTATCACTGTGGACTGCAAACGCCTTGAAAGAGTCAAGGAGTTTGATTACCTGGGCATCAGACTGGCAGGGAATAACAGATGGGGAAAACAAGTAGCCAAGAGCAAGGTCTGTTTAAAATACAGATTTAGGGGGTCATTACAACCTCAGCGGTCTTTTTACAAGACCGCTGAGGGACCGCCGTGCGGAAGACCGCCAGTGGTGGCGGTTTGCCGCTCGGCCTATTATGACCGTTGGCAGCTCTCTGTCCTTTTATGGCTGGAGAGCCGCCAACAGCCATACTGGCGGGAGGCGGGGAAGTGGAGGTTGCTCCACCTCCACCGCCACGCCAACAGAACACCGCCCAGCGAATCACGTCCTGTGATTCGCCGTGGCGGTGTTCTGTTGGCGGTGTGGTGTCGGCGGAGCTGCCCCCATGGCTCCCGTCCCCTCCCGGAGGATCGACGGAACAGGTAAGTCGATCGTCCATTAGGGGAGGGGGGCGGGGGGTGTTGTGTGTTGTGTGGGTGCATGGGGGTGTGCGTCTGTGTATGTAGAGAGGGTGTGTGAGTGCGTGTATGCTTGCGGGGGTGTTGCGTGTTTTGGGAATGAGTGCATGTATGTCTGTGGGTATGTCTGTACGGATGAGTGCGTGTATGTTTGTATGTGGGTGTGCGTGTCTGAGTGTGTGTGTGGATGTAGGCATGTATGTCGGCGTGTGTGCGTGTATGTGTGTAGGTGGTGCCTGCATGCATGTCGTGTGGGTATGGGTGATGTGATGTTGGGGGTCGGGGTGTGGAGGGGGTCCTGCCCCCTTTGGGGGGTGGAAGGGGGGGTGGGGGGGTAGGGGAGGGAGTCGGGGTTGGGGTGGGGGAGACCACTATCAGTGCCAGGGAAGGAATTCCCTGGCACTGATAGTGCTTACCGCCATGGATTTCAGGGCAGTTCAAACCGCAGGAAATCCACGGCGGTAAGCCGGGTGAAAATACTGCCGGCGGTATAGTGACGGCCGCTGGGCTGGAGACCCAGGTCTCCAGCCCGGTGGGCGGAACGGAGAACCGGTGGATGACCATAGCGGTAACCGCAATGGTCATAATACGCTGAGGAAAGACCGCCAGCCTGTTGGCGGTCTTACCGCCGCTTCTCCGCCTTCTACCAGGGTCATAATGACCCTCTTAGTGATATCATCAAGTTCTTTGGGGGTTTCAAAAACTTTCCTCTCTCCCCTGCTTTGCTGATTTATAGAGCGCAGGCTGTTAGTTCAGTGCTATATGGCGCTGGGCTGTGGAACAATAGCAAGTTGCAGTTTTACTTCCTCCTGAAAATTCCTTTATAAGATCGTTGCTGAAGCTCCCAGAGAGCTCCCCCTAGCTTCCCTTGTACTTGAATTTAAACCTGCACAAGAGAAATGATTGTGCCAGATTAAAGCCCATCCTGTATTGGCTAAGGCTTTAGTAAACTGAAGAACTGGCTCATTTTAGAGTTGCCTTAAGCGATATATAGCTAGCTGGCCCCAGACGTTAAACATCACCTGGTTAAAATACATAAAGAGCTCATTGACTAAACTAGATATGGACATGTTCTCATCCAATCCCAGTGCAATCACTTCAAGTGCAATTTTGCCAGTAAAAATTTCCTTTTGGAAAACCGTGGAGACAACACATTGTGGTGCATAACTTCTTGGGACTCTAACCAATTCATTTCTGAATATTAAAATGGATTACAACTTAGAAGAATTTGCTGACTTTCTGTAAACTCATTTTTCAAGAAAGCTTTACATCCGGCTAAGGCTGGACACCATTCCTTTAGCTTATTTTACAAGCAACTGGTCAAACCCCTCGTCAATTAAGGATAAATGCCGGGGGGGTAATGTCCTTCATGAAAACGCCCATCATGTCCTTTTTTCTACCTGCATATAAAATCCTGCAAGCTAAATGGATTAAACCACTTTGCTTAAACATTGGAACCAGGCATTATCAGGAGGCTTTTCGAATCCGCCAAACGGACACCAACCCAAAGATAGTGCTTTCTGTATCAAGTTTCCTGGCTCATACGAAGCAATTAAAACTTGAGCCTAGAACCAGTCAAAATATGTTGTTGTTGACCTAGGGAATGCTCAAGCTGATTAATTTACGAGATTTTAAAACAGTTTTTCTTTTTTTAATTACTTCATAGGTCTTTGGTAGAGAGCATCGCCTAGTGCGTCTCATAGCATACCTTCTACAAATAATGATGGCATGCACAGTTTTTAATGTTTTTATACATTCTCTTAATATTTTAGACTCTATGGCCCATATTTATACTTTTTGACGCAAATCAGCGCCAGCGCAGGATTGCATCAAAAAGTTTAACGCCGGCTAATGCCATTCCAACGCGCCAGCCGGGCGCTTTATTTATGGAATGGTGTTAGCCGGCGCTGCAGCCTGGTTAGAGTTAAAATAAATGACTCTAACCGGGCAGCGCAGGGGTAGGGAAGAATGGGGGTTGTGCGTCAAAGAATGGTGCAAGTCAGTTTAGAGTAAAAAATCTTGGCTCTAACCTGACTTGTGTTATTTTTTACGTACAATCCCCATTGAAATGACTCCTGTCTTAGCAAAGACAGGAGTCATGCCCCCCTGCCCAAAGGCCATGCCCAGGGGACTTCTGTCCCCTGGGCATGGCCATTGGGCACAGTGGCATGTAGGGGGGGCCAAGTTAGGCCCCCCATGCCACTTTAAAAAAAAAAAAATTATACTTACTTCTACTTACCTGTACTTACCTGGTATGAGCCCCCCCATCCATGGGTGTCCTCCAGGGGTGGGCAAGGGTGGCAGGGGTGTCCCTGGGTGAAGGGAAGGGCACCTGTGGACTGCTTCCATGGTCAGAGACCATGGAAATTAGTCCACAGGTCCCTTAACTGACCCAGGTTTTAAAAAACAGCGCACATCAGGCTGGGCGCCATTTTTTAAGGCCCGCCCCTCCTGTGCGTCAAAAGGACGTGGGAGGATAAATAAGGCGCAGATGCCTTAAAGTAATTTTTTTCACGGGAACGCCTATCTTGCATATTATTAGCGCAAGGTAGGTTTTCACGTCCCAAAAATTACGCAAACTCCATAACTTTGGCGCTGGATGGGTCCAACGTCAAAGTATAAATATGGAGTTAAGTTTGCACCCAATTTGCGTAAAAAAAATGACGCAAATCTGGCGCAAACAGAGTATAAATATGCCCCTATGTTTTATGATATTATGGACATATGGATTGTCTTTGTTGATGAACTCATGCAAATTCAAAATGACAAATACATTGAACTTTCAAGCAGTGTTGTTGAGCTTTATGCTACAATTAAAATTGCATTCATATTTAATAAGCTCAACCACTCGGATCAATCCCACTACGTGGATGTGAAACTGAAATTCTCTAGTGACTTCCTTGAACGTCATAGCACAAACTCCCTACTAATCAACATTTCTGCTTTCAAGAAAAGACATATCTCCAAACAATTTTTCTTGGGTTGTACTCTCAAAATATAAAACACTACCTCCCACAAAAGTTAGACTATAACCTCCCTACTATCTTTCATAGATCAAATAAAGACTTTCTCTTCAGCCATTAAAGGTTAAGCTCCAATTATAACTGGCTTGCAATGTGAGCCTGAAAATGCTGCTTTCCTATCTATTACTACGCTCAATCTCCCAATTCAATTTATTTCAGGATTTTCATCATTCTTTGTTCTGCATGACTAGAGATTTAAATTACCATTACTATCAGAGAGACAGTTGTCTCCTGAATGTTTTTTCTTCCATAGCCATACTGATAAACTATACTGATAAACTGATACTGATAAACTATTGACAATTCACTCCAGTGATTATTAATCACATTTGTTTATTTAATGGGCTACTTTTAAATCAGTGGGGTCCAAGAGCTCTGTGACAGCTTGGGTACATTTGTTTACACGTTTATGTCCAGATACACTAGTTAAGGGACTCCAACTATTGTAATTGTAATTGCATTTCGATCACGTTTACTATCCTTGAAGTGGCATTGAAGAGCTTCTCAGTGAGTAACACACTACTCTGGTACCTGAAATGGATTAGTGGTGGATTAGTATAGGGAAATATAAATTGTTAATTCAAGCAGTATACATATGAGCCTATTAGTTAGATGTAATAGGATAAAGGAGGGCTAGAAGAGGGAAGAGTCTAGAAAGCATTATTTGGGAGATCATGGTAGTAAAATTAGGTTTGTAGAGTCAAAAGAGGGCTAGAGGAGGGAAGACTTTAGAAAGAGTTATTAGGGAGACAATGGTAGTAAAGTCAGGTTTGGGATTAGTCAAATGAGGGATAGATGAAGGAAGACTCTAGAAAGTATTAATTTGGGAGACATTAAAGTAAAATAAAGTATGAGATGAGTGAAAAGAGGGACAGAGGAGGGAAGAGTCTAGAAAGGGCTATTAGGGAGATCATAGTAGTACAATGAAGTTCAGGATGAGTCAGAGTTGAGGTAAAGGATATATTGAGAGAGGTATAAGACGAGATATAAAGTAGTAAACTGGAGAAATTTGAAGGCATTTTTTATTGCGATACCTACTGGAATGACTTGTTAGCTGTCAGGTATCTGAATTTGCCAACATTTGTTCTACATATCCTATTATTTATTATTTTTGTAAGTAAAATATATTTAATTAGAATGTACTACCTATTAAAAAAATAGTTCCTAAATACAGGTGTTCTACCACACAGAGGAAACACCTTGAACTGATTAAGTATTTAATGTATTTTCATTTTTCAGGTCTAGTACCAAGGGGGATAGCTGAGGTGCTAAACAAGTAGTTATTTTTTAATTCCTATCTTTCCACTATTTTACTACTTTGTAGAACATTGTATACATGTATACAATGGCCCTCATTACAATCTTGGCGGCCGGCGGAGGCCGCCTGCCAAGGTTGGACCGCCGATCGGCCGCCTATGCGGCCTCAAATCCACCAACCGCATTATAACATCCCCTTTGGGCCGGCGGGGATGTCGGCCGCAACATTGCTGTTTACGTGACTCAGTACGAATATTAAGAAATTGTTAAATGAAGGGAATAATGTATTTAAAACAAATTTAATTGGGGTGAAATAAAGGAAGTAACACAGGTGTCCTGTACCACTTAGCTTTAGGAAGGCCTTCATTTTTAAAGGCATTGTGCAACAAACCTGTAGAAATATGATAAAGGGGGTCATTACGAGTTTGGCCATTTTAACGGCGGCTGCTGCACCGCCGACGGGCCGGCAGAGAAGACTGACAAATTATGACCATGGCAGTCTTCCCAAAAGAAGACAGCCACATCACTGCCTGTACCTCCAGTGGGTCATGCTGCCACAGACAGTGGTAGCTACCTTCAGGCCGGCGGACACCATGTTCTCGCCAGACATATTGCAAGGCTGCACACCGCCAAGGTTTTCTCCAAGGTCACACAACCATGAAAACCCTGGCGGAAAACAACTCTATAAAAAGAGACATCTGCCTTCTGGAACACATATCCGTGCAGAGCCTCCATGAAACCTGAACTGCACGTCCTCCCACTGCTCTTCCTTGCACACTCTGGAACCAGTGACAACGACAACAACCATGAGTACACACACCTACCTGACACTGTAGGGAAAACACAAAGTACACACTCACACAACAACATACACACCCAGGACGGCAGGCGACGGCAACACACACACATAATCACACACCCATAAGTACACACACACACGCACACCCATACTACACACACCATGGCCAACACACACATACAATACACACACCAAACCACACACACAGCACCTGCACAGTCCAACACAACAATACACAACACCACTGATTCACACAACTACATCACAACCGCAACAACACAAACGCTGCTGCAAGCTAACACATTATACAGCACAACACAACACTGAACACATACAACACGTTACAACACCTGATAACCAATCACACAGCCATTAACAAGGCATACGTCATACCACCCAAACACAACACACAAATCTTCTGACATACTCATCACCACATACACGCACCCACACATAACAACCCCACAAGGGCACACAAACACCACCATTACACATGTCAACACAAACAGAATACAATTTATCAACATGCATGCATGTTCCAAACACAAACATATCCTACACACACCAAAGCCAACACAGCGGGACACATGGCAGGGCAACACCCACACATGCACCCAGACAGAACAGCTAGCACAAGCAATACACACATGTTACTCCTACACAAACCAAAGCAGGTAAGACAAAAAACAGCCAATTGTAAAGAAAGGCAGGACAAGTATGTTACAATCGAACCAACAACTGGTTGGCCCAGACATAATAAATAGAAATATAGAAATATGATAACACATAAATAACTATATACAAATATAAGGCCATTGGCCAGTCCAAAATCTACAGATCACAAGGCACAAATGGCACTTCTGTGTGCCCATACATGACTCCTGACTGCTAGATGACCTCCAACGGGTAGGGGCGTCAAGGGGGCGGGCAGGCACCTCAGAGATTATTGGGGAGTCAGAGGGGAGGTTTGGGCTTGGGTTTCAGAGGGGGGTATGTGGGCTTGGGATGGGGGTCTTTGAGCTTGGGCTTGGGAGGGGTGACTTCTTGACAGGGGGAGGGGCATGGGTACTAGCAGAGGGGCAGGGGAGGCGCTTGGAGGTGGAAGGGCTGGACTTGGGGAGGGAGACAGACCATTTGGGGGTATCACGGGTGGAAAGGAGTAGGGAACAGGTGAAAACTCTGAGAGGAACACCTTCTTAGACACACGGGAATGGTCATAACAAAAAGGTTTGGGAGTAGAGGCAGAGAAAGTAGTTGTAGGAGGTTTCTTGGTGGATGTGTTGGGTGCATGTCTGTGCAAGGAATGCTTGTGGGTGCTGGGTATCTGTTGAGTGGATGAGTACCGGTGTTTATGTGTTTTGGGAGGAGGGGGGAGGAAATCCTGGGTGATGCCATGCTGGATGGGTGACTGTCTGTTGGGGTGGTGTCTGCAGGTATGGAAGATGTGCTGCATGTGGGTGTGTCAGTAGTTGTGGTTTCTGTGGATGTGGTGACTGGGGTGGATGTCTGCGGGTCTGATATTGTGTTGACGGTGCCTGGATCAGTGAATGTTGGTGTCATGGCTGCAGGTGTGTCTGGTGCAGTGTCTGTGAATATGGAGGTGGTGGTGGAGTCTCTGCAGGTAGTGCGTGTTGGTGTGTCTGCAGGTGGGTGTTATTTGTGTGCATGCCGGTGGTGGATCTTGTGATGCTTGTATGTCTATGTGCTTTGGCTGGGTTTGGGAAAAAGGGGTTTGGGATTGGGAAGAGGTAGGTGGAGGGTGGACAGTAGACAAAGGGTGACTGGCACTCACTGAGGGCAGTTGGGCTGATTGGGGCAGGCAGAGGTGCCTTCCGCGAAGGAGAGGCCCACCATCTTGGGTGAGTAAGCACAGGCAACTGAGTGGTGAATTGCAGGGAGGGCGATGGTAGTAAGGGGAGTGGCAGACAAAGATGGTGCTGGGGTGGTCCTAGATGGGTCCGCCACTGCCAGGGAGTGTCCACTGGAGGAGGATTCCGAAGATGACGTGGAACATCCGATCTCCCCCATGGCACTCCCCTCACCCTCCGTTCCACTGGAACCCTCGCTACAGCTGGTAGCAGCACCCTGGGTCCCGTGGCCTGCAGCATCACCACTCACCTGTGTCCCTTCTGATTCACCTGCTGATGCACACAAATAGAGAGAGTTAGTCGGATGGAGGGAGGGAGAGAGAGAGATAGGGAGAGGCTTAATATATACCTCACATAAACACATGTAAACATGCACATATTTGGGACTAAATATCCTGGCTGGGCTGTCGGCTATCGCAGGTGCCAATACACATTCCCTACATCATGTCACAACATGTCACTACTACCCAGCCCTGTATGCCAACCCTCACACCTGCATATATATTCAAGTAGGTCAGCACGACTGGAGTCATCTAAATGATCACCACTAATGCCATATTTGCATGCACACCATGCCCTGGATCAAGTACAGATGAATCCCTGATTTCATATCATACCTCTCCATACCCCCATCACCCATTGGAAGTACAGCTGACTGAACAAAACACATCAGGCCTCTACAGTTCCAACAGCTGATCAGTCCATGTTCGCTGGTAAATATCCGTGACAGTGTAGACTACTCCACTCACCCACACACAGCACACAGCATCTGCCTGTCACATTATATTCAGACCTAACACTCTGTACAGTAATGCCAATACAAGTCTAATAACTGATTTAGCCATTACAAGTTAGCGGCCATATAGGTGGCATCTGATGTGTACAATACAAGTCCGGGGCACAACCATGTAATTAGTCTGACCCAATCACAGAGAAAGATCTGCGGACACCCAACACAGATGTCACAATTTAGAACACATCTAACTGTATCTACAATGCACATATTATACATCCATGCTCAATCACTGAGTGCAGTGTCACAACTGGTGAGCTTCATTAACATACATATGACAACATGGTCCATATACAATACCACTACACATGCAGTGTCACCAGTAGGACTTCACAACATGATAACATCACACTCACACACAGCATTCCAGATTTGTGAATATCTGTACCTAGGTCCAGACAACACACATCTCAACATCACTACCTTTGCACTGAAAACACATCCCACTACTTCATAGGGCAGCCTCAGGAGAGAAAATACAACATTTGAATCACACCAGTATCCCATATGTCATGCAATGCCCGATCCTGTCTTAATCTGTCACATCAGCTAGGCCAAGGGTAGAAGAATTGTCCCACTCTATCAGATAGGCCCCAAGTAACCATTGTGACATGATGTAGGCAGTAACTAAGCTATGTTGCACTGTAATTGCTAGGGTTTTGACATACATGGCATATACATAACATATTGACAATGACCGGGTCTTCCTAGGCACTTACCACCTCTAGTACTATCCCATTGGCTTCATCCCCACATGTCAAGCTCTTAGAAATGCATGATGATAGCAATCAGTGCGAATCAAATGTACATGTAAAGTATCCTACTTAGGCAACCTTCACATACACTATAGTTAGCAGATGACCAATATATGGGTATACAACTATCAAGCCATTAGTTGCCCCAAATAGCCATTGTGACATGATGCAGGCAGTAACCAAGCTATGCTGCACCGTAATTGCTAAGGTTTTGACATATATGGCATACACATAACATATTGACAATGACCAGGTCTGCCTAGGCACTTACAACCTCTAGTACCATCCCATTGGCTTCAAGGTTTCATCTCCACAAGTCTAGCACTTAGAAGTGCATGATGATTGCAATCATAGCTAATCAAATGTACATGTAAAAGTATCCTACTTAGGAAACCTTCACATACCCTATAGTTAGCAGATGACCGATATATGGGTATACAACTATCAAGCCATTAGTACAGTTGTCTACAGTCCCTAACTGTGGAGGAAATGTAAACGCTCCCTCAGATTCAATCAATACCATTACCATTACTTGATGTATGCAGTCCATGTCATAAAACAAGAGTCACGCAGTTGCATGTACAGGTATGCTATACAGATGGGAGTGGATTGATGCCTTAGAGTCACAAATGCAGATGGAGCGTGCAGGTCATAATGGTTAGGGTGATACACAAGCTCAAATCCATTGTATAGGCAGGATGGAGTCACACATGTGCCAATGTCATTAGACCATCTCCACAATCCAGTCATGGAGATTTCTTGATATGGGAGATCCACTGACGAACAAACCATCAAAATACATGAATAATTTATATACACAGCCTGGGTGGTTACTACATATTCCTACTAGCCTACCTACATGTTGTATTGACTATACAGTTACATAAGCTACAGTGAGGCAGCTCACCCCTTTCAACCAGAACCAACTCCCAGGATACAGTCAGGACTCACCCCCTTGTGGCTGATGTGCTGCCCTCAAACACCCATCCACCTTAGAGTAGGCAACATCCAAAATGCAGGCCATTAGGGGGATCAGGGTCTGATGGGCACCCCTTCCTCATTGGGAGGACATCCCCAGCTGGGCCTCCACAGTCTTCCGGGACCAGCGTCTGAAGTCCTCCCACCCCTTGTAACAATGGGTGCTCCGCTGGCTGTGAACTCCTAGGGTCCGCACTTGCTTGGTAATGCCACACCAGTTCCCTTCATTCTGATGGGCAGGTATACCTGCATGGATGACACAGACAAAAGGAGAAAGTCATGTACACTGGCACCATACCAACAGTCAACGTTACTCAAAAAACGAAAGGGTTGGTGGTTGATGCTAATGCTTGCACATCTGACAGTAAAGCGCTCAAATGTATTAACTCATCTGTAGAGTAAGGCACAGGGTGCAACCTGGTAAGAAAACCCAACCACCACGGGTTTGTAAGTACACAGAAACACAAATGAAACCCTAGAGAACCACTTATGTAACGTGCTGTATAAACAAGATGAAAGAAAAGAGCAACACCAGGGCACTCCTTGACAGAAATAATCAGTCCATGTAAATAAAGTTGCAGAAGAAGTTTTAATCATATTTATACTCTGTTTGCACTGAATTAGCGTCATTTTTTTAAAACTCTAATTCAGTGCAAAACTAACTCCATATTTATACTTTGGTGATAGACCCGTCTAGCACCAAATTTATGGAGTTAAAGTCATTTTTTGGAAGTGGAAACCTACCTTGCCTTAATGAGATGCAAGGTAGGCGTTCCCGTGCAAAAAAATGAGTCTATGGCCTTAACACCATATTTATACTCCCATGTAAAAATGGTGCAAGGGAGGGAGGAGGGGTCAAAAAATGGGGCAAAGCTTGCTTTGCCCCATTTTTTAAGACCTGGGTCAGGGCAGGTGTTAGGGGACCTGTGGCCCTATTTCCATGGTGGGACACCATGGAATAAGCCCAGAGGTGCCCTCCTTAGGCCCTACGGGCACCCCCACCCACACTAGAGGGACTGCGAGGATGGGGGACCCCATCCCAGGTAAGTACAGGTAAGTGCATTTTATTTTTGATAGTGCCACAGGGGGCCCTGAAATGGGCCCCCATACATGGCACTGGGTGCAATGGCCATGCCCAGGGGACCCCTGTCCTCTGTGCTGGCCACTGGGGTGGTGGGCATGACATCTGCCTTTTCTAAGGCAGGAGTCTTGTGGCATGGTAGGTTTAGCACCATAAAATGACGCTAATCTGGTTAGAGTGATTTTTTTTACTCTAACCTGCCTAAAGCCATTTTTTGGTGCTAAGCCCTCTTCTTCTATACTGCCAGCCCCACCCGACTAAAGTCATTTTTTAAAACTCTAGCCTACCCTTTGCACCGGCTTGCACCATTCAATAAATATGGTGCCCGGCTGGTGCACAGAAATGGTGCAAGCCGGTGCTAAACTTTTTGGTGCAAAACTGAGTTAGTGCAGTTTTGCAGCAAAAGGTATAAATAAGAGTCAATATTTTGTACGTTTGCGCCACTTTTGTGCCATAAAATGACGTTAATGCGGTGCAAAAAAAGTTTAAATCAGGGCATTGATGCTAGATGGGTCTAGCACCAAAGTATAAATATGGAGTTAGTTTTGCACCGAATTAGAGTAAAAAAAAATGACACTAATTCAGTGCAAACAGAGTATAAATATGCCGCAGAGTATAAATATGCCCCTAAATATGGCGTTAAGGCCATAGAGTCATTTTTTGCATGGGAACGCCTACCTTGCATCTCATTAAGGCAAAGTAGGTCTCCACTTTCAAAAAATGACTTTAACTCCATAAATTTGGTGCTAGAGGGGTCTAGCACCAAAGTATAAATATGGAGTTAGTTTTGCACCGAATTAGAGTAAAAAGAAATGACACTAATTCGGTGAAAACAGAGTATAAATATGCCCCCTATGATCTACACATGTGCTTTGTGTGGCTTCATGTCTTCAATCCTGATGGTACTATTTGTGATTGTCTTTTTGCACGTTAGAATACTGACTTTACTCTTGTGTGGCCCTGGATCTTTGACTCTCTGACATCTTTACTGGAACATTTCTGTTGTACTGTGACCCCTGCTGAGGGTGCCACCCTCTGCTGTCCTTTACATGACCACATCACAATTTGCAATCATTACATTTGTTGATGTTTTACTGAAGACGTATATACAGTTGTTGTGTTCCAGTGGTGTTTATTGTGCATATAGTGAATTTTTGATGACAAAACTTATGGTGCATATATTGTCCAACAGGTGATGAGTGAGGTCACAGTAGATGGAATAATCTGAGTAGGTGGTACAGCAGTTTGTTGCACAGGTCCTGTGTCCATGTGTCAATGGGAAGATGGAGTTATGTCAATGAACAGTCAACAGGGTGTCTCAGTGGCACACAAGGGAGACAAATCAGGTGAAGTTCACTTCTTGGCAATGGGTTTGGTCTTGGCATCTGCTCCAGCCGAATGTCTGGATGGATGACCACATTTGCGGGGGGTTCTTCAGCTACAGAGGGAGGGGTGTCTGAGGGCTATGGTTCCCCTGGCAGTGCCTCCATTCTACTAACTGCCCCTGATGTGGTTTGCTCCGATGTCATGTTGCTATTGAGGGGCCTGCTGGTTGGTGGTGGAAGCACACAGGGTAGTGTTGATATCCTCAGCACCCCTGCAATGAAGGTCATGGTGACATTGTGAGCCTGCCACTGCTGCATGACCTCCTGGTGGTATTCCCTCTGCAGCCTTTGGTTTTCCCCCAATATGGTGATGATCTGGCCCGTCCTGTCCTTGGACCGTTGGTATGGTCCCAGGACTTGGGAGATGGTTTCATGGTCAGTAGGGTTCCTTGGGGGAACCATCCTCTGGCCCACAGCCTCCCTCCCACGCCCTCTGCCCCCATGTGCCTGTGCCGCTGGCATGGTGTGCCCACTCCCAGTGTTTGCAGGACCTTCATTGTCTGTGGTTGAGAGGTCAACTCAGGTCACTGTACTGTGGGGCACACAGTAGTTGGCACAGTCCTTGGGACACAGGTTTTTGGGACCAAGGGATGGCTGTGATGTAAATGCCACAGGGTTGGGGGGCAGATGTGGTTAGGGTGAGGCAGGGAGTCGTAGACTGACCAGGTGTCTCAGATGGGCCAGGTAGATCATTAGTGTCCTGATATCCAGGCATGTTGTCCTCACAGGGACCTTCATCCTGAGGAGTGCTGGCAGTCTCTGGTATCCTCTCCATAGTTGCACTGGCAGGGGTACCTTTAGATGGAGTGAGAGAGGGAGTTGAATGTTGAACGTGTGTTTGGTTCCCCCAAGGAACCCTACTGACCATGAAACCATCTCCCAAGTCCTGGGACCATACCAACGGTCCAAGGACAGGACGGGCATGCATACAGTGGCTAGACATGATTCCCAGAAATGACAATGACATATGCTACACAGCATACCACTGGTGGTACTTAGTGGTCTTTGACATGTATACCATAGTTATTTTGGTTGATGGAATTCAGGTTTAGTAACCTTGGCTTTGTGGATGGGTTCTGATACAGTTTGATAGTTTCCATGACTGTTCTGCACTGTTAGCTAGTGACTATTCAGGCTTGCTAGTTGTGAGCGGTAATGGCTGCACATTGCAGCATGCTGTCCCAGTAGGAGGAGGGTATATGTGTCTGCAAGGTTAATTGTCCGCTCTGTGTATGTTGTGCATGTGCATGGAGTATACCATCTTACATTCCACACCATGGTGGGTCTATTTCTGGACTGTGGATCCTGTAGGGTGGCCAATTGTATTAATCACAGTGTTGTAGCTGTTTTTAGACTTGTTTAAAATAGTGTTGTGTCATTGCATTGCCATCATTGCCATGTAGTGGTCCTCAGTAGTAGCATTTAGTTGGTATAGCTAGTACAATAGTCATACATGCAGGGGATGTGATGTGCACATTCCAAGTATTTATGTAGATGTGCTACTGCATTGTGGGAGTCATAGTGATAGTATTAGCCAATGCCATCTGTGCCTTTACCAAGGGCTGTGTGGGCATTTGGGCTGGGTGAAGGTGTGGCATGCAGGAGAGGGGCATTGGGTGTATAGGTGGGAGGTGTAGTGAGGCATACAGTGAATTGGGGAGCATTTGGATGGTGAAGAAACATGCAGGACACGACAATAGTGTGACATGAAAGTTAGTGTACTTATAAGAGTCCAGTCCCCCAGGCATTCCAGTCAGGTCCTAGAGATACAGAATGTCCAAGACCTTCTCCTCCCACGATGTTAACTGTGGGAAATGAGGTGGGGGCACACCAGCAGTCTTGCGCATGGCATTCTGGTGTTGTGATGCCATGGAATGCACCTTCCCCATAAGGTTGTTCCACCTCTTCCTGATGTCCTCCATTGTGTGTGGATGGTTTGATTACTGAGTTGACCCTGTCGACTATTCTCTGACACAACCCCATATTCCTAGCAATCAACATTTGCTGGTCTTGTGTTCCAAACAGCTGTACCTCTACACAGACGATTTAATTCACCATGACGCTCATCTAGCCATCTGTGAACTGTGCGGGCTTTTGTGGGGATATGGTAGTGGTTGCGGTGAGGATGGGGGGTGTTTTATGTGTGAGGGTGCCATGCAGGGTGCTTTTTGGGGCGTAGGTTGTGCGTGGTGAGTGATGGATGCTTATGGTGTGTGTTTGTATGGTTGTTATGTGTGTTTTGTTTTGGTAGTGCAGTTGTATGGTGTGTGCTGAATGAGATGTGTATTTGTGCCTATGGTGTAATGGTGCTATATAAGTGTATTTGCCTGCTCTCAGTGTATGTGTACATTGATTTTGTGGCAAAGGATTGTGGGTTGTGTGGGGGGGTGTTATATAGTGCAGTGAGTAGGTGGTCTGGTGTGTGTATGTGTTTCTGGTGTAGGTTATTCAAACTGCCCAATGGGGTGTTGTATTCTGATAGTAGTGGTTTCTGAATGCGGCGGTTCGCACCACAAATAGTTTTATGCTGTGAAAGAACCGCTGTGGTGATTTGTGACCCGTAATCTGGTGGGTGGAATTGTGTTGGGCTGGTGGTGGAACCACTACTTTCCTGTCCTCCTTTCTCCTGGCCATGTTGGATTTGTGGCTGTTTTTTGGTGGCCTTCACAGTGTGAATCGTAATACAGCGGTCAGATTACCATTAACATGGTGGTCTTTTGGCAGCCACCACCGCGGCGGTCTTCAGAAAAAGTATTCATTAACATGCAGAACCATTTCACTAAAGTAAATCAGGTTATATATATATATATATATATATATATATATATATATATATATATATATCAGTGCACTGAGAAGTTTTTTTTTTTAAAGTCACAGTTTCCGAATGTCAATTTAGCAACCTGTTTCTTCCCACCCTGCCAACAATGCCAATAGTGAACTAAGAGGTCCGTCAGTTGTTATATGCACCCTTTGGGTAGCCTAGGTTGCTACTTGTTAGACTTTTCATCCTTGGTGTGCTCTTACTTAACTTTTTGCCTCTGTTTCCCGGGTTGTTGATGTGTGCTGGACTCTGTTTTTGATGTTTTTGTTACTCTGGCCACTTTACCACTGCTAACCAGTGCTAAAGTGCAAGTGCTCCTAAACAAAATGTGTATGTAATTGGATCATCCATGATTGGCATATTTGTTTTACTGGTAAGTCCCTAGTACAGTGCACTAGATGTGCCCTGGGCCTGTAAATTAAATGCTACTAGTGGGCTTGCAGCACTGGTTGTGCCATCCACAATAGTAGCTCTGTAAACATGTCTCAGAGCTGCCATTGTAGTGTCTTTGTGTGCAGTTATAAACTGCCAATTCGACTGGACAAGTGTACCCACTTGCCAGGCCTAAACCTTCCCTTTTCTTACATATAAGACACCCCTAAAGTAGGCCCTAGGTAGCCCGATGGGCAGGGTGCATGTCTGTTTAAGGTAGGACATCTATTAATGTGTTTTATATGTCCTGACAGTGAAATATTGTCAAATTCGGTTTTCCTTGTTGCAAAGCCTATCCCTCTCATAGGTTAACATAGGGGCTGCCTTTAAATATGATTAAAGTGTAGATTCCCTTTGGGAGCGGATAGACATATGGAGTTTGGGGTCTCTGAGCTCACAATTTAAAAATACATATTTTAGTAAAGTTGATTTTAAGATTGTGTGTTTGAAAATGCCACTTTTAGAAAGTGAACATTTTCTTGCTTAAACCATTCTGTGACTCTGCCTGTTTGTGGATTTCCTGTCTAGGTCAGTTTTACAGTTGGGCTGGTTGCACCTTTCTCTAGACAGTGGCACAAAGAGAGTTGAGGTGTAGTCTGCATTTCCTTATGAGCCATCTGTCCTAGGAGGGAGGGAAGGAGTGGTCACTCACACCAGAAAGGGCTGTGCCTGCCCTCACACAATGCAGTCTCCAACCCCCTGGAGTGTGTCTGGGGCCTGGCCTGGGCAAGGCAGGATTTCACAAACAAGAGAGATTTTTCAATGAAGTAAGTCTACTACAAAGTTTAAAATGGGTATTAGAAAGGCACCCAAAACCACAGACTTTAGATCACTTCTAGAAACGAAGAGGAACCTCTGCCCAGAGAAGAGCTGAAGAGCTGAGGAAGAAGATCTGCCCTGTCTGTGACTGTGCTTTGTGGAGCTATCCTGCAGTTGCTGCTTCTGCCTGTGCAAGAGGACAAAGACTGGACTTTGTGTGCCTTCCTGCTTGTGAATAACTCTCCAAGGGCTTGAAACTGAGCTTGCCTCCTGTTGTTTGAAGTCTCAGGGAAAGCAAAGACTTCTCTCTGACAGCACCTGGAGCCTCTGCTGGGACTCCTGCCCTGCCAAGTGGTGCCCATCCAGTTCTTGGGGCCTTGACAGGTAAAGCTGGTGGACCAAGGTTGCAAATTCAAGCACAGATCGCCGTGCGTGGAAATTTCTGTCGCAGTCTCCGAGAGTGGCTAAATAAACGACGCGCCGCCGGCACCACGGGCGAAATCCGCGCAGCGCTGTGAAATCGACGCGCGCGGCTGGAGAAACAACACTCGGCATCGCTGACGGAGGCTGCAGTAATGCAACATTGCTGGGCGCGGAAAAACACTGCAAGCCTGCCCGGACCTGAGGTGTTTTGTCTGGATTGACTCATTTCTCTCCTGCGGGGAAAGAAACATTGAGAAGGAGAAACGACGCACAACCTCGCTTGTGGGTGAGAAATCGACGCACTGCTTACCTTTTTCGACGCATGCTCGCCCGTGCAGGTTATTTTGACGTGACCCAGGTAAATTTTCACGCTAACAACGTTAACATTGTGTTTAAAAGGACATGAAGACTCTTTTTGCTTTTTAATTAATACCTTGACTTGTGTATGGTGAATTTTTGTGGTTCTCGTCTTCTTCTGTTCAGATCAATATTATCTATATTTTTAAACCTGTGTTGAGTCATTTTGTAGTGTTTTCATTATGTTACTGTGTGTGTTGGTACAAATACTTTACACCTAGCACTCTGAAGTTAAGCCTGCCTGCTGGTTAGCTGAGGAGGATTCTCTTTTACCCTGACTAGAGTGAGGGTGCTTGCTTGGACAGGGGGTAACCTGACTGCCAACCAAAGACCCCCATTTCTAACACTACTATACATAAACAGCATTCTAGTTTAATACATCAAACAGAGGAGAAGGCTGTGTACAGCACACATCCAGAAGTCATGTATTTTGAGGTCCTATACAATGTGATCATAATGATAAAGGAGGGAAAGTAAAATGCCTAGGACCACACAATTTGGTTAAGTGGGAAAGCTGGGATTAATCCCAGGTTTTCTGGTTTCATACTGGGCATTTCAGTTACTAGATGTACATGCTTTACTTCCCCTCCACCCCCACAAACCACCACCTTGTTGGCATCAATGCAGTCCTCAGTCACACCACAGACCAACCATTTGGCCCCTTGTTAAATGTTTGTGATTACCCATGCTCTAGGGCGTAGCACACCCCAAATGCAATCCTCAATAAAAAAACAATTACGTAAATCATGCCTTTAATTACTTGAGACTAGGGATGCCTGATATTTGCTTTATTTGCTTTTGGGTTATCACACAAAATTACAACTAAAAAATTAAACTCTGTCATCTAGGGACAGATGTAGGTAGCTTTGGATATGCATTTTCTAATAGCAAATTTTCCACGATTCAATATTAGGAAATTGCAAACAGCTAAGTACAACAGTGTGTTTATGTAGGAGGCTGGACTGGCTTGTAGTGAGTACCAAGGGGTACTTGCACCTTGCACCAGGCCCAGTTATCCCTTATTAGTGTATAGGGTGTCTAGCAGCTTAGGCTGATAGATAATGGTAGCTTAGCAGAGCAGCTTAGGCTGAACTAGGAGACGTGTGAAGCTACTACAGTACCACTTAGTGTCATATGCACAATATCATAAGAAAACACAATACACAGTTATACTAAAAATAAAGGTACTTTATTTTTATGACAATATGCCAAAGTATCTTAGAGTGTACCCTCAGTGAGAGGATAGGAAATATACACAAGATATATATACACAATAGCAAAAATATGCAGTATAGTCTTAGAAAACAGTGCAAACAATGTATAGTTACAATAGGATGCAATGGGGAAACATAGGGATAGGGGCAACACAAACCATATACTCCAAAAGTGGAATGCGAACCACGAATGGACCCCAAACCTATGTGACCTTGTAGAGGGTCGCTGGGACTATTAGAAAATAGTGAGAGTTAGAAAAATAACCCTCCCCAAGACCCTGAAAAGTGAGTGCAAAGTGCACTAAAGTTCCCCTAAGGACAAAATAGTCGTGTTAGAGGGAAAATGCAAGGAAAACACAAATCAGCAATGCAACAACGATGGATTCCTGACTGAGGATACCTGTGGAACAAGGGGACCAAGTCCAAAAGTCACAAGCAACTCGGAGATGGGCAGATGCCCAAGAAATGCCAGCGGTTGGTGCAAAGAAGCTCTTACTAGGCTGAAGAACTGTGAATACTGCAGGAACGACAAGGGCTAGAGACTTCCCCTTTGGAGGATGGATCCCCCACGCCTTGGAGAGTCGTGCAGAAGTGTTTTCCCGCCGGATGGACGCCAACAAGCCTTGCTACACGCAAATCGTGCGTTTGGCGTTTTTGGACGCTGCTGGGACCCAGGAGGGACCAGGAGGTCGCAAATTGGACCTGCAGAGAGAGGGGACGTCGAGCAAGACAAAGAGCCCTCACTGAAGCAGGTAGCACCCGGAGAAGTGCCAGAAACAGGCACTACGAGGATGCGTGAAACGGTGCTCGCCGAAGTTGCACAAAGGAGTCCCACGTCGCCGGAGACCAACTTAGAAAGTCGTGCAATGCAGGTTAGAGTGCCGTGGACCCAGGCTTGGCTGTGCACGAAGGATTTCCGCCGGAAGTGCACAGGGGCCGGAGTAGCTTGCAAAGTCGCCGTTCCCAGCAATGCAGCCCAGCGAGGTGAGGCAAGGACTTACCTCCACCAAACTTGGGCTGAAGAGTCACTGGACTGTGGGGGTCACTTGGACGGTGTCGCTGGATTCGAGGGACCTCGCTCGTCGTGCTGAGAGGAGACCCAAGGGACCAGTAATGCAGCTTTTTGGTGCCTGCGGTTGCAGGGGGAAGATTCCGTCGACCCACGGGAGATTTCTTCGGAGCTTCTGGTGCAGAGAGGAGGCAGACTACCCCCACAGCATGCACAAGCAGGAAAACAGTCGAGAAGGCGGCAGGATCAGCGTTACAGAGTTGCAGTAGTCGTCTTTGCTACTATGTTGCAGGTTTGCAGGCTTCCAGCGCGGTCAGCGGTCGATTCCTTATCAGAAGGTGAAGAGAGAGATGCAGAGGAACTCGGCTGAGCTCATGCATTCGTTATCTAAAGTTTCCCCAGAGACAGAGACCCTAAATAGCCAGAAAAGAGGGTTTGGCTACCTAGGAGAGAGGAAAGGCTACTAACACCTGAAAGAGCCTATCAGCAGGAGTCTCTGACGTCACCTGGTGGCACTGGCCACTCAGAGCAGTCCAGTGTGCCAGCAGCACCTCTGTTTCCAAGATGGCAGAGGTCTGGAGCACACTGGAGGAGCTCTGGACACCTCCCAGGGGAGGTGCAGGTCAGGGGAGTGGTCACTCCCCTTTCCTTTGTCCAGTTTCGCGCCAGAGCAGGGGCTAAGGGGTCCCTGAACCGGTGTAGACTGGCTTATGCAGAATTGGGCACCTCTGTGCCCAACAAAGCATTTCCAGAGGCTGGGGGAGGCTACTCCTCCCCTGCCTTCACACCATTTTCCAAAGGGAGAGGGTGTCACACCCTCTCTCAGAGGAAGTTCTTTGTTCTGCCATCCTGGGCCAGGCCTGGATGGACCCCAGGAGGGCAGATGCCTGTCTGAGGGGTTGGCAGCAGCAGCAGCTGCAGTGAAACCCCAGGAAGGGCAGTTTGGCAGTACCAGGGTCTGTGCTACAGACCACTTGGATCATGGGATTGTGCCAACTATGCCAGGATGGCATAGAGGGGGCAATTCCATGATCATAGACATGTTACATGGCCATATTCGGAGTTACCATTGTGAAGCTACATATAGGTAGTGACCTATATGTAGTGCACGCGTGTAATGGTGTCCCCGCACTCACAAAGTCCAGGGAATTGGCTCTGAACAATGTGGGGGCACCTTGGCTAGTGCCAGGGTGCCCTCACACTAAGTAACTTTGCACCTAACCTTTACCAGGTAAAGGTTAGACATATAGGTGACTTATAAGTTACTTAAGTGCAGTGTAAAATGGCTGTGAAATAACGTGGACGTTATTTCACTCAGGCTGCAGTGGCAGGCCTGTGTAAGAATTGTCAGAGCTCCCTATGGGTGGCAAAAGAAATGCTGCAGCCCATAGGGATCTCCTGGAACCCCAATACCCTGGGTACCTCAGTACCATATACTAGGGAATTATAAGGGTGTTCCAGTAAGCCATTGTGAATTGGTAAAAATGGTCACTAGCCTGTCAGTGACAATTTGAAAGTAATGAGAGAGCATAACCACTGAGGTTCTGGTTATCAGAGCCTCAGTGAGACAGTTAGGCACCACATAGGGAACATATACATGCACACCTATGAGCACTGGGGCCCTGTGTGACAGGGTCCCAGTGACACATACATATAGGCCACAAACCTATGAGCACTGGGGTCCTGACCAGCAGGATCCCAGTGACACATAACAACCATACTGAAAACATAGTGTTTTCACTATGAGCACTGAGGCCTGGCTATCAGGATCCCAGTGAGACAGTGAAAACAGTGACAAACACCCTGACATACACTCACAAACAGGCCAAAAGTGGGGGTAACAAGGCTAGAAAGAGGCTACCTTCTCACACAACCCCCCCCCCAAACGAAGGACAATAAGGCTAACCTTGGCCAGTTGAGACTTTATTGTCTAAGTGGTGATAAGTAGAGAGTAGCTCTGCAATAGACTGGTTACTCCCTTTATCATCCACTATATGGTTACTTCCCTGTGGGGATGTAAACCACCCTGTTTGAAGTTTTTTAGCTAAGCAACAATGTGAAGATGTATTTTCAGAGTTTCTATCAGTAAGTTTTATTTTAGAGCAGTGGGAATTGTCCACTGAACCTATTTGTAGTGATGGAAATGCCAGACAGGGATGCTGTCTCAGAAAAGCCATAGCTGGGCAAAAACTTTGTCCATCTGGCTGGAAGAGAGAACAGGGATGCTGTTTCTCTTGAGTTGGAGCAGGGCAGGGATGCTGTCCTATGAGCTCCACACTAGGGCAGGGATGCTGTCCTAAGTGTTGTGAGGTAGTGCAGGGTTTCTGCACTAAAGTTTCTCTGGGAGGGTTGGAGGGATGCTCCATGTTAACTAAAATGGTGCTGTTTTTCTCACCAATGTTAGTTATCCCACAGAGAGGTACTTCTACCTCAGGGAGTCCAGCTATGCCAGCTGATGATTCCCTTGGAACAGGTGCCACCCCAGGAGAGGTTTCTCCCACCACAGGAATAGTATCCTGAATGGTAGGGTGGTTAGGGGATACTGTGATACCCTTTTTACCTGTTGTTGGAGAGAGATCCTGAGTTTTCAGGCCTTCTCTCCTTTGCTTTTTCATTTCACTTGAAATGAGAGGGAACAATTCCTCAGGGATGCCCAGCATGGCTGCATGGGCATAAAACTCTACATCAGCCCAACCCGAGGCCTCTAGGTCATTACCTAAGAGACAGTCTACAGGTAAGCTAGGTGATACCACCACCTGCTTAGGGCCAGTAACTCCACCCCAACTAAACTGAATTATAGCTAAGGGAAGAAACTTAGTGGAGTTATGGACATCAATAATCTTATACTGTTGTCCAATGATGTGTTGTTCAGGAGGCACTAGGTTTTCAGTCACCAAAGTGAAACTGGCACCTGTGTCCCTGTAGGCCAAGGCCTCAACACCATTTATTGAAACTGTCTGCCTGTACTTATCCATTGTAAGGGGACAAGCAGCCAGTGTGGCAAGGCCAATGCCACTAGGTGTGACAGAAACTGTCTTGGGACTGATTACATCAGTTTCCACTATGGACCCATAAGTGAACCCAACTACACCCTTTGCTTGACTGTTGCCAGCAGTCCCACCACTAGTACCACTACTGCTAGGGGCACTAGAGCTTGATGTATTAGTGGTGGTAGGCTCAGGGGGTTTACCTGGACAGGACTTATCCCCTGGCCTATGGCCTCTGTTCTTACACACAAAGCACCAAGGCTTTTTAATGTGTGCAGGTTGGGAAGAAGAGGAAGAATGTGTTTTATCCCCACCCTCTGAAGAGTGTTTAAGATTTGAAGTGGGATCTTTGGTTTTACCCTTATCCCCATGCTTATCTTGAGATTTTTCACCATCTTTCTTCTTATTGCCCTCTTTGTCACCCCCTGTATGAACTTTTCTGTTCACCCTTGTTCTGACCCATTTGTCTGCCTTCTTTCCCAATTCTTGGGGAGAGGTCAGATCAGAGTCTACCAGGTACTGGTGCAACAAATCAGACACACAATTATTAAGTATATGCTCTCTCAGGATTGTGTTATACAGGCTTTCATAATCAGTAACTTAACTGCCATGTAACCACCCCTCCAAGGCCTTCACTGCCTGGTCAATGAAATCAACCCAGTCTTGTGAAGACTCCTTTTTGGTCTCTCTGAACTTTATCCTGTACTGTTCAGTGGTTAAGCCATAACCATCCAGGAGTGCATTCTTAAGAACTGTAAAATTATTGGCATCATTTTCTTTCACAGTAAGGAGTCTATCCCTTCCCTTTCCACTAAATGATAGCCATAGGATAGCAGCCCACTGCTTTTGAGGGACATCCTGTACAGCACAGGCCCTCTCAAGTGCAGCAAACCACTTGTTAATGTCATCCCCCTCCTTATATGGGGGAACTATCTTGTGCAGATTCCTGGAATCATGCTATTTTGCAGGATGACTATGGGGAATACTGCTGCTGCCACCATGGGTATCTAAACCCAACTTCTGTCTTTCCTTCTCTAATTCTAAAGACTGTCTATCCAAATCCAGCTGTTGCTTCTTGAGCTTCAGTCTGGTTTGTTCCACTCTCAATCTATTGAGCTCCCTTTCTAACAATCTGTCATCATGGTGGGTGGGAGGGACATTTCTAGATACAGAGGTATGATGGGAATGAACAGAAGGAGACCTGTCCCTTACAGAGGGCACCCTAACAGCTTGGCTACCAGTATAATGTCAGAGCACACCATCAGTATGGTGTGATTCAACCTCTGTACCAACTATGCTAGACTGTCTAGTAATGGGCAGGCTGAGAAGTTTCTTTCCTGAATCTTTTCCTGGGGGAGTCCCTGGATCAGATTGAGAACCATTAGCTACTTTTTCCCCAGATTGGGCACTTATGGCCTTATCCTGTACTCTAAGCATGTTAATTAACAGTTCTAAGGAAGGATTCTTCCCTACACTCAAACCTCTCTCTATGCAGAGACTCCTTGCTCCTTTCCAGCTAAGGTGATCATATGCAAGTTTGGACAGTTCAACATTTTTTCCTGTGCCAGACATTTTTTAGAGAGTTAAAGTGATAGAAAAAGAGAAAAAGGTTTTCAGAACTTTTTGGAAGTTTTAAAAGTACTTTTCAGCACTTAGAAAAGAGTGAAAAGAGGAAATGCAAAACTTTTTGGCTATGTGTATATACACTGACCTTGTTTTGTATATTTTTCTCTTATGAAAAGTACAATGACAAGAGTGGTAAGTAGTCTCAAGCACTTATCCCACCACTGCACAACCAATGTAGGAGGCTGGACTGGCTTGTAGTGAGTACCAAGGGGTACTTGCACCTTGCACCAGGCCCAGTTATCCCTTATTAGTGTATAGGGTGTCTAGCAGCTTAGGCTGATAGATAATGGTAGCTTAGCAGAGCAGCTTAGGCTGAACTAGGAGACGTGTGAAGCTACTACAGTACCACTTAGTGTCATATGCACAATATCATAAGAAAACACAATACACAGTTATACTAAAAATAAAGGTACTTTATTTTTATGACAATATGCCAAAGTATCTTAGAGTGTACCCTCAGTGAGAGGATAGGAAATATACACAAGATATATATACACAATAGCAAAAATATGCAGTATAGTCTTAGAAAACAGTGCAAACAATGTATAGTTACAATAGGATGCAATGGGGAAACATAGGGATAGGGGCAACACAAACCATATACTCCAAAAGTGGAATGCGAACCACGAATGGACCCCAAACCTATGTGACCTTGTAGAGGGTCGCTGGGACTATTAGAAAATAGTGAGAGTTAGAAAAATAACCCTCCCCAAGACCCTGAAAAGTGAGTGCAAAGTGCACTAAAGTTCCCCTAAGGACAAAATAGTCGTGTTAGAGGGAAAATGCAAGGAAAACACAAATCAGCAATGCAACAACGATGGATTCCTGACTGAGGGTACCTGTGGAACAAGGGGACCAAGTCCAAAAGTCACAAGCAACTCGGAGATGGGCAGATGCCCAAGAAATGCCAGCGGTTGGTGCAAAGAAGCTCTTACTAGGCTGAAGAACTGTGAATACTGCAGGAACGACAAGGGCTAGAGACTTCCCCTTTGGAGGATGGATCCCCCACGCCTTGGAGAGTCGTGCAGAAGTGTTTTCCCGCCGGATGGACGCCAACAAGCCTTGCTACATGCAAATCGTGCGTTTAGCGTTTTTGGACGCTGCTGGGGCCCAGGAGGGACCAGGAGGTCGCAAATTGGACCTGCAGAGAGAGGGGACGTCGAGCAAGACAAAGAGCCCTCACGGAAGCAGGTAGCACCCGGAGAAGTGCCAGAAACAGGCACTACAAGGATGCGTGAAACGGTGCTCGCCGAAGTTGCACAAAGGAGTCCCACGTCGCCGGAGACCAACTTAGAAAGTCGTGCAATGCAGGTTAGAGTGCCGTGGACCCAGGCTTGGCTGTGCACGAAGGATTTCTGCCGGAAGTGCACAGGGGCCGGAGTAGCTTGCAAAGTCGCGGTTCCCAGCAATGCAGCCCAGCGAGGTGAGGCAAGGACTTACCTCCACCAAACTTGGGCTGAAGAGTCACTGGACTGTGGGGGTCACTTGGACGGTGTCGCTGGATTCGAGGGACCTCGCTCGTCGTGCTGAGAGGAGACCCAAGGGACCGGTAATGCAGCTTTTTGGTGCCTGCAGTTGCAGGGGGAAGATTCCGTCGACCCACGGGAGATTTCTTCGGAGCTTCTGGTGCAGAGAGGAGGCAGACTACCCCCACAGCATGCACAAGCAGGAAAACAGTCGAGAAGGCGGCAGGATCAGCGTTACAGAGTTGCAGTAGTCGTCTTTGCTACTATGTTGCAGGTTTGCAGGCTTCCAGCGCGGTCAGCGGTCGATTCCTTATCAGAAGGTGAAGAGAGAGATGCAGAGGAACTCGGCTGAGCTCATGCATTCGTTATCTAAAGTTTCCCCAGAGACAGAGACCCTAAATAGCCAGAAAAGAGGGTTTGGCTACCTAGGAGAGAGGAAAGGCTACTAACACCTGAAGGAGCCTATCAGCAGGAGTCTCTGACGTCACCTGGTGGCACTGGCCACTCAGAGCAGTCCAGTGTGCCAGCAGCACCTCTGTTTCCAAGATGGCAGAGGTCTGGAGCACACTGGAGGAGCTCTGGACACCTCCCAGGGGAGGTGCAGGTCAGGGGAGTGGTCACTCCCCTTTCCTTTGTCCAGTTTCGCGCCAGAGCAGGGGCTAAGGGGTCCCTGAACCGGTGTAGACTGGCTTATGCAGAATTGGGCACCTCTGTGCCCAACAAAGCATTTCCAGAGGCTGGGGGAGGCTACTCCTCCCCTGCCTTCACACCATTTTCCAAAGGGAGAGGGTGTCACACCCTCTCTCAGAGGAAGTTCTTTGTTCTGCCATCCTGGGCCAGGCCTGGCTGGACCCCAGGAGGGCAGATGCCTGTCTGAGGGGTTGGCAGCAGCAGCAGCTGCAGTGAAACCCCAGGAAGGGCAGTTTGGCAGTACCAGGGTCTGTGCTACAGACCACTGGGATCATGGGATTGTGCCAACTATGCCAGGATGGCATAGAGGGGGCAATTCCATGATCATAGACATGTTACATGGCCATATTCGGAGTTACCATTGTGAAGCTACATATAGGTAGTGACCTATATGTAGTGCATGCGTGTAATGGTGTCCCCGCACTCACAAAGTCCAGGGAATTGGCTCTGAACAATGTGGGGGCACCTTGGCTAGTGCCAGGGTGCCCTCACACTA
Source organism: Pleurodeles waltl (assembly GCF_031143425.1). Lineage (NCBI taxonomy): Eukaryota > Metazoa > Chordata > Amphibia > Caudata > Salamandridae > Pleurodeles > Pleurodeles waltl. Next base: position 603,238,472 of record NC_090437.1, on the reverse strand, counting down.
AGTAACTTTGCACCTAACCTTTACCAGGTAAAGGTTAGACATATAGGTGACTTATAAGTTACTTAAGTGCAGTGTAAAATGGCTGTGAAATAACGTGGACGTTATTTCACTCAGGCTGCAGTGGCAGGCCTGTGTAAGAATTGTCAGAGCTCCCTATGGGTGGCAAAAGAAATGCTGCAGCCCATAGGGATCTCCTGGAACCCCAATACCCTGGGTACCTCAGTACCATATACTAGGGAATTATAAGGGTGTTCCAGTAAGCCATTGTGAATTGGTAAAAATGGTCACTAGCCTGTCAGTGACAATTTGAAAGTAATGAGAGAGCATAACCACTGAGGTTCTGGTTAGCAGAGCCTCAGTGAGACAGTTAGGCACCACACAGGGAACATATACATGCACACCTATGAGCACTGGGGCCCTGTGTGACAGGGTCCCAGTGACACATACATATAGGCCACAAACCTATGAGCACTGGGGTCCTGACCAGCAGGATCCCAGTGACACATAACAACCATACTGAAAACATAGTGTTTTCACTATGAGCACTGAGGCCTGGCTATCAGGATCCCAGTGAGACAGTGAAAACAGTGACAAACACCCTGACATACACTCACAAACAGGCCAAAAGTGGGGGTAACAAGGCTAGAAAGAGGCTACCTTCTCACAGTTTAACACTGTATGTGACTCCCAAATGGGTCTCGAGAGACCTGTCTCATTAATAGTCACCAGTTAAGAGTGTCCACAATCACATGGATGGTGGCCTGCTGGGGTCTGTGATTGCTTTTTAAATAAAGCAATCTTTTTTTCATAATGTAGCTTGTTTTCTTTAAAGAAAAATGAGATGCCTTACAAAAAGAATACTGAATAATTGTCTATTCATTTCTTAAGAGTAGGTCTGCTTTTAAAAATTGTTTTCACCTACATTCACAAAGGGAGAGGGGTCACTTGGAGACGTCTTCCCGTTTGCAAATGGATTACTACCTCCTCTACATAGTCGGTAAAATATGAATGTATTGTGATTGCATTCCAGTCGCAAAACATTCATATATACCAGTGCGACTTGCTATTAGGAAGGGATGCCCCTTACACACCCCTTTCTAATAGCGATACACAAAACCTATTTTGCGAGTAGGTAATAGGTTACCGACTTGCAAAATATGGTTTGTACGTGTCCGTTAAGATGCTTCGTACATCTGACTCTTAGTGCTATATTTTAGACCAAAATGCATCCTTACTTCAATTTTTTGACGTGAGGGTGCATTTTGATTAGAAAATTGCAAAGAAACAAAAGCACAAGGATCAACATTTGCTTGCATTCTGTTGCTCTTGTTTATTGGCTGTAAATTTGTACTATGAATGGCCCGTGATTACACGAAGTGGAGTACTGAGTAATTTAATGAATTTCACATAACAGGTATAACACACAGTTCCTAAATTCATGCAAAGTATGTTGCCATAATTTTAATTTCACCCAAGCCTACAGATAAGTCACAAATCATCCAACAAGTGATTCTTTACAGAGAACCTGATTTTCTTTGTATCTTCCGCAGTCTGACAGATGAACCTGAAAATCATTACAAATTGCAGATTTTTCAAAGTGTCTAAGACATGGACATATTGCGACACCTTTTGCACTCTCGTTACTTCTGACGAATTTGAGAATGATTCAGATGCTGATTTTTAAAGGTTACAATGCACGGATTTACATTTCTTGAATCACTGTGGCCTTCAGGACTTATGATTTGAAGAAGTTTAAAGAACGGAGATATCTAAATGAATTACTTGCGTGCCTTTATTTATTTATTGAACTCAGTAATTTACGTAGGTCACAGTATATTTTCTGTGTTTGCATAAACCATTGGAAGTATTGCCTGTCTCATATTGCATTAGTTCTGCTAATTTCTAGACTTTATGATGTTTATTATGCTAGGTTTCTGGATCCTAATGAAAAAAGTGTAATTTTTAGAAAGTTTAAAACCAACAACTCTAGGTTGTAAGACGTCTTGAAGGATGGTGAAACAAATAGAATAGACTAGACATTCTTTACGTAAATGGGTTGGTCTACACCTTTGCATAGTTCATAATAGAAAAAAGACAAATAGGAAGGGCAAGTCTTACAAGGTGTGGGGGCGTACAACAATTTACTGTGACAAGAGAGAATGTACGCACTCCATGGCAGATTAAGCTAATATTCATAGATTCTTTGGAGAGAGAATAGGGATGACTTCTAAGCATAACAGAGCAGCCCTAACTACAAGCTGTCAGGGCGGCGAGTTATGAATTAAAACAAACATTTTCATCAATCCACACACAAGCCAGAATATAGGATTCTGACACCCCATTCACCAATCCTTTACACAATGGTGAGTGCATTCATTATAAACAATTAAATGTATTTCAGTTATCAGATGCAGCAATTGTTACACTCTTCATTTATATTGCTAAGTATAATTAAACAGAGATGGACTGGGAGAGCAAAACAGACCTAGAATTGATTTTATGCTAATCTCATTTTGCACAAAGGGAGTGTAGAGACCAACCACAACCGTCTCAATATGAGGAGTTTATGGATATTGAATCCTGCCAATAAAATGTTGAGAAAAATTGCCCCAACCCAGGTAGTTTACTGCACAATCTTATATGGTAGCTGTGAAACAATGTATTTCCTCAGGGGGTCTGTGGTATAACTAATGAAGTATTATAATACCCTCATTAAAGAAATGACCATTGTTTGCTTGGTGTGCCAACAGATGTTTGCTGGCTTCAAAACTATGTGCACTTTACCCCTGCTATAGTAGTACAGTGCTGAGCTACTTCTTTAAACATAATGAAATTGGTATACTCCAAATTGGCAAGTTAACCTACATACATGTCCCTAGTACATGGTATCAACTGTACCCAGGACCTGTAAGTTAAATGTTACTAGTGGACTGCAGCACATAATATGCTATCCAATACAGTAAAAGGGTAAAACATGTCTTCAGGCCTACCATTATAGCCTAACTACAGCAACGTTTAAACTGCAATTGGATCTGCAAAAAACACCTTTTTTACAGGTCTAGACCTTCATTTTAAATATTAATAAATTATCCCTAAGTAGACCTTACTGACCATAAGGCAGGGCACATGGTGTTTAAAAAATGGACATGCAGGAATTTGAATGTATCACGTCCTTACAGAGACTGCACCCCAAAAGTTATTTTCACTGTAGCAAGGCTAGCTGTTCTATATGAAAAGTATAGGGTGCAATATCAAATGTAAAAATGCAACGTCTGAGTAGGTAGCCCCTTGAAATATTTTATACATATTAAAAGCCCAATTCACTGATGAAATTGGACTTCTAATAAATATTAAGGTAAAAAGACATGCTTAGAAAGTTAAATTTTCCCTGCCTGAATTCTCTGGAGGCTAATTTGCATTATTCTCCAGCTGTAGCTCTCTGAGCGCTAACGCTGACTGAATGAGCTGTGAAAAACTGCTTGCAGAGCAGAGACAAGGGCTTGTATGCAGTGTTTCTGTTCCTCTGGCATGATGGCCATTTAGGCAGTTTCCATAAATGTGATTAACTTCTAACTGGGCTTCCAGGTCATAAACAGATGTCAGATGCCACCTGCGCAGGCTCATAATTTGTTTGCTAAGTTAGCCAGGCTTCCATGACAATGGGGAGGGAGCTACTCCTAGAACTCAGTTGAAGTGATCACAGAGGTGCAGTTGCTCATTTCCCTGGCCACCCCTCTGGGGTGGGCACGCAGGTTCTGCACAAGGGGAAAAGGATTTTACCATTTTGCATCTAGACAGGGTGCGGTACTGTGGGATTTTTAACAAAAGGGTAACGCAGGAAATGCTACAAAGGTGAGTAGGGTTAGCCCAGAGAACATTTACCCTATTGAGTAGGAAGGGGCCAGGAGTCACTCCCATCTACAGGACGGTGCCAGGCATAACTGAGGCACCAACAGTTCCCTCCTCAGAGCATTTCTAGACAAGTGGAAGATCAGTAGAAGATGGAACCTTCTGTCTGAGATCCAAGAAGATCCCTGAAGGGTTGGTCGAGCTCTCCCTCTTGTAACCAGGACAAGGAGGTGGACTCCAAGGGGCATAAGGCTGACATCCTGTCAAACTACAGGAACACAAAAAGCTACAAGAGCCCTTTCCTCCAACTGTCAAGCTAATCAGTTTCCTCTGGATGTTCCCTAGACCCTGCTATTGGCCTCTGCCGGAGTGAGTCTTCACTAACCAAGTGCTATTCCTGAGGCCCTGGAACGCTGGGTTGTGTCAAGGCATTCTCCAGCACACATAGAAAAAGAGAAAGTGCCTCCATGAATTATTTTTGTGCAGGAATGTGTCCTTTCTTGCACAAAAACAATCACGCATGCAATGCAGGCATCCTTGCACCATGGTGCAAGGATGCCTAGGTTGGCGCTACGCAGAGAATTGTGTTGCTGCGCAGGGGGAAAGGACATACATGCACCATATTTCATAAATACAGCGCATTTCTGCCCTTTCCCTGTGGTGTGGGGCAACATAGCAAGGTCACTTGTTGTGCTACCCTGCACCACTGTGTTGCAAATATGCCCTCAAATCCTTACACCTAGGATGTAAAGCATCATAGCCAGATCAGTTTCTGTAACTTCACAGTATGTAAAGCTCAATATCTGCCCCAATACGTAAAGCACAGTAACCAGGGTGATATTTATGCTGTATTTATGCTGAATGGAAAGTAGCGCAGGTAGGCTCGTTATTGTAACGTTCCAATAAGCAAAGCAAAACCACCAAACCAGTCTTGCCTTAGTATGTAAAGCAGCAAAGTTTAACCAGTTTCCACGATGCACCAGTACATAAAGCACTATTATCAAGCCATTCTCAACAAATTCTAAAGCACCATCCCTAGGCCTGCATCCATAATGTCCCAGTACATAAACCATTAAGCAAGCACTACTCCAATGACCCAGTATCTACTGTGCTCCAGTGTGTACTATTTCTCACAGCATAGGGAAACTGGGTCCCTGCAGTACATGGTCCTACCACGTTCACTGCCAGGACACTGGACACGTCTTCCATTGTGTGGATGAAAAAGGCAGGAAGGAAGCGAACAAAGGACACTCCAGGGCAGGATAACCTAGGGATTCCAAAGGCGGTGACAATATCTGTGATAGCCAGGATATTACCAATAAAGTAGCTAGAGTAAGCACATCTAGCTCTGTGTCGTCTGTCCTCATGCAAGCTAGGATACTGTACCATTCGGTATCAATATCAACAGGCACAGGGCTACTTGATGATATGTAATCAAATGCCATTTTATACTTTCAAAAGATTATTTAATAAATAAGTAAAAGAAAAAATCCAACAAGTATGAGTTGTATATAACTTTAATTTGCCCTATGAAAAAAAAAACATTAGATTACCACTGAGATAACAAGGTCCCAGTATGTAACACAGTGAAACCAGGCCACTAACTATAGTGCTTTAGTATGTGATGCACTTTTCACAGGCTAGAATGCACAGACCTCACTGCTGTGCATACACCTGTGTTTTTGCCCTCCGAATTTCACGCTCTGCATTTAGCACCTCAGCATTTTCTGCAGATGTGCAGCATGCCACATGTTTCAGCCTCCTTATTTTTACCTGTATTCTTATTTTCACTGTATCATAACCTCACCTTTTTCTATCCCTTTGTTTTTCTCTACATTTGATTCTGTGCCCCCTCTTTCTTTCACTCTCCCTTGCAAGCCCTTCTCTTCCTTTATTTCCCTCCTGTTTTTGATTCTATGCTACTACCTCTTTTCTGAACCTTCCTTCTACCCTTAAAACTGATATCCTCCTCTTTCCAAATCTGTGCCACTGATAACGCGTCCCTTTATGACTAATTTACTCACTTTGGGACTCGTTTTGACCCTGATTGAAGACACCTTAGAACGAGATAGCTAATCAACATGTCAATCAATACGTCAATAATGTCATCAATAATTATTAAAACAATGCAATTCACCTTAGTCAATGACATTTAATGAAACTCAGAAACACCATGACCTTTCAGTCATGAATAACCACACCAGAATAATATGAATTTTGTGATATTTATTTCCTATTGATTATAATTCTACTAGCAAGTTTATTAGTCTCAAAACCACGAAACACATAAGCATAGTCACAATATGGCAACTCTGATAAGATTTAATCAAAGCAAGAATCACAAACATTAGAATATAACACGGCGTCAGCATAGGTTATCCTCCGCAGAATATCATTATCACGTTATTCAACAAAGCATAGATTCGGTCATTTGTCTGTTTGCGTCAGTTTAGTGAACCCCTCTCAACTAACCTCTAATTAGCATTGGCATGTTGGGCTTCATGCAAAACAATTTAGTAACACCAACTTGGAAAAACATCTAACTATGGTCTCTGTCAAAAGAAGCAGTTGGTACATAGAAAGGAAAAGCAACAGACAATCACAATTTCATTGTCATATAGTTACCCTCCGTTTGGGTCAGTACTCAGGTTCGGTATTCGTCCTCAGGACATCAGTTGATTCGCCATCAGGAACTCAGCTCCGGTTAAAGGGGCACTTCCCTCATAAGGAGGTAAAGTGTAAACGGGCAATCTAAGGGCAAGGATAATTCTAAGTAAAATTAGTAAGTCACTAAGCAAAGTGACAAACTGTCTGGATCATAGCAATTCGCATCAGCATCTCCCCTAATTTTCTCCTATCCCTCCTCTTCTCGGTCTAATTTACTTCCTGGTGTCAAGGGTTTTTATCCCATTTCTGTTGTACATTCCCCTAAAATTTGGTTGGACAAGGGGTTGCACCCCACTATATTTAACCAATTAACTTCACATTAGCTCATCGAATTTGTCACCCCATAACAGTTCTCACGTATTTTATTTGTCCTTATGATTGACGTCTTTAGCGGGTGGAATGTCCGGTATGATTTCATAGTCTTGTGGTCCTTTGCACATCTTCGGTCAATGGCTCCCTTGTCTGTACCGGTTCCGGCGACCTTGTACCTACAACTGGTCTACAGTGTTGCATTCAGCTAAAATGTTTCCACAAGCAAGTCGAATTTCATGAGAACGGATCTACTACAGTTACATTCAGCTTCTAGTTTAGAGAAAAAACAGAGTTCATGTCCTTCAGCAAGTCAGCACACTGCACGTTAGAAAAACACATTTAATATGAGAGTCAGGCAGCTAGGCCTCGACACATGCTAACTAAGGCCTAGTGATTTATTAGCAAAACCTTTACTTATATCTATTATTATTAGTGTAAAATCATATCATAACCTAATAATTCATCAACATTAGTTATTTTCATTAGTCTTCGTATATGTTGGCGGCCACACCCCATGGGCACATTTCAAGCGCACGTTTTAGCACAATACATTAATACAATTTCTACGCGGCATTATTACACATTAGTTCATAAACATTTCATGTTAATATAGATTATATAAACTACGCTCTCTCACCACTTTACTCGTGCTCTTTCTGTCTCTATTTCACCCCTTTTCTCTCTCTCATTATCATTCTATTTCTCATGCCCAACATCTTCCATTAACTCTTGCTTTTGCTCCCTATTTCCCATTTGTGCTCTCTTTGCCTTTTGTTCCTTCCTTTTTCTTCCTTCATCTCCATCTCACTATCTCTTCATCTGCTTATTACTCGCCCTTTTTTGAATATCAATCTTTGCTTCTCAACTTTTATCAGTTACTGTCTATAATAAGCCTTTGTATTGGATTCAAGCACAAGACCTGCATGGCCTCTGCCTCGTGCTCCATGTCTGCACGTGCATTGTAAAACAGCTGCATAATTTCACAAGACTCACTGTGAGTCCATAGTGATTTATTTGCCTGTCTCTTTTACACACTCTACTCAGTTGGAGAACAGGAGTCAGGCATTTTCTGCAGGGCCTGAGACATAAAGCATCGAACAAAGGACTACTGGGCAATATTTGATTATGCCAGAAGGCATGGCCATGTGATTCAAAGTGTTAAAAGCATTACAAAATACTGATAAATGTCCTCCAGGAAAAGATAAAACGCAATATTTCCAGCATGTGGCACCATCTAGTTGTTCATCTAACCATGCTACCTCAAAGAGCTGAGCATGGGAAATGATTCCCTACCTGCCCTTCCCTTGTGATGGACCTGCAAGAGCTCCAGCTTTGCCAGACACCACCTTTTCTGCCTGGACTCCATTACTGTGTCATGACTGTAGGCTGACAAGTGCAAGCAGTTAAAGTGTGGCCTTGAGTTTCTTGAGACTGAGGAAATTCCCACTTCCAAAGGGTTGTTTTAGGGTTTCATAGGTTGACACTCTAGCCTCGAACACAACCTAGAATTCTAGTGAATGCCTGGTGTCCTGGGGGGTCTAGACAAGCTTTGGCAGTAAAGGACATTTGCTTGTTGCCAATTAAAACCCAGTTACAGTGTTACACCCTTATCACTAGGATCAGGTTTAAGGTGTAGGTTGAATGGGTAACTTTTGATTCCTTATCTTGCAGCACAAAAAGGTGGAGACTCAGTTTGTGCTATTTCAGCCATCATGCAATAGGAGAATCTTGATAATCTGAGAATAGTGACAGTGCCTAATTTGGGATGATGTTTGCAATTGCTAAGCACCAGCACTTATTTCTAAACACTGGCACATATTTATAAGAATCTATCACATGGTAGCACTATGGGCCTCATTACGAGTTTGGCAGTCTGATGGTTAGACCGCTGAGGTGGCGGCCGCCATAAAACCACCATGTTGGTGGTCATACAGATTGCCGCATTACGAGTTACTCAGCCAAGCAAGCCAAAAGAGAGCCCGAATCCCGACACCGCCAGGACTCTGGTGGGCGGGAAAGAGGCGATCCCACCACCAGCACTGCCAGCCTGCCAAAAAAAATCAAACCTATTACGACCCACAAGTCACGACAGCAGTTCATCTATGGTGGAACACCCATGGTAGAGCGAACCGCAGCAGTTGGCGGTCAACTCAGTAATACACCAGACCACATTGGATAATTTGAAAACCCCACACCTGACACACATTCGACATACCTACACACTGCACTATAAAACACAACCCTTCACCTTCCATAAACCTTCGTAACCAGAACGCCAAACACAGCTCAAAAAAATGTAAAAATCAAATATCAGTGTCCATAGATTAGGCACCCTTACACACTTCACATTGCACACATCATACACCTGCACAACACACTCAACACAACAATAAGTACCCTGCACATTAGACACCACCCACTCACATCACAGCACCCCGTCATCCCCAATTCGATTTGCTTATTTTTTCACTTCCTCACTATCTCGCCCACCACTACCATGTCCCAACAAAAGCATCCCCGTGTCACAGATTATGAATTGATGGTCATGGTGGATGAAATCATCAGAATAGAGCTACACCTATTCGGAGCACAAGTCCAGCAAACATCCATTGGCAGGAAATTGGAGATGTGGGAAAGAATAGTCGACAGGGTCAATTCTGTTGTCAACTATTCACGCACAAGGGAGGTCATCAGGGAGGGGTGGAACGACCTCAGGGGGAAGGTGCTTTCCATGGCTGGCCGCCAGCCACCAGCAGGAAGTCAGCAAGACTGACGGTGAGCCCCCATCTCTTCTCCCACAGTCCACATCATGGGAGGAGAAAGCTTCGGACATCCTGCATCCTGAGAGCTTGACAGGGAAACCTGGGGGAGTGGAGTTGGGTTAGTCACAACACCTATGATGTCGCCCTAATCTTTTGTCTTGCATGATCTCTGTTCTTCTTTTGACATCTTAACTGGCAAACCACCTACCACTCCTGTGTCTAACTGTCCAAATAGCCCTCTCTGCCATCCCACAAATCAACTAAACTCACCTGGGCTCCCAGAATCTGTGTATGGCATGGATGGTACAGGGATTGGTAGCACTACAAGTCCCAGCAGGCACTGTTCCACCATTAATACAACCAGAACAGTGTATAACAAATAAAATTGCCTTGCATGTTAAACTAACAAACAATTCAACACACCTGAATGCTCCACAATTGTACAGGCTATGGCAATGACAGCAATGCTATAGACATCTGCGAGTACAATACTGTTAGAAATGGGGTCTTTGTTTGACAGTCAGACAGTCAAGCAAGGACCCTCACTCTGGTCAGGGTAAAAGAGAATCACCCTCAGCTAACCCCTGAATAGGAAATATTTATCTAAAGAAAACAAGACCAAAATGACAGAAATCCACAATACACAAGTCAAGTTATCAATTAAAAAGCAAAAAGAGCCTTTATGTAGTTTTAAACACTCACTAACACTGTTAGCGTGAAAATGTACCTTGGGTGCGCCAAACATAACCCTGCATGTGCGAGTGTGCATCAAAAAGGGCTTGTGATGCGTTGATTTTACTCACGAGCGAGACCTTGCGTTGTTTCTCCTTTTGTCGAGTTGGGGCGCGTTGTTTCTTCTCTCTGCAGGAGAGCGATGCATCAATCCGGACAGCACTCACGGGTCTGGGCAGGCCTTGCGTTGTTTTTACACGACCAGCAGTGTTTGTGTCAGAAATCCAGCCGCACAATGATCCGAAAATCACGCAGCGCTGGTTGCGATCTCACCAGCCTCCGTCAGCAATGCTGCGCGTCATTTCTCCAGCTCCGTGCGTCGATTCTTCGGTCGCATTACAGGCAAGTGTCGATTATCAGCTGCGAAGCCGGCGGCGCGTCGATTTCCTAGCCGCAGATCGGAGTTGCGTCGCTCTTTTCCCCGCAGGCGTTCTGTGCGCTGATTTCTTCCCCTTAGGCTGCCAGCTTCTCCTTTCAGGGTGCCAGGAACAGGATGGGCACCACAGAGCAGAGTAGGATTCTCTCCAGAAACTCCAGGTGCTGGCAGAGAGAAGTCTTTGCTGTCCATTAGACTTCAAACAACAGGAGGAAAGCTCTAAATCAAGCCCTTGGAGACCTTCACAAGCAGGAAGGCACACAAAGTCCAGTCTTTGCCCTCTTCCTCTGGCAGAAGCAGCAACTGCAGGATAGCTCCACAAAGCACAGTCACAGCAGGGCAGCTCTTCTTCCTCAGCTCTTCAGCTCTTCTCCAGGCAGAGGTTCCTCTTGGTTTCCAGAAGTGTTCTAAAGTCTGTGGTTTTGGGTGCCCTTCTTATACCTAATTTCTCCTTTGAAGTAGGCCTACTTCAAAGTAAAGTCTCTTTTGAATGTGAAATCCTGCCTTGCCCAGGCCAGGCCTCAGACGCTCACCAGGGGGTTGGAGACTACATTGTGTGAGGGCAGGCACAGCCCTTTCAGGTGTGAGTGACCACTCCTCCCCTCCCTCCTAGCACAGATGGCTCATCAGGAAATGCAGACTACACCCCAGCTCCCTTTGTGTCACTGTCTAGTGTGAGGTGCAACCAGCCCAACTGTAAAACTGATCAAGACAGGAAATCCACAAACCGGCAGAGTCACAGAAATGGTTTAAGCAAGAAAATGCTCACTTTCTAAAAGTGGCATTTTCAAACACACAATCTTAAAATCAACTTTACTAAAATCCGTATTTTTAAATTGTGAGCTCACAGACCCCAAACTCCACATGTCCATCCACTCCGAAAGGGAAACTACACTTTAATCAGATCTAAAGGTAGCTCCCATGTTAACCTATGAAAGGGACAGGCTTTGCAACAGTGAAAAACAAATTTAGCAATATTTCACTATCAGGACATATAAAACACATTACTATGGGGGTCATTCCAACCCTGGCGGTCATTGACCGCCAGGGTGGATGACCACGGAAGCACCGCCAACAGGCTGGCGGTGCTTCCCTGCCCATTCTGACCGCGGCGGTAAAGCTGCGGTCAGAAAAGGGGATCCGGCGGTTTCCCGCCGGATTTCCCGCCGGATTTCCCCTGTCTGGGCTGACTCTCCATGGCGGCGCAGCAAGCAGCGCCGCCATGGAGATTCCGACCCCCTTCCTGCGACCCTGTTTCTGGCGGTTTTTACCGCCAGGAACAGGATGGTGGGAACGGGTGTCGTGGGGCCCCCTAACAGGGCCCCAGCATGATTTTCACTGTCTGCATAGCAGACAGTGAAAATTGCGATGGGTGCAACTGCACCCGTCGCACCCCTGCAACACCGCCGGCTCCATTCGGAGTCGGCTTCTATGTTGCAGGGCCTTTCCCGCTGGGCTGGCGGGCGCTCCTTTGGCGTCGCCCGCTGGCCTAGCGGGAAAGCCAGAATGGCCTCGGGGGTCTTTTGACGGCGGAGCGGCCAAATGGCGGTGACCGCATGGCGGGCGGCTACCGCCACCCGCCGCGGTCAGAATGACCGCCTATATGTCCTACCTTAACCATACCCTGCACCCTGCCCCCCTTGGGGCTACCTAGGGCCTACCTTAGGGGTGTCTGACATGTAAGAAAAGGGAAGGTTTAGGCCTGGCAAGTGGGTACACTTGCCAAGTCGAATTTACAGTTAAAACTGCACACACAGACACTGCAATGTCAGGTCTGAGACATGTGGCACAACCAGTGCTGCAGGCCCACTGGCAACATTTGATTTACAGGCCCTGGCACCTCTAGTGCACTTTACTAGGGACTTACTAGTGAATCAAATATGCCAATAATGGATAAGCCAATTACATACACTTTTTGTATGGGAGAACTGGTTAGCAATGGTAAAGTGCCCAGAGTAACAAAAACAGTAAAACCAGAGTCCAGCAAACATCAACAACCTGGGGAACAGAGGCACAAAGTTAAGGGAAACCACGCAAAGGATGAAAAGTCTAACAAATACCATCCAGCACACAGCTGCAGCTGTGTTCCATGCTAAACTGACCTTTAAATCTCTATTCAAACCATGTAATGTACTCACGTTGGGGCACACACATATAGGAAGCTGGATGTATTTGGAGTACACCCATACAGAGGCCCAGGTATAATGCTTACCCCCATACTGTTGGCCAGCTCTGTTTCCATTGTACATTGTGCAGCTGTTAGTTGACTCAATTATGCCATACACCTAACTTGGAGATAGCTTTAAAATGTAAATTCATTTAGCAGACAAGGTATGAGTCTATGAACAGACATCTAACCACCAAGATACTCCAACATTTTGTAGCAAGGTGTATGATGTAGGAAATCTCTGACCCAGATTTGGAAGCAGGTGTCAATATCATATCAGGGGATCAAGTAAAGGCTTTGTGTGCATGTCACATAGCATGCCTACAGTCACAGTTTGATGTCATTTGTTGCATAACTTTCAGTAACTGTGTCTTCCACTCAGTGCATAATTTGTAAATAAAAAGGTGCCAGTGCCCAAAGTCCTCCTCTTAAATTCACAGCTTCTGCAATTAAAAGTGAGTGCCCAGAATACGGAGGCAGCGTAATCCTGAAGGCATCTCGAGTCTCTTCAATCCATTTACTGCCCCTTTAGCTCACTCCTTCAGCTTTCTGCTCTCTCCCTTTGTGATGCTTTTTCGTTTTTCCCTTCCTCCGTCTTTCCCAAATGTGTCTTTTACTCGCAATAAATGCTTGAGGGAGAAAATTAAACGCCAGCACTCAAAAATAATTGCTGGTGCTCCATACCGGAAACAACAAGCACAAATTAAGCACTGGTTCCACTTCTGCTACAGGTAACCTACCCGTTGTGACAATGGAAAGGACACCAGAGACAGTTATTTCCCCTCTTGATGAAGTCCTCAGTAAGTTAATCACCCATGGATGTGTGGACATTGAGGACGACTCTGGCCCACCTGGGACAACTGGTTAGTCAACAATTGTCAGCCTCACCCTGCCTACATCGACTCCTTCCAGCCTGTTGCTACACCATCTCAGACAACCATTCGTCCCCAATCCTGTTTTCCAAGGACAGTGTCAACTATCATGTTCCGCCCAGTACAGGTACCTGAGTCACCAGTCATAAACCCAGACAATGATGGACGTGGCACCAGTGGGAGTTGGCAAACAGTACCAAGGGCACAGGCATGTGGGGGTAGGGTGCGTGGGAGGGATGACGTGGGCCCAAGGATGGAGGCTCCTAGGGATAAAACTGGCTAGGACACCGTCTCCCAAGTCATTGGAGCATACCAACAATCCTAAGATATGAAGGGTCTGATACTTACCCTGATAGGGGAGATCAAGCAGCTGCAGAGGGACAATCACAAGGAAGTGATGCAGCAGTGGGAGGCCCAAAATGCCCATTTGGCTGCCACTGCAGGGGTGCTGAAAGACATGAATACCGCCCTGAGTAGGTCATGTTCACAACAGCTGACCCCTTCTCTAGCAATGTGACATCTGCCCGTTCAACATCTGTGGCAGCCAGTGGAATGGCGGCCATTCCATGAGAAGGACATGCTTTAGATACTCCTGCCTCTGTAGCTGACGAACCACCCCGTCAAACTTGGAAGTCCACCTAAACATCCAGGAGGAGCAGGTACCAAGACTTCAACCACTGCTGGGAAGAGAACCTCTACTGATTGTTTCCCCTTGTGTGTCACTGATAGACCCTGTTGACTGTCCTATAGCCAATCTCCATTTTCCAATGGCACAAGAACACTGGACTAGAGACTCCAAATGATGTTGCAACTACCCTGATGATTTCATCCACAATGACTCAACCATTCACAGTTAATAAGCATTTGATTTGTTCCAATTCACACATATGAATGTACACTCCTTAATAAACACCACTAAAGCACAGATCATGTGTGAGAGTCATTTTTCAGCAAGATATAATTGTTAACTGTAATACCTCTTTCACATAAAATATATGCACAAATGTACCATTTTTTTCAAGTCCCATTTCACATGTACTGTTTATTCAGTATACAATTTGCATTTAATGATACTGATAGACAAACATATTATCACTTTCATGGCACTTTCCTTCATATAGGTTGGGAAAATGCAAATATCCACACAGTAAAGTACTGCTGCTCAATTTAATGACTCAGCATACGTGTAAATAACTAGCACCCCACAGACCACAGAAGTTAGAAACATGTCAGTCTTTCACTATCCCAATGGCCAAACAGATTGGTTCATTGTATGATCGGCTAAAGGCTTATCAAATACACATACCATACTTTCCTAATTACCATACCCCATAATACAGACGGAGGTCTGTACAAATACTCCCAGTCATTGAACCTTCCATTTACCATGGTCAGGTATCAGTAGGCATGCTACTCACCTGTGTCAGTCTCGATACATGTGCACAGTGTCCTGAAATGAGGAAACACAGTGACAGCTGCAAACAAATAAGGTATTACCAAAGCCAAGCCATGAAGAAGGTTATGGGTATGCATTGCACAGGATTACATGTGTCAGAGACTCAAGACCACACATATGACACCATTGGTCCCTCCTACTATGGCAAACAAGTCTATAGTGTGGAATAGGATACTACCAACCCACTGTCCTGACATCCTGGGCATAGAACTAACACATCATAACTCTCATACCTGACAGTACTTGGCTCAATCCATTTTCACTTCACATGTCAGTCTGCAAATCCCACCTGCCTGTGACAGTGTCAGATATTGCCAAATGTGGATGACTTTGTGAAATAATCTGCAAAATAAAAATTAAATGTATAAGGTATAGGCAGGAATTGATTGTAAAACCTCATACAGCTATGTCCTGTATACAATGGTAACTCTGATTGTACATTGTGACAAACTTAGACTATGGCGAACAAAAAGCTACACACTACTCCATAGTATTCTACATGCACATCCGAGTAATGTGCTTTGAAGCTACTTATGACCTGTCTGATGTTCATACTGAGACCCTTATAAAGTACCCCTATCCCCCCAATACCGCCCTGAGTTACTAAATTACTGGACATGAAGTACTGATTGATGAGATCTGCCCGGATTTCTCCAGCTTCATGCTCATCATAGCCATCCTTACTCGGCACATCTGAATTCTCACCTGCTGGAACTGATGACTCCCCCTCATCTGATATAAATGGGATTTGATGTTTCAGGGCAAGGTTGTGGAGCATGCAGCAGGCAAAAATACTTTGACATACGTTGGTGGGTGAGTAGAGAAGCGCTCCACGAGACCTATCAATGCCATGAAATCTTGCCTCCAGGAGCCCACAAGTCGCCTCCACGATACCCCTTGTCCTTCTGTGGTCCTCATTGAAGCAGACTTCCCCTGGTGTGCTTGGGTACCTCACAGGTGTCAACAACCTAGGACAGTTTTGGAAGCCTGAGTCACCTGTAAGGAATAGTCACAAAGAGGCAAACACCTTGAGCATCCACACATTTGGAAGTAGATAAAAGTTGCAGACACACATGATATATATGACTTACCAACCAGCCAGGCCCTCTCTGTGTACTTTCGTGTCATCAGCAGTGTGATATTGCTGTTCCTCATGATGAATCTGACTGCACAGGCAGTGCCAACGGTGCTTTGACTGTATTCCATTGGTATCACTGCCATACTCATAATTTGGCTATGCTCTCCGCGAGCCTGTTGGCGGTCTGACCGCCACCGCCAACATGGTGATGCTCAAACCACCAAAGTCGTAATGAAGCCCTACATGTCTATTTTTTGACAGCACATATCCATGGAGCATTTACATTTGTAATATGCTTTAAACATTTTGTAAATTGCACTTTTAGGCCATTTCTATAGTTTCAGCTCACCTGGAATAGTCCAAAAATAACAAATCTATATTTTCATTAGGAA
The DNA here is from genome assembly GCF_031143425.1 of Pleurodeles waltl. Lineage (NCBI taxonomy): Eukaryota > Metazoa > Chordata > Amphibia > Caudata > Salamandridae > Pleurodeles > Pleurodeles waltl. The sequence continues at coordinate 603,221,809 of NC_090437.1, read as the reverse complement.
TGATGATAAAGACATTTCACACCAGTGGAAACAGATGTGGCTTAGTCTACCTGCAGTGGACTCTTATAAAATACCTTGGACCTTTGCACTTATTTTTTTACATTTTTACAAAATAAGCACTGGATGGAGAACTGGAGACAACATAAGGAAGGAGCAGTAGGCAGAAAACAACTAACCGTTGTTATTTACTGTGGGATGAATTGCTGCTGCATTTCTATTGCCTATTTCATTTCTGTACTGTACTATGCACTGCTCATCTCTTCTCCTGCTTAACAAGTTCTGACACAAGAAGAACCTTGTGTACTGTGCATGCTGTCTGTGGCAAACACTACATTTCTTATTGACACAATTTTTCATTTACTTTTACAAAAGTGCTTTTTTGAAGGAATAATGTTTGCACATCTGCCTTAAATTATGGCTGCAACTATGACTTTTTTGGCATAATCAACTACTTCAAGACCAGCGCCTGCTTTCTGTCTAGGCATACCAAAAGATGATGTTCATCTTTTTCTCTTGAAAGAGTATAGTACACAGTATATGACATGTAGGAATGGCCTAAATTTTGCCAGATGTTGTCTTACAGAAGCTTTATTTCATACAATTGCTATTTGCCTTCAATCACAGCACTCGTATGCCAGTCAGGAAAGCTGATTAACTCTGAACATATTAATATACATTGCCTAGGGTTGAACGTGTATAACTCGTTTTTTAGGCTGAGCACAGCAGTGCAATAGCGCTGCTTTTCTGACGTGTTGGTATGTATCTGGGCTTTTAACCATGCCCAACGCACACACATCACTATCAGTGGTTCATAGGCTTGCCTTTCAAAAATCCTTTGTTTTCGTTGCTAACTGTTTTACTTTTGCCCCTTGTTAGGGCGGTTTTGTTACCACTTTGGCCATCGACCCTGTAACATGGATAATTGCACTTTTGCCGATAACTTTGACTGCCAGCGAACTTCTTTTTCCTTTTGTCTCTCTCTTCGCGCTCATAGCGGCACTTTGAATCAGTTTGCCTATGTCAACTGTTTTACTTCTTGTTTTCAGTTTGTTTGGCAAGAAAAGTCCAGTTAAGAATTTACAACACTAATAGCTCTACCTCGAGCAAACGCAAGACCCATTGCATTGAAAATGCATTGTTTAATATCTTATGTTTTTGTGCATTCTTACACAGGAGAGCTCGAGCGCAGAATAAAGTAATGCATTTAATAGTGGTGAAAATGCATTCTGTAGTGATACATGCTTAAAGCTCTGCATACACTTTTGAAAGAAGTGTGTAATAAATCAGTACACATGCGTGTACCGCATGTGCAATTTTGTAACATGACAGGGTGATAACGAAGACAGGGATCGGTCACATGCTCAGGAGTGTAAGAAAAGAGACGGAATGGAGGATGTGATTGTGAACAGTGCAAGAAAAGAGAGAGGATGGAGACTGAATAGTATGGGACTTCTTGTAAGATTAAAGACTAAGGGACAGATGTAGGAAGCAGTTTGCACATCGCAAACAGAGAATTTTGCTGTTTGTGACGTGCAAACTGCACTTTGCAATGCACAAAACCCATTTTGCGATTCGGTAACCTGGTTACCGAATCGCAAAACGGGTTTGTGAGTCGCAATTAGGAAGGGGTGTCCCCTTTCTAATTGCGAGTCGCAGTGCAATGCAGTATTGCTTTGTGACCGCGAATGCGGTCGCAAACCAATCGCAGTTAGCACCCATTTCAAATGGGTGCTAACCCATTCCCTTTGTGAATGGCATTAACAACATTTTTCCAGAGCAGGCAGTGGTCCTATGGACCACTGCCTGCTCTGAAAAAATGAAACAAAAACGTTTCATTTTATTGTTTTGTAATGCATCTCGTTTTCCTTTAAGGAAAACGGGCTGCATTACAAAAGAAAAAAAACTGCTTTATTTAAAAGCAGTCACAGACATGGTGGTCTGCTGTCTCCAGCAGGCCACTATCCCTGTGAGTGCCGCGAGTCTCAAGGGGGTCGCAGATTGCGACCCTCCTCATGAATATTCATGAGGTGGGCATTTGCGACCCCCTTGCGAGTCGCAAACAGTGTCAGGGACACTGTTGTGCATAAGGTGTTGCGACTCGCAAATTGCGAGTCGCTCTGACTCGCAATTTGCAAGTCGCAAAACCCAAGTTACCTACATCTGGCCCTAGATGAAGACACATGCAAAGGGAAAAGAATGACACCAAAAATGAAGAACTTAAGTGAATGAGCGAGGCATCTGTAAATGAGCTAGTGCTTGTATATAAAGCAATATGCAAACAAGGTTGTCGGTATGCTATGATATGATATCATCACAATAGCTCTGAGAAAAGCAGTGAGTGGTAATTTATTTATAATTTTCAGAGGGAAGGATTTGCAGAGTTTAGTCTAAATGATGGACTTGTCATCAAGGCTTGAGGATAAAAAACATTAAGCATAAAGAGTATGTGTTGGAAAATGGGTTATTGGTAGGGCAGGTAGGTACCTACACCTAGCAACAAGCCACTAACCTCCACATAGGTACAGTTAGGTCTCAGTAAATTAATCCCAGCTCAACCCTTGGTAGCTTGGCAACGAGCGTCAAGGCTTAACTTAGGAGACAAAGTGTAAAGCATTCAAATATCACAAAACAGTAATTAAATAAAACACAGGAAACAGTTTAAAAATCCAAAACCAATTTATAAAAATAGTTTATATTTTTATCTTTAAAATGACACAAAAACGATTAAAATCGGTTCAGGGGAACCGGAGATATGAATTTTTAAAGAATTATTACTTTTCTAGCGCTTAGAAACAAAAAGCGCCAATCGGGTCATCTGGTTGCACCTCGACCGGGGCAAAGTCAAACTTTCAGGCCGACCGCGATGGAGCCCTGCTCGGCTACAGGTCGCGGGAGGCCTTGGTTAAAAAGTTACCTTCTGACTTAGTCTTTATTTTGAAGTTTTTCTTCACCGGGACGAACCTGCCAGTTGAATCCGACCTCCTGGAGCCCTTGTCCGGATACGCGATGTGGGTTTCCTCGGTGGAGACTTTTACCTTCGGACTTAGTCGTTTTTTCGAGATGAAAATCCTTCGACCGGGGTAAACCTGGATCTTGATCCGACGTCCATGGAGCCCTTCTCGGATACGATGGCTGGGAGGTCCCGGTCAACTTTTTACGTTCGGACTTAGTCTCTTTTTCGGATGTTTTTCTTTACCGGGACGAACCACGAAGTCAGGCCGGGTCGCGGTTGAGGCAAGCCGGCTAGAATTTCCGCGGCGGGTCGGTCCCTCTCTGGAGCTTTTTTTCAAAATTTGTCAAATCTTCTCCAAACTTCTGGGGCTTCACCCAGATGTTCTTTTAAGGTTCTTTTGGGGTCCACAGCTCACCCCAAGGGTCCAGAAGTTCTGTGATGGTCCTTGGGGGGTGCGGACTTCAACTCCCAGAATGCACCTGGCGCAAACTCCTTTTTGGCCACTGGGCAGTGGTCAACTGGTCTCTTTTTTAGGAGTTGGTGCAGGGGACTCTGGATAGCAATTTTTCACCTGTAGCAAACAGGGAGTCCCTCCTTGAACCAGTTGAAGCCAGGCAAAGTCCTTCTTGTGGTGATGCCCAAGTGTGCAGCTGGTGCAGTCCTTCTGAGTGCAGGGTCCAGGTGCAGGCCAGGGGTCCAGCAGGGCAGTCCTTCTTCTCCTTAAGTTCCTTCTTCTTGAAAGTTGGCGGGGATCTGAGGTGTGGGTGCAGGTCTGCCAGTTTTATCCTTGCTCCTGGGTGAAAAGCAGGGGGGCCCTGGTTCTCCAATCAGGGACAGGGTCGTCCCCCTGTGATGACCACTTCCTGGGAAGTGTGGCAAAAATCCATCCCAGAAGGCAACAGTCTCTAAAAATCCAACATGGATGAATCTGATTTTTGGAGGTTACATCTGGCTGAGCCCACCCACTAGTGTGGCTAAAAGTCATAAACACACCCCTCTCCGGCCCTCTCCTAATCTAATCAAGGGGGCACCTAATTGTCTGGGGTTGCAGGATGTGGGGGTGTTGCTGGGTGCTCCAAATGTCCTTCTCTGCCTTTGAAGACCAGTTTGGCAGCCCTCCCCCTTCCTGCCTCACCATCTGCTGAGGGGAGATTCTCTCCCCCAAGCACATTCCTTTGTGTGAAGTCAGGCCACTTCACACCTCATCAAGGTAGCCTGGCAGAAGCTGCTGCAGGCTGGCCAATCAGAGCACAGCAGCAAAAACAATGCAGAGCTGAAATTGGCAACTTTTTAGGTAAAGTCTAAACTTTTTACCTGAACTAGTTATATTAAATCCAACAACTGGAAGTTGTGGGATTTATTACAACAATCAATTTGATACCAAATTCTTGGTATGTAACATTTAAGGAGACTTTAAAATTTAAAATAAAGTCTGCCCATTCTAGCCTATGAAGGCCATTTACTTCCATGAGGGAAAAACTAATTTGGCTGTTTTTACCTCACCAGGGCTTATAAATCTATTTTTATAAAGTCCCTGCTTATAGTTACATGGCACCCAGCCCTAGGGGCACATAGGGCACACCTTAGGGGTGACTTATATGTAAAAATAAGGTAGTTTAAGACTTTGGAAGTACCTTTAATTCCAAAGTCGAATTTGCATATAACTTTAATTTAAAAGCAGCCAGCAAGGCAGGCTTGCTTTTAAAATGACACTGGGCACCTCAGCAGTGCACCTAGGTGTGCACCACCTATGCTGTGGTCCCTAAACCTACATGCCCTACCATATACTAGGGACTTATAGGTAGGTTAACTTAGCCAATTATAATTAGCCTAATTTGCATATCCATTTTACACAGAGCACAGGCCCTGGGACTGGTTAGCAGTACCCAGGGCACCATCAAAGTCAGGAAAACACCAGCAAAAAGAGGAAAATGGGGGCAAAAAGTTATGGGGCCTCTGCAATCAGCCCTGTTTTCTCACACAACCCCCCCCCCCCCAGCCCACACGCCCAGGAGACTCAGCCCAACCCTGGGAGAGTCTTCCTGGCTTGGTAGGCGAGGAAGACAGTGAAGAAAACTGGCTGTCCCTTTGCAGGGCCTACTCTGCCTTATATCCTCCTGTCAGGGTCACTCCCTATGGGTAGTGAAGCCATCCCAACAGTAAAAGGACCCAACTCAAACTGAAACTTTCCTCTAGGGGGGTCTTCCTCCTTTCTCTCTGCCAACTTGGGTAGTGAGGTGCCCACCTCCCCTACTCCACACTTTGCTAGGGCAACACCTAGCTTACCCAAAGAGGTCACCCAACACTTGAGCAACCCCACCATGACCAATAGGGTCAGGGGGCCTACTTTGCTATTGGCGCTGGGGTCTGCCTCCCAGGCCAAGTACAGTGCTGCCAGGAAGGCTAGCACCCAGCAGAGGCTACTGACAGCTGTCAGTACCCAGAACCACACCCTAAGCTCTCCACTGACAGGTGGCTGAGCTGCTTTAGGGGCAACTTTGGGGTCCTGGCACCCCTCTTGCTGTCTAGAGTGGGGGGCTACCACCTCCTGTGGCAGACACCCTCCTTCCACTCTCCCTTCTGTCAGTGCAGGGGCAACACCTTGCATCTGGACAGCTGCCTGACTACTCAGGACTTCCTTGGGGTCAGGTGAGGCCTCACCAGTGCCAATTCTGGGCTCCCCCCCTACTGGGGCAGAAGGCCTTTGGCTCCCTGGAACTCTCTTTAAGAGTGGCCTACCCTTCCTTTTCTTCTTTCCTTTTCTTGGGGACCCCTGTCTCCTAACTGTAGGGACTGACTCCCCAGGACTTTGGTTTGGGGGGGCGCCCGGGGCGACCACCCCATCTGTGACCAGACTCACCTCTGGGAGGTCATTGCCCAGGATACAATCTAGGGGAAGGTCAGCACTGACTACCACCCTAATCCAGTCAAGGATACCCTCCCTCTCTAGGGGCACTATGGCTACAAGTTTGGAGGTGACCTACCCTGTGGCTATCCTGACTTTCTTTGTCTTTCCTGGGACATACATGTCTGGCGTCACTAACCGGTCACTCACTATAGTGTGACTGGCACAGGTGTCCCTCAGGCCAGTGGTAGGGATCCCATTCACTTGAATGTGGTGGAAGTGCCTACTCCCACCCTCAGGGATCACCAGCTTACCATCTGGTCCTGTCTCCCAGCACAATGCTAGGAGGACTTCATCATCTGAGGAATCCTCCTCTATGGCTACACTGGACAGCCCAGTGCTAACCACCTTCCTTGGACAGGCTGCATCTCCTCTGAAGTGACCTGTCTGCTGACAGTCAAAGCAAGCCCTACTGTCCAAGAGTTTTTTTTAACCCTGGGTCTCCCTGTCTCTGCTTGTCAGAGTGGGAGTGGGATTTACTCTCCTCCTTCTTAGGGTTCTGGGGTACAGAGGGAGTCTCTGTGGTGGGCTTACCACCTCCCTCCTTAGGTTTTTGGGGACCTGTCCCCCCCTTCTTGGAGTCTCCCCCCTGGGACTTGACAACCACCCTGGTTCTCAACCACTCATCAGCTGCCTCCCCTAGCTCTCTAGGGTTGGTCTGCTTAGAGTCCACTAGATGCTGGCGTAACCTTTCTTGGGTACAATTGGTCAAGATGTGCTCTCTCATGATCAGATTGTATAACCCCTCATAAGTATCTACTTTGTTACCAATAATCCAGCCCTCTAGTGCCTTTAGTGAAATGTCCACAAAGTCAACCCAACACTGGGTACTGACCTTCTGGGTGTCCCTGAACTTCATTCTATATTGCTCTGGGGTCAGACCAAACTTCTTGGCTAAGCACCTCTTCATACTAGGGTATGAATCTGCCTCCTCCCCCCTTAAGGTCAGAAGCCTATCCCTCCCTGAGTTGGGGACCAACTCCCACAAAAGGGAACCCCAGTATTGAGGCCTAACCCTTCTCATTTGGAGTGCCCTCTCAAAGGCCCCCAGCCACTTATCTATGTCATCTCCCTCTACATAAGCAGGAACTACTCCCTTGGGTAACCTGGGGCAAACTCCCCCACCCATGGACACCTCAGCTTCTTTATCGCTGCTTCCATCTCTTTTCTCTTTGTATGCCCACTTTTTCTTTTCTAGGGCCAGCTTCTCTGCTTCCAAAGCTATGTATGCTAGCTGGGCCTCCAGCTCTCTTTCTCTGATGGATGGGTTCTCTCCTCCTGAAAGGACCCCCTTCCCACCACTAGCTTTGGATCTGCCCCTAGTGACTGTATTTACTGAGGACCGTTCTTCCTCATCCTCACTTGGGCTCAGATGCCTTCCCTCCCCTGAGTGGTTAGAGCTTGCATCCTCCCCTCTTTCTCCCTCCTCTGGAGCTTCTTCTGTCTCTACCTCTTGGGCCTCAGCCCATGCTGTCAGGGATGTGATCAGGATTTGCTTCCTGAGATCAGTGGTTGCAGGCAACCCTCTTTCAATACACAACCCCCTAAGCTGGACTACTGTCAGTGTGGGTAGGCTAGCCAGATCAAGCTCCATGGTTCCCTAGTTTTGTGTCAACAAAAACTCTTTGCAAAAATTGGAAACAAGAATTTAGAAAAATTACAAAAATTCAATAATTGAAATTAATCCAAATTAAAAATTAAAAACAATTTTTGCACTAGGACAATTTAAAGGATTTTTAATTTGTTTTACCTAAAACTGTAACGTGATATTGAACACAAGTACAGGATCCCGTCGCTGCTTCCAATTATGTTGGAAAATGGGTTATTGGTAGGGCAGGTAGGTACCTACACCTAGCAACAAGCCACTAACCTCCACATAGGTACAGTTAGGTCTCAGTAAATTAATCCCAGCTCAACCCTTGGTAGCTTGGCAACGAGCATCAAGGCTTAACTTAGGAGACAAAGTGTAAAGCATTCAAATATCACAAAACAGTAATTAAATAAAACACAGGAAACAGTTTAAAAATCCAAAACCAATTTATAAAAATAGTTTATATTTTTATCTTTAAAATGACACAAAAACGATTAAAATCGGTTCAGGGGAACCGGAGATATGAATTTTTAAAGAATTATTACTTTTCTAGCGCTTAGAAACAAAAAGCGCCAATCGGGTCATCTGGTTGCACCTCGACCGGGGCAAAGTCAAACTTTCAGGCCGACCGCGATGGAGCCCTGCTCGGCTACAGGTCGCGGGAGGCCTCGGTTAAAAAGTTACCTTCTGACTTAGTCTTTATTTTGAAGTTTTTCTTCACCGGGACGAACCTGCCAGTTGAATCCGACCTCCTGGAGCCCTTGTCCGGATACGCGATGTGGGTTTCCTCGGTGGAGACTTTTACCTTCGGACTTAGTCGTTTTTTCGAGATGAAAATCCTTCGACCGGGGTAAACCTGGATCTTGATCCGACGTCCATGGAGCCCTTCTCGGATACGATGGCTGGGAGGTCCCGGTCAACTTTTTACGTTCGGACTTTGTCTCTTTTTCGGATGTTTTTCTTTACCGGGACGAACCACGAAGTCAGGCCGGGTCGCGGTTGAGGCAAGCCGGCTAGAATTTCCGCGGCGGGTCGGTCCCTCTCTGGAGCTTTTTTACAAAATTTGTCAAATCTTCTCCAAACTTCTGGGGCTTCACCCAGATGTTCTTTTAAGGTTCTTTTGGGGTCCACAGCTCACCCCAAGGGTCCAGAAGTTCTGTGATGGTCCTTGGGGGGTGCGGACTTCAACTCCCAGAATGCACCTGGCGCAAACTCCTTTTTGGCCACTGGGCAGTGGTCAACTGGTCTCTTTTTTAGGAGTTGGTGCAGGGGACTCTGGATAGCAATTTTTCACCTGTAGCAAACAGGGAGTCCCTCCTTGAATCAGTTGAAGCCAGGCAAAGTCCTTCTTGTGGTGAAGCCCAAGTGTGCAGCTGGTGCAGTCCTTCTGAGTGCAGGGTCCAGGTGCAGGCCAGGTGTCCAGCAGGGCAGTCCTTCTTCTCCTTAAGTTCCTTCTTCTTGAAAGTTGGCGGGGATCTGAGGTGTGGGTGCAGGTCTGCCAGTTTTATCCTTGCTCCTGGGTGAAAAGCAGGGGGGCCCTGGTTCTCCAATCAGGGACAGGGTCGTCCCACTGTGATGACCACTTCCTGGGAAGTGTGGCAAAAATCCATCCCAGAAGGCAACAGTCTCTAAAAATCCAACATGGATGAATCTGATTTTTGGAGGTTACATCTGGCTGAGCCCACCCACTGGTGTGGCTAAAAGTCATAAACACACCCCTCTCCGGCCCTCTCCTAATCTAATCAAGGGGGCACCTAATTGTCTGGGGTTGCAGGATGTGGGGGTGTTGCTGGGTGCTCCAAATGTCCTTCTCTGCCTTTGAAGACCAGTTTGGCAGTCCTCCCCCTTCCTGCCTCACCATCTGCTGAGGGGAGATTCTCTCCCCCAAGCACATTCCTTTGTGTGAAGTCAGGCCACTTCCCACCTCATCAAGGTAGCCTGGCAGAAGCTGCTGCAGGCTGGCCAATCAGAGCACAGCAGCAAAAACAATGCAGAGCTGAAATTGGCAACTTTTTAGGTAAAGTCTAAACTTTTTACCTGAACTAGTTATATTAAATCCAACAACTGGAAGTTGTGGGATTTATTACAACAAGCAATTTGATACCAAATTCTTGGTATGTAACATTTAAGGAGACTTTAAAATTTAAAATAAAGTCTGCCCATTCTAGCCTATGAAGGCCATTTACTTCCATGAGGGAAAAACGAATTTGGCTGTTTTTACCTCACCAGGGCTTATAAATCTATTTTTATAAAGTCCCTGCTTATAGTTACATGGCACCCAGCCCTAGGGGCACATAGGGCACACCTTAGGGGTGACTTATATGTAAAAATAAGGTAGTTTAAGACTTTGGAAGTACCTTTAATTCCAAAGTCGAATTTGCATATAACTTTAATTTAAAAGCAGCCAGCAAGGCAGGCTTGCTTTTAAAATGACACTGGGCACCTCAGCAGTGCACCTAGGTGTGCACCACCTATGCTGTGGTCCCTAAACCTACATGCCCTACCATATACTAGGGACTTATAGGTAGGTTAACTTAGCCAATTATAATTAGCCTAATTTGCATATCCATTTTACACAGAGCACAGGCCCTGGGACTGGTTAGCAGTACCCAGGGCACCATCAAAGTCAGGAAAACACCAGCAAAAAGAGGAAAATGGGGGCAAAAAGTTATGGGGCCTCTGCAATCAGCCCTGTTTTCTCACAGTATGATTCATTTTTGGTTGGGTACCTTAATTTTATTTACCTGTGAGAAAGCACTTTACAAATTAGAACTCAAATTATGATTCAAAGTAAGTGGAATTTTACTTTCAGAAAGTGCAGGTACATAAGATGCAAATCTGCCATTCTCAGGTTTAGGGTTAGGATCAAGATTGTAGATGGGTACTTTGAGAAACAAGGGGACAGATGAACTAACACATTTTCTTGTAAAAAAACCTCTCATTTCATAAATCATGTATATGTGGTCTTCTAATGTACTAAATCCAGTTCAGCAATTCAGTAACATGTTACCAATTTGTGAAATGGGTGTAAGAAATCCTAAGGAATCACTGTTTGGAAGGGGTGTGTTTACTGCGTCCCTTCCAAACAGGTATTCATTAAGGTTTGTGTCAATGTTTTGAGACCAAAACTTAGTTGCAAAATGCTAATATTTTACTGACACGTCAAAGGTGGCTCTTTGCAAATGGGAAGAGATACCAAAGAGACTCCTACGCTTTGTGAATTGTAAAAAAAAAATCAGGAGTCAGCAGTAGTCCATGGGACCACTACCTACTCTTGAAAAATGGTTCTACAAAATGTATTATCTTAAAATAAATTCTGTGTTCCTTTAGGAAAAATGGACTTCATTTAAAAAAAACATTGCCTTATTGAAAAACAATCACAGATATGATGGTCTGCTGACCCCAGCATGTTGCTATCCCTGTGATGACACCAAATCTTAGTGGTTCTCATTGAGTGACATATCTTATTATTAGATCAAATTGCGAACCACTGTGGTTTGGTATTTTGTGAACCAATGTATTAGTACATGGGTCATTTTGTGAAATAAGATAAGACTCACAAAAAGTCAGTGTGCAAAGTGCAATTACTTTTGCAAATCCTATACTGTATTAGCACATCTTGAACAAAATGTCTACCCAAGCACTCGTAAGTTTGTGGGAATTCACATACCCTTGCAGGTGGATTACCACCTCAGAAATACACTCAAATTCTACCCTGTCAAATATAGCAGTAAGAGTCTCCTTTGGAAATTAGTGGGGCAAGAGTACTACCATGAACTGGCAGTGCTTCCACACCACTAAACTTGTGAGCTCACTTCTCATTTAGTTGAAGGGAAAATTCTATATTTCTGACGACACAGCACCCCCTTCCTTTTTCAAGGACACCCCTGGCCTCATTACGAGGCTGGCGGTCCTAGGACTGCCAGCTTTGCGATAGCAGTTGGACAGCGTCGGCTGTGATGGTCCGACCACCAAATTACAACTTTGGCGGGCGGATCTGACTGAAGACCACCGTCACCGCCAGGATCATAGATCCCTATTGGGTGATGGCGGTCAGGCTTGTACCCAGGCATGGCAGCGCTGAACTCAGCACCATCTGGCTGATTACAACCCGACTTTCCACCAGCTTTTTCGTGGTGGGAACCCTCCCATGAAAAGGCTGGCGGAAAGACTCTGCTGGGGGCCACAGGGGGTCTCTGCACTGCCCAGACCCATGGGCAGTGCAGGGACCCTCCTGACCAGCACTGTAGGAATGCGCACTGTCTGTTTTGCAGACAGTGCACATTCCAAGGGTGCTGGATGGCCCCCTCTGTGCTACATCCCACTGAACTGACCAGCAGGAACGCGTATTACAATGTTCCTACCGGTCAGCCCAGCGGGAACATTGTAATAAGCAAGGTGGGGCGTCACCCCCATGGCGGTGGCATCTTCCCCATGAGTTTGGCAGTCTTGTGGTGGAACAGCCAAACTCAAAACGAAATGCCAAGTTACTAAAGCGGGAGACTGCCCAATTTAGGACAATCATACAGCATTTTTTTTTTCCACTAGCTGCCATTTGAAGAATGCCTGTTGCAGGAAGAAAATTTAAAAATGTGCTTCAATTACATTTTTCTTTTGCTTTCCAGCAACAAAACCCACTTTTAGAGTTTGTGTGTTTTTACTGAAAAGCATCAGAGAATGTCAAGCGGGCAGAAAAACACATAGCAGCCTACTCAACATTCAACAATAATGAAAATGCTTCTGTCACTGAACAATGCACTTTCATTACATTGTTCCCTTCTTGCAGGCAGGGATCTCTAGATATAGCACTTAGTTTTATGTGGGGGGGTAAAGACATAGGTCTCTGCAAACCAGCAGGCTGGCCATCAAGTAGAAAATGAGCAAGGGTGAGAAAGGAGAAGGGGCATCTCCATATTGTCAATGGCTTAGTACTGCAAGCTTGAAGATATTGAATCTAATTCCTCTGTCTTCCACTAGGAGTCTACTCACACCTTTGAAGTAGGGCAAGGATGGTAATGAAGACCCAGACTAATGGAAAAAGGAGGTGAGGAGAGTGAAGAGTCTGGGCTTTCAAGGTAAATTTATTCCGAAAATAATGCAGGACAGCATACAAACAGAACCACCACAGACGCCGTCCCAACCGTTCTCCTGCCCCGTTCTCTTATGTCTAGTCTCGTGCAGGAATTCCAGAACGCACGGAAGACTCGCACGGGGGACTCGACATAGGAACCCAACACATCCTCCCCCTTAACACATAAAAATTGTACCAAACTTAAATCAAAACTAAACACAAAAAAAAACATTACAACTACTTAACCAAAAGTATAAAATCACAAAATCTTCTGGGAAGCATCCTGTTTCTAGACGAAGCCATCCTCCTCACGTTGTTCTTCTCATACCCTTCCTTGGAGGGTCTCACCGACTCCTTGTCTACCACTTTCACATCACAAAGTGAATTCTTTCCCCGAATGTCCTTCGTTTCTTGCTCCACCTTGGTGGACTCATCCCATGTCCTGTTCTTTAGTTCCAACTCGCAAACCAAGGACAACCTCTCCTTGTTCCACCAATTACCATCCTCCAACATAACGGCATTTTTGCAAATTTTTATGACTTTCCTTGGGCTCGAAAATTTCGATTCACCTTAACACTAACAGTCTTCCTTGAACTCCCTTTATATTTGTCCTGAGCAGATAACCTCTTCTCACTCACCTTCTCAATCAAACCCTCCTCAATTTCAACTTCACCCATCCATTTCCTTGTCAACTTGGTTGCAGGAACTCTCCCTCTCAATAACATAAAAGGAGACACACCCGTTTCTGCATTGGGTGTGGTCCGCACCGCCCACAACAACTTCCTCAACTCTTCCTTGCAATTCAAACCTCCGACCTTAGCCAGTTGTATGTTTTCCTTGATCACCCTGTTTAAGCGTTCAACCAGGCCATTACTCCTAGGATGATAAAGGGATGTTTTAACTTGCTTAATTCCCAAGAGCCTCAGGAAACTTGAAAACTGAGTAGATGTGAATTGACTCTCGCTATCTGTAAGTATTTCATCGGGAATACCTTCTCTGTCAAAAATGGATTCCAAAAACTCAATGACTTTATGAGAAGTAGGAACTTTAACCAACTTAAACTCAGGCCACCGGCTATAAAAATCAATTAATACTATACCATACTCCACCTGTCCATTCAGCAAATTAACAGGACCAATCAAATCCACAGCAATCTTACTCCAAGCTTTCATGGGCACTTCAATTGCCTCAACAGGAGAAGGAAGAGTGACTTGAGACTTGTCACTAATAGCACATGGCAAACAATCTCACACAAAGTGCTCCACATCTCTGTCCAACCCCGGCCACCAAAAAGGTTCCCTTATTCTCCTCTTCATGGCCCGCATACCAATGTGTCCTTCATGTCCCAATGTCAGTTTTTTATACCTCAATCCCACAGGAACAACCATTGTACCAGTACGAATCAAAATATTATTCACAACAGACAACTCCTCAAAAATGTGTGTGTACCCTTCACAATGTACAGATTTGCAAACAGACCATCCTTGCAATATGCCCTCCATAATTTCCTTCATTTGTTCATCTCTACCACATGCTTCCCTCCATTCATCTTCCGTCACCGCACCTTCCAATTGACACTCCAATGAGCATACCAGAACATCATCCTCATCTGCCTCCTCCTCACCAAGTACGCCTGTATGAGGAAGACGGGAAAGGCAATCAGTGAATACATTCTTTGCACCTGGCACATACTCCACATTAAAGTCATACATTTGCAATCTATACTGCCACTTGGCTATTCAAGGAGTGGCGCGGTGCGCACCTGAGGTTGAAAATAATTGCACTAAAGAATTATGGTCCATCCTGACAGTAAAATGCACTCCCCACAGATAAGGCTTGAAATGGACAATTCCCCACCAACATGCAAGAGCTTCTCTTTCTATAGTCGAATATGTTGCTTCTGCACCTCTCAGACTACGTGAGGCAAAAGCAATCACTTCATCCTTGCCATTCCTCTGCTGTAACAGTACCGCTCCCAGACCCAGTTGACTAGCATCAGTCATGATTACAATTTCATCTTTGGTGTCAAAGGCCTTCAACGGAATGGCCAAAACAACTTCCTTTTTGATAGCTGCAACTTCCTGCTCACATTCATGACACCAGTCAAATTTAACATTTTTTTTTTAAGAGAGACCTGATATTATGTGTTTTACTGGCACAATTGGGAATAAACCTGGCATCAAACTCAGTAAGACCCATTAAGGATCTAATTTGATCCTTATTACAGGGAGCCTAACAATCTTCAATAGCTTTAACAAACCTCTCCTTTGGTTCCACCCCTTGTTCTGATATTTTATAACCTAGGTAGTCAATAGATGATGTACTAAACTTACATTTGTCTGCACTGAAAACAATCCCTTTCTCTTTCAACGTAGATAATACTTGTCTCATTCTTTCATCATGCTGTTCTTGATCCTGGCCAAAGACTAGAATGTCATCTTGGAAGGCCATAACACCATCCATATTTCCGAATAAGCTGTCCACCACCCTTTGAAACACTGCGGAAGCCGAAGCTAATCCAAATTGCATGCGTCTAAATTGAAACAACCCTTCAGGCGTAATAAAAGCTGTCAAGTGCCTCAACTCGGGATGCAAATTGATTTGATGGTAGGCTGATGTCATGTCTAATAAACTGAACACGCAAGCGTTACTAAGTGTAGATAGCATTTCAGCAATGTTGGGCAAGGGATGACAATCCACCCAAATTTGCGCATTCAGATCGCGCAAATCCACACACATGCGAATGGAACCGTTGGCTTTACGGGCAATCACTATGGGAGCCACCCAATCAGATGCGTCCACCTTCTCAATTATGTGTTGTTCACACAATCTGCCTAACTCTCTTTTCAACTT
This sequence comes from Pleurodeles waltl, assembly GCF_031143425.1. NCBI lineage: Eukaryota > Metazoa > Chordata > Amphibia > Caudata > Salamandridae > Pleurodeles > Pleurodeles waltl. Next base: position 603,206,436 of record NC_090437.1, on the reverse strand, counting down.
CGCTCTCAGTAGTAAAGGTACTCTACGTACCCTGTGAACCTTGGAAACAGCATTATCCTTCAACTTAATCTTGTGCGCAAAGTTTTTAAACATACCAACACCATCCTTGAAAACATCTGGAAAAGCATCAAGCCAGATAGATCCTACAGACAACACATGGTTATAATTGTTGCTTAAAATTACCTGATCGGGGTTATTGGGGTCCAATAAAATACCTAAATTCTTTTGATCCACCCAACCCAACAAACAGGCATCATCTTTAGCTACATACACCACTCCTTTAGCTAAATTACCTTGGAAACTCAATTCAACCTCATACTCCCCCAAAACTTCCACTGGTTTACCACCATATCCCACTGGCCTAATATGAGACTTCTGAAGCTCAATATGGTCAAAATGTTCCCTCAATACCGTCTCACGCACATGTGTGTAGGGTGAACCTGAATCAGCCACAACAACTATTTCATATCCATTGATTGACAACTTACAGGTAGGCCTATTGAATTTATTAAAAAATACACTGTCACAGCTACCATTGTCAATTTTAGAACCACAGGAAATAGTAAGAATTTCATCATCCTCACTGGTAGATGGATCTAAACCACCCACATTGTCACTATGTAACTTAAAAACCTTATCCCTTGATCCAGACCGCATAGTATTAACGGCCCTACACACCCTTGCAAAATGCCCGATCTTAGAACACTTGGCACACCTCTTTCCTACGGCCGGGCAACTACTTACATTGCCTAAATGGGAGGAACTACCACACCTAAAGCATTCAATTTTCTTAGAGTTCTCCTTCTTAACTGATGTTTCAGCTTTGACATTCACGTGAGATTTGTTAGATTTCTGTTTGATCATTGCTGCTTTCTGAAAAGAATCCTTCTCAATGGCTGTGTTAATCTGTTGCATGAACATAGTAGTACTCTCAATTCTAGATGCTATCTCTACCGCCTTTTCTAATGTTAAATTTGGAGTAGACAAGAGAGTTTTCTGTACCTTTTTGTTATTAGTTTTCTCAACGAGTTGGTCCCTTATCATTTCATCCTCACACGCCTTATAATCACATGAAACAGCTAACATTCTTAAAGCCCCCACAAAACTCGGTACTGGTTCACCAGGAACCTGTACTCTCTTGTAAAATTTGTGCCTTTCCATAATAACATTTTTACATGCCTTAAATCTAGCATCCAGTGACCTAATAGCAGAAGCATATTCATCAATACCTCCATCCCCTTCACCCAGAGACAAAGGAACACACACTTGGGGAATGTGTTTTAAAATTTTGGGACCTTCCTGACCTAAACAATGACGTAACACAGCAAACTTTTTTTGTGAGTAAAAGAGTCACCATCAAGAGCATTAAGATAAGCTTCAAAACCTTCCTTCCATGAATCCCAATCTGCCTCTGATGAGACTGGATCAGGAGAAAACACAGGAGGAGGAAGGATGGAATGCTGCATGGTGACGTAGAACAAGAATTAGATATAAATTAGTTAGTTATAAGTTCCACTAATATGATAGTGGTATCACTAAAAATAGTTACTGAAGAGATGACGCGCAAAAAGGGTGTGCGTTTCACCGTTGAAATGGGTGAAGAATTATGTAGAACATGAAAACTGCCCCAACAGAAGACTCCGAATGATACGCTAGCATAAGATGAGCGTATCACCGCTGAAGAGAAGTCTTGAAGACACAAACAGTTTAATCGCTGATGAAAATAAATTCCATTGCCAAATGAATGTGATTCACTGCGGAGGAACCAAAGTGAAAGCGTCCCAGTTGCTAAGGAACAGGAAGCATTCCAGCGCGGGGCAGTGACGACAAAATGAAGTGCGCGCGTGTAAGTCAACACGCGCCACCAACGCACCACTCCTCAAAAGATCTGCCCTAAAATCAACAGGCAGAAACACAGCAGAAACGCTGAGGCCAGCAGAGCAAAACTGCAAAGCCGCGAAGTCCAGAACCGCGAAGTCCGGAACAGAAGTCGTCCGTCCAAACTGGTGACTGAAGGAAAGCAGCTACGGCGTCGAAACACAGATGAAGCGCACGCGTGGGCACAAGCTGCCCTGCTGTCCCTCGTCGCCAATGAAGAGTCTGGGCTTTCAAGGTAATTTTATTCCGAAAATAATGCAGGACAGCATACAAACAGAACCACCACAGACGCTGTCCCAACCGTTCTCCTGCCCCGTTCTCTTATGTCGAGTCTCGTGCAGGAATTCCAGAACGCACGGAAGACTCGCACAGGGGACTCGACATAAGAACCCAACAGAGAGCAAGAGAGAGAGAAAAAGAAAGAGAAAGAGAGAGGTAGGTAGGTAGGTAGGTATTTGGAAGATTCTGACTGGATTCCTTAAGCAAAACATCCGGAGTCCAACTCATCAATGTTAGGGCCCTGATTACGAGGTTAGGTGCTATTTATCACACCTGATAATTAACAATATAACTGGGTACGTTATTTATCGGATGCAATAAATAACACCTATTACGAGTTGGTGGTGAGTAACATGCAGATTTTGGAGTTTAATGCACCAAAATCTGCATGATTTAATAAATACAATATTTTTTTCCCTGTTAACGTTCAGCAGGTTTGACCTTCCAAAATGTAATGAATGGTTATGCATTTAACATATCTGATCATTATCATATGAGTTAAATACCTCCGATTTCATAATTCCAAGCTGTGCATATATAAGGGGGACTAATCGAAAAGCACTGAGCAATTTGTTATCAATCCCTAAGTTTCCACCTTTTGGAGAGAGGGCATGAAGTACTAAGCTGTCATGTAACAGGAGCGGTTTAAGACATGTAATCACTAAAGATCGAAACATATCCAGTACCAGCAGATGTTAAAACCAACTCAGGAGCTGAACATGATGGCCACTGCAGCACCTGGCGGGAAGAAGTCTGAATTGGAAAGGGAAACAGGGTAAGGAAGCAGGTAACAAATCCTCAACAGAAATTAGGGACTAGTCCAATTCAGTGCAAACTAATGTTAATAGCATTAATGTTAGTCAGGCCTAAATACTCATACAACTATTGACCGAGATATGAGTCTGAGTATGCTGATTCTCGAGAAGCTGGGGCAGCAAATTTGTACCTGGGCCATGCTGTCTTATGTAACATATGCTTTAATTTCCATTGTCCTTTGTGACATCATTTCCAAGTTTCCTTTCTCTTGTGCCTCACTGTATCTTGTGACCTGAGCCATATTTAATGCATGTAAGGAAATGTATTTCTCTATTAAGGAAAGTAATCTCCTCCCATGCAGAACAAAGATACGGTCACATGCAACAGCACACTTGCTCTACATATTCCGCATGAGTAAATATATTAAGCATTAGACTACTGGAAATCTATGACAGTCATATATTTCCTTGAAATCTGTGACTATAGTAGATGTTGTGGGATACTCCTGTGATTCTTTGTGAATCCCTAAAAAAGCAGATATATGCTAAAAAAAAAACGGAGCAATAATCAGGTTTCTGATTTTTGTTCAGAATCTTTTGATGGTGATGATGATTTGGCAGTACGCTTCTTAAAAAGCCAAACCTACCAACCCTTCAACAACATCCAGGGGTGTTCATGGACTCAACAGTGTGAGCTATTCACTAGTGCCCTTCCTATTGGAAGAAAGGGGACTCTCATGATCTTACATAAATAAGGTATGAGACATACTCTTTGATGATATCGATCACGCAGATTACTACATCTATCTTTTTTTAGTAATTTTCATAGAGAAAATCAAAGTTTCCCAAATCCTAGGGGACCCTGATTAACATGGTTTAGGGTGAACTATGAATTTACCTAACATTTGATGTCACTTGTGCACGACAGAAGTGCGCTTTTTAGACACAATGAGTACAAGATAAGAATGCGTGCTGTATGTAATTGACACAAGCACTTAGCTTGCAGTGCACATGCCATTCTCACCTATAACATAGCATGCCATTATTTCATAATGATACTATGACCATAGTTTCCTGTCATTTTTATGAATGTTTGAATATTGGGCTATATAGGTTTGAAGTTGAGATTTATAGAATGTTAGGGTCTAGTCACTACAATACTCAGCCCACTGAGATTTAGACTAGGGCTGTTGTGAAGTCCTGACGATTCGCCATAGACGATACGGGGCTGACAGAGGCAAGAAACATGTTGACCACTATTTAAAGACTCTTCTGAGTATATACATCCGCTGGGAGTCCTACAGTATTTAGTTAATCTTAGCATTGATCCACATTCCATTAGCTAAATCATTTTTGGCATCAAAAAGAAACTAATAATCTCTAGGCCAAATCTCCTTTTCATCATTCCTTCAGGAAAATCCCTCTGTGTGGGGTTATGTTGGGGCATCCTTCTGGTGCACCAGAATATAAGAAAATATCTCCTAACAGAGATTCTAAAGGAGTCTGTTGGGTATTGTACTCCCTACCCCCACCCACCGTGGAGCCCAGCCTGATGATGAAGCCTCCCATCTTGATGGGTAAGGGTTTGTGCATATTGGAAAGGGATCGTCCCAGGGTCTAAAAAACATGCAACTTGCAGCAGCTTAAAGCCATCATTGACACAAGAAGCGTCATACCTTTTTAGGTTTCACCTGCACAGCACTTGTATTGTCCTTGCAAAGTATTTACACCCTGCCCACAGACCACACATTACTTACCATTTGTAGTCTTTGTCGGTCACTCTCCTTTAATTGCTCTGACTGGTCAGCAGCTGTTGCTGACGTCATCAGGCAGAACTTCCTTTCTTCTGTCCTCAGCTTTGACTGGTCCCTGAAACTTGGACCAAGTACCCTTTCCAGTTGGCGGTCAGTGGCTGCCAGCTAGTGTCCTTCCACTCACCATGCTTCAGAGGTATTTTTTTTTACTTTTGTACCTTGCTCAATGCATGTGCTTGTTTAGCATGAAATTGAGCGAAGGCAAGGAGGGCTTTAGGACTTTAGAGGAGCACCAGTTTTATTCAGATAGGGTGAGAATAAGTGATTTGGCCAGAATCACGCCATGTTGAGCCGATGCCAAGACCCGAACCTGGTTCCCCTATCTCATCTGCTTCATTGCTCAGTTCTGCTCCCTACCTCCTCCCCTGTACCTCCCACATTGTCCATTTTAACCACTGTTTACTTGCAAAAGAGAAAGATATTTTTATTTCTGGAAAACAAATTCCCAAAACCATGCCTGCTTCTTCCCAGTTTCATTCTCTTAACATTAAATGGCATGACAGAAGGGTGGCTCTAATTATCGAAACACTGAGTCTAACTTGAAGTCCACTTTGAAAGGCTGTGATGCTTGGAGGATCAAATCATTCCCCTTTGTGTTCATGTGGCACTTGAAATTTGTTAGAAGAGGGGTCTTTGGTTTGCAGTCAGGTTGCACCCTGTCCAAGTAAGGATCCTCACTCTAGTCAGGGTAAAGGAGAATCACACTCTGTTAACCCCCGCTCACCCCCTTGGTAGCTTGGCACGAGAAGGCAGACTTAACTCAGAGACAATGTGTAAAGGATTTGTACCAACACAGACAGTAATACAGTGAACCACTACAAAACGACACAACACAGGTTTAGAAAATTGGTATATATTTTATCTAAATAAACAAGACCAAATATGATTAAAATAATCCACAATACACCATGAAAACTATGATATTAGCACTTTAAAACACAACAATTGTGCCTAGAGGCAAAGATGTGGCAATTTGATGTTAAGCTGTGCCGTGATGGAGTCGTTTCCTACAATGCAACGCCACTTGCGCCGTTTACGGAGTCATATGGACCCCCAGGTACAATACCTTTGTAAAACAAGCAGGAAACAGGCCGGTGCATGGAGTTGGGGAGCGAGGCATCGCTGGACCCGATGCGGCATTGGTTCCAGTGCTACGGAGCAGAGGAGCAGAGGTGTCGCGTAGCATTTGGGTCCTTGCTGCAGAGCAGTGGAGGTGATGTCAGTTGCGAGGTGTTGGTTCCTTGGTACTTCTGCCAGACACAAAATCCGGGGAAGTCACAATGCTGTGGGGTGACCTCACAAGGTCACGCTCATGTCAGGGGCTCACAGACGCTGCAACATAGTTCAGTGTCATGAACGTCAGTGCTATGACACTCCAATCTCAGCGAAGTTGTGCGGCTGCTGGGATGCGAGAGCTGCGGAGTTGTTAGGGTTGTCACGATTCTGCAAGCTCCACGGCTTCAGATGCCGGGTCATCCTTAGCAAAGTCGCACAGTGCCATCTGGCTTTGTTTTACAGGATTTCTCCAGAAATTCACTTCCAGGGGCCCAGGAACTGGAATGGCACCATCTGGCAAGCTTGAGTCCACAGCATGTAGACTCAGAACTGGATGGTGAAGCCTTTGCCTTCCATGAGGCTTCAAAACAGGAGGCAAGCTCTACTACAAGCCCTTGAAGATACCTCTCAAGCAGGAATGCACAACAAAGTATAGTCTTTGTCCTCTCTCACAAGCAGAAGAGGCAACTGCAGGATAGCCCAACAAAGCACAGTCACAGGCAGGGACAGCACTTATCCTCTGCTCGTCTCCTTGGCAGAGGTTCCTCTTGATTCCAGAAGTGATCTAAAGTCTGGGGTTTTGGGGCCACTACTTATACCCCTTTCTACCTTTGAAGTAGGCAAACTTCAAAGGAAAGTTTCTGTTGTTCACAAGATCCTGCCTTGCCAAGGCGAGGCCAGGCCCCAGACACACACCAGGAGGGTTGAGACTGCATTGGGAGAGGGCAGGCACAGCCCATTCAGGTGTAAGTGACCACTCCTCCCTCCACTCTAGAACAGATGGATCGTCAGGATATGTAGGCTACATCCCAGCTCCCTTTGTCCCACTGCCTGGAGGGGATTCACAAACAGCCCAACTGTCAAACTGACCCAGACAGGGAATCCACAAACAGGCAGAGTCAGAGAATGGTTTAAGCAAGAAAATGTTTACTTTCTAATAGTGGCATTTTCAAACTAACAATCTAAAAACCAACTTCACTAACAGATGTGTTTTTAAATAGTGAGTTCAGAGACCCTAAACTCCACGTTTCTTTTTGCTCTCAAAGGGAAGCTGCACTTTAAGGATATCTAAAGGCAGCCTCCATGTTAACATATGAGCGAGATAGGCTTGCAACAACGAAAACTGAATTTGGCAGTACTTCACTGTTAGGACATGTAAAACACATCAGTACATGTCCCACCTTTAACATACACTGCACCCTGCCAATGTGGCTACCTAAGGCCGACCCTAGGGGTGCCTTACATGTATACAAAGGGAAAGTTTTAGGCCTGGCAAGTGGGTACACTTGCTAAGTCAAACTGGCAGTTTAAAACTTCACTCACAGATACTGCAGTGGCAGGTCTGAGCCATGTTTATAGGGTTACTCATGTGAGAGGCACAACAAGTGCTGAAAGCCCACTAGTAGCATTTGATTTCCACGCCCTGGGCACCTCTAGTGCACTTTACTAGGGACTTATTGGTAAATCAAATGTACCAATCATGGAAAAGCCAATACATACAATTTCACACGGGGAGCACTTGCACTTTCGCACTGGTCAGCAGTGGTAAAGTGCCCACAGTAACAAAAACAGAAAAAACAGAGTGGAGTCCAGCACACAGAAACAACCTGGGAAGTAGAGACAAAATTCAGGGGAGACCACGCTAAGGATGCCAGGTGTAACATTTGTCCTCCGCAGCTGAAAGTGAAGAGAACTACCCATCCTCATGAGAGTTCTTATCACTAAGGCGGAAGAATCTGGACAGACCGTAAGCAATGGCGTGTTCTGTTACATGGTGGTGTTCCACCGTAAAGTCCATCTCCTGTAGGGAAATGGACCACCTCAACAGTTTTGCATTCTCACCCCTCATCTGCATTAACCATCTGTGGTCGGTCTGAACCCGGAAGTGAGTACCAAACAAGTAGGGTCTTAGCTTCTTCAGTGCCCCTACCACAGCAAAAGCTTCACGCTCTATTGCACTCCACCTATGTTCCCTGGGAAGTAACCTCCTACTCATGAAGGCTACAGGTTGATCAAGGCTCTCTTCATTTAGCTGTGACAACACAGCTCCACACCATGCTCTCAGGCGTCAGTCTGCATTACAAACTCCTTGGAAAAGCCAGGTGCCTTCAGCACGGGTGCCGTGCTCATGGCTGCCTTCAGGGGATCAAAAGCTGTCTGGCAGAACTTAGTCTAGATCACCTTCTTCGGTTGCTTTTTAGAGGGTAACTTTCTTGAGGGAGCAACAATGGTTCCATATCCCTTAACAAACCTCCTATAGTAGCTTGTGAGGCCTAAAAAGGCTCTCACATCAGTCTGGGTCTTGTGGGGCTCCCAAGCCAGAATAGTGTCAATCCTGTGTGGTAGGCGTGCCACCTTATCACTCCCTAGCTGATGCCTCAAGTACACTACAGAACCCTGCTCTATTTTGCACTACTTGAGGACTGCCTTTTGAAGGGCCTCTAACATTCTACAGAGGTGCTGCAAATGTTCCTCACAAATGGAGCTGAACACAGCAATGCCATCCAGCTAGGCGGCACTGAAATCATCCAGTCCAGCCAACACCTGGTTAACCAACCTCTGAAAGTTGGCAGGGGCATTTTTCATCCCAAAAGGCATCACCCTAAATTGGTAGTGCCCATCTGGGGTGGAGAATGCAGACCTCTCCTTTGCCCCCTCAGTCAAAGCAATCTGCCAATATCCAGACATTAAGTCAAACGTGCTGAGATATTTGGCAGACCCTAACCGGTCAATGAGCTCATCAGCTCGGGGGATGGGGTGCGCATCTGTCTTAGTGACAGCATTGAGTCTCCGGTAATCCACACAGAACCTGAGTTTTGGAGTGGAACCAGTAGCAGCAGCTTTTGGGATCAAGACCACAGGGCTGGCCCAAGGGCTACTGGAGAACTCAATAACCCCAACAGCTAACATTTTTGATACCTCATCCTGAATGTTGGCCCTGACCTTATCAGTCACTCCGTAAACCTTGTGTTTAACAGGAGGACTGTCCCCAGTGTCCACATCACATGTACACAAATGAGTGACCTCTGGGATCAAGGAAAACAGAGGGGCAAACTGTCCCAACACTTGGCGACAGTCCCTCTGTTGTTCTGGGGTCAGGGAGGGGGAGAGGTTCACACCCTCCACTGAACCATCTTTCTCTTTGGCAGACAGGATGTCAGGAAGGGGCTCGCTCTCTTCCTCCACCCCATCATCTGTTGCCAAGAGCATTGTTACCTTTGTCCTCTCAAAATGAGGCTTGAAGCGATTGACATGTAAAACCCTCAAAGGGATCCCGGGAGTCCACAAGTTCACCCATAACGTGACATCACTCTTGCGCTCCACTATTTAAAATGGCCCATTATACTCATCTTGGAGAGCCATAGACTCCACTGGGGCCATGACCCAAACCTTTTGGCCAGGCTGGAACTCAACCAGAGTAGCATTCTGGTCATACCAGCGTTTCATATCTTCATGGCTTGCTTCCAGGTTCTCTTGGGAGAGCTTCCTGAAGCGAGCTGTCTGGTTTCTAAAAGCCAGCATGTAACTGAATACATACTGTGGGCGCTTACGGATGCTTTCTTCAAGCCTTCCCTAACTAGACTCAAAGGTCCACTGACAGGGTGGCCATACAGTAACTCAAAGGAGCTAAATCCAAGACCCTTTTGAGGCACCTCCCTGTAGGCAAACAGAAGGCATGGTAAGAGGACGTCCCACTTATGCCTCAAGGGGTCTGACAGGCCCATGATCATGCCTTTCAAGGTGCTATTGAATCTATGAACCAGACCATTTCCTTGAGGGTGGTAAGGAGTGGTGAACTTATATGTCACCCCACACTCATTCCATAGAGACTTCATATAGGTTGATATGGAGTTGGTACCCCTATCAAAGACCTCTTCCTTGGGGAACCCGATGTGGGTAAAAACCTCCATCAGTGCACGCCCCACCACAGGGGAGGTGTTTGGTCATAAAGAAATGGCTTTTGGGTACTGGGTGGCATAGTCCACCAAGAACAGGATAAACTTGTTGCCCATAGCTGTCTTGGGATCCAGAGGCCCCACAATGTCCATACTGACCCTTTCAAAGGGGGTGCTGACTACAGAAAAATGTTGGAGGGGAGCCTTACAGTCTTCCCCACTCCTGCCACTTGTCTGACAAGTTTGGCAAGACCTACAGTGTGAATCTGAGTGCCTGCTCATTTATGGCCGGTAAAAGTGGGTGACAAGCCATACAAAAGCCTTGTCCTGCCCCAAATGTCCAGCTAAAAGGCCACATAAGCCAGACCGAGTAGGAAGGCTCAGGGTACCACCAGCACATGGGCTGACCCAGGTTCAGCAACCTTAGGCTCAATATATAGGAGGCTGTCCTCCCAGTTTATCAAGTGTGATCCAGATTTACTGCCAGATGCCTGGTCTTCAGTCTGCTGCCGAAAACCCTCCAGAGTAGGGCATGTTCTCTATTCCTTCCTTGTGGGTCCCCCTTCCTGCTGCTAATGCATCAGCTCAGGGACCTCCCACAGCTCAGCCACCTGTTCCCCTGTAGGCTCGGGGCATCACTCTCAGGCCCCGCCTACTCCCAGACCGTAGGAACTTCTGGGGCTGGTTTCCCATGCCCCTTGCCCTTTCTCTTTCGGCAGACACCTGGGCCACTCTTTCAGACTCCAAGGTCTCCTGATCACCATGAAAGGCTGCCATAGACCAGGTGGCCACACACACCTACCCAGGCAAACCCATCATCTCCAAGTGAGACCTGTGTTCCACCTCCTTCCAAGGGGAATCCTCCAGGTCATTGCCAAGCAGACAATCTATAGGCATGGTTGGACTCACAGCTGCTCTCAAGGTACCTGAGGCCCCCCATTCAAAAGGAACCCGCCCCACTCTGCATGGTCGCTCTGATTTGTCTACCGTAACTACTTGGTGAAGTACATGGGGATCTATCTGCTCTTCAGACACCAGGTGACTTCTCACAGTAGTCACACTGGCCACTGTATCTCTCATACCCTCTACCCTGTGTCCATTGATGGTCACCCACTGCCTGTACTTCTTAGTGTTCTCAGGCACAAGGATCTCTGGATCATCTCACTGTCCCATAGTGAGACAAGGGTCATCTCAGCTGGATCCCACCCACCTGGAACCAACTCCTCCCCAAGGGTTACACTGAGCAAACCGTGGGCTTGAGCATGAGTGGGTGCCTGTGTCCCATTGGGACATTTTGGATCCCCCCTCACATGACCCACCTGGTCACATGCATAACATTTGCGGTAACACCCCTTTGCAGGTTTCCCTTTAGAAAACATTGGCTTCTTCTCAACTGAGGCTGGGAATCCTTACCCTGGGAACTAGATTGGGGCCTTTTAGGGAACTCCCCCTGTTTACCCTTACCCCTCAATTCTTTTGAGAGTGACCCTGCCCACCCTTGGAGTGGTCTCCTCATACCTCTTTTGGACCCTGGTGCTCTCCCAATAGTCCGCTTCCTGTACAAGCTTCCTGGGGACAGCTTGCTGCCAATCAGGTGCTTGAGCAGCTCTGGAAAACAAAGACTGTACAAGTGCTCTCAAGAAATTAAGTTGTAAAGCCCCTTATCAGTTATTACCTTACTGCCCTTCTCCCAACCATCCAGTGACCTGCCGAAAGAGTCAACACATTCTGGCCAAGTTTGGGATTCTTTCTTTTTGTAGGACCTAAACTTGTTCTTATACTACTCAGGGGCGAGTAGGGCATCCTTCATGATAGAGTAAGTGAGCCCCTTAGGATGCCCTAAGGATGTCAAAGAATCCCTCCCTTCTATCTCAAAGTGCTTCTACATACCAGCCCCCCAATGTGCTTCAGGGACCAAGTTCATGTGGAGAGCAGACTCATATCCCTTAAACCACAAGTATATGTCATCCTCTGTCTTGTAATCCTTCACAAGGTCTTTAGGAATGTGCACCCTCCTCTTAAGCTGCACTGCGGTACTACTGACACCATCTCTACTAGACTGGATTCTTTGATCTACTTCCCTCAAACTAAGGGGCATATTTATACTCTGTCTCCACTGAATGTGCGGCAAAAATGTTGACGCACATTCAGCGCAAACCTTGCCCCATATTTGTACAATGACGCCCTACCCCGCAATTCCTCTGTGTGTGTCATTTTCTAGATGTGGGAAACCGCCTTGCGTAAATGACATGCAAGGTAGGCGTTCCCATCCAAAAAATGACTTTAAGGCCTGTGCGCCTTATTTATACTCCCACTTCATTTTGACGCACTGGAGGGGACGGGCCTTATAAAACGGCGCACAGCCTGATGTGCGCCGTTTTTTAACGCCTGGGTGAGGGCAGGCGTTAAGAGACTTGTGGGCCCACTTCCATGGTCTCTGACCATGGAAGCAGTCCACAGGTGCCCTCCCCTGCCCCCAGGGACACTCCCTGCCACCCTCACCCACCCCTGGAGGACACCCATGGATGGGGGGACCCATCCCAGGTAGGTACAGGTAATATGGGGTAAGTATAATGTTTTAGTTTTTTTAAAGTGGCATGGGGGGCCTAACTTGGGCCCCACCCGTGCCACTGTGCCCAGTGTCCATGCCCAGGGATAGAAGTCCACTGGGCATGGCCATTGGACAAGGGGGCATGACTCCTGTCCTTGCTAAGACAGGAGTCATTTAAATGGGGGTTGTGCGTCAAACAATGGTGCAAGCCCAGTTTGAGCCATGATTTTTTACTCAAACCTGACTTGCACCATTTTTTGACACACAACCCCTATTTTTCCCTAGGCCGTGCTGCCTGGTTTGAGTCTTTTTTTTTTACTCTGACCAGCCATCAGCACCGGCTAACGTCAATCCTTAAATAAGGCGTCCGCCTGGTGCATAGGAATGGCTTTAGTCGGCGGTACATGTTTTTATGCAAACCAGCGCCAGCTCTGGTTTGCGTCAAAAAGTATAAATATGGGCCTAAGTTCATGAGCCAGGAGAAGCTTCTTCTCTTCTATGGCCAGCCTCCTCTCCTCCATTCCCCTCTCAATTTTCATCATCAACTTCTCTAACTCCAACTGGTGAACCCTCTCTGCCTGTCTGTCCTGCAACTCTGCAGGAGTCAGACCCTTGGATGACACATTGCTACCGGCCCTGGAGACCCTCCCCCCAGGCAACAGGTACATTCAATACCACATTATGGACATTCTGCACCTCCTCACCGTCATCCTCCCTCTCTGCTTGCACCCCAGCTTCCTTGGCTGAAAGCCAGGCCCTCAGTGCCTTTTGCAGCTCCTCCTTCCTGGCAGAGCTCCTAATGGGACAAGCAAGATCCTTACTGAACTGCTTCAGTTGAGCAACTGTATAACTCTCAAGCTTCTACAAATCAAAAGCAGCTCCACTGGTGCATCTCCAGATTGAGACATGATGGTAAATCAAAAAAAGTGCAAAGTTCCATGGCAGAACAAAGAGTTCCAAATGAGAAGTTCAAAAATCAAAAGTAATGGAAGCAGATGAAGTCCATAAAGAGAAAAAGCAAAAACAACAAAAACAAGATTACCAAAACAAGGGGTGTGTGGTTACGCAATGGTCTGCACTGGAAATATTAGTTTACACTTAATCACTTTATGTCAATTACAAATACAAGTTCAATCCTCACCGCTGATCACCAATGTTAGAAATGGGGTCTTTGGTTGGCCCCTGTCCAAGTAAGGACTCTCACTCTAGTCCGGGTAAAGGAGAATTACACTCAGTTAACCACCGCTCATTCCTTTGGTAGCTTTGGCACAAGCAGGCAGACTTAACTCAGATACAATGTGTTAAGTGTTTGTACCAACACACACAGTAATACAGTGAACCACTACAAAATGACACAACACAGGTTTAGAAAAATAGTAAATATTTATCCAAATAAACAAGACCAAATACAATAAAAAAATCCACAATACACCATTGATATTATGATCTTAGCACTTAAAAACACAAAAATAGTGCCTAGAAACACAGATGTTGCAATTTGATGTTAAGCGGCGTCGTGACGGAGTCGGTTACTACAATGCGACACCACTGGCACCGTTCAAGGGGTAGTGTGGACCCCCATGTAGTCGGGAAGTGAGGCATCACTGGATCCAATGCAGCATTGGTTCCTGTGCTATGAGGCAGAGATGTTGAGAAAACAGGAAGGGTTTTAGCTTCTTCAGCACCCAGACCACAGCAAAAGCTTCACTCTCTATTCCACCTATGTTCCCTGGGAAGTAACCTTCTACTGATGAAGGCTACAGGTTGATCTAGGCCCTCTTCGTTTAGCTGTGACAGCACTGCTTCCACCCTGCTCTGAAGCATCAGTCCGCATTACAAACTCCCTGGAAAAATCAGGTGCCTTCAGCACATGCTTATGGTCTATTTTACCCTCTTGGAAGGTATTGCTACACATTTAAGGTCAACTATTTGGTCTTCCAAGTGGTTTGCAGGAGTTTGAAATTACTCATAGTCGAGTTACACTAATCAGCTAAAAGGTAATTAGTATTTGTGCCCGTGTATCTAGAAAAACTGATTTAACAGAATACAATCATACATATAAAAAGAGATGGATATAAAATCCAAATTACTATTTTTAAGCTAGACTATTCAGAACCATGAAGTATTTAAGCATTATATTGTATCCTTTATGTTAGAAATAGGGTCGTTGGTTGGCAGTCAGGTTACCCCCTGTCCAAGCAAGGACCCTCACTCTAGTCAGGGAAATTCACACACAATCCAAATTATCCTGTGCCCACCCTCTTGTATCTTGGCATTGAGCAGTCAGGCTTAACTGAGAAGGCAATGTATAAAGTATTTGTGCAATAAATCATACAATAACACAGTATAGCACCACAAAATACACCACACAGTGTTTAGAAAAATATATAATATTTATCTGGATAAATGCATGTCAAAACAATTAAAATGCAATAAGTATATTTAGGGATATCACTGTAAAAATGATATAAAGTGTCTTTAGTCTTGTAAAAGCAATAAATGTCTCTTGCAAGCACAAAGTACCTGGTTTGTGTTCAAAATCTCTGCAAAAAACCGCAGAGGATGAGATGTGTGGAAAACAGGGAGGTTTGCGTCGATTTCTCTAGCCGCACACGGCGATGCGTCATTTATTTTTCACACAGGGAAAGCTTTGCATTGATTTCCAGTACTTGGTCTTGGATCCTCTTCGGTTTGCGGGGTTTTTGGACGCCCCGGGGATGATGCGTTGAAATTCGGCACAGACAGGGCAAAGTCACAGGGGCTGCGTCGATCCGGTGGGTGGTGTGTGGAAATTTTCTGCCTCATGGCAGGTGCTGCGTCGATTCCTCTTTGGACGTCAGGCTGCGTCGTTCTGGCTCGGCTGTGCATCGATCCAGTGGGTCGTGCGTCGAATTTTCAGTCGCCATGCTGGTGCTGCGTCGATCTCCTCATTGCGAAGTCAGGCTGCGTTGTTACGGTTTGGCGTGTGGTGAACTTTTCACCGAAATGCAGGCTGTGCATGGTTTCTGGCAGGCTGTGCATCGATTTTCACCGCACAAGGAATTCTTCTTGCAGAGATGAAGTCTTTTTGGTCCTGAGACTTGAGGTAACAAGAGGCAAGCTCTATCCAAGCCCTTGGAGAGCACTTCTCAGCACAGCCAAAGAGCAGCAAGGCAGCAGGGAAACAGCATTGCAGCAGTCCTTCACAGAAAGCAGTTAGGTGAGTCCTTTGGGTAGCCAGGCAGTTCTTCATGGTAGGTTGCAGGTTCTGGTTCTCTTCTCCAAGAAGTGTCTTGATGTAGTAGAGTGTCTACCTCAGAAGGGTCTGAGTTGGTCGGGGCAGAAGATCCTGTTTAAATACTCAAATGTGCCTTTGAAGTGGGAGAGACTTCAAAGAGTGGCTTAGATGTCTGCCAGGGGCCCAGTGGGGGGTGTGGCAGTCCTCTGTGTGAGGACAGGCTACTGTCTTTTGACATGTAAGTGTCAGGCCCTCCACCTTCCCAGCCCAGGAAGACCCTTTCAAAATGCAGATGTATGCAAGTGAGGCTGAGCATTCTGTGTTTGGGGTTTGTCTTAGTGAATGCACAAGGGAGCTGTCAACTGAACCCAGCCAGACATGGATTGTAAGGCACAGAAGGATTTAAGTTAAGAGAAATGCTCACTTTGTAAAAGTGGCATTTCTAAAATAGTAATAGCCATACTAAATATGACCTTCCTACTCTTTTCAGATCAGCAGCTACCACTCAAACAGTATACAGTATGAGGGTAGCCCCAATGTTAGCCTATGAAAGTAGCAGACCTCACAGCAGTGTAAAAACAAATTTAGGAGTTTTACACTACCAGGACATGTAAACTACACATGTACATGTCCTGCCTTTTGCCTATACAGCACCCTGCCCTGTGGGCTGCCTAGGGCCTACCTCAGGGGTGACTTATATGTAGAAAAAGGGGAGTTTTAGGTTTGATGAGTACTTTTAAATGCCAAGTCGAATTAGCAGTGAAACTGCACACACAGGCCTTGCAATGGCAGGCCTGAAATCAGGGTTAAGAAGCTACTTAAGTGGGTGGTCCAATCAGTGCTGCAGGCCCACTAGTAGCATTTAATCTGCAGGCCCTGGGCACATATAGTGCACTTTACTAGGGACTTATAAGTAAATTAAATATTCCAATTGGGTATGATCTAATGTCATCATGTTTAGAGGGAGAGAGCATATGCACTTTAGCACTGGTTAGCAGTGGTAAAGTGCACAGAGTCCTAAAACCAGCAAAAACAGTATCCAAAAAGGGAGGGAGGCAGGCAAAAAGTTAGGGGTGACCAATCTAAGGATGTCAGGTCTAACACATTATTTAGACTATTCATAACAATGTATTAGTTCAGCATTATATTTTATCCATTATTTCTATTATTTCTATCACTTAACACTCTCACTTGTCACCAGTACAAAGACTATGGGGATCATTATGACATTGGCAGTAATTACCTCCTACCACCACAGTGACGGGCGCCAACATACCGCCACCGCAGCTACCATCCATCCTCCATAGTATGAGCACTGCCTGACTTCCGCCACAATAAGGGCAGAAATCCGGCAGTGCTCATGCTGGCGGACGGTGGTAAGCTGGCGCTGCTAATACCAGCATCGCCATGCCAATAGATCACTGACAGCCATATTTTGACCTGAAATACGGCCTGGAGGTGTTCTGCTGGGGGGTGTGCTGCTGGCGGCAGCAGCGCCCCTTCCCGTTCCCTGCCAGACGACCTCCTTGCTGGACAAGGTAAGTCAGGCATTCGACAGGGGAGGGGGTGGGAGGGTGGAGGTGTAGTGTGTCTGAGTTTGTGAGTGAGTGTGTGAATGCGTCTTTGTGTGTTGTGTTGTTTGCCTAGTTGTATGCATGTGAGTGAGTGTGTGTAAGAATGGTGAAGTGAGTGCATGTCTGCATGTCAGTGTGATTGTGTAAAAATGTGTGTGAGTATGTCTTGAAGTATGCGTCTAAGAATGTGTGTCTGCAGTGTGTGTATGAATGCGTGGATGAAGTGTGTGTATGAATGTTTGTATGGCAGTGTTAGTGAATGGGTGTATGCGTGGTGCGTGTGGGTGTCTGTGTGCATGTATGTGGGAGGGGAAGTGGGGCGCTGTGACTGTAGTGGGGGAGGGGGGCTGATATGTGTGCATGGCTGTGGGGGTTGGGGTTAGTTGTGTGGTGTGTGCTCGTCTGCGGGTGTCTACATGTATGGGGGTGTGTGCGTGTATCGGAGGGGTGAGGTGTGTTTGTGTATTAGGTGGGTGGGGGCTGAGTGAGTGGATCGGAGGTATGTCGGGGTGTTAGTTTGTGTATTGGGGTGGGGGTTAGTGTGTGTATGGGGGTGTGGGGGTGTGTTTGGATGGAGAGGGGTGGGGGCATCAGGTGAGTGTTGGGGGGTGGGGGAGCTGCCTACCAGTGACAGGGAAGGAATTCCCTGTCACTGGTAGGGCCTACTGTCATGGTTTTCATGGCGTTGCTAATGCCACGGAAACCATGGCGATAGGCCGGCTCATTATGCCATGGGTGGCACTATGTCTGCCGCCGGGCTGGAGATAGACATCTCCGGCCGGGAGACTCATACCACCATGGCGGTATGAGTTGAGAAGTGGCAGGTTGGCTACAGCCAACCCGCCAATCTCATAAAATGGCGGTACGTACTGCCAGCCTGTCAGCGGATCTACCGTCATATTAACCCTGACAGCCAGGGTCATAATGACCACCTATATGATAATCTTTAGGGGTCTGTGTGCAGGGTCTTGACATGGATGCAGTGTTTTCATCACAGTGTACCACCATATTCACGATATTCCATTGTATACACATGCTGAAACTATGGGCCTCATTATGACCCTGGCGGAGGCCGCCCGCCAGGATCCCGCCCTCCAAATTACCGCGCCGCGGTCAAAAGACCGCGGCGGGTATTACGAGTTTTCCCCTGGGCTGGCGGGCGGTTCCAGTTAAACCGCCCGCCAGCCCAGGGGAAAACGACCTTCCCACGAGGATGCCGGCTCGTAATCGAGCCGGCGGAGTGGGAAGGTGCGACGGGTGCTACTGCACCCGTCGCGTATTTCACTGTCTGCAAGGCAGACAGTGAAATACATTTTGGGGCCCTCTTACGGGGGCCCCTGCCGTGCCCATGCCATTGGCATGGGCACGGCAGGGGCCCCCAGGGGCCCCGCGACCCCCCCTACCGCCATCCTGTTCATGGCGGCTTTCCCGCCATGAACTGGATGGCGGTAGGGGGGGTCAGAATCCTCATGGCTGCGGAGCGCGCTCCGCAGCCATGGAGGATTCCAATGAGCAGCGGAAAGTCAGCGGGAGACCGCTGACTTTCCGCTTCTGACGGCGGCTGAACCGCCGCGGTCAGAATGCTCATTGGAGCACCGCCAGCCTGTCGGCGGTGCTCCCGTGGTCGGTGGCCCTGGCGGCCACCGGCCGCCAGGGTCAGAATGACCCTCTATGTGTCTTTCTTTTACTTTTCTTTCCATTTAAGCTTTGAGAAAGCCCTAGGCTTGCATGCTATCCTAAGGGTTGAAATGCGTATTGGCTGCTTATTTTTCAATAGCATTTAAAACTCATGAGGCTTGTGTCAAGATACCCTACAAGAATTACATTAATACTGGAATGAGCATAATTGCCTATCGCTTGCTTGTGATATTCATTAATAGAACAAAAGGCATTTCAAGGCATCACATTATGAGAACTAAGTATTTTTCTTTCTGAACAATACTTACGCATATTTTCTCACAATGCTATTTATTGTAAATGGTCTTTGCAACCACTTTTCTTTGAATGAGTTGTTTTTGGGTCGCCATTAAATGCATCCAATTGCATAACACTAGTTTGGGGTTAAATACACTCATTGTAGTATAAACATTTACCTATGATCACACCTTCTTCATAACCACTAAGCCTGAGAAAGATTGTAAAGAATACGCATCAAAAATTCCAAGCACTTCAATAGCAGGGATTCAAGCTAGATAGCAAAGGACTGAGATTCTCGGGTTTTATTTACTATCACTGGTGGGACTCTGAACCCTCCTGTAGTACATACCTTCTGGTCTTGATGTGCACCCAGCAAATAGAAAAATGTGGGACCAACCTTTTTGCTTATAAGGTTCGCTGGAACTCTGCAATTGGATGTTTTAGGTTCCCACAAGATGGCCATTGACTTGCTGCCAGTACTTACACCCATAGGAGGCAAAAAACACCTACCTTGTTCTCCATTCTTCTAAGTTACTGCAGTTTCTAAGCTGTTACTAAGTCTGCGAGGATTTTGCACTATACGAAATGCTGAACACAGTGGGCAATGACAACACTCCGTCTACCTCTCACACATCTCTTAATAGTGAGTACGTAACAAAGAAATGGAAGTTTGCCTAAGTCTTTGCTCTGCACCTGTTCAAATCAAATACCTCTGGTGTCTTTAGCCAGCTGCCAATTTCTTCTTCATGACAAACATTTTCAACTAATTACAAATTCAAAGAACACACACATTTACAGAAATGTTCAATTAATCACTCCAATGTGTTTTCCTCCATGAACCATTGTTCTCTCTTGTTAAAAATAAATCATACAGGTCACTCTTAAGCGTATTTTCCTGAATTTCTAAATTTTATGTGGTGAAAAAGGTTAATAAAAATATTACCTCAGCAAAACTGTAATTCACTAACTGAGTCACTGTGCTAAAACAGCTTCTGGCTACAACAACTTCTGGCCAGCTAAGTATTACTGCATAATTCATGTAGTACACCAACCTGCCTCCGGCTTAGAAGACTGTGCTTGTACATTTTGGATCAATTTTATCAATTTTACAAAAGGCACTGGCAGGGAGATGGTGTGTTGATATGTTACGATACATCTTGCACATCTTCATGGAACCTGTGAGAATTTGCACACATTTCCCTTAACATTACTCTCATCCGATGCTATTTTGTTTGCCCATGTTAACCATTGTTGTATTGGTTGTGCAGCTTCTGGCGTAGTTAGCCTCACTCTCATGCTTGGCAGTTTTAAGCAAGGATTCAAAAGTTGTCACTACAGTAGTCAATTCTAGATGTTTACATGTCTTGTATCTTTCCTGAAGTTCAGTGGCACCTTGTGCCAAAGAAAGCTGTGCACCTCGGGTGACACTATCACTATTTTTCATTTTGAACAACATATATATTCATCTGTACATCAGATTTGCATATATAAAGTATGGTTGGCACGTTAAGTTAGCCATAGGTAACGAAGGCCTCAGTTTAAATGGCTCAGGCTGAAATGAAAATGTTCCTTAGGGTGCTGTGTTCTTTCTCGCTTTGTCTTGTTGCAGGAGCCAACCTGCAGTAGTTGTGCCAATTGGATTGTTACAAAATTTTTAGGTTTCTGTGAGGTGTTCATCTGTGCGTGTTTTACTAAGAGCTGAATAATGAATCTCTGCACCTGTGCTGAGCACAGGCTGACTGGCATGTATCGACCTGCAACAAAATATCACCTTTGGTATGCAGCAGGAACCTTCCAATGTGCAGTGTTTAAGAAGAAGACTCAAAATGTTTTTAGCGAAATGTTATATTCAAAATTGTTCCCTTTATGGGAACCTTAGGAAGCTGTCCTTCACTGTAAAGAATGGTGCATTTTAATTGTGCATTGCTGAACCAGTTAGATTCAGATGCCCCTTTCCATTCTCTTGAGATATGATGCCTTACTTTGCCCCTGCTCCAAGAGTT
This sequence comes from Pleurodeles waltl, assembly GCF_031143425.1. Lineage (NCBI taxonomy): Eukaryota > Metazoa > Chordata > Amphibia > Caudata > Salamandridae > Pleurodeles > Pleurodeles waltl. The sequence continues at coordinate 603,185,277 of NC_090437.1, read as the reverse complement.
AGACTCCTGAGCAAATCTATCATTGTTGGGCTGGCTGGATCGTTAATTAATTCTGCCTTTTAGTGACTTTTTCATGGACTTCTCCTGAGTTTCTTTATGCTCAAAGAAGTAAACTGCTGAGCAAATTCATCATTGTTGGCTTAAATTAATCTTTATTGATTCTGCCGTATAGAGGCTTTATTTGCGGACTTCTCCTGCTAGATTTCCCCTTCAGGAAAAAGTGAGATTTGCGTGATTTGCTTATAATAACTTTAGTTTGTCTTTATATTTGCTATTTTGAAATGTTTTAATTTTTTTAAATTATACTGACCAACACTTTTACATGATGATCTTTTATTTCTGACTGATTTGAATTTTTAAGTTTGCTGATATGCTAATAAACCTTCATAATTTGCAAATAAGCTACTGTCTGTCATCCTTTTGGGGCCTAATATGGTTCACTGTTATTGATGTATTGTTGAATTGTTGATGTTAAGCATCATCCCGGTACAAGAGGTCAATCCACTCTAGTTCAGCTTCTTCTTGAGTTTCCACCAAAAATCTACGAGGTGTAAATCCATCTGCACTGCAACACCTACAATGGTCTAAGGCCCATATTTATACTTTTTGACGTAAAACTGCGCCGACACAGTTTTGCGTCAAAAATGTTACCGCCGGCTAACACCATTTCTTTGCGCCGCTCGGGCATCAAATTTCTATTTTGACGCACGGCGGCGCAAACCACTGGTTTGAGTCATTTTTTTTTACTCAAACCAATGTGTCACGTCGTAAAGAAAGGGGACGTTAACGCGGCGAAAATGACTTTGAGCCGGTTTACAAACGCGCCTTTTTTTTACACAATAGCATCAAAAAGCGGCGTAAACACTGCAAAATGTGCTAAGGAGAGCCAAAATGGATCCCAGATGCTTGCACAGACCCCATGAAGATGACAACAGACCAGGAACCAGCCAGGAAGACCCACAGAAGACCCAGGACAGGGAGAAGAAGAAAAGAAAGTGTTGCTTCAGTGCAGAGGAGCAGGAAATTCTGGTGAAAGAGGTGACGGAACACCAGCACCAAATGGTTGTCACCTCAAAGTTGCCAATCAGTAGGAGAGAGGCAATATGGTAACAAATTGTTGACAAAATAAAAAGTGTGGCAGAAGTACGGAGAACAGTCATCGAGTGCAAGAAACGCTGGCATGACTGCAAGTGCAGGACCAAGGAAAAGATGGCCAGGAACAGGAAGGCAGCACTGCAGACTGGAGGTGGGAGTCCAGCACCACAGGAGGCCCTGGACCACATGGAGGAGATGGTGGCAGCCATCATCCCTGAGGAGATCGTCACAGGGTTTCAAGGACAGGACAGCGCAGACTACCAGGAGACAACACAGATGCAGGGTAAGTCGCAGGGGGAATTAAAATGCACAAATGTTAACTGCAAGCAGGGGGGACACACCTACTACACAATGCATGTAAGTCATGATAATCAGGGAGTGGCATGGGTAAAGGGGTATGGCACGGGGCATGGCCTGTTCAGAGGAAACCTGGGGCACAGTACTACACTACACCAACAACCTTTGCATGGGGGTATGCTGCCATGCCAAGGATGTTGGAAAGATAAAGCCAGTTCAGGAGGGAAGGGTACAACGTAAAACTGGCCTGCTGTCACACGTCAGCTGGTATTCTCCCTACATGAACTAGCGCTCAATTAACAGTCTCAGGCCATATCTGCAAGTGAAATTTAACATTGACAACAGTTGCCACTACCACCTCTGCTGTGTGTGCAGGTCAAGTAGCTAATGGCAGTGACATCCCCATGGATCAAACACACCCAAATTAGAGGGTTCAGAATGACAACTTTATCAATGCCCTGTAATCAATAAAAATGTTCTAATCCTGTCAAATGTGATTGTCCATAGTTGCTACAAACAACAGCCATTGTCATAAACATTATGAGGTACACAGCACTAATGTCATACCCATGCAGCATATGTCAGGGTCCACCCTGTGCCTGGGTCACAATAGCTCCAATGACACCATGCAACATCCCAAATGTCATACTGCTCAGACAACAGCATTGAGGGGGAGGACATATGTCACCGGCTAGTGAAATTCACCCTCACAGTCAGAAGAGGAAATGGAACCCTGCTAGGACCATCAGTGCAATCCAATGTAGCAAACATTCCCCAACATCAACATTACACATTACCAATGCTGACATATGTAGTGTGCCATGCCAATGCTATACATAGTATATGCTAGGTCTCAGCAACATATAGCTGGATGTGAAATATCTGAGACTGCCTCAGTTCCAGATTGTGAAGTGTGGTGCAAGGCCATCAGAACAACCACAGCCAGTGCAAGGCCTCACCATGAGAATGGAAGTAGATGGAGGGTTGAGTAGGACAAGAAGGTGGCAATTCACAATTTGGCCAGAACCAACACCTAGAGGATGTGATGCTGACAAGTCCCCAAACTGACCGCAATACATGTGACATGCAGGGAGGGCATAGGCCATGGGAGAATGCTAATATTAAAGACAGGAGTAATGAACAGGAACCAAGATCACAATGTGCAACAAATAGGAAGGCAGGCATGTCACTTTACACATTCCACAACACAGACACACTAATTGTACAATATCTCATTGCAGAGGACAATGGTTCTCCTGGGGATATGCCTGTCCTGGACTTCCCTGATGACATGGATGACGAGCTGACAAACATCAGCCAGCAGACCCTCCAAGATGTCCTTGGGACCCTCCAGACCCCACCTTCAGTCACAAAGAGGAGCACAGATACAGCAGTCATCACAGAGGACCCACCCACCACCCCAATTATACGACCTGCTAGCTCCAACCCAGCTGAGGACTCTGACGACACTGGCACCAGTTTTGAGAAAACTGTAGTTGGAGTACAGCGGGAGCTGGCCAAGGAGGTGCGGGTGGGGATGGAAAATATGGCAGCCAGCCTAGAGGGGGTGTGTTCGTGCATGATGTCAACTGCAGAACAGGCAGCAGCCATGCAAGGGCGAACATCAATCTTGCAGGAACTTGAAAAAAGTGTAAATGAAATCAGCACAGCTGCAAGAGAGTTGACACAACACCGCCAACAGCAAACCTTTCAACGCGTGCACGAATGCAATATTGAACCCCTCAGGACCTACCTGGCTGCCTACCACAGTGATGTGGCTGCTATTCTTAAGAACCAGCAGTTCCTCCTTGCTGCAGTACTGCCCTTAATAGCCCCACAGGTGGCAGCCACCGGGATGTCTCACTCCACTTCTTCAAACATTGAGGTTTGTGTTGCCCCTTCACAACCACCACCACTAAGGTCAGAGGAGACACACACATATTAGAAGATGAAGACGTGGAACAGATCACCTTCACCCGTAAGAGTACCCGGTAGCACTAGTCCCTGCCACATGGCCACTTTAACCAAGGTCTTGTGCTTTGTACTATGCCAGTCTTGCACCAGCTGCTCACAAGCACTGTTCTCCAGCCCACTGTTTATCTTGTCACCCTGCCCGGTGATTGTCTCTCACTAACTCATTGGCAAATCCTGTACATCTGCACTGTCTGATACTTCACCCCAGCATGTCCAATGACATGTCCTTTTGCACTTGTGTAGGATCACAATGGAAGGTGTCACACTAATGGACTCACAATCATGGACAATGTACATATCGTACTACAGCACTTTAAAATAAATAGCACTTCCACAACAACTTTGGCTCTGTGTAATGTGACACATCAACCGAGATGGAGATCAGTGATGTTTACCTTAGGTCAATGATTATAGAATGTCAATACAACTGCCCTGAAAGAATGTGGGCTGATAACTACGCACTGTGGTCTGGATTGTACCATCATCTGCCCTTCCTGAGGGTTAATTAGGAGGTAAATAGAAAATATACAGTATAATGATGTGTTGGACAGAATAACACTTCCTCAAGGGATGTCTAAGCCAAAAATGATTGCCTTTAACTTTTTCTTCAAGCCAATCTTTACATATGTGACATTTGACCGAAATATTTCCTAACACACACCATACAGCATGAATGGATGTGTATGAGTGTACGTACACATATGTAACCTGGCTGAACAATCTAACAAATAAGTTATGTATACCATACAACATGAGATCATACTACCACTCACCTTATAAGGCTTCACTTGAACACCAGGCTGCAGGCAGACTTAACACAGTGTCCTCAATACCAAATCTGGTCCTAAAGTATGTGAAATTGAAAACATACATAAAAAATTAACAACACTTTGCGATCTCTAGTAACCTTAAGTGGTGGGTGCAATGGATGGCAGATTCTTAGCAAAGTAGCTCTACTGTAGCTGCCAATGTAACAGCTCAATTGGGATTTGATTGCAGGATGGGACACAAATGCAAATACTAAAAAGACACTGTTCACCCATGCCAAGGCCCTGATCCCCAAGCATGTGACACATACTGTAAAGGATTACCTAATTATTTATTTAACTGTAAAAAAGGAAGCTAAAACCAGGGGAAACCCCTTACCTAACCTAACCTATCCTAACTACAAATTACCCACAACAGGCCCTAACTAACCTAAGCTAAACTTACTTATCACATTTAACTAAACGATCTAAACATCAACCCCCCACCCCCCCCTTATAAGACGGGACACATGGAGGACAACATATACTAACCTAAACACATACTATCTTATACTAAACAAATATATATTTTGGGGGATTTTTATATTTTATATAATTATATATGTTTTTTAAACACCAAAACCTTAACATCATCCCCCCCCACCCCTCCACACACATAATAAAAAACAGATATTAAAAGTATCATACCCCCACCCCCACCCACTACTACTAACTAAACTTACAGCCTATTCTAACCTAACACTAAGCCCCCTAAACTCACTAATTGAAAGAACCAGGAAAGAGGCAGGAGGGGAGGGAATCATGGCTGAGGGTAAATTGTTTACAAGTTCACCCTCTGCAGGGTCTTCTTTATGGCACGCACCCTCCTATTAACTTGTGCCACCTCTTGCTGCACCCTGTTCATTTTCCTCAACATATGTTCAATGTCACGTTGCATCCATTGAAAATCTGCAGGGTCAATGACTGCATCAGGGGTTGTCTTGGTGCCAGTTGAAGATGTATGTCCCATTGTCTGTGCCATGCATGTTGGAGGAGGTGCACGTGGTGCTGTGATAGGTCCCGGGAGCAGTGGAGGTTGACGGTCCTGCAGTGGTGCCTGCTATGGTTGGTGCCACCTGGGTGGTAGTGGTGGTGCTGGTGGTGGTGGCTGTGGTGGACACCGAAGGGCCCCCTTGGGCAAATGCCCTCCACACTCCGGAGGCTCTTTCATGGCGATACCGCCGTGCCATGTTGTGGAACCCAGACTCCACATCCAGAATGTGGTGGTAACGCATCGCCCGGCACTGAAACTCCAGAATCTGGATGGGATTCATATTGGCTGCTGTTATAAAAAAGATAAAACCGAACATTAGGTACTTCACTGTGTAATATGGCTTCTGAAGTAAAACAGACAATACATCTAATGTACCAGAAACAGGCCACATCATCATACAGATCACAGATTGTCCCTGAGGAAGTACATGCCAACGCAGCCTACACATGTCCTATCTAACAGCACAGCAATGGTCTAAAAGATGTGTAACAACTTAAATGACCTATGCATCATAGTTCAGCCATTTGTCACATAAAAAATGCTGCAAGTCCTCCACATGTGACAGGCCAACTAATGACTAACTTCTGGATGACAATCAAGGGCCACAAGATCTGTGATTTGTAAATGGAATTGCCAGGATAGAATGCAGTTGATAATCATGAGTGGGTATCCTAGTTTTGGACAAGTGATTTACAGATTTACATGTCTTTGTACTAAACTTGAATCATCAGTCCTAGGTACACATTTCATAACCCTACGCCTGTGCCTGAGGTGGGATGGACAAGCAACAAATACTTTCCAACATCTAGGACACCAAGGAAGCTTTGGACAGCTTTACACAGGTTTGGGCAGTCCACCACAGGTAAGGAGGATGTCCAACTAGGATACACCCAAACCTTGGAAAATCCCATCCACATTTATGTTTGGAAATGCAGACAATTGTCAACATTATTTAATGCCAGTAATACATGACTTACAACAAGCAGATAGATGCAAGCACACATCAAGTGCCACATACAGGTAGCACAACATGTGGAGCTACATGCTGCTAGGAAGTCAAACATACAGTCAAACATGTTAATTAATAAATGTTTTATCAACAAATGTCACCCTATTCACATGGCCATGCCTAGAGGGCTGCACTAAAATCCCAAAATATGACTATACACTAATGATTGTCCAACTCAAAGATGGAATAAAATGACGCTCCACTCAAGTAACATATCCGATCATTTACCAGCACATCATACCTTGCTATGTGTCAAATACACAGGAGTCAATCACACAACAGCAGCAAACACAACACAGAACAGAAATATCAACACTTACTGGAGATGTCTGGGTCCGCAAATCGAGCTACCTCTCCGATTGTGTAGGGGGCAGGTCCACCTGTAAAGCATGGAAGGGAGAAATGTGCTTAATGTCTGTGCACTGTACACTGTACAACACTTCCAAATACAATTACTGTGTGTAAGATTAAATCGGAAAGTCCAGCCTCTCAGGCATGATGATACTGCAACCGACATACCACTGCAAACATGTACAGACCCGGTCACTCCAGTGAGTGATACACACATATCTGTACACATGCAGTGGCCCTAACTATCATGTGGTGGAAAACATGCTCCATCATTTGTTTGCAGACTCATTTATGGAGTGTACTCCTATCATCATGTGTATCAATGAGAGACATGCAAAGCCACTTTCCTGGAGCACTGCAATACCAGTCACTCAGGTATTGTAGCTTGGGCATCAAAGGTCACTCCTTTACTGTGTGACGCACCTGTGGGTTGAATTAAGGTCATGATTTATCATGCTTTCTATGGTCCCTTGCATGTAGGGCCTGTATTGTGTCTAGGTTACATATGCTACATTAACAGGGTACCCTGAACCACATATGCCCCCTATTACACCATAATGGCAGGGATCATGTGCATTATTTGGTGACAGTTTGAGGCTAGCCATGGATTGACCAGTTTTAATATTTGGATACAACAAGGAGATATATGTTGACAGTGTATATTGTATTCATCCATGACAGACTGCATGGGCACAGGTGTAGTCATTGCACCTGTAATATGTCTCTCATTGACCTGTATCCCCAATATGGGTTTCAGAAATCACAGATGAGCCACATTCATCACCTTACATTTGGCAGTTTGGTTGATCAGCGGATATATAGCAAACTGACACTGTGATATTATTAATACATGGTTTAGCAAATGTACTAGTGTGTCAATCATGATGATGTAGGTTTCAATTTGTATGTACCTTCAGAATGACAGCAGTCACAGGAATGCTGGTCTACTGATCTTAGCATACACCCATGTCAGTGATAGCCTCCATACTGGGAGGTTAGTTATTAAACATATGCTGCACTTGATCAGAATGGCTGTTCCAAACTAAACTAGCTAAGTATTAGTCAACTTTATATGTATGATGGAATTAGTCAGTGGTGCCTTGCATGACATCATGCACTTAATCCATTGTGATCATGCATTCCCCAACGTTAGGTGGTATCCCATGATGATCCCATAACGTATGAGAAGTGCATGGCAATAGAGTAACACAGATGGCAAATGCATTAGCTCGGGCCAGGTATAGTGACTAAGACCAATGTAAAACACACAGGTATAATGAACAGAGGGCCATGGATAGTTGTTACCGCTCAATTTGTTTAATTTGCTTCATTTTATGTGCCACAGATACTGTTAGTTGCACCAAACATTTTGACATGAACCCGTGTGCATTACTTTTGGCATCCATCCCTAATTTAATTGCGGCACAACCAAGTACAACTATCAGCCTAAGATTTTATCTGAGGTCACCAATAACTTGTAACGTATGTGTCAGAATCCAATTCAGACATGTATCAGAAATAATTGGGGGACACATTATTTCTTGAAAATATCTGGATTAAAAACATGTCTTTCCTTGTACACTCACAGACCATGCCTAAAACATGTTAGAGCCACATTTGCATCATCGATTGATGTGAAGGCAGCACTAATTTACAGGCTCCAGTTGTGTTTTGTAAATTAGTGCAGTTGTTGCGTCAAAAAATGACGGTAATGTGTAGGGATTATTGTATAACTCACAGCAACTGTATGTTTAACTTGCATTCCACATGTCCAAAAACATTGCCTGCAGATTATGAACAAATCTGCTATTGTCACTACAGAGCATTTAAATGTGAACATTACTCTGAATTGTACTCACCAACAGGGCCACCAATCACAATCCCCAGGTGGTCTAGCAAGTCTTGCTCCCTGGCAACCAGGTCAGCCCAACTGTGTTTTAGCTGGTGGTCGTTGCGCAGTGTGTTCTATATTCTTTTAAGATGATACTTGACCTTAGCTGACTGGAGCCTCCTTGCCTCTGTGTGATACCCCTGAATCACACGGCCACCTGCTTCAATCATTAATGGGAGGAAGTGGCCTACCAGCCAAATAAATCACCCCAGCTCTTCCTCTCCCATCCTACCAAGACGTGGTCTACCCAACATGCTTGTAAAAAAAGAAGTAATTAAGGGGTACAGAGGATAATGAAGGGAAAGGAGGAGAGGGAAATGAAAACTAATTAACAGTAAAACAGCCCTATCACCCCAAAGTAACACTACCCACAACAGACTCCCAACAGTACAAAGACAAAATTAGACACCAGAAATGACACACTTAGGAAACACCAAAAGACAATATAAAGAGGACACAGGAGACAAATTCACAATATGCACAGAGAGACAAGTCCAAACACAGCCACACAGTCAAGAAAAATCACAGACTGCAAAGTAAAAGTGAAAGTACACCCACTGTACCAATTCTGTAAACAGGATATCCTATTACATCACTTCCTGCCTCAAATGCGGTACGTTTTTATTCTTAAGTGTCAAAATATTATAACGCTTACGGTCTGTGCGTCATTTTTTTTTACGCACATGCTTAGAAATGACCCCGCATCCATATTTTCAATTATTTTTCATAGTTAACCATTTTTATGGGGGTACAGTGTGGGAATTTCCGCTCAGGGCCAATGGATGTATCATGGCAGTGAGCATCATTTTTCAACGCATAAGCGCCATTTTTTGACACATATGTGTCTTTTCCGATGCATGTGCGTCAACATTTCTGTCTTTTACTGGTTTTGGATCATTTCTCAATTTTATTAGTACATGACAGGTGTGACTATACAGAGATATGCTGTTTGCACCTACATTGTGCATTACAGTGTATGGGCACATGTGGCAGATCATACTACTGCTGACCATGATCCTCTAGTTGTTGTACCGGATTTGCACGCTTCACTGACACAATAGATGGCCAAACATGTGGAATACAAATTGGTATTACCCTGTTTGAGCATGTTGTCTGTCAATAGAGGATAGCAAGGCTATGCAACTCAATACAGTAACTAATTGCCTGTGTGTGAATTGTCTCTTACTAATGTAGCTGTCCCAATGTGTGGACATCACAAAACGTGTTTTCTTAAATGTGCTTGTATGCATGTGTTCTCAATGTGGCCAACCATCAGATGCTATTCAGTGTGGAAATGAGAAAGGAAATGTGTTTGTCATACACGTAGCAACAAATGTTGTGTGAACTTCCCAGGTTTTTTGGGACATAAGCATCTCCAATGACAAACCATACACAGGATAGATAGAAGATAGTTGATCATGGCAAGTTCCAAGACTAGGCCATCACATGTCCTGGAATGTTGGATACCACTTCCTGGGCACCTGTTTGTATACTACCCATGAGTCAGGCATTGGAAAATGCTTTGTGGGTACGGTGTTTGTGACACCGAGTCCCAAAAGAAAACCACAAATGTAATGTCATGCCACAGTTTGAGTCATATAAATGACCTATGTTTCTCCTGTGGCAGTGGAGGACCAGCAGACCAAGCAACACGTGTGCACATATTTCCAGTGGTTAATTGCACAAAGGTGTCCAGTTCAAGTGTGTGGGCCAATGTTTAGCCTGTATCATTATTGGGGTCCATGTTGTCACAGTTACGTGCAGGTCTACTCATGAGTCTGTGGAACCATTTCCTGCATTAACAAAGTAACCTTCACAGCTGAATTGAACGAAAGCCAAATAGGAATAGAAAACACACATGGGGATGGTCCAGCTATGGCACTGCAGAAGTGTTATGAGACTGACAACAGGGCAACCTTGGTGTCCTCACAATGTTAAAGTATCAGTAATTTTAAACAAGCAGGTTTCCTCACAACATTAGTACACAGGGTGGCCTCTAAAATTCCCACTGCATCCGGGAACATCAGTGCCTCTGTGCTGATTATTCTCACAGCTATTCCCCATGCAAGTCCCATCAATATGTTGGGGGCAATGTGAATCAGTGTGAGGACTGTCGGGGTACAAACATGTGTTGACATTTCATGCACATTAGCAAACGTTGTTTGTTGTGCTGGAGGCACCATACCCAATCCATGCATACAGCCATGGTACACTGTCACTATTTGTCACTCATGCATACATGAAACCCAGACAAGGGATAGGACATGATTAGGCTATTTGAAGACAAGTACCACCCCATGATACGATAAGTAAACTGATTACGCTATACAATGTATTTGAGTATTCATTGTAGACCTACCTGACGCAATACCCCAGAAGGAGAGTGGAAAGCATGGAAAGCAACTATGAGACAAATGTAGCCACAGGTAACCTTTATGGTAATGCAAAAACAGGAACCAGTCAGGCTAACAGGATGCAGGGTCAATCAGGAACAAAAATTAACAAGGCAAATACACAGTGAGCAGACTGAGACTGGTCAAAGCTGGAGCAACACTGTGGAAAATGAAAACTGTATTTGGCCTGTGTGTTGCAACGTAACACATTAACCCAAGGCCTGTGTTACCCAAGTGATTTATACGGCAATGCATAACAGTGATGTACATATAATGGCATTTTCTATGCCATTCCAGGCAGCTGCAAGGGCAGTGCTTGTTCAAATGGCTGGTCTGCATGGAGGTGCACACGGGTGTGTGCAGCTTCAGTCTCTCACAAGTCCTGTAGGTGAGAATCAAGTTCAAAGGGCCAACAGTACCTTTCAAATGGGAAGCAATGGACAGGTGATTACAGGTCCTACAGACTACAAGGCAGTGCATTATTCGACCATAAGCCCTAGCAGACAGAAGAACAATGACTATGGCATACCATACTAAAGAAGGAAGCACACTGGAGTCTGAATGTGAGTCTGGGTGTGTGTAGATGAGGGATTATCTGGGTACAAATATTCAATTTCCAGGGCCCCCTGAAGAAGGGTGGGGTGAGACAGAGAACATGGCAGTGACAGGACTTATGACCTGGGATGGCATGTGCAGGTCATGTCTTGTGAGCAATGCTAGTCATACCTGGGGCACTCGTGCTATCCATTTGCTGCTTACATGGATTTCTTGTCACACATACTCCTTGCAAAGATAGCTGATGTCACACTTACTGCTGTCAAGGGTCTGGTCATACCTTCTTGTTACCAATGCTATAGCACATCCACTGCCTCATGCATGAGGCATTTTTTTTCTTAGTGAATGCTGATGTCTTAGTTGTGTGCCATATGCTGCAATGAACCATGTTGCCAACATGTATGCGTGAGATAGCTGTGCTACTGCCCTTCAAATGTGAAATGGACAGGATATATGTAATTTACAGTGTGTGTGAATTTGGGTGTACATTCATACCCATCAAATGTGAAGTGGATTTTTCAGTTTCCTAATATGTATTTCTGCAATGCTCCATGAGGCTACACTCTGATTATGATTCTTAGGGATAATGTGATGCAAAAATGAATACCCAGACCATGATATGGTGATTAGAATAGGTGTTCATTGACATATGGTAGGACAGTGGTGATGGTGAGTACAGTTAAGTTTTGGACGATGTGTTGTCTCCGACGCAATCCTGCAGCTGTGTTTGGATGGCCCCCGTCATGTTGATGGACAACGTCCTCCTCTTCAGGCATTTGTGGGTCGGGTTCATAGAGGGGAATGTTCCTCCTTACACAAATGTTGTGCAGGATGGCACAGGTCAAAATGATCTTGCAGACCATTTCTGGTGAGTATAGGAGGCTGCCTCCGGTAATGTCGAGGCACCTGAATCTTGACTTCAAGATGCCAAAGGTCCTCTCGACTATGGTGCATGTCCTCCGATGTGCATCATTATAGGCACACTCTGATGCTGTGCTTGGATTTGCAAATGGGGTCATGATCCATGGCTGGATCCCATACCCATGATCAGCTGAAAGAGAAAATGAGTGAGAAAATTTTGATGTTGCTAGCACCATGATTATCACTTTGCATGGCAGTTGTTCTCTTGTGTTGTCTGTGACTCATCTGTGTTTGTGTTATTGTGTGGAATCCTAGGCTTCTAGGATGGACCATCAGTATTGGGTTGTTGCATTATCTGAACTGGTGTTTGGCTGATTGACCGGATGTCGGCGGTATTTTTGTAGAGTTGCAGTACATTGTGTACTCCCTTGCATTATGTCATGTGAAAGAGGTGTCCATGTGTCTTAACTGGGGGTGACATGATACTTCCATACACAGAATAATTCCACAGTGGTGGTAACACTGTTGCATCTATATGGCCTGGACATCCCATCCAATTTAACATATGCAATAGAATTAGTTAAACATCAGTGAGGCCCTTTGATTTGGCAAGGTGACAATGTACAACACATCTCCATAAGTTGTCAGCACTGACGTGTTGACAATTGACAATGCACAAATATCCCATGTGACAAGTTCTCTGCAGACCTATTTCTCTGCCCTTGCCGAGTTGACTCATGTTCAAACGTGTACCTATACTACTGAACCTGTTCCAGTTCAGCTGGCTAACTTGGTTGTGAGGTTGTCATTTACAGTGTCAGAAGGTCCATATGCCTGTACGTCTGTTGTGTATGTGTGTAATTGTCTCAAACCGTATGTGTAAGAGTGTACACTTTCAATATTGTTACATCAATGTGTGTTCTTCGCACAGTCCACTTGCTTATTGGTAGTGGGCAATGTCAGAGCAGGAGTGATGTGATTTATTGTTATAGCCTCATTGATTCCATGTCACCTTCATTGTAGTCATCATCATCATGCTATTTGTCTCATGGTGTTTGACCTGCAGCAACACACATTGCACACACCTTACACAGTACTTAGTGGTTGTAAGAGTGTTTGATTGAGTGTTATTGATGTGATATTGAAAGATTAATCTTCCAAGTTGTACTGCCAGTTAAGGCCATGTCATTGTCATTGTGTTGTTTTTAAATTGTTCCGTTGTGTCTGTGGACTGGCATCTGTTGTTATTTGCATCTGTCATTTGTCCGTAGGTGTGTATCCCATTGGGTGAGGATATCAAACATGCCTAGCGGTGTCACAACCTCAGTGTCTTCCTGGCCAAGTGTCAATGCAGTGGTGTATGTATTGTTTGTCCTAGAGGGTTGCTAGGCAGTGTCTCTATAACTGGGTTTCTGTACTTACCAACAAGTAGGCCATTTCCATATCATCCATCTTGGAAGTGTTGATTGATGGTGCAATGACGGAAGATGAATGAATCATGGACACTCCCAGGATACTTTGCCACGATGTTGGTGATCAATCCCTGGTGATCCACAATGGCCGTCTCATTGATGGAGTGTTTGTGCTTCCTGTTGCGGTATAGATGTTCGGTTGCAGCAGGTGTCACAATGCGTACATGTGTGCAGTCAATGGCACCAAGCATGTGTGGGAAGCTGTTGATTTGATAAAACCCCTGTTTGGTCTCCTGCGGCTTCTGCTGTGTGTTGGGGAAGCTGATGTGGCGGGTGTGAGGGAGATGATGGCATCCAGTACCTTTGGCAGGAAGGCAGAGAATGAGGGCTGTGAGATCCTGGCAACCAGGGCACCAGTGGTTTGAAAGTATCCACTTGCCAACATGTGGATTACAGCTAGGAGCTTGGTTTCTGGTGGAATGGTGTGGGGTGTCTGCAAGCTGTGTGCCAACTGTGGCTCAATGTTGCGCAGCAGCTGCTGAATGGCTTGCCAAACCTCTGGATGATGTCTTGTTGCCGTAGTCCCAGAAGGGTGGTCCTGGTGTGGAATATCCTCTCCTGCCTTCTGCGTTGCCTTTGGGGTCCCTGCTGGTGTTGTAGAAGTTGCTGTTGTTGGTCCTGTGCTCTGCGTCGGCGTGTATGCTGGATGAAAAGCACCTCCATGTCTTCCTTTTGGAGCTCTGCTGTTGCTTCTGTGTGTTTTCCTTAAGTAGTGGGGTGTTTGCCCCATTTTAACACCTGCCCTGACCCAGGCGTTATTGTTTGACGCAAATCGGGCTGTGTGTCATTTTCTGACTCCGCCTCTCGGCCCTGCGGGATTTTTGCACGGTAGCATAAATTTGGCGCACGGGTGTTTAAGTCATATTTTGGACGGGAACGCCTACCTTGCATGTCATTAACACAAGGCAGTTTCCTGCATCCAGAAAATGACGCACACTGCAGACTTTTGGCGCTCGCGGCCCTCGGGCGTCATTGTATAAATATGGTGGAAGGTTTGCTCCGAATGTGAATCAAATATTTTGACACACATTCGGCGCAGACAGAGTATAAATATGCCCCTAAGAGTTTTGGTGTCTGTCACACATGTTCCGTCAGTGCTTGTATGCAAAGGTCTATAAAGAAACCAGGCACTGGGTTGAAAATGGAGGATTATATGCTCACTGGAGTAAGGGAGAGTTGTGACAAGTGGGAGATTATTTTTACATTAATCGATTACTTTATTTTTAAGGAGCTGAATTATTTGAGAAGAACAAATAATATTCTGCACCAAAACAGTCCTGCCATGCTTTGGGTCTGATGCAACTGAGTTGCACTCTATGGAATCCTTTCCTTACCAGTTTTTGAACTCCCCCTACATGAGACTTGTGTCACAACAAGTTTACCGCTGGAAAAGAAAACTCAGGAGAATGCAGAGTCTAAAGCACCCCTCGGTAAATGACTGCTTTAAATAGCTCTGCCCTGGTCACCATTTAGTGCCCGCATGTGTGCAGATTTTACACCCAGCCAACGTAGGTTTGTATATATCAACTTGCACACATCCTGCACTTTTTGTGCACATGCATTTCACTTTTGTATATAAAATGCTTTGCTACCATGCTTCCAAAACAGTTTCATTTTTTTTTTCTAAACACGTGAATCTGGCTACGTATCAGTTTCGATTGTTGCAAAAAACTGAATCTTGCTCACAATGGATTACTCAGGTTTTGTTGACGCAACCTATCCTTCGAGGCTATAATCTTTTCTAATTCCCATTAAATTGTCCACGTTTTACCTCTGGGTGGTTTTGCAGTGAAGCTGTTGGCCAGTGTGCACGTTGTTTTGGAATAAACTTCACAGATTTGTGTGGCTGAATTGAAACCCTTTTCAAAGTTAGACCACATTGATTAACATCTTTCGATATAGGAATTGCAATAACATGCCCATTTAAACTCCCTTGTTGCCGTTCCATACACTTAAAGCTATCAGATCGATGATTGGATCTGCTGTTATGCTTGGAAACCATTGATTTCCTTGTTCTAACTGCATAGTATATGGCCGCATGAATTTGTGCCTTAGGGCCAACAAAAAGACATAAATGTTTTTTCTTGAATATGAACCAAATACAGATAACCCCAGATGGCTTGGAGATATACCACTGTGTACATTTTATATCAATCCTGGCACTAAAAATGTGCTATAGAATTTCTTGTTTGCTAAGCCAACAGCTCAGTCAAACAGCCTATTCAAAATTTGACTTTAATATTTGTCTTGAGAAACTTTTTGTTCTTGAAAGAGGAAAAGGTTCCTCATTTGCTGGAAATGTGAACTCTTTTCAACTGGTGTTCAATATTTTGTACCAAAGTTGGAGATTGACTTGGGTTATTGTGAACAGTAGATTGTGCTTTTTTGGCCAGGTTCATATGGGACTGTCACAGAACAAGGATTGGCAAAGCCAAAGGGTTTCACCTACTCGAATTATATTGACTTTGTCAATGTTTTTTTCGTAATGTATAGTAGTTGAGCTGCTGTACAATACAATTTCAAGTTAAAACAAAAGCGTCATGACATGGGAACTATGTGAAACCTATTGGCTTTTCCAATGCTTGTTTACTTATTAAACACAAAACACTTCACAAGCGCTGTGCAGGCAAAACCTAAAAACAAAATGACCGAGGTGCAGCGGGCCCTCACACGGTCACACACCAATGCCCAGTGCAACTGTGCCTATTGCACTAATAACAGCTAGTCTCTTAGTACGTCCCATTGTGTGACTTTCTGGT
Organism: Pleurodeles waltl; assembly: GCF_031143425.1. Lineage (NCBI taxonomy): Eukaryota > Metazoa > Chordata > Amphibia > Caudata > Salamandridae > Pleurodeles > Pleurodeles waltl. The sequence continues at coordinate 603,168,820 of NC_090437.1, read as the reverse complement.
TTTTGCAGTGCGTCAGGAACTATTCCTCCAGCGCTTCTGGATTCTAGTTGTAGTAAAATATCACTTCCCCACAACTTCCTACAACAAAAACCAACAATAAATGTGCGGAATGGGCAGATGAGTTTAAATAATTAGCTCAAAAGTAATGAGCAGGAAAGAGTTGGGGGCAGGAGATTAAGATTTCAGATCACGCCCTTACTAAATCAAGTTAACATTGAAAGGCTGTGCTTCTGAGCTTCCATCCATGCTTTTCTTGATAGCAAACTTCACTTAAAACAGATGACTGGACTCTCCACAGCGATCCTTGTGTGGAGCACCTCTGCATGTTTCCCATGGCCATTGCTGGACACACAAGGCACACAGGGGATTCAGCAGACCGAGAGGAGGGTGTGTTCCACACATGTCAACGGACAGGATGAAAACTGCAGCTACGGTAATTCTTCTTCTACATAAAATAAAATAAATTGTGTTAGACTTGGCATCCTTGGCGTGGTCCGCCCTTACTTTTTGCCTCTACTTCCCAGGTTGTTTCTATGTGCTGGGCTCTGTTTTTGCTGTTTTTGTTTCTCTGGGCACTTTACCACTACTGACCAGTGCTAAAGTGCAAGTGCTCCCTATGTGAAATTGTATGTATTGGCTTTTCCATGATTGGCATATTTGAGTTACCAATAAGTCCCTAGTAAAGTGCACTAGAGATGCTCAGTGCCTGGAAATCAAATGCTACTAGTGGGCCTGCAGCACTTGTGCCTCCCACATAAGTATCCCTGAAAACATAGCTCAGACCTGTCACTTTAAACTGCCAGTTCGACTTGGCAAGTGTACCCACTTGCCAGGGGTAAGACCTTCTCTTTTTATACATGTAAGGCCCCCCTAGGGTAGGCCCTAGGTAGCCCCATGGGCTGGGTGCGGTGTATGTTAAATGTGGGACATGAACTGATGTGTTTTGCATGTCCTAACAGTGAAATACTGCCATATTCGGTGTTCACTGTTGCAAGGCCTATCTCTCTCATAGGTCAACATGGGGCTGCCTTTAAATACCCATAAAGTGCAGCTTCCCTTTGAGAGCAGATAGAAGTTTGGTGTTTGAGGTCCCTGAACTCACAATTTAAAAATGCATCTGTTAGTGAAGTTGTTTTTTAGATTATTAGTTTGAAAATGCCACTTTTAGAAAGTAAGCTTTCTTGCTTAAACCATTTTGTGACTCTGCCTGTTTGTGGATTCCCTGTCTGGGTCAGTTTGACGGTTGGGCTGTTTGTGAATCCCCTCCAGACAGTGAGACAAAGGGAGCTGGGGTGTAGCCTGCATATCCTGATGATCCATCCGTGCTAGAGTGGAGAGAGAGAGGAGTGGTCATTTACACCTGAATGGGCTGTGCCTGCCCTCTCACAATACAGTCTCCAAACCCCTGTTGTGTGTCTGGGGCCATGCATGGGCAAGGCAGGATCTTGTGAACAACAGAGACTTTCCTTTGAAGTTTGCCTACTTCAAAGGCAGAAAGGGGTATAAGTAGTGGACCCAAAACCCCAGACTTTAGATCACTTCTGGAATCAAGAAGAACCTCTGCCAAGGAGAAGAGCTGAGGAGAAGTACTGCCCCTGCCTGTGACTGTGCTTTGCTGGGCTATCCTGCAGATGCTGTTTCTGCCTGTGAAAGGGGACAAAGACTGGACTTTGTTGTGCATTCATGCTTGAGAGGTATCTCCAAGAGCTTGGAGTAGAGCTTGCCTCCTGTTTTGATACCTCAGGGATATCAAAGGATTCATCATCCAGTTTTGAGTCTACATGCTGTGGACTCCGACTTGCCAGAAGGTGCAATTCCAGTTCCTGGGCCCCTGGAAGTGAATTTCTGGAGAAATCCTGTGAAACAACGCCAGGCGATGCCATGCGACTTTGCCTTTACCCTGACTAGAGTGAGTGTCCTTACTTGGACAGGGGGCAACCTGACTGCCAACCAAAACCCAATTTCTAACATTCATGATCAGCAGTGAGGATTGAATTTGTATTTGTACTTGAATTACAATGATTAATTGTAAACTAATGTTTCCAGTGCAGACCATTACTTAACCACATACCACTTCTTTTGTTGATCTTGCATTTGTTGTTTTCACTTTTACTCTTTTTGGACTTCATCTGTTTCCATTACTTTCGATTTTTAAACTTCTCATTGGGAACTTTTTGTTCTGCCTTGGAACTTTGAAAAATGTTTGATTTGCCATCATGTCTCAATTTTGAGATGAACCAGTTGGAGTTGTTTTTGAGTTGGAGAAGCTGGAGAGTGATACAGTTGCTTAACTGAAGCAGTTCAGTACGGATCTTGACTGTCCGATTAGAAGCTCCGCCAGGAAGGAGGAGCTGCAAAAGGCAGTGAGGGCCTGGGTGACAGCCAAGGAGGATGGGGGGCACACAGAGGGGAAGAATGAGGGGGAGGAGATGAAGAATGTCCATAATGTTGTACAAGATGTATCTGTTATACCTGGGGGGCAGTGTGTCATCCAAGGGCCTGACTCCTGCAGAGTTGCAGGGCAGACAGGCAGAGAGGGTTTACCAGTTGGAGTTAGAGAAATTGAGGATGAAAATGGAGAGGGAAATGGAGGAGAGGAGGCCGGCCATAGAAGAGAAGAAGCTGCTCCTGGCTCATGAACTTAGTCTGAGGGACTTGATCAAAGGAGCCAGTCTAGTAGAGATGGTGGCAGCAGTACCACAGTGCTGCCTGAGGGAAGGGTGCACGTTCCTAGAGATCTTGTGAACAATTACAGAGGGAGGATGACATATACTGGTGGTTTGAGGGGTATGAGTCTGCTCTCCACAAGAACTTGGTCCCATGAAGCACATTGGGGGACGGGTCCATGGAAGCACTTTGATGTAGAGGGGAGGGATACTTTGACATCCCTAGGGGATCGTCATTACTCTGTCATGAAGGATGCCCTTCTCACAAGTTATGGTCTCACCCCTGAGCAGTATAAGGACAAGTTTAGGTCCCACAAAAAGAAAGAATCCCAAACTTGGCTAGAATGTGTTGACTCTTTCTGCAGGTCACTGGATGGTTGGGTGAAGGGCAGTAAGGTAACAACTTATGAGGGGCTTTACAACTTAATTGCTTGAAAGCACTTGTACAGTCTTTGTTTTCCAGAAATGTGCCAGCACCTGATTGACAGCAAGCTGTCCTCAGAGAGCTTGCACAGGAAGCAGTCTGCTGGGAGAGGACCAGGGTCCAAAAGAGGTATGGGGGAGACCATTCCAAGGATGGGCAGGGTCCCTCTCAAAAGAAGTGGTGGTAAGGGTAAACAGGGGGAGTTCTCTAAAGGGCCCCAACCTAGTTCCTAGGGTAAGGATTCCCACCCGCCAGTTGAGAAGAAGCCATTGTTTTCTAAAGAGAAACCTGCGGAGGGGGGTTCCCACAAGCGTTATGCATGTGACTAGAGGCGTCATTTGAGGGGGATCCCAAATGTCCTAAAGGGATACAGGCACCCACTCGTGCTCAAGCCCAGGGTTTGGCCAGTGTAGCGCTTGTAGAGGAGTTGGTTCCAGGTGGGTGGGAGCCTGCTGAGATGACCCTTGTCTCACTAGGGGACAGTAAGATCGTCCAGAGAACCTTGAGCCTGAGAACACTAAGCAGTACAGGTCATGGTCAGCCAATAGTTCCAATGCCTAGTGTACGATCTTTGCCATCACCAAAAAAATGTACCCCTCCTTTTGTGTTAGGTGGGTTAGCAAATAACCGATTGGTGCTTGCCTAGATTGCTAGAGAAAGGAATAATAGGCATGCTAAATGGATATAGCCCATAGATAAGAATTTTATGGAGTGAGTCGTTGTATCACCCAGTGTACAAGATTACAAAATTGCATATCAGTGACCCTAGTGGCGAACAAACGAGAGGAAGAGAGAAGATATCTGTATAGAAGCAATAAAAGAACCACCAAGGATTATACTCAAGAATCATACCTCATTAAGGACTGTAAGTTATTTGATCTGTGTCACAATATGGTCGTCTTGTAATATTCGGTGTAGAAGTTGCTTATCACATGTGTGGATATATCAATTATATTTGACGGTACACCTTGGTAATGAATCAAGGTTTGTACCAGGACCATGATAAGTCCAACTGAGAAAAGAAAATAATCAAAAGAAAAGCTCAGTGCCATATACTAGTAAGATGAGTAATGAAAATAGTGACATCATATACAGTAACGATCTAGAGGTGAGTGATATGTCCTTCTATATCTAGAGAAAAGGTATGTGTGTTCATACTACAAAAACATCCATCTCCTGATATGGTGGTAAGAATAAAGTAGACAATTTGCACTATTAGGATTCAATCTTTAAATGCAGCATAGCATATTGGTCCTATCTCCCTCCTAGGGAATATTCAAAACAGATTGCCAAAGTGGAGAAAATAAATATATAGAGCTTGAAATTAAATCACCCGCACATGGAGTGTCCATTATGTTGTTGCCACACAACTCTGACTAACAACGGTAAAGCCTTTAGAAAAACATGTACACCGCATGTTTATAAATGCAGTAAAATATGGAGGCATTGAGCTTAATGTGTATACTCTTATTTTGTCTTGCTGTCTGTAATGCAGTCAAATCGTAAAGATTCAAGGAGTTTCTGACTTCCCATATTCGAAGAAGCAAACGGTAATGTTATTCACGAGTCATATCTATTTAGAGAAATGCCAAGAACGTGTGTTGAAGACGTGGAGAGAGAAAAAAAGAGAAAAGCGAGCACAATACTGTGAGCATTCTTTTCCGTACTGTATTTAAGCAACTAACACATCTTAAAGCCAAATATATTGGCCAGGGCGACAGAGAAATAACGGTTGGTTTATCAAGACACGTAATGTCTAGCGTTAGTTAAACAAAAAGAGAATATTATTAAAGATTTAGATAAAGCGGACATGGATTCTTACCAATCGTGTGTTCAGTCCCGTTTCTTGTTTGTAGTGGTCAGAAACGCTCGTGCTCGTTTGAACCAGTTTTATAGTTTCAAGAGCGATGGAAATGGAAAAGGGACAAATAAATTACCGATCTTGGTGGTGGCCATCTTAGAATGGACATAAAGCACCATAGATAAATGGAAATCAATGGTAGAAAGTATCTCAATATAACACCTTACTAAAAGATGTGGAGTATAAATTGTGTAAAAAACGAACAGTGAGAGCGTGAAAAAGTAGAAATGAAGAGAGATACTGAATTGTGACCCACATGTTTATGTGTTGGGGAATATAAATCCTAGTCTGAGGGTAATTGTTGATGGCCAGAGCGTAAACCCAGACATTGTTACAATGTTATCCACATACAACATACTGTGTTACTCAATACTATGTACATATATTTATTAGCAATGCATAATGTTGCAAATCATTATGAAGCATCCTCTTTGAAAATATCATATCTTAAATCCGCATATTTATTAACATAGTATTGCATATGTTGTTATTATGAAAACTATCAAGTAACAATTACAAAAAAAATTTAAATCTTTTTCCTTGTTTAGTCCCTCCTCCACTGCCCGCAGCTTAATTATCCATTTACTTTCCAGTTGTCTAAGTAATAGTGTTTTGTTGCCACAGCCACCTAGCGTGGCAATACCATGTGTTTTAATGTGATGTAAGTCCCGCTGTGTGTGTCCAGAATTGAAATGTAGAGCATACGAAACACGTGTCGGCTGTATATACATGGATTGGTACAACGTTTGCTGTTTTCATTGAATACCCAAGAAGAATAATGGACTTACATTTGGAATGCTTGGATGTGCCGTGGTTCTTTCAACTTAATTCAATCATTGTGGACCTTCCGGATCACAATCTACACACCTTGTGACTGGGTGTGGAGCCACTCTGGCACTCCGTATACTATATGGTGGTCATTCCGACCCCGGCGGGCGGCGGGTGCCGCACGCCAGAAGACCGCACCGCGGTCAAATGACCTCGGCGGTCATTCTGACTTTCCCGCTGGGCGGGCGGGCGACCGCCAAAAGGCCGCCCGCCTGCCCGCCAAAAGGCCGCCCGCCCGCCCGCCCAGCGGGAAAGCCCCAGCAACGATGAAGCCGGCTCCGAATGGAGCCGGCGGAGTTAACTGAATGGGGCCCTGTTAGGGGGCCCCTGGCCCCCAGGGGCCCCACAACACCCGTTCCCACCAGCCTCTTCCTGGCGGTGTAAACCACCAGGAACAGGCTGGCGGGAAGGGGGTCGGAATCCCAAGCAGCGCCGCCGTGGAGGATTCCCTGGGGCAGGGGAAAACTGGCAGGAAACCGCTGGTTCCCCTTTTCTGACCGCGGCGGTAAGAATTGCCCCAGAAGCACCGCCAGCCTGTTGGCGGTGCTTCCTCCGTCCCCGGCCCTGGCGGTCCATGACCGCCAGGGTCGGAATGACCCCCTATATGTCTAACTGTCAATAATATGTATTTTTTTGGATTTTAATACCAGCAAAGAAGAAAATGTTTTGGAAGTGCGCACCATCTTAGTACACAGCCACTGGCTATCTCTGTGTTAGACTAAGCAGTACAGGCATTGGGTAACTATTAATGGACAGAGGGTAGAGGCTCTGAGAGACCCAGAAGCCAATGTGACAACTGTGAGAAGTCACCTGATGTCTGAAGAGCAGATATATCCTCATTTACTTCACCAAGTAGTTGTGATAGACAACTCAGAGCGCCTGTGCAGAGTGGGGCAGTTTCCCTTTAAATTGGGGGGGTCTCAGGTGCCATGAGAGTAGCTGTGAGTCCAACCATGCCTGTAGATCGTCTGCTAGGCAATGATCTGGAGGATTCCCCTTGGAAGGAGGTTGAACACAGGTCTCACTTGGAGATGTTGGGTCTGCCTGGGCGTGTGTGTGTATGTCCACCCAGTCTATGGCAGCCTGTCAGGGTGATTAGGAGACCCTGGAGCCTGAAAGAGGTGCCCAGGTGTCTGCCATAAGGAGGAAGGGCAAAGGGCATGGGAAACTGACCCCAGAAGTGCGGGAGGAGGAGGAGCCTGAGGGTAATGCCCCGGAGCCTACAGGGGAACAGGTGGCTGAGGTGGGGGAGGTCCTTGAGCTGACGCAGTGACAGCAGGAAGGGAGACCCACCAGGGAAGTATTCTGTGAGGCACAGAGAACATGCCCTACTCTGGAGGGTTTGCAGCAGCAGGCTGCAGACCAGGAATCTGGCAGTGACTCAGGATCACACTTGATCAACTGGGAGGACGGCCTCCTATTTAGTGAGCCTAAGGTTGCTGAACCTGGGATAGCCTGTGTGCTGGTGGTACCCCAGTGCTTCAGAGCCTTCCTACTAGGTCTGGCTCATGATGAGCCTTTAGTTGGACATTTGGGGCAGGAGAAGACCTTTATATGATTTGTCACCCACTTTTACTGGCCCCAAATGTGCAGGCACTCAGATGTACTCTGTAGGTCTTGCCAGACTTATCAGGCAAGTGGCAAGAGTGGGGGGAAATCTGAGGCTCCCCTCAAACCTTTTCCTGTAGTCAGCACCCTCTTTGAAAGGGTCGGTATTGACATTTTAGGGCCTCTGGATCCCAAGACAGCCATGGGAAATAGGTTTTTTGCTGGTCTTGGTGGACCATGCAACCAGGTCCCCAGAAGCTATTCCTTTATGATCAATCACCTCCCCTGTGGTGGGACATGTACAGATGAGGGTTTTTGCCCACATGGGGTTCCCCAAGGAAGAGGTCTCCGATAGGGATACCAGCTTCATATTAACCTATCTGAAGCCTCCGTGGAAGGAGTGTGGGGTGACATATAATTTCACCACTTCCTACCACGCCCAAGGAAACGGTTTTGTTGAGAGATTCAAACGCACCTTGAAAGGCATGATCATGGGCCTGTCAGAGCCCTTGAGGCATAATTAGGATGTCCTCTTGCCATGCTTTCTGTTCACCTAAAAGGAGGTGCCTCAAAAGGTTCTTGGATTTAGCCCTTTTGAGTTCGTCTACGGCCACCCTGTCAGGGGACCTTTGAGTCTGGTTAAGGAAGGCTTGGAGGAAGCCTCCTGTAAGCCGCCCCAGGATGTATTCAGTTACATGCTTGCTTGTAAGAACCAGACAGCTTGTTTCAGGAAGCTCACACAAGAGAACCTGGAAGCAAGCCAGGAAGATATGAAGCACTGGTACGACCAGAATGACACTCTGGTTGAGTTCCAGCCTTGCCAAAAGGTTTGGGTGATGGCCCCAGTGGAGCTTAGGGCTCTCCAAAATAAGTGGACAGGACCATTTGAAATGATAGACAACAACAGTTGTGTCACCTATCTGGCGAACTTGCAAACTCCCAGGAACCCTTTGAGGGTCCTACATGTCAATTGCCTCAAGCCTCATTTTGAGAGGACAGAGGTAACAATGCTCTTGGCAACAGATGATGGAGTGGAGGAAGAGAGTGAGCCTCTTTCTGACCTCCTATCCACCAAAGAGAAACATGGTTCAGTGGAGGGTGTGTACCTCTACCCCTCCCTGACCCCAGAGCAACAGAGGGACTGTTGCCAAGTGTTGGGACAGTTTGCCCCTCTATTTTCCTTGATCCCAGGGGTCACTCATTTGTGTACACATGATGAAGACACTGGGGATAGTCCTCCTGTTAAACATAAGGTTTACAGAGTGACTGACAAGGATGGGGCCAACATTAAGGATGAGGTATCCAAAATGTCAGCTCTTGGGGTTATTGAGTTCTCCAGTAGCCCTTGGGCCAGCCCTTTGGTCTTGGTTCCAAAAGCTGCTGCTCTTGGTGCCACTCCAGAATTTAGATTCTGTGTGGATTACCCGGGACTCAATGCTGTCACTAAGACTGATGCACACCCTATCCTCCGAGCTGATAATCTCATTGACCGGTTAGGGGCTGCCAATATCTCAGCACGTTTGACTTAACGTCTGGATATTGGCAGATTGCCCTGACTGAGGGGGCAAAGGAGAGGTCTGCATTCTCCACCCTAGATGGGCACTACCAATTTAGGGTGATGCCTTTTGGGATGAAGAATGCCCCTGCCACCTTTCAGAGGTTGGTTAACCAGGTGTTGGCTGGACTGGATGATTTCTGTGTCGCCTAGCTGGATGACAGTGCTGTGTTCAGCCCCACTTGGGAGGAACATTTGCAGCACCTTTGTAGAGTGTTAGAGGCCGTGCAAAAGGCAGGCCTCACTATTAAGGCTAGAAAGTTCAGAATAGGGCAGGGTTCTGTAGTGTACTTGGGGCACCAGGTAGGGAGTTGCCAGGTGGCGCCCCTACAACCCAAGATTGACACTATTCTGGCTTGGGATCCACCCAACACCCAGAATGATGTGAGAGTCTTTTTAGACCTCACAGGTTACTATAGGAGGTTTGCTAAGGAATACAGCACCATTGTTGCTCCTTTCACAAAGTTAACCTCTTTAAAACAACCAAAGAATGTGATATGGACTGAGTCCTGTCAAACAGCTTTTGATACCCTGAAGGCAGCCCTGTACATTGTGGAGTTACCTCTGTTTTCCTGCATAGAACTGTATAGTATGTTTGGAACAGGAGAAGAAGAAAAAGCGGGTAGTTTTTTGGTAGCAAGACCTCAAGCTAGAAACCCTATGGGAGACGGTTGAAAAACCTTACCAGTAGGGGAACAGAGAATACATTAATAAAAACGTTCTTAGAGCAGCAAACACTAGAGCTCATATTTAGAGAAAGGATTATACTAAATTTTAGGAGCACAAATAACACTGAAAGGGCACGCCTTAGGAAAATAGAAGGAGGTAATGGGGGGAGGTGGTGTGGTGTTACGGTAGTCACTGGAAAAGCCAGTAGAGATAAATGAAGACTGCATCACTTGGTAAATGTCTGATGAGGTGTTAATATTCTTGCATGGCAGCTCCTGGCCCAGCTGTTGACACAGCAATGCACAAAGCAGCCAGGGTGAACATAACATTCAAGATAATAATCGTGAATAGAGTTTGAAAACATAGCTCCGACTTGATTGTTACTTGTGCTACAATCCATGCTCTATAGGAGTCACACAAAACAGAATATGTACAAACTGGAATTCGTGGGGCTCATTTCAGTTTGGTGGGTGAGCTGCCAAACCACTAGAGGATTGACAGCAACAACATGTCCAGTCACAAGGCAGCCCATCTACCAAGTAGAAAGGTCCTACAGCTCTTGCTGGAAATTTAGGTCATAAATGCTTCCACGGCCAAAGTAGGGGCACTTTCATCTAAAATGTAATGCCCTAGGAGCTGCCCGAGGAGCTGTTGATAAGCCACTCAGTGTTTTTTCAGAATTAAACCCCAAAGTGGGGTTTTTGTTGTAAAACAAAAAACATATGTCCCTAGTATACTTTGAAATTCCTCCCAGGGATTCAGGACTACAAGAAATTAGGTTGCTGGCTAACTGTGGTGTGAGCCCTGGACAAGCAGCAACTACAATACTTATCAGGGTATGGCACAACCAAACCCCAAATTCACCTCTTCTCAACCCCATGGTAGCTAGGCACAGAGCAGTCAGTCTTAACTTAGAGGCAATGTAAAGTATTTGTGCAACACTTCAAACAGTTAATCACTGAAACCCCCCACACAACAAACCCCACACCAGATTAGAAAAATAGAGCTGAATTTATTAAATTAAACACGACCAAAATGATAAAAATCTAATCAGTAGAACAGGAGTTATAATTTTTAAAGATTAAACTGTAATATAGTGCATAAAAGCAGAAAGCTCTAGCCATGGCTATCTGGCTGCACTGGTACAGGACAAAGTCAAAAGTTCAGACCGACCGTGATGGAGTGTGGACAGATACAGTCCAGATTAGTGCAGTTGGAATTTTACTTTCTCAAGTCTGTTGGCAAGAGTCTTGTTTGCATTGGAGAGGACAACATGGAGCAAGAAGAGTGTTGTGGGCGATGGTTGTCACAGCACGAGGAGCAGGTCAGGCGTCATGGACGGGCAGGCTGGAGCTTTGCAGTGGCTGTCCTTTGCAAGCGATCTATGGTTGCTGTGTGATAGGCTGGTAGTCGCCCTTTCTGAACTTTGGTGTGAGCAGCGAGGTTCTGCTGCAAATGTTCATTGTCATGAAAAGCTTGATTTACGGAGCCTGTGAGCCACTCCAAGGGTCCAGGACCTGAGAGGCACTACTTGGTCAGGGACTCACTGCAGCTGGTTCCAGGAGCTGCTTGGGAGCCTTTTATTTTCCTGAACCTCAGGTCAGGAGGCCAGCAGACTAGCCCTCTGAGTCACTTTAGGGTCCTGGCTGCAGGTCCTGTTCTTCTTCCCCAGGCAGCAGATCAGCATAGCAGGGAGTAGTTCCTTTAGAGTAGGGGTCCAGTTAAGATACAGTCCTTGTGGCAGCACAGCAGCCTTTCGTCTTGGCAGAGTATCCACTGGTCTAGAAGTGTACTGATGTGATTTTGTCCGAGGTCCAGTCTGAGTTGTGCCTTTGAAGTGGGAGAGAAGCTGCTAGAGATTTGTCTTTGAAGTCCTCAGGCATCCTGCCTTCCCTGCCATGACTCTGACTAACTAAAGGGGTTATGCAGCCCTTTGTGTGGAGGCAGGACACTACCTATTCAGGTGTACGTAGGGCTGTGCCGATCTCCTCCTCATCCTGCCAGTGATGGCCCATCCAGGCACATCTAAGCTTCCTCTTGTGTGTGGGAGGAATACACAAAGCTTAACTATCAGCTACACCTGGTAATGTGACCAGAGACAGGTTAAAGGCACTGAAGGGTTAAGGCAAGAAAATGACAACTTTCTTAAAGTGGCATTTTCAGAATTGCAATGTAAAATCCGACATTATCATAAGTTAGGATTTTGAACTGATATTCCAGAGACACCAAACATGAACTTGTTGTCTCTTTCCAGTTGGAAGTTACACTTATAAAAGGTAATAGGGCAACTCCAATGTTATTTCATGGGACAGACAGGCCTTGTATATAGTCAAAAAAGAATTACTACCAAGACATGTCAAACTTAAATGTACACATCCTACTTATTTAAATATATTGCACCCTGCCCTATGGGCTGCCCAGACCCTACCCTAGGGGTGACGTATATGTATTAAAAAGGAAGCTTGGGTCTGGAAAAAGATTTATTTCGTCGAGTTGAAATGTCAGGTTAAAATGTCACACACAAGCTCTGCAATGGCAGGCTGAGTCATATTAAAAAAGCTACTTAAGTGGGTGACATAACCAATGCTGCAAACTCAGTAGTAGCATTTAATTTACAGGTCCTGGGTACATGTAGTACCACTTTACTGCAGATGTATTAGTATATGACATATGCCAATTAAAAAAAGCCAATGTTACCATGTTTAGATAAGAGAGCGCAAGCACTTTAGCACTGGTTAGCATTGGTAAAATCTGCAGAGTCCTAACACCAGCAAAAACAAAGTTAGTAAAAATGGAGGAGGAAGGCAGAAAGCTGGGGGCAATACCACCCTAAGGCCAATTGGTGTAACAGGGATGTTTTACAATGACATGCTGACAGCCCTGTGGAAGGTGTGTCATGACTGTGTGTTTCCCACAATGGAGCGGTCTGAGGCTCATCTGCCAGAAATGCAGCAGCCCCCCTTCAAATGAGGCTGGTAATCTGCACGTCTTGCAAACGCAGGTCAACAAGAGGTTTATGGTGCTTGCCCCACATCTAGCACACTCTATGGTTTTTCAAACAAAGTGGCTAGAGTTGCATCATTAAACTGACTATTTAGGACAAAGTTTGAGATTAGAATACTTTTCATTGACAACATCCTATTCCTATACAAAGGAAATACTCACACAGCTGTAAGTATTGGAAAATATAGTTAACGTGGGTGTAGCAATAACCAGACACCTGTGTCAAAATCAATAAGCATTCTAAGGTGAATGTAGAAACCCTGCAGAAAATGTCTGCTCACATCACACATAACACAGATTGTTACTTGACAGTATGCATTCCCTAAACCAATGGCTTTCAACTTGTGGCGCATATGTCCACCCATATGTCTTGGTGTCTTGGAGACTGTTGTAAAGACACAAGGCTCATAGCACAAAGATCACGTTGTGTGTGCTGCACCTGCTGTTCCCTGCTTCACATTGTCTTCTTCAAAGTTCATAAGGAAAAGGATGACATCCCAGCCCACCCTTTAACTGGAATAAACAAATGCCCAGTAGGAGGCGTCATACGTGAATGGCAGCAAAGCTGACATTCATATGTGGTTCACAATTCAGCAGACCATCAGGGGATGTACCTTGTCTTGCCTCTTTGCAAGTTATTCAAGAAATCAGCACAGTGTTTCTCTATCAAGTTTCTAAACTGTTGATTAATGTTTAAGGATAATATGTGACAAATATGTGTGATGACACCAGAAAAACAAGAAAAGAGCATCCCGACTTCTTTATTGGCATGAAAAATGTATGCCAATTAACAAACAGAATAAATGTTTAGATAGATGTGCAAACATTCACACTCATTGCCAAGCAAGTCACAAACAGCTATTTCTATTAGGTGAAGTTTATATTCTAGCAACACAAAAGGATGACAATGCAAACACTCACCCCCAGTCACAGATCTGGGTTTAATCCATTGTTCTTTTGCTCACCATGCCACCCCAGTTTGAACACACATTTCGGCAGCGTTACTATGCGCTCCACGCGACCGGCTGCTACAGACATTTCCCGCTCCAGATTTTAGGACGGGTTTACTTTTTCAGATATGCGTCCAGTCACAACTCTATAGTGGTTTTTCCTTCTCATTCATGAGGTTAAACTGAACTTTTCTTTCTACAACTTGGAAGAATCATATAAATCTTCCTAACATCTTTTATTGCTCGTACTGGAACATTCTACTTCCTTTGTGACGACTTTGCTGGAAACTTTGACAGAAGTCTTTCCCGGACTTTAAATTGGTCCCTATCATAGTCTCCGAGCCTTGAAAAAGTCCGATAGGACGAAACACGTGTTGGCTGATTTCTGTATTTTTCTTGAACAGTTGTACTCACTGAACAACTCTCGTCTCCATCTTCTAAAGGAATAAAACATTTTCCAGCAACTGCATCTTACTTCTGCCGTATTATTGTTTGCGGAGTGCCTTGATCCTGTTCATTTTTTTTTGCACTTGGGATAAACTAATGATCATTTGAGAAGTATATCGCAAACCGATTGTATTAAGCATAAATACAATTGTTCCCCTTTAGCGTTGCCTAACAAGTCACACTTTCAGAGAGACTGTGTGTTTGCTTTAAAGTAATTAGCTGCATGTGGTGTGTGGTCATGCAAATAGAGAAGGGGATTTACCAAACCATAACAGCATTGAAAATAAATGTTTCATCCCTCCACCAAAACGTGTGTCTGTCTCTTAGAGTATCAGATTTAAATAGAAAGGTTATCTGGCAGAGGAGTAACAATTTTAATTGTTAACTAAAAGCAACAAGCATTTGCAATGCAATGGGTCTCGTGTTTGCTCACGTTAGAGCTATTAGCGTTGTAAACTACTAACGGGCCTTTTCTTGCCACATAAACTTATAATGAAATGTAAAACAGTTTCACATATGCGAGCCGATGGTCGCAATGAGTGTGAAGGAGACAGAGAAAAAGAAACAGAAGTTCGCTCAGAGTGAAACTTATTGGCAAAAGTGCAATTATCCGTGTTACCGGTACAAGTGCAATTATCCATGTAACAGGGTCGATGTCATGGAAAGTGCTCGACTTCTGCCCAGTGATATCACGCTGCCCAAGAAATGAAAAGATTAAGTAATCCAAAAACCAGGTGAAAACATGGAGCCCCTTATGTTTTCAGTAGTTTACCGGTGCGCTCGAGGAGGGCTAAACACCGGAAAAGGCATGACGTATGCATGCATTTTACAAATGGAATCAATCGATTTTTAAAAAGCAGACCGATGAACTAATGAAAGTGATGGTAGTCACATGGGCATGGTTAGAAGCCCTCAGAGAGATTACAACATGATCCAGAGCTCTTGTGCGCGCTCAACCCTAAAAAGCGCCTCTTATTGTCAATTCCATGTCTCAAAGTGTTTGAAAGCAGTTTTGTAGTTAGTGCAGTGAAAAGCCATGAAAATATGACCTGTGACACAGCTGAACTATTAACTCAAACGTTTGTATACAGTAAATATTCCCTGGAAGACAATATGATAAATAGTAGATTCATTGTGATTATTAGTTTCAAACTAAGAAAGTATACTTAATTCTGTGCATCTAAACCATCATCTTTATTACAAATCAAAATCTACTATACAAAGGCATTCCATTAGTAAACTTTAGACTACTTTACAGTAAAAAATCAATACAATAAATATGTTGCTTTTGTATTTATACTAAATATTGAGAGAAAAATATACTATATACTGCATATTTGTTTTCCCTTGTGTTTTGCCACTTGAATGCAGTACTTGTTTAGGTCATGTAGAATAGGTGAATGACACAAATATTGTTTCAAAACTATTTCGTTGCAAGAATATTCTGTCAGAAATGTCTTCACATCAAAAATATTGAGAAACATGATATTTAAAGTAAGAACATAGGGCCTCATTTACAAGGAGGTTGCACTGCTGTTGTGTCATTTTTTTGATGCACCACTGGCCCAATCAGCGCTCCACACTGCTCCATATCTACAAACTGATGCACTGGACCCAATTTGTCAGTTTGTAGAGGCCTGTGTCCCATTATACCTGTGCCAGGTAAAATGTATGCAGGGTAGATGTTCTCATTTTAAAAGCCACGCACAACTGACTTAGTGAAATTTCACTCTGCGACTTGACTGCATCAAAATCCCTATGCCTGCTCAGACCAGGCGTAAAGATTGACGCAGTGCTTTTAACATATGACTCTAATATGTATTCTGACGCATTGCTGCAGTTGCATCAGTTTTCGGACGCAACTCTAGCAATGCATCACTTCAGTGACAAAACTTGAAAACTTGCGTCATGGAGCTCTATATTGTAAATACAGCACATTCATGGTGACATTAGGGTATTTGTGGCAGGCACAAGAAATCTGACACATCGATGCAGATGCATCAGTTCTTGCAAATTAGGCCCATAGTTTGTTATGTATATAATAGAGCTTTTTTAAATATTGTTTTACATAATATCATTATATAAATATGTTAATGTAGTTGTGTGAAATATAATTTTATTTAAGTATTTTATTATATCAATATATTAATTTTGAAGTATTAACATTATCTTAATAATTGTTTTATATATTCAGTATAGTTTATACATTTTAATGTCTAATTAAAGTGATTTTAAATTTAGTTGGCAATTTATGATTTAGTATTTGGTTATTATACATTATTTTTTAAGTAAATTTTTATGTCAATTGCATATTTATTTGGTAATCCATTTATGTAAATTATTTAGTTGATAAATTGTCATTTTAATGTGTAATTTAAATATGCTATACTTTCATTACTAATTTATACTTTAGTAGTGGGTTGATGGGTTTGAAGGGGAATTAATTGTATTATTTTTATTTAAATATTTTGGTAATTAATTATGTAAAGTACATAACTGATTATTTGGTAGGTCAATTACTTATAAAATAATAAATAGTTCATTGAAGAGTGGTTTTAATCATAAACTTTTAAAAATGCATTTTAAATTCACTATTTGATTTTTTGTATTATTATTTATTGTACTATTTAATGTCATTATTGTTTTATTTATATTTTATTAGAAGGGTTTTGATTTATTTTGGGGTAATATGAAGGAAGGTGTGTATTTACTTAAAAAGTATTTGTTTTTGTTTATAATTGTTGCAATTTTTTTGTATTATTAAACTGAATGTCTTTCAACTACATCTGAATGCATATATTTATAATGTATATATTTTTTATTTTTAATATTTTTATGTGATAGGTATTTTAATGTTGTTTAAATGATCATGAATAGGAATGGTAGATCTAATCCTTGTTAAGACCAACACTTACCCTCTTTTTGCTTATGTTTGAGTGAGAATAGAAAATCTAACCCCTTCAAAGTCCAACCTTTCCCTACCGTTATTTACAATGGCATGGGAATAATAAATATAACCGCTCCAAAGTACAAACTTTCCCTGCTTTTGCTTAAGTTGGAGCAGGGATGGAAAATTTAACTTCTCCAATGTCCAGCACTTTCTCTTCTTTTGCTTTAATTGGATCAAGAATATTAAATCAGACACCTTTAAAGTCCAACACTTTTTATTTTGTTGTTTATTTTCAATTCAATTTCAATTAGTGGTATTTTTTATTTTTTTCCAATGTTTATGGTATGTATAGAAAGGAACTGATTTTTTTTATTTGAACTTTAATTTTCTAGACTTAGGGCCAGATGTACAAAGCTTTTTGCACGTCGCAAAAAGCAAATTTTGATGTTTGCGACATGCAAAAAGCACTTTGCAATGCACAAACCTCGTTTTGCGATTCGGTAACCTGGTTACCAAATCGCAAAATGTGGTTCCTTTCCTAATTGCGAGTCACAGTGTAATGCAGGATTGCTTTAAGACCGCAAACGCAGTCGTAAACCAATCGCAGTTTGCACCCTTTTGAAATGGGTGGTAACCCATTCACAAAAGTGAATGGGTCCCCATGGGACCCCTTCCCCGTTGAGAATGGCACTGCAAACATTTTTTCAGAGCAGGCAGTGGTCCTGTGGACTACTGCCTGCTCTGAAAAGATGAAACAAAAACTTTAAATTTTTCGTTTTTGTAAGGCATCTCGTTTTCCTTTAAGGAAAACGGGCTGCATTACAAAAAAAAAACCTGCTTTATTAAAAAGCAGTCACAGACATGGTGGTCTGCTGTCCGCAGCAGGCCACCATCCCTGTGAGGGCCGCCATTCGCAAGGGGTTTGCAAATTGTGACCCACCTCATGAATATTCATGAGGTGGGCCTTTGCAACCCCCTTGTGATTCGCAGATGGTGTCAGGGACACCATCCAACATTCTGAATTGTGACTCGCAAATTGCAAGTCACTCTGATTCGCAATTTGTGGGTTGCAATTCAGAATGTTCCTACATCTGGCCCTAACTTCTTCCACGCTTCATTATTATAATGACTCTGGGTGAGCCAAGTCCCGGGGGCTTATGTGTAAAAAAGCAGGCTGGGGCTCCTGGCCCCCTCCCGCTGCCCCAGGGACTGCCACCTCAATCAATCAATCAATGATTTGTAGAGCACGGCTAATCACCCATAGGGTCTCAGGACACTCCCCAGGGTTTTTTAGTTTTGTGGGGGGGCGGTGTGCCCCCCGCTTTCCTAGGGACTGCCTCCTCCCCAGGGCTGTTATTTAGAGTGCAGGAGAACTGCTTCCCCCCGCTGCCCTGGGGACCACCACCACCCTGGGGCAGTCAGGTAATAATAAGCAGGGGAACCTGTGGCACCCCCATGCCCTGGGGACCACCAGCCTCCAGCGCAAAATTGAATTTATTTTCAGGGGACAACGCGCCACCCCTGCTGCCCTGGAATCACCACCCCTTGGACAAAATGCAATTTATTTGTGGTGCCACACCCCAGTGAACACCACCCCCTGGGGCTATGTCCAAGTTGGAGGGGGGCCGCCTCTCAGAGCCATAGATGGCCCTGCAGACTGCCACACCCCAGAGCCAGCTCCTGGTATGCCCCAGGGTGCCCACCCCAGGACATAGCTGTTTTCTGGGGATCAGCTTTGATCAAGGCCACGTAGATGGCCAAAAAACATTTTCTTTTGAAATAAAACGTTTTCAAACTTTTCCTCTGAGTGAGCGTTTTTCTAGTTTTGTAATACGGTATAGTATGCATTAGTTAACTCTGCCAGTTCATGCTCCACCCCTCTAGGGTAATGGGCCTTGTTGAGAGAAATATGGTTGTGCAGAAATATATATAAACAAGGGGAAAATTATGAACAAGATCACCAGCATAAAAGAATAACTAGCAGTGAGACCTGGGAAGGCAGTAATTGAAAAATTCTTAAAAGAAATGGAAGATTGTCTCATGAAACATGATGAGGACATCTAAGGCCGCGAGTTGCAAGGAGATGATTCAAAGAAAAATGTAGGGAACTCACATGATACCAGCATCTTGAGCAAGGGTTCAGAAACCAATAATGAAAAGGATACACGTGAACCAACTGATAGTAGCATTACAGGCTCTGACATCAGCTCTCAAAGCTAAACAAAAATATGTTTTTAGATGAGTATAGACTGTTGAGGTGGGGACGAAAGAAAAGTCAGGAAAGAACAACAACAAGAGGCAGGGTAGGAGGAACGCCATCAGGAGGACGAGGCTGTGGAAGTGGAACTAGAGGCAGAAAAGAAGCTGCTAAAGAAACATAAGGTGGCAGCACAAAAAAGCAAGTTCTCATGAGAAGTGTGGAAAAGAGCTTTACAACAGGACCAATATTGGATAAGAACATTGCAGGAAAGTGCTCCTTTTGGCATGGATTCCCTTCCAATTGTTGCCTGATATTGATTTGATTGAGAGTGTGTTGGGATCCTGCTTACCAGGCCCAGGCCCCAGCACCAGTGTTCTTTTCCAAAAACAGTACCATTGTTCCCACAATTGACACACCCCTGCCACACAGTTAAGTCCCTTGTAAAAGGTGCCCATGGTACCAAGGGCTCTGTGGCCAGGGAAGGTTCCAAAGAGCTGCAGCATGTATTATGCCACCCTGGGGGACCGCTCACCAAGCTCATGCACACGGCCTTTGAGGCTTGTGTGTGCTGGTGGGGAGAAAAAAACAGAGTTGACATCTCAGGGTGCCATGCACACAAACCACTGCTTGTGGCATAGGTAAGTCAAGCCCTCAAGAAGGCCTTACAGCCTTAAGGCAGGGTGCACTATACCACAGGTGAGGGCAAAGTTGCATGAGCAATAAGCCCCTACAGCGTCTAAGTCCATTCTTAGATATTGTAAGTACAGTGTGGCCATACTGAGTATATGGGTTGGGAGTTTGTCATTACAAACTCCACAGCCCCATAATAGCTTCACTGAAGTCTGAGAAGTTTAGTATCAAACTTCTCAGCACAATAAACCCTCACTGATGCCAGTGTTGGATTTATTGAAAAATGCACACAGAGGGCATCTTAGAGATGCCCCCTGTATTTTAGCCAAACTTCTAGTGCAGGATTGACCAGTCTGTGCCAGCCTGCCACTTACAAAGACGTTTCTGACCACATGGGTTTAGTGCCTTTGTGCTCTCTGTGGCCAGAAAAAAAGCTTGCACTGGGTGGAGATGCTTCACATCTCCCCGCTGCAGGAAATGTAACACCTGGAGGTGAGCCTCAAAGGCTCAGGCCTCTTTTTACAGTGCCCCAGGGTACTCCAGCTAGTGGAGATGCCTGCCCCCTGGACAAAGCCCCACTTTTGACGGCAAGTCCAGTGGAAAAATTAGGGAAAATAAAGAGGAGTGACCACTTCAGCTGGGAGCACTCCTAAGGTGTCCAGAGCCGAAGTGACCACCTCCTTGCAAAATCCTCTATCTTGGTTTGAAGGGCAGGGACCAATAGAGTTAGATCTGTGTCCCTCTCCCCAAAGGGAGTGGACATCGTAAAGGTATAGTCACCCTCAGGGACAGTAGCCATTGGCTATTGCCCTCTGACCCCTGTAACACCCCTAACTCCAGGATGTAAGGGCTCCCCTGAACCTAGCTTGTCAGATTCCTGGTGACCTCAAGAATAAGACAAGAAGAAAGAAGAAGGACTGCTAAGCTGACCCCCAGCAAAGAAGACTGAAGACACCAAGTGACTTGGCCTCAGCTGTACATACCTGTCTCCAACTTCTGAAGCACTGCTACAAGAAAGCAACCCATCCTGCAGGACCAGCAACCTCTTAAAAGCCTCAAGAGGGCAGCCTGCACCCCAAAGGACCAAGATCTGTGGACGGTGGCCCTGTCCAAAAAGAAATTCCAACAAAAGACCTCAAAACTGCCCAGGATCCACAAGTCCTGCCAGCTCTGTGCTGGATTCCCATGGCCCGTGTCCAGGTGGCCCAACTGACTAGAGCTGGTCCCCAGGCGATTCTGGCCTACTGTCCACCCTGGGTTGACCCCTCCTGTCCAACACAATAACGCCTGCAGCCTAAATCCGGAGGACACCCCCTTGACCGGAAAAAGAGGCTCAATGCCCAAAGGTACCTCTGCACCCGCATCCCCCTTGGCCTGGGCGAATCTGACCACCAGTCCAGCAACATCCAGCAGCTGGCCCTCCTCCTTTTCCAGCCTGTGGTTTTCTGGAACAGATCCCCTGGACTTAGCCTGCATCATCTTTGTGACCCCCCGGAATGCCCCTATTGGAAAGTATTGTGAGCCCAATGCTGTGTTTGCACCCTGCACCCGGTCGCCCCTGAGCCTCTGAGGGGGTGTGTTTGGTGCTGACCTGTGCCCCCCCCCGGTGCTCCTCTAAACCCCCAAGGACTGTCCTCTAAAGACACGGGCACTTACCTGCAAGCATGTCTGATTCGAGTGCCCCTAGTCTCCATAGGAGCACTTGTTAAATCTACTTCAACTTTGACCTCTGCACCCAGCCGGCCCCGTGTTGCTGGTGGTGAGTGTTTGGGGTTAACTTGAACCCTGGCCTGTGGACATCCTAACCCCTTGAGACTGGAACTGTAAGTCTTGTACTTACCTTGAACCTGTGCTAACTTTTTTCCCCCTGAACTGTTTCTCAAAATTTCACTGTCAGCTTTTAAAACAGATATTTGCTATTTTCTCGCAAACCGTTTAATTTGCCAAATTGATACAAAGTGGGGTTGACACATTTGTCTGATACCTACTTACAGATGTACTTACCTGCAAACTGAATCTTGTGGTACTAGAAATAAAGTAAAAGAATATGTTTTTGCTATATAAAAACAATTGCCCTGGAGTGAGTCATTGAGTGGGTGCTTCATTGATTGGCTGTGTGTGCACAACAAATGCATTGCACTGCCCTCTGATAAGCCTAACTGCTCGACCACACTAACACAAAAGAGAGCATTATCTACTGTAGCCTCTTTTAAGCTGGAGTGCACACTATGGCCCTCATTATGACCCTGGCGGTAAATCTCGCTTACTGCCACGCTGAAAACCTCCAAATTACCGCCGCAGCTGTAATATCCATTCACCATATTATGACACACACACCAATCCGACAGAATACAGCCATATACACAAATCCCCCAGCCCAAAGGTCAGTGCAAAAGTGGCGGTATCAAAGCCCACACGATTACCCGAACAGAACAACGCCCACCATGTTATGATCCACGGATCACCACGGCGGACATTCAACAGCGGTAAACCATTGGCGGTACACAACGCCGCACTCACAATGGACACCCATATACAAAACAACACCACATTGGCCAATACTAAAGACACACACTTGACTCCCATACACACACCATACCCAAACACCCACACCACCATAAAACACACACCCACAGTACCCACAACCCCTTACAAATACAAATAATTGCCACAAGACTGAAACCAAGACCACTGACACAACTACATACACACACCACATACACCCATACATTCCTCACGCACCCCACCCCACACACCCCAACACATTACCCTACACACCCTCACCAACACACATCACATAACACCCATGGCACCACAAATGCACCCCCATTTCACTGAGGTGTTGTTAAGTGTCATGGTGGAGGATATTGACAGGGTGGAGCCACAGCTATTTGTAGCACAGGTGCAGCAGATATCAATAGCCAGGAAGATGGAGCTATGGTGGAGAATCTTGGACAGGTTCAATGCCATGGGACAGCACCACAGAACAAGGGACGACATCAGGAAGAGGCAGACCGACCTACGGGGGAAGGTACATTCCATAGCAGCAAGACACCAGCTCTCTTTCCATAGGACTGGCGGTGGACCCACACCTTCTCCCCTAAAACTCGCAGCATGGGAGAAGCAAGTCTTGGCAATACTGTATCCTGTGTGCCTGGAGTCGGAGGAGGACTAGACACTGGTAGGTCAACTTTTAACAATTATCATCCCCCTACCTGCATGCCATCACATACCCTCACCCTCACTCCCATCACTCTACTACATTCCCCAAACCCCACCGTCACATCTCATTAATCTCAATGCCAAGGACATCGGACTTCAGGATCTGGACAATCTACCTGGCCCACAAGGGATCACTGGACAGTCGGTTACCCAAGCACAGTCACAGACCACACAGAGCCTCTCCCATCAGGAAACAACTCCACAGCACCCACCCAACATACCCACATCTCTGTCCCCAGGACACGTCAAACATCAGTGTGCCCACCTGTACAGGGACCCCAGGCCACACCTCGCACCAAAGACAATCAGAGACATGGGGTCAGTGGCAGAGGGCACACGGTTCAGGGGGACAGAGGCACAGGCCACCAGGGACACTGGGAGGACTGCTGTGCACCAGGGGGAGGACAGGACCAGAGAACCGACTCTCCAGGAGACACTCTCCGAGATCCTGGGAGCCTATCAACATTCCCAGGACACGATGGGCCAGATCCTAGACAACGTGCAGAACAGGCGGCTGCAGGAGGGACAGTACCAGGGGATCAGGGCGGACTTGCAGGCCATCAACAACACCCTAATCTCCATAGCAAGGGTTCTGGCAGACATGGCCAACATTATGAGGGAGGCAGTCTCACACTAGCATGCTCCTGCTACTAGCCAGTCATCTGAACAGCCTTCCACTTCTGCTGCCGCTAGTTGGAAGGTGGCCCCGCCACAGGACTCACAGGCCACCAGCACCCCTCCCCTGCAGAAGGTGGCCCACCCTGCAAACATTCTCTGCGATCCAGACGCCAGAGACACTTTCCAAGACCAACAACAGGAAATGAGACTCTCCTGATTGTCCTTCTTGTGTCCTACTCAGTCACCCTGTCCACCTTGAACTGCCATTGCTCCCCTTCCTATGTCCCCTTGGACAATGCACCTGTGCTACAAAACAGACTGGATTAATCCCCTGGACTTTCCTCCATAATCACCCCATCCCATTGCACTTTCCCCTCTAGATATTAGCACTTCAATAAACACCCTTTAATAAAACTAGATTTCAAGTATGTCATGCATTTCAAATATGTATTGATTTAAACAGGTACAAACATTTCAAATGAACTGTACATAGAATGAGCATTCACACCAAGAGTATTTGTCAAATCACCAAATTCGGCAAAACGAATAGCCAGTGGGAACAGTAAGTGGGCATAGAAGTGGGAAATACGGGCATGTCAATGCCACACAGAATACAACCTAAGTCATTGAAATGTAAAGTTACACTGTCTCACCTGTGTGTCATTGGAAGTACTGACAGATTACAGATGATCTGTTATCCTCATCCTCTACCTACCCGTCCTTACTGTCAACAGGGTCCACTGATGCCATAGGGGCATCTCCAGCCTCTTCCTCCTGCAGAAAAGAGACATGGCATCTGAGTTCCGGGTTGTGCAACATGCTGCATGCCACTACTAACTGGCAGACCTTCTTGGGTGAGTAGCACAGTGATCCACCTGTTAGATGGAGGCACCGGAACCTGGCCTTCGGGAGGCAAAAGGTTCTCTCAATTATCCTTCTGGTTCGCCCATGTGCCTCATGCCCTTGTCCTGGCATTCCTCACAGGGGTCAGCAGCCTTGATATGTTTGTGTAACCAGAGTCACTTGCCAATATTGAGGGACAACATTTAGCCACATGCTATCCTATATGGCCCACACCATAGGCATACACCAACATATACTGGGTGGGAACCAGGGCTCACCTATTAGCCACACCCTGTGTTTCTGTAGTTGGGCCATCACATTTGGGATGCTGCTATTTCTTAGGACAAAGGCATCATGCACTGTTAGACCCGACAGCCTTAGGGTGGTCACCCCTAACCTTTTGCCTGCCTCTCTCCACATTTTAGATACTGTTCTTGGTGTTTTTTAGGCTCTGCTAACCAGTGCTAAAGTGCATATGCTTTCTCCCTTTAAGCATGGTAACATTGGCTCATACCCTATTGGACTATTTAATTTACTTATATGTCCCTAGTAGAGTGCACTATATGTGCCCAGGGCCTATAGATTAAATGCTACTAGTGGGCCTGCAGCACTGATTGTGCCACCCACTTAAGTAGCCCCTTAACCTTGTCTCAGGCCTGCCATTGCAAGGCCTATGTGTGCAGTTTCACTGTCAATTTGACTTGGCATTTAAAAGTACTTGCCAAGCCTAAAACTCCCCTTTTTCTACATATACATCACCCCCAAGGCATTCCCTAGGTAACGCATAGGGCAGGGTGCTGTGCAGGCAAAAGGCAGGACATGTACATGTGTAGTTTACATGTCCTGGTAGTGTAAAACTCCCAACTTCGTTTTCACACTGCTGTGAGGCTTGCTCCCTTCATAGGCTAACATTGGGGCTGCCTCATACATTGTTTGAGTCGTAGCTGCTGATCTGAAAGGAGTAGGAAGGTCATATTTAGTATAGCCAGAATGGTGATACAAAATCCTGCTGACTGGTGAAGTTGGAATTAATATTACTATTTTAGAAATGCCACTTTTAGAAAGTAAGCATTTCTCTGCACTTAAATCCTTCTGTGCCTTACAATCCATGTCTGGCTGGGTTTACTTGACAGCTCCCTTGTGCATTCACTCAGACACACCCCAAACACAGGATACTCAGCCTCACTTGCTTTCATCTGCATTTTGAATGGTTCTTCCTAGGCTGTGAGGGTGGAGGGCCTGACACTTGGTGTCAAAGGACAGTAGCCTGCCCTCACACAAAGCACTGCCACACCCCCAACAAGTACCCTGGCAGACAGGATTGAACTGAAAGGGGACCTTGTGCACTTCTAAGCCACTCTTTGAAGTCTCCCGAACTTCAAAGGCACATTTGGGTATTCAAACATGGCCACTGCCCCTACCAACTCAGAAACTTTCTGGAGAAGAAAATGGAACCAGATCCTACATCCTGCCAAGAAGAACTTCCTGGCTGCCCAAAGGACTCACCTGTCTGCTTTCTGTGAAGGACTGCTGCCTTGCTGTTGCCCTGCTGCCTTGCTGCTCTCTGGCTGTGGTGAAGAAGTGCTTTCCAAGGGCTTGGATGGAGCTTGCCTCCTGTTCCCTGAAGTCTCAGGGCCAAAAAGACTTCATCTCCACAAGAAGGAGGTGAAATTCAACACACAGCCTGCCAGAAACGATGCACAGCCTGCACCGCAGTGAAAAAATCACTGCTTGCTGAACCGGAATAACGCAGCCTGACTTCACATTGAGAAGATCGATGCAGCGCTAGCGAAGCGACTGGAATTTCGATGCACGGCCCACCGGATCGACGCACAACCCAACCGGAACAACACAGCCCGACTTCCAAGGAGGAACTGACGCAGCACCTGGCGTGCGGTAGAAAATTAGATGCAACGCCCATCGAATCAACGCAGCTCCTGTGACTTCATCCTGCCAGTGCAGGAAATCCACGCATCATCCCCGGGGTGTCCAAAAACCCCGCAACGTGAAGAAGATCCACGACCGAGCGCCGGAAATCAACGCACATCCGTCCCAGCGTGAAAACTAAATGACGCATTAGTGTGTGCGGCCCGAGAAATCGGCGCACACCCCTTTGTTTCCACGCATCTCCACCTCTGCGGTTCTTTGCAGAGATTTTGCACACAAACCAGGTACTCTGTGCTTGAAAGAGACTTTGGTTGCTTTTAAAAGACTTAAGACACTTTATATCACTTTTACAGTGAAATCTCAACACAAACTTATTGCATTTTAATCGTTTTGATCTGCATCCTATCAGATAAATATTATATATTTTGCTAAACACTGTGTGGTGTGTTTTTGTGGTGCTATATGGTGTTATTGTATGATTTATTGCACAAATACTTTACACATTGCCTTATAAGTTAAACCTGACTGCTCAGTGCCAAGCTACCAGATGGTGGGTACAGGATAATTTGGATTGTGTGTGACTTACCCTGACTAGAGTGAGGGTCCTTGCTTGGACAGGGGGTAACCTGACTGCCGACCAAAAACCCATTTTCTAACATGCACTGACCCAGGAAACTTAGCATTGACGTGGGAGATATACTCATCCGCCAAGCACACCATCTGCACATTCCTAGAGTGGAAACTCTTATGATTCCTGAACACCTGTTCATTCTGCTGGGGGGGCAAATGCAATATGTATACCATCAATCGCCCCAATTATATTGGGATAAGTCCCATTGCATAAAACTCTGCCTTCACGGTGGCCAAATCCTCAGCCTGGGGGAATGCAATGTGGCTGCACATGTGTTTTATCAGGGTAGGCAACACTCTTGTCAGCACTATTTAGAACATTGCCTGTGACATTCCTGTTGCCAAGCACACTGTCACTTGGAAAGAACCAGTTGCCAGAAAATGGAGCACTGAAAGCACTTACACAAGAGGGGGGGTCCAAGTGGGGTGACGAATAGCAGATATCAGGTCAGGCTTCAATTGGGCACACATCTCTGTGATTGTGGCACTATCCAGTCGATAGGTGAGTATTATGTGCCTGTCCTCTGGTGTAGCCAAGTCCACCAGGGGTCTGTACATGGGGCAATGTCTCCATCTCCTATTCATCCCCAGCAGTAGGAATCTAAGAGACAAAAGAGTGAGGAGGCTGTCACAAACTGAACAATGGAGCCACAACAGCAGTCTGCAATCTGTAAATATGTCATGGGTCAGTGTGATTTGTCCAGTATGTGCCTATTTCTCCTGTGATGCAGCATTATTCCATAGGTCTGCCCCCCCTGAAATCGCGTCCGCCTGTCCTGTGTGGGGGGACAGGTGGAAGGGAGATAATGCCGCTGACGTTTTGTGCCGTGGTGGTAGGCAGTTGTGAACCACTGTGCAATTCCTCATTGATTATTATTGGGCCCTATGGGGTACAGTGGCCAATGGTGATCTACGCTGGCAGTGACAGTTTGCACCGCCGCAGACATGACTGCCATTTTCTATCTGATTCCTCACTTGTTTCCTGACCTTCCATGGGAGAGGACCTACACTGCATGTGCTGCTGTGACCTGTGTCTGGAACCTTCGATGGCCCGTGTGACTGGGGAAAGGGCCCAAGCCTTCACTTCAGAGGAGTTGGAGAGACTGGCGGATGGGGTCCTACCCCAGTACGGACTGCTGTATGGGCCTCCAGACTAACAGGTGAGTACACTGTGGGCACGATGCATGTGTAATAAATGTATGGTGTGTGAGTGAAGGCATTGTCTAAGGGCAGAGGGATGTCCTCCTGGGTGTGTACACATTGAGTGCTGGGCTATGTGTATGCTGATAGTGCTGGAAACGGGTATGGTGGGACGTTTGTGTTACTGGCTGGACTGTTTGTCTAATGGTGTTCTCCTCTCTGTATTGCCTCTGCAGGTCAGCGCCCATCAAAAGAAGGGTACATGGCGTGCCATCGCCAAGGAGGTATGGACCCTGGGGTCTATGGCAGGCGGAGCACCCACTTTTGCAAACGGTGGGAGGACCTGAGATGCTGGTCACAGAAGACTGCGGAGGCCCCGCCAGAGATGGTCTTCCAACGAGGAAGGGGTGCCTGTGGAACCCTGACCCCTCTGATGGCCTGCATACTAGTGGTGGCCTATCCTTAGCTAGATGGGCACTTGAGGGCGTCACAACAGCCACAAGGGGGTGAGTACAGTGGCCATCATTGAAGGAAACGGCTGGAGGGGTGGTATCCGGGTTTTGGTTGGGTCAGTGGGTGTCCATAGGCCAGGCCAGACATAGCAGCTTAGGTCTTGTGGTGGCTAAGGGTCTGAAGGGGAAATACTGCCTATCTAGCTTGTTAGCATCCACTACTGGTCAGGGCTGTGGGGGTCCCGGGTGTGCTGCAGTTGGCGATGTGTGCTCGTCCTTATGTCTTGGTGACTAGCAATATCACTGGTAGTGCAATGCTGAGTGCGTATGACTGTTCCCTGTGTGTGAGGGTGCTGTGTACTCCAACAGTTGTGTTGTTGCAATCATTGACCCAGCGTATCCTTTGTCTCTCTCCCCCTTTCTTATTTTGTCATCCTGTCCTTATGTGCATTAGCATCAACAGGTGGAGGGGCAGAGGTACCAGCAACGGAGGGAGCTGCATCCCACAGGACCCAGGAGGCAGAGTCCATAGACGCTGAGGGCACCAGTTGGACAGAGGGCGAGAGAACCACAGCGGAGCCTGGAGGGGACAGTACAGACTCTGATACCTCTTTCGATGGGTGCTCCCTGGTGGTGACCGACACCTCTGTGACCACCCCAGCTACAGGTACAGCCTCCACCCCGTACCAGCACCGCCCTCCCAGCAGCTCCTCAGCGAGTTGCCTTGTCCGCACACCCAGGAGGGTGGGCATCTCCTTCGCCCCAGGCACCTCAGGCACTGCCCCAGTGAGCCCTGCTGCCCTGACTGAGGAGGCTATTGACCTTCTGAGATCCATCTCTGTAGGGCAATCAACCATTGTGAATGCTATCCAGGGGCTGGCAGCCCAGATTCAACAGTATAATGCATTCCTGGAGGACATTCACACTGGATTGGTGGCCCAACAGAGATCAATCCAGGCTCTGGCCTCCTCCCTGATGGCAGCCATTGTCCCTGTTTCAACTGTCCCCCCTTCCAACTTCCACTTCCCAGTCCCACTCTCCTTAACCATCACAAGCACACAGGCAGACGAGCATGCCCACAAGACAACACCCAAGAGTGTCACAGGCAAACACAAGCAGCACACTTCATGCCACAGGCACTCACACAAACACCATCCAGTTGCAGACACAACAACATCCACTATTTGCACTGTCTCCCTTCCTCCTCCTCCACCTCCCACCCAGTGACGTCCACACTCACCCCTGCATGCAATACATCATCATCCACTACCAGCGTCATCAAGCACTCAGACACCCAACAGCCACCCACCTCACAACAGCATACAACCCATGCACCTGCACCCAAATCCAGCAGACAAACACCTCAAACAACCACTCCCTCATCCTCCGCTCCCATTTCTTCTCCCTCTTCCCACCCCAATGTCCCGAAAAAGCTTTTCCTTTCTACCATTGACCTGTTCCTTACCCCTACCCCCGTACTGTACGCATGGCCGGGGTACCAAGAACCCAGCCAAGCACCTCAGCCAAACAGTCCACGGGCCCTGTTCCATCTGCACCAACTCATGGTGAAAAGGATTCCAGGCCACACATACTGAACTGGAAGGAGGCTGCACCAGCCAGCAGAAAGGTGAAGGAGCCTGCACCAGCCAGCAGAAAGGGGAAGGAGCCTGCACCAGCCAGAAGATAGGGGAAGGAGCCTGTACCAGCCATCAAAAAGAGGAAGGAGCCTGCACCAGCCATCAAAAAGGGGAAGGAGCCTGCACCAACCAGCAGAAAGGGGAAGGAGCTTGCAACTGCCAGGAGAAAGGGGAAGGAGCCTGCATCAGCCATCAAAAAGGGGAAGGAGCCTGCACCAGCAGCTGTCACAGAGCCCCAACTGCCAGTCGTAGTTGTGCAGCTATCAGTGAATGCAGGGGCTAAGCAGGAGCCTCCCACCACCACAGTGCAGCCATTAGTGAATGTAGGGGCTGAGCAGGAGCCTCCCACCACCACTACCACCCCAGTGCAGCCATCGGAGGGTGTAAGAGCTGAGCAGGAGCCTCCCACCACCACAGAGCAGCCTTCGGAGGGTGCAAGGGCTGAGCAGGAGCCTCCCACCACCACCACCACCACAGTGCAGCCATCGGAGGGTGCAGGGGCTGAGCAGGACCCTCCCACCACCACCACCATAGTGCAGCCATCGGAGGGTGCAAGGGCTGAGCAGGAGCCTCCTCCTACCACCACTACCACCACAGTGCAGCCATTGGAGGGTGCAGGGGCTGAGCAGGAGCCTCCCACCACCACCACCACAGTGCAGCCTCCGGAGGGTGCAGGGGCTGAGCAGGAGCCTCCCACAACCACCACCACCACAGTGCAGCCATCGGAGGGTGCATGGGCTAGGCAGGAGCCTCCAACAACCACCACCAGAGTGCAGCCATCGGAGGGTACAGGGGCTGACCAGGAGCCTCCCACAACCACCACCACCACAGGGCAGCCGTCACCGCCGGCAGACGCCATGTAGTCCACCCTCCAGGGGCTACTGTGTGGGCTGCCCCCTCCAGCGGGGAAGACACCCACTCGAGAGACTGTGGCCTAGCACTCCCCAGGACCAAGCACAGGGTATGTTGCCTCCTCCAGAACCAGTGAGGAAGACACCCACTCGAGAGACTGTGGCCTAGCACTCCCCAGGACTAAGCACAGGGCATGTTGCCCCCTCCAGAACCAGTGGGGAAGACACCCACTCAAGAGACTGTGGCTTTGCACTCCCCAGGACCAAGCACAGAGCATGTTGCATCCGGCTGAGGTGCCCCTCCGCCCGAGGTGCCTGCCTATTTGCCAACTGATGCCCCTGCAGTGTTCTCTACGTATTGGTGCGGGGAACGAGTGGGGCCTTGGACTTTGCCCTGTGGCCATGTGGCCCCTGTGCACTGAGGACTGGGCAGTGTCCCTTTTTTGTACATTTGTACATATCTGTTGGATTGCCAATTCGATTTTTTAATTTTGATGTTGATCTTATTACAATCACTTTAGTCAATTCCTGTTGTCCTTGAATTATTCAGGCAATTTACGGGGATAAATTGTTTTTGTAATGCTTCTGATTGTGTGTATGGGGTGTGTGTGTGTCACTCTCTTCCCCCCTCCCTTATGTGCTAGGTGGCTGTACCCACCATTGTCATCTTGGTCGGTGTTGGTGGTGGAGCATGACATAGAAGATCATCGGGAAGACTTGCAGTTCTGGTTCCATGGCACCGTGGTTCTTCCCTGTGTCTCCAATGGTGAGTCCTTACACTTCTGTGCTCTGTTTCCGCCAGCCTTTTGATGGCGCTGGTACCGAACCGAAAAAGGTGGCGGACTGTGTTGTCATAATATGGTGGGCAGAACTTTGTCTTCTGACTAGCTGTAGGCTGCTATCGCCGTGGTGCCTGTTGTTTCTGCCCTGGCGGTCGGTGTGGTACATTGGCTGTCTATGGGAGTTATCACCACCACGGTCATAATTTGGCGGTACTTACTGGCACCCTGTTGGCGGTATTACCGCCACTTTATCACCGACCGGCAGGATCGTAATGAGGGCCTATATCTCATTTTGATATGGTATATGCAGAGGCAGCTTCCTACATTTGTGGATCAGTGGTAAGGTCTACGACTTTGCATTTGCTGGACTTCTCAGCCAATACCTGATCACATTCCTAAATTCCAAAATTGCCTTTAGTAACTGATTTTTTTAATTTGACAATTTTTTCTAAATATGTAATTGTTCTGCTGGGGCCTTGGTTAAGTCCCCTTTAGCATTTCTTTTTGAGATTGAAAAGTTACAGTAGTTAGGGGTAAGTAGTAGAAGTAGGTTTTAGTTCCTAAAAGTAATCTCCAAATTTAGTCACATAATGAGCAGCTCAAATGACATGGTTGTGGAGTTCATTCTCACCCCTTACCTCCATCCAGGAATGGGAGGGTTAAGGTCCCTCTGCAGACTGAAAAAGATTATAACAGGGTCCATCGCTACCAAGGCCAAGCTGCAGGAGCTCTTGGAAGAGTATATAAGGAACCACTCTGCTGAGAAGGAAGACCTCCCCTTAGATAGTGAAGATGTTAGAGAGGAGGAGGATTAACTTCCCGCTCCTCATTTAACTAGGGAGAACAAGGTTCAAATGCCCATACCTGCAAGGATATTTGCCCACTCAGTTTGGTTCTTCCACAGGGGCGTCCAGTTCCTTTGGGAACATTGAGGGCAGCCTCAATAGAGAGGACCTCTTTTTAGCAAGGTTGGCTAAAAGATTAGCTTTGGAGCAACAGCTCCTAGTTATAGAAAGGGAGAGAGCAGAAATGAGCTTAGCACCCATGAATGATGGCCGCAATTTATTTAGGGTGAGACAGCATTCTGATGGCCTAAAAATCCCCAAAGGGATTGTCTCTAAATATGAAGAAGGTGATGACATCACCATATGGTTCACTGCTTTTGAGAGAGCTTCTGCAACCCTCAAAAATAAACAAATCTCATTGGGGAGCTCTCCTTTGGGAACTGTTTACTGGTAAGTATAGGGATAGGCTCCTCACACTCACTGGTGCAGATACTGAATCCAATGACCACATGAAGGCTACTCTGATTGAGGGCTTTGGATTCACAACTGAGGAGTATAGAATTAGGTTCAGGGGGGCTAACAAAACCTCAAGCTAGTCCTGGGTTGATTTTGTAGACTACTGGCTAACTGGCAGTGGAGTGCATGACTATGATGGGCTTTATATTTTATTTATGAAAGAACATCTTTTATGTAACTGCTTCATTGACAAGTTGCATCAATATCTGGTAGACCTAGGTCCAATTTCTCCTGAAGAATTGGGAAAGAAGGTAGGCCCCTGGGTCAAGAATAGGGTGATCAAGACTTCCACTGGGGGTGACCAAAAGAAAGGGGTTACAAAGTGTCCCCAGGGAAAGGATGGTGAGACTCCTAAGGACAAAAATAAAAAGTCTTCTCAAAGGCCCCAAAAACCTGCACACGAGTGTGGGCCTGAACCTCTTCACAGTCCTCACATGGGTACAAGGGTAAAAGGAAGGCCTGGGGTCACAACTCTAAACAGCATGGACACCAAGCTGGAGACATGGCCTGTCCCAAAAGGAATCCCCCTAGCACTTCTCCAGTTAGTACTGGTATAGCCAGTCTCCAGGTGGGATCAACAGTGTGCCCAGAGAAAATCAGGGTTCACACTGAAGCTACTTTAGTCTTGTAGGGTGGGGTAGATATTGCCACACTTGTTGTCTGGCCCCCTAACATGCAAACATACAGACAGCACCTCTTGATTAATGGGACAAAGGTAGAAGCCCTTAGGGATACAGGTGCCAGTGTCACAATGGTGACAGAAAAACTTCCCAGGACAGTATTTGGCTGGACAAACTTATCCAGTTACCAGTACTGACAATATCACTAAAGTCCATCCTATGGCTATGGTGACCTTAGAATGGGGAGGAGTAACTGGCCCGAAACAGGTAGTGGTCTCTTTTGCAATCCCACTGGAATGCTTGCTAGGGAATGATCTGGAGTCCTCAGCTTGAGCTGAGGTACACCTCAAAACCCATGCAGCCATGCTAGGAATCCCTGAACTGGTAGGTGTAAAAACAAGAGCACAAAGGTTGAAAAAGAAATGTTGGAGCCTGGACTAATGGCCAAACCTTTTAAGAGAAAGGCAAGAAGACTGGGGGGGGGGCAGCTTATGAACAGCAAAAGAAACAAGACTCCTCTTCTCAGGAAGAAGTCTTATCCTCTGAGGGAACTGAGTCCATGGAGCTGGATCATTATCAGGTAGAGATCTTGGGCCCAGAGGGACTCTCAAGGGGCCAGCTGTGCCAGGGACAAAAACGTGTCCCACTCTTGAAGGCCTGAGGCAGCAGACAGCTGCACAGGAAAAGGGAGATGTCAGTGGCTCCCACAGGATCTATTGAGAAGATGGACTCCTATACACTGAGGCCAGAGACCCCAAACATGGTGCAACCAGGTGAGTGGTAGTGCCTCAGTAGTTTAGGGAGTTTATCCTAACTTTGGCCATTACATCCCCCTAGCTGGGCATCTGGGACAGACAAAAACTTGGAATAGGCATGTCAGCCATTTCTACTGGCCCACTATGTCTCAGAAGGTAAAAGAGTTTTGCAACTCCTGTGTCACCTGCCAAGCCAGAAGTAAGGCAGGTGGCCACCCAAAGCCCCCCTCATTCCACTTACTGTGATGAGGGTTCCCTATGGAAGGAATGGTGTGGACATTGTGGGTCCACTTGAGCCACCCACAGCCTCAGGAAATCAGTAAATATTGGTAGTAGTGGATCATGCTTCCAGGTATCCTATAGCAATTCCCCTTATGTATACTACAGCTCCTGCAGTAGCTAAGGCCCTGTTTGGTATCTTTACCAGAGTAGGGTTTCTTAAGGAGGTGGTTTCTGACAGAGGTACAGACTTCTTGTCAGCTCACCTAAAACACATGTGGAATGAGTGTGAAGTGACTTATAAGTTCACCACACCATTCCATCCACAAACCAATGGACTTGTTGAGAGATTCAACAAGACATTGAAGGGCATAATCATGGGGCTCCCTGAAAAACTCAAAAGCAGATGGGATGTCCTCCTGCCATGCTTGCTTTTTGCCTACAGAGAGGTCACTCAAAAGGGAGTAGGGTTTCCCCCTTTGAACTTCTGCCTGGCAACCCTGTTAGGGGACCACTTGCACTTGAAAAAGAAGTCTGGGAGAGATCTCGCCATTTATTTTTTTGCTGTAATCTTTTTTCTTGTTTAAATTTTTTCCCTTGTGGTCTTGGTTTTTGAAAGACAGTACACGCATATAGTGTTGATAAAGTGTCTAAGCATTTGGATACATTGAAGGGGGACTGTCAAAGTAATATTCGCAACTCAAGTGGGTCATATCAGTGAACATTAGCAAATCTCAATAAGAGTTTACATTAATACAGAGAAGTCGGGATTAGGGTTGATTTCAGTATCCCCCCACCCGGTGAGTACCTTCCCACAAGTTACAAGCCTCCGCCGGGCATCTATACAACGACCAGCGTATTCAGATAACAACTTATAAATGTGAAGATTCAGCATTGACATTATCCAAAACATTGACATTATTAAATAATTTAACAACCTTGGAGTCCAGTTTAAACGAACCTCATCCCATGCCACAAGAGGGCCCTTCACTGCATCTTTGTAGGTGCTACCCCACCTGGTCCCATGGTCTGTCACCTATGTAACCCGTAGGGAGCCCGCCTCGACCAGGAGCGACACATGCAGGTAAGCACATCACCAAAGGCTCAGCTGTCAGATCTAGCGCATAGGCTGCCTATTACAGCGCCAATTCTGTTTTGTGAGTGTCTACATCCCCCATGCCCGTACCATGTTCTGGTTCACACAGTCGAATCAGCATTGCATCCCAACTGGCAGATAGGGGATATTTATGCAAGCCCAAAGTGTTGTGCCATCTTAGTGACACCCCCTCAGCCTCCGCCCATGTCAGGAAAGAACTCTCCCACACCATTGTGGATGGAGGTTCAATAGCCTTCCATCTCCTAGTGATTGGCCGTCAAGAGGCCAAGGTCTAGAAATCTCACCGAGGGTCTATGGCCCTCATTATGACATTGGTGGTAAGTCCTGCTTACTGCCATGCCGACTGACGCCAACATACCGTCACCTCCGCAGTTTACAGATACCCATATTATGACCCACACATAGCAATCTGTCACTATACAAACACACACATAAGTCCGTCAGCCCAAAGCTCAGTAATAAACTGGTGGTACCAAAACCCACACCGTTACGCCAACAGAACTACTCCCACAGCATTATGACCCACGTATCACCATGACGGACATTCAATGGCGCTAAACCATTGGCAGTACATGCCCCCGCTCTCAAAATACACACACACATACAAAACTACACCACATTGGACAATTCAAACTACACACACCTGACACACATATACACACCACACCCACAACACTATAAAACACACACCCACACTACCCACAACCTTTACGACTCAAAAATATTGCCAACTGAGGGAGACAGACCAACAGCACCCACAGAACCAGAGCCACAAAACACAGTCACCCATACACCATCCACGTACCTTACAACACACCACAACACATCGCCCCACACACCCTGACACACACCACACACTACAACCATGGCACCACAAAGACACCCCAGGTTCTCAGAGGAGGAGCTAAGGGTCATGGTGGAGGAAATCATCCAGGTAGGGCCACAGCTATTCGGATCACAGGTGCAGCAGACATCCATTGCCAAGAAGATGGAGCTGTGGCGGAGGATCGTGGACAGGGTCAACGTTGTGAGACAGCACCCAAGATCAAGGGATGACATCAGGAAGAGGTGGAATGACCTACGGGGGCAGGTACGTTCCGTGTAGCAAGACACCAGATAGCAGTACAGAGGACTTGCGATGGGCCCCCACCTCCTCCCCCTCAACTAACATGGGAGGAGCAAAGTTGGCAATACTGCATCCTGAGGACATGGCAGGAGTAGCAGGAGGACTGGACTCTGGTAAGTCAAATCTTTACTACTTTCACCCCCCCGCCTGCATGCCATCACATACCCCACCCTCACCCTCACTGCCATTACTCCACCACCTCCCACACACCCCACCATCACAACCCACCCCTCCCGCAAAAAAACCGTGTATGCAACACCAATGCATGGACACCCATCACAGACCTGCATGGACACCCATCACCAAAGCATGCACACTTGAGACAATCATCTAGCCACCAAATCACCACTCACACAAGCCTAAGCTGGCAGGGCAATAACAACCATAGAGGGCAACACACCCATGCACAAGATGGCACATGCAGAAATAATAACACTGCATTTACATCCCCACAGGTCCCCCAGACAACGTCACCGGAGAAGAGGTGCCAGCAACATTCAGTCCCCCCAGAAGAGGCCCACAGCGATGACAGCAGCTCTTCACGCCTGGATCAGGATGACCAACCTAGCCCTTCAGGGACCTCCGGACAGTCGGTTACCCAGGCACAGTCACAGACAACCACAGAGCCTCCCTCCTCAGGAAACACCACCACAGCACCCACCCAGCGGGTCCATACCACTGTCCCCAGGACACGTCAATCAGCAGTGTGCCCACCTGTACAGGGACCCCAGTCCACACCTCACACCCAAGACAATCAGGCACCTGGGGTCAGTGGCAGTGGGCACACCATTCAGAGGACAGAGGCAGAGGCCAACAGGGACAAAGGGAGGACCGCTGTGTCCAGGGGGAGGACAATCCCAGGGAACCGACTCTCCCGGAGGCACTCACCGAGATCCTGGGAGCCTACCAACATTCCCAGGACACAATACGCCAGTTCCTTGACAACATGCAGTAAAACAGGCGGCTGCAGGAGGAACAGTATCAGGGGATCAGGGAGGACTTGCAGGCCATCAACACCACCTTGATCTCCATAGCAGGGGTGCTGGCAGACATGGCCAACATCATGAGGGAAGCAACAGCACACCAGCGGGCCCCTACCAATAGCCAGACCATTGACCAGCCCTCCACTTCTGCTGCAGCTAGTGGGCAGGAGGCCTTGCCCCAGGACACACAGGCCGCCAGCACCCCTCCCCTTGCTGAAGGTGAACCACCCCTCAAACATTCCCTGTGAACCAGACAGAAGCCAGAAACACTTGCCAAGACCACCGTTAGGAAATTACACTCTCCTGATTGTCCCCCTTGTGTCCCACCCTGTCAACTTGTTCACTTTGAACTGCCTTTGCTCTCCTTCCTATGGCCACGTAGACACAGCACCAGCGCTGCAAACAGACTGGAACAATACCCTGGACAACCGATTCCATTGCACTTTTCCCTCAATTTCATAGCACTACAATAAACACCCTTGAACACAACTTGACTACTAGTATTTTGTTTGTTGAAAATGTGCATTTAGGGAAACAGTCACATCTAGTGCAAATGATCTGAACACAGTGAGAGCATAAAAATAATGACCTGTAGTCCGCGACGGCCAGAGCAGCAGAATCACTCCACCATTCACCATGCTGTCCATGCCATGTCCCCCGCGCCATCACATCAGTACACAGTTTTGATCTCACCAACATCTATAAAATGACAAGCCATAGGTGACAGTAAGTTGAGATGCAATGGAAGTTAATGCCATCATCCTACAGCCACACAGAAAACATCAGTAGTCAGATTAATGGTCAGTTGCACTGTCTTACCTGTGTGTCATTGGACGTTTTGACGTATGAATGATGTTCTGTTGTGCAACATGCAGCATGCCACTACTATCTGGCAGACTTTCACGGGTGAATAGCACAGAGATCCACCTGTCAGATGGAGGCACCTGAACCTGGCCTTCAGTAGCCTGAAGGTCCTCTTGATGATCCTTCTGGTTACTCCATGTGCCTCATTATAATGTTCCTCAGCCCCTGTCCCTGCATTCCTCACAGGGTTCATCAGTCACAATAGGTTTGGGTAGCCAGAGTCACCTGCAAGTATTGAGGGACAACATTTGGCCTCACACAATGATTTGGGGATCACACCTGAAGGCATACACTAACAATAAACAATAATGAATACACTGTTCCTGACAAGAGAGCGGGAAACCCACTGGTTTAGGAGCAAGAGCCCTCACACATCCATTCGGATTTCATGCTTTATCATCGGGGTGCTCCTCGTCAGACCGGCGCTGCAATGTCTGACGGGCTCCCCGTGAGGGGGCTCTTTGCCGGAGATCTTTTATAATCACTGCCGTGGTGGAATGTGTGAAACTAAAACCTACAGGCAGGCAATAACTCAAGACAGGAGAGAACCAGTGGGCAAGTCACTCACGTGAGAAACTGTGGCCTTGCACTCTCCAAGACAGAGAAATGGACATGGAGCCTCCTCCAGAACCAGTGGGAAAGGCACCCACCTGAGAGACTGTGGCCTTGCAATCCCCTGGACAGAGAAATGGGCATGGAGCCCCCTCCAGAACCAGTGGGCTTATTCCCGTATTCGGCTGAGGTGCCCTCCACCCCATCCACCTGAGGTGCCTGCCCACTTGCAAACTGATGCCCCTGCAGAGTTCTATCCAGATTAAATCAGGATTCATGTTGGGCTTTGGATTGTGCCCTGTGGGCCCTCAGTACATTGGACTGGGCATTGGCCCTTTGTGTGCATTTGTACATATCTTTTTTTCATACAATTGGTTTGTTTGATAGCTGTTTATATCAATACATTCTCATTACTGCATTCTTTTTGTCCTTGCATTATTCTGGTGCGTTTCGTGTGCCATTGTTTTTCGTCTGCAGCTGGTTGTGTGTATGGTGTATGTGTGTCTGGTGTGTGTTGTTCGTGTGTGGGTCATTCTCGTTTTACTCGCTAACTCCCTTGTGTGCTAGGCGGATGTGCTCACCGTCATCGTCTTCGTCGGTGTTGGTGTTCCAGGTGGAGCATAGCGTAGATGAGCACTGGGAAGACTTACAGTTCCGGTTTCATGGTGGCGTTGTTCTTCCCTGTGTCTCAGATGGTGAGTCTTTGCTCTTCTGTGATGTGTTTCCGTCAGCCTTTTGATAGCGTTGGTACCGCCCCGAAAATCCTTGCAGATTGCAGGGTAAAAATATGGTGGACGGTACTTTGTCTTCCGCCTGGCTGTTGTTGGCTACCACCGTGGTCAGTGGTGTTAACGCCCTGGCGGTTGGTGTGGTACATTGGCTATCTATGGGAGTTTTCTCCGCCGTGGTCATAATTTGACAGAAATTACTGCCAGCCTGTTGGCGGTATTACCACCACTTTATCACTCACCGCCAGGGTCATAATGAGGGCCTATGTGCTTGGTCTCTGCTCAAGGATGTCTGAGTACATGAAAAAGGCATCCAAAAACCTTGAGGCCAGCCAACAGCTCTAGAATCACTAATATGACCAAAAGGCTGCACTGGTAGAATTCAAACCAGGACAGAAGGTATGGGTTCTGGAGCCTGTGGCTCCCAGGAGACTTCAGGACAGATGGAGTGGCCCTTACCCTATCCTAGAGAAAACGATTGAGATCACCTACTTGGTAGACCTGGACACCAGCAGGACACCCAAAAGGGTTATCAGTGTAAACTGCCTAAAGCTCTATTGTGACAGGGCAGATGCTGGTAGTAACTGATGAGGAGCAGGAAGCTCTCCCTGACCTCCTCTCAAAAGACCCTAATGATGGGTCAGTTGATGGAGTTGTCTACTCAGATACCATCACAGCCCAACAGCAAGATGACTGCAGGCAAGTCCTACAGCAGTTTGCTGGGCTCTTCTCTTTGACCCCTGGACAGACCCACCTGTGTACCCATGAAGTGGATACAGGAGACAGTTATCCTGTCAAAACAAAAATCTATAGGGCAGTCTGACTAAGTCAAAGAGAGCATCAAAGTGGAAGTCCACAAGATGCTGCATTTAGGGGTTATTGAACCCTCTGACAGTCCCTGGGGTAACCCACTGGTCTTGGTACCCAAACCTCACTTCACGGATGGCCTGAGAGAGATAAGGTTTTGTGTGGAATACAGGGGTCTCAACTCTGTCACCCAGACAGATGTTCACCTTATACCAAGAGTGGATGAACTTCTAGACAAATTGGGTGCAGCAAAATTCCTCAGTAACTTTGACTTGATTTCAGGGTGCTGGCAAATCAGAATTGCACCTGGAGCAAAAGAAAAGACAGCATTGTCTACACCTGATGGGTATTATCAGTTTACTGTTATTCCCTTTGGTTTAAAGAATGCCCCTGCCACCTTCCAAAGGTCGGTGAATCAAGTCCTTGCTGATTTGGAACCCTTTAGTGCAACATATCTAGATGATATTGCTGTCTTTAGCTGCTCCTGGCAGGATCACCTGGGCCGCATAGAGAAGGTTGTCTAGGCTCTGTAAACAGCAGGCCTCAATTTTAAGGCAGAAAAGCACCAGATAGAGCATACTTGGGCCACCTTGTAGTTGAAGCCAAGTGCAACTTTTACAGCACAAGATCCGGACAATTCTGGACTGGGAAGCTCCAAAAACCCAGATGCAAGTCAGGGCATTCCTTGGCTTGACTGGTTACTGTAGGAGGTTTGTGAAGGGGTATGGGTTCATTGTGACCCCCCTTTACAGAACTGACCTCAAAGAAAATGCCCAGAAAAGTAAACTGGACTCGTGACTGTCAAAAGGACTTTGACACCCTGAAGGAGGCAACGTGCTACGCACCAGTTCTCAAAGCTCCAGATTATTATTCTAAGTACTACATTGTGCAGATAGATGCCTCTGGACATGGGATAGGAGCAATCCTGTCCCATACCAATGATGATGGCCATGACCAGCCTGTTGGTTTCATTAGCAGGAGGTTACTCCCCAGGGAGCAGCATTGGAGTGCCATTGAGAGGGAGGCCTTTGCTGGTGTTTGATGACTGAAAAAGCTGAAACCATACCTGTTTGGTACTCACTTTATTGTTCAAACTGACCACAGACCTCTCAGATGACTGATGCAAGTGAAAGTAAACTTTTCAAGGTAGTACATCTCACTATAGGAAATGGACGTTTCAGTGGAACACAGACCTGGGCCTGCCTATGGTAATGCAGATGGCCTTTCAAGGTTCTTCCACTGAGACAATGAAGACTCTCTTGGGAAAAGTTAGTCTCATCCTCTTTTGTTTGGGAAGGGGTTGTGTAAGAAAGTGCCCTTTTTGGCATGCTTAGCCCTCTTACCTTTTGCCTGATATTGATTCTGACTTAAATGAGAGTGTGTGGGATCCTGCTAACCAGGCCCAGCGACAGTGTTCTTTCCCAAAAACTGTCCAATTGTTCCCACAACTGGCACACCCCTGGCACACAGTTAATTCCCTTGTAAAAGGTACCCATGGTACCAAGGGCTCAGTGGCCAGGGAAGGTCCCCAAGGCCTGGAGCATATATTATGCCCCTGGGGTACCCCTCACCAAGCCCATGCACACTGCCTTTGCAGCATGCGTGTGCTGGTGGGGAGAAAAAGACAAAGTCAACATGGCACCCATCTCATGGTGCCATGCCCCCAAACCACTGCCTGTGGCATAAGTAAGTCACCCCTCTAGCAGGCCTTACAGCTCTAAGGGAGGGTGCACTATACTACAGGTGAGGGCATAACTGTGTGAGCAATATGCCCCTACAGTGTCTAAGTCCATTCTTAGACATTGTAAGTATAGTGTGGCCGTACTGAGTATATGGGCTGGGAGTTTGTCATTACAAACTCCACAGCTCCATAATGGCTTCACTGAAGTGTGGGAAGTTTGGTATCAAATTTCTCAGCACAATAAACCCACATTGATGTCAGTGTGGATTTATTGAAAAATGCACCCAGAGGGCATCTTAGAGATTACCCCTGTATTTCAGACAAACTTCTAGTGCAGAACTGACTGTTCTGTGCCAGCTTGCCACTTCCAGACAAGTATCTGACCGCATGGGGTGAGAGCCTTTGTACTAATAAGAAGGAAGTGACCACTTCAGCTGGGACTACCCCTAAGGAGTCCAGAGCT
The DNA here is from genome assembly GCF_031143425.1 of Pleurodeles waltl. Classification (NCBI taxonomy): domain Eukaryota; kingdom Metazoa; phylum Chordata; class Amphibia; order Caudata; family Salamandridae; genus Pleurodeles; species Pleurodeles waltl. The sequence goes on along the minus strand of NC_090437.1, from coordinate 603,125,871 downwards.
GAAGTGACCCCCCTTTGCAAAATCTTCCATCTTGGGTTGGAGGACAGGTTCCAATAGAGTTAGATCTGTGTCAACCTGCCCAAAGGGAGTGGCCCCCTGAGGGTGTAGTCACCCTCAGGGACCGTAGCCATTGCCTACTGCCCCCTGGCCCCTGTAAAACCCCTAAATCTAGGATTTAAGGGCTCCTCAGAACCTAGGTTGTCAGATTCCTGGTGATCTCAAGAAGAGGACAAGAAGAAAGAAGAAGGACTGCTAAGATAACCCCTAGCAGAGAAGGCTGATGTCACCAGCCTACTTGGCTTCAGCCCTACAGGCCTGTCTCCAACTTCTGAAGCACTGCTCCAAGAAAGTGACCCATCCTGCAGGACCAGTGACCTCCTAAAAGCCTCCGGAGGACTGCCTGCACCCCAGAGGACAAAGATCTCCTGTGGGCAGTGGCCCTCTCCAAAAAGAAACTCCTACAAAGGACTCCTGACCACTCTGTACCCGACTCCCGCAGCCCATGTCCAGGTGGCCTAACTGACTAGAGCTGGTCCCCAGGCAATTCTGACCTACTGTTCACCCTGGGTTGTCCCCAGGCAATTCTGACCTACTGTTCACCCTGGGTTGACCCCTCCTTTCCAACACAATGATACCTGCATCCTGAATTTGGAGGACACCCCATGACCGCGAAAGAACTGGATGAAGATACCTGATGCCCAAAGGTACCTCTGCACCCGCAGACCCCTGGCATTGGGGATTTCGGCCACCAGTCCAGCAACATCCATCAGACGGCCCTCCTCCTTGTCCAGCCTGTGGTTTTCTGGAACCCACCCCCTGGACTTAGCCTGCAGCATCTTTATGACCCACGGGGTCCCCCTAATGGAAAGTATTGGGAGCACGAGGCTGTGTTTGCACCCTGCACCCTGCTGCCCCTGCGCTGCTGAGGGTGTGTGTTTGGTGCTGACCTGTGGCTCCTCTGGTGCTCCTCTAAACCCCCAGGTCTGCCCTCTGTAGGCAGAAGTACTTACCTGCAAGCATGCCTGATTCCAAGGGCCCTCAATCTCCATAGGAGCCCATGTTAAACCTACATCAACTTTGACCTCTGCACCTGGCTAGCCCCATGGTGCTGGTGTTGAGTGTTTGGGGTTAACTTGAACCCAAACCTGTGGACATCCTAACACCCAGAGACTTGTACTATAAGTCTTATACTTACCTTGAACCTGTGCTGACTTTTTTTCCCAGAACTGTTTCTGAAACTTACAGTGTGTCAACTTTTAAAACAGATATTGCTATTTTCTCGAAAACCATTTAACTTGACAAATTGAAACAAAGTACTGTTGATACATATGTCTGATACTTACTTACAAATGTTCTTACTTGCAAACTGAATTTTGTGGTAAAGTAACAAAATATATTTTTGCTATATAAAAACAATTGGCCTGGAATTAGTTATTGTGTGTGTCCTTTATTGAGTGCCTGTGTATGTACAACAAATGCTTTGCACTACCCTCTGATAAGCCTAACTGCACAACCACACTACCAGAAAAGGGAGCATCAGTGTTATCTATATTAGCCTCTGTTAAGCCTCTTGAGAACCCCTGGACTCTGTGAACACTATGGGTCTCATTATAGCATTGGCGGTATATACTGCTTACCGCTGCTGCAACGGCTGCCAAAAGAACATAGCCGCGGCTATCAGCCAGATTATGACTACAGATGGATTTCCGCCAGAAGGATGGCGGAAATCTGGCTGTGGCCATGCCGGCGGATGGGGGTAAAGTGGCGCTGCTGCCAACAGCAGGGCAACACCAGTAGACCGCTGCAGACCGTATCATGACACACGATAAGGCCTGGCGGTGTTCTGCTGGCGGATGCTGCTGCTGCTGGCAGCAGCGCCCCACCCTGTCTTCTGCTGGAGGACCCACTCACAAAAGGTAAGTCGGGTTCTCCAACAGAGGCGGGGTGGGGGCTAGGGTGTGTGTGTGTGTATGTCTATGCGTGTGTGAATGCAGGAGTGTGTTGCATGTTGTGTGTGGGCATGTATGGATGTGTGAGTGCGTGTACGTTGTGTTGTGTGTATGCGTGTGTGCCTGTATTTATGTGTGTGTGGATGTGTTTGTGAATGGATGTCTGAATGTGTGCTTGAATGTGAGAATGAGTGTGTGAATGCGTGTGTGTGTGTATGTGAATGAAGGTGCATGAATGAAGGAGGAGGTCTGGAGAGGGAACGGGAGGGTGGAGGGAAACATAGGAAGGGGGGCGGGGAAGACACCAATTAGTGACAGGGAAGGAATTCCCTATTACTGAAGGTGCCTACCGCCATGGTTTTCATGGCAGAAAGATTGGCACGAAAACCATGGCAGTAGGCGGGGAAGTCTCCAGCCCGGCAGTCATTACCACCGTTGCGGTCGGTGTGGTACATTGGCGGTTTGGCTTGAGCCAAACCACTAATGTCTTAATATGGGGAAAAGTACCGTCAGCCTGTGTGCAGTACTTTTCTCTATTTTGCTGCCGTCTGCCAGAGTCATAAAGACCCCCTATATCTCATTTTGTTATAGCATATACAGAGCCAGCTTCCTACAGACATGGTAAACAAAACCTATATTAATCTGTCTGATAGGATACTGATGAAGGTTAAAAAATCATGTTTCAGTCTATCCCTATTTGCCCCCCTTCAAGCTTTCACAATTTTGACTGCCGTATTGATCTTTTCAAACTGGTAAGAACACGTAAACTTAAAAAATGGCCGATGAAAAATAGGAGATGATGGGCTTCTCATGATGGGGCAATGTCAGCTGAAAAAGACACCTCCAACTTTGCTGTTGGTGACGTTGACTTGCTGATAATACTGCATGAAATAGAACCTAGCAGTGTGATGAATACATGCAAAGTTAATATAAGACCTTTTCTTAATGAGGTAAACATTGTTAAACATTGTGTATGATTGCTCCTGCCTCAGTACATTTCAACTTTCATCCACATTTCTTCCCCAATTGCCCCATTGCTCAATAGGCACAATTCAGATAAGATGACACTAGAATTAAAGGGCATGAGAAAGAGGAAATTTGTTAAACAATGGAATTTGATTAAGGAACCACAGAGTGCGGTCAAAATACTAGCAGATGACAAGAGTATTATCATCCATCCTGCTGCTAAAAGTGGTAATGAGGTTATTCTCTCAAATGGGATGCATATAAAGAAAACTATGAGACAGTTGAAGCATGAGAAATGTTATGAAGAAACAGACAAAGAAAACAAGGAAACATATAATCAAAGTGTGATTGTCCTCTGGGAGATGCTTGAAGATTGGAAAGATTAGGGACTTCTAGAGTGGGAGGAGTTTCCTTTCCTTACAAAAGATTCCCCTAAATTTCAGATTTTTTACTTACTCTCCAAAATTCATAAAACTCGAACTAATCCATCAGGGTGACCCATTGTGCAATGGGCACCTGCTTTGCTTCCAGCTTTCCATGTATTTTTCTTGGCTGGTAGAAGGAGCATGTGTCCAGGGACCCCACTACATTGGAAGATCTGAAAAAAATGGCACTCTGGCTGAGATATATAAGATCAGCCCGGAACTTTGTTGACAAACTCAGGATGAATGAACTAAATTTGGAGTTTACTGACAACATCAGCAAATATAGAGTTAAATTCCTGGATGTAACAGTGGAAGTCAAATAGAACAAAATTATGACTAGTCTGCATATAACACCCAAGGCAGGGAATAGGCCATTGCACACCCTTATCGGTCACCCTGCTGCATTAAAATACAGTTACCCTTGCGGGGAATTTTTTAGAGCCAAAAGGAATGGCAGGACACAGGAGTCTTACCTGACAGAGGAAACAGTGATGATACACAAATTCAGAGAGAGAAGCTATCCCCTGTGGGTTCTTGATAAGACAATCCAAAGAGTTACCCAAACTGACTGCCATAAGCTCTTATTTGATAATACAACTGACACATTCCAGATGGCACCTGTTCTCTTCTTTGCTCTGTTGTCTGTCTTTTATGTGTCATCACGTTTTTTCAGTGGGTTGTGGACTTGGAACAGTCATGTGATCAAGGTTGTTTTGCGGTCCAAATGTGTCATTGTTTGGCACAATTAAACTTTGTTTGCAACTTGAAGCCCGCATGAGCGTCTGTTACTGGGTTTGGATTTTGTATATATATAAGCACATTTCAGCAAGTAGTATGCTACTCAAGAACCCAAAAAAGAATAGTGGTGGATTAGTATGAGGAAGTATAAGTTAATTTGAGGGGTGTATTTTAGTTGGATTGAAGAGGCTAAGGGGGATAGAACAGGGAAAGCCTAGAAAATCTTATTTGAAGATCATAGTAGTAAGGTGAGGTTTGGGATGAGTCAAAAAGAGATGGAGGATGGAATAGTCTCTAGGATTGGATTAGGGAGATCATACTAGTAAAAGCAGTAAAATGATGTTTGGGAAGAGTCAAAGGAGGGATACATGAAGAAGAAGTTAGAAAGGGTTGTTTGGGAGATCTTAGTAGTACATTGAGGTTTGGGGTTTTCCAAAGAGGGAAAGAGGAGTAAAGAGTCTAGAAAGGGTTACTTTGGAGATCATAGTAGTAGAATGAGGTTTGGGATGAGTCAAAGAGTGGAGGCAGAGGATATAATGAGAGAGGTGTAGGGTGAGACATTGAATTGGACCGACTCAAAGGCTTTTTTTCTACAGTAGGAGTAACATAATAAATATATAGATACAGAAGTACATAGAGAGTGTATACATGTTTAAAGGAGATAATATATTGAAACAAAGTAGTATTTCTATAACTAATATTTTCCTCAATATTTAAATGCTGAACCACTTGTAGAAAAATAGTTACAATACTATTTAGATATTATGTTAGATAACTAAAACAGAGACCCATAAGCATCTATTCAAATAACATATGAAAACTATGCATTGCCCTCTATACATGTATGTGAATGCGTGTGTGTATGTTTGTGTATGCATATATGCACACACATTCAGAAACATACATATATACACAGACATACACTCATATACTTAACCATAAGTAACATAAACATTTGTTAAGGAGTCCTAAAGAGTATCTATATATTTTAAAAAACATAATTAATATACATATTTGTTAGAGGCCATTGGCCTAAGCAAATTTAGACAGTATAAGAGAGATAGTAGTCCGGACCTTATGTGGAAATCCCAGGTGGAGAAAGATGCATCACAGAGTTTTCATAGTACTGAAACTTGATCTTGCTAATTTGTCCACTTAGGCATTCATTGATGACTTGGAGTCCATAGTAATTCCAAAGGTTCTTACTTGCTTAAATACTTTATGAGCTGGTTCCAGATTATCAGGCCAGGTGTAGAGTGGGTCATAATTGTTTCAGTCACCACATGTTAGTATTTAGGTTTTGGAAGCATTCAGTTTGAGATGGCTCCATATCATTCACCAATCAACGGCTTTGAGGCAACTGATGATTTCTGAGTTTACAATGTCTTTGGGGCTTTACAGTTTAAGTAGTATTTATGTGTCATCTGCATACTTATAGCATAATTTGTTGATTATTGTCAGTAATGGCTTCATGTAAATGTTGAAAGGCATGGGTCAGTTGATAGAGCCTTGGGGGACCCCTAACATTCTGAAGAACGGTTTGGAGGAGAAATGGGGAGTATTGGTCAAATTTGTTCTGTTTGGAAGGTAGAATGTGATCCAGTCGAGATCAGTCCCCACTATATGTATAATTAAAAAGAACAAAGGTTAAAGCTTAGTTATAGTTAGGAAAACATATTTTTCCTAAACAAACCAAGTTTAAACAACTTTTGTTTACAAGTTTTCCACCACCCTCAAAATTATTATAAATAGTAGATGTGATTACACACCTTTTTCAGCTCACTAACCAGACACCACTGACTACACCTCACTACTCAACCATGCACTGTATTGTGACAAACAATCTCATTTGAAAAGTTAATTGTTGTTATGAAGCCTATGAGCGGAGTGGTGTAGACTTGAGTAGTGTACAGTGGAGTGGGGTATAGTGAAGTAGCACATAGTGGAGTGGCATAGAGTGGAGTAGTGTGGAGTGGAATGGTGTGGCATCCAATGGACAGTATTGTAGAATGGAGTGGGGTACAGTAGAGTGTTGTAGAATGAAGAAGCATATTGTGGAGTAGCATACAGTGCAGTGGCATACAGTGAAATGGTGTAGACTGGAGAGGCGTACACTCACTTGAATAGTGTCAATTGGAATAATGTAGAATGGAGTGGGATAGAGGTGAGAGACGAACAGTGGAGTGGCATAAAGTAGGGTAGCATTCAGTGGAGTTGCATACAGTAGAATAGCATACAGTGTAGTGGCCTACAGTGGAACTGGGTAGAGCGGAATAGCATATAGCCGAGTGGCATACACTGAAGAAACATAGAGTGGAGCTGCATACAGTGTAATAGCGTAAAGGGGACTGGTGTAGAGTGCAGTGGTGGACAGTGGAGTGATGTACAGTGGAGTGGCACAGAATGGAATACTGTTTAGTGGAGTAAAGTTCAGTGGAGTGGCATATAATGGAATAGTGTAGACTGGAGTGGCGTACAGTGCGGTGGGGTAGAGTTTAATAGTATATAGTGGAATGGTGTACCCTTGGGTGGGGTCCAACTGAATAGAGTAAAATGGAGTGGCATATAATGGAGTGGCGTGCAGTGGAATAGCATACAGTGGAGTGGCATACAGTGAAATGGCAAACAATGGAATATCATGTACTGGAGTAGCATATAGTAGAGTGGCATACAGTGGAGTGGCATACACTGAAGAGTTGCAGAGTGAATTTGCATACAGGGTAATGGAGGGCACTGGACTGGAGTGAAGTGCAGTCATGTACAGTGTAATAGAATAGAGTGGAGTAGAATAGAGCAAAGAGTGGTACAGTGGGATGGCGTAGAGTGTAATAGAGTAGTTTATAATGGAGTGGCCTATAATTGAGTGGTGTAGCCTGGACTGGTATACAGTTGTGTTGCGTACAGTACAATAGCATTGAGTTGAGTGGTATAGAGTGGAGTCTCGTATAGTGTAAAGGTGTAAAGTGGAGGGGCCTAGAGTGGAATAGCGTATAGTAGAGTGGCTACAGTGGTGTGGCACGAAGATGTATGTGAAATTTAGCAACAATGTAGATTATGGTGTGCAGAGTAATGCAAAACAATGAATTGTCCTGACTCGCATTTATCCAGATTTACCAATCAGGCAGGGCCAAGCATTGTGACCTTTAGTTCCCCTGTAAATGTGGCAATTATTGCATTGCCCAAGCAACACCAATATGATGGATGGGTACTGCAATCCTTTAATACATCTAGGCCTTCGTTATATTTTGGGCCATAGTACACCATGGTACATGGCAATGGCAAGCCAGTATATAATTGGGCAATGGCTAGTTTTAGAGACTGTAAAAGCAACTGTATTGTTGCTTTACTAAGCTTTGACTGTGTTCAGTGTTAGGGCTTTAGATGTAGGTAAGTAGTAGATCCCTACCTATTACCACTTTGTTGGCAGGATGAACCACCAAGGTCACAAAATAATCCTCTCTTCAACCCTTTGGAAGCTATGGCACAGAGCAGACAAGCTTAAGTTAGAGTTAATGTATGAAGTATTTATAGTAAAACAATTATCAAATGCAAAACAAAAAATACCAAATTAGTTAGAACCGTAGGGTAGAACTTAAAAACAGATTAACACCAAAACAACAAAAATCCAATAAGGGGAACCGAAGATATGCATTTTTAAAGTTTTAAGTAGTAATAGCACCAAAAAAGCCTAAAGTGCCAACGATAGTCATTTGTCACAGTAGCATCAGACCAATATACAATTTGACACTGAAGGTGATGGAGTGTGGGTCAGATGCAGTAACCAGGCTCATCCTGGTCAAAGATTTTAACTTTTGACTTTAGTTCCTGTAAGACCTGTATCCAAATAATCACCTGAACCCCAGTATGTTGTCACCCCTATTTTTGCCAAAAATAATTTTGTTCTATTGTCTCCAGTTGATGTAGTGGCTGGATACTGCACTCCTCATCAGGAAAACACAATTTATCAGAGATAAACAGAGTAAACTATTGAAAGCATAAAAGACTGATGGCCTCATTTATGAGGTTTTGGTGTAGGGCAGCACTACATGGAATCTTGCCGAACTGCCCTGTGTCAAAAGGAAAAGGCAGGAATGTGTGTATCTATGAGAAATGGTGCATTCCTGTCCTTTCCCCCTGCACCGGCACACAATAGGCTGCCAACAATAGTGAAAGAGTATCTGTGTTTTAGGGAGGCTTTTTCCTCTTTCTATGTGTGCTGAAGGATGACGTACACATAGAAAGAGGACAAAAACAAGTAGAAATAAAGTCATTCCTCCTAGTTACACCTCCCTGGGGGAGGCATAGGGTGTTGCTGCATTCCCAGGTTTATGAAATCTCATAAATCTGGGAATGTTTAAAATGCCATAGGTGTTACGTAGAAAAACCCACCCGCAACACACATGGTACACCTCCCTATAGCAGTGTGAGGCAACACAACTACTTGTGCTGTGTTTTCTCACTTTGTAGCTACAAGGACATGACAAGCCACGCATGATGGCTTTATGTGGTCTTGTAAATATGGATCTGCAGTGTGCGCTGCTGGACCATCATAAAAGTGACGTTCCGTGGCACAGACGGGCTTGTAAATATGCCTTAGAGTTTCAGATGAGGAGTAGGCCAAAAAGGGAATTTTATTTACGTATTAGTCAAAATGCAGTACAGAGAAAAATGAATTAAAGACCATGAAGGCTAGTATATAGAATTACAGATAATGCAAAATCAAAAAAATCTATTAACTAGGCAGAAACCAAGTAACAATTTTAAGTGTCAAACCCATAAAGAGTATTCACAGCATGTCATTAGCTTATACAGAGTATTAGAAGAAAATGGAAGTCACCCTAGAAAAAAAATCAGAATAATCCCCTCAAGAAAAATATCCTAAGCCCCCTAATGACAGAAACCTATACAAATCATAGACAAACCATACAAGCTACTTATAGATTCTGCAAATTCTGCATAGTATAGTCATGATTAGGGTTTCATTGGCAAATCAGAAACAAACACATAATATTCTAAGGTTTTAATATTAACCCATTTCTTAAGATAAGAGAAATCTTCCATCTGATCTCTTAGCAACTGTGGAGATGACCACAACAAACTGAAGCATCTCGGAAATAATAGCTTATAGAATTAGCACATCTTCCTTAACATTTCCAGCGGACGTCCATGAAAATGATACTTTGGGTACACAATGGAAGCGTCATTCACAATACATGTTTTCTAATATTGTTGTACTTTGCTATTACATTAATGTAATTCACTTGATACTCCGCTGACAGAGGGGGTGTATGGCTCTGGATCGGGACATTGATTGGTGAGGGGGAATGAGCAGGAGCAAGTTGAACAGAACAGCAAAAACTGCATTCATTTTAGAAATAATGGAGTATTGCATACAAATGTGGAATAACTATTTAATAGCATGATTCACACTTCCGAATGACCTTAGTAACTCTTTCCACAACACAATATTTACATAGTTTTCATATTTTCACAAAAGCTACAACATCCATTAAGTCTCAATCCACAACAGGCGTACATTTACAAAGCCTCCCAGGACTTAGGGGAATGCACATAGAGACTCACAGGGTAGCAGGGAAAGTCCATTCCAGGTCCAGTTGCCACTTATCAGTCGTAAGAAAGGCCTCTTGGAGCTTAGTGCATTAGTTATGACTCTATGCATCATTAAAAAAACACTAGTTATGAAAAGTAATATCACACAATATTTGCATAGTTTTCATATTTTCACAAATGCTACAACATCCTTTAAGTCTCAATCCACAACAGGCGTACATTTACAAAGCCTCCCAGGACCGGGGGGAAAAGCACTTAGAGACTCACAGGGTAGCAGGGAAAGTCCATTCCAGGTCCAGTTACCACTTATCAGTCGTAGGAAAGGCCTCTTGGAGCTTAGTGTGCCCCTGTAGTTATAACAGGAGGTAAACCTTATACCATTTGCAGACAACTTTCTTATCCTGGGTACAAGAAGGACAGCAGGTCCAGTCGATTAGGGCTATGCTCAGATCTCAGAGAGAAGGTTCAGTGCTCTCCTGATCTTCCACTGGTGCAGGACTGTTTTAAAATAGGTGTCTGGAGGTGCCACATTTATTCATGGCACAAGCTGGAGGGTAGAGGTAACCCCTGGGGATGCCCTAGCCTATGGGGCAAAGGTTCCCATTGATGACCCTACCCACTTTGGACATTTTCAAGATGGCCAAAATCTTCTGCCACACTAAACTTGGGCTATCAGGGCTGTCATTTGTGTGTGGGGGGGGAGTGTGCTTTAGTAACTCCAGTATCTTTCCACATCAAACAACAAATTTCAGTTTGATGCAGCGCCTTACCCACAACAACCTCGGAGAAAGAAGTCTCGCATAACAGAGCTGAGGTTTGGATAGACAGTGGATACAACAAAAACTGTTGGGCATTACGTTTCTCTCCTTTGAAGTGCTAGGTTTATATGTAAGCCTAGCAGAACTGTCAAACAGGCTATGAAACTGTAATGTCAAAGAAAACCTATTGTGATTGGGACCTGACTAGCTAGGAAGACAACTAAATGTTCTTGTTCCAGTGTCAGGTAACATATGCCTGTGACAGGGGAGGTTTCTTTGAAGTATGCTCCAAGTGTTATATGAAAACCCCCACCAGAACTGATAAGCAGGATGTGACATTCAAGCAGTACTTGACACTTTAATGTCAAAAAGGAAACTCTCAGATACCGTTGCGTATCATGTCAAGTTCAGAGGGATCATCTAGGCCCATTCAGGTCAGCCAGATCTTTTGCTCCTGGAAACAAGTTCACACCTCATTCACACCTGTTTTAAAGAGCTAATTGCCAAAGTGGGAGAACAAAACACAAATTTTGCTTCTAGGGACTTCAGGCAGGCCAAAGGTAAATTTGCACAATATTTAGAACTTTGCACAATATCCATTGAACTGGATTTTTAACAACCTTTAACAACTATTTAATTATATTTCTATCTGATTCCATTCCTGAGAGACAAAATTAGTATTTGATATTGCATTCAGTGTTTTCGTGTGGAACAGTTAAACCTGCTACAGTGAAAATAGGTTTGAGAGCATTTTTACTGCAAGGACATGTTCAACATTAGACATTTACATGCCCTACATTTAAATACCATGCACCATGCCTCTATGGACAATAAGCCCTCCTTAGGGGTGGCATATAAATATTTAAAAAGAAGGTTTGGATCTAGCAGAAGGGATTATTTTGACAGATCAAATTTGCAGTTAAAACCTTTATGCTTACATTGTCACTGTAGTGGATGGCACAATAAGAGATGCAGTCCACTTGTGACATTTAACTTTCAGGCCCTGGTATACCTTGGTACCTTATACTAGGGACATATAGCTAAGTTAAATATACCAATCGCTTTACTACTGGTTAACAAGGGTAAAGTGCACAAAGTTTCATACTCAGCATAAATATGGTTAAGCAAAAAGACAAAAAAATCATGGTGAATCAGGGTGATCCTGTAGAAAGGATACATTTCCCACTGTTTTCTTCTCTTAATACAATTTTTGCCAAAGTTGCTTCAAACATGCCACCCAATCTTCAAACATTCAGTAATATGAACAGAGCCACATTTGCAGTTGCTCCCTTCACAAAACAGAGATCACTATCATTCATGTGGAGATATCTAGGAGGGGCAAGCAATCCTTTGCCAGGGTGCGAACGCCATGCCTTTCACCATTCCCCGGAGGCATGGTGGACTATCTACTAGAGTCTCAATATGGCACAATGTCATGTCATATATTGCCTATGGATTTATTATGTCTAACGTATCATTTACCAGGGAAGTCTGCGTACCTCTGTAACAATGTCTGCCAGTGTCATCCACCTATTATGGTCTGATGGAGTTGGTGATTTTAGAAAAGGTAGCAACATTTAGCACAATGTGTGGAAAGGGTGCAAATACCACAGTGTTTGGAACAAACATAATCCACACAATGAAAGCAACATTTAGTTTGATATGTATCCAAAAGAACATTTTAAATTAGCCACATTTCTTACACATCTCCTAAGGAGCCAGATCATTTCTACCCTTCTAATTACATTCACTACCATTCTCAGACTGTCCCTTCACAAGAAGGCTTACATATTAGATTGTGTTCTAGCTTACTTGTGAAGGTGTTGGGATACAATTAGGGGTACATAAAACTTGCTTAATTTGCTTTCACATAATTACAAGAAAGTTCAGCAAATTTACACGAAAATATGCACAATTGCATGAAATGCAAATATATCACTTTGTGCTATATTTTAGTTTGAAATACCTCCTTGTCCATTTTTGAAGTGAGAACACATTTCATGCTAAACGATGTGTAAACAAACAAAAGCAATACAAACAACAGTCACTTGAGAAGTAGTATAAAGGCAGAATTAAAATTTCACTCAAGCTTATCTACAAATGGTTGTGGATGAATCAGTTCTATTGAGGCCCCACCTGTGCAGCTCTATATCAATTCCAAATCCTGATAAATGTTTAACCAATGTTATGGCAGAAAAAGCTGATTGAGAGTAAAGTCTTTTACTGAAAATGACAAGTGAATGAAATGATCATTTTATCATACAAAATATGCTTCATTTCCCTTTGTATATAGTTACCTGCTCATGAGGAACATCATAAATGCTGCAATCAAGGGGCCTGATTCACAAAGGTGAACTTAGACTTTTGGTCTAAGCTTAGACCAAAAGCTTACGACTTTTTGGTATTCATAAAGGTAAGTGACTAGAAGTATCTTTACGTCTGTACTTCAGGCACAATATCTGCACTTGGGGCGGAATCTCCACACCGAGGGTGGAGATTCGACCTGATTGTAGAGATTCGACTCTGGGTGTGGAAAGTGCACTCTGGGTGCACAGATTACACTCCAAGTGCAGAGTGGAATCGCCGCATTCGGGGCGGAGGATCTGTCCTGAGTGCGGAAATTTCACCCTGATTGCAGATGTAAAGATACTGCTCCTAGCTTATCTTTGGTAATACCAAAAAGTCACAAACTTAAACTTTTGATCTAAACTTAGACCAAGGGCCTCATTCCAACCCTGGCCGGCGGCAGTAGCCACCGGCCTGGCGGGGCCCGCCAGAATACCGCTGCGCGGTCAAAAGACCGCCGTGGGTATTCTAGGTTTCCCGCTGGGCTGGCGGGCGACCGCCAGAAGGCCGCCCGCCAGCCCAGCGGGAAACACCCTTCCACGAGGATGCCGGCTCCGAATGGAGCCGGCGGAGTGGAAGGGGTGCGACGGGTGCAGTTGCACCCGTCGCGATTTTCAGTGTCTGCATGGCAGACACTGAAAATCTTTGTGGGGCCCTGTTACGGGGGCCCCTGCAGTGCCCATGCCATTGTCATGGGCACTGCAGGGGCCCCCAGGGGCCCCACGACACCCCATACCGTCATTCTCTTCCCGGCGGCCGAAACCGCCAGGAACAGGATGGCGGTATGGGGGTCGGAATCCCCATGGCGGCGCAGCAAGCTGCGCCGCCATGGAGGATTCCCCAGGGCAGCGGGAAACCGGCGGTACACCGCCGGTTTTCAATTTCTGACCGCGGCTGTACCGCCGCGGTCAGAATGCCCATGGGAGCACCGCCAGCCTGTTGGCGGTGCTCCCGCGATCGTTGGCCCTGGCGGTTTTTACCGCCAGGGTCAGAATGACCCCCCAAATGTCTAAGTTTACTTTTGTGAATGGGGCCCAAGGTTTTTAAAGTGAGTTAATAAATATTTACATCTATTTTAGGTTAAGTTGGTGTAGATGTTCTTTAAAAAGAGTTGCTCAACTTTGCTTTCATTAACAATCATAACAAGGAAGCCAACATTTCATTAAAGGAAATAAAGTATTTGGAATTAAGAAGTGGTGAAAACTCTATTACTAAAACAAAAGCAAAAACATGTAGAACTAGGAAAACCCTCAAAAGTGTGTGCCACGTCAGCTCCAGATATTCTTCACAAGTTCAGAAATCTCTGAAGGTCGCCTTCACCAGTCTGAGTCCCTTGTGGTGCAAAGAGCCTTGAACTACATTAGAAAGGTGGGAATTTGTGGATCCCTCAGGATAGCCAGAGATTCAAACATCTATCAGCATAGAAACATGAATATCAGACTCAGCTGTTCTATTGTACAGAGGCTGGATTCCACCCTTTCAACAGGGTGGTGTATGTATATGAGACAGCATACTTATTTCCAAACCAAGATGGCACCACTTCCCAAAATGGTAACCCTCTGGCTGAATACCTGCAAAGTGAGCTTAAAAGACAGGCTGAACAACTGTTTAATACCTGGCAACTGTACATTCTGGTGGGATATGCCACATGGCATTGCAGTTTGCAACTGTCTTTTCCTCTATCTCACCTTTGTTATTTTGGGCCATTCCTTAGGATTGTGTGAAGCTTGTTTATCTGACATCCTCCTGACTGGCCCTACTGGTTCTTCCTTTCAGCTGTAGCTCTCCCTTGGTACTCCCTCCTATGGAGTCCTTTTATACATAATCTCTATGTGAAGCCATCCTTTAACTTGCTTCGTGCAAAAATAATGTTTACCTGGCCATTAATCAGCTTCAACTACTCAGCCTAACAACACACAGACTTTACTCAATGTGTTGCATCTAATTGTTTCACTGTGATTCCTATTTTTCATATTGTAACAACAAATCTATGTGAATGAACATGCAAACAGCACTATGATTAAATAGATACTGATCACGCATTAGAAAAATGTCATTTAGAAATAACATACATAAAGATCCATTCAGTGTGTAAATTTAGTGAAGGTATAGTGATGTGTACTGACAAAAATATTACAAAATATTTGATCCAACAAATATTGTTCTTTTAATAGGGGCTCCTCAATGTAACTAAAATAAGCAGTAAATGTGGTCATTGATGAGGGCAAGATATCAACAAATATTACTTGAGTCATTTATGTTCCTTTTTCAAGTCAGCTGGCCATGCATCTCCAGGTTCAGTGCCAGGATACCCTACTAGGTTAATTGTGTGCTATATAAATACTCATTACATAACATGGCATTCATTTTAACGTTGCTTTCAACCTTTAAACTTGTAATTCAATTTAGAGAGGTCTTCATCAGGGCCAAAGTATTATTTCTTTAGCTGGACCTTCAGTGAGAACCCCAATAATGAGTACCTTGGAATGCCAAATTCGACAAAAGTAGCATTGTAATTAAGAAACCAAAAATAAACCCATTTAATTCCATCTTCCAATGCACAAAGGAAGGGGTCCCCCTTTGGATCTTTTCCCTTGCTCTCTCTGCCCGATCGTTTCCCCGGTAAGTGGATCATCAGCAATATGTTCTACTTAACTTGTCCAGGGGAAGAATAGACAAGATTTTAAGAGCTATTATCACTTACCCACCTCATCCACAAATACAGCAGGGAAGCCTGGTGAAGCTCTAACTACAACAAACTACAACATCAGCTCTCATAGGAAGTTAATAAAGAGATGGGACAGCAATAACACTGAAACATTCTGAGAAAGACAGTCCTTTTGAAAGAAAAAGTTAAAAATGTCTAAAGTGTCTTACTTCATTTAGTAATTGCATTTATGCATATTACACAGCAAAATGCATTACACAAACAAGTGTGGCTGAAACTGGAAAGACAGAGTTCTTATTATACTACACTCACATGTGAAATAAGCATACTTATTTGACATGGGCACCTTTTGAACAAACCTTGTGTTATCCACTGAAGCAACAGACATGTGAGGACCCTAATCTTCATTCTGTCCATTTTTCCAGATGGGAGGCACAACTGAGTACACTGGTGAGTGCTGCCTATTATCGAAAGAGACTCTGGGCCTGATTACAATCTTAGCGGATGGGGTTACTCCATCACAAACATGGCTGATATCCCATCCTCCATATTATGATTCCATTGTGTCCCATGGAAATCGTAATACGGCAGACGGAATATCTGACACTTTTGCAATGGAGTATTCCATCCACCAATATCGTAATCAGGCCCTTAGTGATTCTAAACCTAGGTTCAGGATAACATTTGCATGGTGATTGAATAGAGCCTAAAAATTAAGTTTTTTAGCAGATGCATACTACAGTTGCTACAGCTGTCCGTATGAGTGCATCTTCCTACTACTGGTGATTGGCAAATGGGTCTGGGATCTTTACTTCTCCAAGTGGCACTGAGTGGTGAAAATGCAGGACTCTTTGACTGGAACAGTCAAGAGAACACTCATTTAGTTGTTTTTTGTATACTGCACTAATCTAATTGTAGGCACTCTCAATTTTATAGGCCACTGCAGAAAATGTGTCACATGGAGATTAAGGGGGTCATTACGACCCTGGCGGTCATGGACCGCCAGGGCCGGGGACCGCGGATGCACCGCCAACAGGCTGGCGGTGCATCCAGGCCTATTGTGACCGCGGCGGTAAAGCCGCGGTCAGAAAAGGGAAACCGGCGGTTTCCCGCCGGTTTTCCCCTGGCCTGAGGAATCCTCCATGGCGGCGCTGCAGGCAGCGCCGCCATGGGGATTACGACCCCCTTACCTCCAGCCTGGTTCAACCTGGTTGGCGGTAACGGGTGTCGTGGGGCCCCTGGGGGCCCCTGCAGTGCCCATGCCAATGGCATGGGCACTGCAGGGGCCCACTAACAGGGCCCCACCAAGATTTTCAGTGTCTGCATAGCAGACACTGAAAATCGCGACGGGTGCAACTGCACCCGTCGCACCCTTTCTACTCCGCCGGCTCCATTCGGAGCCGGCATCCTCGTGGAAGGGGGTTTCCCGCTGGGCTGGTGGGTGGCCTTCTGGCGGTCGCCCGCCAGCCCAGCGGGAAACTCAGAATTACCGCGGCGGTCTTTTGACCGCGCAGCGGTATTCTGACGGCGGTACTTTGGCAGGCGGCCTCCGCCGCCCGCCAAAGTCAGAATGAGGCCATAAGTCATTTACTCAGGATCAAACATTTTTGTTACTTAGGGATTCTGCGATGAAAACCCTGCTCACTCCTTAGCCTTTTACAGAAACCACTACCTCATTGCCCTTATAGCCACAGTTTGAGTACCAAATCCAAGACACTGTGAGGAGGAATTTACCTCACACTCTCCTTAATATGGGCTTAAGTCACTCGATATAACACCCCATATTAAATTCAACTGTGGGGCATTTTCAACAGATAAAGGCCCTCATTATGTCATTGATGATACAAACCACCTACCAGTAACGGCCACCAAAATACAGTCACCGTGGCTACCATCTGTCCGCCATACTACGATCACTGCTGGACTTTCGCCACAAGAAGGACAGAAATCCGGCAGTGATAATACTGGCGGATGGTGGTAAGCTGGCGCTGCTACCACCAGCACTGCCACAGCAGTTGAACGCCGCCATCCGTATCATGACCTGTGATACGTCCTGGTGGTGTTCTGCTGGCGGGCTCTGCTGGCGGTAGCAGCGCCCCTTCCCGTTCCCTGCCGGAAGACCTCCTAGAACAAGGTAAGTCGGGCTTCCAACAGGGGAGAGGGGTGGATAGTGTTGTGTGTGTGAGTGGTTGTGTGCATGAATGTGTGAGTGAATACGTCTGTGTGTGTAGTGTTGTTTGTATGGGTGTATTCATGTGAGTGAATGCATGTGAGAATGGTGAAGTGAGTGTGTGTCTGCATGTCAGTGTGAATGTGTGTAAGAATGTGTGTGAGCATGACTGGATGTATGTGTGTATGAATGCGTGTATGCCAGTGTGAGTGATTGGGTGTATGCATGGTGCATCTCTGCTGTTCTGTACATGTATGGGGGGAGTGAGAGGATCGGAAGGGGGAATGAGAGGATCGGAAGGGGGAAGTGAGAGGATTGGAAGGGGGAAGTGAGAGGATTGGAAGGGGGGAGTTTTTTTGATGGAAGGTGGGTGGGGGGTGAGGGGTGGGTGTTGAAGGGGGTGGGGAACCACCTACCGGTGAATTTCCTGTCACCGATAGGGCCTACCACCATGGTTTTCGTGGCATTGCTAACGCCACGAAAACGATGGTGGTAGGGAGGCTCAAAATGCCACTGGCGGTCCTGTGCCGTTCACCGGGCTGGAGGTTGACATCTCCGGCCCGGTGGCTGATACTGCCATGGCGGTATGAGTGGAGAAGTGGTGGGTTGGCTGCAGCCAACCGGCCATTCGCATAACGTGGCTATATGTACCGTCAGCCTGTTTGCGGTACTGCAGCCACAGTTCCACTCACCGCCGGGGTCATAATGACCCCCAAAATGTTTATATTGCTTGTTTTTTTTGTTTTATATGCATTTATTGTCATATACAAAAAATGAAATGGGCCACAGTCTCACATTTCAGCAGATTTCCAATCTGAACAGAAAAACATTGTCCAATAAACTGAAGGAAAACGTAATGTGTTAATTCTAAACATATCTCAGAAACATCTCAGGAAGGTAGGTCAGCATAGTCTTCAATGGGGCTCATCCAAGTTTTTTAAAGGGGAGAGTAAGGAGACAAGAAATAAGAAAACATAGCTAAATTACATAAGATGCTTTCTATCGCTCTTCTGAGAAGGGTCCTCTTGTCTTTTTTAGGACCAAGTAATTCCCCAAATCTAGGGCACATTCAACACATCGCCACACCATTGATGTAGGAGACATCCAGAACCTCAACCCCAAACTAAACTGAAGTGAGTCACATAATTCATCCAGTACCTGTGCCTAATCTTCCTACAAATGCCTTTGCAGTCAGCCTGTGAAACCATAAATCTCTTCCCCCCAGGATCAATCTTCCCACTGAGACTGTAAAACCTCTTGATTTCATGTCTTGTACAATCTCTAGTAGGGCTCTTTTCCTGCTAAGTGTAGTGAGATGTAAGTCCTTGAAAAAAAGCAAAATGTTATTCAGCTAGAAAAACAGATTTCACTTAACACAAAATCCTATCTCTCCAATCGTTAGATTCCACCAGCACTAAAACAACAGCTCCTCTATCCATCTCAAATTGTCTTGGTTTTGGGAAAGGTTTATTGGCCTTTCTGGTTAATCCACAAATCTCAGTAGGTAACAGGTCAAAAAAAATTATTATCATCTGCATTTCTCCAGGAAGAGCCTTTGCCAATATATCAGCCTTGATTCCTACTACTGTTAAGTGGATGCCCCTTAACATATTATGAAGAACTTCCACCTTCTTTATGCTCACAAAGATTCCCTCTCAAGCTCCTCTCCATCTTTCAACTATCTCTACTTCCTGTTCCACAGAAAGCATTCTTCCAGTAAGTCATTTCCATGTTCTCCTCAATGCCCCTCAGAAGAGTTTCAAACAATCCAATTTTCTCTCTCAGGTCAGAGTGCAACGCTTTGATGGAGTTAAGCTAGGCATATGCAGTGATCATCAATTCAGAGTAATAAGTCAGCTTCTCAGACAGATCCTTTCACGCTTTTTACACCAAGTATGCTATGGCAGAAAGAAATACTCCTTAACCTTTTCCCCTGCAATCGAACCATAGTGAGGTGACAGAAAAGAGAGTGATACGTTTGCACAATTAGCCATCAATTTAATTTTCTAATGTATTGTGATGTAAGGAGGATGAGCTAAATCGCTTCCAAAATACTTTTTGAGAAGTGTTATGCACTGACCAATTCAAATGGCCCTTGCATGTTTTACGGTATTACATTGGCTTACTTATTGTCATGGAAACTGGAGCACTAACATAAAATTCCACTTTCGTACAGGTATACCACGCGAATTTGTATTAAAATGCAACATTTTACAGTATTAAGGGGCATATTTATACTCTGCTTGCGCCATTTTTGCAACTTTTTTACGCTAAAATGACGCAAACTTAACTTCATATTTATTTTTTGCTGCTAGACATGTCTAGTGTCAAAATATTGGAGTTAGCGCACTTTTTTGAATGTGTAAACCCACCTTGCGTCAATGAGATGCAAGGTAGGCATTCCCATCCAAAAAATGACTCTAAGCCCGTAGTGCCATATTTATCCCCTATAAAAAATGGTGCACAGGGGAGGCGGACCTAAATATTGGTGCTAAGCCTGCTTAACGCCATTATTTAGTGCCTGGCTCAGACCAGGCGTTAGGGTACCCGTGACCCATTTCCATGGCCAAACACCATGAAATTGACCCACAGGTGCCTACCCCAAGCCCCAGGAACACCCTCACCCACACCAGAGGAACACCAGAGGACAGGGTAACCCATCTCAGGTGAATAAGGTAACTATTTTTTTTTTCTGTAAAGTGCCATCAGGGGCCTTTACATGCAGCCCCCTTCCTGGCACTGGGTCTAATGGCAATGCCCAGAGGACACTAGTCCCCTGTGCTGGTCATTGGGGTGGTGGATGACTCCTTTCCACACGTAGACAGGAGTCATGGGTGTGGCTGCTTGTGCGTCAGAAAATGATGCTAGGCTGATTAGTGGCAGAAATGTCCTGCCTATCGTCATTTTCCTGGAGCCCAACCTTCATTTCCCATACAGCCACCCCCACTCGCTAGCAACATGTTTTGTGACACCAGCCATTTCTTGGCGCCATTCCTTAAATATGGCACCCGACTGGAGCTGTAAAATTATACAAGCCGACACTAATAGTGTTGCCGCAAGACTGCTTTAGCGCAGTTTTGCTTCAAAAAACATAAATATGGGCCTAAATTACTTATGGGTAGCAACCATGAGTGATTTTGGATCAGGCTTTGAAGTTGGCTCTGCCCCCAGTGTTCAAAATCTCAGCCCCTCCCTCACCCCTCCACCTACAAAGTCTGGGCCTAGTTGTACCCCTGCCAGGCAGCCCTCCCTTCATTGGGATGGTGATTGTATTGAATCCAAGTGAGTCACAATTTACAGCCTACCTTAATGAATATTAATTTGAAAGGGCAGAATGAGACTTACTCCGATTTGGAATTTTATGAACTGATGGATTAGTAAATAGGTCAGTATGCAAAATTTAGCATAGGTCCCACAATTACTAGCTGAAAATGAGGACCAGTTATTGCAGCCAATATAATTAGAACTTGAGGCTCAAAGTCTCTAAAAACTCTTCTTCAGAGGGGCCCTGTTTTGAGTGTAGTAATTCACCATGGCAAAATAGCAGTCTTGCATAGTGCAGTTTTGCATTGCTGCAGTGTTACATACATTCTTATTGCTAGTTCTACGTGTTGGATTGTGATAAATTGTGTTGCTTCACACGTTTACCTTGTTTCAAGAAGCAAAATTGTGGATTTGTGTTTTTTCCCACACAAACGTCAGTAGGGATTAACAGGTGAAATTTGTGCATGGAAAACCAAAGGATCAGGAAAAATATGGGTATGACTTGGAATGCTGTCTCGGACACAAATGACATGAAATGACAATCTTTATTGCTCGATTAATAAAAACCATTGCAATGTATAACATGATAAAGCACCCATGCTGGGTGGATAAAACCAACTACATAATTCATGAGTAAAAACATTTAAACTATGTTAAAACAATGGGAGCAAGAGTTAGGCCCTGGGAAATGGAAGACTCAGGTACAATACAGCCGGTAATACCCATATGAATGGCGCAAGCGCAAAAACTCCTTTATGTTCTGAAATGGTGTAAAACAGTCATTTACAATACCATGAATAATTTTAAAAGTATGATTTCATAAAAGGATTCAAGCTGTTGGTTTTGATAATGTCTTGGCCAATCGAGATTTTAGAAGAGCTAAGGTAGGTTGGCGCTTTGCAACTTGGGTCCTAAATGTTAATACACATGGCATGGAAGAAAGAGGCCCCAGAAAATAAAAAAACATTAAAACCTTAAAAACCTTTTGTTAGAAATTGGGTCTTTGGTTGACAGTCAGGTTACCCCCTGTTCAAGCAAGGACCCTCACTCTAGTCAGGGTAAAAGAGAATCACCCTCAGCTAACCCCTGCTTACCCCCTTGGTAGCTTGGCAGAGCAGTAGGCTTAACCTCAGAGTGCTAGGTGTAAAGTATTTGTACCAACACACACAGTAACTTATTGAAAACACTACAAAATTACACAACACAGGTTTAGAAAAATAGGAAATATTTATCTAAACAAAACAAGACCAAAACGACAAATATTTGACATACACAAGTCAAGTTATGAATTTTTAGAGATTAAGCTCAAAAATATTGCTTAGAAACAAAAATGCTTCGATGAGATGTTAACACGGCGTATTGACGGAGTCGTTCCCAACAAGCTGACACCAGCGGCGCCGGACACAGAGTCGTGTAGACCCCCAAGTACAGTACCTTTGGTGAAGAGTGAAAACAAACCAATGCGCGAAGTCGGGGATCGCGGCATCTGTGCGAAACGTTGAATCCGTGCACTTCGAGCGGCGTCGGTCACGACGTGGTGCGGCGACTTCCACGGAGTCGCGGACTTCAGCGGGGCTGCTGCGGCGTCGGGCCAGCGAAGAGCGTTGCGTTCCAGCGAAGGTCACGGCGTTGGGTGCAGGCGGCGTTACCGGATTCAGCAGCGGCGTCGGTCCGGAGTCGTCCGAAGTCGATTTCCTTTGATTTCCACCAGCTTTCCTTTCAAGGGCCCAGGGACTAGATAGGGCACCACTTGTCAGAGCAGGAGTCTCTCCAGAGACTCCAGGTGCTGGCAGAGAGAAGTCTTTGCTGTCCCTGAGACTTCAAACAACAGGAGGCAAGCTCTAACTCAAGCCCTTGGAGATTTCTTCACAAGATGGAAGGCACACAAAGTCCAGTCTTTGCCCTCTTACTCTGGCAGAAGCAGCACTGTAGGAAAGCTCCACAAAGCACAGTCACAGGCAGGGCAGCACTTCTTCCTCAGCTATCAGCTCTTCTCCAGCTCTTGACCCAGACAGGGAATCCACAAACAAGGCAGAGTCACAGAATGGTTTAAGCAAAAAAATGCCCACTTTCTAAAAGTGGCATTTTCAAACGCACAATCTTAAAATCAACTTTACTAAAAGATGTATTTTTAAATTGTGAGTTCAGGGACCCCAAACTCCACATTTCCATCTACTCTCTAGGGGAATCTACACTTAAAACATATTTAAAGGTAGCCCCCATGTTATCCTATGAGAGAGACAGGCCTTGCAGCAGTGAAAAAC
The DNA here is from genome assembly GCF_031143425.1 of Pleurodeles waltl. Taxonomy (NCBI): domain Eukaryota; kingdom Metazoa; phylum Chordata; class Amphibia; order Caudata; family Salamandridae; genus Pleurodeles; species Pleurodeles waltl. The sequence continues at coordinate 603,102,752 of NC_090437.1, read as the reverse complement.
GAAGTTGGCAGTATTTCACTGTCAGGACATATAAACCACAGTACTATATGTCCTACCTTATCCATACAGTGCACCCTGCCCTTGGGGCTACCTAGGGCCTACCTTAGGGGTGCCTTACATGTAAGAAAAGGGAAGGTTTAGGCCTGGCAAGTGGGTACACTTGCCAAGTCGAATTTCTAGTGTAAAAGTACACACACAGACACTGCAGTGGCAGGTCTGAGACATGATTACAGGGTCACTTATGTGGGTGGCACAACCAGTGCTGCAGCCCCACTAGTAACCTCTTGTGCACTTTACTAGGGACTTAACAGTAAAACAAATATCCCAGTCATGGAGAACCAATTACGTACACATTTTAAACAGGAGCACTTGCACTTTAGCACTGGTTAGCAGTGGTAAAGTGCCCAGAGTAATAAAAACAGTAAAATCTGAGTCCAGCACACATCAACAACCTGGGGAACAGAGGCAAAAAGTTAAGGGAGACCACGCAAAGGATGAAAAATCTAACACGTGTCCCCCCCAGCTAAAAGTGGGGAGCAACTACCCAACCTCATGGGAGTTCTCATCACTAAGGCGGAAGAACCTGGACAGACCATCAGCATTGGCGTGCTCTGTACCAGGACGGTGTTCCACCGTAAAGTCCATCCCCTGTAGGGAAATGGACTACCTCAACAGTTTTGGATTCTCACCCCTCATCTGCATTAACCATCTGAGGGGCCTGTGGTCGGTCTGAACTCGGAAGTGAGTCCCAAACAAGTAGGGTCTCAGCTTCTTCAGTGCCCAGACCACAGCAAATGCTTCGCGTTCTATGGCACTCCACCTATGTTCCCTGGGTAGTAGCCTCCTGCTAATGAAGGCTACGGGTTGATCTAGGCCCTTTTCATTTAGCTGTGAGAGTACTGCTCCAATACCATGCTCCGAGGCGTCTGTTTGCACAACAAACTCCTTGGAGTAGTCAGGTGCCATCAGCACAGGTGCTGTGCACATGGCGGCCTTCAGGGCATCAAAAGCGTTCTGGCAAGCCTCTGTCCAGATCACCTTCTTGGGTTGCTTCTTAGAAGTCAACTCAGTTAAGGGGGTAACAATGGTACCATATCCCTTAACAAACCTCTGGTAATATCCTGTGAGACCTAAAAAGGCTCTCACTTCCGTCTGGGTCTTCGGAGGCTCCCAAGCCAGAATCGTGTCAATCTTAGGCTGTAGGGGTGCCACCTGGCCACTCCCCACCTGGTGTCCTAAGTACACCACAGAACCCTGCCCTATTTGGCACTTGCTCGCCTTAATAGTGAGGCCTGCCTTCTGCAGGGCCTCTAGCACTCTCCAGAGGTGTTGCAGGTGTTCCTCCCATGTGGAACTAAACACAGCAATGTCATCCAGGTAGGCGGCACTGAACTCATCCAGTCCTGCCAACACCTGGTTGACCAACCTCTGAAAGGTGGCAGGGGCATTCTTCATCCCAAAGGGCATCACATTGAAGTGGAAGTGCCCATCTGGGGTAGAGAATGCTGACCTCTCCTTTGCCCCCTCAGTTAAGGCAATCCGCCAGTACCCAGATGTTAAATCAAACGTACTGAGGAACTTGGCAGCTCCTAACCGATCAATGAGCTCATCAGCTCGGGGGATGGGGTGTGCGTCAGTCTTGCTGACCGCATTGAGACCCCGGTAGTCCACACAGAACCTAAGTTCCGGAGTGGCACCAGGAGCAGCAGCCTTTGGGACCAATACCACTGGGCTGGCCCAAAGACTGCTGGGGTGCTCAATAACCCCTAGGGTTAACATTTTGGAGACTTCCTCCTTAATGCAAGCCCTGACCCTGTCAGTCACCCTGTAAACCTTATGTTTAACAGGTGTACTGTCCCCAGTGTCCACATTATGTGTGCACAGGTGTGTGACTCCTGGGATCAGGGAAAACAGCGAGGCAAACTGTCCCAACACGTGGCGACAGTCCCTCTGCTGTTCCTCAGTCAGGGAGGGGGAGAGGATCACTCCCTCCACAGACCCATCTTTCTCTCCTGCAGACAGGAGTTCAAGAAGAGGCTCACTCTCTTCCTCCACCCCGTCATATGTCGCTAGGAGCATGGATAGCTCAGTTCGCTCAAAGTGTGGTTTGAGGCGGTTGACATGTAGGACCCTCAAAGGGTTCCTGGGGGATTGCAAGTCTACCAGATAGGTGGCCTCGCTCTTTCTTTCCACCACCTCAAAAGGCCCAGTCCACTTATCTTGGAGAGCCCTAGGCTCCACTGGTGCCATGACCCACACTTTTTGTCCAGGCTGAAACTCAACCAGAGTGGCATTCTGGTCGTACCACCGTTTCATATCCTCCTGGCTTGCTTCCAGGTTCTCCTGAGCGAGACTCCTGAAGCGGGCAGTCTGGTTTCTTAGTGCCAGCATGTAGCTAAATACATCCTGGGGTGGTTTACAAGGAGCTTTCTCCAAATCCTCCTTCACCAGACTGAGCGGTCCCCTCACAGGATGGCCATAGATGAGCTCAAAGGGGCTAAAGCCAAGTCCCTTTTGAGGCACCTCCCTGTAAGCGAACAGAAGGCATGGCAAGAGGACGTCCCACTTACGCCTCAAGGGCTCTGACAGGCCCTGAATCATGCCTTTCAAGGTGCGGTTGAATCTCTCAACCAGACCATTACTTTGGGGGTGGTAAGGGGTGGTGAACTTGTAGGTTACCCCACACACCTTCCACAGAGACTTCATATAAGTGGATATGAAGTTTGTACCTCTATCAGATACCACTTCCTTGGGGAACCCCATGCGGGTAAAAACACCCATCAAGGCACGTCCCACCACGGGGGCAGTGACAGTCCTTAGAGGAATGGCTTCTGGGTACCGGGTGGCATGGTCCACCAAGACCAGGATGAACCTGTTGCCCATGGCTATCTTGGGATCCAGAGGCCCCACAATGTCAATTCCTACCCTTTCAAAGGGAGTACTGACTACTGGTAAAGGTTGGAGGGGAGCTTTGCATTTCCCCCCACTCTTGCCACTTGCCTGACAAGTATGACAAGACCTACAATAAGCAGCTGACTGCTTGTGCATCAAGGGCCAGTAAAAGTGGGAGACAAGCCTCTTATAGGTCTTGTCCTGCCCTAGATGTCCTGCCAAAGGCACATCATGAGCCAAACCCAGTAGGAAGGCCCTGAAGCACTGGGGTACTACCAGCATACGAGCTGACCCAGGCTCAGGAACCTTAGGCTCACTACACAGGAGGCCATCCTCCCAATATATCAGGTGAGTACCTGGCGCCTCGCCAGCCGCCTGGGCTGCAGCCTGCTCTCGCAGCCCCTCAAGAGTAGGGCACTCCTTCTGCGCTGTGCAGAATGCTTCCCTGGTGGGTCCCCCTTCATGCTGCCACTGTGACAGCTCAGGGACCTCCCCCAGTTCAGCCACCTGCTCCCCTGTAGGTTCCGGGGCGTCACCCTCAGGCTCTGCCTCCTCCCGGACCGTGGGAACCTCGGGGCCGGTTTCCCGCGCCCCCTGCCCTTCCTCTTCTTGGCGGTCCCCTGGGCCACTGTTTCAGGCTCCAGGGGCTCTTGACTACCCTGATTGGCTGCCATAGACCGGGTGGATACGCATACCCACCCAGGCAGACCCATCATCTCCAAGTGAGACCTGTGTTCCACCTCCTTCCAAGGGGAATCCTCCAGGTCGTTACCTAGCAAACAATCAACAGGCATGGTTGGACTCACAGCTACTTTCCAGGAACCTGAGACCCCCCCCCATTCAAAGGGAAGCTGCGCCACTCTGCAGAGGCGCTCAGAGTTGTTTACCGCAACTACTTGGTGAAGTACCCGGGGATCAATCTGCTCTTCAGACACCAGGTTACTCCTCACTGTAGTCACACTGGCTCCGGTGTCTCTCAGAGCCTCCACCCTCTGTCCATTGATGGTCACCCATTGCCTGTATTTCTTAGTGTTATCAGGCTCTAGGTTTCTCTGGACCATCTCACTGTCCCCTAGTGAGACAAGGGTCATTTCTGCTGGTTCCCACCCACCTGAAACCAACTCCTCCCCAAGCGCTGCACTGGCCAAACCCTGGGACGGTGCACCAGTGGGTGCTGGTGTACTTTTGGGGCATTTGGGGTCCCCCCTCACATGACCCACCTGGTCACATGCATAGCACTTACGTGGGGGACCACCTGCCACTGGCTTCCCTTTGGACAACCATGGCTTCTTTTCACTGGGGGGTTGGGAATCCTTACCCTGGGAATCAGTTTGGGGCCCTTTAGAGAACTCCCCCTGTTTGCCCTCCCCCCCCCCTTTCTTCTGAGAGGGACCCTGCCCACCCTTGGCGTGGTCTCCCCCATACCTCTTTTGGACCCTGGTGCTCTCCCAGCGGTCCGCTTCCTGTGCAAGCTTCCTGGGGTCAGTCAGCTTGCTGTCAATGAGGTGCTGGCGCAGCTCTGGAAAACATAAACTGTACAAGTGCTCCCAAGCAATTAAATTGTAAAGCCCCTCATACGTGTTTACCTTACTGCCCTTCACCCAACCATCCAGTGACCTGCAAAAAGAATCAACACATTCCAACCATGTTTGGGATTCCTTTCTTTTGTAGGATCTAAACTTCTCCTTGTACTGCTCAGGGGTGACACCATACCTGGTGAGTAAAGCCTCCTTCATGACAGGGTAGGTGAGATCCTGAGCATCCCCTAAGGCTGTCAGTGTGTCCCTCCCTCTGCCTCAAAATGCTTCCACAGGGCTGCCCCCTAATGAGCTTCAGGGACCAGGTTCATGTGGAGAGCTGACTCATAACCCTTGAACCACAAGTAGATATCATCCTCCCTCTTATAATCCCTCACAAGGTATTTTCGGATGTGTACCCTTCTCTCAGGCTGCTCTGTAGGATTGCTGCCACCATCTCTACTGGACTGGCTTCTATGATCCATCTCTCTCAAGCTAAGCTCATGAGCCATTGCTAACTTCCTCTCCTCAAGGGCTAGCCTCCTCTGCTCCAATTGATACTCCCTTTCTGCCTGTCTGTCCTGTAACTCCTCAGGTGTCAGACCCTTGGATGAGACACTGCTACCTGTCCTGGAGACCTTCTCCCTGGACATAACAGGCCCACCCACAATACCATTGTGTACTGAACACTTTTCCTCATCCTCCTCATCTCCCTCATCCTCTGTGTGCCCTTCAGTGCTCTTGGCTGTCACCCAGGCCCTCAGCGCCTTTTGCAGCTCCTCCTTCCTGGATGAGCTCTTAATGGGACAGTCAAAACTTTTAAAGAACTGCTTCAACTGAGCTTTGGTATAACTCTCCAATTTCTCAAGGTCAAAGTCAGCTCCAGCTGATGCATCTCCAGCATGGGACATGATGAAGATTCAAAAACAAGTGTAAAGTTCCAAAGGCAGAAAAAAAAGTTCCCAAATGAAGTTTCCAAAGAAAGTCAACCAAGGAATCAGCGAGAAAAAAAATGAATGCAGAGCAAAAACAGTCCAAATAGAAAAAAAAAAAGAAATCTCAAGATTGGTAGTATGTGGTCACGTAGTGGTCTGAACTCAAACAGTAGTGTACACTTAATTACTGTATGTCAAGTACAAATACAAGTCCAAATCCCAACCGCTGATCACCAATGTTAGAAATGGGCTCTTTGGTTGACAGTCAGGTTACCCCCTGTTCAAGCAAGGACCCTCACTCTAGTCAGGGTAAAAGAGAATCACCCTCAGCTAACCCTTGCTTACCTCCTTGGTAGCTTGGCAGAGCAGTAGGCTTAACCTCAGACTGCTAGGTGTAAAGTATTTGTACCAACACACACAGTAACTTAATGAAAACACTACAAAATAACACAATACCGGTTTAGAAAAATAGGAAATATTTATCTAAACAAAACAAGACCAAAACGACAAAAATCCGACATACACAAGTCAAGTTATGAATTTTTAGAGATTAAGCTCAAAAATAGCGCTTAGAAACAAAAATGCTTCGATGAGATGTTAACACAGCGTCGTGACGGAGTCGTTCCCAACAATCCGACACCAGCGGCACCGGACACGGAGTGGTGTAGACCCCCAAGTACAGTACCTTTGGTGAAGAGTGAAAACAAGCCGATGCGCGAAGTCGGGGATCGCGGCATCTGTGCGAAACGTTGAATCCGTGCACTTCGAGCGGCGTCGATCACGACGTGGTGCGGCGACTTCCACGGAGTCGCGGACTTCAGCAGGGCTGCTGCGGCGTCAGGCCTGCGAAGAGCGTTGCGTTCCAGCGAAGGTCACGGCGTCGGGTGCAGGCGGCGTTACCGGATTCAGCAGCGGCGTCGGTCCGGAGTCGTCCGAAGTCGATTTCCTTGGATTTCCACCAGCTTTCCTTTTAAGGGCCCAGGGACTGGATAGGTCACCACTTGCCAGAGCAGGAGTCTCTCCAGAGACTCCAGGTGCTGGCAGAGAGAAGTCTTTGCTGTCCCTGAGACTTCAAACAACAGGAGGCAAGCTCTAACTCAAGCCCTTGGAGATTTATCACAAGATGGAAGGCACACAAAGTCCAGTCTTTGCCCTCTTACTCTGGCAGAAGCAGCACTGTAGGAAAGCTCCACAAAGCACAGTCACAGGCAGGGCAGCACTTCTTCCTCAGCTATCAGCTCTTCTCCAGGCAGAGGTTCCTCTTGGTTCCAGAAGTGTTTCTCAGGTCTGTAGATTTGGGTGCCCTTCTTACACCCATTTTAGTCTTTGAAGTCACCTTTCTTCAAAGGGGACTCACACCTACTTGTGAAATCCTGCCTTGCCCAGGCAAGGCCTCAGACACACACCAGGGGGTTGCAGCCTGCATTGTCAGAGGCAGGCACAGTCCTTTCAGATGAGAGTGACCACTCCACCCCTCCCTCCTAGCAGAGATGGCTAATCAGGAAATGCAGGTTACACCCCAGCTCCCTTTGTGTCACTGTCTAGTGCGAGGTGAAAAATAACCCAACTGTCAAACTGACCCAGATAGGGAATCCACAAACAAGGCAGAGTCACAGAATGGTTTAAGCAAGAAAATGCTAACTGTCTAAAAGTGGCATTTTCAAACGCACAATCTTAAAATCAACTTTACTAAAAGATGTATTTTTAAATTGTGAGTTCAGGGACCCCAAACTCCACATGTCCATCTACTCTCTAGGGGAATCTACATGTTAATCATATTTAAAGGTAGCCCCCATGTTATCATATGAGAGAGACAGGCCTTGCAACAGTGAAAACCGTAGTTGGCAGTATTTCACTGTCAGGACATATAAACCACATTACTATATGTCCTACCTTATCCATACAGTGCACCCTGCCCTTGGGGCTACCAAGGGCCTATCTTAGGGGTGCCTTACATGTAAGAAAAGGGAAGGTTTAGGTCTGACAAGTGGGTACACTTGCCAAGTAGAATTTCTAGTGTAAAAGTACACACACAGACACTGCAGTGGCAGGTCTGAGACATGATTACAGGGTTACTTATGTGGGTGGCACAACCAGTGCTGCAGGCCCACTAGTAACATTTGATTTACAGGCCCTGGGCACCTCTAGTGCACTTTACTAGGGACTTAACAGTAAAACAAATATGCCAATCATGGAGAACCAATTACGTACACATTTTAAACAGGAGCACTTGCACTTTAGCACTGGTTAGCAGTGGTAAAGTGCCCAGAGTAATAAAAACAGTACAATCAGAGTCCAGCACACATCAACAACCTGGGGAACAGAGGCAAAAAGTTAAGGGAGACCACGCCAAGGATGAAAAGTCTAACACCTTTGCTGCCTCAAACATGGCAAATGTTGTGGTCAGTTAATCTCAAGATACAAAAAGTAGGCACTGAAATCGGTGTCCAGCCAAGGCCCTCTACTTCCTGGTTTCTTCTGCGCAGACAATTGCCCAGAGTTGGCCCTAGCCAGCTTCTTGTGAAACAGCTGTACATACTTCACTCCCCTGCAGCAGTGTGGGATCGAATTGACAATTAGCCAACTAATTACAGCCTGTCTATAGGAACAAACATTTTGAAGAAGAAGATGCTGTTTTGACAGGTTTCCTTTTTCTAGGCCCAGGGCTGCACAAGTAGAGAGGGCATGCATTAACGTTTCTCGTTTATGGCCACATTATCGGCAACTTTGATCAGGAAACTGTTTTTTCCTAAGAGGCATGTGTCTTTGTTGCCCAAAAAAAAAAACATTCAATGTAATAGGAACTAATGTTTTACATTAAAAGAAAAGTGTTCTGATAAATGTCCCTGGTGAGACTGCGTCAAATAGGACCCCAAAACTGCCCAGGTAAGCCATCTTTTAGCCATAGAGTCCTTATCTGTTATGAGCAATAAAGTGCAGACAGAGATGTTTATGGATTTATTGAATGGGGCCTTCCCCATACTGCACTTCCAGGCTGTTCTGCACCCAAGACTTGGATGACCTGGCTTAAGTAGCTTCCCTATGTTCCTTTTCTGTTGGTAATTTGTTGAGCCTTCACTTCTTGTGATCAGGAATTGTTTATGGAGATATTCTCTGCAGCCCGTAGCCTCCAAGATGCATAGAGGAAGGCTCCCTTGCTTTGAAAGACCTGGTTTTAGGCCAAACTCCAGCCAGACCTGGGCGGGAGTTACACTTTTTGAAATATTAAAAACAGTCTTGAATGCTTTAATTTGGCTTTTGTTTGGTAAAAAGATCTCCGGGCCCTGCAAGACTTTGGTGCCATAAGAGATGGCAGGGAGCAGCTGAGCTGACATGACTTTGAAAAAGTGAGACAAATTGGGACAATCTAGTTTCCTTTTTGAGCAGCTTAAAGCTATATGGTGAAGAATGGACATTTGCCTGGATTGCAAGCGACTGGTGCTTCCATTTCAATCGACGTTCAAGATGGACTCCTAGATATTTGTATGACTGGACTAACTCCACTTTTTTTCCTCCCAAAAACCAAGCAAAGGATTTGTAATTTGCACTGATCAGCCACATGAATTTTGTTTTACCCAGATTTATTTCTAGGCCTTGCTGATCCAAAAAGGTTTTTAGGTCTGGCATGCTCTGTTGCAGACCCAATAGTCTATGACTCAATAGCAAGATGTCGTCTGCATATAGAAGGCACCCAACTTTCTATGGGCAGACAGCTGGAGGATGGCTGTTCACTTGTGCTAGCGCACCAGCAAGATCTGCCAAATATCAATTGAACAGGCTTGGAGCCAAGACACAGCTTTGCTTTAAGTCAGTCTTTGTGGGTATTCTTTTTGTTAATCTAGTGCCATCTCCTATTTTTACCTGAACCCAGGTGTTAGTGAATAGATCTAAAAGTGCCCTTAGCAAATTATTTGGGATTTCATATTGTTAGAAATGGAGTCTTTGGTTGGCAGTCAGGTTACCCCTGTCCAAACAAGGAGCCTCACTCTAGTCAGGGCAAAGGAAAAACACAACTGGTTAACCCCCACTCACCCCCTTGGTAGCTTGGTATGAGCAGGCAGGCGTAACTCAGAAGCAATGTGTAAAGTATTTGCACCAACACACACAGTAATACAGTGAACCACTGCAAAATGACACAACACTGGTTTAGAAAAATAGTAAATATTTTATCTAAATAAACAACACAAAATATGATAAAAATCCACAAAACACAATTAGAAATATGATTTTAGCACTTAAAAACACAAACATAGTGCCTAGAGGCACAAATGCTGCAAGTTGGTATTAAGTGGCATCGTGACGGTGTTGTTTCCCACAATGCAACGCCACTGGCGCTGTTTACGGAGTTGTATGGACCCCCAGGTACAGTACCTTTGTAAACAAGTAGAAAACAGGCTGGTGAATGATGTCGGGGAGCGAGGCGTCACTGGATCTGAAGTGGCGTTGCTTCTGGTTCTGGCTTGGGGTAAAGGAGCAGAGGTATCTTGAAGAGGCGCCAGGTCCTTACTGCAGAGCGGTGGAGGTGAGGCAGCATCTGTTGCGAGGTATCAGTCCCTTGGTTCCAGCAGAGACGAAGTACGGCGAAGTCACAGTGCTGTGGGGCAACCTTCTGGGTTCACGATAACATCACAGGGGCGCATGTGCTACAATGGCACCGGATGTCATGGACATCAGGCTTACAACACTCTGATCTCAACAAGGTCTTGCTGGATCAGTGGCTGTGCCACGAGGCCTGTGGAGTCGTTGGGGTCATAACGCTTCTGCGCAGCCCACGGCTTCGGGGCAGACAGCGTCACGGTTTCTGTGCAGCAGCATCCTTACCGAAGTCACACGGTGTCGTCCAGCATCGTTAGATCGGTTTTCTAGGCACAGGAACTCGAATGGCACCCTCTAGCAAGCTAGAATCCACAGCATGCAGACTCAAAACTGGATGGTGAAGCCTTTGCTGTCCCTGAGGCTTCAAAACAGGAGGCAAGTTGTACTTCAAGCCCTCAGAGATACCTAAAGCAGGAATGCACAACAAAGTCCAATCTTGGTCCCCTTTCACAGGCAGAAGCAGCAATTGCAGGATAGTCCAACAAAGCACAATTACAGGCAGGGGCAGCACTTCTCCTCAACCCTTCAGCTCTTCTCATTGGCAGAGGTTCCTCTTGATTCCAGAAGTGATCTAAAAGTCTGGGGTTTTGGGTCCACTATTTATACCCCTTTCTGCCTTTGAAGTAGGCAAACTTCAAAGGAATGTCTCTGTGGTTCACAAGATCCTTCCTTGCCCAGGCCAGGACACAGACACACACCAAGGGGTGGGAGACTGCATTGTGTGAGGCAAGGCACAACCAATTCAGGTGTAAGTGACCACTCCCCCCTCCACTCCAGCTCAGATGGCTAATCAGGATATGCAGGCTACCCTCTAGTTCCCTTTGTGTCACTGTCTAGAGGAGAGTCACAAACAGCCGAACTGTCATTCTGACCCAGACAGGGAATCCACAAACAGGCAAAGTCACACAAAGGTTTAAGCAAGAAGATGCTTACTTTCTAAAAGAGGCATTTTCAAACTAACAATCTGAAAACCAACTTCACTAACAGATATATTTTTAACTTGTGAGTTCAGAGACCCCTAACTCCACAGTTCTCTCTGCTCCCAAAGGGAAACTGAACTTTAAGGATATTTAAAGGCATCCCCCATATTAACCTATGAGAGAGGTAGGCCTTGCAACAGTAAAAACTGAATTTAACAGTATTTAACTGTTAGGACATGTGAACACATAAGTACATGTCCCACCTTAAACATACACTGCACCCTGCCATGGGGCTACCTAGGGCCTAACTTTGGGGTGCCTTACATGTATAAAAAGGGAAGGTTTAGGCCTGGCAAGTGGGTACACTTGCCAAGTCGAATTGGCAGTTTAAAACTTCACACACAGACACTGCAGTGGCAGGTCTGAGCCATGTTTACACGGCTATTAATGTAGGTGGCACAACCATTTCTGCAGGCCCAGTAGTAGCATTTGATTTACAGGCCTTCAGCACCACTAGTAAACTTTGCAAGGGATTTACTAGTAAATCAAATATGCCAATCATGGAAAAGCCAATTACACATATAATTTAAGGGGCACCTGCACTTTAGCACTGGTCAGCAGTGGTAAAGTGTCCAGAGTACCAAAAACAGCAAAAACTGAGTCCAGCACACAGTCAAAACATGGGAAGCAGATTCAAAAAGACAGGGGAGACCACGCCAAGGATGCCAGGTCTAACACCCATTTGGCCAGTTTAGACCAAAGCCTTTCCCTGGGGACCCGATCGAAGGAGGACTTAAGATCTGTGGAGCAGGCACAGATGCTTGTTTTCCTATGGATGGCCTTTTCTACAACGAGGGAGATGGCTATTAGGTTTGTTGATGTTCCCATGCCTGCCCTAAACCCCGTTTGAAAACTCAGAATTAGGTTGTTTTCATCCACCCAGGTTTGAAGGTGCTGTAACAGACAAGATGCATACAGTTTTGCCTCTGTGTCAATTAAGGCAAATAGCCTATAATTTGATGGCTGAGCTGGGTCTCCACTCTTATAAACTGTGCACTATACTGCCTCTCCATGATTCTGGGACCTGTTTGGTGTGAGTGAAGTAATGCACCCAATATTGTGGATCTCCTTTAAAGATGGTGTTTGGGGGGCCGTTTGGACCGGCAGCTCCTCCAGACTTCATTTTCTTAATCAGTCTGGCTATTTGTTCTGGCACCCAGACTTTGTCATTGTCTGCTCTCTCCAAGATAGCCGTGAGCTTCTCCTCCACTTGATGCTTCGAGGAAGTCTTGATTCCTGGGCGCGGTTGGACCCTGAGCAACTGGGTCGTGGATTGATCTAACATTTTTTCATCTTCCGGTGGTCCATACAAATTACAAATGTGGCTCTCCCAGGAGCTTGAATCGATTCCAGTGTTATGGCATATGCCTTTGCCAAGCACCAACTCATTTACCATTTCCCCAAAAGTCTTGCTGTTTGGTTTTCTGCTTGCACAGAGTAACTTGGACCATGTGCTTTCTTGATATCTTTTTTTTCTTACTCCAAAAGTCGGTGTAATAGTTTTTTTTCATGGCCCAAAGGTAAGCTTGTCCGGGGCTTCCCCCCGGATGGCTGTTTTTGCCAGTTTCCTGGATTTTCGAACTACTTGTATTTTCTGAATACACAGGGCCTTGTTGAACCAGACCTGTCATTCTCTATCCCTCTTTTTATTAAAAACATGAGGCTGAATTGTTGAGTTTACTGTAGCTGGGAATCTTGCTAACAGAAGGAGAATTACCTCAGCCTATTCCTCGTTCCAGTCACTTTTAAAATCAGAGTTGTTTTCTTGCGTGCCGCGAGGCTTGTTCTCACCTCCAAGGACCCTGCCCTGCGATACACCTCATCCATTGCGGCCAATATCCCTTTCTGACGCAATTTTATTCTTTTAAGATTAATCATAGAGGGGAATGTGGTTAAGCCACTCGAGATTTGCAGCTGCTCAAATCTACATGCTAATTCCAGTGTTTGAGGGAAGCAGTCGCCCTCGGCTCTACACTTGATTTGGAAGTTATTCACCAGGGGTATAGCAGAATTGTCTATCAGTGTGTATTCAATTGTTGAGCAAATTCTGCCACTTGCGAAAGTTATAGAGGCTGGATTATCCTCGTTGCCATTCCCATTTAGCATCTTTAGGCCTAAGATTTCCAGGTATTTTCCATATTTACTTGCAGCTTGGTTCATTGCGTTTCCCCCTCTTATGTCCACCATGTTGAGACAGAAATCGCCAGAGACTATAAATATGGTCTCGTTATGCTGTCTTTGTAAGACCTTAATTAATTCACTAAACTCTTCCACTTTTCCCCCTTTACGTACTTTCTGTGGGGGATATAAACATTTATGAGCATTAGGTCTTTTTGGCTTCTGTTGTTCCCACCAAGTGTGACCTTAGTTGCCTGGACAACTTCCTCGTCATACAATCCTAGTTGCACCCAACATGGAGGCATTAACCAATATGGAATGAGAGCCTTGGAGAAACAAGGAATTTGGCATGCCCCTAATGGGCCACATTTCTGCACCTACACACAGAAGCAGAAAGCTCATGCACAAGGCAAGAACGTATAAATTACAGAAGGCCTGTAGATAAACTGAAAATATATTTTCAGATTCTCTACTGTTGTCGGTTGTCTTGAAATGCCGCTTTTATTAGAACTCCATAAAAGCGTTGTTATGTTCTTCTGTTTTGCATTACCTCATCTTACCCACGACCGCGCAAAGATGCAATAAAAAGGGAACTGAGGAACAGAATGAGGAAGCATGTTCCTGGGTGCTGCTTGAAACTAAAGTAAAAAAAAAAAAAAGCGGCCTATCTGCAACATTTGGAAAACACTGATCTGACGGCTTTCGTAAAACATATCCAATATTACGTGGTTCCCACGTCCTAGAACAGAATTTTGCCTCGTAAAAAGATACACAAAGATGTAAACACTTAAACTCAATAATCCCCTTGTATATCTTCATTTAGCTCTAAAAGACCGCATATGTAAACAAAGAAAGAGAAGCAGAGACTACTGCGTACACTTTAGGAAGAAATTGCTACTGGGTTTAAATTTAACCAATGACAGCTTTTAGAATATCTCTACAGAATTGAAAACCATTTAAATGGTTAAAACTGTGGCTGGCGACATATTATTTGCCTGTTAACGTTACAGACAATGTGTCTGCGGTTGCAGTACGCCCTGGAAGGCATCCTGACATTATGGTTTAGGTCTGAGGAAAGTATACGGTATGATTTAGCAAACAATCCAGTTTACCAATAAAAAGGGTGGTGATTCCAGTCAAGGCCTTGGACCCTAAAGCTTCTATTTGTGTTCGTAGACTAATGTCTTATATTTAGTGCCAATAGGTGTAATTGACCCAACCTCCAGTCTCCAACAGCATCAGTCTTTCTTACTATATTTCTCTCTGTCTTTAGCTGTGTCCTCCTACTTCACCTCTTCTATTTATATCTTTCTAACAAACGAATTGTTTGAGCGTCTGTTTCCCTTCTTCCCACGACACTCTCTATTACATACTCTCTCTTTATTCCTTTCCTCCCTATTGTTCTCCGTCTGACTCTCTCCCTTTTTATACTTGTTCCTCATCTGCTTCTCTTTTTTCTGTTAATCTTTCTTCTTCTTACTCGCTCTCTCTCGATTACACCCTAATGGGGTTTCCCTTGCTAACACACTGGCTCTCTCTTGGCCTCTTTTGCTATTTCTTTATTTCTTTTTCAGTCTCTCCATTTTGTCAATATCTCTCTCCATCCCTTTCATTTTTCTCTCGTTTCCGCTAATGTCTGGACTCTTTCCTATACCCTTTCTACAAAAACGTCCATATTCACTTTAACATGGCCCAGGAGAGTGTGCATTCTCTTGAGCTCCCTGTTGTGAGTTTCAGCTGATTTTTGATTTTCACTTCAGCACACAGGACGCTCATGCGTATGTATGCCTGGTATTCATAAGTGTTGGAAACGGCTCTTTCTGCAGGGTTATCTCCAAACTTGTTTGTCTTTCTCCTCCTAATTGTCTTACAATTTTGTTGTGGGCTTTAGGACTCTGGACGCTTTACCACTGCTAATCAGGGCTAGAGTGCATGCGTTCTCTCCCCAAAAACTTAATACAATTGGTTTACATTTGTTTGTCTTATTAATTTGACCTGCAAGTTCCTTGTAAAATAGTATACCATATATCCAGGCCCTGTGAATAAATGCTACTAGTGGGCTTGCAGCACACATTGCACCACCCACAGAAGTAGGGTTTCAAACGTGTCTTAGGCCTGCCAGTGCAGGCTCCCACAGTTTACTGCCACATTGACTTGGCAAGTCAAACTACTTGCCTAGGCCTAAACTCCCCTTTTACTACACATGAGTCACCCCTAAGGTAGGCCCTAGATAGCCTTATGTGCAGGGTGCTATGTATGTAAATGTTAGGACATCTGTTTTTATGTTACGTCCTAGCAGTGACAAACAGACTATTTTACTCACTGCTGTGAGTGTTGCTCCTCTCATAGGTCTAAGTGGTAATTTCTGATTTGTGAGGAGTGGCATTGGCATGTTTGGTATATTTGGAGTGGTAATGAGACATCCTGCTTATTGGTGTAGGTGGAGTTTACATTACTATTTTAGAAATGCCACTCTTAGAAAGTGAGCATATCTCTGTGCTTATATAGCTCTAGTGCTTTGTAGCTTGAATCCAATCTACGTCCAGAGCAGAGTGAAAGCTATAGTTTGTGCATACTCTCCAGACAGCCATCAATCATGGAATGTTAGGTGTGACAGGAGTATATGTGCATTCTTCTCCATGCTGGTGGTCTTCTTGGGCTGGGAGAGGCAGAAGGCATTCACCCTTTACACGTGAAAAGGCTGTTCCATGCACACACCCAAAAGGCTCATTTACCTCCTACTGATGTCTGGAGCCAGAGTAGGGGAGAAGGGAAATTCTTGGGACTGTTCAGATCTGGCTGGACCTTCTCCCACCTTCTAGAAGCTGGGCTCTTGGAGTATAATGCAGTGGGTCTCACCCCATGATTTAGAGGGTACTTTGAAACTGGGACTGAACGTCTGCCGGGAGGTCTGCAGGATTGCACAAAGGACTAATTTGGACTGCTCCTCTGTTGTTGCCATGCCACCTGCTGCTGGGTGGCATAAATGACTCATCTGGATTGCTTTTCTGCATGTTGCCCAGCTGCCAGCTTCTCCCTGACTCTGTTCTGCAAGGGCCCTACAGGTGCTACCAGGAGAGATCGCCAACAGGACTGTTGGACTGGTTGGGCTGGCCTACCAGCATACTGCTGCTTGCCTTGTGTTCCCCTCAGTGTTCTCCCAGGGGCCAGTGCAGGATTCCTGTTGTTCCTTTGCTGCCTCTGGCACCTGCATGCATAGTGGGCGTATTATGGGCCTCAATCCCTGTGCATGCGTCTAGCACCTGGTGAGCACTGTATGTTTTCACATCCTGGCTGCCACTAAGCACATGAGGAGGGCCTTCATTTTTAGTGCTGAAACATGGTGGGTGCATCCCCCTGAATTCAGCATGTGCAAGCCCCTGTCTGGGGCCATAGAGAGCAGCATCCCCAAGGTCACCCACCTGGTCCTTTTGAACCTCAGCACTGTTGCACCAATAGAAACACCAACACCCGCACCCGCACGGATACCAGCACCCACTTTTGTTCTTTCCTGGAATCAGTAGCTATGCCCTTTCTGTGAGTGTCGTTCTGGATGGCGATCACGCTGCGTGAGCAATGACCATAACGGAGGGTGGATTGAGTGCCCGGCAAGCCGAAAGGCCATGAGAGGTCACAGACTCACCCTGAGTCCTGTTGCCTTCTTTTTTGTTTTTCAATGGTAGACAGCTGTCCCTCAGTTTGGCATGTCGCATTGTGGCTGGGAAGGCTGCGCTGTGCAGCAGCTGCACTGTACGGTTGCAGGCAACTACCTTCGAGGATACTGCTGTGGGGGTACCAAAAAAGGCCTCCCGCCTTGTCTTTACAGAGTGTGTGCCCTCCCCCTTCTTTAGGACCTACCTTGGGGTCACTGTTTACAGTATGGGGAGACACCTCGACGGGGATCATGAATGCGGTTGGAGTTATTGCAGATAAGAGACTGCTCCAAGTTACCATATGTCATGTAATGGGTGCGCAGGTGTTCTGACAGCCTATGATGCTGGGACCCGAAGTACAGTACTTTCAATTCCTGTCAGGTGGAGGCATTACACAGAGCTGGTAACTACCATATAGTGTATAGTAGCAATACTTCCCTATGCTCTGATGGTGACTAGGTACAGTTAGTGATGGATGGGGTATTGTCTCCATGTGCCCACTCAGGATTTATAGTACAATGTATAGTAAGTGCACAGAGTTTCGTGCACCCAGCGTTTTGTAGCAAATGCAATCCTTCAGCAGAGATTCCAAATTACCCTATAACACCTCATAGGAGGGCAGGTGAGCTGCACCCTTTGTCCTGGTGGGGAATGTTGTGGGGACTAAATATGTGTGACCTACTGTATTGAGTCATGGTTGTCTTCCCTACCCAAGTTGCAATACTCTCCCTCATGCAATGGTTTGTGTAAATTGGTTATCATGCCCCAAGGTTTAACAGGTATTCTGTAATGTGAGGATATTATGGGGGTGATTCTAACCCTGGCGGTCGGTGATAAAGCGGCGGCCAACCCGCCAACAGGCCGGCGGTCCAAAAAATTGAATTCTGACCCTGGCGGCAACCGCCAACACAGCCCGCCACATTAACACTCCGACCGCCACGGCGGTACAGACAAACAGCGCAGCGGTCACCGCCAACAGGCAGGCGGCAGACAATGTACCGCCCACAGAATTGCAACTCACCAATCCGCCACCTTTTCCGGGGCGGGAGCCCCGCCGATAAAAACACGGCGGAAACAGACTACGGATGGGAAAACGCTCACCAAAACACACTCCACGAGTACGGAGGACAGCATGGAACCCGAATTAAACATCCTTCCTGCTCTCGTCTACCTTCTCATCTACCACGAGTACGAACGTCGGCGCAGACGACAACGGTGAGTACGGCACCTACGACACACGGGAGGGGGGAGGAGGAAAGGTTACGGGCACACACATATGCGACCCCCACCCCCCCAAACTATGTACACACCAATGCAGAGCAACAATGCACAGTGACACCACCCAAACCCCCCTGAAAAATGCAAAGACATAATTAAATTGTGAAGAAAAATTTATATAAAAAATAGACTCTAATATGTGTCGGTCAACTATGCAAAATATCCATAACAAAATAATACTATACACACTGCTATGGAGAACCGAGGCAATTAGTCCTCTACATCAAAGTTAAATAGAACAGTCCGTGGGCTATAGTGTAGCGACACAAGGGCAAAGCCCACACAGGAGACCTGAGTCCTTTGGAGAGAACACTGCAGGGGCATCTGATGAAAAAACTACAGGCACCTCAGGGGGAAGGGAAGGGGGGGGGCACCACAGCCACATGAGTCCACGACGCCAGATCCACGAAGGGGCCACCATGCCCACTGTGCCATCCTGGGGAGTGCAAAGCCACAGTCTCTCAAGTCTCTACAGTGGGTGGGTTGCCCACTCTGCCATCCTGGGGAGTGCAAAGCCACAGTCTCTCAAGTCTCTACAGTGGGTGGGTTGCCCACTCTGCCATCCTGGGGAGTGCAAAGCCACAGTCTCTCAAGTCTCTACAGTGGGTGGGTTGCCCACTCTGCCATCCTGGGGAGTGCAAAGCCACAGTCCATCAGGTGGATGACAGTCTCCACTGGTCAAGGAGGAGGCATGGTGGGCACAGTGAACCATAAACAGTGCTTGACAGGAAGGGCCCAGCGGAGCGGTGCTTGAGACGGCGGGGCCTAGCGGAGCGGTGCTTGAGACGGCGGGGCCCAGCGGAGCGGTGCTTGACAGGAAGGGCCCAGCGGAGCGGTGCTTGAGACAGCGGGGCCCAGCGGAGCGGTGCTTGAGACGGCGGGGCCCAGCAGAGCGGTGCTTGACAGGAAGGGCCCAGCGGAGCGGTGCTTGAGACGGCGGGGCCCAGCGGAGCGGTGCTTGAGACGGCGGGGCCCAGCGGAGCGGTGCATGACAGGAAGGGCCCAGCGGAGCGGTGCTTGAGACGGCGGGGCCCAGCGGAGCGGTGCTTGACAGGAAGGGCCCAGCGGAGCGGTGCTTGAGATGGCGGGGCCCAGCGGAGCGGTGCTTGAGACGGCGGGGCCCAGCGGAGCGGTGCTTGAGACGGCGGGGCCCAGCGGAGCGATGCATGACAGGAAGGGCCCAGCGGAGCGGTGCTTGAGACGGCGGGGCCCAGCGGAGCGGTGCTTGACAGGAAGGGCCCAGCGGAGCGGTGCTTGAGACGGCGGGGCCCAGCGGAGCGGTGCTTGACAGGAAGGGCCCAGCGGAGCGGTGCTTGAGACGGCGGGGCCCAGCGGAGCGGTGCTTGAGACGGCGGGGCCCAGCGGAGCGGTGCATGACAGGAAGGGCCCAGCGGAGCGGTGCTTGAGACGGCGGGGCCCAGCGGAGCGGTGCATGACAGGAAGGGCCCAGCGGAGCGGTGCTTGAGACGGCGGGGCCCAGCGGAGCGGTGCTTGAGACGGCGGGGCCCAGCGGAGCGGTGCTTGACAGGAAGGGCCCAGCGGAGCGGTGCTTGAGACGGCGGGGCCCAGCGGAGCGGTGCTTGAGACGGCGGGGCCCAGCGGAGCGGTGCATGACAGGAAGGGCCCAGCGGAGCGGTGCTTGAGACGGCGGGGCCCAGCGGAGCGGTGCTTGACAGGAAGGGCCCAGCGGAGTGGTGCTTGAGACGGCGGGGCCCAGCGGAGCGGTGCTTGAGACGGCAGGGCCCAGCGGAGCGGTGCTTGAGACGGCGGGGCCCAGCGGAGCGGTGCTTGATAGGAAGGGCCCAGCGGAGCGGTGCTTGAGACGGCGGGGCCCAGCGGAGCGGTGCATGACAGGAAGGGCCCAGCGGAGCGGTGCTTGAGACGGCGGGGCCCAGCGGAGCGGTGCTTGACAGGAAGGGCCCAGCGGAGCGGTGCTTGAGACGGCGGGGCCCAGCGGAGCGGTGCTTGAGGCGGCGGGGCCCAGCGGAGCGGTGCATGACAGGAAGGGCCCAGCGGAGTGGTGCTTGAGACGGCGGGGCCCAGCGGAGCGGTGCTTGACAGGAAGGGCCCAGCGGAGCGGTGCTTGAGACGGCGGGGCCCAGCGGAGCGGTGCTTGAGACGGCGGGGCCCAGCGGAGCGGTGCTTGAGACTGCGGGGCCCAGCGGAGCGGTGCATGACAGGAAGGGCCCAGCGGAGCGGTGCTTGAGATGGCGGGGCCCAGCGGAGCGGTGCATGACAGGAAGGGCCCAGCGGAGCGGTGCTTGAGACAGCGGGGCCCAGTGGAGCGGTGCTTGACAGGAAGGGCCCAGCGGAGCGGTGCTTGAGACGGCGGGGCCCAGCGGAGTGGTGCTTGAGACGGCGGGGCCCAGCGGAGCGGTGCATGACAGGAAGGGCCCAGCGGAGCGGTGCTTGAGACGGCGGGGCCCAGCGGAGTGGTGCTCTTCTGCACGGCGGGCCCTGTTCAGCGGTGCCTATCTTCCCGGCGGGGCCCTGTTCAGCGGTGCTCTTCTGCACGGCGGGCCCTGTTCAGCGGTGCCTATCTTCCCGGCGGGGCCCTGTTCAGCGGTGCTCTTCTGCACGGCGGGCCCTGTTCAGCGGTGCCTATCTTCACGGCGGGGCCCTGTTCAGCGGTGCCTATCTTCCCGGCGGGGCCCTGTTCAGCGGTGCTCTTCTGCACGGCGGGCCCTGTTCAGCGGTGCCTATCTTCACGGCGGGGCCCTGTTCAGCGGTGCCTATCTTCCCGGCGGGGCCCTGTTCAGCGGTGCTCTTCTGCACGGCGGGCCCTGTTCAGCAGTGCCTATCTTCACGGCGGGGCCCTGTTCAGCGGTGCTCTTCTGCACGGCGGGCCCTGTTCAGCGGTGCCTATCTTCACGGCGGGGCCCTGTTCAGCGGTGCTCTTCTGCACGGCGGGCCCTGTTCAGCGGTGCTCTTCTGCACGGCGGGCCCTGTTCAGCGGTGCCTATCTTCACGGCGGGGCCCTGTTCAGCGGTGCCTATCTTCCCGGCGGGGCCCTGTTCAGCGGTGCTCTTCTGCACGGCGGGCCCTGTTCAGCGGTGCACATCCAGTAGGTTCAAGGGAGCCAGACCTGGGCTGGACTCCCTGCTCAGTCGCCCTCCGACCGTGATGTTTCTGGACCCTTCGGTGACGGAGTCCTGGGCCCTTTGGTGTCCTCCTTTACAGCTGGGATGTAGCATGTGGGGCCCACCTGCTCCGCGCTCCTGCTGGCTGACTTCTCCGCCCTGCTGCCCTTACGCTCCTTAGATGGGGCTCTCGGGCCCTTGCCTCCCCTAGATGTTGTGGCTGGTGAAGTGGGCGAACTCTGCTCCTTGGGGGCAGCCGTGTCAGTCCTCGCACGGATGCCCTTCTGTTTCCTGGTCCTCTTGCCGGGGGGGGGGCTGGATGTGTCCTTGCTGCTGATGGAGGTGTCACTGCTGGCAAAGGGTGGACTCCAGAACCCATGCACAACAGTGACACCCGAAGCTGGGCTGGTGGTGGCTGTGGTGCTCTTGGGACTCTTTGCAGATGGAGGGGGTAGGTCATCGGAGGGAAAGAGGTCAAGATTAGCCAGGAAAAGTTTTTTAGGGCCAAGGTAAAGGGTAGGAGAAGTGGTGATGGGAGTGGAGGAAGAGGATGTGGTTGTAGGAGAGTCAGGTGTGCTGTCATTGGGTGAAGGTGCAGGTGCTGTAGGCTGTCGTGAGGTGGATGTCTGTTGGGTGGGTGGCTGCCTGCGTTTGTGTGTCTTGGAAGAGGTGGTGACAGACACAGTGGGAGAGGACACAGGAGACGTGTAAATGGCAGTGGGGGTGGTGACTGCACGCGTGCGGACTGTACAGGAGGGTGTGGTGGTGATGGAAGCACTGGCTGATGTTGGTGTGCATGCAGGTGTGATTGTAGACGTCACAGGGAGGGAGGAGGGAGACGAGGAGGAGGGGGACACAGGGGTGGTAGTGACTGTTGGAATGTCTGCATCTGGGTGTTGCTTGGGTGAGTGTTTGTGGGATCTGTGGTGCTTGTGTCTGGATGAGCTGCCCTTGGGTGTTGAGGTGTGTGCAGGCTGGTCAGATGGTGTGGGTGGGATAGGCTGAGGAACAGGAGACAGAGACAGGGTGGAGGCAGTCAGAAGAGGGAGGCTGGAAACAGGGACAATGGCTGCCGTCAGTGCTGAGGCCAGAGCAGTGAACGATCGTTGATGGGCAGCCTGACCCGAATGAATGCCCTCCAGGTAGGCATTGCTCCGATGCACCTCCCTTTCTACCCCCTGGATGGCATTCAAAAGGGTAGTCTGCCCAACAATGAGTGTCCTCACAAGGTCAATGAGCTCCGCACTGAGGGCAGCAGGGGTGACAGGGGCAGGGGCTGAGGTGCCTGGGGCGAAGGAGACGCCCGCCTTCCTGGGCGAGCGGGCACGGAGCATAGGCTGAGGGGCTGCAGGGAGGGCGGGGCTGGTGCGCTGGGTAGCGGCTGTACCTGTAGAGGCGGGGGGCACGGATGTTGCCGCCACCGCTAGGGAGCACCCATCCGAGGACGTGTCTGTGTCGCTGCTCTCACCACCGGTCCCCGTTGTGGTGCTCCCCTCGCCCTCCGGCTCACTGGTGCCCTCGGTGTCTGTTCCTGGGCCCACCGGGGCCTTGTGGCTTGCAGCTCCCTCGTGCTCCGATGCCAAATCTCCTCCGCCTGATGATGCTAATGCACACATGCACAAGAAGATGAAGAAGAAGGGTGGGGGGAGAAAAAGAAGACCTGGTTGAGTGCATGCAATGTCAACACCGTTGGCGGAGAGGACAGACACAGGAGCCGCATGCACTAAGCCGCACATTCGGGGTACACTACTCAGTACTTCTGACTCGGACAACAGGTCAAGAGACGACAAACGCGCACATGTGTGAGGCTGGACCATCAATAGCTGTACTTGTCACCCTACAGAGGTGTGGGCCGGGAGCACAGGGCCATGCCTAAGGGAGAGGACTACACTACAGAAAGCGCCCTGGCCTAATGTCACCCACAACCCTCCTCCCCCACCCAGACGCCTCCACTGCGCAGAAAGATAGCAGAATGTGCTGATACTCACCCCCTTGTGTCTGCTGTGATGCTCTCAAGCGCCCATCCAAATCAGGGTAGGCCACCGCCAGGATCCGGGACATCAGGGGGGTCAGGGTACGACTGGCACCCCTCCTAGGTTGGGAGGCCATCCCCAGCAGTGACTCGGCGGTCTTCCTGGTTCCGCGGCGGATGTCCTCCCACCTCTTGCGGCAGTGGGTGCCCCGTCTGACGTGGACCCCCAGGGCCCGGACTTCCTTGGCGATGGCACGCCAAATCTCGACTTTCTGATGGGCGCTGACCTATGTGACATGTACAGGGTGGGAGTGAAACATTAATCAACTTACTGCATGTTAGATGTGATTGCCCCCCCCTCCCCAACCTTGCAATATAGCACATGCTCTCATCTGTTGTGCGTTGCACTCCTCATTCGCCCCCCACCCCACCAACTTACATCCACCCCACTCCACACAGGCATCGCCCATTCCATGTGCACCCGGTGTACTCACCTGTTGGTCTGGAGGACCGTAGAGTAACGCATACTGGGGGAGGACCCCATCCACGAGCTTCTCCAACTCTTCAGACGTGAAGGCAGGGGCCCTTTCCCCAGTCGCAGCAGCCATTGTCTCTTCCAGACCGAGTTCACAGCAGCACTTGCAGTATAGGTCCTCTCCTGTGGATGATCAGGTCTCGAGTGATTAAGCAGATATAAAATGGCGGTCATGCCCGCGGCGGTGCGTACCGCGGCGGTGCGTACCGCGACCGCCGGCGCACATCGTCATTGGCTCCTGAAACCCATAGGCTTCAATGTGATCCAATGTGGCTCCGTATAGCGGTCTTCGACCGCCTACCGCCACGGTGTGCTCCGCCAGTGCAGTGACCTCACATCCCATTGTCCCACTTCACAGGTCAGGCAGCCGCCATTTCAAGGGCCCACATGGCATAATTTCTACTGCGACACACAGGCCTAGGCCTTGCATTGCCACACATACACGGCTTTCAATACATAGATAACCGTGTGCTATGCAAGCTGTGGTGAACGTACCAGTGATTAGCTTGACTCTGTGCTCCATGTTGTCATTCCTAGGCACCGTCCGCTGGGACTTGCGAGGAGAAGGATGAATCCTCGCGTGTACCGACCGCTGGTGGACCTGTCGACAATGGAAGAACGCCACATCATACTACGATACCGACTTGACCGTGCCACTATCCATGAACTGTGTGCCCAGCTGGAGCCAGCCCTGATGTCCCCCATCCGCCAACCCACAGGAATTCCCCCTCTGGTGCAGGTGCTGTCAGTCCTCCATTTTCTTGCAAGTGGCTCATTCCAGACAACAGTGGCCATGTCATCTGGAATGTCTCAGCCAATGTTTTCTAAAGTTTTGTCTAGAGTGTTGTCTGCCCTGACGAAACACATGCAGAGTTACATTATTTTCCCTGAGGAGGTTGATTTGCCCACTGTGAAGGGTGATTTTTATGCCCTTGGACATATTCCCAACATAATTGGTGCCATTGATGGGACCCATGTAGCCTTAGTCCCCCCAAAAGACGATGAGCAGGTGTACAGAAACAGGAAAAGTTACCATTCTATGAACGTCCAGGTGGTCTGTTTGGCTGACCAGTACATCTCCCATGTGAATGCCATGTTCCCTGGTTCAGTGCATGATGCGTATGTGATGCGTAATAGCAGCATCCCTTATGTGATGGAACAGCTACAGATTCAACGTGTGTGGCTAATAGGTGACTCTGGTTACCCCAACCTGCCTTGGCTATTGACCCCAGTGAGGAATCCCCGGACCAGGGCTGAGGAACGGTACAATGAGGCCCATGGGCGAACTAGGAGGATCATAGAAAGGACCTTTGGCCTCCTGAAGGCCAGGTTTAGGTGCCTGCATATGACAGGGGGATCCCTGATGTACTCACCAAAGAAGGTGTGCCAGATCATCGTGGCCTGCTGTATGCTTCACAATCTGGCATTGCGACGTCAGGTGCCTTTCCTGCAGGAGGATGGTCCAGATGGTGGTGTTGAAGCAGCTGTGGAGCCTGTGGAGAGTGAAGAGGAGGAAGACTCAGAGGACGACACAGACAACAGGGAGTTATCCAACAGTATTTTCAGTAGCACACAGGTAAGAATCACACACGCCATTTTAATTTTCCTGAAAGCCTCCAGCTTCTCAACTTTGTCTATGATCCCCCAGTTCTTTAAAACTGATGTTTGATTTTCCCTTCCCTTTTCAGTGCTGTATGACCCACTGCGTGACTTCTGCTTGGTTAGCCCATGGACTAATGCTTTATGATCTCGGTATGTGTTCAGCACAAAGTTAACAGAACATAATTGATCGGTAATGTGTTATACCTTTGTAAATAATACAGCCTGACTCCAGCATGATTTCAGTGCATTGAGTGATTTATTTTTGGTGCTAGATAATGGTACATGATATTAACACGGTGATGGATGGGGGTGGAGTAATATCCATGGCAGAGTCCAGTTCTCAGTCTCACAGGTGCATTGTCCATATGCCTGTGGAAGGATGGAGCAGGGGCAGTTCAAGGTTGGACAGGGTGGCAATGTGGGACAGTGGGATGACTTCAGGGGGTATCTCATGCTGGCGGGGGTCTTGACATCCTACTCTGTCTTTTTTTTGGATCTCAGGCTCCTCTTGCGGGGTGGTTGTTCTTCAGCAGGAGGTGGGGTTCTGGTGGCCTGTCGTTGTGGTGGGGCCTCCTGTCCACTAGCGCCGGCGGAGGTGGTAGGCTGTTCCTGGTCCGGGCTAGTGACAGGGGCCCTGTGTGGTGCCACATGGTCCCGCAACGTGTCTTCTATCCGGTTGAGGGCCTGGACTATGCTCCCCATAGCGGTAGAGATGTTGGTGAGATGATTGGTGAACCCCATGTAGCATTCCTCCTGCTGTGCCTGGATCTCCTGGAACCTGGCCAGTACCGTCGCCATCGTCTCTTGGGAGTGGTGGTAGGCTGCCATGATGGTGGTGAGGGCCTCTTGGAGAGTCGGTTCCCTGGGCCTCTCCTCCCCCCCCCTGTCGCACAGCAGCCCTCCGAGTTGCCCTGTTTCCCCCGGCCTCTGTCCCCTGGACGGTGTGCCCACTACCACTGCCCCCAGGTCCCTGTTGTTGTTGGGGTGGTGGGTTAGCCTGGGTGCCCTGTAGTGGCAGACACACCGCTGATTGACCTGTCCTAGAGACAGAGGCATGGGCCCGCTGGGTGGGAGCTGTGCTGTTGTTCCCAGAGGGGGTTGGGTCTGCTGTGGCCTGTGTGTGGGGAACCGACTGTCCAGAGGTCCCCGATGGTCCGGGCTGGTCATCAGGTTCCAGGTCGACAGAGCTGCTGTCATCACTGGGGGCCTCTTCCGGCGGGGGGATGGACATTTCTGGACCCTCCTGGCCGGTGTGTTGGCGTTCGGGTCCTGCATGGGGTAAGAGAGTATGGTTATTGTTTCTGTGTGTGCTATTGTGTGCGATTTATGGGTGCCCTTGTCCCCCAGTGCTGTCATTCCCTTGGGGGAGGTGTTGTGGGGGTGTTTGGGGGGGGGTATGTGCAGTGGTCATGCTTAGGTGATGGGTGTCCATAGTTTGTGGTGGCATGCAGGGGTTGGTGTTGGGTGGGTTGTGCTGGAGAGACATTCTCAGGGAGGATGTGTGATGGGGGGTTGGGGGTGAGGGTGGTGGTGGGGGTTAGCATGCTGGGGGGGGGGGAAGTAGTTGAGATTGTACTTACCAGAGTCCATTCCTCCGTGTACTCCAGCGAGGCCATCAGGATGCAGGATGTTTAGTACCTCTTGCTCCCATGCTGTGAATTCGGGTGGAGTGGGTGGAGGTCCCCCGCCAGTCTTCTGCACTGCGATGTTGTGTCGCGAGACCATCGAGCGCACCTTTCCCCGTAAGTCGTTCCAGCGTTTGCGGATGTCGTCTCGATTTCTGGGATGCTGTCCCACCGCGTTTACCCTGTCCACGATCCGGTGCCATAGCTCCGCCTTCCTGGCTATAGTGGTGTGCTGCACCTGTGAGCCGAAGAGCTGGGGTTCAACTCTTATGATTTCCTCCACCATGACCCGGAGTTCTTGGTCCGAAAAGCGTGGGTGCCTTTGGGGTGCCATGGGGTGGTGTGGATGAGGTGTGGGGTGGTGTATATGGTGAAGAGTGTGTTGGTGTGTGGTGCTTTGTGCTTCTATGTGGTGTGTGTGATGGTGTACTGTGCCTCTTTGTGATGTAGCTCTCTATTCTGTGATGTGTCTCTCTCTCCTTCGTCTCTGATCTTCGGTCGTAGGGGTTTGTGGGTGATGTGGGTGTGTGTTTTATAGTTGATTGGATGTGTGGGAGTGTTGTTTGTATGTGTGTCAGGTGTGTGTATTTCAAATTGTCCAATGTGGCTGTGTTTTGGAGCTGTGTGTGTATTTTGACCGCGGCGGTGTGTACCGCCAATGGAATACCGCGGTTGAAAGACCGCCGCGTGGATTGGTGGGTCAGAATGGCATGGGCGTGTTTGTGTTGGCGTGGCGGTGGAGGTTTGGTCATCTCCAGTTTTCCGCGGCCTGCTGATGAGGCGGCCTTCCTTGGATGTCGGGTTTTTGACGGATTCACAGTTGGTGGTCAGAATGACCGTGGCGGTTTACCGCGGCCGCAGCGGTAGTATGGCGGAGTTCTGACTGGCGGTAAGGGCCTTTTACCGCCGAGGTCAGAATTACCCCCTATGTGTATTTTACTATATCTGACTGCATTTCCTGATATAGCATGTGTCAATTTGGCATGCATTCAAATAATATTAGGAACTGGTCAGTAGCTGCACAACTGCATCATATTTAAGACCATTGAGGTTTTGCAATCTAATGATACATTCACAATATATGGCATACAGTTTTATATTATCCTGTGTGGATTCTCTTTTGTGGTGTATTTATTGTGTCACCATTGTGTGCTTCGCAAACGCTTTTCACATGATCTCTGAAGATAAGCTTGACTTCTTTGTGCCAAGCTACCAGGGGGTGAGCACAGTTTATCTTTGGTGTGTAACTTACTCGCCCTGACTAGAGTGCTGGTTTATGTCTGGTTGAGGTGCCTGCCTAACCAACCAAAAAAAAATTCTAACACTGAGTGTGATTACCATCAGCTTGTTGGGAATTTGAAGTCTGAGAGTGGTAGCAGCAGCAGAATCTTGTGGCAGGACAGGCCCGTCCTTTGAAACAAAATTGTCTATTACTGCAGATGCCCAAAGAACAGCAAATATACCTCTTTTCTGATCAAAAGAAGACAAAGGTCTGATTTAGAGTTTGGGTGACAGGCACTCCAGCAAGTTTGTGACAGAGTAACCCACCTGCCAAACTATAAATCAAACCATGGTGTCTGTGACCAATTTGTGCTGTGAAACCATGACTGCAAACTTCAATCTCATTTGAAGAACTGAAGAACTGAAGGAGTGTTGCATCAGGCTGTAATCACTCCCCCCAGTTGGTGCGACCTGGGATGGGTTCTTCACTTTATTTGAGTTTTGGCCTTCTGTTTGGGCCCCAGGAAAATACCTTTGGGAAGATTCATGAACAACACAATCACAGCACAGGCTTTCATGACAGGTGCTGGTGCTGCCCACATTCATCTAACCTGGTTATACACACCAGAAGCATAGTGTAGAAAAATCTGCTGAGCTGGGAAAAAGTCAATGAAGTCCTGCTTTGTGGGCCGTGTGAGGGCATATACCTCCTTCCGCCATCTCAGGCTCGCATTCACAAGACTGGCCTGTGGATAAAGGCAACCAAGGACAAAAAGGCACCACGCAAGTGTGAAACTCCCAGGGGTAAAGAAAATATCGCATTGGGGCTGAGTTAACCAAAACTTTGGGAAAGGGCAGCAGACTGTTCCATAGTAAAGACTCCAAGATGGTAGGAATAAGTAATGTATTTATTGTAGCTGAGGAGCAAATACAGACAGAATCCAGCATTCTATCTGCCTTCCAACTGATCCCTAACAACCGTCACACCTGAACATAAACATTCCATTCCATTGTAGCTAAGCAACAGAATAAGGACACAGAAGAGCAACTGACACTCATTACCCTCTAGTTTCTCCAGGAGAGCAGAAGCCTATCTTCTATTGTGAAATCATTCAATACCTGCCCTAGTTGCGCAGTCTAGGCTATACTGAAACCATATTGATAGATACTTGATAACTGTGTATCAACTGAATTGCCGTCAGAGGTTTATGTACAGATAATGTGTTGTTTGCTGAAGTAAATTATATCATTTTAGTAATATCGTGGACTGGATCCACATTTATTAAGAGTTATGTGATGTTTCTATGAGTTCAGATTTTCTTACCATATACCACCTCAATGAACAAGCTTCAGACTGCTCAGCTTTGCCACCTTGAGTGTGCTATGGGGGTGTACGTAATGCTCAGTTTGAGCAGTTTAAGGATCAGGGCAAAGTAAAAAAAATATTTGATTGTTAAAGTCTAAAATCAGTAACTCATACCCACACTCAGTGCACCATCAGACACATTGTGAACAAAAAGTGAACTCACACAATACCAATTAAATCAGAGAGGTTTTTCTTAATGCTTCATAGATGTCAGCACCCCTCCTAGATTATTCAAACACACTGATAGGTAAAATCATTTGACTACAAGTGAAAATAAATTCCAGTCTGCATTTTCAGTACTTAATTTAAAAAAATCCACAGACGTACACATTTAAATAATCCACGCCTCACAACACAGGACTGGGTGGGATTGTGTACTGGTCACTGCCTCATTGTAATTACAAAATCTGGCTGCCCTTGCCAATTGTGAGGGCCTACAGAAGTCTACATTCTCACCCCATGCCGCCACATATTTATACTACCTGCACGATAGTTATATCTATGTGTAATAATTAATGTGCCACATTGAAACTGCAGAGCCTACATTTTAGCAATCCTTCACCAGACTATGTGGGTTGAAAATATGTAAGTAAATAAATGGATTTACACAGAACTCTAAACCTCAAAATATACAATATGCGTGCAAGCAAAAACAATTAGACTGCCATACTATGTAAAAAGAAAATATATAACTTTTGTATCACAGTAATGTTCTTGCAAACAACCAGTGTGTTATTGTATCTTGCTGTGCCACATATGAACTAAGCCAACTATCAACCGAAAAATCTTATTTGAATTGTCCCGTAGGCATCGTTTTTCAGACCTTGTAAGTTTCTATGTTTCAAGTGTGAGAGGTGCAAACTGTATAGTCATTTTACTTTGCCGTTACATACAACAATGGCAAAATAAACATCCTCCCTTGTTCCCTGTGTAATTTCAATTCACAGTGTATGGTGCATTTTTACAACTGCCATTCAATTTTCATTATATTGCAATGTACTATATGTTGCCTTGTCACACCCTAAACAAGCACACTCCCTGCCACCGCCGCCTCATTCAAAAACAACAAGTGATGGACGGAATGCTGAACATTGTCAAACACTCACCCCCAGTCACAGATCTGGGTTTAATCCATCGTTCTTTTGCTCACCATGCCACCCCAGTTTGGACCCAGCCATATGCAAATCAGTCTTGACCCTGTTCCTCATGGGAACAGTCCAGCCCGAACTGCCAAGCCAGGTCCTCACTGGACCGGAAACAAGCATCCTCATTCATTCACCTGGCTGTCACAAACACGTTTAAGTCAGTCCATGGAGTACGATATAACAGTCAGGTCCTTTGGTCTGTGTTTCATTCAAAAGTCTCAAGCTTCTCTTTCTTATTACAATTCAGTTTTTGTTAATACTTGTTACCCAACACTCTCTACCACTTTGATTCACACATATATACATAACCATAAGTCTGATTTGTGCTGAAGACGACACATTCAACCTGCAGACAAAGGTGGAAACATAGGGGGTCATTGTGACCCCGGCGGTAGGTGATAATGTGGCAGTAGTACTGCCAACAGGCTAGCAGTACATAATGCCACATTATGACATTGGCAGGGTGGCTGCAGCCAACCCGCCAATTTACCATTCCTTCCGCCATGGCGGTAGCAGCCGCTGGGCCGGAAATAACAAGCGATAATAGAGTGGCCGCTATTAGCAATGCCACGAAAACCATGGCGGTGGGCCCAACCAGTGACTGGGAATTCCTTTCCTGTCACTGGTAATAGGCTCACCCACCCCCCAAACACTCCCCAGACAGCCCCCACCAACCCTCTCCATCCACGATCCCCCCTTCCAGAAACACACACAGCCGCAGACACGCACCACGCATACACCCACTCACTCACACTGGCATACACGCATTCATAAACGCATGCATCCAGTCATGCTTGCACACATCAGTACACACATTCACACTGACATGCAGACACGCACTCACATTATCATTCTTACACGCATTCACACACATACCAATACCCACGCAAACAACACTACACACACAGACCCATTCATGCACACACTCACACATTCATGCACACAACCACACACACAACACTCCCCACTCCCCTCCCCTGTCGGAAGCCCAACTTACCTGCATCCAGTTGATCTTCCTTCAGAGAAAGGGATGGGGCGCTGCTACCGCCAGCAGTGCCCACCAGCAGAACACTGCCAGGCTGTATCATATGTCATAATATGGCTGGTGACGGTCTACTGGCGTGGCGGTGCTGGTGGTAGCAGCTCCACCTTACCACAATCCGCCATATGGCCACGGCCGGATTTCCAGCCTTCTTGTGATGGAAATCCGGCTGTGGTCATAACCTGGCGGACGGATGGTAGCCGCAGTGATGGTCTTTTGGTGGCCTTCACCTGGACGGTAGGCGGTTTATACCGCCATTGTCATAATGTGGGCCACAGTCTTGATATAAAGAGGACTACATTAAAGAGATTGACCGACAACTTACATATACAACAGCTTACTGCAGATTTACACATAATCCTTTGAAAGAAGTGAATGAGATGACACAAATAAAGCTCAGCTACTGGAGAGATCAATGTTTCACCACTGACGTGGAAAACTGTTACTTACACAAACCCACTCCTGTATCACCATGTATTTACATTCTTCCTAAGGTACACAAACCAGATTCCTTTCCACCAGGCAGGTCCATTATCTCAGGGATAGGTTTCCCCAAGGAAAGCCTATCTGAATTTATAGACCTTTTTCTATAACCATTTGTATGTAACCTACCTTCATACATTAGAGACACAAAGGATTTACTATGTAAGATCAGTGACTTTGGGTGGATGGAAGGACAATTCTTGGTTACTTTGGATGTCACATAACTATATACTAACATCCCCAGGGCTTAAGCCATGACAGCCATTCAGCACTTTTTAGATAAAAGAGATGCCACTCTGTTGGAACACACAAACATGCTAATGGATCTCATTGAAACGGTTTTGAACAATACCATGTTCACACACAATGGGACATGGTATCGTCAAATACAGGGTGTGGCTATGGGAGCAAAGTTTTCCCCATCTTTTGCCAACCTGTTTATGGGCTTTTTTGAAATCACACACCTATGGCAGAACTGTCCACCTGAAATTATCCAACATGTCCTGTATTGGAGCAGATATATTGATGACATACTGTTGTTTTGGTCTGGAGATTCTGACTCCCTTTACTGATTAAACCAACACGTAAATGAAAATACTTATAATGTCAAATTTTCCCGTCAACACAGTACAACATAAGTTGACTTTTTAGACATTACTTTGTTTGCTAACGGCAACAAAATATGTTCTAAAATGTAACGAAAACCTACGGCTTGCAATTCTATATTGTACACAAAAGCTCTCAGCCACATTCACAAATTAAGGCTATTCGTTAAGGAGAAGCTACCCCATCAGACAGAACTGCTGTCTGGATTGCGATTTCTCAAGGGAATTACACTTTATGGAACAATGTTTTTTGACAAGAGGTTATCCCAGGAGCCTTATCATAGAGGCCAATAATAGGATCCAAAAAAACAAAATGGGAGACTTTACTCACTGCACCTAACAAGAAGAAACATAGAGAACAGAAGAAGCTATCTTGGATTGCTTCTTTAAGTGCGCTAAGTTCTCAAATATACAAAATTCTATACAAACACTAGTCCTTCTTATTAGTCGACAACAACCTAAAAGAAGGTAACACTGATAAGCCAAGTGTCACACATAGTAGAGGTCGTACACTATGTGACCATTTGTGCCATAGCTTTTTACCACCTGACACCAGCATAACTTGGTTACCTAAACCCCCTTGCAGCTCCCACAAGTGTGTTTGAACTCTAACATATGCCACTATGTCAGAGATAAGATTGCCACTTTTCAATACAATACTAAGGCTACATAAAAGATTTCAAAATTCATAAAATGCAACAGTAGATATGCGGTTTATTGTTTATTATGCGTGAGTAACCACATCTATGTTGGAAGCACTATAAGGCCTCTGAAAGAAAAGATTCAAGAACACATAAGGGCTATCCGTACCAACAACATAGACTATCCCTTCAGCATACACTATATAACTGCCCATGAACAGAGAGAGATTTTAGGTATCATTGTACATGGGATAGATGCCGTATGTACGTCAACATGGGGAGGGGACAGAACATTGATCCTGAGACATATGGAAAGTAAATGGGTCATCAAGCCTACAGCAGTGAAAGAAGGTCTTAATAGAGACAAAGACTTACATGTGTTTCTATAAACATGCACTAAGAACCGCACTTTACTTCCAAACACAACTTATCGGAGTGTTTTCACGTAAGCATATAATGACAGAGATCTTATGCAATAAGGAAATAACCTCATTTAGAATTACACCAACTTCTGTGTTTAGTCTTGTGACTTAGTGACAATATTTTGAATTGATGCAAGCTTTACACCTAAACGCATATTAATTCCAAGACATATAGGGGGTCATTCTGACCCCGGCCGGCGGCAGTAGCCGCCGGCCTGGCTGGGACCGCCAGAAGACCGTACCGCGGTCAAAAGACCGCAGCGGTCATTCTGGGTTTCCCACTGGGCTGGCGGGCGACCGCCAAAAGGCGGCCAGCCAGCCCAGTGGGAAACACCCTTCCACGATGAAGCCGGCTCCGAATGGAGCCGGCGGAGTGGAAGGTGTGCGACGGGTGCAGTAGCACCCGTCGCGAATTTCAGTGATCTGCTGAGCAGACACTGAAATTCAAAGTGGGGCCCTCTTACGGGGGCCCCTGCAGTGCCCATGCCATTGGCATGGGCACTGCAGGGGCCCCACAACACCCCTCACCGCCATCCTGTTCCTGGCGGTCGAAACCGCCAGGAACAGGATGGCGGTGAGGGGGTCGGAATCCCCATGGCGGCGCAGCAAGCTGCGCCGCCATGGAGGATTCCCATGGGCAGCGGAAAGTCGGCGGTACACCGCCGACTTTCCGTTTCTGCCCGCGGCTGTACCGCCACGGTCAGAATGCCCGGCGGAGCACCGCCAGCCTGTTGGCGGTGCTCCCGCCGACCCCGGCCCCGGTGGTACTGTAATTATTTGCCATAACAACAATTTATTATACGAATCACTGTAATAGGCCTTGCTCTAATGTCATGTTTCAATTTCATGTGTGGCCAGTGAATGTATCAATTTTATCAATATGGTTTTATATTGCATCACGTACTGGATAACCAACAAGAAATCCAATATTCATAATCAATGTTTACACTATTGCCATGCAAGGAATTTGGAACAGTATTTCCTGTTTTACGATACAAAATAGTGCCTATGTTTCTTCACTAATTTTGCTCTCCACGCAAAAGTACATCTTCATTTTGTCCTACTTATTGTATCCCTTTATTAACCATATGTGCATGCGGGCGTCCTGAAAGTAAGTATCACATGACTCGGCAAGGACACGGAAGGTGAGTTTGCTGGCACTATGACAGTGCCGGAATTTACGGGTCACCTCACGAACAATAGTCTTCAACTGGCATTTTTCAGTCCCTTTCAACTATAGTGGGTCCTTATTTTCACTTTTGGTCACCTTTCTAATGATAACGGTAGGATTTATTTTCACATAATTGAGGTAATTGTTGGCTGGATACGCTTAACTGTGGTTACTTTCATTTCCAGGAAGTTACTCGTCTAACAGATACAATATTGCTTGACAGTTTCTTGAGATGCCTTGACTTGTAAACCAACAGCATCTCACAAAGCACTCCAAACAATGCTGGTTACAAAATCTATACTGAAAATCTGCTGTTTCGTGCAGATGCACTTTAAGGCAAAGTGGGCAATTTCCCAAGGCCCCTACCCTGCAAGGGACCCCTGGGAAGGTAAACCTTTTCTATAGTTCACTTCTGTCTATTACTGTGACTCAACCTTTTAGAGAGAATTTAACCCTTTAAATGCGGGCGTCGGCCAGTGGACGACGCCCGCACTACCTCCCTGGTGCGGGTCACGACCAGTGGCCGACACCAACGAGGGGGTTAATAAATCCTCGGGTGCATCGCACCCGAGGATTTTTTATTTTTTTTGTTCCCTGGGAGACACAGTAGCTCTTCCGTGTCTCCCCCCACCCCCCCAACCGCCCGTTTCTGACATGAGCGTGCCGCGAGGCGCGCTGACGTAACTGTGGATGTCCCCATCGGAGCAGGAAGTGGCCACAAACGGCCTTCCCCACGTTCGGGAAGGCCTCGTAAGAAAGGGGAGACTCCCCTCTTTCTTACGAGGCCTTCCTGAAAGTGTTTCCTGACCCCCGATCGCAGCTCTTTCAGGAAGGCCTCGTAAGAAAGGGGAGAGTCTAGTGGCAGTTTTAGTTCCATAAAGAAGCGCAGAAGGCTTATATGCCTACTGCAAAGTGCAAATCTGTATTTTATGTAAATAGCTGAGTACATTAGTAAAGTCAGCCATTACCTGCGCTATAATACAAATGAAATGTATGTGCGGGGTGGAGGGCGGCTATGGAGAGATGAAGGGCACTTTTGCTGGGTGGTAATGAGGGAATCCGAGGAGGAGGGAGTGGGAGCACTAATAATGATTGTTGGACTGGGCGCAGGAGGTGCTAAACACTGTGACGAATGGTATGTGACAAGGTGTTTTTTGAGTGTCTTGAAAGAACGTGCTGATTGAGGGAAGAAGCGCAGGTAAGGTGGCCTCTACTGTTGCACGTATCTCACACACACCATGGATTTGGTGACTGTCTATGTAGGCTAGTGTTTTAGTGCAACAGTTTAGCCAATAGCAGAGATGGCACCTTGATGGATGACTGCTGCCATCACTCGGGTTATAGAGGACAGCTCTGACATAGGATCAGAGACTGAGACATCAGATACTGAGACAGCATCTGAGGGATAGGACAATGGCACAGACACTGGGAGTGATTTTTCAGTCGGAGGAGTCCCATTCGATAACTCCTCTTCCAGTAAATTATGAGGGAGGTGATGAGGACAGTCCTGCTGTCCCTTCACAAGCAGTCTGTGCAACTGGGTAATAGTGGGTTAGCCCAACCCAGAGAGCAGGTGAATGCGGCGGCAAGCAGATAGAGAGAGTGCTCTCTTGGGAGCTCCCCAATTTAGTTCAGCCCCAAATTCCACCGCCCAAATCGTATTGTGGAGACATCAAAATTATCTATCGCAAAACAAACTGGTTTTGTAAGGCAGGCACCTGTGTTTTTGGTCCTGGGTTCGGCGGCCACATAGAGAAACACACTAAACCCAAACATTTCTGGAAACTAGACATTCGGGGGAGTCCACAGAGGTGTGACTTGCGTGGATTTCCCAAAGTTTTCTTACTCAGAATACCCTGCAAAGCTGAAATGCCTACACCTAGTGCCTGCGTCAGGAATGGATCACCCCAGGGTCAACAGCTGCCTCCTGTAAGGACCAACATTGACCGTTGTGTGATCTATTCCTGTCGCGGGTGCCAGGCCTACCCACACAAATGAGGTACCATTTTTATCAGGAGACTTCGCGGAACGCTGGGTGGAAGGAATTTTGTGGCTCCTCTTAGATTCCAGAACTTTCTGTCACCGAAATGTGAGGAAAACGTGTTTTTTTAGCCACATTTTGAGGTTTGCAAAGGATTCTGGGTAACAGAACCTGGTCAGAGCCCCACAAGTCACCCCATCTTGGATTCCCCTAGGTCTCTAGTTTTGCAAAAATGCACAGGTTTGGTAGGTTTCCCTAGGTGCTGGCTGAGCTAGAGGCCAAAATCTACAGGTAGGCACTTTGCAAAAAACAGCTCTGTTTTCTGTCAAAAAATGGGATGTGTCCACGTTGAGTTTTGGGGCATTTCCTGTCCCGGGCGCTAGGCCTACCCACACAAGTGAGGTATCATTTTTATTGGGAGACTTGGGGAAATGCTGGGTGGAAGGAAATTTGTGGCTCCTCTCAGATTCCAGAACTTTCAGTCACCGAAATGTGAGGAAAACGTGTTTTTTTAGCCACATTTCGAGGTTTGCAAAGGATTCTGGGTAACAGAACCTGGTCAGAGCCCCATGGTGTCCATGTTGTGTTTTGGGGTATTTCCTGTCGCGGGCGCTATGCCTACCCACACAAGTGAGGTATCATTTTTATCGGGAGACTTGGGGGAACATAGAATAGCAAAACAAGTGTTATTGCCCCTTATCTTTCTCTAAATTTTTTCCTTCCAAATATAAGAGAGTGTGTAAAAAAGACGTCTATTTGAGAAATTACCTGCAATTCACATGCTAGTATGGGCACCCTGGAATTCAGAGATGTGCAAATAACCACTGCTCCTCAAAACCTTATCTTGAGCCAATTTTGGAAATGCAAAGGTTTTCTTGATAGCTATTTTTCACTCTTCATATTTCAGCAAATGAATTGCTGCATACCCAGTATAGAATGAAAACCAACTGCAGGGTGCAGCTCATTTATTGGCTCTGGGTACTTAGGGTTCTTGATGAACCTACAAGCCCAATATATCCCCGCAACCAGAAGAGTCCAGCAGACGTAACGTATATTGTTTTAAAAAATCTGACATCACAGGAAAAAGTTACAGAGTAAAACATAAAGAAAAATGGCTGTTGTTTTCAGCTCAATTTCAATATTTTTTTATTGCAGCTGTTATTTTCTGTAGGAAAACCTTGTAGGATCTACACAAATGACCCCTTGATGAATTCAGAATTTTGTCTACTTTTCAGAAATGTTTAGCTTTGCGGGATCCACACCCATTCCTGTCACTAACTGGAAGAAGGCTGAAAGCACCAAAAATAGTACAAATGGGGTATGTCCCAGTAAAATGCCAAATTTGTGTTGAAAAATGTGGTTTTCTGATTCAAGTCTGCCCGTTCCTGAGAGGAGCCACAAATTTCCTTCCACCCAGCTTTCCGTCAAGTCTCCCGATAAAAATCGTACCTCACTTGTGTTGGTTGTCCTACTGCCCGCGACAGCAAATGCCCCTAAACTCAACATGGACACATCACATTTTCCCAAAGAAAACAGAGCTGTTTTTTGCAAAGGGCCTAGCTGTGGATTTTGGCCTCTAGCTCAGCTGGCACCTAGGGAAACCTGTGCATTTTTTAAATCTAGACACCTAGGGAAATCCAGATGGGGTGATTTGTGGGGCTCTCACAAGGTTCTGTTACCCAGAATCCTTTGCAAACCTCAAAATTTGCCCCAAAAATGGCTTTTTCCTCATAATTCGGTGACAGAAAGTTCTGGAATCTGAGAGGACCCACAAATTTCCTTCCACCCAGCGTTCCCCCAAGTCTTCCAATAACAATGGTAGCTCACTTGTGTGTGTAGGCCTAGTTCCCACAAAAGGAAATGCCCCAAAACACCCTCTGGAGACATCAAAATTATCAAATACAAAACTACCTGTTTTTGAAAGGGGGCACCTGCATTTTTGGTCCTGGACTCAGCAGCCACATAGGGAAACCTACCAAACCCAAACATTTCTGAAAACTAGACACCTGAGGGAGTACAGAGAGGTGTGACTTGCGTGGATCTCCCAATGTTTTCTTACCCAGAATCCTCAGCAAAGCTCAAATGTAGCAAAATAATCACATTTTTGCCACATTTCTGTGTGGGATCACTGCACTGGGACATATTTCCTACCACCCAACGTTTCCCTCAGTTTCCCAGTAAAAATTATACCTCAAGTGTGTAGGTGGGCCAAGTTCCTGTGACAGGGTGGAGCCAAAAACATGTTGAATTTGAGGGGAACCAAAGCAGCTTCAAAAAAAGTATTTTTAGGCTGACAAGTGGGGCAGAATTTTTATCAGTATAGATGCGACAATGCTGGGTGGAATTTTGCGGATTCCTGCAGATTCCGAAAGGTTCCATCACAAAAATGTGGGGAAAATGTGTGATTTCCAGCAAAATTGGAGTTTTGCAGGCCATTGTGGATAAGAAAATGGTGCGGGGTGCATGTGAAGCACACCACCCTAGACTCACCCAGATGTTTAGTGTTCAGGTGTGACTAGGTCTTGTGGATTTTTCTACATGGCAGCGTCCCAAAGTCCAAAAAAGTGCAGCCCTCACCATTCCAAGTGGGACAATTTTGAGAGTTAGCTACGCTCTCATGCCCAAATGTAAAACCAAAACCCAAAATATTAAAATGTCCTCTTGCTTGCCATGGGATAACATGTTTTAGTGTGCAGGGGAGAGTTGAAAGACTGTTACTTCTTTCAGTTAAGGGTGGGGGCATAACCGTGCCCATACTGGTTGGTAGCCACCAACCCACTATTTGTTTTTTTAACTCCCTGGCATCTAGTAGGCTTTCTGCCACCCCCTCCCCCGGGGAGTGGATCAGGGGTAATTGCCCCATCTTCCCACCGGTGGGCAGAACAACTTTGTCCCCATTTATTTGGGGGGAAGGTATGGCCATACCCTCATCCCCTTTTTTAAAAAAAATATCTTCCCCGGTGTCTGGTGGGGTTTCTGCCCCCCTGGGGGGCCGATGAGCCTTACAAAATTAGGCCGATCTGCCACCAAGGAGGGCAGAAATGGCCTACAATAAATTTGCTCCCCTTGTGTGAAATTGGCAGAAAATAAAAAAAATCCCTGGTGTCTAGTGGTTTCTGCCTCCCATTGGGGGCAGATTGGCCTAAGAAAAATAGGCTGATCTGCACCCAAGGTGG
Organism: Pleurodeles waltl; assembly: GCF_031143425.1. Classification (NCBI taxonomy): domain Eukaryota; kingdom Metazoa; phylum Chordata; class Amphibia; order Caudata; family Salamandridae; genus Pleurodeles; species Pleurodeles waltl. The sequence continues at coordinate 603,062,716 of NC_090437.1, read as the reverse complement.
GCAGAAATGGCCTAAAATAAATTTGCCCCCAGGGGAATGACCCTGGCCTAAGGGGTCACTAACCATCTGTAAAAGAAATACCTGGTGCCTAGTGTTTTCTGTCCCCCTTGGGGGCAGATCAGCCGAAATCAAAAACGCCGATCTGCCCCCAAGGGGAGCAGAAATGGCCTAAAAACAATGTGCCCCACCAGGGAAGCGACCCTTGCCTAAGGGGTCACTCCTCTTATCAATGTAATCAAACACAAAAAAAATCCCTGGTGTCTAGTGGCTTCTGCCCGCCATGGCCTCCCCCCGTGGGCCCGGTGCAGGACGAGCTGGTCTCGTCCCCTGCACACAGGAACCGAGTGCGAGGATGAGGCCACCTTGCACCAGGCACCCTACAGGTTAAACACAGCATGTTGCCTTTCAGTGCTGGTAAAAATAATCTGTTTCACAATGACAGTGAAGCAATTAGACCAGCATTTCAGACAAGCTCACCCTCGTACACTCATCTTCATTGAAAACATCCACCAATTAATTCTGCCCAGTGTGTGAAAATAAACATGGTAAATACAGAACACTGTCAGCAAAAAGTTACACTGATGGATATTGCACTTTATTTTGTCTTTATGTATGTCTTGTTAAACCTATTCTAAAGTGTCAATGTACTAGAAAAGAAAAACACATTTTAGAATACATCATCATCAAATCAATCTTTATTCGGATTTTACTCCATAAAAGAAAAACAGTCTCTTTTAGGTAAAAAATTTACACAAGAAAAAAAAATTCCAGGTACATTACTAATAAATAAAAGGATAAAAATCTTTGTTGTGACAAATTATTCGGTTATTCATTCTCATATCGGAGTTTTTCTAAATAGGACAACTTTTTCCTCTGTTCAATTGCATGTAGAATACATTTTATCACTGCTTCACATTTCTCATTAGTGTCCAATTTAAAAAAATAGTTAAAAGCTTCTCTGCAATAAAATAACTTATTAATAATAAATAATGGTTTTAAGAATTGTTTCCTAATGTCATGATAAAATTTACAAGATATGATAAAGTGCATTGTAGATTGTGCAAATCGTCCCACGCAGGGGGCACTTCGGTAGGCTTTTACTCCAAATTCTCATCTTTGGGAAGGCTACCAAAAGGTGCAACATTCTAAAACGTAATCGGGTCAAATAAAATCTATGCTGAGTATTCACAACTGTCAGTAAATAATTTGGTATTACCTCATTGTTTTCAATCATGTAAAGAGCTACCGTTGATTTCATACATTCTCTATTTTCTCTATCACTAGCCATTAAATGATTTTTCAGTTCTTTCTTACTAAATTGGAGAACTATGCCTGGGTTGTCTAAATTTGGTGTTAGATTTATACCTCTCAACAGATCTTTTAAGTGCATGAACCATGGGATTCTATCCCGATGTTCTAATGTAAGGCAATCTTTGATAATCTTTCGGGTAAGATGCGTCCCTTCTTTTGACCAAATACCATGCCAAGCTGACAACGCATTTATATATATTAGGTCCACCACGTAGGGACTACCCAGTTCCTTGTGTACCATGTATGTGGAAGTGGTATTTGGGACTGCGAGTAATCTGTTAAAAAATTTATTCTCTAACACTTGTAATGAATGGATCTCGGGCATCGAACCCCAAAGGGCAGAACCATATGTGATGCTGCTGATTGATTTACTTTTGTAAATTTGCAGCATTTCCCTTAGGGGTTTATTACCAATTTTTTTGGCAAATCTAAAGACTGCCTCAGTTGTCCTAATATACTTCATTTTGGTAATTTCTAGGTGTTGTTTCCAATGTCCCATGTTAGAAAATTGTATATCCAGGTATGTAAATCCATTCACCTCTTCACATTTGTGGCCCTTAATAAAATAGCTTTTCTTCCTGGCCTTTCCCTGTCCACAAGTCATTACCACTGTTTTACTCATATTCAACATCATATCTCTTTCCTCCATAAATTCCATGAAGCCCTCCATTAGTTGCTGCAATCCATTTGCAGTTCGTGACAGCAAAACTGCATCATCTGCATATAAAAGGATTGTGATAGAACATTTTCCTAATTTAGGGCTGTCAATTTTTTAAATTTTTTAATGGGCATCAACACCATTTATATAAAGAGAAAATAGGAGCGGCGCTAAAACACAACCTTGGCGTATTCCTCTCCCTATCCTAAAACCTGGCGTACATTCTTCATTTCTTCCATATCTCACCGTGCTGTTAGATTGTTGTATAGTTGTGCCAAAAAGCTTGATATATCTGAGGGCGCACCCATATCTGTTAAAACTTTCCACAACTTAGCATGATTCACCAAATCAAAGGCACTACTAAGATCTGCAAAACAGAGGAATTCATGACCCTTCTTTGCCATTGTATACTTACTTATTATTAAATTAAGTTTTATACATTGTTCCAGGGTACCAACCCCAGGCCTAAATCCCAATTGGGCCTCTGTAAGTATATGATTGTTAGATGCCCATGTTTCTAATCTTTCTACAAGTACTCTTCCCAGCAATTTGACAGAGGTATCCAAGAGTGAAATTGGCCGATAACATTTGGGGTCGTCTTTATGCCCCTTTTTAAAAATAGGGACAATTTTACTTTTACTCCATGATGTTAAAATATATCCCTTTGTCACACTCAGAAAGACTTGGGTCAGGATAGGGCACCATAAATCAACGTATGTCAAATAAGCATCTACTGGCACCCCGTCAGGGCCCGGCGCCTTCCCTTTCGGGCATCTTCCCATGGCAAATTTCACTTCCTCTAGACTAACTGGTTTCAAGAAGGGTGGATTGATCTCAATTATCCCATTTTTTGACGGGTGAATAGTCAGGTTCTCTGGGTTAAAAATTGAACCAAAAGGAGAAAGCCATTCCAATAGAGGAACATGTACTGTTATTTCGGGTACATCACTATTTTTTAGGAAAGGTTGGTTGATTGTTTTCCAAAATAAAGTACTATCTCTTAGTGTTGTTGCTTGCTCAAGATTAGCCCATGCCCTAGCTGTCAATTGTGCCTTCCTGGTTTCTAATGCATGTTTGTAGTTAGAACGCTTAATAATTACTTTTTCTCTATTTCTTGGTCGGGCCTGCAGGGCTTGTTTTAGTTCCTGGCTGGCTGATGAGCAATTGTGATCAAACCACCCCACTTTCCCGCTCTTTTGTTTCCCCGATACTCTCACTAAACTTCCTGCAATGGCGATTCTAAATTGGTTAAAGGATCCTAGGATCGAATGTGGATTTTGATTATATTCTGTACATATGATAATTTCTTGATGATGTTGTGTCACAACTTTATTCATCACATCTGTTTCATTTATCCCAGTCCATTTAATCGCAAATCCATTTCCACTTCTTATTCCTATATCCATTGCTAATCGTTCACCTATATTGAAGGGTTTAGCTAATCTCATAGTCAGTATCAGGGGGTAATGATCACTATAAATAGTAGGCTCAATCTTCAATGAAACGACCGTATCCATATGGATCTTTGACATTAGTATATGGTCAATTAACGAGAAATGTCCTCTTCCTACAAACGATGGGAGCTTCTCTCCTTTATACCCATCTTGCTCCATCTGCTCTAGGTCATATCGAAATAGTATTTAATTCAATACAGTTCCATAGTTATTATGTAAAAAGTGAAATTGAGTACGTCCTCCCTCGTCGACAAATCCACATGTCTCCCCTATAGTATTCTTGCATATCCTGATATTAAAATCTCCAGCCCATATTATTATGTAACTTGAAGTTATATCGTTTACAAAGGCCTGTAAGTCATTGTGGAGCGTCGATGCCACTACTCTATTAGTACCATCAAATTTGTTGTTGTAATAGTTTATTAGTACAATTCCTAAGATCCCATCTATCCGAAAGTATAAGAACTGGTAGTAGGGGGAATCGAGGGAGGATTTCACCAATGAGTAGGGTACCAATGTTGAAATAAAGATTGCTAAACCTCCCTTTCCCCTTCCCTTGGGTGAGGCCGAGGCTGGTGAGGAGAATGTGGCATAACCTTCCATAGAGAAGGATCCCGTGTGCCATGTCTCTTGTAGGCAGATTATATGTGATGAACTTATTATAGTCTGCCATTCCTTCTCAGCCATTTTCGTTTTTACTCCAGCTATATTCCATGACATGAGTGTAATTAGGTCTCCTACTAGTGGTCCCCCATCTGACTCAGTGTCACCATTACCACTTGGAGATTTTAATATGGGCACTATAGTGGTAGGTTGTATTTTATTATGCATCGGAGTCGTTTTCCTACTCAGGTTCTCCTGCAGTCAATCTAGATCCTCCATGTTACTCAGGGGGGAAAAACGGTTGGAATTCTCTAATTAATTATGCCTATCCAAAATACTGGATGTATTCCCTGCCACCCCTGTGTCTTTTATGCCTGTGGTGTTCATCATTCTGTAAAAGTATCCTAGGGGAACAGCCATAATCTCCCTCCTTAGGCATTTACAGTTTCGATGTCTTGTATCCAAATCTGCTAGTAGTTGGCCCACAAAGCAAGGGTTACGAAAGTTGACCACAATACAATCTCCCTCTTCTTCCTCCAAATTTCCCACCTAGTCAACTCTCCTTGCATATAAGATCTCAGAAAATAGTATATCTGGTGTACATATATTCCCTGACATCCAGTGTATTACCTTATTACGTATATCTGGCCAGGTCTCGACAATATTTGGGCCAAGTTTGGGAACATTTTTCAGAATGATTGTATATGGGATAGCATCTGGTGGTAATTGTAACACCTCTTTCACGGGTCTGTTCTTAGTCACGGACTGGCATCTGTGGTTTCTATCCATGGGCTCCATTTGATAAATCATAGGTGCCTTATGCTGAGGAATTTCTTCCTGTATGGGATGCCGGCATTTCATACTCCTTTTGTTGGAATCTGCAAGCCCTATCATTGCTCTATTCCTTAAGACTGCAGCCTCTTGATTCTCGTTTAATATAAGATCACTGCTAAGAGATAGAGTTTCTGGTTTAGTCATTGAGTTAACACTTACTTCTATCTTGGTTATGCGTTCTTTTATCTCCTTAAATTCTGACAATATTTTTGTCTCTATATGATCTAACTTGCCATGCAGTTTCTTAAAAAGGGTTTCCACACGTTTTTGTAGGGAACCATCGTTATCTGATGATAGTGCTACTGCATGACCCCATACATTTGTGTAATTTTTTGTTACTCTTAGGAAGCTGTGAGTGTACTACCATGGATTTAGGTTTGGTAATCTGGCTACTTCTTTTTTTCTTGGTTGGTGAAAGGATTTGGTCGTCTGTACTATTTGGAGAGTCAATTTCCTCTATTATATCTGTAGGAAGTAAGGGGCCTAAAGAGAATCTAGAATCTGGCTCAATAAGTTTTCCTTCTGGGGCTTTTAATTCTGGAGTTAAGCCTACGGCCTCAAAGCTCACTTTGGCGATAGCCTCATATAGAACATTTTTTGTTGCCACTAAATGTGCTTCAGCATTAATGATTTCTTCGTTTATTTTCCCCATGGCATCTGTAAGATAATTGGTAATTGTATTAGTACTTCTCTGGGTTGTGTTATTCATACCATTCCCTATTTGGTTTTGCTTTCTTTTCCCCATTATGTATGAAGGGTTAACTAGAATAAGCACTCTTAGCTGGTCGCAGACAGGATATATACGATTCCTAATACAAATGACAACAGAGTGTGCCCAACCCAGCCTTCTCCTGCTCTGGTGAGCACAAAGCAGCGGTACAAGAAAGTTATTTTGGGCTTCTACTCTGACCACAGTGCCAAAACCGGCTACAGGTCTAATTCCAAGCGTCTCTTTATAGCCCTGAAGAAACCAATATCAATAGGAGCCGGAAGAAGGATGTCAGGGGGGTGGCCCAGCCCAGCCTCTGTCAGGCGCTGACGGGAGCGCGATGGTTCAAGTTTAAAGGGCTCCTGCCCTTCAATAAGTGGCTGCCGCCGCCTCCGGAAAAAGACGCGCTTCCCGCAGGGCGGGAGCGCGATGGTTCAAGTTTAAAGGGCTCCTGCCCTTCAATAAGTGGCTGCCACCGCCTCTGGAAAAAGACGCGCTTCCCGCAGGGCGGGAGTGCGATGGTTCAAGTTTAAAAGGCTCCTGCCCTTCAATAAGTGGCTGCCGCCGCCTCCCGGACAAAGACGCGCTTTAGAATACATATTTAAAATGTCCTCACAATGCACTTTTAGTTTAAAATTTTACTTGTAATAATATGCATTGTTGCAGAAAACACATTTCAAGTATTACCACATTATCCCCAACAAAAAACACATTTCTTAAAACATTAACAGACACATCTGCAGTCTCAGGTAAGCAATGATGACCTATTATATACTTTCAAGTATGTATGTTCAAATAGGCAACTTTAAAAAAATTATTGGAGTACTGAACAGTTTAATTTCCATTTCAGACTCTCTGGTACTTGTTTGCCAAAGGAACCTCTTACGGCTTCCTTCACGAAAAGATTAACAAATCAAAAGTGCACTGTAGACTTATATCTACGAGTTTCTTAGACTGACTATTTAGGCAATGACAAAAATTACCAGAACGCGTGGAATGTTTTCCAATGTAGGTGAGTTTAGGGTCTATATTCTAGGTACAGTTCTTTGACCAATTATTTGACATTGAACTTTGTATGTGATATATTAATTCTCTCTTTGGTTTCATTGGGCATCCATCGTCTTTACTTTTTCTCTGATGTCTTTTTGATAATCACTTTTGCAGGTCCTTTTGGGGGTCATGTTAAGTACAACCTCTAATGCTGCTTTTAATGGACAATTTAAGTGTTTTGTTCATCCTTGTTGATTGATGACTGTTTTATTCACCTGTTACTACATCAATATTTACTCTCTCCTGCCATTCCTGCCATAATTAAATTCTTCTGATAAAATGTATGCCTTTGATGTCTCATCATGGCCCTTATGTTTGTATACATGGGTTGTATATTTGTAATCCCTGGGGTGCTTATCTAGCTCTTTCGATTTAACACTTCTCCATTGGCAGCAGTGTAGGTATATTCATACACCCTCTGATGCTTTATTCTTCCCAATGATATCCCATTGCCTCGCATCTTTGTGGGCCCCTTTGAGGAGTAGTGCTCTGCACTGTCTTACTTGCTAATTGAGTTCTTGACTTACTTGGATGACTCTTAGGTCTTCAGATTTCTTACTGTTATTTGTGACTCATGGTGCTCTCCGATAATTTGGGTCTCTGAGTGCACCCTGCTGATAAAGTTCCTTGTGCCCATTGTCATCTTGATACTTCTTCTGGTGGGGACATCCAAGCTAGTCAGAAGCATAGCAGGGGTTCCACACACCTGCATTCAAAATTACCACTGCTTAATTTATCCCAAAAAAAGTAATTGCCAAGGCCCTTCTCAGAAGAACACTGCAGCTTGCACCACCCATTGCCTCTGCCAGCGCTGCCAATGACAGGACCAACACAAGTACTATCACACTCTTTCAAGTGTGACAGACTGTTCTAGGCCACCCAAAGCCATAACAATGGCTTGGGCAGCAGGTATTAGTCATTTTTATTGTACATCAAATTATAAAACAACTGTTGTTGTGCTTATTTCAAAATCAGACAGACAACACCACCATGTGGTAGACTGTCATAAGTGCTGGTGTCGATAATGAAGTTCTGGCACAGAGCACCAGAAACACCGGCTGAAATTAAGCACTGGAAATTACCTTCACCCTAAAAATCAGAGCTTTTTTCTGGTAGGGAAAAAAACTCAACATAATCAGTCCATCCTAGTTGAAACACATTTCTCTGGAGTTTGAGGAGAAAAACAATTGTTTTTCAAAGATGCTTCATTGATGACACTCACAATGTACCCTGTTTTTGCCTTCCAAATGTAGAAATGGTTTTCAATCTTTCCATTTTAAATTAAATCAAGTAAAGGCAGGGGTGTATTTCTGTGGAGTCAGCTGTTCTTCATAGCCATATATATAGTCTATAAACTATGGGGGTCATTACAACACTGGCGGAAGGCGGAGAACCGGCGGTAAGACCGCCAACAGGCTGGCGGTCTTACCCCAGCGTATTATGACCATGGCGGTTATCCGCCGGTTCTCCGTTCTGCCCGCTGGGCTGGAGACCTGGGTCTCCAGCCTGGCGTCCGTCACTATACCGCCTGCGGTATTCTGACCCGGCTTACCACCGCGGTTTTCCAGCGGTCTGCACCACCATGAAAACCATGGCGGTAAGCACTATCAGTGCTAGGGAATTCCTTCCCTGGCACTGATAGGGGTCTCCCCCACCCCCCACCCCCACCCCGACTCCCTCACCTACACCCCCCACCACCTCTGCCACCCCCCCAAAGGTGGCAGGGCCCCCCTCCCCACCCCGACCCCCAACATCACTTCACTCATACCCACACGACACGCACGCAGGCACCACCTACACACTCACACACACGCCAACATACATGCCTACATACACACACACAGGCAGACACGCACACCCACATTCAAACATACACGCACACATCCATACAGACATACCCACAGACATACACGCACTCATTCCCATACACGCAACACCCCCGCAGGCATCCATGCACTCACACACCCCCTCTACATACACAGACACACACCCCCATGCACCCACACAACACACAACACCCCCCACCCCCACCCTCCTCATGGACGATCGACTTACCTGGTCCGACGATCCTCCGGGAGGGGACGGGAGCCATGGGGGCAGCTCCACCGACACCACACCGCCAACAGAACACCGCCACGCCGAATCACAGGACGTGATTCGGTGGGCGGTGTTCTGTTGGCGTGGCGGTGAAGGTGGAGCAACCTCCACTTCCCCGCCGCCCGCCAGTATGGCTGTTGGCGGCTCTCCGTCAGAAAAAGGATGGAGAGCAGCCAACAGTCATAATACGCCGAGCGGCAAACCGCCACTACTGGCGGTCTTCTGCACGGCGGTCCCTCGGTGGTCTTGTAAAAAGACCGCTGAGGTTGTAATGACCCCCTAAATTCTGCTGTTTAACTATATTTCCTGATCTGTTATCTAACACGGCATATTTTCTGCTCCTTGTCCATAACAGTAACCTTTGTCGTCAGCTATAATATCCGCTGTTTATATTCCCTCACATTGGAGTCCAGTGTAGACAGTTCATTTACAGTTGGTACCTCTTTGGCAAACCTGTATATGCCAATGACCTAAAGTGATGCATGGGAAATTTATACGTTGAGGACCATTGTCATGTACTGCAATCTTAGCTAATTGTGTAATGTAAATTTAACAATAGTATGATTCTAATGGAGCTTAGATACCTCTGAATTTATGCGATAGCCATCTTTCAGTGTAAATAACCTAGTGATTTAATTGCATATGTTTCAAGGGAGCTTATTTGAAGTGTTAACAGACCATAACCCGAGGTGTTGGCATGATAAAAGCATGTAAGGGATGACGATGAAGACAGTTAAGTCATCTTAGAAAATTTGATTGGGAAAATCATTGTTATAAACTACAAAAGTCATATATTCTTTCTTGAATGTGTAATGTTAATGTATTAATTACTTTATTGTAGTGAAGATTAAATGCAACTGAATTGATGTGATATCCCCAGTCAGGCATACAGCATCAAATGCCCTTACTCATTGGCATGACCTGCTTCAATGTCATGATTCTTCCTTTGAGAGCACCCACCCTTGACTCTGAAAGTGCACATTATGACTTAACATGCCCACATATGGGATTTCCAGGTGTAACACACAAAGCAAGAAATGTATGCTCTACTTCTCAAAGAGTTATATTATTTATTCTTCTGCAAATCTGTTTCATTTTACCTAGGCATTTGCCCTGTAGCTTTCTTTAAATAATGCCTGTAGTGTTAAGTAAGTAGAATCAAGTTACACTTCATCCACATTCAGCAAAGGCCTGCACTATAACAAAAAACACAAAAAGGCAGATGTATCATTATTTCACACAGTACAGTGCAGCAAGCCACCTTGCTGTGCTGCACTGTGTGAAAGGGAAAGGGGTAAGAATGTGACGCACGTAACATTATATGGTGCATTTCCATCCTTTCTTTCAGTTACGAACAATGTGCTGCTTTGCACCAACAGAGGCATCCTTGCACCATTGTGCAAGGGTGCCTTTGTTGCACGAAAGAATGTTTTTGTGCCCGAAGGAGGCACATTCCTGCACAAAACAATCCCCAGAGGCATTTTCCTCTAAGTGTGCTGCAAAATGTAGCACACTTAGAAAGAGGAAACAAACTGGAGAAATAGAGATTTTTCTCCTTGTTGTGCCTTACCTGGGAAGGCATAGCTTTTTGACACATTTCCAGGGTTATCAACGTTTGTAAATCTGGGAATGCTCCAGAAGCATGGAACGCCTCCTTGTGGAAGAGTAACACAAGACAGTGATTTGCACTACCTTGTGTTACTCCAGATGTATCAAACCACTCAGGGCCATGCAAGGTGACCTTCAGTGGCTTGACAAATCTGACTTCAGTGTTAAGTCACCCTTGTCTCATGCAAGGTGGCCTTGCATGGCTTGCTAAATCTGACTTTAGTGTTGCGTCACCCCCTCCGTGGTGTAAGGTGACACTACATTATGATAAATATGCCCACCAGTTTCTCAATATTACAGACAGTCTGTTTTAATGTGTAGGAGGACACAGCCTTGTAGCAGTGGGTTTACCCATAGCTGCATTAGTGTGTGTATCCGATCTACCAGACTTCTACACCTTCATGTGGGTCCTTTGTATATTGCACATAGACAAATATTATCAGCGTGGACAAGACATAATTGACAGGTTCTATGCATGTGCATTACCTCTGAACATTGAACTAGGGGAATGGTGCCATGGAGACTTTTTTATGAGTTCCCAGTGACTGTATTGCCCCTTCATGACTGCCATATCATAAGTGGCATACATTTAACACTTTCCCCTGGTCTCTATTTGCTTCTGTTACAGCGGCATTGACCCTGGGAAAGATGAATCTGTCATGCACTCATCCAACTGAAGAAATCCCTTTTAATAATGTGCAGCCTCCGCAACTTTAGCACGCCTTCAATTATACAAATGGTCTGCATCTTAATAAAACAATTATTTTCCCTCTAGAGGAAATAACACAATATTTAATTTCCTCAGAAGCGATGATACTATACTGTTTTGCGCCCAGAGGGCTTGATTATAAACAAAGGTGCACCATACATATCTGCAAAGGGCGTAGATGCACCCGATGTGCACATGACGCATAGAAAATGCACCGTCCCAAGTGCCGACGTGAACTCGCAACTGCATTGGGGCTGTGCAGCATTGAAAGGCAGACCTACTAATTGAATTTGCAGGTTCACATTTCAAAAGCAAAAAGATACAAAGGACATTATGGAGGAGGTAGGAAGTCCGCATGGAATGGATGTGTGACCACATCCATCAGGGAATGCCTGTATTGTCCCAGGGAGCCACATGCCTCGCCTTAGGTTGCTTTCTGTAACATGACCCAGGGGAAATCCATCTATTTTCATGTAAACCAGAAACCATGGGGTACATATTGGGTGAACATTTCTGATCTGATCCACAGCTCTATCGTAATCAGTTGCCTCTGGAGCAGACCAGGTCTATGCACCGGATTACAGAACAAAAGACAAAATTACACCAGCACCAGAAACATCACATTATTGGCAATCAGATCAGCTGTTTCAAACTGATGACCTTCCTTTCAATTCGGATAACAGAGTAAGCTCACTTTTAGGAGTGGGCAGGGATCTTCCCCAAGTGGGTGCAGTGTGTGACTTCATCATGCTGTAAGGGAATACTTGTGTGGATATTCAGACCCCTATACTACCGCCAAGGCACCTGCACACTGACTGTGGGCTACCTTATTTTGTGATACACAATCATTGTGCTTCCTGGAAGGTTCTTTGTTTCCGCACTTTAATCTGTAGTACAGAACAGCGGCAAAGACAAAGGCATGCACTCTATTCCATGTAAATGGGGGAACAGCCCCTTGAGTTCGACACAGCTCACATTTTTCACTAGCATGACTAATATTGAAAAGGGGTTGTACAGGTCTCTCTGTCCCCTATCTAAATGACCAAAGTGTCAGAGAGTGGGTTCAAAGGACTGTTGCACTTCTGGACCAATATGTATAATGTGTCCTCAGGGGCCATAATTCACATCACCTGTACTTTCTTGGACTGCATCTCAGTGCACCCTTAATTGGCTCTTCCCAGCACATACCAGGATTGTGGGCATAAATTAAATACATAACTTAAAAACATATGCTGTTTCCAGATCAAGTGCAAGTTTGTGCCTGTGTTGAGAACAATCCATTTGGGTAAGATGAACAAATTGGTAAAAAAGAAGAAAAGTGATGGCTGACCTGGGGTCAATTTCCAGGAAGAGCAGTGATCAGCACACAGGATGTTGCTTTTTGATGCGCAAGCCTTCAGGGGATACCTGTAGGAAGATGGGAGATTCTGGGGCCTCTGTGTCTCCTCCCAAGAGGCACACCTGGGCGTGCAGCGACTGTGTGCTAGCTGATTGTGATATGCGGTCAGAGTGCTTCCTGTCAGTTTCATGCTTCATTGCCCTTGCACCATATCTATATGTGTGTGTGTATATATATATATATATATATATATATATATATATTTATATATGCAATTGCAAAGCCATACCGTCATTTTACAGAATGAACCCCCAAGCTTCTGAAGGCCCTTTTGCAATACCAAAGTGCCAGTGGCACAAAAGCCGTGTAAAATATTGTTGCACCTTAGGACAGAAAGTGTAATACAGTCCCAGGGTTTATATTACATATATCCTACAAACTTGTGATCTGCGCTGCTGTACACGCTTAATTCGGTTTGCCCGAGGTGACTAGGACTGAGTGCACAATTCCTTAAACAAGCATTTACAATGCAACAGGTCTCTTGTTTGCTCATGTTAGAGCTGATCGCGTTGTAAACTCCTAACCCGACTTTTCACCTATCGGGCAAAAGTGCATTTATGTACATAACCCGAAAAAGTGAAATCAAGTATGTAAAGCACTCGACTTCTGCCAAGCGAGATCGGGCTCGTAAATTAGAGAAAAAAAAGTCCACGAGCCCGATGGAAAACAGCGAGCCTCGCATGTTTTCTGTACTTGGTCGCTGCGCTGGAGGAGGGCTAGCCACCGGAAAAGGCATGACGTATGCGTTCCTTCGACTAATGAAAGCAAGCAGATTTTATTAGGGAAGCCCACGAACCAATAAAAAACACTCCGAGCCCTTTTCTAAATACAAAAGAGTCTTGCTGCGATACGCATGCGCAAGCGCATGCAACGCAGACTCGACCCTAAGATATACACCCCTGCAAATTATGTGCTGTGATTTTTGCACAGGGTGACTATGGCAGGTGGCGAAAATGTATGAAAATAGCACCGTCCTTTTTTCTGCTTCAAAACAAACCATCTCTGGACTACTAATGAGATTGATTCAATCGGCTGTTTTTTTAAAATCTTTAATTAAGTATTCTCCTGCTAAATGACCGGGATCAACATACGAAAACTCTCAACATGTGTTTTTCAGCAGATAATGTTGGTCAGAAAAACCTAATCCAATTCACTAAGCAGCGTCAACATGCTAAATCCAATAATTAACCTTGATTAAAGTCATTAAATGCAAATCTATATGTGTCCTCATTAACCAATGCGCAACTAGAATTCGTAATCACTAACATGAATTGAGCGTCACTCGTCATAGTGACTGAAAGAAGCAACATTTTCTGATAGGGACACACTTCTTAATGTACAATATTAACTCAGCGGGCTTTTTGCATTTAGTCACAATTTTCGTTCAAGTTTGAAAAGTATAAATCCAGTTACGATCTGTGTCAGAAAAGTAGCTAATGAGTTACTACTCAAATCCGTGTGTGCTTTGTGTTGCACACCCCAGCGTGTTAGGAACATTGTACTTAGTTGAGATAGCTCTACTGTCACGTGATAGGTGTAGATGAGGAAAATGTGTTACATGTTGTGTACAATATCTGTACCCAGTGTCACTGGCTTTAAAGTGTTTTCTCTTTCAACGAATGCTGTTGGATTGTGCACCTGAATCCGGAAGCAAGGGAGCAGCAAAAAAATTAAAACACCCCAACTTTAAACAAAAGCAGTTATGGCATGAAGTAAGTGAAGGAAATCATTGCAACCCTCTCCAAAAGAGCTTGCTTGTCTCTTCCATCCAAGCACCTATTCATTCATCCTTTCATCCTTCCTTCCACCTGCAAATATCTACAATTTCACCTATACATTCCGTCATCCATTCAGTCTTTCATCTAACATTCAGAATGTCACCATTCCATTCATTCATCTACTTATCAATCTTCAAACCTATCTATCAAACATATCTATCTATCCACCCTTTCACACAGTCATATCCCTTTCATCCATGCACCCATCCATTCTTTCAATCATCCATCCATCTTTTTCCTCATCCATCCACCCTTTCACTCAATCCATCCATCCGCCCTTTCACTCATCCATTCACTCTTCTACTCGGCTATCAATTTTTTCACTCATCCATCCACCCTACAACCCATACATCCACTCATTCATTCACCAATTTACCCTTTCACTCATCCATCCATCCTTTCACTCACTCATCCATCTATCCACCCTTTCACTCATCCATCTATTCACCCTTTCACTCATCCGTCAATCCGTTCACCCTTTCCCTCATCCATCCACCTACCCTTTCACCCAGCCATCATTTACACTCCCTTTCACTCTCCCATTCATTCTTTCACTCATCCATCCGTACAGCCATCCTTTCACTCATCCATCCATTCACCCTTTCACTCGTCCATCCACCCAGTCTTTCACTCCATCCATCCACTCAGCAATCTATCCATTCAGCCTTTCACTCATCCATCCGTCCAACATTTCATTCAGCCATCGATCTATGCTCTCTTTCACTCATTGATCTTTTTATTCACTCATCCATCCATCCTTTCTCTCATCATCCATCCACCTTTTCACTCATCCATCCATTCATCCTTCCTCCCTTTTAATTATCCATACTTACATCCAACCTTTCACTCATTCATTCATACGTCTATACATCCATGCTTTCATTCATCCATTCATTCACCCTCTCACTCATCTTATTCATTCACCCTCTCACTCATCCATCCATGCATCTGTCCTTCTTTTTGGACATCCATCCTAAAATGTATCCTTTCACTCATTCATCCCTGTATTTATTCACCCTTTCACTCATCCATCCATCCACCCATCCTCCTATCATTCTACGTTTATTATGAGCCTATGTCTGCTAAGCTGCAGACAGAAGAGGCCCATCAAGAATCCCACCTCCGCTGTAGCTGCTAAAGCGTGGGGTACGACCCTATCCGGAAGTTGAAAGGTTCCTTAAAAATGTGGGTTGTTGCATTTGGATATGTACTGCCACCAATTTCGCCTCAAAGCCTTACTAATATCAAGCTACACCGGGCACAGTGTGTAATTTTCCTAGCACAAATAAAACATATATTAGTGGTAAGAAAAGAAACACAAAATCAAAATTAAAGACTTAGGCCCTCATTACAACCTTGGCGGGCGGCGGAGGCCACCCACCAAGGTTGAACCGCCGAGCGGGCGCCTATGCGGTCGCAATCCCGCCGGCCCAGCGGGGATGTCTGCCATAATATTGCAGCCGGCTCCTCATGGAGCCGGTGGTGTTGCGGCCGTGCGACGGGTGCAGCTGCACCCATCGTGCTTTTCACTGTTTGCTGGGCAGACAGTGATAAGCAGGGTGGGGCTGTGCCTGGGGGCCCCTGCACTGCCCATGTTCCATAGGGGTGGAGTCCACCTGTTGGACAGCGGCCATGGATGATTTGTTGAAAATTTGGTAGCATTTGGGATACAGAATTTTTCTCAACACTAATTATGTCAGATTTTGAGGGGTGGGGGGGGTCTGGCTGGTCGGGTAACCACCCAGGCCTGTGGCAGGGAAGGAGTCATGTTTGGATACAAAGCAGGTGGACAACATGGACATGAGGAATAGAAGTGCCAGTAAATCCAAGATGGAACTGGAAGCCTTTGGTTCAAACCAGGGCTTGGGGTACTGTGGGGGATAGAGAAGGGCTCAGGACTCCTGCTACAGCGATTGTCGGGGCCTCTCATGGTACTCCATTACATGGCCCTGGGGATTTCAGGGGATGGTGACTGCGCCAGGGGACCAAGTTATGGCCAGGTTCCCCAGGCTGATCTCCATTGGGTGTCAGGGACGGTCCTTGCTTTGGGTTGGCTCTGGTATGTTTGTGTTTGGGGGTCCAGATTTCATGCTAGCCCATGCTTTCTCTAGCATGAAGGAGCACGTGAGTTTGCTTTGTGATGAGCAACTTGTTGTAGGGGGATTACAGCCCCGGAGTCAATTGGAATAGTCAATGCCATGGGTGTCTGGGGGCAGGTCAACCATGACTCCTTTAAGAGCTGCTATTAGGAGATTCATTGTATTAGTTATCCCCAAAAATGAAGCAACATACATATTGTAAATAATGTGCAAGAATGCTGTGAAATGTTTTCAATGTTCTGTTTATGAATTTGAAATAAATACAGCCTGAGAATTGTTATAGTCTCTAACAAAGTGATGTCATTAGCTTGTTTCTGTCATCCTACAGGGAACTTCCAACCTCTTGGGGGGATTGAAAGCCTTGGTGGGTGGGTAGATTTGAATAGATCTCTGTACGGTCCCCCATTTGTTCTCGTTTACACATTCTTACAAGCAAATCGGACATAAACATCCATCTCTTCATTGGTTAAAGTGCAAAAAGGGCACAATCCTTTCTATTTGTACTAATTGTATATGAATATTCCCATTTTATTTCCATTTTAGATGTTTTAAGGGGCCAATTCACAAAGACATGTACGAGTATGTAAAACGTGTACTACAGGAGTACTAATTTACATACGCCAATCTTCCTTTGTAAAGAGTCCCCTCTGTGTCTAAACCTTATGCCATCTCGAACAGATTAACCAAATAGTGTTAATACCCCGTATACTTAGGCATAATCTGACACATTGTGAAGATTTGTGACAACACTCTCAATTAACAAAGCTTTAAGGCTTACAGAAGGGAAAATGATGAATTGCATTACTCACTTCCCTTATCGTATTTGTGCAGCATCTCCAGATAGTGAAGGGTCTGTGTAATGGACCTTCATAGAAATAATGTATTTCTGAACCTATGTTTTTACATTGCTTCTGTACGTGAAAAACATTTTTCAGTATAAAGGCGTCTATTCTTTTATCTACAGCTGCAAAATAAGTAAGAGCTATGCTCTTTCCTTTACCCTTACATTTGTCATCATGCCTGACTGATTCAAATGTGCCTTCAGAACAGCAGTGTGAGGAAAGCATCTCTAATGGAAGGTTAAACTCCTTGGAAGTTTTCTGATTTACAATCACAATCCCATTCACACTCCATAGTTATGCAGATTACTCATTCCCAAAGTCCCACTTTGAAATAACGGAAAAGTGTCAATTGAATATTTTCTCATTTGTAAGCGGCACCTCGCATTTGTGAACTAGCTACCAGTTTATGCAGAGTTTTACTATTTTTCTTCGGAGACATTTGACTTACACATGAAAAGGAGATTGTGAATGGCTCCTACTGTTTGATAATGAACATCAAACAGCTTACGATGTCTCTTCCCTTTCGTTGTATGTATCGAGCATTGTGTGACCAGTCTTATACTGTGCTGTATATTTTAATGAATGGTATTGTCTGTCCTCTTAGAACCTTAAGGTATATTCATCTCCAGGGTGACATTGTACAAAAACGTCTGACGGGTTAAAGGGTAAATCCGAATAACCCTATGTGAACCAGAGCTCTATATCTGACGAAATTAGAACGGTCTGTATCAGGATCATTTAAAGACACCTTGTTGGTGTATCAATAGCGGTGCAACTCACTATCGGTGGAGCTTATTTCAATCCAATCACATATTCGATATGCACAGAAGTCTTACAGGTATCACCATATAGAACATATTATAATAGGTCAACAAGGGCGCAAAATAAGTATTTGCATCTTTTTGTGCACATAAATTAGAAAACAATCTAATATGATGCAGTTCTTTGCACCCATCCTTGTTGAAACTGAAATTTATGGAGGATGCCTACAATTAATTTAAGTACCCAGATTCCACCCAGAGGTAGTTTCAAAAATTCCTTGAAAGATCTTCAATCGGGGAATGATCTATTAATTTATGGAACAATTCGTTTGGATGAATCCAGGTGCTGATGGTTATTTTTGGCATTAGGAACTCCTTAAAATACATAGACCAGTGGGGTTTTCTTCTATTTAGGCCTTCTCAGAACAGGGCACAAGGACACGGTGTCCACCTGATGGGAAAATATAATACTCCCTGGCCGCACTCTAGTGACCCATTCTGGGGGCTAACGGTGAGCCTCCGTAGTGTAGCGCATAATAATGAATGAGCTAATTGACATTTTAAATACTCCACATCCTTATGTCCTGGTTAATGTGCCCCTCAAAGACATTCCTTGAAAGGTGTCATGCAGGACTCCAGTGACAACCTATGGCCACCCCACAGAAGGGATCAGTTTTTGCCTCTCCCAAGGGAGGCCATTTCAGCATACAGTGACACATGAAGCAGCAGTTTGAGTGGCCATTCTTTCCTTCACTGCTGTACTTTCTCCAGCAAACTCTAGGTGTCCATGATTTCTCTGTAATTGAATGCATCATTCCAGTCTGTGGCAAGTGAACATAACAAGTGTGTGCACCAGTGCAGATTGGGCCTGTTTGTCTGGATTTGTAATGCACCGACAATTAGATGTTATGCTCTCTGCCTGCTTAGGACGTCCCTAATACTTGTAATTTTAAGATATGTACAAATGTAGGAGGCTGCCTCCCTATATAATGTACAAAAACAATGGGCACCGTGCATAGTCCTAGCAAACCCACGTTCGTTCACAGAGATAAAAACTAGACCACCTAATGTTCTAATGTTTGTGGTAGCTTGGTTGAGGAGTTAGGCCAATCATGGCAAGTGCTAAGCATTTGTTGTACTCACAGTATTGATATATATAGACACACACTCAAAAGAAGGACTTGTGATCATAAAATCTTTAAGACCAAATCATCAAAATTGGTTAAGTACTTTTTAAATTTAGATTTTTCAAAGTTTAGCAGAAATAGTCATTTTGTGCTTAATTACGCAATATAGGAATCAATGGGAGAACACTTTACAAATGCGTGTAAAATCAGGCAATGCTTTCACAAATGTTACTGTCTGGTTTTAGGTTGAGGTCATCAAGATGTCCTGTGGGCTACCTGGAGAACTTCAGGTGGTTTCTGGGTCGAGCTGCAGCAGCGGCTGACAGTCTTGGAGCTGGTGCAGGACAGGTGAGAGAGACCACTTGGAAATGCACTGTTGTAATGCTATCTGTATTTCACCCCCAGTTACATCTTGACCACTGACACCATTTTGTGCTCAGCTTAGCTTCAAACAATGACATATTGGTGGTGCAGGTATTCTGCGCACAACTTATGCAACATGCTTTTCGCTCTTCTCGCTCTCTTTCTCTCCAAGGCAGGCATGTAACATGAAGGATTGAGGAAGAGATAAGGATGTACCAGAGAATGTTTATGGTACAGTAGGGAACAGTTCGGTCTTGAGAGCGCACCTTGGGATGTGGCCAACAACTTACTGTATGGAAGGGGGAGTTTCTAGAATTCTCCAATCCAGCTTGTTTAAGGTATTTAAGAGGGAAGCTTGATGACCGGGGTAAGATAGAACTCATTTCTGGGAGTGGGAAGCCTTTACTCATAACACGACAATTGAAGAGTAGGGAAGCGTCAACGTGCTGTCATAACACCCCTATTCAAAACCAAAAACACAATAATATGACTGCTCCAGGGAAGACACTTATCCACTTTGATCATACATGAACACCTCTTGAGGTGAATTACTCGGCTCACAAGACCACACTCAGGTAATTTCCCTTTAAGGAAGTAGAAGCCTCACACACCTCATAGTGCCATGCTTCATCCTTGGCTTCTACTCCCCACCCTGGTAGGGTCAGTACCACCGGGGCAGACTCAACCATCTGGCTCCTTTGAGCAGAGGGGAGTTCTTGATAAATATTAACTGGATAAAAAGACCAGGAACCAGATTTATAAAAATACCCTGTGTTTACCCCTGGTCATTCCTTTATTAATGGGGAACACAGGTATTGTTAAAATCATACGGTGAAGTCACAATAGTAATGGTTCGTGTCACCCGTTCAAGCCAACATGTTTCTGCCCATTCTTATAAGCCCTTCTGGGTCTTGGGCATTCATCAGGGCCTCACATCCCTATCCACCAAAAGTTTAATACACCCTACAAGACACTGCAGAGAGTCACCCGCAAAGGGCTCTACCTTACATAGGACCTCATCTGTACTAGGCACCTGTAAGTACAAAAACAAGTCACTCCAGGTATGCCTACACTTTTATAAAAACACAACCCACTCATAAGCCCAGTGTCCACACATGAGTATTCATATTTACACTCAAAACAGTGCCACACTGTGGTTGTATTCATGCATTAGCCTAATTCCCATTGAAATGGCCTGTGACAAACACCAGTACAGAATGCATATAATGAACAGTATTTCTGTTTGCAATACACCTCTACGTCTTACAATTAATTCGTGAATCTCTATTTTCTAGGTTCATGAGACGGGCGACACCCTTTATAGTCACACCCTGAAGAAACACAAGACTGCTCAGACTGAGGATCTTTACATTTTCTAGTTTGTCAGTAATGTAGTCGTAACTGAAGAGTTTTAACTGTTTGTATCATTAATGTATATAGAGGCCCTACTAGTGACGGGAGAGGAAAAGAAGAAAATGAAAAAATGGGGGGAAAAGGAGAGATGGAAAGAAAAGCAAGAAAAAAGAAAAAACGAAAGCCAGTTTAAAAGAAGCCCATAGTCCCTGTTGCTTTTTGGTCGGGATCGTGTCTCCAGGCTTGTTTGCGATTATCGAGGTTGAGGAGCCGATTATTCAAACACAAAATCCTGTGCATGGGTACACTGTCCTTGGCAACACCCGGAGTGTTTTAAGGCTACTTCCAGAGGACAAGGAAGTGCAAATTAAGAGCATGGAAATAGGGGTCTAGCCTCAAGGGAAACCTCCCGCATAGAGCAATTGTTGAGCTACCAAGGCTAAAAATCTCCGATAATCATTTGAGTCCCCCGTACTTACTTCTTAAAAAGGAGAGCCTACTGGATACATCTAGCTCTTCCCCTCGGCAGGCCGAACTGATATCCAGGCCCCTCTTACCACTCTCATTTTAAGGTGAACTGTGGATGTCTTTATTTTGCTAATCTTGAAGGACATCTGGGTATCGTAGTTACAATCGCCTGAGATCATGGGAAGTGTAGTCTGCCATACCTGTTCCAGTCGAGTCTGCCTAAAACAGCATGCCCCTTTGGGAATATATCCAGCGGGGCAAGGATTAGATTCATCCTGCTGTATCCAGGGCCGGGAACATCAGGATGTGTGTTTTATGCCTGATTCTTACCAGTGTCAAATGGCTGAGAAACCTAAGCCCCTCATTATCAGACATGGGTTTAGTACTGATGGTCCAACCTTCAAGTCTAGGGTCAGGATATAAAGTAAGGGTTCTGTTCCCCCATCCCCTGCCAGTCAAAAAAGAAAAAAGAAAGGGAGCAAAGAAAACTTAAAGATAAAAAAAATAAAACCGTGCAGGGGGAGAGGGGATAGGGTGTGTGTGTGCAGGTTTGGGGGGGAGGGCTAGACCAGGGGTTTATTTAAATTCTTCTGCGTCACCCTGAGAGGACTATTCAAAAGAAATTAGTTACTGGTCCTGTCCAATCCCAAAAGTACCCCAGAAAATCTCATCATTAAGACCCACCACATCCATACAGAGGCAGTATATCCATCTCTGTTCAAAGATTATAGCATCCCATCTCTATCAAGCAGGGATTAGAGATACAGCATTGAAGATCTTGGAATCCTCTTTGGGAGAAAACCTATTACGGAGAGTTGGGGAGACTTCAAGGCACCGGCTTATTATCTGCCATGTGGTGCCCCACAAGGCTCCTCACTCAGCCCTACCTTTTTTAATCTGTATGTCGCTCCTCTAGCCAGACTGATTTGCTTGTTTGGCTTCATGCCCACCTCTTATGCTGATACACAATTGATCATTCCAGTCCCTAAAAACTGGGAGGAAGTGGCTGATCGTTTTCACAAATGTATGTGGGAGGTCAACAGTTGGATGGGCTTGAATTGGCTAAAGTTGAAGGGTGACAAAACTGAGATCTTGTTCTTCGGCGCCAGAAAGGAATTGTGGAATTCACACTGGTGGCCATCGAAGTTTGGCGAACTACCTGCCCCTATTACTGCCACCAGAAACTTGGGAGTTATTTTTGACAACTTCTTTCTTTTAAGCCCCAAGTGAACTCCATTACCAAATCTAGCTTCTGGACTTTGAAAATGCTGAAAAAAATCTTTCCCTATTTGCAAAAGGAGCTTAGAATCACAGTCATCCAGGCATTAGTAATTTCCAGATTAGATTACTGTAATGCCTTGTTGCTCAATCTTGACAACTCTTCACTTGGGAAGCTCCAGCTGATACAAAATACTGCTGCCCACTTCATATTAGATCTTCCCCGCTCGGCATCAGCTAGCAGTAGCCTGAAGCAACTGCATTGGCTACCGGTCACAAAGCGTATTACGTTTAAAACTCTATGCCTAACTTATAAGTCTGTGCATGGATGTGGATCTGAATACTTGTCCTTAAGGCTACGTTGGTATACCCCAAGCCGGAAACTCAGATCAACAGAAGCCCACTTGGTCCATGTTCTTCGAACTTGCAAGACTAGATGGGAGAGAAATCATTCACGATAGTGGCGGCCAAGTATTGGAATTCGCTCCCCCTGATTATAAGGAAGGAACAAAACTTTATGACCTTCAGGAGCCTAGTAAAAACTTGGCTCTTTCCCCAGTAGCTGCCTTTTCCCTCTCATTTCTCTTTTGGGTTTTCTGACACTTACTCATCTCATACCCAGCGCTTCAATGCCATGGCCGGAATGCGCTTTATAAATACTAAAACACAAATACAGATATCAACAGAGGCCTTGTCACATCATGGCACGTCTGTACAAGTTTCTCCAAGGTGCATCATTCCATATCATTCTCAATGTGACCTTTCTCAATTAAATATTTCATAGGTTTTATGGCATCCCATATGCACCTGATAGTGTGCCGATATTCTACTATTTGTGTCTTGATCTTCCCTGTTGTCATTCCTACATACAGTAAATTCCAAGGGCATCTGATCAAGTAGACCACCTTTTTTGAGTTGCAGTTTGTAAGTGATCGCAGTGTCCAAGGTGTCCTTGCCTGGATTCTCATTGTGGGTAGTTCTCTCTTTTCGCGGTCATCTTGGTTCATGAATAAAATAGTGTATTTTTTTGTTTGTTTCTATGATCATTATTATTCTACTGCTGTGATTATTTTCAGAAGTTTACTTGTGTTGCTGCATTTGACCTTGAGAAGTGCCTTAATACATTTATTACTCAGCGTGAGAGTGCCAGCATTCCTTTCATTTTGTCTTCTCTCAGTTTGAAGTATAGCAAAAAAAACACACAGGTGGACTTAAAGGTGAGTCCGGTGGGTCCCCTCAGAGTGTAGAGGTTGCAAGGGGTTGGGGATCCCTAGAACCCAGCTGGTTCTCCGCTGCAAAGGCCAGGGAGGCTGGGTGCACGGCAAATAAATAAACCAAGAGCTGTGCGCAAAGGAGACTTTGGAAACCGAGGGCAGGTCATTTGGAGGGTGGATTGCAGGTATGCAGGGCCACTCTTGGAGTTGGGTCTTGGGGGGCCTGAAGATCCTTGACTGGTACTTGCTTCTGGTCCTCGGAGAATTCAGAGTGGACTTTCCTTCTGAGAGTCTGATGTTTGGGTTTCAGTACCCCCAGCTATTGCATGGTTCAGCCACTGCAGGTCACAGTACCACCAAACTTGGCACACTTGCAGGGTTTGTCCTTCAGGTCTGCTGCAAAAGCTGTGTCTGGTTCCTTGCTCAGCAGCCGGTCAGTGAATGGGACTTTGCTGGATCTTGCTTGCTGGCTGCGGGGAGTGATGCCTTCTCTCTGGATGGAGGTTCTTGGCAATTTTTAGAAGGTTACAGGTCCTCTTGGGTTTCTTAGAGTCTGTCTGATATCCAGTCGACCCCTCAGCAGCGATTGTTGAGTTCAGGGTGTAGCAGGTAGGTGTTGGCACCTTTCTCTTCTTGCAACAGGACTTCTGTTCTCGAGTCTTAGGTCTTCTTTGTTGCTGGCCTTCTTGTGTCCATCAAATATGATCTGCAGGTCTAGGAATACCCACTAAATACTGCATGTAGGGGGTGTTTAGGGGAGTGCCTAGTAGTAGCCAAAAGGCCATCTACCTTAGGGTGGCTACACCCCCTATGTGACCACTTCCTGAGGGGGAGAGGTCACACCCTTAATCCTGATTGGCTATTTTCCAACCATGCAAGATAGAGGAAAATTAAATGGAGAAGTCACCTCACCGGCTACACCTGAGGGGTGGTGCAGGAAGAAGGTGACCACTCATCCTGGTCTTTGTGCATTTTCCTGCTGTTTCTCCCTCCAAAAGTGGGGATTTGCAATGGAGGCAGCAGTGCTGAGGGTTGAGTTTCAAGGTGCAAGCCCTTTGAAGCTTGCAGGCAGGGCAGTGCACATTACTGGGAAGGGAGGTGTAACACCCCTGCCCAGGAAGGGTTTGTTTTCTGGTCCCAGAGTGCAAAGACCCTCACCCCAGGGATCCATAATCTTGTCTGGCAGTGGTAGGCTGATTGGGACTGGCCAGCAACCATGGCAAGGCTAGTTTGCTTTGCAGAGGTCATCTCTAAGGTGGCCCCTGGGTAAATTTAGCAATAAATCAAAGACTGGTACCAGTTTGGATTTGTTGTTCTGAGCTGTTTGATACCAAACAACCTAGGGTTCAGAGTGGCCATTATATAGCTGTGAAACTCGTACTGACCAGTGTCTAGCACATACATTTAAATTGGCTGCTCTGTACACTTACTATGTCCTAGGTTTGGCAAGGACGCAGTAGAAGGATATTGCTCATTCACCTATGCCCAGACATGCATTATAGTGCACCCTTCCTTAGGGCTATAAGGCCTGCCAGAGGGATGGCTTACCTATATTGCATGCAGTGTGTAGTGGACAGGTCACACAGGCTGTGAGCCATGTCATGTTTGCATTTTAGGATTGCATCAGGACACTTAGGGGGTCATTCCGACCCTGGCGGTAAATACCGCCAGGGCCGGGGTCGGCGGTAGCACCGCCAACAGGCTGGCGGTGCTCCGCCGGGCATTCTGACCGCGGCGGTACAGCCGCGGCCAGAAGCGGAAAGCCGGCGGTGTACCGCCGACTTTCTGCTGCCCATGGGAATCCACCATGGCGGCGCAGCTTGCTGCGCCGCCATGGGGATTCTGACACCCCATACCGCCATCCTGTTCCTGGCGGGTCACCCGCCAGGAACAGGATGGCGGTATGGGGTGTCGTGGGGCCCCTGGGGGCCCCTGCAGTGCCCATGCCAATGGCATGGGCACTGCAGGGGCCCCCGTAAGAGGGCCCCACAAAGAATTTCAGTGTCTGCTTTGCAGACACTGAAATTCGCGACGGGTGCAACTGCACCCGTCGCACCTTCCCACTCCGCCGGCTCCATTCGGAGCCGGCTTCCTCGTGGGAAGGGTGTTTCCCACTGGGCTGGCGAGCGGACTTTTGGCGGTTGCCCGCCAGCCCAGTGGGAAACCCAGAATGACCGCTGCGGTCTTTTGACCGCGGTACGGTCTTCTGGCGGTTCCCGCTTGGCGGGCGGCTCCCGCCACCCGCCAAGCTTAGAATCAGGCCCTTAGCCTGCATTGGCACTGCTGAGTGCACTTGGATGCAGGGTCCCCGAGGGTGGCACAATCTATGCTGCTGCCCTCAGGGGGCCCCCCTCTATACCCCATGCGCTGGGTCCCTAAGTGCCATTTATTAGAGACCTATATTGACCACTAAAGGTGTTGCTAATTGTGCCAATGCCTCACAGCAGTTTTATGGGAAAGTGATCTGGCCCTGGAAACCTGTTTAGCAGGAGACTAGGGCACTCACAACTTTGAAACCACATTATAAACCAGACAAAAAGTGGGGAGCTAACCATGTCAAAACAGGCACTTTTTCACATCTATTGACCAAATGTACATACCATGTCCAGAATGACTTCCATTATGTATGTATACCTTTATTAGACCATGTATTGCCAGTTTTTTGAATATTTAATCAAATTAATTTGATTTTTAAAAAAAAAACACGTGAGGTGGGTGTCCCAGGAAAGGAGAGTATCTCATCTTCTTAGATGCCAGTTCAATGTGATACTGAATTTGATTTACGTACGGTTCAACAGCAATCTATTTACTTCTCTTCCAATATTATAAATATGAAATTCTCATTACAACATACTGCTGACATCTTTCTAGTCATCAACGAACATCCAGAATCTCCAAGTGCACATATTAAAGTTAAACTGAACTGATGAAGATTTTTTTCTGTTCTTAGGAACATCTAATGTCTTTGTCTGACGACTTTCATAACACTTTCTGACTAAAGTTTAGTTCAAGGCATGAAATACAGCCTGGCATATAACATCAAGCATGAAAACTAAAATCATGTTGTGTTTACTCGCGAGAAAAGCAACCTACTATAAAACAAAAAGAGGCATTTGCATGCCACACTGCCCATGAAGATTCAACGTGTCATTACAGAATACTGTTATGTAGGATGGTGAAGTTTCACCTTTACCACTATGTTCTGGATATAAAACAAGACAAACAATTTGAAACTCTCTCTTTTGCAGACAAAACAGTGTGTTGTTCTTTCTTTCGATGTTCTGTTGTTTTGATATTTAAGAAAGCACAACTATACATTTTAGAACCACAGCATATCAAATTAACTGGCAGGAAGGACTCAGTAGATCAGCTGACAACAGTATACGAGTATTACTACCGTGAAGGACTTACTTAACGATATAACATCTCCATTACTGGAAACTGACACCTAGCTCAATCATGCCCAAAAATTGAGAAGAACTGTATTTTGTAGAGCATTCAAGGCAGAAATCTATGGCAAATCAACACCCTTAATTTATAACAGAAAATCTAATGGAGGAACATTAGGGTCCGACACTTAAAAACATTTCACTCCTCCAGCATGGTATTTTTCTCATATTAAACACCCCTAACAACTTTGAATGTATAGAGCTAAGGGCCAAATGCACAGAATCCTGTTAAAATTGGAAAACCTGCCATGTCCAT
The DNA here is from genome assembly GCF_031143425.1 of Pleurodeles waltl. Classification (NCBI taxonomy): domain Eukaryota; kingdom Metazoa; phylum Chordata; class Amphibia; order Caudata; family Salamandridae; genus Pleurodeles; species Pleurodeles waltl. Next base: position 603,035,356 of record NC_090437.1, on the reverse strand, counting down.
AATCACAGAGTTTGTGACCACTGTTAGAAATGGGGTCTTTGGTTGGCAATCGGGTTACCCCCTGTCCAAGCAAGGACCCTCATTCTAGTCAGGGTAAAGGAGAATCACCCTCAGTTAACCCCGCTCCCCCCTTGGTACCTTGGCACAAGCAGGCAGGCTTAACCTCAGAGTCTAGGTGTAAAGTATTTGTACCAACACACACAGAAACTCAGTGAAAGCACAACAAAATGACACAACACAGGTTTAAAAAAATAGGACATTTTTATCTAAATAAAACAAGACAAAAACAACAAAAATCCACCATACACAAGTCAAGTTATAAATTAAAAAAGCAAAAGAGTCTTAAATCCCTGATAAAACAGTAAAAACACTGTTAGAGATCAAAATTACCGGGGTAGTGTCAAAATAACACTGCACAGGCGAGTGTGTGTCAAAAAAGGACAGTGATGTGTTGATTTCCTACCCACAAGCGAGACCGTGCATTGTTTCTCCTCCTCCGGTCACGTCGGCGTGTGTCGTTTTTCCACACCCAGGGATGTTGTGTCGAAAATCAGGCCACACGGTATCAGGAAACCGCGCTGTGTGGGTTGCGACGTTATCAGTCTCCGTCGGTGGGTGTTGCATGTCGTTTCTCCAGCTGTGTGTGTTGATTTTCCAGCTGTGATGCAGGTGGAGCGTCAATTTTCAGCTGCAAAGCTGGCGGCGGGTGGTTTCTCAGCCATGTCTAGGAAGGTGCATCGAAATTTTCCCCACTCAGTGGTCTGTGTGTGGATTTTCAGTCTTGGTCTGCCAGCTTCACCTTCCAAGGCCCCAGGAACTAGATAGGGCACCACTTGGCAGGGCAGGAGTCTCAGCAGAGAGTCCAGGTGCTGGCAGGAGAAGTCTTTGATGGCCCTGAGACTTCAACAACAGGAGGCAAGCTCAGGACAAGCCCTTGGAGATTTCTTCACAAGCAGGAATGCACAAAAAAAGTCTAGTCTTTGCCCCTTGAACGGGCCGAAGCAGCAACTGCAGGATAGCTCCAAAAAGCACAGGCAGGGCAGCACTTCTCCTCAGCTCTTCAGCTCTTCTCCAGGCAGAGGTTCCTCCTGATGTCCAATGTGATCTAAAGTCTGTGGTTTGGGATGCTCTTCTCATACCCATTTTGGCCTTTGAAGTAGGCTTACTTCAAAGGAAAGTTTCTCTTGTTTGTGAAATCCTGCCTTGCCAGGCCAGGCCCCAGATACAGACCAGGGGGTTAGAGACTGCATTGTGTAAGGGCAGGCACAGCCCTTTCTGGTGTAAGTGACCATTCCTCCCCTCCCTCCTAGCACAGATGGTTCATCAGGATATGCAGGCTACACCCCAGCTCCCCTTGTGTCACTGTCTAGAGAGAGGTGCAAACAGGCCAACTGTCAAACTGACCCAGACAGGGAATCCACAACCAGGCAGAGTCACAGAATGTTTTAAGCAAGAAAATGCCCACTTTATGAAAGTGGCATTTTGAAACACACAATCTCAAACCCAACTTTACTAAAAGATGTATTTTTAAATTGTGAATTCAGAGACCCCAAACTCCACATGTCCATCTGCTCCCAAAGGGAATCTACGCTTTAATAATTTTTAAAGGCAGCCCCCATGTTAACCTATGAGAGAGATAGGCCTTGCAACAGTAAAAACTGAATTTGGTAGAATTTCACTGTCAGGACATATTAAACACATTAGTATATGTCCTACCTTTAAACATACACTGCACCCTCCCCATGGGGCTACCTAGGGCCTACCTTAAGGGTGTCTTACATGTAAGAAAAGGGAACGTTTAGGCCTGGCAAGTGGGTGCACTTGCCAAGTCGAATTGGCAGTTAAAATCTGCACACACAGACACTGCAGTGGCAGGTCTAAACCATGTTAACAGAGCTACTAATGTGGGTGGCACAACCAGTGCTTCAGGCCACTAGTAGCATTTGATTTACAGGCCTTGGGCACCTCTAGTGCACTTTACTAGGGACTTACTAGTAAATCAAATATGCCAATCATGGAAATTCAGTTACACATACATTTTACATAGGAGCAATTGCACTTTAGCACTGGATAGCAGTGGTAACGTGTCCAGAGTAACAAAAACAGCAAAAAACAGAGCCCAGCACACATCAACAAAAAGGTAAACAGAGGCAAAAAGTTAAGGGAGACCATGCCAAGGATGCCAAGTCTAATAACCACAAACATATTTTTGCTGTACGAAATAAAATTCAGCCTCAGGGACAGCAGGCAGTGTTTCAAAGGAGCAATGTTTGCTCCTCCTGATGTTTTACCAAATGTGAAACCTTTTTTAAAGAAGCACCATTTTCTTTAAGGAACACTGGTTCCTCAATACAAAGATTCCTGTTTGAGATCGCAACCACAGGGATGGTAAGACACTATCCCAGCCCTTGTAGCCAGTCACAAGGGGACACAAATAGTTACCTGTCTAATCAATATTCTGTTGGAAGGTCTCTCAGTGACCCCCTGAGACTAGAGATTTTGCAATGTGACCTATTAGTACACAGATCACATGCAACATTTAAAATCTGGTCACAAAGCGTTTGTGGCAATTTGGAAATCCTTTTTGTGAACAATCTTTTAGACAGACCCTAGGTCGCTGCTTGCTTCCCTCCCTTCTCCTAAGACCACCCACAAAATTTCCAAAGGCTGATCTATCTAAGGGGGATCACTTATCTTATGCACATGGACTATAATCTCCTTTAAGAATTCAGTTACTTATTAATGCTTAGCAACACAGTTACTCTCCTATATCATTCAAAATCAAAATTAGGTGGGAACGACGCTGTCATGCCTCCTCCTATTTGCATTTCGGAAGATCACCTAATACATTGACAGTTTTGGTAATTAACTTTTTTGCGCAATTATACGCTTTTGCAATATGTTCCTTTTTTAACCTTTTGTGACAGATTCGATGCTGGGCCTTACACAAATGACTATTCCCGGTGTGTCTGTAACACTCAAAACCTTGGATCTTTTCCCCCGAATGACTTTTCCCTTTCATTGGTTGTGGTGACAGCATTTATACCATTACACTTTGAGGATACAACATTCAACACAATTCTGCGAGGCATATAGCCGTAGTCTCAATATCAGAGGCATCTGAAATGGCTTTATTCAAAGTTAAATTCAGAGTAGTCAAAGCATTGCACTCAAATGTAATGGCAAGAACTCTAAAAGTCCCCTTAAATGAAATGTTTTAATAGGGTCCCGAAGTAGTTGATGTCTCTTATAAAACTTGTGCCTCTCAAGTATCGCATGTTTACGAGGCTTAAAACATGAGTCCAATGTCTTTATAGATGGAACATTTTCATCACCAACATCTCCTTCCTCTAGTAGGAATCAACATCAACATTCGGAAGCTGGAAGAAAGGATGAGGGAGGTACCACATTTTGCTGCATGATGGAGGATCAGTAACTTTCCCCAGAATAAAATAGTGCCACAAACAGCCATGCTGATATGCTTAAGACATCCACACATCTGGACACCTAGCAGGTTGCTTCCTCATTCACACTAGTAGCCATGGAAAGGAGACCTAAAATAGCATAAAATACCATGTGTGTCCAAAGGACTCTTACATAATTCAGCCACAAAGTTAAACACAGTGTAATCATGGGGATTTGGAGACCGGAATTCATGATGTTGATGGAGATAACTTTGATTTATTTAAATTTGTGTGCTTAACATTATTAACATTTCAGCACTAAAAAAACACTGCAGCTTTCAAAATTGAATAAACATTTGCTTGACCACACCAGGCCCAAATTAGACCTAATCTCTATTTTGAATTATAAAGTAGGCTTGATGTGCATTTGAATTTCTCTGATCACCACGAGTAGCACAATTGCAATTGGGAGATGCTCTATATTGACATGCAGATCTCGAGAACTCTTAGGTGAAAGTCTTACTTTTTATGTAACAATTTCAAAGCTTTTCCTGCCTGCCACTATAAGCCTCCTAATAATATGAGACTGCCATTGTTTTACGTAACTGGATTTGGACTGATATATAAGATGATATTAGGTCAGACAAGAATAATATTAATATTTAGGGGACAGAGCTAGGATGGTGGTATTAGACAACGAGATGTAACTTGGTACCTTATGGTGACTGTGCAGTTTCAATTGGTTTCTATTGTTAAAATAATTGTAAAAAAACAAGAATTTGGAGGTGAGACACGTCTGGTTTGCCTGACATTTTGAGAGCAAAGTCTGTCTCTTATTTTAAACTTAGAATATTTTTGCTCTGAGACTTGACTTCATGTCAGACTCATTGCTGCAGTTGATTGAGCCTTATGCTAATTACCTATGTGGATTAGTATAAATTTTACTAGTTATTATTTTTGCCTTTTGTATTGCAATTTGAATTATTTAATAAACCTTTATGGTTTTTAAATTTATGCTGGTTGCAAGTATTCTTGACACCAACAACTGGCAGCAAAATAAATTGGAGGAGCGCAAAAAACTGAAACATACACACATAACATAACATACATAACATACACACATAACATACAAACATAACATGCACACTAATATAAATATTAAAAAAAATACTTACCTTACTCAATGTCCTGCAGCACGTCCTCGTTCTGTAGCACATCCTCGGAGCGCAAAGCCTACAGCTAACTGCCTCATCCAATCAGGAATTTTTTTTCATGCTGTTAAGCAGAATGAAACAAGTGTCTTGATTAGCTGGGGCAGGCTAGCTCCATGCTCCAAAAGGCACTGTATACCTGTGCCTTCACTCTAACCCAGCTGTCCAAGACAGCCAGGTTGGAGAGGTTTGAAATGCGCATGTCGGTTTGGCCGTAGCAAGGTAGCCTGCCAAACCATCATGCGCACTTCAAACAACAGGGCCACTGCTCACTGCTGCCAATCATTGGCAGAAGTGATGCACTGGCCCCGCCCTGCCCTCATAACTTTGTTTGATGGCAGAAGGTGCCAAAAATAAAATGGTAATAAAATCACTTTATTACCATTTTATTTATGCTTTCTGCACCGCAGTGCAGGGGAGGCGACTCTCCTCCACTCCCAAGATGGAACCACCACTAGTTAGTTTGCTGTTTATCTGTTATATTGGGACACATTACCTCATATGATCTTGAGAACACTGTGTCCAATCTTGCATAGGCTTTATCTTAGATTATCTGAAAAGATAGCATCAACAGTATGCACATCATCAATAGATTGATAAGCACAGAAACAGTAATATATGTTCATTGCCAGCCATGTTATGCATGTTAACAAACAAGATGCACATAACTAAATGAAGGAATGTTAGCAAGAACTGGTGATTAGCTTGTACAAGGTGTGCACATGACCAATCAAAGTGAATGCACAATCTGTCATTCACTTAAAAATACACTTCAGTCAACAGTGTAGGTGTGCACATCCCTGGTTAAACAAGCCAACATGCTTTTAGTAATGCAACAAGATGGCAGCATGTTACGTTCAACATGCTGGTAAATATGCACGCCAACGTCGGTGAGTAGAGTAATGTCAGGTATCAAAGCTGGAACGCAACTACATTTCAGCACTGAGAAGTACTGGCAAAGAAAGCCATTCAGGCTTTCTTAACAGATCAGAACTCAGGTCTGATTGATGCACACCTCGATGTACTGCCAGGACAGAAGTAGGGCTCTTCTTCAATCAACAAATATGGACTAGGTCGAAGCCCATGAATAATGGAGTAGCCATAAAATGAAAATGACCCCCACTTAGAACTAAAGTTGTTATGGCACCAAGCAAGCGAAGGAAGTCATTGCAATCCTCCCAAAAAGACCTTGCTTGTCTCTTCCATCCAAGCATCTCTCCATTCATCCTTTCATCCTTCCATCTACCAGTATATCGCCAGCATTTCACCTATTCATTCTGTCATTCAGTCAGTCTTTCATCCAACTATCAGGCTGTTACCATTCCTTTGATCCATTGCTCAACCATCTTCAAACGTATCCATCAAACATATCCATCCACCATTTCACTCAGTCACCCCCTTCCATCCACACATCTATCCATCCTTTCAATCATCCATCCATCCGTTTGCTTATCATCCACCCTTTCACTCTATCCATCTATCCACCCTTTTACTCTACCCATCCTTCCCTTCCCTCATCCATACATTCACTCTTTCACTCAGCCATCTATTCTTTGACTCATTCATCCACCCATTGATCCATCCATCTACTCAATCATTCACCCATTTACCCTTCCACTCATACGTCTGTCCTCTCACTTACTCATCCATCCATCCACCCTTTCACTCATCCATCTATCCATTCACTATTTCCCTCATTCATCCGTCCATTCACCCAGCTATCCATCTACACTCTCTTTCACTCATCCATTCACTCTTTCATTCATCCATCCTTACATCCATCCTTTCACTCATCTTTTAATTCACCCTTTCACTTGTCCATCCATCCAGTCTTTCATGCCATCCATCCACTTGTTAAAGCAGATATGTTATTTAAAAAACTTCTTAATGATTTATATGTTATTACTAATGAGAAAATGCATAGAGAAATTAATCGTAGAAAATAATGTGCTTGTTTGAAAAATGTGGCCTCGGGGTATGATCACCATGTGTACTAAAACAACTGAAAATGTGCAAAATAATGAACATATATGAGAAAATTGTAGTAATATGTCATAGTTAAAGGCATAACCTCAGTTTTGTATTATTAATTTAGCTGAACTAGAGGCCTAGTTCCACTAGGCCTTGCACACTCTGAACATGGAGAAACTGGACGCCTTGCAAAGGACTGGAAACTGTTGACTACAGCCTTGACCCATTCGAAGTTCAAGTTACTTAGCTAGAATTTTCTGCAATGTACCGGCGGACATAAGATGATGAAGACAATTTGTTACTATTATGTGTAGAGCAGGCTAAATGTACTTTCCCAGGACTTGAACAATAGAGTAGACTGGAGAGCCATATGCAACAATTTTGATACCTGAAGGGCCGGATGATCAGGGCATCGCATGAAGAACCAACCTGCTTATTGTGACTTGGAATATATAAAAATTAAGTAGATCTGGTAAACAAAAACTATAGGTTAAATTCATATCTGCTGACTGACAGACCAATTCGCAATTAAGGGGATGAACTGGGAAACCCTAATAAAAAGTCATGACAAGGGGCGAGAAATCAGAATTGCGGGGAGAAAATTGATGCCGTCAGGAGACGCTGCCCGGGGTGCTGATATTGGGTTCATACTCTGTGAGCCTGATCCGTAGCTGACTGATTGATGACCTGAAGATGAAGAGTGACTTGTTGCTGATCCATCCAGGATAGGTACCTATGAAAATGTGACTGACAATTTTATGCCTTTTCTTCTATGTACCAACTGCGCTGTTATAGGGATTCTTACTTAGGTAGATTTTTCCAAATTTATGTTTTCTTTAAATTGTTTTCACATGAAGACCCCCATGCAAATGCTAATCTTGGTTAGGTAGGCTGTTAGGGGTGACGTTGACAGTGACAAATGACTGACAAACTTAATTGCTGAACTACATTAATGCTGGTATTCATAGCTCATGGTATTGCATTGTCTCATACGTCTTTCTTTAAGAAATAATGGGGGTCATTCTGACCTCGGCGGTAAAAGGCTCTTACCGCCAGTCAGAAGACCGCCATTCTACCGCCGTGGCCGCGGTAACCCGCCACGGTCATTCTGACCCACAGCTGCCAAGCCGCCAAAAACCCGACATCCACGGAAGGCCGCCTCATCAGCGGGCAGCGATAAACTGGAGATGACCAAACCTCCACCGCCACGCCAACACAAACACGCCCATGCCGTTACGACCCACGAATCCACGCGGCGGTCATTCAACCGCGGTATTCCATTGGCGGTACACACCGCCGCGGTCAAAATACACACCCAGCTCCAAAACCCAGCCACATTGGACATTTTGAAATACACACACCTGATACACATACAAACACCACCCCCACACATCCAAGAAACTATAAAACACACACCCACATCACCCACAAACCCCCACTAGTTGGAAATCGGAGAGAAGGCGATAGAGAGAGAGAGAGCGAGCACAGCAATCGAAAACCCCAACACACACAGGAACCCAACATCATCAACCACACCACATCTACGCAGACATCACCACACACCACCACTCACATCACCACAAACACCACCCCACACCTCATCCACACCACCCCATGGCACCCCAAAGACACCCCAGGTTTTCGGACTAAGAACTCCGGGTCATGGTGGAGGAAATCATAAGGGTAGAGCCCCAGCTCTTCGGCACACAGGTGCAACACACCACAATAGCCAGGAAGGCGGAGCTATGGCAGAGGATCGTCAACAGGGTCAACGCTGTGGGACAGCATCCCAGAAACCGGGAAGACATCAGAAAGCACTGGAACGACCTACGGGGGAAGGTACGGTCGATGGTCTCCAGACACAACATCGCTGTGCAGAGGACTGGTGGTGGACCACCACCCACCCCTCCCGAATTCACAGCGTGGGAGCAAGAGGTCCTTAACATCCTGCATCCTGCGGGCCTCGCTGGAGTAGGCGGAGGAATGGACTCTGGTAAGTCTAGTCTCAACTACTCCCCCCCCAACCACCAGCATGCCAACCCACCCCCCCACCCTCACCCCCAACCCCCCAGCACACATCCTCCCTGCCAATGTCTCACCAGCACAACCCACCCAACCCAAAACCAAACCCTGAATGCCAACACAAACCATGGACACCCATCACCTATGCATGACCACTGCACATACCCATCCCCCCCACAAACCACCCTCACAACTCCTGCCACAAGGGAATGCCAGCACTGGGGGACAAGGGCACCCACAAATCGCACACCATTGAACACACAGAAGCAATAACCATACTCTTTCACCCCTGCAGGGCCCGAACGCCAACACACCGGCCAGGAGGGTCCAGATATGTCCATCCCACCCCGAGAACAGGCCCGCAGTGAGGACAGCAGCTCTGTCGACCTGGAACCTGATGACCAGCCCGGACCATCGGGGACCTCTGGACAGTCGGTTCACCACACACAGACACAGGCCACAGCAGACCTAACCCCCTCTGGGAATATCAGCACAGCTCCCACCCAGCGGGCCCATGCCTCTGTCTCCAGGACAGGTCAATCAGCGGTGTGTCTGCCACTACAGGGCACCCAGGCTGACCCAACACCCCAACAACAACAGGGACCTGAGGGCAGTGGTAGTGGGCACACTGTCCAGGGGACAGAGGCCCGGGGAAACAGGGCAACTGGGAGGGCTGCAGTGTGACAGGGGGGGGAGGACAGGCCCAGGGAACCGACTCTCCAAGAGGCCCTCACCACCATCATGGGAGCATACCACCGCTCCCAGGAGACGATGGCGACGGTACTGGCCAGGTTCCAGGAGATCCAGGCACAGCAGGAGGAACGGTACATGGGGTACAGAGAGGAGCTCAGGAACATCGTCCAGGCCCTGAACCTAATAGTCACCACATTGCGGGACCATGTGGCACCCCAAAGGGCCCCTGTCACCAGCCCGGACCAGGAACAGCCTACCACCTCCGCCGGCGCTAGTGGACAGGAGGCCCCCACACAACGACGGGCCACCAGAACCCCACCTCCTGCTGAAGATCAACCACCCCGCAAGAGGAGCCTGAGATCACAAAGGAAGACAGAGTAGGATGCCAAGACCCCCGCCAGCCTAAGATCCCCCCGGATGTCATTCCACTGTCCCACATCGTCACCCTGTCCAACCTTGAACTGCCCCTGCTCCATCCTTCCACAGGCATATGGACAATGCACCTGTGCGACCGAGAACTGGACTCTGCCATGGACATCACTCCACCCCCACCCATTACCGTTTTACTATCATGGACCTATATGTAGCACTTTAAATAAATCACTAATTGCACTTAAAACACTCAGGAGTCTGCTTGTATTCTTTACAAATGTATTACACATAACGGTTCAAAAATGTTCAGTTACATTGTGATGACAACATACCAATGTCAATGTGCTTTACTCCATAGCCGAACAAACCAGAAGTCACGCAGTGGGTCATACAGCTCTGAAAAGCCAAGGGAAAGTCACAATTCAGTTGAAAGGAACTGGGGGGAAACACAGAAAGTAGAGATGCAGGAGGCCAGAAGTAAATGTAAAATGGCGTGGGGGATTCTTACCTGGGTGCTACTGAAAATACTGTTGTATGACTGTGTCCCTGTTGTCCGTGTCGTCCCCGTCGTCTTCCTCCTCTTCACTCTCCACAGGCTCCACAGCTGCAACCACACCACCATCTGGACCATCCTCCTGCAGAAAAGTCACCTGGTGTCGCAATGCAAGATTGTGAAGCATACAGCAGGCCACGATGATCTGGCACACCTTCTTGGGTGAGTACATTAGGGATCCCCCTGTCATATGCAGGCACCTAAACCTGGCCTTCAGGAGGCCGAAGGTCCTTTCTATGATCCTCCTAGATCGCCCATGGGCCTCATTGTACCGTTCCTCCACCCTGGTCCGGGGATTCCTCACTGGGGTCAGTAGCCACGGCAGGTTGGGGTAACCAGAGTCACCTATTAGCCACACACGGTGTCTCTGTAGCTGTTCCATCACATAAGGGATGCTGCTATTTCACATAACATACGCGTCATACACTGACCCAGGGAACTTGGCATTTACATGGGAGATGTACTGGTCAGCCAAACAGACCACCTGGACATTCATCGAATGGTAACTTTTCCTGTTTCTGTACACCTGCTCATCGTCTTTTGGGGGTACTAAGGCCACATGGGTCCCATCAATGGCACCAATGATGTTGGGGATATGTCCAAGGGCATAGAAGTCAGCCTTCACAGTGGCCAAATCACCCTCCTCAGGGAAAATAATGTAGCTCCGCATGTATTTCGTCAGGGTAGACAACACTCTGGACAAAATCTTAGAAAACATAGGCTGAGACATCCCTGATGACATGGCCACTGTTGTCTGAAAAGACCCACTTGCCAAAAAATGGAGGACTGACAGAACCTGCACCAGAGGAGGAATTCCTGTGGGTTGGCGGATGGGGGACATCAGTGCTGGCTCCAGCTGGGCACACAGTTCAAGTATAGTGGCTCGGTCAAGTCGGTAGCGAAGTATTATATGACGTTCCTCCATTGTCGACAGGTCCACCAGCGGTCGGTACACGGGAGGATTCATCCTTCTCCTCGCAAGTCCCAGCGGACGGTGCCTAGGAAGGACAACATGGAGCACAGAGTCAAGCAACCCACAGGTACGTAACTACAGCTTGCACAGTACACGATTCTCAATGCATTGAATGGCTGGTATGAGTGGCAATGCAAGGCCTAGGCCTGTGTGACGCAGTAGTAATTAAGCCCTGTGGTCCCTTGTAATGGCGGCTGCCTGACCTGAGAAGTGTGACAGTGGGATGTGAGGTCAATGCGCTGGCGTGACACACCGTGGCGGTAGGCGGTCGAAGACCGCGGCGCAAAGCCGCATTGGTTAACATCGAACCCTATGGGTTTCACGAGCCAATGACTAGCTGCGCCGGCGGTCGCGGAACGCACCGCGGCGGTACGCGCCGCCGCGGGCGTGACCGCCATCTTCTATCTGGTTAATCACTCGAGACCTGATCATCCACAGGAGAGGACCTATACTGCAAGTGCTGCTGTGACCTCGGTCTGGGAGATACAATGGCTGCTGCGACTGGGGAAAGGGCCCCTGCCTTCACTACAGAAGAGTTGGAGAAACTTGTGGATGGGGTCCTGCCCCAGTATGCGCGACTCTACAGTCCTCCAGACCAACAGGTAAGTACACTGTGTGCACGTTGAATGGTCTATGTCTGGGTTGTGTATGGTGGATGTAAGATGGTGGGGTGGGGAGACAATGACGAGTGCAAGGCACGACAGATGAGAGCATGTGCCACATGGCAAGGTTGGGGAGGGGGGGCCAATCGCATCTATCATGCGGAAAATTGATGATATTTCAATTTCCACCCTGTACATGTCAAATAGGTCAGCGCCCATCAGAAAGTCGACATTTGGCGTGCCATCGCCAAGGAAGTCCGGGCCCTGGGGGTCCACAACAGACGGGGCACCCACTGCCGCAAGAGGTGGGAGGACATTCGCCGCGGGACCAGGAAGACCGCCGAGTCACTGCTGGGGATGGCCTCCCAACCTAGGAGGGGTGCCAGTCGTACCCTGACCCCCCTGATGTCCCGGATCCTGGCGGTGGCCTACCCCGATTTGGATGGGCGCGTGAGGACATCACAGCAGACACAAGGGGGTGAGTACCAGCACATTCAGCTATCTTTACGCGCAGTGGAGGTGCCTGGGTGGGGGAAGAGGGCTGTGGGTGACATTAGGCCAGGGCGCTTTCTGTAGTGTAGTCCTCTGCTTTAGCCATGTCCCTGTGCCCCCGCCCCCCTCCTCTGTAGGGTGACAAGTACAGCTATCCATGGTCCTGCATCACCCATGTGCGCGTTTGTTGTCCCTAGACCTGTTGGCCTAGTCACAAGTACTGAGTAGTGTACCCCGATTGCGCGGCTTAGTGCATGAGGCTCCTGTGTCTGTCCTCTCCGCCAACGGTGTTGACAATGCATGCACTCAACCTGTTTTTATGTCTCCCCACACCCTTTTGCTTTATCTACTTGTGCATGTGTGCATTAGCATCATCAGGCGGAGGAGAATTGGCACCGGAGCACGAGGGAGCTGCAACTCACCAGGCCCCGGTGGGCCATGGCACAGACACCGAGGCCACCAGTGATACGGAGGGCGAGGGGAGCTTCACAACGGAGAGCCGTGGTGACACCAGCGACACCGACACGTCCTCGGATGGGAGCTCCCTAGCGGTGGCGGCAACATCCGGGCCCCCGCCTCTACAGGTACAGCCGCCACCCCGCGCACCAGCTCCACCCTCCCAGCAGCGCCTTCGCTACGTGCCCGCTCGCCCAAGAAGGCGGGCGTCTCCTTCGCCCCAGGCACCTCAGGCCCTGCCCCTGTTACCCCTGCTGCCCTCAGTGAGGAGGTCATTGACCTCCTACCGACCATCATTGTTGGACAGTCTACCCTTTTGAATGCCATCCAGGGGGTAGAGAGGGAGGTGCATCGTAGCAATGCATACCTGGAGGGCATTCATTCGGGTCAGGCTGCCCATCAACGATCGTTCAATGCTCTGGCCTCAGCACTGACGGCAGCCATTGTCCCTGTTTCCAGCCTCCCTCTTCTAACTGCCTCCAGCCTGTCCCTGTCTCCTGTTCCTCTGCCTATCCCACCCACACCATCAGACCAGCCTGCACACACCTCAACACCCAAGGGCAGCTCATCCAGACATAAGCACCACAGATCACACAAACATTCACACAAGCAACACCCAGATGCAGACATGCCAACAGCCACTACCACCTCTGTGTCCCCCACCTCCTCGTCTCCCTCCTCCCTCCCTGTGACGTCTCTACTCACACCTGCATGCACACCACCAACAGCCAGTACTTCCATCACCACCACACCCTCCAGTACAGTCCGCACACGTGCAGTCACCACCCCCACTGCCATTTACACGTCCCCTGTGTACTCTCCCACTGTGTCTGTCACCCCCTCTTCCAAGACACACAAACGCAGGCAGCCACCCACCCAACAGCCAAGCACCTCACGACAGCCTCCAGCCCATGCACCTTCACCCAAGGACAGCACACCTGACTCTCCTACAACCACCTCCTCTTCCTCCACTCCCATAACCACTACACCTACCCTTTACCCTGGTCCTAAAAAAGTTTACCTCTCCACTCTTCACCTCTTTCCCTCCCCTGACCCCCCCCTCCATCTGCTAAGAGTCCCAGGAGCGCCTCTGCCACCACCAGCCCGGCTTCAAGGGTCACCGTAGTGCATGGCTTCTGGAGTCCCCCCTTTGCCAGCAGTGATACATCGGTCAGCAGCAAGGGGACAGCCAGCCCCCCCCTGGAAAGCAGACCCGTAAAGTAAGGGGACGTCGCGGGACGACTGACACGGCTGCCCCCAAGGACCAAAGTTCTGCCACTTCACCTGCCACAACATCCAGGGGAGGCAAGGGCCAGAGAGCCAGATCGAAGGAGGGCAAGGGCGGCAGGGCGGAGAAGTCAGCCAGCAGGAGCGCGGACCAGGAGGGCCCCACAAGCCCCATCCCGGGTGTGAGGGAGGACACCCAAGGGCCCAGCACACCGTCACCGAAGGGTCCAGCAACTGCACGGTCGGAGGGCGACTGAGCAGGGAGTCGTGGCCAGGTCTGACTCCCTTGACTTACAGAACAAGCACCGCTGAACAGGGCCCCGCCGTCCAGAAAGGCACCGCTGAACAGGGCCCCGCCGTCCAGAAAGGCACCGCTGAACAGGGCCCCGCCGTCCAGAAAGGCACCGGTGAACAGGGCCCCGCCATCCAGAAAGGCACCGCTGAACAGGGCACCGCCGGGAGGAGCACCGCTGAACAGGGCCCCGCCGTCCAGAAAGGCACCGCTGAACAGGGCCCCGCCGTCTCAAGCACCGCTCTGCTGGGCCCTTCCTGTCAAGCACCGCTCCGCTGGGCCCTTCCTGTCAAGCACCGCTCCGCTGGGCCCCGCCGTCTCAAGCACCGCTCCGCTGGGCCCTTCCTGTCAAGCACGGCTCCGCTGGGCCCCGCCGTCTCAAGCACCGCTCCGCTGGGCCCTTCCTGTCAAGCACCGCTCCGCTGGGCCCCGCCGTCTCAAGCACCGCTCCGCTGGGCCCTTCCTGTCAAGCACCGCTCCGCTGGGCCCTTCCTGTCAAGCACCGCTGGCCCAATGACAGTGCCGGTTCTTTGTCGTGCTAATGTTCACGCTGCACTCGGGCCACCCTGCCTCCTCCATTGTCTGTGGAGACTGTTATCCACTTGATGGACTGTGGCTTTGCACTCCCCTGGATATGACAGTGGGCAAGCCACCCACTTGTGAGACTTGAGAGACTGTGGCTTTGCACTCCCCAGGATATGACAGTGGGCAAGCCACCCACTGTAGAGACTTGAGAGACTGTGGCTTTGCACTCCCCAGGATATGACAGTGGGCAAGCCACCCACTGTAGAGACTTGAGAGACTGTGGCTTTGCACTCCCCAGGATTGGACAGTGGGCATGGTGGCCCCTTCTTGGATCTGGCGTTGTGGACTCAAGTGGCTGTGGTGCCCCCCCTTCCCTTCCCCCTGAGGTGCCTGTAGTTTTGTCATCTGATGCCCCTGCAGTGTTCTCTCCAACGGACTCAGGTCTCCTGTGTGGGCTTTGCCCATGTGTTGATACACTTTGGCCCACGGACATTTGCAATTTCAGTGACTGTGCGGGACTTTTTGCCTCTATTTATCGGTTACGCAATGTTTACACTTGGATTTTTTTGATTCATTTTCCTATTTTACCATGACTTCAATGAACCTATTTTTTACATAAATGTTGTTTCTCACTTTAATCATATCTTTTCGTTATTCCGGGGGGTTTGGGTGGGGTCACTTTGACTTGGTGCTCTGCGTTGGTGTGTAGATAGTTGGGGGGTGGGTGTAATGCGTATGTGTGTGCCCGTAACCCTTCCTCCTCCCCACTCCACTGTGTCGTAGGTGCGGTACTCACCGTTGTCGCCTGCGCCGGAGTTCGTACTCGTGGTAGATGAGCAGGGAGACGAGAGCAGGTAGGATGTTCAATTCGGGCTCCATGCTGTCCTCCGTCCTCGTGGAGTGTATAGAGGTGAGCGTTTTCCCGCTCGTAGTCTGTTTCCGCCGTGTTTTTATCGGCGGGGCTCCCGCCCCGGAAAAGGTGGCGGATTGGTGAGTTGTGATAGGGTGGGCGGTACATTATCTGCCGCCTGGCTGTTGGCGGTGACCGCCGCGCTGTTTGTGTGTCATGCCGTGGCGGTCGGAGTGTTGAAGTGGCGGGCTCTGTTGGCGGTTCCCGCCAGGGTCAGAATTCCATTTTTTGGACCGCCAGCCTGTTGGCGGGTTGGTCGCCGCTTTATCACCGACCGCCAGGGTCAGAATGACCCCCAATGTCTTTTATCTAATGAATTAATAAAGAGTTGATGTGAATAAAGTTGAACTAACAGATGATTTAGAATTGTAAGCAATAGGGAAATAAAAATTGTTAACTCTTTTTCTGAGTAGTGGTTATTCTTTGTTCTCATGGTTTAACATTAAGGGGCTGATTCTAACCCCGGCGGTCTTCGACTGCCGGGGCGAGGGTCGGCGGGAGCACCGCCGACAGGCCGGCGGTGCCCCGCAGGGCATTCTGACCGCGGCGCTTTGGCCGCGGTCAGAAAGGGTAAACCGGCGGTCTCCCGCCGGTTTACCGCTGCCCTGAGAATCCCCCATGGCGGCGCAGCTTGCTGCGCCGCCATGGGGGATTCTGACCCCCCCTACCGCCATCCTGTTCATGGCGGGAAAGCCGCCATGAACAGGATGGCGGTAGGGGGGGTCGCGGGGCCCCTGGGGGCCCCTGCCGTGCCCATGCCAATGGCATGGGCACGGCAGGGGCCCCCGTAAGAGGGCCCCGCAAGGTATTTCAGTGTCTGCCTTGCAGACACTGAAATACGCGACGGGTGCTACTGCACCCGTCGCACCTTCCCACTCCGCCGGCTCGATTACGAGCCGGCATCCTCGTGGGAAGGGAGTTTTTCCCTGGGCTGGCGGGCGGTCTTTTGGAGACCGCCCGCCAGCCCAGGGAAAAACTCATAATACCCTCCGCGGTCTTCTGACCGCGGAGCGGTATTATGGGGGCGGAATTCTGGCGGGCGGCCTCCGCCGCCCGCCAGAATTAGAATCACCCCCTAAGTGTTTTCTTGATTATTGATGCTAGTTATTGATTCAATAGTCACTGCATAACTGGGATACTCCATGCGATTCAAAAGGTTAATCGACCTATACGCGTCCCCTTGCAAGTTTACTTACTAAGGACAAGGCGTGCTAGCAGTTTTTGGGAGCAGCTTCATGGTTAGTTTCCTTGGGGAACTAGTTATGTGGTGATTATTGGTTGTGGTAGTAGTTTAAGTTAGGATTAGTTGTTCATATTTGCATGAGGTTTGAATTTAGTTTTTCTGAAATGGCAATTGTAGCAAAGATGATGCCCCGTTATGCTCAGAAATGACTTTCCCAGATCCTGGATCCTGCTAGTGGAGTTGGGTATGTTCTCGTGTGTTTTGAGATAGTGTGAAAGTGGTAGGTTGCGCTTGCACAGGCTTAAGCAAACTGCAGGTGAATCCAGATGTATTTGAGGTAAGTAGGGAGTCTGCGCACTCCAGTGGAGGATTAGTAGGAGTGTGCATACTCCATAGTGTGAGAGTAGGGAAGTCGTCGAACTTCACATGTGTGTGGCGCTTTGTGCTAAAAAATTATCCACGTGGTTGTTTGTGATGTATGGATCCTGCGTGGTCTAAGACTCAAGAGTATATTGACAAGTTTAGGAGACACTTGGTTATATGTTGTAATCTGTCTGGTTTAGTAGGTTGATCGGGCGTGGTCAACAAGCTGGTGTGGGTGATAAATGAGTAAAAGAAATTTTGACTGAGATTTGGTGAGTTCTATGTGCACCAGGACAGACCCATTGATCAGTTGAGAGTAAAAATTTGCAGGTCGAATTTTGCTTGCGAATGTGGGAGACTGAGAAAGAGGAATAGCTACATGAGCAAAAGAGCCATTAGTGAAAATCCGTAAGGTCTCTGAAACAATTGTGTGCCTTTCTGTAGTAAACCAGCAGGTTTGTTTTGGTATTGGTATTTGGTTAAAGTGCTCACAATGATTTGCATTAGCTGTGTGAGTTGAAGTAGGAGGACGAGCCGCAAGACTATGGGGGTCATTCTGACCCTGGTGGCCAATGACCGCAGAAGCACCGCCAACAGGCTGGCGGTGCTTCCATGGGCATTCTGACCGCCGCGGTCAGAAACGGGAAACCGGCGGTGGCCCGCCGGTTTCCCGCTGCCCCAGGGAATCCTCCACGGCGGCGCTGCTTACCGCCATCCTGCCCCTGGCGGCTTTCACCGCCAGGAACAGGATGGCGGTAACGGGTGTTGTGGGGCCCCTGGGGGCCCCTGCAGTGCCCATGCCAATGGCATGGGCACTGCAGGGGCCCCCTAACAGGGCCCCACATTGATTTTCAGTGTCTGCCAAGCAGACACTGAAAATCGCGACGGGTGCCACTGCACCCGTCGCACGCCTTCAACTCCGCCGGCTCCATTCAGAGCCGGCTTCCTCGTTGAAGGCGTTTTCCCGCTGGGCCGGCGGCCGGCCTTCTGGCGGTCGCTCGCCAGCCCAGCGGGAAAGCCAGAATGGCCGCCGCAGTCATTTGACCGCGGTGCGGTCATTCGGCGGCTCCCGCTGGGCGTGCGGTTACCGCCGCCGGCGGGAGTCGGAATGACCCCTATGTCAGCCTCAGTGTGTCAGTGTGACGTCAGAGTGTGCCGCGCTGGGATAGGTTGGTTAGTGATAACAGTCGCGAACAGATTGGCAGCCGTCCATAAGAGGCAATTGGTTGACTAAGTGGATGAAGGGAATCTTGGGAGTAAAAGTCATTTCATTATTGAATTGAAGTAAACAGAACAGATAAAATGAAGATTTTCAAGGCGTTCAGAAGTGCGATGAAGGGTGATTATTACAATAAGGCGTCAGTGGGGGAGCCGACCCCACCGGAAAATTCTCCGGCTTATATTGTGATGGAGGAGCGAGGTGTAGCACCATGGTTGTGGTTGAAGCAGTGGTGTAAGCTAACTAAGAAGCGAGGGTCCATAGCATTTCCGCAGCATGGAACGTTTAATTTGAGAATACTAGACCAATTGCGAATGGCATTATATGAGATGAAGTTGTAACCGAGACCAGCACAGTTTGAGGCTTTAGCAGTATGGGAACTGGTGGCTTGACAGCAACAAGAAATGAAGTTCAAAAGGAGAATGAAGCAAGTAGAGAAATCTTTAGCTGAAGCTAGATGGGATTGGGTACAGAAGAGATGGCGAGCGAAGACACTACAGTGTGCTAAGTAGTTTCCTGCCATTACGGAGGAAGATGAGGTAGAGAAGGAGGATGGCGCTAAAGAGGATGAAAGTGCAGGGAAAAAGAAAAAGAGAAAGTCTTAAGTAGGTGATGAAGATTCTGATGTTGAGGATCTCATTATGCAGTTAATAAGAGATCGACCTCCACCTTTAACAACCTATTTAGGGGGTCCAGGCACTAGTTCCACTACAACAGCTCCAAACGAAGTACAGGGAGCTGAGGGAGCAGTCCAGACAGATAGTGGACAAATACCAGGGGTAGTATAGAGTACACCTAATGCAGGAACTACTACTGTGGTCCAAGCACAGATGCATCCACCTTCGGTACAGAGAATTTATCCAGATGTACTAGTTCTTGAGATTGTCTCGAACATAATGGTGCCAAGGGAGCTAGTGCTTCCAAAGCCAATGCTAGTTCAGACAGAACTGACTCCAATGTTTTTGCCTTCAGCACATGTGCAGGGTTTGCCGAAATTTACACCAAGGACAGGAACACAGTCAGGTATTACACACGTCATGAACCAGGCAATGGGGGTAACATTCCCACAGGGTGCGAATGTTAGGGCAGCTTCAGATGCAATATCGCTACCAATTACTGTCGGTCCAGCGATACCCATATTTGCGCAAAAGAAATCAACCGCAGGAGAGCAGAACAAAATGTCACAGAGCCTTGTGAGAAGGGGAGCGAGTGATCCTGTGCAGATGATGTCGTCCGCAGGACAGACTTTCAATGGATCTAGACCTTTAATGGATCTTAGTCCACTTGTAGCGCTTCCAGAGACAGTAAATGGCCCAAATGCGAGTCAGAGTTTGAAACTTTTAACTCCGCAAGCTTCAGGTGCAGTGGTGCAACAGTTACCAGTGCCAAATGCAAGTAACATTTAATTACAGGGATTGTCAGCCCAGCAATTGAGTGAATGATTAGACAGTCCAAACATTCCTCAAAATGCATCTGTTGGAAAATGGGTTCTTGGTAGGGTAGGTAGGTACCTACACCTAGCAACAAGCCACTAACCTCCACGTAGGTACAGTTAGGTCTCAGTAAATTAATCCCAGCTCAACCCTTGGAAGCTTGGCAACGAGCGTCAAGGCTTAACTTAGGAGACAAAGTGTAAAGCATTCAAATATCACAAAACAGTAATTAAATAAAACACAGGAAACAGTTTAAAAATCCAAAACCAATTTATAAAAATAGTTTATATTTTTATCTTTAAAATGACACAAAAACGATTAAAATCGGTTCAGGGGAACCGGAGATATGAATTTTTAAAGAATTATTAGTTTTCTAGCGCTTAGAAACAAAAAGCGCCAATCGGGTCATCTGGTTGCACCTCGACCGGGGCAAAGTCAACCTTTCAGGCCGACCGCGTTGGAGCCCTGCTCGGCTACAAGTCGCGGGAGGCCTCGGTTGAAAAGTTACCTTCTGACTTAGTCTTTATTTTGAAGTTTTTCTTCACCGGGACGAACCTGCCAGTTGAATCCGACCTCCTGGAGCCCTTGTCCGGATACGCGATGTGGGTTTCCTCGGTGGAGACTTTTACCTTCGGACTTAGTCGTTTTTTCGAGATGAAAATCCTTCGACCGGGGTAAACCTGGATCTTGATCCGACGTCCATGGAGCCCTTCTCGGATACGATGGCTGGGAGGTCCCGGTCAACTTTTTACGTTCGGACTTAGTCTCTTTTTTGGATGTTTTTCTTTACCGGGACGAACCACGAAGTCAGGCCGGGTCGCGGTTGAGGCAAGCCGGCTAGAATTTCCGCGGCGGGTCGGTCCCTCTCTGGAGCTTTTTTCCAAAAATTCTCAAATCTTTTCCAAACTTCTGGGGCTTCACCCAGATGTTCTTTTAAGGTTCTTTTGGGGTCCAGAGCTCACCCCAAGGGTCCAGAAGTTCTGTGATGGTCCTTGGGGGGTGCGGACTTCAACTCCCAGAATGCACCTGGCGCAAACTCCTTTTTGGCCACTGGACAGTGGTCAGCTGGTCGCTTTCTTCAGGAGTTGGTGCAGGGGACTCTGGTTAGCAATTTTTCACCTGTAGCAAACAGGGAGTCCCTCCTTGAACCAGTTGAAGCCAGGCAAAGTCCTTCTTGTGGTGAAGCCCAAGTGTGCAGCTGGTGCAGTCCTTCTGAGTGCAGGGTCCAGGTGCAGGCCAGGGGTCCAGCAGGGCAGTCCTTCTTCTTCTTTAGTTCCTTTCTTGTTGAATTCTGGAGGGGATCTGAGGTGTGGGTGCAGGTCTGCCAGTTTTATCCTTGCTCCTGGGTGAAAAGCAGGGGGGCCCTGGTTCTCCAATCAGGGACAGGGTCGTCCCCCTGTGATGACCACTTCCTGGGAAGTGTGGCAAAAATCCATCCCAGAAGGCAACAGTCTCTAAAAATCCAACATGGATGAATCTGATTTTTGGAGGTTACATCTGGCTGAGCCCACCCACTGGTGTGGCTAAAAATCATAAACACACCCCTCTCCTGCCCTCTCCTAATCTAATCAAGGGGGCACCTAATTGTCTGGGGTTGCAGGATGTGGGGGTGTTGCTGGGTGCTGCAAATGTCCTTCTCTGCCTTTGAAGACCAGTTTGGCAGCCCTCCCCCTTCCTGCCTCACCATCTGCTGAGGGGAGATTCTCTCCCCCAAGCACATTCCTTTGTGTGAAGCCTGGCCACTTCACACCTCATCAAGGCAGCCTGGCAGAAGCTGCTGCAGGCTGGCCAATCAGAGCACAGCAGCAAAAACAATGCAGAGCTGAAATTGGCAACTTTTTAGGTAAAGTCTAAACTTTTTACATGAACAAGTTATATTAAATCCAACAACTGGAAGTTGTGGGATTTATTACAACAATTAAATTGATACCAAATTCTTGGTATGTAACATTTAAGGAGACTTTAAAATTTAAAATAAAGTCTGCCCATTCTAGCCTATGAAGGCCATTTACTTCAATGAGGGAAAAACGAATTTGGCCGTTTTTACCTCACCAGGGCTTATAAATCTATTTTTATAAAGTCTCTGCTTATAGTTACATGGCACCCAGCCCTAGGGGCACATAGGGCACACCTTAGGGGTGACTTATATGTAAAAATAAGGTAGTTTAAGACTTTGGAAGTACCTTTAATTCCAAAGTCGAATTTGCATATAACTTTAATTTAAAAGCAGCCAGCAAAGCAGGCCTGCCTTTAAAATGACACTGGGCACCTCAGCAGTGCACCTAGGTGTGCACCACCTATGCTGTGGTCCCTAAACCTACATGCCCTACCATATACTAGGGACTTATAGGTAGGTTAACTTAGCCAATTATAATTAGCCTAATTTGCATATTGATTTTACACAGAGCACAGGCCGTGGGACTGGTTAGCAGTACCCAGGGCACCATCAAAGTCAGGAAAACACCAGCAAAAAGAGGAAAATGGGGGCAAAAAGTTATGGGGCCTCTGCAATCAGCCCTGTTTTCTCACACAACCCCCCCCAGCCCACACGCCCAGGAGACTCAGCCCAACCCTGGGAGAGTCTTCCTGGATTGTTAGGCGAGGAAGACAGTGAAGAAAACTGGCTGTCCCTTTGCAGGGCCTACTCTGCCTTATATTCTCCTGTCAGGGTCACTCCCTATGGGTAGTGAAGCCATCCCAACAGTAAAAGGACCCAACTCAAACTGAAACTTTCCTCTAGTGGGGTCTTCCTCCTTTCTCTCTGCCAACTTGGGTAGTGAGGTGCCCACCTCCCCTACTCCACACTTTGCTAGGGCAACACCTAGCTT
Source organism: Pleurodeles waltl (assembly GCF_031143425.1). Lineage (NCBI taxonomy): Eukaryota > Metazoa > Chordata > Amphibia > Caudata > Salamandridae > Pleurodeles > Pleurodeles waltl. The sequence continues at coordinate 603,012,627 of NC_090437.1, read as the reverse complement.
ACCCAAAGAGGTCACCCAACACCTGAGCAACCCCAGCATGACCAATAGGGTCAGGGGGCTTACTTTGCCATTGGCCCTGGGGTCTGCCTCCCAGGCCAAGTACAGTGCTGCCAGGAAGGCTAGCACCCAGCAGAGGCTACTGACAGCTGTCAGTACCCAGAACCACACCCTAAGCTCTCCACTGACAGGTGGCTGAGCTGCTTTAGGGGCAACTTTGGGGTCCTGGCACCCCCCTTGCTGTCTAGAGTGGGGGGCTACCACCTCCTGTGGCAGACACCCTCCTTCCACTCTCCCTTCTGTCAGTGCAGGGGCAACACCCTGCATCTGGACAGCTGCCTGACTACTCAGGACTTCCTTGGGGTCAGGGGAGGCCTCACCAGTACCAACGCTGGGCTCCCCCCCTACTGGGGCAGAAGGCCTTTGGCTCCCTGGAACTCTCTTTAAGAGTGGCCTACCCTTCCTTTTCTTCTTTCCTTTTCTTGGGGACCCCTGTCTCCTAACTGTAGGGACTGACTCCCCAGGACTTTGGGTTGGGGGGGCGCCCTGGGCGACCACCCCATCTGTGACCAGACTCACCTCTGGGAGGTCATTGCCCAGGATACAATCTAGGGGAAGGTCAGCACTGACTACCACCCTAATCCAGTCAAGGATACCCTCCCTCTCTAGGGGCACTATGGCTACAGGTTTGGAGGTGACCTCCCCTGTGGCTATCCTGACTTTCTTTGTCTTTCCTGGGACATACATGTCTGGGGTCACTAACCGGTCACTCACTATAGTGTGACTGGCACAGGTGTCTCTCAGGCCAGTGGTAGGGATCCCATTCACTTGAATGTGGTGGAAGTGCCTACTCCCACCCTCAGGGATCACCAGCTTACCATCTGGTCCTGTCTCCCAGCTCAATGCTAGGAGGACTTCATCATCTGAGGAATCCTCCTCTATGGCTACACTGGACAGCCCAGTGCTAACCACCTTCTTTGGACAGGCTGCATCTCCTCTGAAGTGACCTGTCTGCTGACAGTCAAAGCAAGCCCTACTGTCCAAGAGCTTTTTTAACCCTGGGTCTAACTGTCTCTGCTGGTCAGAGTGGGAGTGGGATTTACTCTCCTCCTTCTTAGGGTTCTGGGGTACAGAGGGAGTCTCTGTGGTGGGCTTACCACCTCCCTCCTTAGGTTTTTGGGGACCTGTCCCCCCCTTCTTGGAGTCTCCCCCCTGGGACTTGACAACCACCCTGGTTCTCAACCACTCATCAGCTGCCTCCCCTAGCTCTCTAGGGTTGGTCTGCTTAGAGTCCACTAGATGCTGGCGTAACCTTTCTTGGGTACAATTGGTCAAGATGTGCTCTCTCATGATCAGATTGTATAACCCCTCATAAGTATCTACTTTGTTACCAATAATCCAGCCCTCTAGTGCCTTTAGTGAAATGTCCACAAAGTCAACCCAAGACTGGGTACTGACCTTCTGGGTGTCCCTGAACTTCATTCTATATTGCTCTGGGGTCAGACCAAACTTCTTGGCTAAGCACCTCTTCATACTAGGGTATGAATCTGCCTCCTCCCCCCTTAAGGTCAGAAGCCTATCCCTCCCTGAGTTGGGGACCAACTCCCACAAAAGGGAACCCCAGTATTGAGGCCTAACCCTTCTCATTTGGAGTGCCCTCTCAAAGGCCCCCAGCCACTTATCTATGTCATCCCCCTCTACATAAGCAGGGACCACCCCCTTGGGTAAGCTGGGGCAAACTCCCCCACCCATGGACACCTCAGCTTCTTTATCGCTGCTTCCATCTCTTTTCTCTTTGTATGCCCACTTTTTCTTTTCTAGGGCCAGCTTCTCTGCTTCCAAAGCTATGTATGCTAGCTGGGCCTCCAGCTCTCTTTCTCTGATGGATGGGTTCTCTCCTCCTGAAAGGACCCCCTTCCCACCACTAGCTTTGGATCTGCCCCTAGTGACTGTGTTTACTGAGGACCTTTCTTCCTCATCCTCACTTGGGCTCAGATGCCTTCCCTCCCCTGAGTGGTTAGAGCTTGCATCCTCTCTTCTTTCTCCCTCCTCTGGAGCTTCTTCTGACTCTACCTCTTGGGCCTCAGCCCATGCTGTCAGGGATGTGATCAGGATTTGCTTCCTGAGATCAGTGGTTGCAGGCAACCCTTTTTCAATACACAACCCCCTAAGCTGGACTACTGTCAGTGTGGGTAGGCTAGCCAGATCAAGCTCCATGGTTCCCTAGTTTTGTGTCAACAAAAACTTTTTGCAAAAATTGGAAACAAGAATTTAGAAACATTGCAAAAATTCAATAATTGAAATTAATCCAAATTAAAAATTAAAAACAATTTCTGCACTAGGACAATTTAAAGGATTTTTAATTTGTTTTACCTAAAACTGTAACGTGATATTGAACACAAGTACAGGATCCCGTCGCTGCTTCCAATTATGTTGGAAAATGGGTTCTTGGTAGGGCAGGTAGGTACCTACACCTAGCAACAAGCCACTAACCTCCACGTAGGTACAGTTAGGTCTCAGTAAATTAATCCCAGCTCAACCCTTGGTAGCTTGGCAACGAGCGTCAAGGCTTAACTTAGGAGACAAAGTGTAAAGCATTCAAATATCACAAAACAGTAATTAAATAAAACACAGGAAACAGTTTAAAAATCCAAAACCAATTTATAAAAATAGTTTATATTTTTATCTTTAAAATGACACAAAAACGATTAAAATCGGTTCAGGGGAACCAGAGATATGAATTTTTAAAGAATTATTACTTTTCTAGTGCTTAGAAACAAAAAGCGCCAATCGGGTCATCTGGTTGCACCTCGACCGGGGCAAAGTCAAACTTTCAGGCCGACCGCGTTGGAGCCCTGCTCGGCTACAAGTCGCGGGAGGCCTCGGTTGAAAAGTTACCTTCTGACTTAGTCATTATTTTGAAGTTTTTCTTCACCGGGACGAACCTGCCAGTTGAATCCGACCTCCTGGAGCCCTTGTCCAGATACGCGATGTGGGTTTCCTCGGTGGAGACTTTTACCTTCGGACTTAGTCGTTTTTTCGAGATGAAAATCCTTCGACCGGGGTAAACCTGGATCTTGATCCGACGTCCATGGAGCCCTTCTCGGATACGATGGCTGGGAGGTCCCGGTCAACTTTTTACGTTCGGACTTAGTCTCTTTTTTGGATGTTTTTCTTTACCGGGACGAACCACGAAGTCAGGCCGGGTCGCGGTTGAGGCAAGCCGGCTAGAATTTCCGCGGCGGGTCGGTCCCTCTCTGGAGCTTTTTTCCAAAAATTCTCAAATCTTTTCCAAACTTCTGGGGCTTCACCCAGATGTTCTTTTAAGGTTCTTTTGGGGTCCAGAGCTCACCCCAAGGGTCCAGAAGTTCTGTGATGGTCCTTGGGGGGTGCGGACTTCAACTCCCAGAATGCACCTGGCGCAAACTCCTTTTTGGCCACTGGACAGTGGTCAGCTGGTCGCTTTCTTCAGGAGTTGGTGCAGGGGACTCTGGTTAGCAATTTTTCACCTGTAGCAAACAGGGAGTCCCTCCTTGAACCAGTTGAAGCCAGGCAAAGTCCTTCTTGTGGTGAAGCCCAAGTGTGCAGCTGGTGCAGTCCTTCTGATTGCAGGGTCCAGGTGCAGGCCAGGGGTCCAGCAGGGCAGTCCTTCTTCTTCTTTAGTTGCTTTCTTGTTGAATTCTGGAGGGGATCTGAGGTGTGGGTGCAGGTCTGCCAGTTTTATCCTTGCTCCTGGGTGAAAAGCAGGGGGGCCCTGGTTCTCCAATCAGGGACAGGGTCGTCCCCCTGTGATGACCACTTCCTGGGAAGTGTGGCAAAAATCCATCCCAGAAGGCAACAGTCTCTAAAAATCCAACATGGATGAATCTGATTTTTGGAGGTTACATCTGGCTGAGCCCACCCACTGGTGTGGCTAAGAATCATAAACACACCCCTCTCCTGCCCTCTCCTAATCTAATCAAGGGGGCACCTAATTGTCTGGGGTTGCAGGATGTGGGGGTGTTGCTGGGTGCTGCAAATGTCCTTCTCTGCCTTTGAAGACCAGTTTGGCAGCCCTCCCCCTTCCTGCCACACCATCTGCTGAGGGGAGATTCTCTCCCCCAAGCACATTCCTTTGTGTGAAGCCTGGCCACTTCACACCTCATCAAGGCAGCCTGGCAGAAGCTGCTGCAGGCTGGCCAATCAGAGCACAGCAGCAAAAACAATGCAGAGCTGAAATTGGCAACTTTTTAGGTAAAGTCTAAACTTTTTACCTGAACAAGTTATATTAAATCCAACAACTGGAAGTTGTGGGATTTATTACAACAATTAATTTGATACCAAATTCTTGGTATGTAACATTTAAGGAGACTTTAAAATTTAAAATAAAGTCTGCCCATTCTAGCCTATGAAGGCCATTTACTTCAATGAGGGAAAAACGAATTTGGCCGTTTTTACCTCACCAGGGCTTATAAATCTATTTTTATAAAGTCCCTGTTTATAGTTACATGGCACCCAGCCCTAGGGGCACATAGGGCACACCTTAGGGGTGACTTATATGTAAAAATAAGGTAGTTTAAGACTTTGGAAGTACCTTTAATTCCAAAGTCGAATTTGCATATAACTTTAATTTAAAAGCAGCCAGCAAAGCAGGCCTGCCTTTAAAATGACACTGGGCACCTCAGCAGTGCACCTAGGTGTGCACCACCTATGCTGTGGTCCCTAAACCTACATGCCCTACCATATACTAGGGACTTAAAGGTAGGTTAACTTAGCCAATTATAATTAGCCTAATTTGCATATTGATTTTACACAGAGCACAGGCCGTGGGACTGGTTAGCAGTACCCAGGGCACCATCAAAGTCAGGAAAACACCAGCAAAAAGAGGAAAATGGGGGCAAAAAGTTATGGGGCCTCAGCAATCAGCCCTGTTTTCTCACAGCATCCAAAGGCGAAGAGCAAATAAATCGTGTGAGGTTGAATATAGAAGCAACCGAACTAGTTGAGGGAACAATGGGTGTGAACAGATTGGAATCTTACACTGAAGAAGAGCTGAAGTATTTGTGCCCAAAGATTACAAGGGAAGTGAGTAAAATACATCAGAAATTGGCAGAGCTAGCAGAGAAACATGACATCGAGATTGAGAAAACAAAGCATTTGAAACGCAGTTACAGATTAGATTTTGAGGCAAAGGATTTCAAACACATGAGATCAGCAGGAATGAAGGCACATTTGAGAGAGAATTGTTGCAGAGTGCTCAGATCTGGGGAGCATTGGAGAAGTGGAAAGGTAGATCGACAAAGAAAAAAGATAAACAGAAGCGGGATTCACAAGAAGGGTCTGAGGAGGTTCAAAAAGAAAGGGAATCAGTAAAGATGCTTCCGATGAGAGAGATTCCAGGAGGGCAGTTTGTTCATGTCCCATAGCACAGGAGTGATATTTTGACATTTACAAATGATTACCCAAAATTGAGAAAGAAGCCAGTCAAGGGGTATCAGCAGACAGACAGATTTGTAAAACTTCCAACTGTCTGTGGGAAGACTTGAACACACTTTTGGAGATAGTAGTACCAGCTGACTTGTGGGTTGAGTGTAAGAGAGCAGTGGATTGGCCAACAAGTGAACCAGAAAGGGATAAGGTCATGGGTGCACCTTCACCTGAGGTAATGAAAAAATATTATAAGGTGATTGAGATCCTGAAGACAAGAATTTCTCCCAAAATATTGATTGGCAGAGGATTGACAGAACGGTTCAAGAGTGTAAGGAGTCAATACATACTTACTATGAAAGATTGTTAAAAGCATTCCAGGAGTACAGTGGCAAGGAAGCAATTGAGCCGAAAGACATGTTGCATTTTGTGTCCAGATTTGTCGAAGGGTTGAAACCAGAAGTAGGGCAGATGATTAAGAGTCATTTGATTTGCTAGCAGGCAAACCCAATTGATGAGGTATTGCAATATACAAAATAATGTAGTGACGAGATTGAATTAAAACATAAAAAGTTGAAGGAGAAAGCGATGGTGATGCAAATAAAGGCAGCTTAAACAGGAGTGCAAGGAGCTATAGTACCGCCTATGCTGCCGCAGCAGAGAGCTGTTATGTTCCAGCCTCAAGTGAGATGTAGAGGACGTGGAGTTGACATGATGCATAGTCTGGAGTTAGGGACTGTAGTTGTTCAGAATTACTTGCAGGGGATGAAAAAGATGTTGCTGTGTCATTTGTGAGGAAACGTGAGACACTGGAAACGGGAGTGTCCGTTGATGGCGCAGGATGGTGTTGTTCAGCAAGGTGATGTCAGTACATTTCAAACTGTGAAAGTCCCAAGAATGAAAGGATTTATTCCTAACGTTCAGAATTGAGGACAGAATTTCTTACCGGTACAGCAAACGCAGGTGCCACGCACACAATTAACCCAATTGCAACCAAAAGAGCAGCAGGTTCCCATGGTACCTAGACAGCAAATGCAGATACCTCCAGCCCGAAGGAGCAGCAACAGGTGATGCTTACTGAGCAGGTCACAGGTCAGAGACAAGACTGTATTAATAACACAATGCACCAATTTCCATTTTATAGTGAGGATGAAATAAATGAAAAATGGATGAGTGACTGTTCGGATGAATGAGCTTGTATGCTTGCAGCTTCCCTAGAAGTAGATCAGAGAGGACCTTTTGTGAAGGGAAAAGTGGTGGGACACAAGGTCTCATTCATAGTGGATACAGGAGCTACACGTTCTACAGTGAGAATTATAGAAGTCCCGAATTTACCTCTTTCAGGCAGGACAGTTCAAGTTGTGGGAGTGGAAAATAGACAGTTGACAAACCCAATTCCAGAACCAGTGCAGGTTGAAATTGGAAATTACCAGGGACTGCATAGATTTGTGGTGTGTGATTCGAGTCCCATATCTCTACTGGGAAGAGACTTACTGTGCAAGACAAGATGCTCCATTAATTGTTCAGACACCACTGGAATAGAAGTTCCAACAAATAGTGATGATGAGGAAGAACAGGTGACTGAAATGATGGTTAACAATGTCAATTAAGAATATCCATTGATTTAATTTTTCCACATGTTTACTGTGAAAGAATTGCATGCAGACTTGCAGGGAACAGTGAAGGAAGAGGTCTGGGACCTGACAGGGAAAGAAGTAGTTTCTGATTAAGGGAGTAGAGCTGATTAAGATCACTCTGCAGCCCAATGCAGTATTTCCGCAGCTTCCACAGTATAACATGCCACAAGATGTTTTGATGAAGGTGGCACAAATAATTGTAGACTTTCTAAAACAAGGAGTTTTGAAGGTAGTGTTAAGCAGCCCATGCAATTCACCAATAATGGCTTTAAAAAAAACACGCAGCAAAGTGCACGTTGTGCAGGACTTGTGCAAAGTGAATGATTTGGTGGTTAAATGTTGTCCAGTGGTGCCAAACCCATCAGTGATACTGTTTCAGATTCCTTGCGATGCAGAGTGGTTCACAGTGGTAGATCTGTCACAAGCTTTCTTTTCTGTGCCTCTTCATGAGTATAGTCAGTTTCTTTTTAGTTTCAAATTTCTAGACAGACTCTGCAGGCTTCCACAAGGGTATACGGAGTTACCATCTCTGCTTAATTTAATCTTGAAAAAGAACTTGGAGTCATTGGAATTGCCATACCAATCGACTCTAGTACAGTATATTGATGATCTGCTGGATCGCATCCAGAACAAGGGACAAGTGTAAACCTGACTTGATTGCCCTGTTGAACCATTTGGGAGAATTTGGATTTAAAGTTTCACCTGTGAAATTGCAGTATTGCCAACAATCAGTGAAATACCTGGCACACCAGATTGAGAAGGGATTAAGGAGGATCTCTAGGGAGAGAATTACCATGATTCTGCAGAGAAGTCCCCCGACTTCTCAGAGAGATCTTAGGATGTTTCTGGGAATGGCGGGGTACTGCAGACAGTGGATTCCGAATTTTGCTGAGATTGCTAAGCCTTTGCAGCAGTTGACACACAAGGAAGTTACAGATCCCATTACCCTAGACGAAGATCAGTTTAAAGCATTCACCAAATTGAGAGAGAGTTTGTGCAGAGCTCCAGCATTGGGAATGCCTGATTACACAAAGCTGTTCACTTTTTTTGTCATGAACGTGATGCTTGTTCTTTGTCTGTTTTGACACAGGTCTATGGAGGTGCTTGTCGGCCAGTAGCTTATTTTTCAGCTACCTTGGACCTGGTCGCAGCAGCTTTACCAGGTTGCCTGCACGCAGTAGCCGCAGTTGGTCAAAGACTTTCCCAATATGAGGGGGTAGTCATGGGATACCCTTTGACGGTAATGGTATCACATTCTGTTGAAATTTTACTGACAAGGACGAAAACGCAATATTTGATGGGTGCAAGACTGACAAGGTATGAGATGAGCATATTGGGTGCTCCAAATGTAACATTAAAGAGATGTACATTGCTGAATCCAGCAACATTTCTTCTAAGTAATACTGTTGAAATTAAAAAAGAAGGAGATGTTGAGCATGATTGTCTTGAGGTAACTGAATTGTGTACAAAACCGATACCTGATTTTAGAGACACACGTTTAGAAGAAAATTACCAAAAATGTCTTTGTTGATGGTTCGTGTCTCAGAGATGAAACAGGCACACTGAGAGTAGGATATGCAGTGTGCACAATAACAGGCACGTTAGAAGCCTCATGGCTTCCAGGTGTATACTCTGCACAAGTGGCAGAATTGGTAGCTCTTACTAGAGCATGCTATGTATCTGAAAGATTAAGAGTCACAATCTATACTGATAGTCAATATGGATTTGGAATTGTTTATGGTTTTGGCCAGTTGTGGTCACAGCGAGGTTTTATGACCTCTACTGGAACACCAGTGAGAAATGGTGACCGAATAAAAGAGCTGTTGATTGCAATACAGTTACCTGAAGAAATTGCTGTGGTAAAATGCACTGCACATCAAAAGACACAGGATTACATTTCATTGGGATATGGGTATGCAGATCAAGTTGCAAGGTTTTGTGCATTGAACTGTATATCTTTTAAAGACAAGTGGGAATTAATGCCTGAAGAAGAAAATAATTGTGCAAGTTTTGCTTTAAAAGTAATTGATACACTGGAGGAATTGAAAACATTGCAAGAAAATGCAGATAAGGAAGAGAAGCAACTTTGGGTCAGATTAAAGTGCATTCAAAGACCTGATGAGATTTGGGTTTCTGAGGAGGGTCAGATGGTATTGCCAAACAGTTTGTTGACTCAGATAGCCAGGTATTATCATGGCCAAGCACATATTGGAAGAGATGCCATGGTTAGACTGTTTAAGGTTGATTGGTTTAATCCGAAATTCAGACAAGCAGCAGAGGCAGTATGTCATCGATGTGCAATCTGTCAGCAACTAAATGTGGGAAAAGGGACAGTGGTGAATTTGAGCCGCATTGGAAGAGCAGGAGGACCATTCAGCAGTATGCAGTTGGATTTCATTGAGTTGCCTGCATGTGGTGGATTAAAGTACGTGTTGGTGATTGTGTGTGTCTTTAGTCATTGGATTGAAGCATACCCACACGAAGGAATGACAGTCTCACAGTAGCAAAGATGTTGCTTAGAGAGTTAATACCATGGTTCGGTTTGCCGATCTCTTTAGAATCAGATAGGGGAACTCACTTCAATAACGCAGTGATCAAGCTCTTACATGCAGCATTAAACATTGAGCAGAAGTTGCATTGCAGCTATCACCCTGAAGCATCAGGACTATTGGAACAAAGGAATGGTACATTGAAGGCAAGAATTGCCAAAATGTGTGTCGCAACTAATCTAAAATGGCCAGATGCCTTGCCTTTGGTACTGTTGTCAATGCGAAATATTCCTGACAGGAAGACAGGACTGTCACCCCATGAGCTCCTCATGGGCAGAGCAATGAGATTGCCAGCAATTCCAGCCAATGCTCTTTTCAATATTACAGATGATATGGTGTTGGACCAGTGCAAAGGTCTGGCTGATGTGGTTCGCTCTTTCTCTCAACAGGTGCAGGCTGTTACCATACCACCCATCCATGACCCAGGTCACAATCTGAGAGCTGGAGATTGGGTCGTCATCAAAAAGCACGTTCGAAAGACCTGTTTAGAACCACGTCGGAAAGGTCCCTACCAGGTGGTTCTAACAACTACGACAGCTGTAAAGTGTGCAGGACTGCTGAATTGGATACATGCAAGCCATACAAAGAGAGTGGTGAGCCCGCAAGAGCATGAAGAATTGTTGTTGAAAGCACCAACAACAGCGAAGCAAGTGACTGTAAATGAGCCAGAACAAGCTGATCCTGAAGTTGATCCTGAGCTTGTGGAAGATGGATCAATCACCCCTGTAAGAGACGAAAGTGAAGAATTACAGGAGGGTGAGCAAGAGTCAAACTCAACGGATACAGCAGGAGAACCAAGCACAGCAGAGGTTCTCCCAGAAGCAGACGGTGCTGAAAAACAAGCAAAGCAAGTGCCAGATCAAGAGGGTGAAAGAGTTGAGACGGAACAAAGTCAAAGTGGCCCAACTCCTCCTGAGCCATAGAAAGAGGAAAGGAGAAGATTCCAATTCTGAGGAGAATATTGACTGAAGGAACGAGAAAAAGAAATAATTGTCCTGAGTCGCGAATTGGGAAAAAGAAGAAGTTAAAAAGAAAGAAGGAGTTGGTCATCAATGAGGAAGAAGTGGATACTATGAGAAAAGAAGAACTGAGTGAAGGAGAATTAAGTGGAGAACAAAGGTTGAAAAGAAAGAGAGTAGCAAGTCGAAGATACGCAGGTCCTGTGTGGGCATATGCAGCAACAAGTTAATGGCAAAATGAGTTTATGTCCTTTTGTTTTGACAGAGAAGTTCCAAATCAGTACTTTGATGCAACCTGAAGGGGATCGATGGACTGAGTTGTTGAGCTAATTTGAAGAAACCTGAAAAGAGACTGTTGAAATAAAACCAGAAAAGACATTGATAACCTGATATGACATTTGAAAACCTGGATGTGATAAGCTGCTAACCGATTTTTAACAAAGGAGAAAAGGGGTCCTACGTGTGAAACTGAGCTGTGAGAAAGAGATATTTTTCTTCATTTTCGATTTTTCTGTTGCACTTTATCTAAGAGTTATTTCTACTTTCTGATTCTTTACAGATCAAGGCTTAGTTAAATTACCGCATTAGAAATATTAGATATTGTAGGTATTTGAGTGTTGGAGTGTCAATTATGTGTGGAATAATGTACATAATAATGATTGTGGGAATCTCTGTAGAAGAGGCTACTATTACCTCTGTTCCTGAGACAACTACACTAACAGTTTTAGAGAGATTTAAGTTAGATGAAAAATACTTGCATGACTACACTAATGCACAAGGAGAGCTTTCTTCTAATGTTTTCTATCGGTTGTTGAGTGACTATGTTGAAACGGTGGATGCAAGGAATTGTCTTGTGTGTACGCAAATTCCTTCCTCTGTTTGAGAAGGGGTTATGTAACATAGCTTGCCTCTAACTTATGGCATAACTTGTAGTTTGCTAATAACCAGATTCTATACCCAAGAGTATATTCAGTATTTTTATTCTAACCATGACGTTGTATTTTCCTTTGTTCCTATAATTAGATATTTGAGCAAAGTAGCTAAGGAGCATGATATAGTATTAGTTAAAGGATTCTTTGAGCCAACACTAACATTTGGTACTGCTTAGGTGCACAAAAATAACCTAACCTGCTTACTAACTCCGTTTAGAAAACAGCTTTATAGGGCATGTTGATGATTGAAGGAAGGCATTAAAGGAGAAGTTAGAAAACGGATTGGAGAAAATGACTTATAAGAATGATTATGCTTACACTGCTATTAAAACGCAAGGGAAATTAGCTTTAGATGCATTACATGTAGGGAAGCTTTGTATATACAGGCCAAAATCACGCACTGACACTTTATTTGTGGGTACGAGTGAATGTAGGCATGCTTTTTTGTTTTATAGTAAATGGACTTTTATGCTGCATGGTCAGGACCCCTCCGATTCCTGGAGTCTACTATATTTGTGGACTTAATGCTTATTACCGTTTTCCTAGAGGATGGTATGGGACATACTATTTGGGGATAGTTTTCCCTAAAATGTATCAGATAGATGATTTAAAGAAATTTCCGAAAGTGACTGAATTACATCATGAGCGACAGAGGAGGGAAACCTCTTCTGCAAATGTGGGAGATATTTTTGGTGCAGTAATTCCTTCTGTAGGAGTTATTTTGAATGTAATTAAGATACAAAAGTTGTCTACTATTGTGGATAACATGTTGACAAATATTACAGGGGCAATACTCCTGTTAGATACTGAATTGGCTGCGGATAGAGCTATGACGCTTCAAAATAGGCTTGCTTTAGACATAATTTTGGCGAAAGAAAGTGGAGTCTGTAAAATGATTAGTGCTAGACATTGTTGCTCGTTTATACCCGATAATGATAAAGAGATAAGAGACTTACTTACTAATTTAACTAATTCAAGCAAGGATTCGAAAGAATTGAAGGAACCAGGGGTTTGGGAAAAGGTCGGAAATTGATTTGCTTCTGTGGGTAATTGGTTTAGTCAAATTTTGAAGGGGTTATTATGGAAAATTGTACAGGGAATATTAATTGTGATTGTTTCTATATTGGGATTATGAGGTACATGCAAATTGTGGCAAAAGATAAAATTAAGGAAGTCCAAGGATGATCAGAGGAGGGAAGAACAGCCTAGGAGAAGAATCTATAAAGAAAATTTAAGAAGTCGAAATACATCAGAAGCAGAACTGTAAAATTAATGATAAGGGAAGGTGTGATGACATATTTAGTCATCAGAGGAGGGACTGTTGAAGCAGATATGCTAATTAAGATTTTTTTTAATGATTGTATGTTATTACTAATGAGCAAATGCATAGAGAAATTAATCGTAGAAAATAATGTGCATGTTTGAAAAATTTGCCCTCGGGGTATGATCTCCATGTGAACTAAAATGACTGAAAATGTGCAAAATAATGAAAATATATGAGAAAAATGTAGTAATATGTCATAAGTAAACGCATAACCTCTGTTTTGTATTATTAAGTTAGCTGAACTAAAGGCCTGGTTCCACTAGGCCACAAACACTCTGAACATGGAGAAAGCAGACGCCTTGCAAAGGACTGGAAACCGATAACTACAGCCTTGACCCGTTCGAAGTTCAAGTTACTTCACTAGAATTTTCTGCAATGTATCGGCGGAAAGGAGATGATAAAGACAATTTGATACAATTATGTGTAGAGCAGGCTAAGTCTACTTTCCCAGGCCTTGAACAATAGAGTCACTGACTGGAGAGCCATATGCAACAATTTTTATACCTGAAGGGCTGGATGATGAGGGCATTGCATGAAGAACCATTCCGCTTCTTGTGACTTGGAATATATAAAAATTAGTAGATTTGGTAAACAAAAACTATAGGTTAAAGTCATATCTCCTGACTGGCTGAACAATTAGCAATTAGGGGGATGACTTGGAGACCCTAATAAAAAGTAATGACAAGGGGCGAGAAATCAGAATTGCGGGGAGAAAATTGATGACGTCAGGAGATGCTGTCCGAGGTGCAGATATTGGGTTCATACTCTGTGAGCCTGACCTGTAGCTGACTAATTGATGACCTGAAGATGTCACTGGCTTGTTGCTGATCCATCCTGGATAGATAGCTATGAAAATGTGACTGCCGATTTTATGCCTTTTCTAATAGGTAGCAACTGCGCTAGTATAGGGATTCTTACTTAGGTAGATTTTTCTAAATTTATGTTTTCTCTAAATTGTTTTCGCATGATGACCCCCATGCTAATGCTAATCTTGGTTAGGTAGGCTGTTAGGGGTAACGTTGACAGAGACAAATGACTGACAAACTTAATTGCTGAATTACATTATTAATGCTGGTATTCATAGCTTATGGTATTGCATTGTTGCATATGTCTTTCTTTAAGAAATAATGTCTTATCTAGTGAATTAATAAAGAGTTGATTTGAATAAAGTTAAACTAACAGATGATTTAGAATTGTAAGCAATAGGGAAATAAAAATTGTTAATTCTTTTTCTGAGTAGTTGTTATTATTAGTTATCATGGTTTAACGTTGAGTGTTTTCTTGATTATTGATGCTAGTTATTGATTCAATAGTCACTGCATGACTGGGATACTCCATGCGATTCAAAAGATTCATCGACCCATACATGTCCCCTTGTAAGTTTACTTACTAAGGACAAGGCGCACTAGCACATTCATCAATCCATCCATTCATCACTTAACTCATCCATCTGTCCAGCCTTTCATCCAGTCATCATCTATCCTCCTGTTCACTGAACCACCTGTCTATTCATTCACTCATCCATCCATCCTTTCTCTCATCATCCATCTACCTTTTCAGTCATCCATCCATTTATCCTTCCTCCCTTTCACTCATCCATCCTTACATGCAACCTTTCACTCATCCATCAATGCATCTATCTATCCATGCTTTCACTTCTACATCCATTCACCCTTGCACTCATCCATCCATGCATCTGTCCTCCCTTTCAGTCATCCATCCTGAAATCCACCCTTTCACCAATCCATCCATCCATTAATCCATCCACTCATCCTCCTATCGTTCTACGTTTTTTATGAGCCTATGTCTGCCGAGAAGCAGACAAAATAGACCCATCAAGTATCCCACCCCAGCTGTAGCTGCTAAAACGGGAGGAGGGAAAGGTAACGACGCATCTGCCCATGAAAGCACCCGTTGGCTGGCAGAGTAGGCAGAGTTGGGATGCTGTTCAGGCATCGGGAACACTCGATCTTACCGTAGGTTAAAAACAAATCCTGGCAGTCTCTCGTAGTCACTGTAAGCACAACATTATTCAAAGTAAGTAATTTATTGAAGCTTAAATAAAGGGACTGGCAGTAGTGAAGATATGGAAGCAACTACCACATCACTCACTGGTGGCTCAATTCTACCTATACCATATGGAACATTACTCGCAGTACATCTCTTCCACATAACAACAGGACCCAACAAACTTTCTTAATCAATTATAGCCTTTCATCACTGCTGATTTCTTCCCTGCAAGGTCCTCCTATTTTAGGACTGAGGACACCATGTAAACCCACAGATTCCTAGCCAATCACATTCTAGCTTTCCCTAGAAGTTTACACATCCAATGATGGGCTGAGAGATAGTGGGCACCATAACTTCTTTTGCCATTTTATGGACATCCTGATACTTTAAAATATATCATATTGATGTTTTTGCCTTTTTTCACATTGACATAATTTATAACATTTTTTTTTTAAAATCTCACAACTGGATTTTTTTATTATATTGATTTATATCTCTATTTGATTAATACTTTGGTTTATTTTTCTAAGATCAGTCCTATTTACCCCACAGTCATTTTGTTGCATTTAATAAATACACGTTTACTGTTTTTGCAACTGTTGCTATATTTGCCTTTACTTCTTTTTCTAAACTATATTGTTTTGTGCTGTGTGCTTCCTGCATCAGCTAGAACCGCTGGTAACAATATGATTGAGCATGGGCTCATGGTGTTTGTGTGGACAGCCAAGAGTACTTCAAGTGGCCTGTCTGGGAGCACAAAGGGTACTTTAGCCCTATCATTTACGCTCAAGCACTGACTGCTTTAAGATTCATACAGTGAGCATTATGGCGGTGGTTCTGGTTCTCTTAAAAAAATCTAGAGAACCTACATCCGTTTGAGTGAAGACTTTTATTGAGGGAGGATGGAACTTAATGCAGTACGCTAAATAAACATACTGGAATTAATGCTAATGATCATTCATTCTCAGACAGGAACAGTTTAGATAAGTTGAAAAGCTATCTTTCCATTTCATTGTTTAACCAGAAGTTATAATTAGGATCCTGTCTTTCTCTGGTGGCACATATTTTGTCATCACAATTTAACTGTAATAACCTACTACAGTAGAGTAGATAAGTCAATGTTCAAAGTGTATGTGACTGGTGACGCCAGAACTAGATTGCAATAAGAACATTAGAGGCAGTTTTTTTTATATATTGTGGGCTTCATGTTTTATACAAGTATAACTGCATTTAATCTTTCCTTCTAGCACGTGCACAGGGCTAAAAGTAAATTATGTGTATTATGCCAAAGGGGAATGGTGGATAAAAGAAGATATACTTTATGTTTCTCAACTAACTTCACCTCTTAGGTATTGGTAAATTCCCCACTTCTTACACCTTTGAGAGATAACCACGGGAAGGCGTATTTTTGGAAATATTTCACTGCAGACCCTGTTATTTAACCACATGAGTCACAGTTTACTGTATGGAGGACAGACACCAAATGCTGCTGAGGCCATCTGTCGAACGAGTAAAGGGGGAAGGATAATCTGCTTAGGAAAAGTAGTTGTTCATGATAAAAAAAAATATTCATTAATTTGGAAATAATGGGATTAAGATCTGTATGTAATAGATGTAATGCACGGAGTTATGGATGCCAAATGAACGGACTTAGTAAAACAGTAATGAATGAGCTTTGAAAGGGTGCTGATGGAGCGCAGACCAAGACATCAACAAGGTGGAGAGCAAGATTGCATGTAAGGTTTGCTATCAATTCTTGACATCTTTCCTTAGACTTGGAAGCTGAAACGAAACCTCAACAAAAGGTGTTTACAAGTGGCTATGGAATTATATACATAACTCCGAACTTTGAAAATATGATATTGATTTGTTTGTTGGCAGTGTACTGAAACATGATTAAATATCATTGAACAGCAGAGAGTTCATCGAAACGGTTAATTAATTTATCCAAATTCTCTACTGTTGACTAAAAGAAAAGGGAACAGAGAGAAAAGACATAGGCAACAGGCCAGTACAATCAGACTCGAGTGTCCACCAGGTATGATACAAGAATACATGCAAGCAGAAGTTCTACACAATGCAGTATGCGTGTATTGTTGGAGCAATACAACATTGGAACCACTCCTTACTGTTATAAATTCAGAAAGAGACAAGCAAACTCTTTTAGCCAGGATATGCATAGCCAGACACATGATACGTCTGAAAGTGGGAGATTAGGGGCCACATCGGAAAGCTTTTTTTCAATGGCTATTAGCATCTTACTCCTGGTTGAACTTTGATTTACACCTAAATGTCCAGGCCTTGTTCACAAAACGCATATTGGCTAAGGCACGCCTAGTCCCATAAAATACTTTGAATCAGCTGTAGATATTCTAGTATAGGTAATAGCTGAGCCGGTGTAATGCACTGCTAATCATAGAAAAAGTTTTGAAATGCGGGCCTTATGCCGTATTTTGCAAAATGCATTTCTTTGAGGGAGCATTTTATATGCTCTAATTCGAGGTCGATGAATCTTGGTAACCATGCAGAGAGTTTAACTAGGGAATCAGGTAACAATCAATAGATGATTGACAGTGTAACCACTTTGGACCCAAAACGGTAATGAAGATAAAGGGTTTTATATTAACACCCAGGTAAATGTAAACAAATCTCAAGACTAGGCTAGCTACAACTCCTGAAAAAATTAGAGGAGGTCACATAAGTCAAACCAGACATTCAGTAACAGCAATACAAAATATAAGCAAAAGTATCTGGTGCTCTGAATACAGATGGAGGTCTATTTTCTTGTACAGTGCAAGCCAAAGTCATATTCCTAAGTTAGACTATGGGCTATCTGAAAATCTCCCAATGAACTTAATTAATGCAAACATTTATATCTAACAAAAAGACATAAGGACAAAAGGTGAGGAACAAAAATAAAACAAAAAGGATGTCGGAAAATGAAAAGGAAGGGGCCAGCATTCCAGAAGCTTAGAAAATATTCTTCTTGGGGAGTTAAGTATAAGCCTGAGCCACACACAGCAAACCATGGGGCCAAAAAGAAAATTAGAGACCTGTACCTCTCAAAGTCCAAAGGAAATTGCCCCAGAGAAAATTTGTAAAAGTCCTCGTTAATAGCACCAAATCAGTCAGGCAACACCTTCTTTATCACTCCACCATAATTCCATTGTGCTCTCCAGCGTCCTTGGGCAACATTTTTTTACTGTAGATAATCCATACAAGAAACACCAAACATGTACTTCCTAATCATCAAGGTTACTCTTTTTCATTCACTATACTGAGAACTTGTTGATCATGTTCATCTCTATCTTCCACAGAAATGAAAAATAAACCTATAAAAAGATGACATCATGGATGCCATTAAACAAAACTTACATAAGTTGGAAGATGTTGACACCAACCCAAACTGTGTCTGTTTGAAACAGAAAGCCCCTTCCCAGAGTGAGAAAGGGAGTTAAAAGATGTGACTCTTTATGCAGCACTACTTGGTGGTAATTCAACACCATGTCGAGTGTGGTAAAAATTATTGAGTACTTTAAGAATGTCAACCTCTTGGTAATGTTGGACAGAGGATACCGGTTTACCCAAATTCTAGAGTACAAGTACCTGAAGGCAACATATTTTCTAGGGGACCAGGAGATAACAACTCTGATCTGCCTATTGGCTCAATAACATCCAATTCACATAAACTATCCAGCTATCTCTTCAGCTCCATTCTCACTGCAAACGGGACCTCTCCTCATCTTGTGCAAAACTCATTCCACACCTGACTTCAATTGAATTTATTGTGACTAACACTTACATTTTCCCAAATTATCGGAAAACACATTTGGACATTTCCAGTCCAATTACATTTGTTCCAGAGAGCACACACTCAAAATTCACTTGTTAGTAAAACATGCTTCAAATTATTAGGATGAAAGATTCTCTCCAAGTTCTATTAGTTCAACCACACCAACCGATATGAGCCATCCCTGGACATTTACAACATACTGGACCCAGAATTTCCTTGAATGGCACTGACCTAAACTCACCAAATACATTAACAGGTTTACAACCGTACATTACAGGCCTGACATTAGTTTGTCTTAAACTTGCATTTTAGATCCTGGCCACTCATTCACAGTGATAAAGGTCAATGGAGAACCCGAATCACCCATCATTTTAACATCCACACTATCCACATTGACCAGACAAAATGGTCTCCTAGTCCCATTTAGACTAATACGTAGCACATGACAATTCACCAGACCACCATTAACAAACCATTTTCCAATAGCTGAAAATCCACTACCTACAGCCTGCCATGCACCCTTTGCTTCTAACCCTTGTAAATCTTTCAGACCTGTAAGGTTCTTGATGTACTTCTTCAGTTCCTTCCTATTATCAGGGATGAAAGTGCAACATTGTTGAACTTTTAACATACTGCAGACTCCTCCCTCCTTCGTTAGAAGGATGTCTAATGGAAGTCTATTTTGCAAAACCATCGATCTTATGACGACCATCTTAGTATCAGCTAGCAATGAGGCACCTGTCGTACTAGGGGATAGATTGTCTACAATTGTTAACAGTGTTCTTATTTTGAGATCATTCAGAATCACTCCTACAGCACCAAAAATAGCTCCTACAATTTCTGAAGCACTAGCTCCTCTCTTATTTCTTGGATGTACTTTTTGGTTCCCATACAGGTTCATCTAATTATTCCATGTAAAAAATAGTTGGAAAAACTATACCTAACTAGCATATCCCATCCCATTCTTTAGGCAAACTAAAGTGTGTACAATCTCCACAAATGAAATATACTCCAGATAAAGCAGGATCTCGTGCAGATAACACAAAGATCCAACTGTTCTTTAACTGAAATACGTGTTCACACTCACTCTTTCCCACAAATGTTGTGTCAGCTGCTGACTTCACTCTAAATATGCACAACTACCTTTTATGTTTCCAATCTAGTGTCAAGGCAGCTTAGTTCCCTGCATCTGAGTGTGCTTCTCTTCCCCAATTTCTCACCATTATACCCTTCACTGCATTTTTTTTCATTCCATTTCTGCGGTCTTCAACTAAATTCAGAAAATCCTTTTCAACTTGTGTCAAGCCACATGTGAAGTTGTTGCGATAAGCATAAACTGTACCAAATGTCATGGTAGGCATAAAGGCCCATATTTATACCCTGTTTGCGCCGGATATTTGTTATTTTTTTAATGGAAATTCAGCACAAACTTAACTCCATATCTATAGTTTGACACTAGACACGTCTAGCGTCAGAAATATGGATTTAACGGAATGTTAAGGATGCGTGAAACCACCTTTCATCAATGAGATGCAAGGTAGGCCTTCTTGTCTGAAAAATGACTCAAACACCCTAGCGGTATATTTATCCAACAGGTCAAAAATGACACACAGGTGGGGGGCGGACCCACAAAATGATGCTAACCCCCGATTTGCGCAAATGTTAACGCCTGGGTCAGGGCAGGAGTTAAAATGAGGCAAACACACCACTACTTAAGGAGAACACTCAGAAGCAACATTACAGACCAACAGGACAATATGGAGGTGCTACTGATGCAGCTTGCAAGACAATGCCAAGCACAGGACTAACGGCGGCAGCCACCACCATCTCAACGCGGCCCACAAAGGCAACACAGATGGCAGGGGAGACTTTTCAGAAACAGGACAACCCTCCATGCCCTCAGGTAACAGGACATCATTCAGATGTATCGACTCAACTGGCAAGCCATACAGCAGCTTCTGAGCCATATTGAGCCACAACTAACAGCTAGCCTGCAGACACCACACAACATACCACCGTTGACCAAGCTGCTAGCTGTCCTGGATATGTTGGCAAGTGGCTCCTTCCAGACAACGGGTGCCCTGGTTGCTGGGGTATCACAGCCCTCATTCTTGGCTTTCCTGCCCACGGTGTCAGATGCCATAATTTCCCTCACACCCCACCACATCAGCTTCCCCAACATCCAGCAGAAGCAGCAGGAGATTAACTAGGGGTTTTATAAAATCCATGGCTTCCCACATGTGCTCAGTTCAATTGACTGCACCCAGGTCCAGATCATCCCACCTGCAGCAATAGAGCACCTATTCAGGAACAGAAAGCACACACATTCTATCAATGTGCTGGCCTTAGTTGACCACCAGGGATTGTTCACAAACATCTTGGCCAAGTATCCTGGGAGTGTCCATGACTCATTCATATTCTGGCATAGCAGAATCAATCAGCACTTCCAGGATGGACAATATGGCAATGGTCAGTAAGTCAATAAACCTAGCAATATACACACAGTGCAACAACCCTGTAGGACACACAAGACATACACCACTACACTGACACATGGGCAGGGTGACACTGAGGTCCACTACATTGACATATGGGCAGGGTGACACTGAGGTGTGGCACTGGTAGTTATGTTGTACAGCCTTACACAAAGGGATACACACCTCTGGACAAATGACGGCTGCACAAACATTAGCTGCCACTCTAGAGCACCAAGGGGCCAATGTCAAAGCCCACAGTGACAACGACATGGCCTGCACAGTAATTACAACTTGGAAGATGAACCATTTACAATTACATTAGGCCACATAGTCAATCGGCCACCCTCCTAAACAGTATGTAGCATGGAAGGGGTCTGAAACATCGCATGATGATGCAGACTCACACGTAGGTGACACCGAAATACTGAGGCAGTCCCAACATCATACACCACTCCTGGGGTGCCATTTCCAGGTTGCAATAAGGAAGTGGACTGTGCTATGAACACATATTGATGTGGCACTAATACAAACTGCACACTGCTGCATACACTGAAAGAGCCAATTGTCCATCAAAATGGCATATGTACAGAGATATGGCCCTTCCTGCACAGATACATCCACCTCCACAAGGAAGTGAGCCAGGTTCCCTGGAGCAAGTTCGGTAGTGTAGGTGCACGGTTGCACATGAGCTACTGGCAGAGGGAACAACAAAGGCTTGCCTAGAAACAAGTCACACATGGGAAAATTGTGCATTGTAAATACTGAACAGCTCAGTGCTGCCAACTTATGGAGATGTGTTGTGTATTGTCGCCTATCCAAATCGTAGGGCCTCAGTGTCGCATTTCATCTGCAATGACATATGTCTAAATGGATGGGATGTCCAGGCCATGTAGTGCAACCATGTTACCACCAGATCTAAATCCATTGTCTGTGTGAATGTATCAGGTCTCCTCCAGTGAAAGCACGCTGATAAATGTGGGACACTACACACCGCATGGTACACACATACAGACAAACAGTTCGGAAACCAAATCATAGATCCCAGGTCAATGAGCCAAACACAAGTTGTCATGTCAAACAACCCGGTGTAGAGAAGACCTCACAGAAGGCCAGGTCCTCACACAATACCACAAACACATCTGAATCACAGACAATGCAAGATATCAACTGCCAAGCTACATGACAATCCTGTTGCAAGCACTAACAATATACTCACTCCTAATGTCTTTTGCAGCAGATCAGCATTATGGGATCCAGCCATGGATCATGACCTGATTCCCCAACCCAAGCCAGCAGCAGAGCGTGCCTTTAATGTGGCACATCAGAGGACACGGACCATTGTGGAAAGGACTTTTTGGCAGCCTGAAGTCCAGATTCAGGTGCCTGGACATCACAGGAGGCAGCCTCCTATATGCCCCTCACATTGTGTGTAAAATAATCCTGACCTGTGCTATCCTGCACACATTACATTTGTGTGAGGATGAACATCCCATTATATGAACAGGACCAAGAACTGCCTGAGGAGGAGGAGGAGGGTGGTGGCATGGAAAATGAGGGAGAACAGCAGAACACAGCTGCAGGAATGCACCGCAGACAGCAAATTGTACACAACCTTTTCACTTAATAGTCACTCTACACACCATGTTAAGATGTGTAAATAAACACCTTACTTGATAACGCAATACTGCCCTGGTGTCTTCATTCTCAATCACATGTACCTTAGGAATGTGAGTATTACCTCAGGGAGCATGCTACAAAGACAAATCTGACTACTTCTGATGCAACATCACATGTGATGCGTATGATTGTACAGCAAACATCACACACATATAAAAAAAATACTCATCTCTTGAATGTCACAAATGAAGGACACAATCAATGGACCACAACATATGAGTCACATCCACGTTGCCAACATGGTCAACTGTAGCACATGACACACAACTATGAATCTTCAATCATAAGGTAAATAAGGGCCCCATACATGAGTCAATGGATATGAAATATCAGAAGTACAGGAATGTATGAACAGACCCCTGACATTACTAAGTGGGACACTTGCAATGTCTGCAAGGAGCTTGTGTGACAAGGGGGGCATCATTTGGGAGAATGGATAGCATGATTGTCCCAGGTATGACAAGCAATGTTCACAACACATGCCCTGCGCAGTCCATCCCTGGGAATCAGTCCTGCCACTTCCATGGAGCCCAATCCTGACACAGGGTACACATGCCCACACACGTGGACTGGACACTTCTGTGGACTGCACATCAGAAAATATGTGAACACATGCAGCTAAGGCAGCAGGTCCACCACAGCAACACAAGTAACATAACTAATTGTAATAAGTAAAACTGACATGTACCAAACATTTTATGGGTAGAATTTAGGCACAGTGTTTCAAACACCGTATGTACCAGACATGTACACATGTCAGACATTTGTTTAGTCCACACACAAGTCACCATGAACTCATAACCAACAATTATTGACATATAAGGGGTAACATATCTTACATAGCACTTACCAACCATCCTCAATGATACCTGAGTTGTGTTTGTCATCTGAAATGTAATGTTCCCTAAGTCAAACAACTACATACATCACATGAGTCAACACATGTTACAAACACATACCATGACTGTTGTAGATCACTGATTGCCATCAAATGTAGATACACATTTGGCACACATTCATACATTTTCATGACATCCAAAGTATTGCATGCCGTTCCTTTGGAAACATACACATTGTTGTTACAGAGCATTCACATCCAAATCACAAAGTAGCATGCTCTACCGCATGTGGCCATAAACTATATTACACACTGCAGCTATGTTAAATATTAGAAAATGACTCAATCACAGACAGAGTCAAAACTATTGACACAAATGTGTCGAAAACACCTGCAAACGCAAACTAACCATACATGGATCCTTAGCCTGAATTCCACCCGTGCACCACACTCATGCGGATATCCATTGAAATTGGAGTATACAGGTAATGTATTGTATATTGCCGCACATGTCGATGATGCGTTCAAAATATTCACGAACACATGGTATGAGTAAAAAAAAAATACAAGCATGAAGTAAAATGTGTCGCAAGAGGACTAGAAGTGATGTAATAGGAAATTCTGTTTACAGGCAAGGTACAGTGGGTGTACTTTCACTTTAACTTTACAGTCTGTGCATTTGTTGTCTGTGTGGCTGTGTCTCGGTGTTGCTAGTGTGTTGATTGTGAATATTGTATCTTGTGATGTCTCTCTTGTTGTGTCTGTCGTGAAATCTGTTTGTTATTACCAGTGTATGTGATCTTGTGTAGTTTAGTGTCTTTCACATTGTATTTGTACTGTCGGTTGTCTCTCTGGGTGTTAGATTAGTTGGGGTTCCTAAGTTTGGCCAGTATGTTTCTTTTATTCTCATTTCTTTTCTTTTTTTTCCAATATTTACTGTTTGAAATTGTGGTTGAGGGACATGTCAGGAAGGGCGAGGCTGACACTGTTGGGGGAGGAGGAGCTTGGGGGCTTTGCATGCTACCCATGATGCTCAGGATGAGTGGCCGGGTGATACCGGGGTATCACACAGAGGCAAGGCAGCTGCGGTGTGGCAAGGTGCTCCAACACCTGAAGAGGGTGTACCATGCCAGCCGAAATGAGCACCAGCTAAAGCATCGCTGGGCTGACCTGGTGGCCAAAAAGCAGGATCTGCTGGACCACCTGGGTGTGGTGATTGGTGGCCCTGTTGGTGAGTATCACATTGACAAATGGGTACAGTAGAATGCTCCTGAGTGGCAGTAGCAGAAGTGTTGGTGTGCTGCATGCAATGTTTGTGACCAGGTTGAATGCAACCAGAACAAAGTGTTCGTGTCCCAGTACTGAGATGAAGACAACATGTCTATACATGTTAACAATGCAGGTCAGAAGTTTGTTGAGTCATGTACGACTATCACTTAGGGCCACATGTACGAAGCTCTTTTTTACTGTCGCAAACTGCCCAGTTTGCAGAAGTGGGCTGTTTGCAATGAGAAAAAATGCTTTCTCCAATGTAAAAACCCAATTTTGCCATTCCGCAATCACATTACGGAATCACAAAACAGGGTTAGCGAGTCGCATTTAGGAAGGGGCGTTCCCTTCTTATTTGCGAGTCGCAGTCCGATGTATGATTTTTTTGTGTCCACGAATGCCATCATAAAACAATTACAGTTACCACCGGTCTCAAGCTGGTGCTAACCCATTTGCAAAAGGAAAGGGGTCCCCATGGGACCCCTTCCCCTTTGCGAATGCATGCAAAAGTATGAGTTCGGAGCAAGCGGTGGTCTGTAGGACCATTGCCTGCTCTGAAAAAATGAAAACCAAAGTTATAATGTTTGTTTTTGACATGCATTCTGTTTACCTTGAATGAAAACAGGCTGCATTTTTTTTTAAAATACTGCTTTATTTAAAATCAGTCACAGACATGGTGGTCTGCTCAGCCCAACAGGCCACCATCCTTGTGAGTGCCACCATTCCCAATGGGTTTGCAAATTGAGACCTACTTCATGAATATTCATTAGGTAGGTCATTTGCTACCCCATCGTGAATTGGAAACAGTGTCATTGACAGTGTTGTACATCAGATTTTCTGACTCGCAAATTGCGAGTCGCTAAGTCTCGCAATTTGCGAATAACAAAACCTGATCTTCATACATATGGCTCTTAGTCACACATTTCAGGTGCCATGGCAACACCTGTGCCCATGCATTCTGTCACTGGTAATCAGGTTAGACACCATCAACATATCACATTTCACTGCATCCTGACAGCAAAGTGGGAAATCCATGTTTAGTGCTACATTGTCTTCATTACACACACATGATCCCTGCCATTATGTTGGCAAAGGGGACAATCCCGGTTTAGGAGACACTGCCAATGGGGTATTTGTTACCAACATACAACTGTGCCACATCTGTCATGGACCACTGAATGTATGATAATTGCAGACTGAAAATTGAGCCACATGTCCATCACACAGTAACTCAGTGTTCCTTGATGCACATGCCACAATACCTGAGTCACTTGTATTGCAGTGCACCAGGGAAGTGCCATGGAATTTTTCACCCAAATACAAATCATGCCATGGAGTATCATCTTAAATGGATTAGCCACATATGGTTGTTGCAGGGTTTAGCATCACATGATTGTTAGACCCAGTGCATCTGTGCAGATGTGTGGCTGTCACTCACCGGCATGTCAGTGTCAATGTGAGTTTGCAGTGGTGTGTCTATTGTAATGTCTTCATGCAGAATCACTTGCTCACTCATGTAAAATGTTACACACTGTGATATATTGTCCACTCATATGCACAGTGATATGACATTGAGCATATATTTCCATCCATGTCTTACAAATGGACCTGCCCCCTATACCATCGGAGAAGTGGCAAGATTTCAGGACCCAGATGTATCCAGTAAGTGGGATAATGTCTATCCCGTGTAGTGATTGCGGCTGTTGTGTGAGTGACTCTTGTGTTGCACTCATTGCAAGATATGATGAGCTCGCACGTGATCAGATATCTTAGTAGGAAGGATGGTGACATAGTCTCCCGTGCAAGGATTACCCATTCCCAAGCAGAGAGTCATCTCTTGGGATTCTTGTGCTGTGCAATAGTCAGCAGTGTGTGAACAAGGTGGTTAGTAGCCACATGTAGGCCCACATGTGACTTGGAAGTGCACCAGTGTCAGTATATTGGCACTGGGCTATACCGTCATTCTCACAACACAGTGATGCACCAGTTCACCACACAAATTGGTGCATCCCTGTATTGTAATGTACATGTAGGACTGTATGAGTAACTGTTCCCCAGCATCTAGCCCCATAAGTTGTACTCCATTTACGTGACACTTATGTGGTATGTAGTAGGTGTGCATGCAGATCAAGGCCAGACGTGTGCTGGCATCAATGTGCGTGTATTGGTAATTGTGTTGGCAGATCAGGTGTTGATTGGTGTCCACACCTGGACACATGAATGTAGATGTGAATGACCTATGGATACCTTATTCCTAGGTGGTAGCCCTGCTCACATGAGTTCCCCTCAATAGAACCATGTATATGTAGACATGCCTTCGTGGTTGACCTCGACAATTGTGATGATGTTTTGCATGCCCATCCCCCCTGAGGAAGAGGGGTAGGGGAACAACATATATGTAGGTAGATGTGATGGTCACAGTGTAGATGACAGTCTTCTCATATAGGATTACATGTGCCCCAATCAACACTGACCCCATATGATTTGCACTGCATACCATACTGCCAATTACATCTACTAGTCACTGGTGTTGTGTGCTTTGAAGTTGACTCAGATGATAAAGATTAGTGGGCCTGGCCCATGTGAAGTAGTTGTTGCCTTTGCATTGTGACACATTGCACTTCATCATTGCACCGATTTCTTTATTTGGTCCAACTCTTGTTGTGCTTTGCTGTGGTGTAAATGACATGATGGGTAGGCAGCATTGCAATTACATTCATCAGGGACATTGTATTATCTGGACTGTGGTTCGGACTGCATGTGCAAATTGAGGCAGAGTGTTAGAGTATCATCTGTACTTACATCACACAATCATGACATTGATGGTTGCCTGTTTCAATTTTACAGCTGCCAACATGGATGTTGCGGAACTCAGGGCATTCCAAAAGAGGGCAATGCGATATCGCCCCATATTGGATGTGGAGTCTGAGTACCGCAAGATGGCACAACGCTATCAAAAAGAGTAAGCCATGGGGGAATGGGGGGCATTCAGCCAAGGGGGACCCGCATTGGTCACAAAGAGTGGACCGAGCACCACACGTACAAAGCCGCCACGTCACATCTGCTCCACCTACAACACCTTCAACATCAGCACCACAGCCCACCACTCCTGCTGCAACGAACTTGTCAGCAATAAAAGAGCTCCAGAGAGACATGAAACAGGTCTTCAAAAAGCTGGACAGCCTACAGAAGGATGTGGAAAGCAACACAAAGAGACTGAAGGCCATCAAGAGGACACTCCGGAGGGCCAACATCTGAACTGTTACCTCCCCTCCCCCCTAGTTCAGTCCCCTCCCTCCTCATTCCTCTTCATGTTTTGTAGTAGGTTTTAGGGGGTTATTGATAGGTTAGAGTAGGATAGTTGTTTAGATAGGATAAGTAGGTTTGAGGGTGGTTTTTCATATTATTACATGTTCTTTTGTGTGTGGGTGGGGTTTAATGTTGGGGCATTTGTGTATAAAAAATAAATAAATTATGAAAATAAAAATATATACTTGTTTAGGATTAGGTAGTATATTTTTAGGTTAGTATATGTTGTCCGGCATGTGTCTCGTCATATAAGGGGGGTGGGGGGCCGATGTTTAGAGTGTGTTGTTAAATGTGGTAAGTAAGCTTAGCATAGGGTAGTTAGGGTCAGTTGTGGGTAAAGTATAGGTAGGATAGATTAGGTTAGTATGTGTGTTTAACATAGTTTTAAGTTCAGTTTCATAAATATATAATAAAGCTTTGGGTACACCCTTACTGCAGGTGTCATATGCTTGGGGCTCAGGGTCTTTGCATGAGTATACAGTGCCAATTGTCTGTTGGCCTGGGGATTCCGTCTTGCATCCAGATCCCTCTCTTGATATGTTAATTTCCACTTCCAACTGAGCTGTCACATTGGCAGCTACAACAAATCGACTTCTCAAGGCATCTGCTATCCAATGTACTCACCACTCAAGGTGACTATCGTTCCCATGTATTGGACAGGTAGGTGTGTTTTTTAAGCTGTAATTGTTTGTGTCCTATGTCAGGGTGTTGGGCACTGTGGGACGTCTGCCTACAGCCTGAAGTTCATGTCAATACTGCTAAACTGAGCAGTGCCAAATTCAGATGAGGTCAAGTATAACTATTTCACACCAATGTGTTTCACTTGTACTCCCAGCTGACCTTATTGGCCGAGTACTCTTACATAGCCATTCCTGCTGTATGCAGTGGGTGAGGCATATATGTTTTAAAACAAATGTCGCATACACAGTAAATTGCTTGAAGGGGATGTAGCCAGCATTGACGTTCATCATGTAGATACCTAGTGCGTAGATATCTGCCCACAATATTTCTGCACTCTTGTGCTGACACTCTATGACTATAGAAATGTTACACGCATCACAAATCTCCAGCAAAGTAGATGTGTTACATTACACAGAGACAAAGTGGTTGTGTAGGTGCTGCTTATTTTAAAGTGCTGTAGTGCAATATTTACATTCTCCAGGTCTGTGACCCCATTAGTGTAAACCATTCTATTGTGACACAACACAAGTGCAGGGTTGAGGGACATGCCATTGGACATGCTGAGGTGAAGTGTCGTTCAGTGCTGGGGAACATGAATTGCCAATGGAGTAGTGAGAGACAATTGCAGTCCATAGTGGAAAGATTGACAGTGTGTCAGTGAAGAGTGCATGTCACCAACTATAGCAACACTGGCATGTCGTCAAGCACAGGACAAAGGGAAATCACTGACATGTGGCATGGGCTGGTGCTAGTGGGTACTCCTATAGGTGAAGATGATCAGTTCCACATCTTCATCCTCTAATGTGTGCGTTGTCTCCTCTGCCCTTGATGATGGTGGTGGTGGGGTTAAGGGGGCCCCACACACTTCAGTGGTTGGAGAAGTGGACACCAAATTCCCTGCAGCTGCCATTTGTGGAACTACATATGGCATCACTGCAGCAAGGACGAGTTGCTGATTATTGAGTATGGCAGCAACATCCCTGTGGTAGGCAGCCATGTCTGTCCTGAGGGAGGCCATTTCCCAGTGCATGGAGTCCTGCTTGTTGTCATGCATTCAGCAGCAAAATTGGGAGGGCAGGTGTTGTGGCAACTCCCTCACGGCAGTGGTTAGGTCCCTCACAGGCTGTTGGATTCCAATCAGTGGGGATTGTATGCCTTGATTGGCTGCTGTCCGTTCAGTAGCCATTATCATGCACATGTGCATACCCTCAAGACTGGCTGCCATAGTTTGCCTCCCCACCCACACCTCTTTGGCCAGCTCCGGCTGGACTCCCACTACTCTCTTCTCAAAAGTGGTCCCTGTTTCATCAGAGTCCTCAGCTGTGTTTGAGCTGGCAGGTCATACTATTGGGGTGGTGGTTGGGTTACCTCTGGGATGGCTGCTACATGAATGCTCCTCCTTCCTACTGGAGGTGGTATCAGGAGGGTTCCCAGGACATCTTGGAGGGTTTCCTGGCTGATGGTTGTCAGTTGGTCATCCAGGTTATCAAGGTAGACCAGGACAGGCAGATCCACAGGAGACCTATTGTCCTCTGCAATGAGCTATTGTACAATTAGTGTGTCTGTGCTGTGCCAGTTGTAATGTGACATCACTGACTTCCTATTGGTGGTACATTGTCAACTTGGTTCCCATGCATTGTTCCTGTCATTAATGTTTGCAGACCTCAGCCCCATGCCCCACCTGCATGTCACATGTAGTGAAGGGCAGTTTGCTCAATTGTCTGCGTCAGATCTTCTAGGTGTGGTTTCTGTCCAATTTGTGGATTGCCACCTTCTTGTCCTCATCAACCCTACCTCTGCTTCCATTTGCATGCTGAGGCCTTGTAATGAATGTTGGTGTGCTGATGCCACAGTACCACACATGACAATATGGCCCTGTCCCAGTCTTTTATTTTTTACAAACACCTATGCGGTGCAGAGACCTAGCACCACACCATGCATGACATTTCCAGGAGACTTGTTACCATTGGTAGTTTCTCTTGTTGATGTTTGCGTATGTTTGCTACATTGCATTGCACTGATGGACCTGGCAAAGTTATGTTGTCTTTTGTGACTGTGCGGGTGTGTTCGCCTTCCTACACACATTTGTCCTCCCCTTCAATGCAGTTGTCTTAGCACTATGATACCTGAGATGTGGCATGGTGGCATTGCAGCTAATGTGACACAGGCACAGGGTTAAACCCATGGATGGCCAGCCTGGGTATGAGATTACTGCTATATACATCATTATGTATGTGACAGTGTCTGGTGGTTATTGTGTCTATGGACATGACCAGTTGACAGGAGTTGCACTTGGATAGGGATTGATGGGAATTGATCACGTAGTCATACTGAACCCTCATTTCGAGTGTGTTTGTTCCATGGGCACCTAACTGCCATTTCCTAACTGACCAGCTCATACAGCACAGATAGTTGTGGTAAATGTTGTCAGTGGGGAATGACGCTTGAGCCAATGGCCTGACACTGGGAATTGTCCTCTAGTTTACATTCTGAGAATACTATCTGTCCTGTGACACGAGACCAATTTTACGTTCTACCCTTCCTTCCTGGTCTGCTTCAGAATTTCCACCAGCCTTGGTATGGCGGTGTATCCCCATGCAAAGGATGTTAGTGTTGTGTTGTGCTTTGCCCCTGGATGTCCCTGCACAGCCCATGCACCTGGCATGGGCAGTGCAGGGAGTCCCATGCCGTGCCTCTTTGCCCTTTCCACTGCCTGATTTGCAGGGCTGACATGCATTGTGTAGTAGGTATGTACCTCCCCCTTCTTGCACTTGACATTTGGGCATTTTGGTCCCCCATGCAACTTACCCTGCATATGAGTTATTTCCTGGTAGTCTGCACTGTCCTGTTCTGCGATACCAGTGATGATTATCTTCCGGGATGAAGGCTGCAACCATCCCCTCCATCTCGTCCAGGTCCTCTTGCAGTGCTGGACTCCCACCTCCGGTCTGCAGTGCTGTTTTCCTGTACCTTCCCATTTTCTCCATTGTCCTCCAGTTGCAGTCATGCCAGCGTTTCTTGCACTCAGTGACAGTTCTCCTGACCACTGCCACACTGTTAATCTTGTCACCAATCTGTTACCAAATTGCCTCTCTCCTTCCAATTGTCAATTTAGAGGTGATGAAGAGTTCATGCTGGTGGTCCGTCATCTCTCTCACCAGTATTTCTTGCTTCTCTGCGCTGAAGCAACACTTTCTCTTCTTCTTCTTGTCTCTCCTGTGGGTCTTGTCTGTTTCCTGTTTGTCTGGGGTCTCTGCTGGCTTTGTGGATCTATCTTGTCTCTCCTTTGCACTCTTTGCTCTGTTGGGTCACTTTTTGGCGCTATTGAGGGCAAAATGGCGCATTTCCGTTTTGCTATGTGTTTACATGTTGTAAACCGGATTAGAGTACTTTTTCCTGCATTAACGTAATTTTGCCTTACAACAAGGCGCAATGGTTAGTGCCACCCAGTGTCAAAGTATAAATATGATGCACGGGTGGCATTAAGAGATGGCGCTAGACAGCGCTAAACCTTTTGACGCAAAACTGCACTAACGCAGTTTTGCATCAAAAAGTATAAATCTGGCTCTTACTCTTTTATGAACCAGAGTACAGCCCAACAATACCCAATAATCCCAATGGATGAGGATTACAATTCTAATTAATCCCAATGACAGTGCATGAAAGGGGAGGAGGAATGCCTACTTAGAGTATCCTTAAAGGTAGACCAGAGGGGTCCATTCATAAACGGTAATTTGAATGGCCCACCTGTGTCATTTCTATTTGACACTAGTGCTACTAGCTCTAACGTGAGAAGAGCAGAGGCTCCCAACCTACCCCTTTTAGGAAAAGAATCCAAGTTGCAGGTGCTGCTAATAAACAATTGGCTAGCCCTGTCACTGAAGGTGTACCCGTAAAAATAGAGCCCTTTTAAAAGGACTAAATCGATAGATGGCACACGTCTGATTCAAAATATATTTACAATCGAGAAAGATATTCAAAGTCCATAATTCACAAAGACTTCATTAATTGATTCATAATCTTCTTTATTCTTCATGCAACTCCTTCATCAAGATTGCTCTCGTCCCAGTCCAGTCAACACGTGTTTCATCTGGGAAATACCCCTTGACTTCTTCAGTACTTTCTATAACAAACAATATTTCACATATATATGCTTGATTGTACATTTTCACAGTATAATTCAATAGATTCCATCACCTAAAGCCATGCTTAGTGACTTAACACATTATTTCAAAAGCAAAAGTCCCATAAAGTGCAAACCCTTATATCACTACGGACTTTGTGAATGTCTCTCTAATTATTAATGAAGGTTTTATGACAATAAGTTCCCAAGCCTTAACGTGATCTGAAAGCCCCTATGGGGCACTCCATTATGTGACAATTGCTAATACTAGCTTCTAATGCCCCTTATGATTACTCAGTGAGATACTTCTTATTGGGAAGTGATCTAATTTGTAACTACCAAAGTACGGTACCTGGTCTCTCTAAATAAATCACTGTAAGATATCTTGTTCTTTTGGTTCCATGTCATACCATTCATTGCCTGTAATATGGAATATCCATTAAATGCTATGTTTCCCCCTCATAGTATAAATACTTGAGTCTAAAGAAACATTTACTTCAGATCACTTACCCTCCCGTCCGCATATGGTATATGCACTTAGTTCATTAATTATAGTTTGGGACGCCCCGTTGAGGTTATAATCCAAAGGCGTATCCTATAATGTGATATTAACGTTAGTGTTATAATCATACCTCTCCTGTTACTGAATTATCCTTAGCGACCACGTAATCACATACCTGTGTCTCACTTCTTGGATGGCGTGTACGCTATCCACTAGTCAAAGAGAGTCCAACCTCTCTTTCGACGAATTTAAGTCCGCCTCTTCTACAATCAAGGTAGAAGACGTACTCGTCTCTCGTAATATTGTGTGTGTTAATATGCACGATCCAAGCACTTGAACACTGTTCTCTCCACTCAAAGACTAGACAGATACCATTTTGTCGATGTTGTGCCGATATTATTGATGTAAAACAACGTATTATCTAGCATAGATCCCATATTGTTAATTATCGCGAAACGGAACTTATCTCTCTCACCAAACAAACAAAAGTGATTTAAATTTTTAAAGAACAAAAAATAATATTGTGGTCAGATTGGTGGTCTATAACACATTGTACAAGGCCCCAAATTACAGTAGCCTCTTCATATATTTAAAAGGATCCTTATATGCTACTTGGATCATATTAATAAATTCATGATTGGCTATTCAGCTAGCTGATCGCTATTACCAATCCAAGATCATTACCTTCAATCACAGAGATCAAGGATATTACTTAATTTAAATTAGTTATCTACTGCATATAGGGGGTGATTCTAACCCTGGCGGTCGGTGTTAAAGCGGCGGCAAACCCGCCAACAGGCTGGCGTTAAAAAATATGGAATTCTGACCCTGGCGGGAACCGCCAACA
Organism: Pleurodeles waltl; assembly: GCF_031143425.1. Taxonomy (NCBI): domain Eukaryota; kingdom Metazoa; phylum Chordata; class Amphibia; order Caudata; family Salamandridae; genus Pleurodeles; species Pleurodeles waltl. The sequence continues at coordinate 602,978,297 of NC_090437.1, read as the reverse complement.
CAGACAGCCACTTTAACACTCCGCCCGCCACGGCGGTACAAACAAACAGCGCGGCGGTCACCGCCAACAGCCAGGCGGCAGACAATGTACCGCCCACACTATCACAACTCACCAATCCGCCACCTTTTCCGGGGCGGGAGCACCGCCGATAAAAACACGGCGGAAACAGACTAGGAACGGGAAAACGCACACCACTACGCACTCCAGGAGGAAGGAGGACAACATGGAACCCGAATTAAACATCCTACCTGCTCTCGTCTACCTTCTCATCTACCACGAGTACGAAGTCCGGCGCAGACGACAACGGTGAGTACTGCACCTACGACACACGGGAGGGGGGAGGACGAAAGGTTACGGGCACACACATATGCGATCCCCCCCCCCCAACTATGTACACACCAATGCAGAGCAACAAGTCACAGTGACACCACCCAAACACCCCTGAAAAATGCTAGGACATAATCAAATTTGGAATAAATATTTATGTACCAAAAAGCTCCTGAAAATTATCGTACAACCATGAAAGATATTCACAAGAAAACAAATGACATACACATCAGTGTATAACTGAAGTAACAAGTCCTGCACATCCTACGAATTCATCATGTCAGTGGGCCAAAGTTTTGAGAAACAAGGGCAAAGCCCACACAGGAGACCTGAGTCCTTTGGAGAGAACACTGCAGGGGCATCAGATGTAAAAACTACAGGCACCTCAGGGGGAAGGGAAGGGGGGGGCACCACAGCCACATGAGTCCACGACGCCAGATCCACGAGGAGCCACCATGCCCACTGTACCATCCTGGGGAGTGCAAAGCCACAGTCTCTCAATGTCTCTACAGTGGGTGGGCTGCCCACTGTACTATCCTGGGGAGTGCAAAGCCACAGTCTCTCAATGTCTCTACAGTGGGTGGGCTGTCCACTGTACTATCCTGGGGAGTGCAAAGCCACAGTCTCTCAATGTCTCTACAGTGGGTGGGCTGCCCACTGTACCATCCTGGGGAGTGCAAAGCCACAGTCTCTCAATGTCTCTACAGTGGGTGGGCTGCCCACTGTACCATCCTGGGGAGTGCAAAGCCACAGTCCATCAGGTGGATGACAGTCTCCACTGGTCAAGGAGGAGGCATGGTGGGCACAGTGAACCATAAACAGTGATTGAGACGGCGGTGCCCAGCGGAGCGGTGTTTGAGAAGAAGGGCCCAGCGGAGCGGTGCTTGAGATGAAGGGCCCAGCGGAGCGGTGCTTGAGATGAAGGGCCCAGCGGAGCGGTGCTTGAGACGGCGGGGCCCAGCGGAGCGGTGCTTGAGATGAAGGGCCCAGCGGAGCGGTGCTTGAGACGGCGGGGCCCAGCGGAGCGGTGCTTGAGAAGAAGGGCCCAGCGGAGCGGTGCTTGAGATGAAGGGCCCAGCGGAGCGGTGCTTGACAGGAAGGGCCCAGCGGAGCGGTGCTTGAGACGGCGGGGCCCAGCGGAGCGGTGCTTGAGAAGAAGGGCCCAGCGGAGCGGTGCTTGAGATGAAGGGCCCAGCGGAGCGGTGCTTGACAGGAAGGGCCCAGCGGAGCGGTGCTTGAGACGGCGGGGCCCAGCGGAGCGGTGCTTGAGACGGCGGGGCCCAGCGGAGCGGTGCTTGAGATGAAGGGCCCAGCGGAGCGGTGCTTGAGACGGCGGGGCCCAGCGGAGCAGTGCTTGAGACGGCGGGGCCCAGCGGAGCGGTGCTTGAGACGGCGGGGCCCTCTTCAGCGGTGCCTATCCTCACGGCGGGGCCCTCTTCAGCGGTGCTCTTCTCCACGGCGGGGCCCTGTTCAGCGGTGCCTATCTTCATGGCGGGGCCCTGTTCAGCGGTGCTCTTCTGCACGGCGGGCCCTGTTCAGCGGTGCTCTTCTGCACGGCGGGCCCTGTTCAGCGGTGCTCTTCTGCACCGCGGGCCCTGTTCAGCGGTGCTCTTCTCCACGGCGGGCCCTGTTCAGCGGTGCTCTTCTGCAGCGCGGGCCCTGTTCAGCGGTGCTCTTCTCCACGGCGGGCCCTGTTCAGCGGTGCTCTTCTGCACCGCGGGCCCTGTTCAGCGGTGCTCTTCTCCACGGCGGGCCCTGTTCAGCGGTGCTCTTCTGCACCGCGGGCCCTGTTCAGCTGTGCTCTTCTCCACGGCGGGCCCTGTTCAGCGGTTCTCTTCTCCACGGCGGGCCCTGTTCAGCGGTGCTCTTCTGCACCGCAGGCCCTGTTCAGCGGTGCTCTTTTCCACGGCGGGCCCTGTTCAGCGGTGCTCTTCTGCACCGCGGGCCCTGTTCAGCGGTGCTCTTCTGCACCGCGGGCCCTGTTCAGCGGTGCTCTTCTGCACCGCGGCCCTGTTCAGCGGTGCTCTTCTCCACGGCGGGCCCTGTTCAGCGGTGCTCTTCTGCACCGCGGGCCCTGTTCAGCGGTGCTCTTCTCCACGGCGGGCCCTGTTCAGCGGTGCTCTTCTGCACCGCGGGCCCTGTTCAGCGGTGCTCTTCTGCACCGCGGGCCCTGTTCAGCGGTGCTCTTCTTCATCGCGGGCCCTGTTCAGCGGTGCTCTTCTCCACGGCGGGCCCTGTTCAGCGGTGCTCTTTTCCACGGCGGGCCCTGTTCAGCGGTGCTCATCCAGCAGGGCAAGGGAGCCAGACCTGGCCTGGACTCCCTGCTCAGTCGCCCTCGGACCGTGACGTTTCTGGACCCTTCGGGGATGGACTCCTGGCCTCCTTAGTGTCCTCCTTCCCAGCTGGGATGTGACATGTGGGGTCCACCTTCTCCGCGCTCCTGCTGCCCTTCCGCTCCTTTGATGGGGCTCTCGGGCCCTTGCCTCCCCTAGATGGTGTGGCTGGTGAAGTGGCCGCACATTGCTCCTTGGGGGCAGCCCTGTCGGTCCTCGCATGGCGGCCCTTGTTTTTGCGGGTCCTCTTGCCGGGGGGGGGGGCTGGACGTGTCCTTGCTGCTGATCCATGTGTCACTGCTGGCATAGGGTGGAGTCCAGATCCCATGCACAACAGTGACACGCGAAGCTGGGCTGGTGGTGGCTGCGATGTTCTTGGGACTCTTTGCAGATGGAGGGGGGAGCTCATCGGAGGGAAAGAGGTCAAGATTAGCCATGAAAAGTTTTTTAGGGCCAAGGTAAAGGGTAGGAGAAGTGGAGATGGAAGTGGAGGAAGAGGAGGTGGTTGTAGGAGAGTCAGGTGTGCTGTCATTGGGTGAAGGTGCTGGTGCTGTAGGCTGTCGTGAGGTGGATGTCTGTTGGGTGGGTGGCTGCCTGCGTTTGTGTGTCTTGGAAGAGGGGGTGACAGACACAGTGGGAGAGGACACAGGGGACGTGTAAATGGCAGTGGGGGTGGTGACTGCACGAGTGTGGACTGTACTGGAGGGTGAGGTGGTGATGGAAGCACTGGCTGATGTTGGGGTGCATGCAGGTGTGAGTGTAGACGTCACAGGGAGGGAGGAGGGAGACGAGGAGGAGGGGGACACTGAGGTGGTTGTGACTGTTGGAATGTCTGCATCTGGGTGTTGCTTGGGTGAGTGTTTGTGGGATCTGTGGTGCTTGTGTTTGGATGAGCTGCTCTTGGGTGTTGAGGTGTGTGCAGGCTGGTCTGATGGTGTGGATGGGATAGGCTGAGGAACAGGAGACAGAGAAAGGCTGGAGGCAGTAAGAAGAGGGAGGCTGGAAACAGGGACAATGGCTGCCATCAGTGCTGAGGCCAGAGCAGTGAACGCTCGTTGATGGGCAGCCTGACCCGAATGAATGCCCTCCAGGTACGCATTGCTCTGTTGCACCTCCCTTTGCACACCCTGGATGGCATTCAAAAGGGTCGTCTGCCCAACAATGAGCGTCCTTACCAGGTCAATGAGCTCCGCACTGAGGGCAGCAGGGGCAACAGGGGCAGGGGCTGAGGTGCCTAGGGCGAAGGAGACGCGCGCCTTCCTGGGCGAACGGGCACGGAGCGAAGACTGAGGGGCTGCTGGGAGGGCGGGACTGGTGCGCTGGGTGGCGGCTGTACCTGTAGAGGCGGGGGGCACGGATGTTGCCGCCACCGCTAGGGAGCTCCCATCCGAGGACGTGTCGCTGTCGCTGCTCTCACCAGCGGTCCCCGTCGTGGTGCTCCCCTCGCCCTCCGGATCACTGGTGCCCTCGGTGTCTGTTCCTGGGCCCACCGGGGCCTTGTGTCCTGCAGCTCCCTCGTGCTCCGATGCCAAATCTCCTCCGCCTGATGATGCTAATGCACACATGCACAAGAAGATGAAGAGAAAGGGTGGGGGGAGAAAAAAGACCAGGTTGAGTGCATGCAATGTCAACACCGTTGGCGGAGAGGACAGACACAGGAGCCTAATGCACTAAGCCGCGCATTCGGGGTACACTACTCAGTACTACTGACTAGGACAACAGGCCAAGAGACGTCAAACAGCACATGGGAGATGCTGGACCTTCAATGGCTGTACTTGTCACCCTACAGAGGTGGGGGCCGGGGGCACAGGGCCATGCCTAAGGGAGAGGACTACACTACAGAAAGCGCCCTGGCCTAATGTCACCCACAGCCCTCCTCCCCAACCCAGACGCCTCCACTGCGCAGAAAGATAGGAGAATGTGCTGATACTCACCCCCTTGTGTCTGCTGTGATGTCTTAAAGCGCCCATCCAATTCAGGGTAGGCCACCGCCAGGATCCGGGACATCAGGGGGGTCATGGTGCGACTGGCACCCCTCCTAGGTTGGGAGGCCATCCCCAGCAGTGTTTCTGCGGTCTTCCTTGTTCCGCGGCGGATGTCCTCCCACCTCTTGCGGCAGTGGGTGCCCCGTCTGTTGTGGACCCCCAAGTTCCGCACTTCCTTGGCGATGGCACGCCAAATCTCGATCTTCTGATGGGCGCTGACCTATTTGACATGTACAGGGTGGAAAGGAGGAAATCATCAATGACCTGCATGTTAGATGTGATTGGCCCCCCCCACCAACTTTGCCATATGGCACATGCTCTCATCTGTCGGGCGTTGCACTCCACATTCGCCCCCCACCCCACCAACTTACATCCACCCCAATCCACACAGGCATAGCCCATTCCATGTGCACCCGGTGTACTCACTTGTTGGTCTGGAGGACCGTAGAGTAGCGCATACTGGGGGAGGACCCCATCCACGAGCTTCTCCAACTCTTCAGACGTGAAGGCAGGGGCCCTTTCCCCAGTCGCAGCAGCCATTGTATCTTCCAGACCGAGGTCACAGCAGCACTTGCAGTATAGGTCCTCTCCTGTGGATGATCAGGTCTCGAGTGATTAATCAGATAGGAAATGGCGGTCACGCCCGCGGCGGTGCGTACCGCGGCGGTGCGTACCGCGACCGCTGGCGCACATCGTCATTGGCTCCTGAAACCCATAGGGTTCAATGTTAACCAATGCGGCTTTGCGCCGCGGTCTTCGACCGCCTACCGCCACGGTGTGCCCCGCCAGCGTATTGACCTCACATCCCATTGTCCCACTTCACAGGTCAGGCAGCCGCCATTTCAAGGGCCTACATGGCTTAATTTTGACTGCGACACACAGGCCTAGGCCTTGCATTGCCACACATACACGCCTTTCAACCCATTGCCATTCTTTAACTGTGCAAGCTGTCTGTACGTATCTGTGGTTTGCCTGACTCTGTGCTCCATGTTGTCCTTCCTAGGCACCGTCCGCTGGGACTTGCGAGGAGAAGGACGAATCCTCGCGTGTACCGACCGCTGGTGGACCTGTCGACAATGGAAGAACGCCATATATTACTTCGATACAGACTTGACCGTGCCACTATCCATGAACTGTGTGCCCAGCTGGAGCCAGCCCTGATGTCCCCCATCCGCCAACCCACACGGATTCCCCCTCTGGTGCAGGTTTTGTCAGTCCTCCATTTTTTGGCAACTGGGTCATTCCAGACCACAGTGGCCATGTCATCTGGAATGTCTCAGCCTATGTTTTCAAAGATTTTGAGCAGAGTGCTGTCTGCCCTGATAAAACTCATGCGGAGCTACATCATTTTCCCAGAGGAGGGTGACTTGCCTACAGTGAAGGGTGATTTCTATGCCCTTGGACATATCCCCAACATCATTGGTGCCATTGATGGGACCCATGTGGCTTTGGTACCCCCAAAAGAAGATGAGCAGGTGTACAGAAACAGAAAATGTTATCATTCGATGAATGTCCAGGTGGTCTGTTTGGCTGACCAGTACATCTCCCATGTAAATGCCAAGTTCCCAGGGTCAGTGCATGACGCGTATGTGATGCGAAATAGCAGCATCCCCTATGTGATGGAGCAGCTACAGAGACAACGTGTGTGGCTAATAGGTGACTCTGGTTACCCCAACCTGCCTTGGCTACTGACCCCAGTGAGGAATCCCCGGACCAGGGCAGAGGAACGGTACAATGAGGCCCATGGGCGAACTAGGAGGATCATCGAAAGGACCTTTGGCCTCCTGAAGGCCAGGTTTAGGTGCCTGCATATGACTGGGGGATCCCTGATGTACTCACCAAAGAAGGTGTGCCACATCATCGTGGCCTGCTGTATGCTTCACAATCTGGCATTGCGACGTCAGGTTCCTTTCCTGCAGGAGGATGGTGCAGATGGTGGTGTTGAAGCAGCTGTGGAGCCTGCGGAGAGTGAAGAGGAGGAAGACTCAGAGGACGACACAGACAACAGGGACAGAGTAATAGAACAGTATTTCCAGTAGCACACAGGTAATAATCACCCATGCCATTTTACATTTCCTGAAAGCCTCCTGCATCTCAACTTTGTCGATTTCCCCCCAGACCTATAAACATGATGTTTGATTTTCCCTTCCCTTTTCTGTGCTGTATGAGCCACAGCGTGACCTCGGCTTGGTTGGCCCATGGACTAATGCTAAGTTACCTCGGTATGTGTAATTCACAATTTTAATAATACGTAATTGATATGTAATGTGTCATACATTTGTAAATAAGACAGGCTGAGTCCTGATTGATTTCAGTGCAATGTGTGATTTATTATTAGTGCATAGATATTGGTACATGATAGTGAAACAGTGATGGGTGGGGGTGGAGTAATGTCCATGGCGGAGTCCAGTTCTCAGTCTCACAGGTGCATTGTCCATATGCCTGTGGCAGGATGGAGCAGGGGCAGTTCAAGGTTTGACAGGGTGGCAATGTGGAACAGTGGGAGGACTTCAGGGGGTATGTGATGCTGGCGGGGTACTTGACATCCTACTCTGTCGTTTTTATCTCAGGCTCCTTTTGCGGGGCGGTTGTTGTTCAGCAGGAGGTGGGGTTCTGGTGGGCTGTCGTTGTGGTGGGGCCTCCTGTCCACTAGCGCCGGCGGAGGTGGTAGGCTGTTCCTGTTCCTGGCTAGTGACAGGGGCCCTGTGTGATGCCACATGGTCCCGAAACGTGTCCTCTATACGGTTCAGGGCCTGGACTATGCTCCCCTGCTGTGCCTGGATCTCCTGGAACCTGGCCAGTACTGTCGCCATCGTCTCTTGTGAGTGGTGGTAGGCTGCCATGATGGTGGTGAGGGCCTCTTGGAGAGTGGGTTCCCTGGGCCTCTCATCCCCTCCCTGTCGCACAGCAGCCCTCCGAGTTGCCCTGTTTCCCTGGGCCTCTGTCCCCTGGACGGTGTGCCCACTCCCACTGCCCCCAGGTCCCTGTTGTTGTTGGGTTGGTGGGTTACCCTGGGGGCCCTGTAGTGGTAGACACACCGCTGCTTGACCTGTCCTAGAGACAGAGGCATGGGCCCGCTGGGTGGGAGCTGTGCTGTTGTTCCCAGAGGGGGTTGGGTCTGCAGTGGCCTGTGTCTGGGTGAGGGGAACCGACTGCCCAGAGGTCCCCGATGGTCTGGGCTGGTCGTCAGGTTCCAGGTCGACAGAGCTGCTGTCATCACTAGGGGCCTGTTCCGGGGGTGGGATGGACATTTCTGGTCCCTCCTGACCGGTGTGTTGTCGTTCCGGTCCTGCATGGGGTAAGAGGGTATGGTTATTGTTTCTGTGTGTGCATTAGCTTGCGTTTTATGGGTTCCCTTGTCCCCCAGTGCTGGCATTCCCTTGGGGGAGGTGTTGTGAGGGTGTTTTGTGGGGGGGGGGGATGGGTATGTGCAGTGGTCATGCTTAGGTGATGGGTGTCCATAGTTTGGGGGTGGCATGCAGGGGTTGGTGTTGGGTGGGTTGTGCTGGGGAGACATTCTCAGGGAGGATGTGTGCTGGGGGGTTGGGGGTGAGGGTGGGGGTTAGCATGCTGGGGGGGGTGAAGTGGTTGGCCTTGTACTTACCAGAGTCCATTCCTCCGTGTACTCCAGCGAGGCCATCAGGATGCAGGATGTTTAGTACCTCTTGCTCCCATGTTGTGAATTCGGGTGGAGTGGGTGGGGGTCCCCCGCCAGTCTTCTGCACTGCGATGTTGTGTCGCGAGACCATCGAGCGCACCTTCCCCCGTAGGTCGTTCCATCGTTTGCGGATGTCCTCTCGATTTCTGCGATGCTGTCCCACCGCGTTGACCCTGTTCACGATCCGCTGCCAGAGCTCCGCCTTCCTTGCTATGGTGGTGTGCTGGACCTGTGAGCCGAAGAGCTGGGGTTCCACTCTTATGATCTCCTCCACCATGACCCGGAGTTCTTGGTCCGAAAAGCGTGGGTGCCTTTGTGGTGCCATGGGGTGGTGTGTATGAGGTGTGGGGTGGTGTATGTGATGATGTGTGTGTTGGTGTGTGGTGCTTTGTGCTTCTATGTGGTGTGTGTGATGTTGTGGTGTGCCTCTGTGTGTCTGGCTTTCTATTCTCTGATGTGTCTCTCTCTCCTTCGTCTCTGGTTTTTGTTGGTAGAGGTTTGTGGGTGATGTGGGTGTGTGTTTTATATGGTATTGGATGTGTGGGAGTGGTGTGTGTATGTGTTTCAGGTGTGTGCCTTTCAAATTGTCCAATGTGGTAGGGGTTTGTAAAGGTGTGTGTATTTTGACCGCGGCGGTGTGTACCGCCAATGGAATACCGCGGTTGAATGACCGCTGCGTCGATTTGCGGGTCATAATGGGATGGGCGTATTTCTGTTGGCGTGGCGGTGGAGGTTTGGTCTTCTCCAGTTTACTGCTGGCCGCTGATGTGGCGGACTGCAGTGGAGGGCGGGTTTTCGGAGGTTTTGCAGTTGTGGGTCAGAATGTCCGTGGCGGCTGACCGCGGCCGCGGCGGTATTGTGGCGGCCTTCTGACCGGCGGTAAGCGGCTTTTACCACCGAGGTCAGAATGACCCCCATAGTGTGTGAACCCCATGTTACAGTTACCTCTGTGCATTTCTCCAAGAAAATATTTCAATTCATAGTCAGAGTTCAGGCCTTGTTCAACTGCACCTAATCGCATTATCCATATAGATTCCCTCCTTCTTAATGCCAACACTCTATTACCCCTACGTGGGTCTTTCTCCATACGCTCAAATCCAAAGAACTTAAAGTTTTTATGTGGCCCTTGTGCCTTACATGATCTGCTATGTACGGCAATAGGATAGCGTTCATACTTCGTGTCTGATGGCTCTCCAATGTTCTGAGATCCTCACCTTAAGAGCACGAATAGTACTGCCCACATAAATCTTATGACAATTGCAAATCAAAATATAAATGACATATGTTGTGTTACAGTTAATATACATTTTGATGATGTATTTTTTATTCCCCAGTCCATTAAAATCTATTTTCCCATGCCATGCCCATCTGCACATTGCACAGTTACCACATTTGAAAAATCCCATATTATGAGTGTCCAACCAGTTCGATGTGGTCTTATCCTTTAAATAACTTGGACTGAGAATATTATTCAGTGTCAATCCTCTTCCGTATGATACTTCTGGTTTATCTGTGATATACTTTTTCAATATTCGGTCTTGTAAAATACCCCAATGTTTTTTCATACTTTTAAGTAACATGGCCGAATTGTTGGTATAATCCAAAATTATTCTTATGTTATCCTTATGATAAGGATTGACACTGAATAATATTCACTAGTGCTAAGACAACTGCATTGAGGGGGAGGACATATCTGTGTAGGAAGGTAAACACACCTTCACAGTCACAAGAGGAAACAGAACTCTGTCAGGTCCACCAGTACAATGCGATGTAGCACACATACGCAAACAACAATATGAGAAACAACCAATGATAACACGTGCATTATCTCATGGAAATGCCATGCATGGTGTGGTGCTAGGTCTCAGCACCACGTAGGTGTATGTGAAAAATGATAGACTAGGACAGGGCCATACTGTCATGTGTGGTGCTGTGGCATCAGTACACCAACACTCATTGCAATGCCTCACCATGCAAATGGAAGCAGAGGGAGGGGTGACGAGGACGTGAGGGAGTTCCACAACACCTGCCCTCCCAATCTTGCTGCTGAATGCAGGACAACAAGCAGGACTCCATGCACCGGGAACTGGCCTCCTTCTGGGCAGACATGGCTGTCTACCACAGGTCTGTTGCTGCCATACTCTATAATCAGCAGCTCCTCCTTGCTGCTGTGATGCCATATGTAGTGCCACAGATGGCAGCTGCTGGGAATTTGGTGTCCACTTCTCCAACCACTGAAGTGTTTGTGGCCCCCTCAAACCCACCACCACCACCATCAAGGACAGAGGAGACGACACACACATCAGAGGATGAAGCTATGGAACAGATCATCTTCACCATAGGAGTACCCGTTAGCACCAGCCCATGCCTCATGAGCAGAGATTTCCCTTTGTCCTGTCCTTGACAACATGCCAGTGTTGCTACAGTTGGTGACATGCACTCTTCACCAACACACTGTTAACCTTTCCACTATAGACTGAAATTTTCTCTCACTACTCCATTGGCAATTCATGTTCCCCTGCACTGAACGAGTCTTCACCTCAGCATGTCCAATGACATGTCCCTCAACCTTGCACTTGTGTTGCGTCACAATAGAATGACATTTGCTTTCAAATATACATGCCTCACCCACTACATACAGCAGGAATGGCTGTGTAAGACTACTCGGCCAATAACGTCATCTGGGAGAATAAGTAAAACACATTGGCATTAAATTTGTATAATTGACTTAATCTGAAATTGGCACTACTCAGTTTAGCAGTATTGACATGAACTTCAGGCCCCAGGCAGATGTCCTACAGTGCCCAACATCACGACACAGGATCCAAACAGTTACAGCTTAAAAAACACACCTACCTGTCCAATTCATGGGAACCATAGTCACGAGCAGTGGTGGGTGAAATGGATGGCAGATGAATTGAGATTTAGATTTGTTGTAGCTGCTATGTGACAGCTCATTTGGATGTGGGAATTAACATGTCAAGGGAGGGATGTGGATGCAGGACGGAATTCACAGGCCAACAGACAATTGGCACTGTACACTCATGCAAAGACACTGAGCACCAAGCATATGACACATGCAGTAAGGGAGTACCTAAATTGTTATTATCTATGTATGGAACTGAACGTAAAACTATGTAACACTCCTATACTAACCTAATATATCCTAACTATACATTACCCACACCTGGCCCTAACTACCCTATGCTAAGCTTACTTACAACCTTTACCAATACACTCCAAACATTTGACCCCTCCTCCTTTATATGACGAGACACATGCAGGACAACATATACTAACCTAACACATACATATACTACCTAATACTAAACATATATATATATATATATATATATATATATACATATATATAAACACATATATATATATACATATATATATGTATATTTTTTACATACACAAAAGTCCCAACATTAACCCCCACCCAACAAACTAACATGTAATAATATGAAAAACCACCCCCAAACCGACTCATCCTATCTGAACAACTACCCTAGTCTAACCTATCACTATGCCCCTTAAACAGGATGAGGAATGAGGGGGTAGGGGACTGAACTAGGGGTGAGGGAGGCAAGAGTTCACAGGTTGGCCCTCCTCAGTGTCTTTTTGAAGGCCTTCAATCTCCTTGTGTTCCAGTCAACATCCTTCTGAATGCTGTCCAGCTTTTTGAGGACCTTCTTCATGTCCCTCTGGAGCTCCACAATTGCCGACATGTCCATTGCAGCAGGCGTGGTGGGCAGTGGTGCTGGGGTTGATGGTGCAGTAGGTGGGGCAGATGTGACAGTGGTGGCTGTGGTCCCCTGTGTACGTGTGGTGCTGTCTACACTCTTTGTGGCCAAAGCGGGTCACCCTTGGCTGAAAGCCCGCCACCCCCCTGTGGCTTGCTCTTTTTGATAGTGTTGTGCCATCTTGCGGTACCCAGACTCAACATTAAAGATGTGGCAATATCGCACTGCCCACTTTTGGAAAGCCCTGATTTCCGCAACATCCATGTTGGCAGCTGTAGAAATGAATCAGGCAACCATCAGTGTCATCATTGTGTGATGAATGTACAGATGATAATCTAACACTCTGCCTTGATTTGCACATGTAGTCTGAATCACAGTCCAGTTAGTGCAATGTCCCTGATGAATGTAATGGCAACGCTGCCTACCCATCATGTAATTTACACCACAGCAAGGCACAACAATAGTTGGACCAAAAAAAGTGATCTCTGCATTGATTTAGTGCAATGTGTCACAATGCAAAGGCAGCAACTACTTCACATGGGCCAGGACTACTAATCTTTATCATCTGAGTCAACTTCAAAGCACACAGCACCAGTGACTGGTAGATGTAATTGGCATGATGGTATGCAGTTGCTAATCATAAGAGGTCAATGTTGTTCAGGACACACGCATGCTGAATGAGATGACTGTCATATACACTGTGACCATCACATCTACCTACATATATGTTGTCCCCCTACCCCTCTGCCTCAGGGGCGATGGGCATGCAATACATAATCACAACTGTCGAGGACAACCATGAAGGCATGTCCACTTATACATGGATTTAGAGAGTGGAACACATGTGAGGAGGGCTGCCACCTAGGAATAAGGTATCCATAGGTCATTCACATCTACATTCATGTGTCCAGTTGTGGACAACCATCAACACCTGATCTGCCTACACAATTCCCAAAACACCCACATTGATGCCAGCACATGTCTGGCCTTGACCTGCATGCACGCCTATTACATACCACATAAGTGTCACGTCAATGGAGTACTACTTATGGGGCTAGATGCTGGAGGACAGTTACCCATACAGGCCTACATGAACATTGGAATACCAGAATGCACACTTTTGTGTGGAAAACTGATACATCACTGTGTTGTGAGAATGACGCTATGATCCAGTGCCAATATACTGACACTGCTGCATTTCCAAGTCTCATGTGGGCTTACTTGTGGCTACTAATCAGCTTGTTCGCATGATGCTGCCTATTGCGGAGCACAAGACTCCCAAGATATGACCCTCTGCTTGTGAATGGGTAATCCTTGCAAGGAACACTTTGTAACCATTCATCCTACTAAGATATCAGATCACGTGCCAGCTCATCATATCTTGCAATGAGTGCAACACACAAGAGTCACTCACACAACAGCCGCAGCCACTACATGGGACAGACATTATCACACTTACTGGATACGTCTGGGTCCTGAAATCTTGCCACTTCTGCGATGGTATAGGTGGCAGGTCCACCTTTAAGACATGGAAAGGAAATGCATGCTCAATGTCAGATCACTGTACATACGTGTGGACAACATATCACAGTGTGTAACATTTTCCGTGAGTGAGCTGGTGATCCTACATGTAGACAGTACAACAGACATACCACTGCAAACTCACATTGACACTGACACTCCAGTGAGTGATAGCCACACATCTGCACACATGCACAGGGCCTAACAATCATGTGGTGCAAAACCCTACTACAACCATATGTGGCTAATCCGTTTCAGATGGTACACCATGGCATTATTTGTATTTGGGTGAAAATTTCAATGGCACTTCCCTGGTGCACTGCAATACAAGTGGCTCAGATATTGTGGCTTGTGCATCAAGGGACACTGAGTTACAGTGTGATGGACATGTGGCTCAATTTTCAGTCTGCAATTACCATGCGTTCAGTGGTCCATGATAGATGTGGGAGAGTTGTATGTAGGTAACAAATGCCCCATTGGCAGTGTCCCCTAAGCTGGGTGTGCCCCCTTTGCCAACATAATTGGCAGGGATAATGTGTGTGTAATGATGACAATGTATCGTTAAACATGGATTGCCCACTTTGCTGTCCGGATACAGTGAAATGCGGTATGCTGACGGTGTTTTACCTGATCATCAGAATGCCTGGTCACAGGTGTTGCCATAGCACCTGAAATGTGTGACTAAGGGCACATGTACGAAGATCAGGTTTTGTGAGTCGCACATTGAGAGACTTTAGCAACTCACAATTTGCAAGTAGGATAACCTGTTGTACAACACTGTCAATGACACTGTTTGCAGTTCACAAATGGGGTAGCAAATGACTGACCTCATCAATATTCATGAAGTAGGTCTCATTTTGCAAACCCCTGGGGAATGGCAGCACTTACAGGGATGGTGGCCTGCTGGGCTCAGCAGACCACCATGTCTGTGACTGCTTTCAAATGAAGCTGTATTTTCTATTCTTAAATGCAGCCTTATTTCATTAAGGGTGAACAGAAAGCATGTCAAAAACAAATAATGTAACTTTTGTTTTTCTTTTTTTAAACAGACAGTGCCTGCTCCGAACCCATGTTTTTGCATGCATTCACAAAGGGAAAGGGGTCCCATTGGGACCCCCTTTCCTTTTGAGAGTGGATTAGCACCACTAGCATTCGCGGTCACCAAACAATCATACATCGGACTTCGAATTGCAAATCGGAAGGGAACGCCCCTTCCGATATGCCACTAGCAAACCCTGTTTTGTGATTCGGCAATGGAATTGCAAAATGGCAAAATTAGGTACGTGCATTGGAATAGACATTTTTTCTTGACGTAAACGCACAAATTCAGAAAACTAGGCCGTTTGTGACAATGCATAATAGCTTCGTACATGTGGCCCTAAGTGATAGTCGTACGTGACTCAACAAACCTCAGGCCTGCATTGTTAACATGTATAGACATGTGGACTCCATCTCACTACTGGGACACTAGCACTTTGTTCTGCTTGCATTCAATCTGGCCACAAATGTTGCATGCAGCACGTCAACACATGTGCTACTGTCACTATTGTACACATTTGTCAATGTGATAATCACCAACAGGGCCACGATCACCACAACCTGGTGGTTCAGCAGATTCTGCTCTCTGGTCAGCAGGTCAGCCCAGCGATGTTTTAGCTGGTGCTCATTCCTTCTTGTATATTAGACCCTCTTGAGGTGGTAGAGCACCTTGCCCAACCACAGCGGCCTCGCCTCTGTGTGATAACCCTGTACCACCTGCCCACCCATTTCCAGCATCAAGGGTAGGAAGTGGCACACCAGCCACACAAAGCCCCCAAGCTCCTCCTCCCCCATGCTTGTCAGCCTCGCCCTTCCCGATATGTCCCTGAACAACAAATCCCAACAGAAAATGTAGAAAAAAGAGGGAAAGAAATGGAAATAAAGGAAACTTACAGCCCAAACCTAAGAACCCCAACTAATCTCACCCCATACAGACACCCGACAGTACAAATAAAATAGGAAAGACACTAAACTACACAAAATCTCATACACAGGTACAATAAACAAACAGAATTCACAAAAGATACAACGAGAGACACCACAAGATACAATAAACGCAATCGAGACACAAGCAACACCGAGACACAGCCATACAGTCAAGAAATAGTAAAGACTGTAAAGTGAAAGTGAAAGTAGACCCACTGTACCATGCCTGTAAACAGGATTTCCTATTACATCACTTCCCGTCCCCTTTGCGATTTGTTTTCCATCATGCGTGTATTTTTTGATGCATACAATGTTTGCGTGAATATTTTCAATGCATTACCTACATGTGCGGCAAAATACCAGGCATTACCTGTATACTTCAATTTCAATGGATATCTGCATGCGTGTGGTGCGCGGGTGGAATTCACGCTATGAGCCCATGTATGGTTAGTTTGCATATGCAGGATTTTTTGACGCATTTGCATCAACATTTTTGACTCTATCTGTAATTGCGTGATTTTCTAATATTTAACATGGATGCACCCTTTATCAACATGAAGATAGGATGGTACGGACTGCAGTGTGTAATATATTGTTTGGCCACATGTGGTAGAGCATGCAACTTTGTGTTTTGTGTGTGTGAATGATAGGTAACAGCGATGTGTGTGTATCTGAAGGAACGGCATACAATACTGTGGATGTCATGCAAATGTATGAATGTGTTTCAAATGTGAATCTACATTTGAGGGCAATCAGTGATCTACAACAGTCATGGTATGTGTTTGTAACCTGTGGTGACTCGTGATGTGTGTAGTTGTTTGACTTATGGGACATTACATTTCACACGAGAAATGAAAGCTCAGGTATCATTGAGGATGGCTGATGAGTGCTATGTAGGATATGTCACCCCTCATATGTCATTAATTGTTGGTTACGACTTCATGGTGGCTTGTGTGTGGACTACACAAAGGTCTAACATGTGTACGTGTTTGGTACGTACTGTGTTTGAGACACTGTGCCTTAATTCCACCCATAAAATGTTTGGTACACGTCACTTTGACTCATTACAATTACCTAAGCTACTTGTGTTGCTGTGGTGGACCTACTGCTCTGGATGCATGTGTTCACATATTTTCAGATGTGCATTCCACGGAAGTGTCCAGTTCAAGGGTGTAGGCATATGTACCCTGTGTCAGGATTGAGCTCCATGGTGTCACAGTTTTGGGCGGGTCTAGTCAGGGCTCTGTTAGGGGTACCCCTTGCGTTCACAGAGTATCTCGCAAGGAGGTAGTGTACCAAAGCAGAAGAGCAGCTAAAGGTATACAATGGGAAAGGGCAGCTTATGGTAAGGCTGAGAAAACAAGAAAGTGAAGGAAGAGCAATCTTGGTGTGAACAAATATGGAACGGGTCTGTAATGGACAAACACGCGGGGTTATCACTGAGGTTGTACATTGGGTAGGGCTTAGAACTTCCTACAGCAACAGGGAATGTCAATGCATCTGTGCATATTACTCTTACTGATAGTCACTACCAAGCCCCATAGAAAGGAGGTAGCAGAAGTGATTCTGTCTCTGGACCCTTAGGGCATCAACAAGGCTTGTACTTACATACACAAGACTACCCCTTGTGTGTCCAGCTGGAGACACAGTGGCAATTCCTGGAAAACAGCCCTAGCACACTGTCACTGTTAGGCACTAAACACTACATGCAACACTAGACAAACAATGGGGGCTGGATTTGCCTCATGGAAACCAGGTGCCAACCCAAGTACAGAGGAAAACACTTCTACACAGGTGAGCACTGATAATACACTTACCAGACACAATATCCCAAGATCAGGAAAAAGAAGGAACAAGCTAGGAGGCAAAGCCAGTAACAGGGAACAGGCTCAGGCTGATGCAAAGGCAGGACTTGGGCTGGTGAACATAAAGCAGGCTCTGGCTGAAACAAACAGGAACAAGGCTGAGAAACAGGGAGGAGACTCGGACGGGAACAAGCAGGAACAGGACTGGGAAAACAGAGAGCAGGTTCAGGCTGAATCAGGACTGTAACACAATCCAACAAGGGGTCTGGAACACAAAGGATTCGTACTCCAATGCACAATGAGGAGCTTCAGGGAATGGTAGCTTATAAGCAGTTCCAGGTAGCAGCAAGGCCAGGGCAGAGTCACATGGCTGGGCTGCACAAGAGAGGACACAGGTGTGCGTAGCTTCAGTCTCTCAAAAGCCCTGGAGAAGAGAATCCAGTCTAAAGGGACAACCAGACGTTTCCCATAGGAAGCAATGAAAAGAAGATTACAGGTCTTACCGACTACCAGGCAGTGCATTATGGGACCTGAAACCATGGAAGCTAATGTAGTTCTTCTATAGCCTGCTATATGGAAAAGGGAAGCAAACAGGAGTCAGAAAGGGACCCTGGGTGAGTGTTAATGATGAATCCCAGGGTACATATTGTCTGTTTACAGCACCCCCTAGAGATGGGAAGGCAGAGAAGTAACACATGGCAGTGGCAGGACTGATTTCCAGGGATGAACTGCGCAGGACATGTGTTGTGAACAATGCTTGTCATACCTGGGACACTCATGCTATCAATTTTCACAAATGATGCCCCCCTTGTCACAAAAGCTCCTTGCAGAGATTGCAAGTGACACACTTACTAATGTCAGGGGTCTGTTCATACATTCCTGTTTCCACTGATATTTCACATCCACTGCCTCATCTATGGGGTGCTTATTTAACTTATGATTGGAGATGTCAGAGTTGTGTGTCAGGTGCTACAGTAGACCATGTTGGCAACGTGGATGTGAGTTATATGCTGTGGTCCATTGATTTTGCCCTTCATATGTGAAATTCAAGAGATGAGTAGTTTCTATATGTGTGTGATGTTTGCTTTACAATCATGCGCATCACATGTGATGTTGCATCAGAAGTAGTCAGATTTGTCTTTGTAACATGCTCCCTGAGTTCATACTCACATTCCTAAGGAACATGTGATGGAGAATGAAGAAACCAGAGCAGGATTGTGTGATCAAGTAAGGTGTTTATTTACATATCTTAACAAGGTGAGTACAGTGACTATTACGTGAAAATGTTGTGTACAATTTGCTGTCTGCGGCGCATTCCTGCAGCTGTGTTCTGCTGTTACCCCTCATTTTCCCTGCCACCATTCTCCTCCTCCTCCTCAGGCAGTTCATGTTGGCTCATATAATAGGATGTTCCTCCTCACACAAATGTTATGCTATGTTATGTTACAGAATTTGTAAAGCGCATGGCTACCCTAGGGCTTATCAGCGCTAACGGGCCGAACCTAAACTAAGCATAGAGGACAGTCCATTCTAAAATAACAAGTTTTAAGTGCCTTACAAAAGTTGTATTCCTGGCTTATGAGTCGAAGTCTGAGGGGAAGGGAATTCCGCAGCTTTTCTCCCCGATATGCCATAGTGGCACCACCCCATCTAGCTTTTTTAACTCTAGGTAGGGTGGCCAAAGCTGTTGAGACCGATCTAAGATCTCTGGTAGGCTTGTAAAAAATGTTGTGCAGGATAGGACACGGTCAGTATAATTTTACACACAATGTGTGGGGCATATAGGAGGCTGCCTCCTGTGATGTCCAGGCACCTGAATCTGTACTGCAGGATGCCAAAAGTATTTTCCACAATGGTGCATGTCCTCAGTTGTGCCTCATTGTAGGTACGCTATGCTGCTGTGCTTGGGTTGGGGAATGTGGTCATGATCCATGGCTGTATCCCGTAACCCTGATTCGCTGCAAAAGATAATAGGTATGAGTATTTTGTTAGTGCTTGCAACAGGAATGTCATGTAGCATGGCAGTTGATATCTTGTGTCGTCTGTGACTCATATGTGTTTGTGTTATTGTGTAAGATCCTGGGCTTCTGTGAGGTTTTATCTGCACTGGGTTGTTTGATATGACAACTTGTGTTTGGCTCATTGACCTGGGATCTATGATTTTTTTCCAAACTGTCAGTATGTATGTACCATGCGTTGTGTAGTGTCCAACACGTGTTAGTGTGCTTTCACTGGAGGGGACATGATACATCCACACACCCAATGGATTCAGATGTGGCGGTCACATGGTTGCACTACATGGCCTGGATATCCCATCCATTCAAACATATGTTATTGCAGATGAAATGCAACAGTGAGGTCCTTTGATTTGGGTAGGTGACAATGCACAACACATCTCCATAAGTTGGCAGCACTGGGCTGGTCAGTATTGACAATGCACAATTGTCCCATGTGTGACTTGTTTCTAGGCAAGCCTTTGTTGTTCCCTCTGCTAGTAGCTTGTGTGCAACTGTGCACCTACACTACCGAACTTTCTCCAGGGAACCTGGCTAACTGCCTTGTGAAGGTGGATGTATCTGTGCAGGAAGGGCCATCTCCCTGTACACATACTATTTTGATGGCCAACTGGCTCCCTCAGTGTGTGCAGCAGTGCGCAGTTTGCATTAGTGCCACATCAATATGTGTTTATAGCACAGTCCACTTCCTTATTGCAACCTGGAAACAGCACCCCAGGTGTAATGTATGATGTTGGGACTGCCTCAGTATTTCCCTGACACCTACATGTGAGTCTGCATCATCATGCTATATGTCTCATGGTATTAGACCTGCTGCAACACACACTGCACACCCCTTCCACGCAACATGCTGTTTGGGAGGGTGGCCAATTGACTATGTGGCCTAATGTAATTGTAAATGGTTCATCTTCCAAGTTGTATTTTCAGTGCAGGCAATGTCTTTGTCACTGTGGGCTTTGGCATTGGTCCCTTGTTGCTCTGGAGCGGCAGCTAGTGTGTGTGGCAGCCGTCATTTGTCCATAGGTGTGTATCCCATTGTGTCAGGGTGTACAACATAACTACCAGTGTCACACCTTAGTGTCAGCCTGCCCACAGGTCAATGAAGTGGTGTATGTTTTGTGTGTCTTACAGGGTTGCTGTGCTGTGTGTATATTGGTAAGTTTAGTGACTTACCGACAAGAAAGCCATTGCCATACTCTCTGTCCTGGAAGAGCTAATTGATCCTGCTGTGGCAGAATATGAAAGAATCATGGACACTCCCAGGATACCTGGCCAAGATGTTGGTGAACAATCCCTGGTGGTCAACTATGGCCTGCACATTGATGGAATGTGTGTGCTTTCTGTTCCTGATTAGGTGCTTTGTTGTCGCAGGTGGGATGATCCGGACATGGGTGCAGTCAATTGCACTGAGCACCTGCGGGAAGCCATGGATTTGATAGAAGCCCTGTTTTATCTCCTGCCGCTTCTGCTGGGTGTTGGGGAAGCTGATAGGGTGGGGTGTGAGGGAGATTATGGCATCTAACACCTTGGGCAGGAAGGCCGAGAATGAGGGCTGTGATACCCCTGCGACCAGGGCACCCGTTGTCTGGTCACTGGTGGTATGTTGTGTGGTGTCTGCATGTTAGCTGTTAGTTGTGGCTCCTTATGGCACAGCAGCTGCTGTATGGCTTGCAAGTTGAGTCGATAACTCTGGATGATGTCCTGTTCCCTGAGGCCATGGAGAATTGCCCTGTTCCTGAAAAGTCTGTCCTGCCTTCTGCGTTGCCTTTGTGGGCCACATTGGGGTGATTGTGGCTGCTGCCGTTGGTCCTGTGCCCAGCGTTGTCTTGCACGCTGCATCAGTAGCACCTCCATGTTGTGCTGTTGGCCTGTAATGTTGCTTGTGTGTGTTTTTCTTAGTAGTGGTCTGTGTGCCTCATTTTAATACCTTCCCTGGCCCAGGTGTAAACATTTGACACAAATCGGGTTTAGTGTCTTTTTTCAGGTCTGCCTCCCACCCTTGCGTCATATTTGCCTGGGTGGATAAATATGGCGCTATGGTGTTTGAGTCATTTTTTGGGACGGGAACACCTACCTTGCATCTCATTGATGCAAGGCATTTTCACAC
Organism: Pleurodeles waltl; assembly: GCF_031143425.1. Classification (NCBI taxonomy): domain Eukaryota; kingdom Metazoa; phylum Chordata; class Amphibia; order Caudata; family Salamandridae; genus Pleurodeles; species Pleurodeles waltl. The sequence goes on along the minus strand of NC_090437.1, from coordinate 602,956,832 downwards.
ATCCTTAAAATGCCCTTAACTCCATTTTTTTTTATGCTAGACTGGTTGCAAATTTTTACCGGAGGTTCATAAATCATTTCTCCCAGACAGTGGCTCCAATCACTAAGCTACTAGGAAAGAAAGAAAAGTTTGTATGGTCCCCAGAAGCTGATCAAGCCTTCTCAACTTTGAAGGAAGCTTTCTCCACTGCCCCAGTCTTGACTCATCCTGATGCGAATCAACCTTTCACAGTGGAAGCTGATGCTTCAGATGTAGCAATAGGAGCCGTCTTATCACAATGAAATAAAGACACTGGTCAACTTCATCCTGTAGCTTATATGTCTCGGAAGTTGAACGAAGCCGAACAGAACTATGTCATTGCTGAAAAACAGCTTCTGGCGATTCGTGGCGCCTTTAAAGAATGGAGACATCCTTTGTTGGGTGCCAAATACACTGTTACAGTATATACTGATCATCGTAATCTTCAATTCATGAGTTCCGCCAGACTTTTGACCCCTCTGCAATTACGCTAGATGCTTTTTTTTGCCGAATTTGATTTTGTAGTAACCTTCCGGCCTGGTAAAGATAATCGCAAGGCTGACGCCTTGGCCCATCAAGAGTCTAACACGTTGCCTGCATTTCAAGCCTCCAGAGCTATCATTGCTCCTGACAAGGTTCTATGTATCATAAAAACTGAAGATTTCTTTGAAGAAATTCGCAACTCTTTTACTGTTGAAAAATGACAAACATGGGCCCAAGCAGATCCCAAAAGGTCAATTAAGCAAGGTTTACCCTTTCATGACGCTCGTTTGTTCGTACCCACTACCAAACTTCGCAAGAAAGTGTTTCATTGGTTGCATGTTATACCTACTGCAGGTCACCCAGGTACTCCTAAAACTCTTGAACTGATCCAACGCTATTTTTGGTGGCCTACCCTAACAAAAGATGTAAAAGCAATGGTAAACAACTGTGAAGTTTGTGCTCACATTAAAACAAGTCATTCAAAACCAAAAGGGTTGTTACATCCACTTCCAACCCCAAGTCGTCCATGGGAGCACATTTCTTTAGACTATGTTACCGGTCTGCCAGTGGTTCAACAGCATTCAGTAATTCTGGTGGTAGAAGATAGTCTCACGAAATATGGACATTTCATCGCCTGTAAAACATTGCCCACTTCTAGTGAATTGGCAACTATTTTACTGAACAGAGTGGTTCGTTAGCATGGACTGCCAAAGGTTATCCTCTCCGATCCGGGGTCACAATTTTCCTCCAATTTCTGGAAGACATGGTGTAAAACACTCCAAGTAACATCTATGCTATCTACTAGTCACCATCCTCAAACAGATGGTCAAACGGAGAGACTAAATCAGACTTTGAAACAATACCTACGTGCCTACGCTGAAAAGGCACTTCATTCTTGGACATCTATGCTCTGGTTAGCTGAGTTAGCTTACAATAACTCATTCCACACTTTTATTGGCGTTACACCCTTTTTTGGTTTATTTGGCTATCATCCTGACACCTTGCCCATCACAATTCCTCAAGAAAGTTCTCTTACTCCAGCTGTGTCAGAAACCATTCAGCATTTACATCAAACCCAGAAACTGATTCAACAGCATTTAGAAAAACCCAAACAAAAATATAAAAGGCATTATGACAAGAAACATTGTGAGGGACCGTAATATCAACCAGGTGACAAAGTGTGGCTTTCCACAAAACATATAGACTTCAAGAAGAAGCACATGTTTAACCCTAAATTCATAGGTCCTTATACTGTCCTTCAGCAAATCAATCCAGTGACCTATAAACTACAATTGCCCAGATCCTTACGGATTCATCCAGTGTTCCACACTTCCCTCTTGAAAAAGGCAGTCAAAAAGGTCCACCCTCATCCAGCTCCTTTTCTAGTACAAGGGGAAGAAGAATACGAAGTCAAGAAAGTGTTGGATTCTAAACTGAGAGGGCGTAATCTATGGTACTTAATCTCATGGAAAGGTTATGGTCCTGAAAGTAACTCATGGGTTTCCGCATCTGATGTTCATGCTCCAGTACTTGTGAGACGCTTTCATCATCTTAATCCAAGCAAACCAGGCCCTAGAGCGCGTCTGGGAGAGGGGAGTACTGTCAACACCAGAGCAGTATGTGCTATATTGGCGACAAAAATGCAAAAACCCAGCACTCTCAAAACAAAGTAATTTATGCATTGTGCTGATATGTTGTGGTTTAACCTTTTGCATTGCAGAGTTCAATCCTGAAAACTTATTTTTAATATGCTTACAAATACTGTTCCTTTGCAATGTATTGCTGCAGGTTTTCAGAGTGTGTTAGGGTGTGGCCCCTTTCCAGGGCCTTCCAGAGACTTTCCCTGCAACATGCCTGGGCGTGGTTCTGGGCAGGGCCAAGACTCTTTAAAAGAGAGCCAGCCCAACTCCCAGTGCTCACTATTCAGAGGTCCCGGTACAGAGCAGCAGCTTCTTCCTGAGCTCCTGTCCCAGCGCCCTATTTGGATCTTCCAGTCTTCTGCCCTAATCCTTCATTGGTGATCATTGTTCCAGGCGGTAAGACAGTGGTTGGACTGTCCCGACACCGTTATTGAGAATTTTCATATTCTTGGTTTAAATTCTTTAATGAGTAACAGATTACTTGCGCGCTACCATTTCTTGACATTTATATGGTAGTTTACAAATAGACAAGACGCGTGATTTATTTCATAAAGGTTTGACTTTGTTATTCATTGCGAGCTACCATTTCTTGACATTTACATGGTGGCTTAAGAATCGGCAAGACGCACGATTCGTTTTATGGTGTTTAAACATTGTTGTCCATTGCGCGCTACTATTTCTTGACATTTACAGGATGTTTTACGAATTGGCAAGACGCACAACTCGTTTCATGAGCATTTAACTTTGTTGTTCATTGCGTGCTACCATTTCTTTACATTTACATGGTGGCTTAAGAATCGGCAAAAAGAAGCGCGATTCGTTTTATTGTACTTTGATCTTGTTATTTATTGTGAGCTGTTATTCCTTGACATTTACATCGTGTTTTACGAATCGGCAAGACACGCGATTCGATTAATGATGATTTGACTTTGATATTCATTGCGTGCTACCATTTCTTGGTATTTTACATGGTAACACTCGAATTGGCAAGACGCACAATTCTCTCCTTGAGTTTAATTCATGTTGTTTATTGTATGCCACTATTCTAAGATATCTATTATGTAATATTCGAGTTGACAAGTTATGTGATTTGTTTCCTGAATCCATATTGTGTTATTCATGGTGCACAATCCTTTTATGGTGTTTACTATATATGTATATATATCTGCAATATGCACAATTTGTGTTTAAACATTTTAAGAGTACACAGAAGGCCAGAGTTTCTAGATGCAAAATTGTACGGTCCTAGTATACATTCTCAAAACAGGATTTATATGACTGGTTTAAAATTAGTCAGAAAGTTTTTTTCTGATTCTCATGGAAAGGAAAGTACTTGAATAAGAAAGTTTTCATTTAATTCATCTTGATTCCCCTACAGGTATCCGGCCATCTTGAAACTTAGGCCCTCATTCTGACCCTGGCGGTCGGTGATAAAGCGGCAGCCAAGCCGCCAACAGGCCGGCGGTCTAAAATATGCAATTCTGACCCTGGCGGGAACCGCCAACACAGCCTGCCAACTTAACACTCCGACCGCCACAGCGGTACAAACAAACAGCGCGGCGGTTCCCGCAAACAGCCCGGCGGCAGACAAAGTACCGCCCACCCTATTACGACCCACCAATCTGCCACCTTTTCCGGGGCGGGAGCACCGCCGATAAGAACACGGCGGAAACAGACTACGAACGGGAAAACGCTCACCTCTACGCACTCCACGCGAGATTCCGGCAGTATGGAGCCAGAGTTGCAGGTCATCCCCGCACTCCTATTCCTCCTCATATACCAGGAGCACGCCCGGCGGCGCGGAAGACATCGGTGAGTACGGCACCTACGACACAGGGGAGGGAAAAGATTACCGGCACACACCCACCCACCCACACCCACTACAACACACACATCAATGCATTCCCACAGATCACTGTCACAACCCACAAACCACCCCCCTCCGAAATAATGCAAAGACCAAAAGAAGAGATCATAAACGGGCAGATATATTGAAATATGTACACCATTAATCCCAATAAATAAATAAACTATGTACAAAATATATACAGCTACTAAATGTAGTCCAACCACTGTCCGTGGATCACAGGGGTCCTGTGCAAAGGGGCAAGGCCCAGTCCCACGACAAGAACTCCACGGAGAGAACACTGCAGGGGCATCAGAAAGAAAATAGGACAGGCACCTCAGGGGGAAGGGAAGGGGGGGCACCTCAGCCACTTGAGTACACGACGCCAGATCCACGAGGGGACTCCATGACCACTGGCCCATCCTGGGGAGAGCAAAGCCACAGTCCAAACAGTCCATACAGTGGGTGGCCTGCCCACTGGGCCATCCTGGGGAGAGCAAAGCCACAGTCCATACAGTCCATACAGTGGGTGGCCTGCCCACTGGGCCATCCTGGGGAGAGCAAAGCCACAGTCCAAACAGTCCATACAGTGGGTGGCCTGCCCACTGGGCCATCCTGGGGAGAGCAAAGCCACAGTCCATACAGTCCATACAGTGGGTGGCCTGCCCACTGGACCATCCTGGGGAGAGCAAAGCCACAGTCCATACAGTCCATACAGTGGGTGGCCTGCCCACTGGGCCATCCTGGGGAGAGCAAAGCCACAGTCCATACAGTCCATACAGTGGGTGGCCTGCCCACTGGGCCATCCTGGGGAGAGCAAAGCCACAGTCCAAACAGTCCATACAGTGGGTGGCCTGCCCACTGGGCCATCCTGGGGAGAGCAAAGCCACAGTCCAACCAGTCCATACAGTGGGTGGCCTGCCCACTGGGCCATCCTGGGGAGAGCAAAGCCACAGTCCATACAGTCCATACAGTGGGTGGCCTGCCCACTGGGCCATCCTGGGGAGAGCAAAGCCACAGTCCAAACAGTCCATACAGTGGGTGGCCTGCCCACTGGGCCATCCTGGGGAGAGCAAAGCCACAGTCCATACAGTCCATACAGTGGGTGGCCTGCCCACTGGGCCATCCTGGGGAGAGCAAAGCCACAGTCCATACAGTCCATAACAGACCCCACTGCCACTGGAGGAGGCAAGTTGGCCAGAGGACATCCTGCAGCCCTGCCCGAGATAGATCCTGCCCTGCCACGTCTGCCAAAGGGCCAGCGGTTCTTGCCCTGAAGGGCCCAGTTCAGCGGTTCTTGAGACGGCGGGGCCCAGTTCAGCGGTTCTTGAGACGGCGGGGCCCAGTTCAGCGCTCCTTGCCTTGAAGGGCCCAGTTCAGTGGTTCTTGAGACGGCGGGGCCCAGTTCAGCGCTTCTTGCCTTGAAGGGCCCAGTTCAGCGGTTCTTGAGACGGCGGGGCCCAGTTCAGCGGTTCTTGAGACGGCGGGGCCCAGTTCAGCGGTTCTTGAGACGGCGGGGCCCAGTTCAGCGGTTCTTGAGACGGCGGGGCCCAGTTCAGCGGTTCTTGCCTTGAAGGGCCCAGTTCAGCGGTTCTTGAGACGGCGGGGCCCAGTTCAGCGCTTCTTGCCTTGAAGGGCCCAGTTCAGCGGTTCTTGAGACGGCGGGGCCCAGTTCAGCGGTTCTTGAGACGGCGGGGCCCAGTTCAGCGGTTCTTGAGACGGCGGGGCCCAGTTCAGCGGTCCTTGCCTTGAAGGGCCCAGTTCAGCGGTTCTTGAGACGGCGGGGCCCAGTTCAGCGCTTCTTGCCTTGAAGGGCCCAGTTCAGCGGTTCTTGAGACGGCGGGGCCCAGTTCAGCGGTTCTTGCCTTGAAGGGCCCAGTTCAGCGGTTCTTGAGACGGCGGGGCCCAGTTCAGCGGTTCTTGAGACGGCGGGGCCCAGTTCAGCGGTTCTTGAGACGGCGGGGCCCAGTTCAGAGGTTCTTGCCTTGAAGGGCCCAGTTCAGCAGTTCTTGAGACGGCGGGGCCCAGTTCAGCGCTTCTTGCCTTGAAGGGCCCAGTTCAGCGGTTCTTGAGACGGCGGGGCCCAGTTCAGCGGTTCTTGAGACGGCGGGGCCCAGTTCAGCGGTTCTTGCCTTGAAGGGCCCAGTTCAGCGGTTCTTGAGACGGCGGGGCCCAGTTCAGCGGTTCTTGAGACGGCGGGGCCCAGTTCAGCGGTCCTTGCCTTGAAGGGCCCAGTTCAGCGGTTCTTGAGACGGCGGGGCCCAGTTCAGCGCTTCTTGCCTTGAAGGGCCCAGTTCAGCGGTTCTTGAGACGGCGGGGCCCAGTTCAGCGGTTCTTGAGACGGCGGGCCCCAGTTCAGCGGTTCTTGAGACGGCGGGGCCCAGTTCAGCGGTTCTTGCCTTGAAGGGCCCAGTTCAGCGGTTCTTGAGACGCCGGGGCCCAGTTCAGCGGTTCTTGAGACGGCGGGGCCCAGTTCAGCGCTCCTTGCCTTGAAGGGCCCAGTTCAGCGGTTCTTGAGACGGCGGGGCCCAGTTCAGCGCTTCTTGCCTTGAAGGGCCCAGTTCAGCGGTTCTTGAGACGGCGGGGCCCAGTTCAGCGGTTCTTGAGACGGCGGGGCCCAGTTCAGCGGTTCTTGAGACGGCGGGGCCCAGTTCAGCGGTTCTTGAGACGGCGGACGGTCTATGGCCAACTGCTAATTGCCTGGTGGTGCCCTCCTGGGCAGCGGGGATGGTGCTCCTTCACTGCCCACCTGGGCTGTGGGTGGTGGGGCCCTCCTGGCCAGCTGGGCTGGGTCCTCCCTGGGCAGCGGCTATGGGGGTGGTGGGCTCTCCCGGGGCAGCTGTGCCGGTTCCTCCCGGGGCAGCGGCTATGGGGGTTGTGGGCTCCTCCTGGGCAGCAGGCCTGCTGCCTGACCTCTCCAACTTGCTGCCCTTGCCCTCCTTAGTCGTCGGCCTGTGGCCCTTTCCTCCCTTTGGAGCTGTGGCTGGTGACTGTCTCTGGGTGGTGTCCGGGGGGGATGTAGAAGGCGGGCTCCTGCGGCGCCCCTTCCGCCTTTTGCTCCTCTTCCCAGGGGGTGGGCTGGCTGTCCCCTTGCTGCTGGGCGAAGATCCAGACATGCGGGCTGGCGGGCTCCAATACCCCTGCACCCTTGTCAAGGGGGCTGCAGGGCTGGTGGTGGCTGAGGTGCTCTTCTTACCCCGACGAGAAGGAGGGGGGGGCTCAGGGTCAGGAAAGAAGTTAGTAGTGGCGAGGAAGAGCTTCTTGGGACAATGGAGAGTGGTAGGTACAGTGGGAATGGGAGTGGAGGGAGAGGATGTGGTTGTGGTGAGTCACATTTGCTGTCTTTGGGTGCAGGTGCAGGAGGGATAGGCTGTCGTGAGGTGGATGGCTGTTGGGTGGGTGGGTGGCTGCGTTTGTGTGGTGTGGAAGAGGGGGTGACAGACACAGTGGGAGAGGACACAGGGGACGTGTAAATGGCAGTGGGGGTGGTGACTGCACGTGTGCGGACTGGAGTGGAGGGTGTGCTGGTGATGGAAACACTGGCTGATGGTGAGGTGAATGGAGGTGTGAGTGTAGACGTCACAGGGAGGGAGGAGGGAGACGAGGAGGTGGGGGTCACAGAGGTGGTAGTGACTGTTGGCATGTCTGCATCGGAATGTTGCGTGTGTGAATGTCTGCGTGATCTGTGGTGCTTATGTTTGGATGAGCTTCTCTTGGGTGTTGAGGTGTGTGCAGGCTGGTCTGATGGTGTGGGTGGGACAGGCAGAGGAACAGGAGACTGGGAGGAGGGAGTTAGTAGAGGCAGGCAGGAGACAGGGACAATGGCTGCCGTCAGTGCTGAGGCCAGAGCCTGGAACGATCGCTGATGGGCAGCCTGACCCGAATGAATGCCCTCCAGGTACGCATTGCTGCGATGAACCTCGCTCTCCACCCCCTGGATGGCATTCAAAAGGGTAGTCTGCCCAACAATGAGCGTTCGGAGGAGGTCAATGACCTCCTCACTGAGGGCAGCGGGGGTAACAGGGGCAGGGCCTGAGGTGCCTGGGGCGAAGGAGATGCCCGGCTTCCTGGCAGAGCGGGCACGGGGCGAACGCGGAGGGGCTGCTGGGAGGGCGGAGATGGTGCGCTGGGTGGCGGCTGTACCTGTAATGGCGGGGGGCACGGATGGTGCCACCCCCGCAAGGGAGCCTCCTTCCGAGGACGTGTCCGTGTCGCTGCAGGCTCCAGTCGTCCCCGTCGTGGAGCTCCCCTCGCCCTCCGTCTCACTGGTCCAGTCTGACTCTGTGGCATGGCCCTCCTGGGCCATGTGAGATGCAGCTCCCTCCTGCCCCGATGCCACTTCTCCTCCGCCTGATGATGCTGATGCACACAAGCACAGAAAGACAAACAAAAAGGGGGGGGGGGAGAGAGAAATAAAGGGATATTGAGTACATGGATCTCCGGTACAGTTAGCGGACATGACAGACACAGATGCCCCCTGCACTAAGTTGCGCACTTGGGGTACGCTACGCATTCCGTGGAACATGGCCTACACGCCTAGAGTTGACAACTGCACCCATGGATGACACGGCCCAGGGATGGCTGTACTGACAAACTACTGAGGGTGGTGGCTGGGGACACAGGGGCTTACGGGGGTGCCCAGCCTACAGATATCGCCCTGGCCTAGGGGGACCCCCAGCCCTCCTCCCCCACCCAGACACCTCCACTGCGCGACAACAGAGTAGATAATGCTTGTACTCACCCCCTTGTGTCTGCTGTGCTGCCCTCACGCGCCCATCCAATTCAGGGTAGGCCACCGCCAGGATCCGGAACATCAGGGGGCTCAGTTGACGGCAGGCACCCCGCCTACGTTGGGAGGCCATCCCCAGCAGAGACTCGGCGGTCTTCTTGGTCCCGCGGCGGATGTCCTCCCACCTCTTGCGGCAGTGGGTGCCCCGTCGATGGTGGACCCCCAGGGCCCGGACTTCCTTGGCGATGGCACGCCAAATCCCGATCTTCTCATGGGCGCGGACCTATGTGACACGTACAGGGAGGGAGAAATACCACGTTCAAGTTTCTCAGCATTTTCCTTTCCAGTGGCCCAACGCCCCCCATCCCCGCCAGGCCCCCCGCCATGCCCAACATGCCCCCCATCCCCGCCAGGCCCCCCGCCATGCCCAACATGCCCCCCATCCCCGCCATGCCCCCCGCCATGCACAACATGCCCCCCATCCCCGCCAGGCCCCCCGCCATGCCCAACATGCCCCCCATCCCCGCCATGCCACCCGCCATGCCCAACATGCCCCCCATCCCCGCCAGGCCCCCCGCCATGCCCCCCGCCATGCCCAACATGCCCCCCATCCCCGCCAGGCCCCCCGCCATGCCCCCCGCCATGCCCAACATGCCCCCCATCCCCGCCAGGCCCCCCGCCAGGCCCCCCGCCAGCCCCAACATGCCCCCCATCCCCGCCAGGCCCCCAAGCCAGCCAGTGGCCCCAAATCCATATTGAATTAAACTCACTTGTTGGTCTGGAGGACCGTAGAGTAGCGCATACTGGGGGAGGACCCCATCCACAAGTTTCTCCAACTCCTCTCCAGTGAAGGCAGGGGCCCTTTCCCCAGTCGCAGCAGCCATTGTCCCTTCCAGACCGAGGTCACAGCAACACTTGCAGTATAGGTCCTCTCCTGTGAAAGTTCAAGTCGCAAGTGGATAAGTAGATAGAAAATGGCGGTCACGTCCGCGGCGGTGCGTACCGCGGCGGTGCGTCCCGCCACCGCCGGCGCCCTTCGCCATTGGCTCCTGAAACCCATAGGCTTCAATGTTAACCAATGCGGCTTCGCGCCGCGGTCTTCGCCCGCCGCCCGCCGCGGTGTGCCACGCCAGCGCATTGACCTCACATCCCATTGTCACACTTCACAGGTCAGGCAGCCGCCATTTCCAGGGCCCACATGGCTCAATTTCAACTGCGTCACACAGGCCTAGGCCTTGCATAGCCACTCAGACACGCCATTCACTGCATAGAGAATCGTATACTGTGCTAGCTGTGAGTACGTACCTGTGGGTTGCCTGACTGTGTGCTCCATGTTGTCCTTCCTAGGCACCGTCCGCTGGGTTGGGCGAGGAGACGGATGAATCCTCCCGTGTACCGACCGCTGGTGGACCTGTCGACAATGGAAGAACGCCACATTATCCTGACCTACCGTCTTAACCGTGCCACTATCCATGAACTGTGTGCCCAGCTGGAGCCCGACCTGATGTCCCCCATCCGCCAACCCACAGGGATTCCCCCTCTGGTGCAGGTCATGTCAGTACTACATTTCTTGGCAAGTGGGTCATTTCAGACAACCGTGGGAATTGCTTCCGGGATGTCTCAGCCCATGTTTTCGAAGGTGTTATCCAGAGTGTTGTCTGCCCTGATGAAATCCGTGAGGAACTACATCATTTTCCCTGAGGTGGGCGAATTGGCTACAGTGAAGGGTGATTTCTACGCCCTTGGACATATTCCCAACGTAATTGGTGCCATTGATGGGACCCATGTGGCTTTGGTTCCCCCAAGAGACAGGGAGCAGGTGTACAGGAACAGAAAAAATTACCATTCAATGAACATCCAGGTGGTGTGTTTGGCTGACCAGTACATCTCGCATGTAAATGCCAAATTCCCAGGGTCAGTGCATGACGCCTACATCCTCAGGAATAGCAGCATCCCTTACGTGATGGAACAGCTACAGAGACACCGTGTATGGCTAGTGGGGGACTCTGGGTACCCCAACCTGTCGTGGCTACTGACCCCAGTAAGGAATCCCCGGACCAGGGCAGAGGAACGGTACAATGAGGCGTACTAGGAGGGTGATCGAACGCACCTTTGGCCTCCTAAAGGCCAGGTTTAGGTGCCTGCATATGACCGGTGGATCCCTAATGTACTCACCTAAGAAGGTGTGTCACATCATCGTGGCCTGCTGCATGCTTCACAACCTGGCTTTGCGCCGCCAGGTGCCTTTCCTGCAGGAGGATGGTCGAGACGGTGGTGTTGTGGCAGCGGTGGAACCTGAGGAGAGTGACGAGGAGGAAGACGACGGGGCTGAAACAGACAACAGGGACAGAATCATTGAACAGTACTTCCAATAGGACACAGGTAACATTTCAAAGATAATTTAGTAAATGTTAACTACTCTGCAGCATCTCTGCTGCCTGTCTATTTGCCCCAGTGTATGATGACTGAGTTTTGGCTTTTCCCTCCCTATTTCAGATCTGGGGTCCCCACTACGAGTCCTGTGCTTCGTTTCCCCATGGACTACAGCTTTGTGGCAGCTGTTTGTTGACTTCACCATGTACAAGGACATATTTGCACTGTCATGTCAATTACAATCTATTGAAATCCCAGCCAGACTCCTGATATTTTGGTGCAAAATAGGTGTTTATTGAAGTGCTCAAAATGGGATGGGTGGTTTCAAGTGGGTGGGGGCTATGGTGAAGGAATGTCCATGGCAGAGTCCAGAGTAACAGTCACACAGGTGCATTGTCCAGAGGCCTGTGGAGAGATGGAGCATGGGCAGTTCAAGGATGGACAGGGTGACAATGTGGGACAGTGGGATGACATCAGGTGGTATCCTTTGCTGGCGGGGGTCTTGACATCCTACTCTGTCTTCTTGCGAGATCTCAGGGCCCTCTTGCGGGGTGGTTCTTCTCCTGCAGGAGGTGGGGGTCTGGTGGGCTGCTGCTGTGCGGGGGCCTCCTGTCCACTAGCGCCGGCGGAGGTGGATGGCTGTTCTTGGTCCAGGCTAGTGGCAGGGGCCCTTGGGTGTTGTTCAGTGTCCGCCCTGCTGTTTACGAGGTCCTGCAGCAGCCCTACCATGGTAACCAGGGTGGTGTTGATGGCTCTGATGTCCTCCCTGTACCCCCGATAGTGTTCCTCCTGCAGCACCTGGATCTCCTGGAACCGGGCCAGTACCGTCGCCATCGTCTCCTGGGAGCGGTTGTATGCTCCCATGATGGTGGTGAGGACCTCGTGGAGAGTGGGTTCCCTGGGCCTCTCCTCCCCCCCCTGTCGCACAGCTGCCCGCCGAGTTGCCCTGTTTCCCTGGGCCTCTGCCCCCTGGCCGGTGTGCCCACTACCACTGCCCCCAGGTCCCTGTTGTTGTTGGGGTGGTGGGTTATCCTGGGTGCCCTGTAGTGGTAGACACACCGCAGATTGACGCGCCCTGGAGACAGAGGCATGGGCCCGCTGGGTGGGAGCTGTGCTGGTGTTCCCAGAGGGGTTAGGGTCTGTAGTGGCCTGTGCCTGTGTGAGGGGAACCGACTGTCCAGAGGTCCCCGATGGTCCGGGCTGGTCATCGGTGTCCAGATCGACAGAGCTGCTGTCATCGCTGACGGCCTCTTGGGTGGGGGGTGTGGATAATTCTGGCCCCTCCGCCGCGGTGTGTTGACGGTCGGGTCCTGCAGGGGTATAGAGGTATGGTTATAGTTTCAATGTGTGGCATATGGGTGTATCTGTGGGTTCTCGTGTCCCCAAGTGCTGGCATTCGTGTGTGGGGGCTTTGGTGAGGGTGGCTTGTGGGGGGGATGTGTATATGTATTGGGCATGCTTTGGTGATGGGTGTCCATGCTTAGTGGACGCATGCAGGCCTAGGTTTTGGGATGTGTGGGTTGTGATGGTGAGACATTGGCGGGGAATAGGTGTGCTGGGGGTGGGGGTGAGGATGGTGGTGGGGGTGAGGATGGTGGTGGGGGTGAGGATGGTGGTGGGGGTGAGGGTGGGGGTGAGGATGGGGGTGGGGGTGAGGGTGGGGTTCGAGGATGGGGGTGAGGGTTGGTGTCTGATTTGGCATGCAGGTGGGGGGGAAGCAGTATTGAAGCTTCAACTTACCAGTATCCATTCCTCCGCCGACTCCTGCGAGGCCGTCAGGATGCAGGATGTTCAAGACTTCCTCCTCCCATGATGTGAATTGTGGGGGTTGAGGTGGGGGTCCTCCGCCAGTCTTCTGCACGGCGATGTTGTGCCTGGATACCATGGAACGCACCTTCCCCCGTAGGTCGTTCCATCGCTTCCTGATGTCTTCCCGATTTCTGGGGTGCTGTCCCACTGCGTTCACCCTGTCGACAATCCTCTGCCATAGCTCCGTCCTCCGGGCAATGCTGGTGTATTGTATCTGTGTGCCGAACAGCTGGGGCTCTACCCGAACGATTTCCTCCACCATGACCCTGAGTTCTTCGTCTGTGAAGCGGGGTTGTCTTTGGGGTGCCATGGGGTGGTGTGTATGATGTGTGGGGTGGAGTATGTGTATTTAAGTGAGTTGAGTGTGGTGGTGTGTGTTGTTTTGTGTGTGGATAGTGTGTGGGTGATGGTGTTGAGTGGCTGTGGCTGTTATGTTTTGGATGCTGGTGTCTCGCTCTTGTCTTCTTTACGAATTTTTAAGCGTAGGGGTTTGTGGGTGATGTGGGTGTGTGTTTTATATTGTATTGTGTGTGTGGGAGTGGTGTGTGTATGTGTATCAGGTGTGTGGGATTCAAATCGTCCAATGTGGCTGAGTTTTGTTCGTTTGTGTGTATTCTGACCGCGCCGGTGTGTCCCGCCAATGGAATACCGCGTTTGAATGACCGCCGCGTGGATTCGTGGGTCGTAATGGCATGGGCGTATTTCTGTTGGCGTGGCGGTGGAGGTTTGGTCACCTCCACCTTTCCGCCGACCGCTGGTCTGGCGGTCTGTTGTGGCGGTCGGATTTTCGGAGGTTTGCCTTCTGCGGGTCAGAATGACCGTGGCGGGTTTCCGCGACCGCGGCGGGATTATGGAGGATTTCTGACCGGCGGTAGGTGCCTTTTACCGCCGAGGTCAGAATTACCACCTTAGTCATTTTAAACTTAACTGTTAGATTGTTCATGTTTTCAGAGTGACTAGGCTTAGAATCATAGTCTAGTATTGATTTCAGGAGATATAATTTTCATATTGTGTGTTCTAACCTTTTTCTTACTACATGTCTCCTTCCCAGCTGTTCCCTTCCTAATCCCCTCTTCCCCTCTTGAACTCTCTCAGTCTCTGTGATTTATCTATCAGAGTCTTGGAGCTGTTCAGTGGTGGACGTGTTGGGAATGTGCACAGACCCCGAGGATCTGGTGACTGACATTTGGGGCATTTTTTAGCCTCTTAACAGTGCAGCGCCATAATTTGGTGCACAACCTCCGGTTCCCCCTACACCTCCCCTACCCGGTTAGTATCATTTCCAATGATGCTAACCAGGCATTACTGCCGGCTACAGCCATTTCATTAATATGGCACCTGGCCGGCGTCCAGGAATGGCACTAGCCGGCGGTACTTTTACATGCAAAATCCATCAGGCTTAGTGGGTCAGGGTATCCCTTCTCAATTAGAAGCCCCTGATGTAAATCAGGATCTGGGGGGGGTCGGTGTATTTCTTTTTGGATGGAGAGGGTCTTCAATCTTCCACTCTGAGCCATGTTATGGCCCAAAGGGCACCATCCTCAGCGACACACCATAGATTTATTTGGTGAGAAGAGTGTGGCAACCCCTCCTTATGCATTTAGTGGCCTTCGGGACACCATCCCCTGGGGCCCACTGCATAACAATGTCCCATCAACCCCATTTCCCAGGACACTATTGTTCGTCGACCACAAGAGTTTAGGCAATGATCACTTTATTACTTCAGCCCAGCTGCAGCAGAAAGCCTCCCACTGGGTAGGAGCAGAAAAGTATCTCCCTGTCTGTGCTCTTGTGGGTGAGGGACACTGTATTTCTCTTGAGCAGAAGCCAAAGCTGTTCACCCTGGGCAGAAGAAAACAAATCAAGCCGTCTCCTTCCGTAGCCCAGAATGGGTGCTTAGAGGGGAGCCGGCAGAGCACTGGGACCGTGGTGCTCCCCCCCCACACCTCTCAACAGATGACAATGGTGTGGGTGCCCCGGGTGGGACAGGAGCACCCTTCAAACACAATGCATGGTTGGCTCCTACCACACCCTGGATTGGCGCCAGTGGGGTCATGTGCCTTCTCCGTGGCCACCAACGTTTTAAAAAGTGGATGAGCGCCCAAAAATGTGTGTCTGGCTCTTGTGTGGCCCCAGATAATAGGGCCTGTGCGCAGGGAGTCAGTGGAGCCGCAAGGGCCCTGAGGCTCCCTTGTGACCACAAACATAAAAGGAATGCTATGGGTATCCCAGGTCCAACTGGGAAACCGAGAAAAAATATAAACATTGTGGTGCAATGATACTAAAATTAATAATAAATGAGCATCCGTAGCCACTCATTTATTCATCACTGCTCTGTAGGAGCCATCTATAATGCAATTTTTCAGCTCTCTTGGCTATTTTTTAGAGCTCTGTGGTGCCCTAATCAGGACAGGCACACCACCAACATTATTTCTGTGGCTTCTGGGAGGCTGCAGCTTTCGTAGAAGCCCCCGTGAAAGGATCGACAAAAGAGAAACCCTATATTTCCTTGGGTCTGTATAACCTGAGCCCCAATGGCAGGAACCCTTTGTTGCTCATTTTATGAGTGCATTAATTATGTGGCCTGAGGAGTGTAAAAGAAAGTCTTGGACATGTTAAATGTAATTTGGAATATAAATGATCTATTTCAAGTGATACATTGATAAAGCAAATTGGCCCTTATATGTTGATGTGGTGACACCCATTGATAAAGCCATTACGCCGGTCTTGTATATTGATACAGTCAACCCTTGACAAAAAGTCTGCTATATGTTGACATGCTGACCCTGGGGTATTGGGCACCTGCAATGAATGTTATTATACATAGAGAAGAACCCTAGAAATGAACAAAAAACAAAGGTTAACGTAGTGTTTTAGTCAGATATAATTTAAAAAAGTATACTTGGTTAAAATGTAACATTCTAAACTCAAACCAACCCTGGAATTAATCTCTTATGCTTAACTGGGCTAACTATAACTTGTGCCCCCACCATGCACTGCTGATGACCTTATATATTACATCACTCATAACATGTGCAAAGGTATCGCTGATGGCATCTCAAATGGCATCATTGATTACATCAACATCTACAGTGGAGCCTGTGTACAGTTCTATATTCATTTGTTGGATAATGAAAGATGATGTCTATATAGAGGCATGGGCCATCTGTGACTTATGAAATCAACAGACACCTAAAAGGAAGACGGCACATTGCATTGTGCATATTTTGCATTGCACATATCTGTGGAACAAACAAACAGAGCAAGGCATCTAGAGCAACTCATACCTGAAATTAACAAACTACATTTGTTGGGAGGCACACATTAGTGCAACAAATGCATTAAACCATATTTGAACTCACCATGGCTTACAGATACTTAGTTCCCTTCCCAGTAGTGCATTCCCTTTCCTCGTGTTTGAGCATGTTGGTGGCAAGGAAAAAGTCCATCAAAGTCTCAGAAGAGATGGTAGCAGAAATAGAAAATGGTTCAAATGCCATGGCCTCGAACTGAAAAGAAACACTGAAGGTCAGAGGTAAGAGAATTTACAGGTTGTAATGGTAAAAAGACAAAGGGCTACATGTATGAATATTAGCTTTTGCGACTCACAAATTGCGAGTCTTAGCGACGTACAACAGTGTCAGTGACACTGCGATTCCCAATGGGGAACGCAAATGACTTACCTCAATTTGCAACCCCATTGGAAATAGCCCTCCTCAGGGATCGTGGCCTGCTGGGGACAGCAGACCACCATGTCTGTGACTGCTTTTGAATAAAGCATTTTCTTTAAAAGCAGCCCGTTTTCCTTAAAGGAAAACGGGATGCTTTTCAAAAACTAAAATGAAAAAATATCTTCGATTTCATTCACAAAGGGGAAGGGGACCCTTCCGGTTTGCGAATGGGTTAGCACCAATTTGAAATTGGTGCTAATTATTATTGTTTTGTGACTGCATTCACGGTCTTAAAACAATCCTACATTGCACTGTGACTCACCATTAGGAAAGGAACACCCCTTCCTAATTGTGACTTGCAAACCTATTTTGCGATTCGGTGAACAGATTACCGAATCGCAAAATAGATTCTGTAAAACCAAAATGCTTTTTTATTGTCGCAAACAGCCCGATTCTGCAAATCAGGATGTTTGAGACAAGAAAAAAGGTTTGTACATCTGGCCCTAAGTCCTAGCTGTATAGTAGGTTGCTCAAGCAGGCTTCTGCTGAGGTGGTGCATAGTCAGCAGGTATGTATAGCATGAGTGGAACAGGTCTATAGAGGCTCCAGCTGTTGGTCCAATCTGAGCCATCATTTCAGATAAACATCAGGAAAACAGAAAAACCTTGGCAGAGGCAGAACCGATAACCTTCCCTACCCAAGGATTACTGTGAATAGGAATTGCCAGTCCCAAGGAAATGGCAGGCTATTTAACCAACCAGGGATCTGAAGTCACACACAGCACCCTTTTCTTTCTCAGATCATATGATAAAAGTGGAGTATTACAACTTAGCACTGTTGCCACCTTGCATTACTCTGGCCTGGGAAGGCATTGTATGGGTGGAGTATGGATGTTCCCAGGCTACCATTTATGGATTTTGGTGCAGTGCCAAATTTACTAACAGTAGTAAACCTGGGAATGCACCCAAAAGGTATGACTTTATTTCCTCTAATTTATTCAACTTTTTCCACTTTCTACATGTACAGCATTCTGCAGCAATCATAGAAAAGCAAAATATTTTCTAAGGATTGTTTATATGTAGGAACATGTCCCTTCCTGTGCAAAAATATTCCTGCCTGCAATACGAGAACCCTCACACCATAGTGCAAGAGTGCCTGCATTGGTGCTAGGCTACACTGTATGTGCTAATGCAGGGAGAGAGCAGAAATGTACCGTATCCTAATAGAAGACACATTTGTGCCCTCTCCATGTGGCCAGCACAGCAGGTAGTCTTGCAGCGTTGGCTAAATCATGTCTTTGTAAATCTGGCCCATAGAGGTAATTTTATGATGCATCCCTGGGCCAGTTCAATATATATGAAATAGGCATTATGCTTTGCATCACATTGTCCCATATAACTGTGTGTATTAACCTTAAGTAAATATATAGAGGGCACCAGGAATTATGCAATTGTGCAGCATTGTCCACATAATTAAATGTTTGCAGTATTTGCCACATAATCTATAATTTGCTGCAAAATCTGCAGGTTTTATTAAAAAAAGAATTAGTTTCTAGCTCAAACAGATCACAAGTTACTAAAATCATTCAGCCCATGTTACAGTGCAGTGGAAGGCCCTAAGAAAGAGTTTAATTGGTGACCTTTCAGTTGCTTATTGTTCTGTTTGGGTATTAAATTTGTACTAATGATGTAAAACCTTCGCCCAAAGTTACATGTGAAGAATGACAAACCTATGGAGTGATACTATCACAAAATGTGCCGCTGTAGGTCACATACTTTGCTTTTTCTTGCCACATAATTTACTCAGCCCTGCAGAACAATTTGGTCCTTCACTGCTGCATTGTTCTAGTGGCCCTGAATATACCTCTTAATATGTCATTCTCCCCTTTTAATCGTTAGTCGCACATCGGTTTTGCTTAACAGCTTGTTATATGTGCTGATGCTCAATATACGAAAACCACCACTACCAAGCGATTACTGTACGTCAGTATGCGGTTAGGTAAAATATATATCGTTCACTTATGGCCTTCCATGTCAGGTAAACTGCATGACCGAGCCATGTTAAAGGTAAACAGTGTGCAAAGTTCAAACATTCTTGCTCTCAGTTTGCTGCAACAAAATGTTCTATTTGAGAGATAATTTGCATTTGTAATTTGTTTACATTTTTAGACTTCGGTAACAATGGTCTGACCCGTTTCATGTTTGTTTCATTCATAGGGCGTTTGCCTTCATTAACCAGCCATCATCTTCTTGTCATGGAGGTCCTTGCAGGCGGTGCCGACTGCGGAAGAACACTTAATGCAGAGCAGACGTGCGGCTCACGAGCACATCGCCAGAACAAGACAGCCAGGTTCTGTTTTTCTTTAAAAACTGGAAAGCAGGCATTATTATGACTGCGTTTCTCTTTTCTATTATTTTCTCCTTTGTCGATGCTTAGCACACAGGTGAGAGCAGCACCTAAGATTTTTATTTTTATTTTTCTGTTCCTCATTTCACCTGTGCGTCTTTTGCACTTATTTTTCTATTCATATGTTTGCTAGGTTTTTGGAAACAAAGCATTATTGACTCTACAATAGTGAAAAACACTGACACAAAGTAGCATGTCAGGATAATCTGTTATAGATTAGTCATCAAGTAAATAACGATAGGCTTCTGCCATAACTACAAAGCACCCCCCCCTCTACATTCTTCACGTCTTTGTTTATGTCAATATTCACAATAACCATAGTGTTTGACCCTCTAGAGCGCTGGGCTGCCCTTTGACTAACCTTACTGCAGGGAAATACCATATTCATAAATGCATACATAAAATAAGCATTTTAGTGACATGGTCACTTGCTTCTGTCCTGCTTCTTTGTTACTCCTTGCCATAACAAAGCAATTTTAGTGAGCATTTCTGTCCATTCTGCAAGGTCACTAACTACCATCTCGCTTTTTGTGTGACTCTAACGTGTTGTTCCTCTGCCAACGCCCACTCTACAATGTTTTTCTTCCATGACTCAAATCTCAGAACTCTATCCTGGGAGCAATAAATTACTATGCCTCTTTTAGCTAAGAATGTTATAAGTGCTACATATTTACGTCTCATTTCATGCTTTTTCTATTGATGAAATTACCTGACAGAGGGTCTGATTTAGATCTTGGTGATTGCACCGCCAAGCTGCATCAGTGGCAGACCTGAGAAGAACGCAAATCGATGATCTTCCACACACCATATTCAGATGTACTGCAGCTGAACCAGAGACCTCTACAACGGACTGCCCTTCCTAGCCGTCAGTTCCTGCAGGCCGTATTTAGATGTTATGGTTGGACAAGAGGTGTACTGGCAATGGTTTGCTGATGGAGGGAGGACATTGCTGTACCCAATGGACATCAGACAATGCCAGTGACTGTGGAATAGATGTAAGTCACACACATGCACACTCTATAATCCACATATGAGTCCCCCTGCATCACACGTGACACAACCAGAACAACCAACACACTCATCCACATAAACACATGTACATACAAGAACAACTACACACATCATGACAGCGACCGTCACACAACAACATGCTTCTGAGTTCTGTATGCAGCAACACAACACAACATACACAACAACATTCATGCTATATGCAAATAGCACACATACTGATACAACCACATCACTCACTACACCTCCATCCATCTTACCCAGCCAGTCGCTTAACACACACATATACACATACTGACTCAAACACACAACTCAAACACAACATAATAGGTACATGTCCTCTTGCAATATACACATATCAACTCAGTTAACAAGTGTGAATGTACCATCATTCTGGTGCCAGTATTCATGTGGCAATGAATACTGGCACCATAATGACAGTTGTGTTTGTGTTTTATAGGTGGTGTGTACCAGTGTGTCCCCGACATCTGCATATCACAGTCATTTTAAAAGGTTTTCTCTGGGGTCTTGTGGCAGCAGAGATGGAGGGTTCTGTCCAGCTGGAAATGGAAGTTGAGTCGAGAGAAAAGGTGAGTTTTCACCCCACTACCAGAGGCCACCAAAACAGAAGTTGAGGTCGGAACGCCACTTTTTGCTTGGCGGTATGGCACATCCAAATCTGCTCGCCGGTAATTGTGGCTGAAGTCCCACCATCAGCCATTCTTTCCTATGGTGCTACGGCGGTGGATGGGATTCTTTGATGGAGTCGGTGGGACTCGAGAAGGTTAAAGTCTATGGGACTGCCAGCATCTAAATTAGGTGGGTAGACCGCGGCAGATGGGTTTTCAGTTTGAAAACCAATGGCAGGACTGTTACCACCAACTTATAATCCAGGCCCAGAGAGCTTAAAGGTTTACTTTTTGCAGCCTAGTACCTCTTGCCTGACTTGAGAACATCACCACGTTGTACCAGGGCACCTTTTGCACTTTGACTGGTGTTGAAAACACTTGTTTTATTGAACTTTCTGTATATCCATCACTGTGGTCCTAACCTTTTTCTGCAATAATAGTTTCAACTACATATAGCCTTTATTTGGAAAGCTGACAAAGTGTGTCCTAATCAAGTCCTGATCAAGCTGCTAATGTGTGGTGAAAAATAACACGAAATTGCTGTAACTTCCTGCAAGGCCACTATATGAAGAGCCTTTCTAAAAACTGGATAGTAGAAAATAGAAATTCTTATGAATGAAAACCGACAAACAGCACATTCAGTGATGTTCATTACTAATAGGTTTACCCTCCAGTATTAAGGCAAAGCTAAAAAGGTAAAAGCTACATTTCAGAACAACTTTATAACTTAGTCTCACAATATTGATGGATTTTTGAGCCAAAATCCTGTAATCATTGAACGATATTCAATGATGTTCAATGATCAAAACTGTATTTCACCTGTTTGAGGCTAAATCCTTCAATAAACACAACCTGAACAGGATAATGCAATAATGGCTCATAACCAAAGTGGTCCATCCAAAGTGATGTACTTTAGAAAATATTAATGGCCCTATTAACATTGTGAAGGACAAGAATGTGGCCTGTGCTCCACTGGCAGAGGAACACCAATTGGATTTAGAGATCTTCACCTTCCTTTCAGTGTAGTACTCACTGCAGCAGCTCCATTCAAGGTGTTGATCCACTGCTGAGTGGATGTCAAGTTTGATGCACCGTCTTTGTGAGAATAAACTCCCAAAGCAGAAATTTTCTCCCTGAACCTGAGTGTTACTGTGCAATTTCAACAGGTCTCCCATGGCAGTCACAGGTAGGGAAAATGAGTGAAAAATCACACATCCTAAGAAGGGTGAGGTGACCACCACAATAACACGTAGGTTCCATGGTAGATGGTCTACTGTGTTGTGCATTTCTGACAGCAAAGATGGCTGAAACTCTGCTGACAGAAACCCAGAAATTCCTTACCTCTAAATGGTTCACGAGATTGGTGAAATAGTACATCTTTCATTTTTATGGGCATGCACCATTCCGACAGCTCTAAATAACCCCATAAGTCTAAATTAAAGTTTCTCACCACATAATAACATGCAGTTAAACTGAGAGTCATGGCACAAGAAAAATGAGTGCTCTCCTACAAACTGATACAAAATACCTGTACCTATCTACTCACTTTTCAGAAAAAAAACGAATTTCCTCCTCCTTCCCTGTCTTTGTCTCTGTTCTCATCCTGCTTAAGAGGAGCTTGCCTCTTGTGAGACAAGCATCCTGATGACATTTGCTCTATTGTGATAATATCCAAAAGAACAATCCTCTCCCTTGCTTAGAAAGAGCTCGTAAGGATCAACTTTCCAGGAATTGTTGCTGTTTTTTCTGTCTTGGGTGCATGCAAGTACCCCATACAAATGTCCCTACCTGGAAGGCTCTCTGTGTTGCCATTTGATTACTTCTAGCATTCAGGTGTCCAGCATGAACTATCTGGTAAAAACACCTAAAGCAGAGCAGGATCCCTGTTAGGCCTGTGTCCTATATGCTTTGTGAGCTTTGTGTGTAAAATTCTAACTTTTTGCCAATTGTGCTGTAATTCCTTTCAGCCATTTTTCTGAATTGACAACAGAAGTTTCCAATGGGAAATCATTTCATTTGGCCCCCCTTTTTTCTTGGCACATTCTTGACCTGTATGACATATGACTGACATTTTCCAAGAAGGATCTGAGGTGGATGAGTTTTTTGTTTGAAAAGTTTTGTGCAGGTTTGTCAATCACTTCCAAAGTTATTGAGAAAAACTAAAAATAATCTTCTTATGGAATCTCTGACCTAACTAAAGTCAAACAGTGGTGACCACCACTGTGTTTTATCTATATCTGTATCTAAATCTACATCTATATCTATATCTCACTAAAAAAGCAAAGGTTTAATTTAAATGATGCTATAGTTCTAATGAAATGAGTTAATTTTGAAACACTCAAAACCACTGAAATCCACCAGTTTTTGTTCAGTCAACTACATGTGTCATGTGCCCCATTATACACATCAATAATTATGTCATTTAACTTGTTATGAGTGTTGTAATATGTGCGGTCATAACTATTGCATGATGAGGCCACAATGCTTACGTATGTGACTAAACTACAATTGGTGTATATCAATGGTTATTAGGCTTTTGTTTTATCAAATAACTCATTCCCACAACTAACTAAAATGTTACTTTATCTTTTGATTTGTTTCAGTGAATTTCTGCTTTTTTAGCATATT
This sequence comes from Pleurodeles waltl, assembly GCF_031143425.1. Taxonomy (NCBI): domain Eukaryota; kingdom Metazoa; phylum Chordata; class Amphibia; order Caudata; family Salamandridae; genus Pleurodeles; species Pleurodeles waltl. The sequence goes on along the minus strand of NC_090437.1, from coordinate 602,933,592 downwards.
CTAAGTTGGACAAACCAACATACTCTCATATGCAGCCAGCCTCCGTTGCCCAGACCTTTGGCAGTGAGCAACGGAGGTAGGCGCAAGGCCTTGACAAACACTAAACGCTGAGCCTGACCCCTGTGTACAACCCAACATCCGCTGCTCATGGTGAAAGTGGTGCCCAGCAGGATTTGGATGCAGGGCCTGGAAGAGGAAGAAAGAACTTTATGAAATGAGAAGAATTGACATTATCATCAAACAATCAAGGCATTTTTCCCAAATCACTTCACCAGCTCACCTTCTCAGAAATTTCTCAAAGAAGGAATGTGTTCTCTACGGAGAAGTGGTAACATGTACTGTTGACTTTTGATAAATAACATAGGTAAATGTAAGCACTATACCAGAGACATTATAAGACAAGGGGGAAGTGGGCAATTGCCCATGTTCCTCATCTTACAAAGGATCCCCTATTAAAGTGAGAGATGCTGTCAGAAGTCTTGCCATAATCACAAGTGGTCATAAAAATGGCTTTTACCTAATTTGGCAACTAAGCAGGCTTAACAGAAACTGTGCTCATGCCTAGCCTGCTGAGCATTATCCCTTGTATGTTCAGGCAGTTAGTGGCCAATAAATTGAGAAAACAATTTTGTGTGTTAATTATTTCTCCTTACTTTACCTCAATATTTCTAACATACCCCTCTATCTTTGTCTTTATCTCTGCATCTCTATGTATCTACAGCCTTTCTCTCTACCTTAATGCTCTCAACCTCACCTTTGTCTACCACGCCTATCTCATTATACTCAACATTCTTCACTCTACTTCATTTCTGTCTACCTATATATGACCTTGACTCTTTCCCAATCACCCTCTGTGCCTAATTCTATATCTGTCACTCACAATCACCTCTCCTCTTTTCGCTGTTTTTCCATCTTATTTTTCCTCCATCTACTCCACTTTGCACAGCACATCATCTCTGCATTTTCCCCACATCATTTTGTTACTACTAACTGACTTGTAGCTGTCTCTCAGCCCTTCCTCTACTTTGTCATGCCCTCACCTCTCTAGCTTATTTCTATTTCTCCCTCACATCTCCCTCAATACCTCTCATCTCTCTACCCCTCCGCTCTCTTGAGGTTTACCTCACCATTAGTTCACTACTTCACTTCTCCACCTGCATTCTCTTTCTAATTCTGAACTCTTTTCTTCAAATCCATAAATATCTCACTCCTTTCTGTCTACCTCTATTCCTCTACATTTACCCCTTTTTCTCTTTCAATTCCTCTCTCACTCACACAAACACATATATCTCTCTATAACTCCTTCTCCATTTCAACACACACCTTCACCTCAACTATCTATTTCTACCTATTTCATATAAAGCTCCCTTCCTCACTGTTTTTCACTCTGTCTGTATCTCATAACCATTTTATTTCTGTATTAACTACACAGAATGCAGAACACATAGAAAGAGGACTAAATAGTGAGAATTAAGGATATTTCTACCTGCTGTGTCATTCTCACACCACCCCTGAGGTGGTGTAGGAATCTGACACATTCCCAGACTTGTAAATCTGGAAATGCATCTGATTCCTTCGGGGTCCATGGGTGGTGCATGGGAACACCCCAAGCAACACCCATGGAATGTCCCTTTCACGCAGTGTTATGCGTCAAACGGGTCCAAATTTACAAGGCCATGAAAAGCCATGCAAGTTGGATTTGCGTGGTTCTAAATACCTTCCGAGCTACCCAATGTTAATGCCACCACTAAGTTCTTATGTTCACTATGGTTCTTCTTGATACAATAAGTTCCGCAGATCACAGTATCACTCATATATATATCAGTCCAACAGTAAGTATTAGTTTGCTATCATTACCATGTCCTATTTCATAATCTGAGGTTAAATATCCCCCATATCACAGTCGTAGTGTGTGTATATATATATATATATATATATATATATATATATAGATATATATATGTAATTCAAAACAAAAAGGTCTATCCCACAGTGCATCTGTGTCATGACCACACAAACTTGCCAAATCAAATCAAAGAAATGCTTGAGAAAAGCAAAGAGATATCCTCAGTGGAGACAGCAAAGCCCAAACTGGAAGAAGGTTTGTAGAGTAATCTTGCGCTTATTTCAAAGGGAGAATCAAGAAGAGAAGATTCAAGATGGCCGTCGTGAGTCCTGAAGGTTAGTTACAGTTCTAGTCTTGCAATCGGTTGGTTGCTAGGTTACGAGCTCACCAGCTGGAAGCTTCGCACTTCAAATGAGGTCTGACAGGAATCAGCTGTGTGGAGAGAGAGCGCGCTTCAGATCAGAAACTCCTGTGAGGTAAAATTACCCTTGAAGACTATTTTACAGAAAACTTGATAAATATTGTCAAGGTTTATCCGAGGAGTTTGATATTAGACCGTTCCAGAGGAGGTTTGGCAAGGTTACAGAGTTTAAAGTATGAATAAACCTTATGTTTACAAGGTTCCTGTTTAAGATACCAGAGTCAAAAGAAAAACAAACTTTAACAAGCAAGTATTTACAAATACCAAGATTATAAACGAAGGCCGAGTTTAACGGAGAAATGAATGTTAACAAGTAAGCATTTACAAATGCAACGGTAATAAACCAAAGTAGAGTTTAAAAGAGAAACAAACTTTAATAAACAAGCATTTACAAATACAAGTTATCGACAGATGTCGAAGTAAGAAAGGAGAAACTAACTTTAAGAAACAAGCATTTACAAATACAAGTATTGACAGAAGTCAAAATAAGACAGGAGAAACAAACTTTCACAAGCAAGAATTATCAATGCAATAAATGTAATTGAACTCTCTAATGTAAAGTAGAAACCAACTAACATCAGCTGATTTGGAGGACGCATCACCAACTATATATATATATATATAGCAACATAAAACCAATCTCTAACAAAGGTTGAGAAGTTCTTCCAAAATCAGTAATAAGCATTTTTAAGAAGAGCTTATCATTCATACAGAGAAGCAAGGCTACAGAGAACTCAGGGTGAGTGAAGAAATAATAGAATTAAAGAGAATTAAGTGTTAAGAGTAGAAAGTGTAAAACTGATGTTGTATGTCCTTAGTAATTGTGACTGTGACTCTTGCAGGTGCTGCATCTAATCTTAGACGTGAAGAGGCAGACTGAGTACTGATGTTCATCATCTCTGTGGCAGTCTCTCTACAATCCCATTCCCCTTTCCGCCTCCGGGGTACTCAGCACGAAGGATTAAAATTCGTTGTGAGTAGCTCGGGTCGGGACTGAGGAGTTATCTTCTGCTTCTGAGGAAATCAAATTGAAGTATCCTGACAGATTGAAGTGCCATCACCCTAATTTTAGGGAAAAAAACAGATTTCCTCCTGAGCAGAATGGCAGAAGGAATTGATATAAAAGCATAAGCCACCGTTTTGGAAGAGTTACAGAAACAATTAAATAACACCATAAAAGAAACAGTCCAAATAAAACAGCGAATAAATGAGTTAGGAAACACCGCTAAATCAAATGAATCTGTGTTTTCACAAATCCCTAGCCCTTCACAGTCTGCAGGTATATCCACTCAAGTAATTCATGCGGTTTCCCCTATTATTCCTTTGGCTCAACACGAGCGCTTCGGTGGGGATCCAAATACGGCGCAGATTTTTCTGACCCAATGCTCATTGCATTTTTTATATAGACCAGTCATTTTTTCTGAAGAGCAGTCCAAAGTGGCATTTATATTGACTTATCTGACAGGTGATGCGGCCGCATGGTCCATGCCAATAATTTCCAGAAATGATCCTGTTTTATATAATTTCCAAAATTTCAAGGAAGAGTTCTTAAGAATATTTGATCGGCGAACTGCAGCTCAAGCCACTGACAATTAACTATTGGAAATCAGGCAAGGTAATATAGATCTAATAGCCTATCTGGATCATTTCAATAAATTCATTGAAGAGACTGCCTGGCCGGAGTCAAAAAGAGCCGCCATATTTTATCGTGGACTGAGAGATGAATTGAAAGATGCCTTAGCACAAGTTCCAAATAGACCCACAGAGATTTCAGAGTTAATTGATCTTGTGTTAAAGATTGACCACCGGTTAACCGAATGAAGAGCAGAAAAGAGAAGAGAATATCGACCATTTCCCCTGAGAATTGATCGTGTAAGAAATTATCATACGAGAGCCGGAGAAGGGATAACGATAGAAGAACCAATGCAAATTGGTTCCATCTGAGGTCCTTTATCTAAAGAAGAAAAAGAGAAAAGAAGAGTGAATCAACTATGTTTATATTGTGGTGCATCTGGGCATTTTGTTAAAAACTGTCCCAAGAAACCCAGAGCTCTTCAGGCGGGAAAAGGCCAGCTTCATCAGTAAAGGGAGTTGCCCTGATGAAAGCAGAACCCAAGACAACTCCTTTAGATCAACGAGTGGCAAATACCTTACAAATCGCAGCGCCAGATTTGGTACAAACAGTATCAGTTAAGACCCTTAAGAAGGAGAATCAAGGGATCTCAGTTATGATAGACTCTGGAGCTACGGGCAACTTCTGTGATATCAAATACGCTCGTAAAATGGGTATTTGATTTATCAAGAAATCTACTTTGGAAGTAGTAAGAGCTGTGGATGGAACCAATCTTTCTTCAGGACTCATTTACCATGAGACCAAACCAATTCAGATGCAAGGTTTTGGTGGGCATCAGGAGCAGATAATCTTTAATTTGATAGATGGTCCACAACTTCAACTCATTTTGGGTTTGCCCTGGCTTACAGAACATAATCCACAAATTGATTGGATGAATTCCTCTTACTGCAAAGAGAATTGTTTTCATGATGGAGTGGCGGTGTCCACCAAGTCTCAAGCGGCCTGTTTATCTTCACACTCTTCAATGATCTGTGCACTAAAAACAACAGAAATCCCAAAAGAACATGAGGATTTAGTTGCGGTTTTGGATGAAAAGGAGGCTGAGAAATTGCCGCCACATCGACCCTACGACTGCAAAATTTAACTGCAGCCAGGTGTGATATTGCCATGTAGCAGAATATACGCATTGACCGAAGCAGAGAACCAACATTTAAAGGAGTATTTGGATCAATATCTTGTTAATGGTTTTATTCATCCTTCTGAATCCCAGTGTCATCCCCACTGTTTTTCATACCAAAGAAGGATGGGGGCCTTCGAACTTGCATTGATTATCGAGCCCTCAATCAGGTTACCATCAAGAATCGATTCCCACTGCCTTAAGTGTCAGTTTTATTAGATCAAGTAAAGAATGCTGGAATCTACACCAAATTGGACCTGCGAGGAGCATATCATTTGATACAAGTGGCTTCAGGGGATGAATGGAAAACCGCTTTTTGGACTCAATACGGATTATTTGAATATCAAGTGATGCCTTATGGGTTATGCAATGCTCCCGCTGCTTTCCAGCATTTCGTTAATGATATATTATGAGAATTCCTCGACCGGATTGCCGTGGTTTATATAGATAACATTTTAATCTTTTCCGACAATCTACAGGAGCACATTTCCCATGTTCGATCCATCCTCACAAGGTTGCAAGAAAACCATCTTTATGTAAAATTGGAGAATTGTGCATTTCATATGGAACGAGTTGAGTTCTTAGGATTCATTTTGTCACCAGAAGGAGTTAGTATGGATCCTACCAAGATAAAAACAGTGCAACATTGGCCTTCTCCTTGCAATGTCAAAGAGATCCAGAGTTTCTTGGGGTTCGCTAATTTTTATCGAAGATTCATATCCAATTTTTCTCAAACAGTTACACCCATTACTCGATTGTTGAAGAAAGGAGTGAAGTTTGAGTGGACAAAAGAAGCTGAAAATGCTTTTAATTTTTTGAAGAATTCCTTCGTCTCAGCTCCAATCTTGCTCCACCCCAATCCGGATGAGCCATATTATGTGGAGACAGATGCTTCAGATGTTGCCACAGGAGGTATCCTTTCCCAGCGTCATAAAGATACAGGTCAATTACATCCAGTGGCCTATTTCTCTCGAAAATTAACACCACCAGAGATAAATTATTCAATTGCAGATAAGGAGCTATTGGCAGTCAAATAAACTTTTCGTGAGTAGAGTCATTACATTTTGGGAGCTAAGCATAAAGTGACCGTTTACACGGACAACCGAAATTAACAGTTTTTAAAATCAGCTCTAACTCTAACAGCTAGGCAACTGCTTTGGTCCCTATATTTTGCAGACTTTTATTTTGTTATCACTTTCAGACCAGGAAAAGTAAATGGGAAAGCAGATGCTCTATCTCGAATTGATACCGGTGCCTCCAGAAAAAGAATTGATTATTCCACAAGTGAAGTTCATATCTGCCATATTGTATGAAGATTTAACCAAAGAAATTCAAGAAAACTTAACATTCGAAGGAATGCTGAAGAGGTCCAAAGAAGGCCAAGGAAGAGAAATCAAAAATGGTTTGCCATACTTTAAAGGTGCACTGTATGTTCTGACTGTGGAGCTGCAAGAAAATAATTATTCAGGCTTATCATGATGATCAATTGGCTGGACACAAAGGAATTTAAAAAACTCAAAATCTAATACAACGAGAATTTAGGTGGCCAAAAATGAAAACTCAGATAAGACAATATGTGTCAACTTGTGACAAATGTCAAGGAGGGAAAACAAATAGAACAGCTTCACAATGTCTGTTAAGACCTTTGTCCACTGCACCCCATGCCTGGCATACTGTTACTATGGATCTTATAGTGGACCTCCCTAGTAGCCAAGGTTTTAACACCATCCTAGTTTTTGTAGACACTTTCACTAAAATGGCGCATTTCATTCCTTTGTAAGAAATCCCTCGAGCCCCACAGGTTGCACAGTTGTTTACACAACACATAGTACCCGACCATGGTATCCCAGAAATTCTGGTTTCAGACAGGGGGTCCCAATTTGTTTCTCGCTTTTGGAAGGCCTTTAGTAAAAGATTAGGAATTGATTCTCGTTACTCTACCAGTTACCATCCTGAAACCGATGGGCAAACAGAGAGAGTGAATCAAGAGTTAGAACAGTATTTAAGACTCAATTTATTTGATCAAGAGAAGGAATGGCCTGAGTTGGTGTGGGCAGCTGAATTTGCTTACAATAATGCTGTTCATTCCACCACTGGGTTCACCCCCTTTTATCTGAACCATGGTAGACATCCTAATGTAATGTTGGGTAAAGAAGATGATTCAGTGCCTGCAGTAGAAGAGATGGTGAGGGATTTGCAGACCACGTTAGTTAGGGCTAGAAAAAACATCATTCAAGCAAAAGATTCATATAAGACTCAAGCTGATAGAATAAAAAGAGAGAGCCCGATTTATTTGAAAGGAGACAAAGTTTGGTTATCCACTCGTCATTTACGTCTCAAAGGAAATCGCAAATTTCAGCCAAGATTTATAGGCCCATTTAAAGTTGACAAGATGATCAATCCAGTGGCAGTTAAATTGCAGTTGCCAGCTCATCTAAAGATGCATCCTGTTTTCCATGTCTCCTTGTTAAAGAACAGTTCTCCAAATTTACGTCAAAACTCCCCTCCAAGTCCAATCTAGATTAGCTCTGCAGAAGAGTATGAGGTCAATCAAATCTTAGATTCTAAAATCCGTAATGGCAAGCTTTATTATCTAATTGATTGGAAAGGTTATGGTCCAGAGGAACGATCCTGAGAACAACACGAGTATGTACATGCTTCAAGATTATTGAGAAACTTTCATAGAACCTACCCAAGCAAACCTAAATTTGAGAACTGTACCTTGAGGGGGAGTACAGTCATGACCACACAAACTTGCCAAATCAAATCAAAGAAATGCTTGAGAAAAGCAAAGAGATATCCTCAGTGGAGACAGCAAAGCCCAAACTGGAAGAAGGTTTGCAGAGTAATCTTGCGATTATTTCAAAGGAAGAATCAAGAAGAGAAGATTCAAGATAGCCGTTGTGAGTCCTGAAGGTTAGTTACAGTTCTAGTCTTACAATCAGTGGTTTGCTATGTTCCGAGCTCACCAGCTGGAAGCTTTGCACTTCAACTCAGGTCTGACAGGAATCAGCTGTGTGGAGAGAGAGCGCGCTTCAGAGCAGAAACTCCTGTGAGGTAAAATTACCCTTGAAGACTATTTTACAGAAAACGTGATAAATATTGTCAAGGTTTATTCGAGGAGTTTGATAGTAGACCGTTCCAGTGGAGGTTTGGCAAGGCTACGGAGTTTAATGTATGAATAAACCTTATGTTTACAAGGTTCCTGTTTAAGATACCAAAGTCAAAAGAAAAACGAACTTTAACGAGCAAGTATTTACAAATACCAAGGTTATAAACGAAGGCCGAGTTTAACGGAGAAATTAATGTTAACAAGTAAGCATTTACAAATGCAACAGTAATAAACCAAAGTAGAGTTTAAAAGAGAAACAAAATTTAATAAACAAGTGTTAGACCTGACAGCCTTAGGGTGGTCACCCCTAACTTTTTGCCTGCCTCCCTCCACTTTTTGGACACTGTTTTTGTTGGCTTTTAGTCTCTGCGCACTTTACCACTGCTAACCAGTGCTAAAGTGCATATGCTCTCTCCCTTTAAACATGGTAACCTTGAATTATACCTGATTGGACTATTTAATTTACTTATAAGTCCCTAGTAAGGTGCACTATATGTGCCTAGGGCCTGTAGATTAAATGCTACTAGTGGGCCTGCAGCACTGGTTGTGCCACCCACTTAAGTAGCCCCTTTTTCTTGTCTTAGGTCTGCCATTGCAAGGCCTATAGGTGCAGTTGACTGTCACCTCGACTTGGCATTTAAAAGTACTTGCCAAGCCTAAACCTCCCCTTTCTCCACAAATAAGTCACCTCTAATGTGTGCTCTAGGTAACCCCTAGAGCAGGGTGCTGTGTGGGGGAAAGGCAGGACATGTACCTGTGTAGTTTACATGTCCTGGTAGTGTAAAACTCCGAAAATCGTTTTTGCACTACTGTGAGGCCTGCTCCCTTCATAGGCTAACATTGGGGCTGCCCTCATACAGTATTGAAGTGGTAGCTGCTGATCTGAAAGGAGTAGGAAGGTCATATTTAGTATGGCCAGAATGGTAATATCAAATCCTGCTGACTGGTGAAGTTGGATTTAATATTATTATTCTAGAAATGCCACTTTTAGAAAGTGAGCCTTTCTTTGCACTTAAATCTTTCTGTGCCTTACAATCCACGTCTGGCTGGGCTTGGTTGACAGCTCCTTGTGCATTCACTCAGACACACCCCAAACACGGGGTACTCAGCCTCACTTGCATACATCTGCATTTTGAATGGGTCTTCCTGAGCTGGGAGGGTAGAGGGCCTGCTCTCACACAAAGGACTGCCACACCCCCTACTGGGACCCTGGCAGACAGGATTGAACTGAAAGGGGACCTGGTGCACTTCTTAGCCACTCTTTGAAGTCTCCCCCACTTCAAAGGCACATTTGGGTATAAACCAGGGCCTCTGCCCTACCTCATCAGACACTTGCTGGAGAAGAAACCTGAACCAGAACCTGCATCCTGCCAAGAAGAACTGCCTGGCTGCTCAAAGGACTCACCTGTCTGATTTCTACAAAGGACTGCTGCCTTGCTGTTGGCCTGCTGCCTTGCTGAACTCTTGTCTGGCTGTGAAAGTGCTCTCCAAGGGCTTGGATAGAGCTTGCCTCCTGTTCCCTGAAGTCTCAGGACCAAAAAGACTTCTCTTTTTCACTTGGACGGTCCGCGCGCCGAACTTTTCGACGCACAGCTTGTTCCACGGCGAGAAAAACGCCGCACACTGACGCTGATCGACGCGACGCCTTCAGGACGAATGGAACTTCGACGCACGGCCTCGCAAGGACAACGCCGCCCGACCTCCAGAGGAGAAATCGACACGACGCCTGCCGTGAGAGCGAAACTTCAATGCATAGCCCCGCAGAACGACGCGCAGCCGGAAAACAAGCAGGAGAATCCATGCACAGACCCGGGACATCTGGTAATCCCCGCGATCCACAGAAAGAGACTGTCCGCGCGCTGGAAAACGACGCATGACTTCCCCGCGTGAAAAATAACAAAGCAAGTCTGTGTGTGCTGGGGAGAAATCGACGCACACACCATTTTTCCACGTATTTCTTCTTCTGTGTCCCTCTGAGGAGATTTTCCACTCCAAACCAGGTACTTTGTGCTTGAAAGAGACTTTGTTTGCTTTTTAAAGACTTAAGACACTTTATATCACTTTTCAGTGATATCTCTACAAATTCACATTGCAACTTTATTCGTTTTGACCTACAATTATCCTGATAAATATTATATATTTTTCTAAACACTGTGTGGTGTATTTCTGTGGTGCTATATGGTGGTATTGTATGATTTATTGCACAAATACTTTACACATTGCCTTCTAAGTTAAACCTGACTGCTCTTGCCAAGCTACAAGAGGGTGGGCACAGGCTAATTTTGGATTGTGTGTGACTTACCCTGACTAGAGTGAGGGTTCTTGCTTGGACAGAGGGTAACCTGACTGCCAACCAAAAACCCCATTTCTAACATTGGTGATCAGCGGTGAGGATAGGACTTGTATTTGTGCAGTGACATACAGTAGCTAAGTATTTCACTACCTACCCACAGTTGAAGGTCAACTTGATTTTTATCTCTTTTTGCAAATTAGTTTTTTTTTCCTGACAATTTTCAAAAACTAAATCCTCACTCAACATGTCTCTGACTGGGTCTCAGATAGGAGACTTTGACCTAGTCTTGTTGGATACATATACGGTCAAACAACTAAAAGGGTTCTGCAGGGCAATGAGGGTACCCACCCAAGGGGCCTCCAAAAAGGAGGACTTTCAAGTGGCGCTGAGGGCCTGGGCAGAAGCCCATTTAGAAGAGGATGATGAGGAAGAGGAGCCAGAAAATGGCCCCTCAGAGGATTTGTTGCTATCTGTGGATGATGTTACCACTGCAATTGTGCCCCCTTCCAGACCAGGGAGCAGTGTCTCTGTGCAAAGCCTGACCGCAGAGGAAAGGAGAGAGGAAAGGGAGTTCCAATTGCAAATGGCAAAACTGAAAATTGAGGCTCAACAGGAGGAAAGAAGGGCAGAGAGAGAAGCCAAGCAAGCTGATGCTGAAAGAGCAGCCAAACATGGCAAAACTGAAAATTGAGGCTCAACAGGAGGAAAGAAGGGCAGAGAGAGAAGCCAAGCAAGCTGATGCTGAAAGAGCAGCCAAACAGATTGAAGCTGAAAGGACAACCGAACATGCTGAAGCTAAAAGAGCAGCCAAACAGGTGGAAGCTGAAAGAGCTTTGGCTGAAAAGAAACTATTGTTGGCTCATGAACTGAGTCTCAAGGAGCTGGATATCAAGGCGAGACAGTCTGAATCCAGCAATAATGGTGGCAGCATACAGACAGGACCTGCTGGAGAAAAGAAGGTTTGTATACCCAAAAATGTGGTACCCAGTTTTGTGATGGGAGATGACATGGATAAATGGTTAGCTGCTTATGAAGTTGCACTAAGGGCTCATGAGGTTCCTGAAGGGCAATGGGGGGTAGCTATGTGGGGTTATATGCCGCCATTGGGGAGGGACACACTTCTCACATTGGATCAACTGGATCAAAACACATACCCACTTCAAAAAGCCACTTTACTTGCCAAGTTTGGGCTGACCCCTGAGGGATACCATCAGAGGTTCAGGGACAGCACTAAACAAACCACACAAACATGGGTAGATTTCTTTGACTTTTCCAGTAAGGCACTGAATGGATGGGTGCGGGGCAACAAAGTAGATAATTATAAAGGGCTATATGACTTGATTCTGAGAGAGCATATTCTCAATGTTACCTATACAGAGTTGCGCCAGCACTTGGTAGATAGTAAGCTGACTGATCCCAGGAAGCTTGCTGAGGAGGCGGACCTCTGGGTTAGCACCAGAGTGTCCAAAAAGGTACCTTGGGGGGGACACCCACAAAGGTGGTCAGGGTTCCCAACAGAAGAAAGAGGGGGGAGATAAACTTACAGATAAGGAACTCCCAAAAGGCCCCCAAAAGAATTCCCAGGGAGGGGGTGGAAACCATTCCTTTTCCAGATTTGGGAAAAAGCCAGGGACGTATGATAGGTCAGGGAAATCCAACCCCAAATGCATGGAGTGTTACCAGTATGGGCACTATAAAGGCGACCCCCAGTGCTCCAAGAGGGCACTGTCCACTACTGGACAGACACCTGGGTTGACTAGTGTAGCGCTCGGGGGAGATGGACCCGGATACCTTTGGGGAATAGGTAGAGATTTCCCTAGTGTCCCTGGGAGAAGGAGAAATGGTGGCCAAAGCCCACATGCCCCAAAATACTTCCAAGTACAGGCAGTGGGTCATCATTGATGGGCAAAAGGTGGAGGCTGACACAGGAGCCAGTATGACTAATATCAAGAGTCAGCTGGTGTCAACAGAGCAGATAGTGCCTAATACATTCCACCAGGTCATAGTCGCTGACAATCGTGAGAGTCACCTACCGGTGGCTCTGGTTCCCTTTGAGTGGGGGGGGTCTCTGGTACTCTGAAAGTAGCTGTGAGTCCTGCCATGCCTGTAGATTGTCTGTTAGGCAATGATCTTGAGCATACAGCTTGGAAAGAAGTAGAGCTCAGATCTTACCTGGAGATGTTAGGGTTACCTGAGTAGGTCTGCATGACCACACGGTCTATGGCTGACCAAGTGGGAAGTCAAGGGCGTCTGGAGCCTGGAACAATGGCCCAGAGAACTGCCAAGAGGAGGGACAAGGGGCGCGGGAAACCGGCCCCAGAAGTTCCCACAGTGGTTGACAGGGCTCCTGAGGAGGAGGCTCTCGAACCAACTGGGGAAGACATTGCCACCCTAGGTGACCTACCTAAGTTAGCTGGCTGGCAAGTTTAGGGTGGGCCCCCACAAGGAGGAATTCTGCAAGGCGCAGAAAGAATGTCCCACTCTAGTGGGTCTGAGGAAGCAAGCCTCAGACCAGGCGGCAGGTGAAGCCTCTGGTGATCACCACATATATTGGGAGAATGATCTCCTCTACAGTGAGCCTAAGGTTCCGCCCATTGGGGCAGGGCGTGCGCTGGTGGTCCCCCAGTGTTACCGAACCTTCCTACTGGGTCTCGCTCACGACATTCCCCTGACAGGACATTTGGGGCAAGGCAAGACCTTCGATAGTCTTGTCACCCACTTTTATTGGCCCAGAATGAGGACAAACTCAGATAAGTTCTGTAGATCTTGTCCTACCTGCCAGGCCAGTGGTAAAGCAGGAAAAAGGGTTAAAACCCCCCCGATTCCACTTCCTGTCGTTGACACCCCCTTTGAAAGGGTGTGCATCGACATTGTTAGTCCATTGGACCCCAAAACTGCCCTAGGCAACAGGTTCATCCTGGTTTTGGTGGACCATGCCACACTTTAACCAGAGGCAATCCCTCTGAGGACCGTAACCGGTGACGAGAACTCTGATGGGTATATTTACCCATGTGGGATTCGCAAAGGAGATAGTGTCTGACAGAGGCACTAACTTCATGTCTGCATACATGAAGTCTCTGTGGGATGCGTGTGGTGTAACCTACAAGTTCACCACACCCTATCACCCCCAATCTAATGGTCTTGTGGAGAGATTCAACAAGACCTTGAAAGGCATGATTGGTGGCCTCCCTGAGGCCATGAGGCGTAAGTGGGATGTCCTCTTACCATGCCTTCTCTTTGCTTACAGAGAGGTCCCCCAGAGGGGGGTGGGGTTCAGTTCCTTTGAGCTTCTCTATGGGTACCCTGTCAGGGGCCCCTTAAGCATTGTCATGAAGGGGTTGGAGAAAGCTCCAAAGGTGCCCCCTCAGGATGTGGCCAGCTACATGTTGGCCCTCCGCAACCAGATGAACCGCTTCTGGAAAAAGGCCCAAAGTAACCTTGAGGCCAGTCAAGAGGTAATGAAACGCTGGTATGACCAAAAGGCCACCCTGGTAGACTTTCAACCTGGGGAAAAAGTGTGGGTAATGGAGCCAGTAGAGCCTAGAGCTCTCCAGGACCGCTGGTCTGGCCCATTTGAAGTAATGGAGCGGATAGGGGAGGCCACTTACCTAGTGGACCTCCAAACCCCTAGGATCCCCCTAAGGGTGCTCCATGTCAACCAACTAAAGGCTCATTTTGAGAGGTCTGAGGTCAACATGCTTCTGGTCACAGATGAAGGAATGGAAGAGGAGAGTGAACCTCTCCCCGACCTCCTATCTGCCCAAGAAGGTGATGGGTCAGTGAAAGGGGTCATTCTCTCTGACTCCCTGACTCTAAATCAGAAAGGAGACTGCTATGAGCTGTTGGAGCAGTTCTCCCCCCTGTTCTCCCATACTCCTAGACAGACCCACCTCTGTGTTCATGACATTGACACAGGTAACAGTCTCCCTGTGAAGAACAACATTTACAGGTTATCTGGTAAGGTGAAGGCCAGCATCAAGGAGGAGGTCTCCAAGATGTTAGCTTTAGGGGTTATCGAGAAATCCAGTAGTCCCTGGGCCAGCCCGGTGGTGTTGGTCCCTAAGGCTACTGCCCCAGGTGCGAAGCCAGAACTCCGGTTCTGTGTGGACTACCGGGGTCTCAACTCAGTCACACGGACTGATGCTCACCCCATCCCCCGAGCTGATGAGCTCGTTGACAGACTGGGCGCTGCCAAGTTCCTGAGTACGTTTGATCTTACTTCAGGGTACTGGCAGATTGCCCTGACTGAGGGGGCTAAAGAGAGATCCGCATTTTCAACCCCTGATGGCCATTACCAGTTCCGGGAGATGCCATTTGGGTTGAAAAATGCCCCCGCTACCTTCCAACGGTTGGTTAACGGGGTCCTAGCTGGCAAGGATGCCTTCTGTGCAGCCTACCTGGATGACATAGCTGTCTACAGTTCCAGCTGGGAGGAACACCTGCTCCACCTCAAGGAGGTGCTTCAGGCCCTGCAACAGGCAGGCCTGACCATCAAGGATAGTAAGTGCCAGATTAGGCAGGGTTCCCTGGTGTACTTGGGACACCTAGTGGGTGGTGGCAAGGTGCAGCCACTCCAGGCCAAGATTGAAACTATCAAGGCCTGGCAACCACCTAGAACACAGACTGAGGTGAGAGCATTTTTAGGCCTCACAGGATACTACAGCAGATTTGTCAAGGGCTATGGTACCATTGTGTCACCCTTGACAGAACTCACTTCCAAGAAACAACCTAGGTTGGTGAATTGGACAGAGGCTTGTCAGAAAGCCTATGACTCTCTGAAGGAAGCCATGTGCACGGCCCCCGTGCTCAAGGCCCCTGACTACTCCCAGGAATTTATCGTGCAGACAGACGCTTCAGAGCATGGCATAGGGGCGGTCCTAGCACAGCTAAATGAGGAGGGCCTAGACCAACCAGTAGTCTTTATTAGCAGAAGGCTATTACCACGGGAACAGAGGTGGAGTGCTATTGAGAGAGAAGCTTTTGCTGTGTTCTGGGCACTGAAGAAGCTAAGACCCTACCTGTTTGGGACTCACTTCCGGTTTCAGACAGACCACAGGCCCCTCAGATGGCTCATGCAGATGAGGGGTGAGAATCCAAAACTCTTGAGGTGGTCCATTTCCCTACAGGGGATGGACTTTACGGTGGAACATCGCCCCGGGGTTGACCACGCCAATGCAGATGGTCTCTCCAGATACTTCCGCCTTAGCGATGAGAGCTCCCAGGAGGTCGGGTAGCTCTCCCCACTTTCAGCTGGGGGACACACATGTTAGACCTGACAGCCTTAGGGTGGTCACCCCTAACATTTTGCCTGCCTCCCTCCACTTTTTGGACACTGTGTTTGCTGGATTTTAGACTCTGCACACTTTACCACTGCTAACCAGTGCTAAAGTGCATATGCTCGCTCCCTTTAAATATGGTAACCTTGAATCATACATAATTGGACTATTTAATTTACTTATAAGTCCCTCGTAAGGTGCACTATGTGTGCCTAGGGCCTGTAGATAAAATGCTACTAGTGGGCCTGCAGCACTGGTTGTGCCACCCACTTAAGTAGCCCCTTTTTCTTGTCTTAGGCCTGCCATTGCAAGGCCTATGGGTGCAGTTCACTGTCACCTCGACTAGGCATTTAAAAGTACTTGCCAAGCCTAAACCTCCCCTTTCTCCACATATAAGTCACCTCTAATGTGTGCCCTAGGTAACCCCTAGAGCAGGGTGCTGTGTGGGGAAAGGCAGGACATGTACCTGTGTAGTTTACATGTCCTGGTAGTGTAAAACTCCTTAAATCGTTTTTGCACTACTGTGAGGCCTGCTCCCTTCATAGGCAAACATTGGGGCTGCCCTCATACAGTATTGAAGTGGTAGCTGTTGATCTGAAAGGAGTAGGAAGGTCATATTTAGTATGGCCAGAATGGTAATACCAAATCCTGCTGACTGGTGAAGTTGGATTTAATATTACTATTTTAGAAATGCCACTTTTAGAAAGTGAGCCTTTCTTTGCACTTAAATCTTTCTGTGCCTTACAATCCACTTCTGGCTGGGCTTGGTTGACAGCTCCTTGTGCATTCACTCAGACACACCCCAAACACGGGGTACTCAGCCTCACTTGCATACATCTGCATTTTGAATGGGTCTTCCTGAGCTGGGAGGATGGAGGGCCTGCTCTCACACAAAGGACTGCCACACCCCCTACTGGGACCCTGGCAGACAGGATTGAACTGAAAGGGGACCTGGTGCACTTCTTAGCCACTCTTTGAAGTCTCCCCCACTTCAAAGGCACATTTGGGTATAAAACACGGCCTCTGCCCTACCTCATCAGACACTTGCTGGAGAAGAAACCTGAACCAGAAACTACATCCTGCCAAGAAAAACTGCCTGGCTGCTCAAAGGACTCACCTGTCTGCTTTCTACAAAGGACTGCTGCCTTGCTGTTGGCCTGCTGCCTTGCTGAACTCTTGTCTGGCTGTGAAAGTGCTCTCCAAGGGCTTGGATAGAGCGTGCCTCCTGTTCCCTGAAGTCTCAGGACCAAAAAGTCTTCTCTTTTTCACTTGGACGCTCCGTGCGCCGAAATTTTCGACGCACAGCTTGCTTCGCGGCGAGAAAAATGCCACACACCGACGCTGATCGGCGCAACGCCTTCGGGACGACCGGAAGTTTGACGCATGGCCTCGCAAGGACAACGCCGCCCGACCTCCAGAGGAGAAATCGACGCAACGCCTGCTGTGAGAGCGAAACTTCGACGCATAGCCCCGCAGAACGACGCGCAGCCGGGAAACAAGCAGGAGAATCCACGCACACACCCGGGACATCTGGAAATCCCCGCGATCCACAGAAAGAGACTGTCCGCGCGCTGGAAAACGATGCATGACTTCCCCGCGTGAAAAATAACGACGCAAGTCTGTGTGTGCTGGGGAGAAATCGACGCACACACCATTTTTCCACGTATCTCTTCTTCTGTGGCCCTCTGAGGAGATTTTCCACTCCAAACCAGGTACTTTGTGCTTGAAAGAGACTGTGTTTGCTTTTTAAAGACTTAAGACACTTTGAGGGTCATTCTGACCCTGGCGGCCGGTGGCCGCCAGGGCCACCGACCACGGGAGCACCGCCAACAGGCTGGCTGTGCTCCAATGAGCATTCTGACCGCGGCGGTTCAGCCGCGGTCAGAAGCGGAAAGTCAGCGGTCTCCCGCTGACTTTCCGCTGCTCTTTGGAATCCTCCATGGCTGCGGAGCGCGCTCCACAGCCATGAGGATTCTGACCCCCCCTACCGCCATCCAGTTCATGGCGGGAAAGCCGCCATGAACAGGATGGCGGTAGGGGGGGTCGCGGGGCCCCTGGGTTGCCCCTGCCGTGCCCATGCCAATGGCATGGGCACGGCAGGGGCCCCCGTAAGAGGGCCCCGAAAAGTATTTCAGTGTCTGCCTTGCAGACACTGAAATACGCGACGGGTGCCACTGCACCCGTCGCACCTTCCCACTCCGCCGGCTCGATTACGAGCCGGCATCCTCGTGGGAAGGTCGTTTTCCCCTGGGCTGGCGGGCGGTTTTACTGGAACCGCCCGCCAGCCCAGGGGAAAACTCGTAATACCCGCCGCGGTCTTTTGACCGCGGCGCGGTAAATTGGAGGGCGGGATCCTGGCGGGCGGCCTCCGCCGCCCGCCAGGGTCATAATGAGGCCCTTTATATCACTTTTCAGTGATATCTCTGCAAATTCACATTGCAACTTTATTCATTTTGAGCTACAATTATCCTGATAAATATTATATATTTTTCTAAACACTGTGTGGTGTATTTTTGTGGTGCTATATGGTGGTATTGTATGATTTATTGCACAAATACTTTACACATTGTCTTCTAAGTTAAGCCTGACTGCTCGTGCCAAGCTACCAGAGGGTGGGCCCAGGCTAATTTTGGATTGTGTGTGACTTACCCTGACTAGAGTGAGGGTTCTTGCTTGGACAAAGGGTAACCTGACTGCCAACCAAAAACCCCATTTCTAACAACAAGCATTTACAAATACAAGTTATCGACGTATGTCGAAGTAAGAAAGGAGAAACTAACTTTAATAAACAAGCATTTACAAATACAAGTTATCAACAGATGTCGAAGTTAGAAAGAAGAAACGAACTTTAATAAACAAGCATTTACAAATACTATTATACTATAATAAAGTATTGACAGAAGTCAAAATAAGACAGCAGAAACAAACTTTCACAAGCAAGAATTACCAATGCAATAAACGTAATTGAACTCTCTAATGTAAAGTAGAAACCAAATAACATCAGCTGATTTGGAGAACGTATTATCACCAACTATATATATATAAATATATATATATATAGCAACATAAAACCAATCTCTAACAAAGGTTGAGAAGTTCTTCCAGAATCAGTAATAAGCATTTTTAAGAAGAGCTTATCATTCATAGAGAGAAGCAAGGCTACAGAGAACTCAGGGTGAGTGAAGAAATATTAGAATTAAAGAGAATTAAGTGTTAAGAGTAGAAAGTGTAAAACTGATGTTGTATGTCCCTAGTAATTGCGACTGTGACTCTTGCAGGTCCTGCATCTAATCTTATACGTGAAGAGGCAGACTGAGTACTGACGTTCATCATCTCTGTGGCAGTATCTCTACAATCCCATTCCCCTTTCCCCCTCTGGGGTACTCAGCACAAAGGATTAAAATTTGTTGTGGGTAGCTCGGGTCGGGACTGAGGAGTTATCTTCTGCTTCTGAGGAAATCGAATTGAAGTATCCTGACAATCGGAGAGTATTCTAACACGTCACGTATACTTACTGTTGGATTCATTTAGGCCCTCATTACAACCCTGGCGGTCGGTGTTAAAGCGACGGTAATACCGCCAACAGGCCGGCGGTTAAAAAAATGGAATCACGACCATGGCGGAAACCGCCAACATAGACAGCCACTTTAACACTCCGACCGCCACAGCGGTAGAAACAAACACTGCGGCGGTAACCGCCAACAAACATGCGGAACACAATGTACCGCCCACTGTATTACAACAGGCCTATCCGCCACCTTTTCTGGGGCGGTACCAATGCCATCAAAAGCACGGCAGAAACAGGACTTGTAACGGAAACCACTCACCTCTCGACACCCAACGAGGAACCAGGACGCCATGGAGCCCGAGTTACAGGTCCTGCCCATGTTGGTTTACCTCCTCTTCTACCAGGAGCAGCAAAGACGACGGCGACGACCACGGTGAGTACTGCACCTAGCACACAGGGGAGGGGGGAGGAAAGAGAGAGTGACACACACAAACGCAATACGAAACACCCCCACC
This sequence comes from Pleurodeles waltl, assembly GCF_031143425.1. Taxonomy (NCBI): domain Eukaryota; kingdom Metazoa; phylum Chordata; class Amphibia; order Caudata; family Salamandridae; genus Pleurodeles; species Pleurodeles waltl. Next base: position 602,913,871 of record NC_090437.1, on the reverse strand, counting down.
CCCACTCTCACCCACAACAACATACACACAAATACATGCACCAACATGACATTTACACCCCATCACCCCCTGGAAGACCGCAAGGACAAAATCAGATGATTGTAACGAGTGTAATCATCGAAAAATCAGATAGGTCAAGATAACTTTAAATCATCAGTATATACAAATATGTACAGCAACTACACAAGTCCCGAAAGTGTTCTTAACATTGTCCGTGGACCAGTGGTCCCAAAATGCATGGGCGAAGCCCACACATGATACCTGACTCGAAACGGAGAAAACACTTCTGGGGCATCAGATCAAAAATAAACAGGCACCTCAGGAGGAGGGGGGCACCTCAGCCAGATGAACGGACGACGCCACTGCTCCACGAGGGGGCTGCATGCCCACAGTTTGGTCTTGGGTAGTGCAAAGCCACTGTCTCTCAAGTTGTCGACATGTTCCACTGATTCTGGAGGGGGCTTGGTGCCCAGAGTGCTTCATCCTGCCAAGGATTCGGGTTGTGGATGCTTTTCTCCACTGGTTCTGGAGGGGGTCTTGGTGCCCAGAGTGCTTCATCCTGCCAAGGACTGGGGTTGTGGATGCTTTTCTCCACTGGTTCTGGAGGGAGCTTGGTGCCCAGAGTGCTTCATCCTGCCAAGGACTGTGTGAGTGAATGCTTTTCTCCACTAGTTCTGGAGGGGGCTTGGTGCCCAGAGTGCTTCATCCTGCCAAGGCCTGGGGTTGTAGATGCTTTTCTCCACTGGTTCTGGAGGGGGCATGGTGCCCAGAGTGCTTCACATGCAGTGTGGCAGGTCCCATTCCCTCACCTGGGTGTGTGTGCCACGAGATTGCCTGGGAACAGATAGCATGTTACTCCATGGAGGATGAGACACACTCCACCCTGCTGTGACTTTGCCTATCACTTGCTGGTACAAACAGTGCTGGGTGTCGTGCCTCATGTACGCTGTGCAGGGTCCAAGACAGCTCCTGCAGCCTCGGACGGCCGTCCACTGGTAATATTAGCCATGTCGGCTGTGGTGGCACTGTCTGAGCATGTTGTGGGGCTGGTGGCGGTGCTTGCGGCGGTGCCTGTGGTGGAGATGCTGCCGATGGTGAATGTGTCAGCACCTGTGGAGGGAGACAGCAGGATGTCTCCTGCAGCCTCAGATGGCTGCCCACTGGGGATGATGCTGGGGACTGTTGCTGAGGCAGCAGACGTGCAGGTGGCAGTGCAGGTGGCGGTGTAGGTGGCGGTGCAGGTGGCGGTGTCCACTGTCGTACAGGTTGCTGTTCTGGTTGCCAGAAGGGGTGACTCTAGTCCCTCAGCCGGAGGCTCCGTGCCCCTTCCTGACTTCCCCTTAGCCTTGTGTCCCTTCCCCACCTTGGATGTCACTCCTGGTCCCTTGGCACTGTCCCCTTTTGTCTTGGAGGAGGCCTTGCCGGGTGGTTGGTGTGGCTTTTCCCTATGGCATGTGGGCACCTTTTTCACCTTGGCAGGTGGCGGAATGGGCTGATCCTTGGCCTCGCTAGGTGGCACACTGGCAGCCCTGATGGGTGCCGCCTGCGATGTGACCACACTTGCTGAGACCACAGAGCTGGAGGATTTGGTGGCTGCGGTGCTGGGCTGGGACCTGGACACCCTGACCATAGGGGAAGGACGGGAGGAGGTGTAGGGAAGAGGTCAATGTTTGCCAGGAAAAGTTTTTTAGACACACTGGGATGGGAAGATGGAGGGGGTTTGGGAGTGGAGGAAGAGGTAGTGATTGTAGGAGGTGTACATCTGCTGAATTTGGGTGACGATGCATGGGCCGGAGGCTGTTGTGAGGTGGATGGCTGTTGGGTGGGTGTGTGCCTGCGTTTGTGTAGTTTGGGAGGAGGGCTCACAGACACACTGGGAGAGGACACATGTGCATGTTAGTGGGGGTGGTGAGTGTACGTGAGCGGTGTGTGGTGATGGGCGTGCTGGTGATGGAGGTAGTGGCTGAGGATGTAGTGCATGCAGGTGTGAGTGGAGACGACACTGGGAGGAAGGAGGAGGACGTGGAGGAGGGGGACACAGTGGAGGCAGTGGATGTTGGTGTGTCTGCATGGGGATGGGGCTTGTGTGAGTGCCTGTGGGATGTGTGGTGCTTATGTTTGCCATGTCCACTCTTGTGTGTTGATGAGTGTGCATGCTGGTCTGAAGGTGTGCTTAGGATAGGCTGAGGTAGAGGGGATTGGGTCTGGATAGTGGATGTTGGAGGGGAGAGGCTGGACCCAGGGACAATGACTGCCATCAGTGCTGATGCCAGAGCCTGAAATGCTCTCTGTTGGGCCGCCATGCCAGAATAAATGCCCTCCAGGTATGCATTTGTTTGCTGCAAATGCCTCTCAACACCCTGGATGGTATTCAAAATGGTTGATTGCCCAACAGTGAGGGATCTCAGGAGGTCAATAGCCTCCTCACTGAGGACAGAAGGGCTGACTGGGGTAGGCCCTGAGGTGCCTAGGGCGAAGGAGATGCCCACCCTCCTGGGTGAGCGGGCAAGGGAAACTCGATGAGGGGCAGCTGTACCTGTTGTTTCAGTAGGCACAGAGGTGCCCGCCACCACAACGGAGCTCCCATCAGAGGAGGAGTCGCTGTCGCTGGTGTCTGCTCCTGTCCCCGTCATGGAGCTCCCCTCGCCCTCCGTCCCACTGGTGCCTTCAGACTCCGTAAATTCACCCTCCAGGGCCATGTGGGTTGCAGCTCCCTCCTACTCCGGTGCCAATGCTCCTCCGCCAGATGATGCTAATGCACACAAGGACAGGGTGACAAAACAAAAAGGGGGGGAAAGACACAAGAGACACATGGTCAATGCCTGCAACACCACTACGGTTGGCGGACACAACACACAGGGAGCAGCCCTGTTCACTAGCGCATGCACTAACAGTGCAGGGGAAAAGCACATGCCCATGGGGGACACTGCTTAGACCCATTTCCTGCACAGCTGGAACCCATAGGAGCCTGACTAGGTGTAGAGGGCAACTACCACCTTTGGGGTTGGAGTGGCACTGAGCCTGCAAAACAATGGATGTACCTTGGCGCGTCTGCCCTGACCTAGGGGAACCCACAGCCCACCTCCCCCACCAAAATACCTCGTCAAGCACGCAGAGTCAGCTGAATGAGACTGTACTCAACCCCTTGTGGCTGCTGTGATGCCCTCAAGCGCCCATCCAACTCAGGATATGCCACAGCCAGGATCCGGTACATCAGGGGGGTCATGGTGCGACGGGCACCCCTTCCACGTTGGGAGGCCATCCCCAGCTGGGCCTCCGCCGTCTTCTTGCTCCAGCGGCGCAGGTCCTCCCATCTTTTCCGGCAGTGGGTGCTCCGTCTACGGTAGACCCCCAGGGTCCACACTTTCTTGGCGATGGCATGCCAAATACCCTTCTTCTCGTGGGCGCTGACCTAGAGGAATGGTGAAGTAAAAATGGATGTTACCCCCCGTACAGATCTTCTCACTCATTGGCCACAAACCTCCCGCCCTGGCCCCAAAAAACATACACTCACCATCCTCACTTGCTGGCCTGTGCCCCCCCGTCTCTTCCATCCATGACACTCCATACAATCATGTGCCATTCACCATGCACACAGTTTACTCACCTGTATGTCTGGAGGACCGTAGAGTAGCCTGTACTTGGGGAGGACCCCATCCACCAGTTTGTCCAACTCTTCCGCAGTGAAGGCAGGGGCCCTTTCCCCAGACACTGTAGCCATTGTCGCTTCCACACGCAGGTCACAGCAGCACTTGCAGTGTAGGTCCTCTCCTGTTGAAGGTCAGGTGTCAAGTGAGGGAACTGATAGAAAATGGCGGGCACGTCCACGGCAGTGCGTACCGTCACCGCCAGCGTACATCGTCATTGGCTCCTGGAACCCATAGGGCCCAATGATAACCAATGCTGAATTGCGCAGCGGTCTCAACCTCCAACCGCGACGCAGTTACCTTATTTCCCCTTGTCCCTCCTTACAGGTCAGGCAGTCGCCATTTCAGGTGACCACATGGCAGGCCAACTAACTGCGTCACAGCACTTTTGGCCAGGAATACAGACAGACAAAGGCACACAAAAATTATTTCACGATTGTGCTAAACAGCCTTGTGAAACCCATGTGGTGTATGACCCTCTGCTCACCCTTCTCCTTCATAGGGCACGTCCGCTGGTGCAGGTGATAAGATGGCGGCATCCTCCGATGTACAGACCCCTGGTGGACCTGTCGACAATGGAAGTCAGACACATCATTACCACTTACAGACTTGATTGTGCCACAATCCAGGAACTGTGTGCCCAGTTGGAGCCAGACCTGAGGTCAGCTATCCGCCATCCCACAGGAATACCTCCTCTAGTGCAGGTCCTGTTAGTACTCCATTTCCTGGCAAGTGGCTCCTTTCAAACAACAATGGCCATGGCATCAGGGATATCACAGCCAATGTTCTCTAACATGTTCTCCAGAGTGTTGTCTGCCCTGCTGAAACACATGCACAGCTACATCGTGTTCCATCAGGTGGAGGATTTGTCCACAGTGAAAGGTGACTTCTATGCCCTGGGATATATCCCCAACATCATAGGTGCCATTGATGGTACACATGTGGTATTTGTGTCCCCCCCCCGCCGGAATGAACAGGTGTACAGAAACTGCAAAAGCTACCATTCTATGAATGTGCAGATGGTGTGCTTGGCAGAAAAATACATCTCCCATGTCAATGCCAAGTATCCTGGCTCTGAGCATGACGCTTACATTTTGAGGAATAGCAGCATCCCTTATGTGATGGGGCAACTCCAGAGGCACCGTGTGTGGCTAATAGGTGAGGCCAAGGTCCCACACAGTTTGAATAGGTGTCTGGGTATGGGAGAGTCCCTAATGGTTGGAGGATGTCCAACAGTTGTCCCTCGATATTTTCAGGTGACCCTGGTTACCCTAAGCTGTCATGGCTACTGACCCCAGTGAGGAATCCCAGGTCAAGGGCAGATGAACGCTATAATGAGGCACATGGGCGAACTAGGAGGATAATAGAGTGCTCCTTCGGCCTCCTGAAGGCCAGATTCCGGTGCCTCCATCTGACACTTGGCTCCCTATACTACTCACCGAAGAAGGTATGCCAGATCATCGTGGCATGCTGTATGTTGCACAACCTGGCTTTGCGACGCCAGGTGCCTTTTCTGTAGGAGGATGGGCCTGATGCTGGTCTTGTGGCAGCTGTGGAGCCTGTGGACAGTGAAGAAGAGGAGGCAGAAGAAGAAGAAGATATAGACAACCGAAACAACATCATCATGCAATACTTCCAGTGAGACACAGGTAAGAGGATGGCACTGCTTCTCACATCTCATACTACTGTAGGACATATCATAGATCTCCCTTTTTACCTCTGTGTATGGACCCTGACATGTCACTTTGGCTTTCCATTTCACAGATCTTGGTCCCACTTTGTGCCCTCTGCTATGTTTAATGCTGCCCAACAACTGTGAAACATTGGTATGTGAACATGAACATTGACATTGCTATATTTCCGAAAGGTTGCAATTACACATTTGTAAAAGTATAGACTGACTCCAGATTGATTTGTGATTCAAGGGTGTTTATTTCTGTGCTAATAAGTGGAGGGGTGTGTGCAATGGGCTGGGGTGATGGTGGAGGAATTTCTATGGTAGAGTTCAGTCTCTTGGTCTCACAGGTGCATTGTCCAAGGGGGCATAGGAAGGGGAGCAATGGCAGTTTAAGGTGGACAGGGTGACAAAGTGGGACAGAAGGGTGACAATCAGGAGAGTGTTATTTCCTGGCGGGGGTCTAGGCAATGTCCTCTGTCTTGTTCCTGGATCTAAGGGACCATTTGTGGGCTTGTTCTCCTTCTGCAGGGGGTGGGGTTCTGATGGCCTGTTGTCCCTGTGGCGGGGCCTCCTGTCCACTAGCGCCAGCGGAGGTGGAGGGCTGTTCATCGTTCAGGCTAGTGTCATGGGCCCATTTGTGTGCCACTGTGACCCTCATGGAGTTGGCCAGGTCTGCCAGCAGCCCTGCAATGGTGACCAGGGTGGTGTTGATGGACTTCAAGTCCTCCCTGATCCCCAGGTAGTGTTTCTCCTGCAGCCGCTGGGTCTCCTGAAACTTGGCCAGTACAGTGCCCATGGTCTCCTGGGAATGGTGGTATGCTCCCATGATGTTGGAGAGTGCCTCGTGGAGAGTGGTTCCCTGGGCCTGTCCTCCCCCTGTCGCACAGCAGTCTTCCCAGCTTCCCTGTTATCCTGTGCTTCTGTCCCCTGAACCGTGTGCCCACTGCCACTGACCCCAGGTACCTGATTGTCTTGGGTTGGTGGGTTTGCCTGGGGCCCCTGTAGTGGTGGTGTTGGAAAATGGGTTATTGGTAAGGGCAGGTAGGTACCTACACTTAGCAATAGGCCACTAACCTCCACTTAGGTCCAGTTAGGTCTCAGTAAATTAAACCCAGCTCAACCCTTGGTAGCTTGGCAACGAGTGTCAAGGCTTAACTTAGGAGACAGAGTGTAAAGCATTCAAATATCACAAAACAGTAACTAAATAAAACACAGGAAACAGTTTAAAAATCCAAAACCAATTTATAAAAATATATTATATCTTTATCTTTAAAATGACACAAAAGCGAATAAAATCGGAAAAAGGGAACCGGAAATATGAATTTTGAAAGAATTATTATTTTTTAGCACCTAGAAACAAAAAGCACCAATCGGGTCATCTGGCTGCACCTCGACTTGGGAAAAGTCAAAGTTTAAGGCGCTACCACCGCGGTCGTAATCCCCTCTGAAGCACCGCCAGCCTGTTGGCGGTGCTTCAGCCAAAACAGCCCTGGAGGTCTTGGACCACCAGGGTTGTAATGAGGGCCAAAGTCTCTTTTTTGGAAATTTTCTTCACCGGGACGAACCTGCCAATCAGGCCTGGTCGTGGTTGAAGCCAGAGTTGCCGCGGTGGGTCGGTCCCTGTATGGAGCTTTTTTTCAAAAGTTCTCCAAACTTCTCCAAACTTCTTGGTCTTCTCCCAGATGTTCTTTTAGGGTTATTTTGGGGTCCCCAGCTCACTCAAAGGGTCCAGAAGCTCTGGGATGATCCTTGGGGGTGTAGACTACAACTCCCAGAATGCACCTGGTGCAAACTCCTTTTTGGCCACTGGACAGTGGTCAGCTGGTCGGTTTCTTCAGGAGTTGGTGCAGGGGACTCTGGTTAGCAATTTTTCACCTGTAGCAAACAGGGAGTCCCTCCTTCAACCAGTTGAAGCCAGGCAAAGTCCTTCTTGTGGTGAAGCCCAAGTATGCAGCTGGTGCAGTCCTTCTGAGTGCAGGGTCCAGGTGCAGGCCAGGGGTCCAGCAGGGCAGTCCTTCTTCTTCTGTAGTTCTTCCTGGTAGGGATGTGGTAGGGAAATGAGGTCTGGGTACAGGTCTGCCAGTTTTATCCTTGCTCCTCGGTGAAAAACAGGGGTGTCCTGATTCTCCAATCAGGTGCAGGGTCCTTCCCCCTGTGATTACCACTTCCTGGGAAGTGTGGCAAAAATCAATCCCAGGAGGCATCATTCCTCAAAAATCCATCATGGCTGAATCTGATTTTTGGAGGTTACATCTGGCTGAGCCCACCCACTGGTGTGGCTAAACATCATAAACACACCCCTCTCCTGCCCTCTCCTAATCTAATCAAGGGGGCACCTAGTTGTCTGGGGTTGCAGGATGTGGGGGTGTTGCTGGGTTGCTCCAAATGTCCTTCTCCGCCTTTGAAGACCAGTTTGGCAGCCCTCCTCCTTCCTGCCTCACCAGCTGCTGTGGGGAAATTCCCTCCCACAGGCACATCTCTTTGTGTGAAGCCAGGCTACTTCACACCTCATCAATGCAGCCTGGCCAGGCTGCCAGAGGCTGGCCAATCAGAGCACAGCAACAAAATCAATGCAGGGCTGAAATTGGCAACTTTTCAGGTAAAGTTTGAAACTCTTTACCTGAACAATTAATATTAAATCCAACAACTGGAAGTTGTGGGATTTATTATAACAATTAATTTGATACCAAACTCTTAGTATCTGGCATTTAAGGGGACTTTAAAAATTAAAATAAAGTCTCCCCATTCTAGCCTATGAAGGGCATTCAGTACAATGAGGGGGAAATGAATTTGGCTGTTTTTACCCCACCAGGGTTTATAAAACTACTTTTATAAGGTCCCTGCTTATAGTTACATGGCACCCCGCCCTAGGGGCACATAGGGCACACCTTAGGGGTGACATATGTAAAAATAAGATCGTTTTTTTTACTTCCAAAGTCGAATTTGCATATAACTTTAATTTAAAAGCAGCCAGCAAGACAGGCCTGCCTTTAAAATGACACGGGGCACCTCAGCAGTGCACCTATGGGTGCACTACCTGTGCTGTGGTCCCTAAACCTACATGCCCTACCATATACTAGGGACTTATAGGTAGGTTGACTTAGCCAATTATAATTAGCCTAATTTGCATATTGATATTACACAGAGCACAGGCCCTGGGACTGGTTAGCAGTACCCAGGGCACCATCAGAGTCAGGAAAACACCAGCAAAAAGTGGAATTGGGGGCAAAAAGTTAGGGGGCCTCTGCAATCATCCCTGTTTTCTCACAAGTGGACACACTGCTGATTGACGTGTCCTGGGGACAGAGGGATGGGCCCGCTGGGTGGGTGCTGTGGTGGGGTCTCCTGAGGGGGGAGGCTCTGTGGTGGCTTGTGACTGTGGCAGGGGAACCGACTGTCCAGAGGTCCCTGATGGGCCGGGCTGGTCAGCCAGATCCAGGTGTGCAGAGCTGCTGTCGTCACTGTGGGCCTCTTCTGTGGGGGGACTGGATATGTCTGGCACCTCCTGTCCGGTGACGTTGGGTATGGGTCCTGTTGGAGTGTAAATGCATAGTTTTAGTATCTGTGTGTGTCATATTGTGCATTGGGTGAGTTACCCTCTACTCCTGTGCTTGCTTTGTTGTGTTTGCCATTGTGTGATTAGTGTTTTGGGGTCTGTGTGGGTGTCTGTACTGGACATGCTTTGGCAATGGGTGTCCATGCTTTGGTGTTGCATGCAGGGATTGGTATTCGGATGGCTAAGTTGTGATAGTGGGGCATATGTGAGGTGTTGGAGTGAATGGAGTGATGGGGAGGGTTCGGGTACGTGATAGCATGCAGGTGGGGTTGGGGGATATGGTAATTAGGATTTGACTTACCAGAGTCCAGTCCTCCTGCTTCTCCTGTGAGGCCCTCAGGATGCAGTTTTGCCAAGACTTGCTCCTCCCATGTTGTTAGTTGTGGGGGAGGAGGTGGGGATCCACCGCCAGTCCTCTGTACAGCAATCTGGTGTCTGGATACCACGGAACACACCTTCCACCGTAGGTCGTTCCATCTCTTCCTGATGTCATCCCATGTTCTTGGATGCTGTCCCACTGCGTTGACCCTGTCAACAATTCTCCGCCATAGCTCCATCTTCCTAGCAATGGAGGTGTGCTGCATCTTTGATCCGAAAAGCTGTGGCTCGACCCGGATGATTTCCTCCAACCATGACCCTGAGCTCCTCCTCAGAAAACCTGGGGTGTCTTTGAGGTGCCATGATGTGGTGTGGGTGATGTGTGAGGTGATGTTTGTTGTGCTGGGTGAAATGTTGTGTTTGTGTGTGTTGTTTGAGGTGCATGGATGTTGTATGAGTGATGGTGTGGTGTGCTTGTGGATGCTGGTGTAGTGTTGGCTATTCTCTCTCTGTGCTTCTTCACAAAAAATGTTGTAAGGGGTTGTGGGTAATGTGGGTGTGTGTTTTATAGTGGTATGGGTGTGTGGGTGTGGTTTGTATCAGGTGTGTGTATTTAGAATTGTCCAATGTGGTTGTGTTTTTTAAATGTGTATGTAATTTGAGCACAGCAGTGTGTACCGCCAATGGATTACCGCAGTTGAAAGACCGCCGCGTTGATTCGAGGGTCATGATAGTGTGGGCGTATTCCTGTTGGCGTGACGGTGTGGGTTTTGGTATTGCCAGTTTATCACTGACCTTTGGTGTGGCGGACTTGTGTGGGTGTCTGTATTGTGGCGGATTATGAGATGTGGGTCCTACTACCTGTAGCAGATTTCCGCCTAGGCCACGGTATGTTGGCGGCCTTCAGCACGGCGGTAAGTGGGATTTACCGCCAGGGTTGTAATGAGGGCCTTAATACCCTAATGAAGTCATAGGTGTATATGCCACATGCAATGAAACACGTGTTGACTACACAGGTATGAGCCAAGGCTACGCTGTTATAAACAAAGTCTTATTGCTGCACCCAGGAATGAAAAAGTGATGACTTAAGCTATGATGTCAATAAACGAAGATGTACTGTGGCATCCAAGAAGCGAAAGTCTGTTTACTGGACTGAAAAATATATGAGTGATACTGTGATCCAGGAACTTTTTATATCAAGAAGATAAATAGTGAAAATAAATACTTACTGCCATTAACATTGGGTTGCTCGGAAGGTATTTAGAGTCTGTTTTTAAGAAGTATTTTGCTCCTGATTCTAGGGTTTTTTGGTTGCCACCTCGTCCTCCTGGTAACACCTAATACTAACTGGGACTAAACTCAAGTAGGGTACACAAGGGTGTGCACCATTTTACACCTGCCTACCTCCGTTTAATGTGTGGGTTTGCGTGACTTGGTAAATATCAGCTGACACTGCGCCACTGGAGCTTCAAAAAAATTGTGCATTGTTGGTACAGTGTGCCACTAGAGCCTCGTAAATGAGGCCCACCGTTTTTCCTACAATGGGGGTAATAAGCTGGCCAGATACTGAATTCCGAATAAATGTTGTTGCAAGTAAAAAAAAAAATTGAGAACCAAACTAAATAAGTGAATTCATCAATCACTGCTTTTTCAAACTTTCTTTTCGTTCTATTTGGCTGGTGGACATCAGGCAGCTTCAGCTTTTGGCTGTATTTTTGTGCTTCTGTTTCTGAAGGTCTTGCATATAATCCAATATTGTTTGGAACCATGAGGACTTGAATTTACTCTGGGAACCCATTAATTTGGGGTCAAAGTGTGGCAGCGAAAAGGGGGGTGGCTTCACACAGGCAGAGTTCAAAGAGCAGCATCTGGCAGTCAATTTATTAATTTCTTTTAAACCAACTGCTGTGAAGAAATTGCCAACAAGGAAATTTGTGATGGTAAATATGTTCTAGCTTACTTAACTGCGACCACAATGAGGCTGCATTATAAAACATCTTACAGAGTTAACACACCTACTGGAGAGACCTTTGTGAGTCCAGAAATGTTCAAGGGATTATAATAGCAGTAAGATAACTGTAGTTGTCAAAACAGTTCTGGGAGAGATCTGTGTTTTTCTAGTAACATTTTTTACTCTTGAGGTAGCATAGAGGGTTAATGTGCCTGCTGCAAGCACATCATGTAACACGCAGGTCGCAGATTTGTATTTTATGTAGCTAGATAAGTGGGCTACTGCTTTTGTCACTAAGATTGTTTTATAACTTTAAATTCATAAGATTAATTTCTTCTAATATATTGCAGTGATCCATTTACTGGCATCAAGGAGTTGAATGCAAACTGTAAGTTATGGATTAATCTCCCTATTTTTTTTTTTTACAATCTACTGGTATTTTAAGAATCCAAAGAAGGGTCCCCTTGAAAAGTAATAAAGTGCTGTTAGCACAGACAATCACAATTACTGCTTGCATTTTATACCCTGACGTCCTGTTTCTCCTGACCATTCAATTGCAGCATATAACATCCCCAAGTATGAACAATATGTGATCTCTACCCGTTATAGTGCTCATTCTCTTATGTAATATTTCCTATATATTGATTTAAACATGTGTCTGATATTTGTGCCTTTGTATGTGGTTTGAAGTGCTCTGACACCTAACACTGAGATGCGTAGCTCTGTAAAAGCATGACATGAAAATACTAGGTGACATTTAAATCATTATTTGCGTAATTACTCATTCTCACAGATAAATCATGCATTTTTACGGTACATGCACGCCGATTTAAATAAAGGGTTGAACAAAGTCAAAAACCTGCTTCCAAGTCATAGTTTCTCTAAAATACTTGTTAAGTGACAAGCTGTGTGCCTTTGTTTCCTTCTGTTGCATTGGCATCTAGGTTATGGGCTTCATATAGCTCCCTGTCAAGGTGATACTTGAACTAATTAAGGGCTGATTGCCCCCTAAATCAGCCCTTTGCTTTGGGCACGGCTGGAAGTGAAAATAACAAAGCTTTCATATTGCCTGCAGGTTGCTGCTCAGAATAGAATGCAGGCAATGCAGTGTGCAGGCTAGAGGTGGGCAAGCCAACAAATTACCAGGGAGAGCTGAGCCAGAGCTGAGCTGAGGGTCTAGCTGGGCTCAAAAGTCCATGCACGAGCCGAGTGCTGAAAATAGTTGGCATCTAAATTTGCAACAAACATTATGTAAAAGTTGATAATCACATTACATTCTGAAAAGGTATTTCCAGGGGCGGCTCCTAAGCACCTAAGCAGTAGCTGCAAAACACTTACAAGAAAACGATAATAATCTGTGTTTATTAACATTTTCTTGTAAAGAGGTGGGGCATTGGGGGTGACGAGCACTGAGGGGACTGCACAGAGCACTCCGCTCAGTGCACATGTATGTTTGCCATGCGCAGTAAGCTCTCTCCAGTGCAGCAACACAGTTGCTGGGCTGGAGAGCGCCTGCATAGGCTCCCAGTCTGCCTATGAGCGCCCGTGCTGGGCGCTCCCAGAAAATCCTAATGCTGCTTTGAGCAGCTTCAAGATAGGGCGCAGGACAGTGTGGGAGCCTGTGCCTGCAGCCTGGAGCGACGAGGGACAGAGTAGCGGAGCAGCGGCAACAGACGAGATACGTTTTTATTTATTTTATTAAAGGTTCTCCCACGCCACCCCCTGCATGCGCCCTGTCCCTTCTGAGAGCAGCGAGCTGCAAGCCGCGACTGGGTATTTCTTTAACATGCAGAAGTGTTTCAATTTAATTATCATATTATTTTTGCTATTGGAAGGTTTTTTTTATATTTCATCATATCATATAGACAAACGAGGCTCTTTAAAATAGGATTCTTGTCTAGGATCACACAATTTGGTCACGTGGGGAAGCAAGAATTGGTCCCAAGTTTTTCTGGTTTCACATTATGCTATTCATCCGCTAATTACTAAATTTTTCTCTCGTATTTAACACCATAGACTTTTGCTTTGTGTGTAATTCGTGGTACATGATGGTCAAGCGTGTATGCCAGTCAGAAGCCACATAAAAGCTCGGCTCATTTTAGGCTCGTGAGTCCAAGAGGACTTCATGCTAAACCAAAGCCTGACATCTGCCTCAAGCCTGGGTCGAGTCTAAAGTGGCTCGCTCATGTCTAGTGTAGGCAGGCGTGCAGAATTATGTCCCCGTGTCGGAAAATTACTCCAGGACAAGTTCAGCATGTATACCTGGGTCAGCCCGATCCCAGATCTGGCCCAGAAATGGCTGTTGGGACCGGGATTCGGCGGATCCCCTGCTTTCCAGCACTGCTTATCCAAATGTATCGAGTGCCGTTATCAAAACATAACATTACGTTGACATTTCTACTGGCAGCTCAGATTATTCACTGACGCCAATGTCTTTTTCATTCAGTTATTTAATCCACCTATTACTTTTGTCACGTGACAAACCGTTGCTAAGCCCAGTGTTGTCATTTCTCAAGTGCGGGGCCGTCCTATAAATTCGTTTAACGGAGTCTCTAACAAGAATTTATTTTAACTTATGTGATAATCAGCTGAAGAGCTGTGCTTTACGTATTGTGACCTCTTTGTGCTTCTTTCCTATCACATACAATTTGCAACACAAGATTTTCCCAACCGAGTATCTAGACGTTAATTATTTGTAAGGGCGATTTGTTCAATTTCTGACTCTGCAGTGCCATCTAGTGTTTGACGAACAAGGTAAAGAAAAGTTCTCCTGCTCTGTCAGCAGTGTTTTTCTTTCTGAAATAGAAAAGGCACACGAACCACAGCGACGCGCTGACAAGGTTAAAAAGAATTAAATGTTGAAGCACGTGCGGCGTCGGTTACAAAGTGACCCATTTAGTCCGCGCAGTTGCGACTCCTCAACGTAATAGGTCTGAAAAAAGTATATAAACAGGGTGCATGCAATAACAAGTATCTGGTGAGTGCTACCCCAATAGTAGCAGAAGAAAACATGACTACACACTAATAAAGCCATTTCGGTTTGAGCTTAGATCTCATTTTGTGCGTGCAATATTTCCGAGGATTTCAGTTTTTCAACAGCTTGTTCCTCCATTTGTAGGAAAGAGGCAGGAAGTAGAGAGAGACTGGAGGTGGCTTCTGAGGCGAGTTAGGCGAGGCATAATAAGGTAAAGAGAAAAATGTTAGATAGAAAATACAGAGAGATAGGCAGAGGCTGCTAGACAAAGCGATAGGCAGATAGGTGAGTGAGGAAGACAGAGCTAGGGTTAAAGAGAAGGGCGTGTGGAGAGATGGACAGTGGTGGAGGATTCTCAGGGGTGAGGTAGAGAGAGAGCAAAGGCAGGAAGAGAAGTGAATTGGAAAGCGATAGATGTAGACAGAGAGACAACGCAGTGAAAAAAATATAGAGATGGAAGGAGTGGTAAACTGAGAAGAGGTATAGAAAGACAGGGTCAGTACTTAATTTGTGCTTGTTGTTTCCGGTGCTGAGCACCGGAACTTATTTCTGAGGGCCGTCGTTTAGTTTTCTATCTCAAGCATTACTTTGAGCAAAAGACACGTGGGAAAGACGGAGGAAGAGAAAAAAGAAGAAGCGTCAGAAAGGCGAAAGGCAGGAAGCTGCAAGAGAAAGTTGAAGGGGCGGGGAGTGGCTGTTAATGGATTGAAGAGGCCCGAGGTGGCTTCAGGATTACTCTGCCCCAGTATTATGGGCTCGCAATTTTTTATTGCAGCAGCCGTGTGTTTAAGAGGAGAGCTTTTAGCACCTGCACCTTTTTATTTACAAATTAAGCACTGAACAGGATAGACAAAGAGAGCTGTGAGATGGAGACAAGATAGAGAGGGTGGTGAAGGGTAGATAGAATGTGGATCAAAGAGAAAACAGCCAAAGTAAAACATGAGGTTTAGAAAGAGGGGGGAGGTCGTGTGTAGGCAAAGAGAAAGTGGATAATGTAGCGATAGCTGTGAGGTGGACAGGTCGAGACAGAGTAGTGAGGTAGAGAGATGTATAATGAGAGAGAGTTAAAGAGCGAGGAGAGGTAAGAAGGGCCGGCTGTAAAAGATAAGTGGTATTAAGAAAAATTAGAGAACAAGAGAGAAGATGATGATAGGTAAGAAGGAGGTAACGATAAACAAATTGAGAGAGGGGTAAAATAGTGGGGGAAGTGAGTGGGAGGGACAGGTTGAAAGAGATAGAGGGAGGCATCATGTGGAAACAACAAATTGTGGGGTAAACTGATAGATTGGGTAGAGAGAGAGGTGTGTTGGAGAGAGATGAGGTACTGAGAAAGATGAGGGGTAAAAAGAGGTTGCGATGTATCGAGAAGTGATTTTAGAGGTGAAAATTAAAGAGGGGATATCAACTGGTAAGATTGAAACACAGCAGTGAAGTTCAGTGAGGTAGAGAAAGTTGGAAAAGGGAGGTGTGGTGAGAGAGGTGAGGGAGAGAGATCTGAGAGATAGATGAATGAACACAGAGATGCAGGCAGGTAGACTGGGTGGTGAAGAGAGGTGTTAGGTAGAAGCAGCGAAGATAACTAAGGAGAAAAAGAGAGAAAGACTTAAACATAAATGGCACTAGAATGACAACTGTGCATCATCTTCATCCCATCACATTTGAAATCAATATTACCATGACCTATGACACACCCTATTTAGATTGTTCTTTAGTAAACATCTTGTGGCCTGCGCCATCTCCAATGCAATTCACAAAAATCAGGGGATTAGCACAATAAAGTAAGCTACATATGTACATACGCATAAGGAGTGAACTTTAGCTAATGCAAGTACATTTGTGTGCTGCCATCCATAATGTGTGCATTGCATGCTTTACATGATAACCCCTCATACGCACCTGTTAAGTTGTATATGGATTGGTTTATCTTACTAAACTTTCTGCACAACTGACACCAGGCCCATTTGTGCATAGGTTAAGTACATAGATACACGTGAGAAATGTATTTTCACACTATTTTGAGTACCGACACAGTCAATGGTTTGTGAGTGTTCAGAAAATTGTCATTTCATCTGTTTGTGCATTCCTCTGACACTCGCAAAGACATGCCCTCAGTTTTAGAAATCATTTTTAGGGTCGAGACAGTGTATCGCTTGCGAGACGCTGTAGTAGTTAGAAAAGGGCTCGGATCCCGCCCATGTCACGTCAGTGTCTTTCATTGGTTCATGGGCTTGCCTTTTAACATATACTTGCTTTCATTAGTGGAAGGCATGCATACCTCATGCCTTTTCCAGTGGTTAGCCCTCCTCGAGTGCAGCGACCAAGTACTGAAAACATAAAAGGCTCGCTGTTTTCTGTCTGATTTGTGGACTACTTTTTCTCTTTTTTCAGAGCGCCATCTCACTTGTTTAGCAGCGTGGTCACGCTCGTTTTTTTCATTTAATGAGGTGGTTGGGAGTTTACAACTGCTAACAGCTCTAACTCGGAGAAATGCGAGACCCGTCGCATTGTAAATGCTTGTTATCTCATGGAAATATGCTTTGAATACACTGAGCATAGGCTGTGCACGTTCATGGTATCAGATCGTAGCCTAAAAGTAACTTTTAAACCATGAACAGTTAGCCTTACACCTGGAACATTTGTTTCGTGAAATGAGGTAAATTAAGACAAATATACATTTTTAAAACAAGAAGCTTTGTATATGTGTCTGCTTGTGTCTGGGGTTCAGGGTCTGGGCACATTTTGCTTATGTGCGATTAACAACTATGGGGGTCATTCTGACCTTGGCGGTCCATGACCGCCATGGCGGAGTGCGGCGGAAGCACCGCCAACAGGCTGGCGGTGCTTCCTTGGCGATTCTGACCGCAGCGGTAAAGCCGCGGTCAGAAAAGGGGAGCCGGCGGTTTCCCGCCGGTTTCCTGCTGGCCCAGGGAACCCGCCATGGTGGCGCTGCTTGCAGCACCGCCATGGGGATTCCGACCCCCTTACCGCCAGCCTGTTTCTGGCGGTGTCCACCGCCGGAACCAGGATGGCGGGAACGGGTGCCGTAGGGCCCCTGGGGGCCCCTGCACTGCCCATGCCACTGGCATGGGCAGTGCAGGGGCCCCCTAACAGGGCCCCACAAAGATTTTCACTGTCTGCTTAGCAGACAGTGAAAATCGTGACGGGTGCCACTGCACCTGTCGCACCCCTTCAACTCCGCCGGCTCCATTCCGAGCCGGCTTCATTGTTGAAGGGGCTGTCCCGCTGGGCCGGCCGGCGGTCTTCTGGCGGTTGCCCGCCGGCCCAGCGGGAAAGCCGGAATGACCGCCGCGGTCTTTTGACCGCACTGCGGTCTTTCGGTGGGAACCGCTTGGCGGGCGGCGACCGCCGACCGCCGCGGTCAGAATGACCGCCTATGTGTGCATATGTGTCGGTTTGCATTGTGTGTGTGGTAAGATAAAAACAGGCGAGTTTCAAATCAAGCATATTTTATGTAGAACTATGCCTTCCACTTCTCATTGTTTTCCCCTTCAGAATATATACCTGAGCCCTCGCTGACCAGTTACTCTCAGTAATTAGAATATCATCATAGACCTGAAAGAAATGTGCAAACTAGGTAAGCGCTTTGAGTTCAGCACATTTTTAAATCATTGTGCGTTTCAATGTCAATTGGGTGAATTGATATTGCTTAAATTAAGCCGTTTTCTTTAAGTGGAGTTGAACACTTGCTGAGTGCTTACAAAGAGTGGATTGATTAGACAACCAGGCTCAAATAGTTCTCAAATCGATTAAACGTTAGTTGAATATGAACACTTAAATGTGTTTGTTAAAATCTCTATCAGTGCTCATTAAGGCTCAATTTCAGTCCATCTGAGGAATAATTCAAGGTTTGTGTTTGGGCACGCTGCACATTATTAATTTGAACGCGTGCTATTCCAGAGTACACCGACTGCATGGTCACGTGTTTCACGAAGAGATCACACATGCAGATTGTGCTGCCTAGTGACTGTGGGTATTCACGAGCCCAGCGGAAGGTAGGGCGCATCTCTCTCAGTTCAGTTGTGCCATTCTCCGAAGGAATGATGGTTTGTGGGAAGTGCAGCAGCGTCTAATTGCTGGACAGATCTGCATCTGGAAACGTGGTTGTGATTTGTGGTCAACATTCCTGATGTAGCAGCTCAACATTAAGAATAACAGTTGTGTCTCCCCAGTAGAATGGTGTCACGTGTAATCCCCTCTGCCAAATGCTCCATATTTGTCCACGTGTGCCCGTAAAAGTGTTTACGTGAGTACGTCAGCAACGTTTTTGCTGCAATACTTTGACACACTGAAACCAACATTAGATTCACCAGTTTATTAGGTGTTTCTATTTAAGGCTTCACTTTTATTTAGTGCGTTGCACTTATGTAATGCAAAATAATGTTTCTGTCTACAACTGTGCGCTGCTTGACGCAGCATTGATCCAACTCTCTAAAAATAGATTTAAAGCAAACCATGCATATTTCTACGTTTCTGAATGTGATTTCGATTGGTACGTTTATTTATTTAGTATACACACTGTTATTTCGATCTTATTGTGTGTATCTAAGAAAATCAGATATTGTGGATGTATCTAAAAACAACAAATATTCACGATATCAACACCTATAGAACCTGCCTCTCCAGCCTTCAGTCCTTGATGAAAGACAATATCATCCCCTGAAGCCTGGAAAACAGGAACTCTTTCTGCTTTTGTCTTTGGAAAAATGTGTGTCTGCCTGTCCTGTCCTCCTAAACCTCTTCAGCTTTAGTGCTGCTCAGACTCCATGACTTAATCATTGGGATTCACCATTGATCCTCCTTCACATGTATTTCACAAATAGTAAGATAGATACATCAGTGATTTTCAAACTGAATATTCTGAAGAAGGTGTGGCTTTTAATTCCGTTTGCACATTTTAAGAAATCGGAACAGGCACTTATCATTTCTTGATCACCCAGAATGCATATGTGCTGTACCCTAATCACACGTTCCCCTGCTTCAAACTATTTTTCAGTAGGCTTGAGCAAAATGTAAATCATGCCTGTGTAGGTATTGTTATATTGGAAACTCAGTGTTTTGCAAGGTGTGGAAGATTGCTTCGAGTTGTGCTTGCTGCTGGTAATGTTTGTTTTAATATCAGGGACGTCAACACTATAACTTCTGCACTTGGATCACTCCAGTCCCCTTTTTATGCACTAGTGTTATCTTAATAGGAATCCTTCCCAGATGCATTTGGGCTGTAAAAGGCCACAATTTTATTAAGCATGCATGATTACCACCACAAACATTACTTGTCAAAATTAGTGAGTTATTAACAAACTGAAATAATCATGAAAGTCATAAATCACTGCCAACAAGATCATAAATCAATCACAAGTGCCATTTTGTGGCGCAACCAGTCTTTGCCTTGCATTGCCGACTCCCTTCTTATCCTGGCGATCATTTCCTCGATGTCAGAAGGCATGGTCCTCCATGTTTGATGGCGTCACTCCTGCTCCACCTTGTTGGGTCTTGAGGGTTGTATATGTTTGGGGGGTTTGCTTGTGCCACTTAATGTCAGATACCTCCGAATTTTCAAAGCAGAGGTCTAGCTTTTTTTTTTTAAGGTGGAGCAAGTCCGACTACTCCTGTGGTACTCCTCACTGCCTTGGCTGTTCCCCCCTGTTGCCTGATGTTCTAATTCATTGCTAAATGGTCCATTGGTGACCTCCATACTGTGTATCTCTCCCCCCGAGTTCACAACTGTCTGAAAAAAACAATTTAGGCTAAAGGGTGGATTCGAACCCCTTCCTTGGAAGGGCTTAAGACACCAAAGACTGTTGACCATGCCACTGGGCTACAGCTCCTCACTATTGCTGGTAGGGGAGGTGGTCCTGGCCTTGGCCACGCCCCCCCTATTTCTGGGCCACACAGAGGCTCAGTGTCGCGTTGCTGTAACTAGTCAGCGGTCCACTGAACCTTCTGCCTCACTGGAGCTCAACCCCTCCCAGCTGGCTTGTCTGACTGCCGGGATACCTCCAGATTCGCGTCGCCGCAGCAGTCCTCTGGTTGCTGCTGGAGTCGGTAGTCAAGGCCAAGTTGCCTCGCGCCTAACGCCTGCTCGTATTGGTGCACTTGGGTGCACCCTTCCGTTCTTCCATGTGGCGTAGCATTGCCACAGCCAGTCCTGGATGCCGAGTTGCGTCAATGCCTGTGCAGCAGTCCTCAGCACATCAACCAAGGCTGCAGCGATGAATTGGGAGGAAAATCCCTCTGGCTGGCACTGAGTCGTGTCACTGCCACTGCAGCGGTCCCCTGTACCACAACCAGATCTGGGCCTTTCCAGATATGATATGCAGAATTGCATTGCCACTACCTCTGCTGAGTCCTGGCAAACACTTGGGCTACGATGGTGTTTGATGAATTTACGGCAGCGAGCTGTTCAATGATGAGGGACAGGGGAGGGCCGCGCAGCTGATTACTTCAGGTTAAAAGGCTGGTCGTTGTCGCCATCTTTCTGTTTCTTCATTGCACGCTGTCTCCAAGTCTTCCAGTATTCCCTCAATGATGGGGGACAGCGCTCCTTATACTCCCCATGCACCCCCAGGCCCCCGGCTCCTGCCCCCTTGTTGGGGGGGTTTAAACATATACTATTCCCCCCCATTGGCCCGGCACCTTTGCTCCACACTTGGCGCTCTGTTTTTTTATTTCTTTAAGGGGGTCGCCTGGAGAGGGTTCAGGTGTGAGGTCCTTTGAAGTAGCTGCTGACCGGACACCAAACTGGTCAAACCGGTACTTTTGGGTCCCTGACGACCGTTAAGGAGCTGGCCCTTGATGCCCCTTTTGGGGGGCAGCCTCTGTCCAAAACTGGCAAACAAGACCATAAAAAAGGCTCACAAACAGCCAAAAAATGGCCCACATACTGACCTGTCAGACTAGCCCATCGGGCACTGCCTGATTTCTCTGTAGGCCTTTCCGACCTTGGCTACAGCTTCAGCTGACAGGTTACCTTTTTGCTATTGACACACTTATGACTGCAACCACTCGCACTGCTTGATCCCGTATGAACTCAAAGGTCATTTAAGTTTTATTTACCTCCTCACCCTCTACCCCGATGCGCTTCCTATTATCAGTTTCTCTGTTATTTATAATGGATCTGTAAATACCTCATTTTGGTCTTAGTTCTGCTGTATAAATACAGAGTTAAATTAGATTAGAGATATTACAATCTAAGACATTCTCGCTAGACAATGGCAAACTTATGGATGAATGAATGAATATGTTCCACTGCAACACTGTCAGGGGTATGCCATAAGTTACCAAAAAGCAGATAGGCAAAAGTTGTTTCCTACGCAATAAATGTGAAGCACTGCATTAAAAAACAGCAAAATATTCAGGTTAAGGGCCTGATTTAGAGTTGGGAGGACAGGTTTCTCCATCACACGTGACTGATATTCCTCCCACCATATTACAAGCGCATTATATCCTATGGCAGTTGTAGTACAGCAGACAGGATATCAGTCTCGTTTATGATGGAAAACGTATCTGCCAAACTCTAAATCAAACCAAAATCATGATACTTGATCCTAATGCAAAAACACAGCAACAAAGTACTGCTTGTTCTGTTGGTTTCACTAGAGCTCCTAGCATTGATCATCAGCTTACAGAAAAATTACACCAGTCTGTACTTGGGTTTGCATGTCAAGTAGGACTAGCATAAATTATCCTAAATGTGTCTGCCAGACCTAACATAGGCCGGAACATATGAGGCAGTGTCTCCTCAATCCTCAAGAGACTGTGAAATAGTCTTTCCATTCAATATACTATGATACTCACATGCATCCATGGAATTGCAATGCATTCTTTACCACCTGTTTTCCTCTACAACTGCACCCATTCACTTTGAAATCCCTAGGCTTTGAGGTGTTTTCATTATGAGAGTGCCACTTAGTAGTGCAGAATTACTACAGAACTCAGTGTTTCCACACTGCTTTCCCATGATTATACCTCATTCCATGCATATTCTATTCTAGAGAAACATTCCACCAAATTTAACCTGAAGTAAAGTACTCAGAGAAATCCCACAGGGTCTGATTTGCAAGGGGGAGGTAAGGGCAGTCCTATCTTTATATGTGCGGAGACTCCGCTCTCGTAAAGATACTACTCAGAAAACAGCTTTGTTAATAGTAAATAATTGTAAACTTACACAACGTATCCTTTGTGAATCAAGCCCATAGTGTTCAGTATTACTACACATCTCGGAATCCAAAATCAGGAGGAAACTACTGGCCCCACGTACACTGGGGTTTCCATGTTTCATGGAGAGGGGGTCACTGTATTAAGGAAAGCGCAATGGACTGGCTCACCATGATAATATTTATTTTTGTCTTGGAGAAAGGCCAGGGTGTTACCTTCACTTAGCAGCGAGGTGGTTTTTAAAGTGCACTATTTAAATGTTTGCACATGGTTACTATCTTATTAGCAGACAGAATAAAGAAATTACATACACAAGACCAGTTTCTACTTAGATTATGATGGAAACGTTCATCCAGATGAAATTCACATCAAGGATATCATGCAAGTATAAAAGTATAACATGTCATTAAAACAATAAAATGAGAATAATTAAACTAGCAAAACATGCACTGTTGAAGAGAACACTTAGGAAAAGAAGAAAAAAGTGAAAAGTCAAGCGAAGTTGGAGGGGAGGCAGAGAGGGATGTTAAACACAGTAGGATCTCTGGCCGATGAAGTGATCTGTTATTTACAATGTCTAATCTCAGAAAGCATCCCCACAAATTGCAATTTTATGGGCTGAACCCACAGGCAACATATAAAGTAGACAAAAAGTGGCACAACATGGTTGATGAAAAACTAAAAGAGGTAGGAAGCATGTCATGGAAACCGCCACAATATCAAAGGCCTATAAAAATTATGGCTAGTCCTTATATATAATACAAAGCTGTGCTTGCCACCTTTGTTGATAAGGTCCTACTGGTAAAGGTATACCAGAAAACAGCAGGCAAGAAGTTTTTTATTTATTTGGAATGACAATTTAGGGGCCTGGAACAATAATGGGAAATGTCAGCGTCCACTATGTCACTTTGCATAGTGCTTACTGTGTGCAACTGATTGCTGGCGGTGAGTACTGGCAATCCTAATTTTCGGCCAGGATCATCAGATTTTGAACGTAGAGAAAAGAAGGAGGAAGAAGATTGGAAAATAAGTGACAAAGGGGAAAAAGCAAGAATGACTGAGGACCTGCCAGAGTTAGATAAAGAGACTGGAAGGGTACAGCACTGAAAGAAAGAGCATATGATTGATTCAAAACTAGTCATCCTTTTGTTTTTGGCAAGCCCAGCTTTTGGAAACACTGATTGTAGGCCCCTTTAAGAAATGGGTCCCTTTCACTTTATTTATTTATTTCCACCCCTGTGTCTCAAAGGGAATTTTGGATGACGTTGCACTGCAGTTTCAATTACAGACTATCAGGTAACGTTTTTTTCTTTCATCTGATTATGGTATAGAAGGCCATAGTTTAATCTCCACTTTTTATTTTGCAAGAGCTCAGTCCGTCTCTTTGCCAGGGCTCAGCCTCTTTTTTACAGAGAGTAAAATATTCATAAAAAGATAATCATAGATAGGCTGAATAAAAAAACTATACTTTAGATACATTTAATAAATCAATGACTCTCTACTGAATAATACAAATTGTAGCGCCCTCCTCTTACTGCACTACTGATATAGGGGTTTAAGACATTTCTCTTGTGGATCTTCTGTGGTCAATGATGTTGTCCATTGCACAATAAACACTCTTGAATCCCAATGTAGATCACACAAACTGGTTTATTTATTTGTACATATGCAGATCTTGATTCAATTACATTCTCTTTGGGTTTCAATATTAAATTCCATCACTGGATGCTTAGACATAGGTTTATTGATCCCAATGCATTTCGGGCAGAGCCCTTCTTCAGGGGATATGAATCTGTGGCAAGAAACAAATGTTGAAATAAAGTACATGGCACTACAAGCACAAAATAATTAGGCATTACTGTTGCATTAATATAGCCATGCTAGTGAGCAGAATTATATTTATAATAATATGCAAACATCCAAAGTGTGATCAAATGATAATGAACCCAGAGCAAGGTAAAAACAAAATAACAGAAAAACATTCGTTAATACAGAGCATAAATCAAGTCTTGCTCGTGTTATAAAACCAATGAATAAAATAAGTGTAAAAAAAGTCAGAGCTAAGTTCGACATAGCACATAATGTTAATCATATAAATGCAGAGCTCATTTCAATACGGTACACAAATCATGTGTGTTTGCCCATTTTTAGAAAATAACATGCTAACAATTTGTCAACAGTGTATGGAGAAACATTGGATTAGGTAACTTAGATAATTACAATTAGCAGTCAATGCTTGAATGTCTGTTAACCTAGAAAAATTGTAGTGGAAGGGTGATACAGTCCAGGACTCAAACACACACCATCCGTCTATGGAGGCTATAGCTGGTTATCCTACTGCAGTTTTTCAAAGAAAGTAAGAGGAAATATTAAGCACTCTCTTTCGATTAAAAAACTGTTTCAATTAATTGGTGATTACTTAATAGCCGCTGAGTAAAACAATCAACAAATGAATTTAGTTCATGGTGTTGCTTAATTGGTGACTGGTAAGTAATGAGGCAATATATTGTATTCCTGGGAAAAGCGACATCTTAGCAACATTTTCTGGCTTGTGAAAGAAAAGGCTCTGTCTTCATCTCAGCAAAGTCATGTACAGCATGAACACAGTAACCAGAAACTAAACAGTGTCAGAAAAACTATATGAGACAAATTATGTCTCTCTACAAATCTATCTGCAATAGCCAAAAGTATGTATAAGGCACAAATAGTATATAGCACAACTGATCGGATGAAGTCAAATTTTCACCTCAGGCATGGTGATGGCAGCGTTGCTTTCATTTGCCATTTTGGAGTTCAGGTACCATGATTTAAAGAAGAAAACAAAGGACTAAGCATACAACATGGCGGCAAATGTAGGCCCATGTTGAAATGACTACCAATTTATCAAGGTTCAAATTAATAGAAAATAACGAAACGTAAAATAATCCAGAAACATATTCACAATGGAGACAACTGTTATTGCTATATTGTGGCATATTAATTAGATGCTGTGGTTCACCAAGCTTAGGTATAATTAAAATATCTAATTTGGTAACAGTGGCATTATGTGTGATCATCATGTAAATGCTATGATACAAATATACATAGAAGAAGGGATAACAGCAATAACAGCATTACATTTTTAGATATCGAAATCACCAAGAGGAGTAACAGTTTAGCAAACCAACATGTTCACCAAACCCACAAATCGAAACAATTTCCTACACTACAACACCTTTCATCAGTACTTTGACAAAGGAATTTACCATATTCTCAGTTGCTAAGAATAAAACACGTTGTTTTTGAACCTATGAAATTTGAGGAAGGTAAAACACGCATGGCAGAGAAATTCATTCAACAAGGCTACCCCAGCATTATCATGCAAAAAGCAGTTGATCGAGTGAACTTTAACCCCTTCGCTGCCAGGCCCTTCCCCCCCTAGTGCTGAGCCTTATTTGAGCTATTTGGGGTAGTTTACGCTCAGGCCTCCATAACGTTTTGTCCACATAAGCTATCCATGCCAAATGTGTACCCCAACAGCAACTCATCCAACAAAGGATAATGGGAGCCTTAGAGAAGAGACTCCTAATGCCCATGGTTAGATCCATTCCTGTCACTGGCACTAGACCCAGCCACTCAAGTGGGGGAGAGATTTTATTGGTACAGATGGAGCAATAATGGGTGGTAGGAATTTTGTGGATTCCTGGTGATTCGGGAAGTTTCCATCACAGAAATGTAGGGAAAATGCGGGACTTCAGGCAAAGCTGGCGATTTGCCGGGAATTGTGGGTAAGAAAATAGTGTGGGGTGCATGTAAAGCACACCCCTGTGGATTCCCCCAGATGTCTAGTATTCAGAAGTGTGTGGGTCTGCTAGGTTTTTGCAGGCAGCAAACTACCCAAGTCCCAAAAAGTGTACCCATTTACTATTGCAAGTGGGATGATATTTTGAGTTAGTCAAACTCTACTGGCCCATATGAAAAATCAACACCCAATGGAGTAAAATGTTATCTTGCTTGCCATTTGGATGAGATGCTTTAGTCTGCAGGGGGAACAGAAAGACTGTTACCCCCTTCAATTGGGGTGGGGGCATATTCATGCCCCTTGTGGTGGGCAGCACTACCCCCTCTTTTTTTAAAAGTGATTCCCTGTTGTCTAGTGGCCTTTCTCATCCCCCAGGTGGCAGATATGGTTTAATTACCCCATCTGCCCCCCGGGGGAAGAAAGACTGTGTCAATTTCTTGAGGCACAGCATTGCCATGCCCGTTCTGGGCTGACCCACCCCTAGATTTGTCTATAAAGAAATAATCCATGGTGCCTAGTGGGTTTTGTGCCCCCTGGGGTAGGGGGGCAGATCAGGGGCTATTGCTCCCATCTGCCATTCGGTGGGCAGAAAGACTTTAGCTCCCATTTATTTTGGGTGGGAGCATGGCCTTACCCATTGTGGGCAACCCCCACTCCTTCTTTATAAAAAAATTAATCCCTGATGTCTAATAGGCTTTGTGCCCCTGTTGGGGGAAGTAAACCCCATCTGCCCCTCGGGGGACAGAAAGACTATTAACATTTGTGTCTGTGGGCTTGGGGGCACATCCATTGTGGGCAGCCTCCACCCCTCTATAATTAAAAAAAAAAACATTGTGACCAGTGGGCTTTCTGCCCCCCTGGGGAACAGATAAGGGGGAGTAACCCCCATCTGCTCCTGGGGGGGACAGAAAGACTGTTTTCATTTGTGTCTGGGGGTTGAGTGAGGGCATTGGCCTGCCCATTTTGGGCAGCCCCCACACCGTTTAAAAAAAAAATACCTGGTGTCTATTGGTCTTTCTGCCCTGGGGGGGCAGATTGGGCATATTAACCCCCATCTCTTCCCCTGGGGGGGGCAGAAAGACTGTTTTTATTTGGGTCTCGGGGTTAGGACATTGTCATACACATTTTGGGAAGCCCCACCATTAGCTGGACTAATTGAAGGAGTTGAATTCATATTTGTGGAAGAACCAAAGACAGTAAATTAGCACAATCAACCCGGCATCACTAATGGAAAATTAATCTCAATGAGAGCTTCAAATGTGAAATATATCTGGACCATTTTTATTTTAATCTTCAGTTTGGTCTTTTTGACAGACACTTCAATCTGGTGCTCATATTGTTTGCAAACCACATGACTAACGCTTGGTTTAGTCCTTTGTTTATGTATCTCTGTGTTTCAGCAGTCATTTAGCGACTGAGCGTGGCATCAACATTTACAATGTCTCAAATATCAAGATAATGACGTACAGTTTTTCCTTTCATTTATGTTTGTTTTTATCATAGCATTTACATGATGATTTTGCAGAAGGCACTGCTGCCAAATGAGATATTTTAATTAGACCCAATGTTGGTGAACCACAGCATCTAATGAACATGCTACAATATGCAAATAACAGTTATCAGCACGTTGGCTATGTTTTGGGATTATTTAACATTTCCTCAGTTTCTATTCATTTGACCCTTGATTATTTGATAGTCATTTCAACATGGTCCCCACATTTTCATCCAAATGGTATATATAGTCCTATGTTTGGATCATTAAATCATGGTATATTAAATCCAAAATGGTTATGGAGTACATCGTCACTGTCATCATGCTTGCAGTGAAATTTTCACATGATTCAATCAGGTGAGCTATACTATTTGTGCCTTCAACATAGTTTGTGACTATTGTATATAGATTTGTAGAGAGACACTGTGTGCCTCATTATTCTGACACTGTTTAGTTTCTGGTTACCATGTTTATTTGTTTATTCACTACATGATTTTGCCAAGATGAAAGGAGATCCTTTTCTTTCACAAGTCATAATATTTTGCTAAGACATCCTGTGTCCCAGTTCCGCAACATATTGCCCTGTTACACTGCTACACCATATGATTATGCCTTTTAAATAAATCAGTGTTTCCGGTGATTGAATGTTTCTGTGCTATGTAATGTTGATTTTTGTCACACTACAATATTTTCTTTTTACTATTTTCCTTGTTTTTTTCCTCCAAAAATAAACAATCAAAATTACTGAGTTTGTCAGCTCTCAATGAAATATTGCTATCATTTTAGCAACTTGGTGCTTTTCAAACAATTAGCAAAGTGTTGCTTTTTTTAATAGTAACAATCATCATTCTTTGAACATACAAGCAGCTACATTACTTACCCACCCATTAAGCAACACCATAAACTAAATTTGTTTGTTGATTGTTTTACTCAGCAGCCATTAATTAAACAAAACCCAAGATAGAGAGAGAGAAAGGGACAGGAGCAAAAAAGATCCAGTACCCTGGCTCCGTACAAAAATTGATAAAAAAATAAAGGGATACTGTTCCCAACAGAGAAGATCCTAGAAGGCTACACACTCACTTAGGTTCAACAATAGGGTAATTGCTCCCTTAATATTTGGTGCCCTCACACATCCCAAGAGGCATGACCTGCTTCATCATCTGACTGCTCTACGTAGGATCGGCTCTGCAATGTCCCATGGGCCCCACGAATGGTCACTTTAGCAGAGATCTTTTTATTAGATGCTGTATTGTTAAGTCTCTAAGTGTGAGAGCATCCTAAATTATGAGGTCAAATATGCAGAACTAAATAAAAGTGAAGGGAGAAGTGAATAAACAAAACCATCTCAGGATGTGGTTCCCAGCCTGTGGTCCGGTGACCCTCGGGTGTCCACAAAGCCTCCTCAGGGGGTCCGCGGCTGCTTAGAAAATTAAATAATATTAACAGATCAGTTCCCCAGCTTTCTTTAATGATTCAGTGGGGGGGTCCCCAGATTCGAATTATGATTCAGTGGGGGTCCCTGGGCTCCAGTAATGATGAAGTGGGGGTCCACCGAATTCAAAAGGTTGGGAACCACTGGTCTAAGGGATACCAACAACTTATTTAACTACACGGTATTCCTGGCAAGATTAAAAAAAGCCACCAAACAAAGGCATCGAGGGCTACTTTGGGAAGGTAATCATTCCACGTAGCTATAGGAGTCAAAAGTGAGTAAAGGTTGACATGTTTTGCTCGTTTCCATGAGAATCAGATCCATTGCACTTCTTCAGGACCACAAGTGAATAAATGTCTGCAGGGCGGTAGGCTAATGGTTACTACAAGTGTAAAAAGTGACCTCTATTAATGTTCAGTCTTACAAAATATAAATTAATTTGTTAGTACTATTTAGAAACTTCTGACGTGTGAATGTCCAGCACTGCAGAAAGTCATGACAGGGCCTCATATGTCATAGGCAGAGGGTGACGTTCAGCTCATTGAGGTTCATTGAGCATTGTATACGAACAACCTACCCCACCCTCTGCTCACCTGCAAAATTAAGGGAGCCCTACTGTTTGACCTGAATGAGTGTGTAGCCTTCTAAGATCTTCTCGGTAGCCCTTTATTTTTAGATTAGCTATTAATTAAACACCAAAGAATGAAATCTGCTTTTTTTATCGAAGGAGTGGTGTTTACTTTTTCCTCTTAGTTTCTTTGAAAAACTCGGGATGTAGTATAACCAACTATAGCCTCCATAGACAGACTCAGAATCCTGGACTGTATCACCCTTCCACTACAATTTTCTAACTTACCGAGTCTATAAGCATTGGCTACTAATTAAAAATATCTAAGATACCTAGGCCCAGATTCTCAAAGGTTTAGCGTCAGGTTAGCGTTACTTTTGTTATGCTAAACCAACGCTAAACTTTTTTGGGGGATTTCCAAACCAACACAAATTGGTATTTGCCTTTGTTTGTGTGGCAAAGTAACACAAAGCAGAGTGAAACGCTGCCCTGCATTATTTTGCATCAAGGGGGCTTTACACGGGTGGTACATGGGAGTACCCATGCTATTACCCATGCTTTTGGTGCTAATCCCTATTCTGAAACATCAGTAGAAAGGGATTAGCACCACAAATTAACGCTGTGAAAAGCAGGCCTTAAACAGAAAAACGTTTTTATTTCTCCATGCTTTTCCAACTTTGCATGTGTGCTGCACTGTACAGCACACATATAAAGTAGGAAAAACATTTCCACTTGTTCAGGGATAGTATTTTTGCAGAAAGGATACCCTTCCTGTACAAAACCTATGCAAGACTCACAAACACACACCCTAGCAGTATGGTGATAAGGTGTGTATGTGGCGCACGACAGCTGAAATCAGCACCAGTGCTAGGGAAAGGGGAAGAGAGTGCCATTTCTATGTGAATATGATGCTCTTCTGCTCTCTCCATGTCACACAGTGCAGCATTTTTGGCTGCTGTGCTGCTGTGGGTGACAGCTTTTAGAATCTGGGGCCTAATCCTATGTTTCTCCATGCGCTGTTGATCATACATCAGGTATTTGTATATTATGTGTATAATTCAGCTCGCTATCAAGGACATATCAATGCAATATTAATGCAACAGTAATGACTAATGATTACGTGCTTATGGTGCCATGTACTTTATTTCTACTTTTGGTTCTGTTCTCATATCGTATCTCCTGAAGATGGGCTCCTTCCAAAATGCATTGGGATCAATAAACATATGTCTAAGCATTCAATTATGGAATTTAATATTGAAGCCCAATGGGACATTTGCAACTGAATGCCGCCAAATGAAGAAGTGCATATCTACAAAGAAATAAACCAGTTTTTCTGATCTACATTGGGATTCAAGAGTGCTTATTATGCAATAATCAACAACAGTGACCACAGAATATCCACAAGAGAAATGAGTTAAACCCCTATTTCGGGGTAATTAGTAGTGCAGTAAGGGGACATTGCTCCCAGCTAGGGAGTGTGCTACAATTTTTGTTTAATTACACCAAGGATCAGAAGGTGATGCCATTATGCTCACTATTGTTAGGATAAACATTTTCATCCTACTTTAACTGAAGGAGTGCATTGTCCAACATCCAATTATCACTCTCCTGAATAATGTCATAAACTGTGTTTCCACAGCTCAGTAAATTCTTTGCTAGATCCCACCATTCTAGCTGAAAATAAACATTCCCAATGCTGAACAGTCTGTATTGTTTCTAACCATTCTCATGGAAATTATATGTGTATTCTATTTTTGCAATTTTATGGACTGGCAATTAACATTAAAATGGAGATATATTTACTACCTGTTATTGAAAAACTTGTAATCTGTTAAGCATTTCCAAGTAAAACTATCTTGTGATCTCTTGGAGTATGGATACCATGATTATTTTCCCAGTGCCTAAAATGTCCTCTCGAAATTATGCCAACAAAGAGGAAGACAAAACTGTGTGCAGCATATTTTTTTTCCCAGAAGCTTATATAAAGCATTGCCGGCTACAACTGGATCTTTTGTGAAAAGGTAGTCATACAATATTTATCCATTTAGTCTACAATTTCATTTGAGATAATTAACTCCATGAAAAATCAAGGAATGAACTCTTTAATCATCATTTCACATTTCAAACATCAAATAATGCTTATTTCCAATTTTTGTGCAATGCTAATAAAAACATTATTTTTTTCAACTCCACAAGACAGTTTTTCCAAGATTTGACTGATCTTAGATTACTATTTCTATTAAGGTGTAAACCTAATTCTCAAATACATTCAAATTTATAGAGTCTACTTTAGGCACGAAATGACAAATACACGTGTAAGACTCCCTAAACCAGTTCTACATATGACCAGCTGCAACCTCATTGTTCATTATAAACTCTGAAAATTTGAAACAGCCACACACATTCTATCCCACAATTTCAGCCTTTGAGAAAAGAAATTGTTCACTCCTAAATCTTCTAACCCGCTGAAAAGAAAAACAATTTTAAAATTACTTTTTTCTCTTGAAAAACCATTGTAACACCTCAGGACTTTTTTAGATGACTTAGATAATTGTAAAATATTACCAGTTCTACAACCATCAAACATATGAGTAACAAAAAATGCTCATAGAGTTTTTAAGAGAAATTAAATTTTTTGAAACTTTAGCAGTCAAATGTCACAAAATAACACACATTTTAAATCATACATCGCAAGTCCAGCTTACTTATTAGGCAGGCTTAAAGTGCTAAATGACAATCTGGAGGATGTACTTCCCTTAAACACAACAAAAACATACTTTAAATTTATTTAAAAAAACTTTTCATGCAAGTCACAACAAGCAGCTGAGAATACAAAATAAATAGTGGGAAAACCAATTTTTTTTTTAAACCAACTCTACCCACTTTTGATAAAGGTAGAGAATGCCACCACTAAAATAAAGATTTAACTTTCTTAATCAAAGGATTCTAAAAGGTCATATAGGTCTGTAAGTTCTAAATTGACATATACCCCTAGATAGCATTTATGATTAGCATTGTGCCCTTTGTGAATCTCATACTTCGGGTGAGCAAATAAATAATAAGTATTTTGCCTATTGCTTATTAATTCCATAGCCCCTCATTTTGTAAACCTGCAAAATAGTTTGAAAACATTGTTAACATTCATCCTACCACATTTCAAAAAGAGGCATCACATTGTCTTCTCAACCTTTGGCATATTTTTTATTGGAGGAACCATGTTACCACTTTTAATGTTTAGAACTAGCGGTTTGCAAAAGAACACAAATAAAATCAAGGACCGTTGCTCCCTTGTCTCATTTAGTGGTTAACCTACAAAACGGAACTCACATGAGCTCCTCTGTATAGATTACTACAGTGCTCCTTCAGGGATTTTCTCATGATTAAAAATATCTGAAGATTCTATTAAGTAATTGGAGTCAGAATACAATTGAGTCCAATAATAAAACAGTTTTCATATTTGTTGATCAATATACCTGCTACTTTATTTTTCCTATTGGCTATTAATTAAGCTATGATCTTAGAATCAACATTATATGGGGTGATCAAATAATGTGAATTATGGTCCTCTAAGCTATTTC
Source organism: Pleurodeles waltl (assembly GCF_031143425.1). Classification (NCBI taxonomy): domain Eukaryota; kingdom Metazoa; phylum Chordata; class Amphibia; order Caudata; family Salamandridae; genus Pleurodeles; species Pleurodeles waltl. The sequence goes on along the minus strand of NC_090437.1, from coordinate 602,880,718 downwards.
CTTATTTTAAAATGTTATACTACTAGTATCAATAGAAGAAGAAATGTTAATGTAACAAGGTGGTCTTATATAAAGAAATCCATGAACAAATGAAGATGGCAGGAGAATAAATGTATTCTGCACAGAAGGTCCCATCCACCCTCCAACTGTTTCTCAGCTCTTCTCAGAGTCCCCCTCTTTACATTCTTACAAAACTCTATTCCATTCCAGATTAAAACACAGTGACTACATTCTGCCTATGCTTGCCAATAAGATTTATATATATATATATATATATATATATATATATATATATATATATATATATATATCTTGGATACTACATTTAACTCCTACTAGAATATCATTTTTGAGTTTCATGAGGTATATACATAAAGTCCCCTAGAGAATGTCTATATTAATCTAAACATAGATCATTTAGGTCAGTATTGTTAGTGGTTATAAACCTGGTAATGGGGCATCTCATTGATTTATAACCATTTTATGTTGCGCTCTCCCTTGCTAAATAGGCTAGGAAACTGCCAGAATATTCAGTCATCATAGCTCATTTTAAGGTGTGTTTTGTTGCTCAGATAATTTTCTTTATAATACTAATCTCCAAAATCATACTTTGCACTCTCCTAGTTCACCCTCTTACAGTGCACTGCTATGAAAACAAACTTTGGGGGTCAGCGGCGGGAGCACCGCCAACAAGCTGGCGGTGCCCCGCAGGGCATTCTGTCAGAAGAGGAAAACCGGCGGTCTCCCGCCGGTTTTCCGCTGCCCACATAAATCCTCCATGGCGGCGCAGCTTGCTGCGCCGCCATGGGGATTCAGACACCCCATACCGCCATCCTGTTCCTGGCGGTTCGCCCGCCAGGAACAGGATGGCGGTATGGGGTGTTGTGGGGCCCCTGGGGGCCCCTGCAGTGCCCATGCCAACAGCATGGGCACTGCAGGGGCCCCCGTAAGAGGGCCCACAAAGAATTTCAGTGTCTGCTTTGCAGACACTGAAATTCGCGACGGGTGCAACTGCACCCGTCGCACCTTCCCACTCCGCCGGCTCCATTCGGAGCCGGCTTCCTCGTGGGAAGGGTGTTTCCCACTGGGCTGGCGGGCGGCCTTTTGGCGGTCGCCCGCCAGCCCAGTGGGAAACCCAGAATAACCGCAGCGGTCTTCTGACCGCGGCGCGGTATTCTGGAGGGGGGAACTCTGGCGGGTGGCCTCCGCCGCCCGCCAGGGTTAGAATCACCCCCTTTATATGTTGTATATGCACTTCCAGCTCCAAATTATGTTTCTATTTTTTTCCTATAAGCTACTTTTAAAGCAATTATTATGCTCAAAGAGATGCCAAAAACATCCTAAACCATAGAAATAAATGCAATAAGAAACACTAATACCAAAAAGTATTAAAGTTAGACTTTTGGTCTAAGTTAGACTTTTGGTCTAATATTACCTTTGTGAATATCGAAAAGTATTAAAGTTAGACTTTTGTTCTTATTTAGACTTTTGATCTAACTTTACCTTTACGAATACCAAAAAGTAGTAAAATTAGATTTTGGTCTAACCATTGTGAATCGGGCCCATGTCTCTGTGGCACTATTACAGGAAAGTCGATTTCCTTGGATTTCCACCAGCTTTCCTTTTAAGGGCCCAGGGACTGGATAGGGCACCACTTGTCAGAGCAGGAGTCTCTCCAGAGACTCCAGGTGCTGTCAGAGAGCAGTCTTTGCTGTCCCTGAGACTTCAAACAACAGGAGGCAAGCTCTAAATCAAGCCCTTGGAGATTTCTTCACAAGATGGAAGGCACACAAAGTCCAGTCTTTGCCCTCTTACTCTGGCAAAAGCAGCAACTGCAGGATAGCTCCACAAAGCACAGTCACAGGCAGGGCAGCACTTCTCCTCAGCTCTTCAGCTCGTTTCCAGGCAGAGGTTCCTCTTGATGTCCAGAAGTGATTTAAAGTCGGTGGTTTTGGGTACCCTTCTTATACCCAATTTCTCCTTTTAAGTAGGCCTACTTCAAAGTAAAGTCCCTTTGGAATGTGAAATCCTGCCTTGCCCAGGCCAGGCCTCAAACACTCACCAGGGGTCAAAGACTGTATTGTGTGAGGACAGGCACAGCCCTTTCAGGTGTGAGTGACCACTCCTCTCCTCCCTCCTAGCACAGATGGCTCATCAGGAAACGCAGACTACACCCAAGCTCCTTTTTTGTCACTGTCTAGTGTGAGGTGCAACCGGCCCAACTGTCAAACTGACCCAGACAGGAAAGCCACAAACAGGCAGAATCACAGAAATGGTATAAGCAAGAAAATGCTCACTTTCCAAAAGTGGCATTTTCAAACACACAGGCCCGTATTTATACTTTTTTTAGTGCCGCATTTGCGCCGCTTTTTGACGCAAAACGGCGCAAACCTACAAAATACAATGGTATTTTGCAAGTTTGCGCCGTTTTTGCGTCAAAAAACGACGTAAATGCGGCGCTAAAAAAGTATAAATACGGGCCACAATCTCAAAATCAACTTTACTAAAAGATGTATTTTTTAAATTGTGAGCTCAGAGACCCCAAACTCCACATGTCCATCTGCTCCCAAAGGGAATCTACACTTTAATCAGAATTAAAGGTAGCCCCCATGTTAACCTATGAGAGGGACAGGCATTGCAACAGTGAAAAATGAATTTATCAATACTGTATTTCACTGTCAGGACATATAAAACACAATACTATGGGGGTCATTCTGACCTCGGCGGTAAAAGGCGCTTACCGCCGGTCAGAAGTCCGCCATTCTACCGCCGCGGCCGCGGTAAACCGCCACGGTCATTCTGACCTCCAACTGGCAAACCGCCAAAAACCCGACATCCACGGAAGGCCGCCACATCAGCGGGCAGCGATAAACTGGAGATGACCAAACCTCCACCGTCACGCCAACACAAACACGCCCATGCCATTACGACCCACGAATCCACGCGGCGGTCTTTCAACCGCGGTATTCCATTGGCGGTACACACAGCCGCGGTCAAAATACACATACCCTTACAAAACACAGCCACATTGGACAATTCAAAATACACACACCTGATACACATACAAACAACACTCCCACACACCCATCACCATATAAAACACACACCCACATCACCCACAAACCCCTACGACCTGAAATTCTGAGAGAAGGCGCAATACACTGAGAGAGAGCACAGGGAACGCAAAGCACAACACACACAGGAACCCAGCATCATCACCCACACCACATCTACGCACACATCACCACACATCACCACGCACATCACCTCAAACACCTCCCCACACCTCATCCACACCACCCCATGGCACCCCAAAGACACCCCAGGTTCTCGGACCAAGAACTCAGGGTCATGGTGGAGGAAATAATAAGGATAGAGCCCCAGCTCTTCGGCACACAGGTGCAGCACACCACAATAGCCAGGAAGGCAGAGCTATGGCAAAGGATCGTAGACAGGGTCAACGCTGTGGGACAGCATCCCAGAAATCGGGAAGACATCAGGAAGAGATGGAACGACCTACGGGGGAAGGTGCGCTCGATGGTGTCACGACACAACATCGCTGTGCAGAAGACTGGCGGCGGACCCCCACCCACTCCACCAGAATTCACAGCATGGGAGCAAGAGGTCTTCAACATCCTGCATCCTGATGGCCTCGCTGGAGTACCCGGAGGAATGGACTCTGGTAAGTTGAATCTCAACTACTGCCCCCCCCCAGCATGGCAACCCACACCCCCTCCCTCACCCCCAATCCCAACCCCACAGCACACATCCTCCCTGCCAATGTCTCACTAGCACAACCCAGCCCAAACAACACCAACCCCTGAATGCCAACACAAACCATAGACACCCATCACCTATGCATGACCACTGCACATACCCATACACCCCCCCCAACCACCCTCACAACTCCTCCCACAAGGGAATGCCAGCACTGGGGGACAAGGGCACCCACAAAATGCACGCCATGGCACACACAAAATGTATAACCATACCCTTTCACCCCTGCAGGGCCCGAACGCCAACACACCGGCCAGGAGTGTCCAGATATGTCCATCCCACCCCCAGAACAGGCCCCCAGTGAGGACAGCAGCTCTGTCGACCTAGAACCTGACGACCAGCCCGGACCATCGGGGACCTCTGGACAGTCGGTTCCCCACACACAGACACAGGCCACAGCAGACCCAACCCCCTCTGGGAACACCAGCACAGCTCCCACCCAGCGGGCCCATGCCTTTGTCTCTAGGACGCGTCAATCAGCGGTGTGTCCGCCACTACAGGGAACCCAGGCTGACCCAACACCCCAACAACAACAGGGACCTGGGGGCAGTGGTAGTGGGCACACCGTCCAGGGGACAGAGGCCCGGGGAAACAGGGCAACTGGGAGGGCTGCTGTGCGACAGGGGGGGGAGGACAGGCCCAGGGAACCCACTCTCCACAAGGCCCTCACCACCATCATGAGAGCATACCACCACTCCCAGGAGACGATGGCGACGGTACTGGCCAGGTTCACGGAGATACAGGCACAGCAGGAGGAACGGTACATGGGGTTCAGCAATGAACTCAGGATCATCGGTACCGCTATGGGGAACATAGTCCTGGCCCTCAACCGGATAGAAACCACATTGAGAAACCATGTGGCACCACAAAGGGCCCCTGTCATTAGCCAGGACCACGAACAGCCTACCACCTCCGCCGGCGCTAGTGGACAGGAGGCCCCCACACAACGACAGGCCACCAGAACCCACCTCCTGCTGAAGAACAACCACCCCGCAAGAGGAACCTGAGATCGCACAAGAAGACAGAGTAGGATCCCAAGACCCCCGCCAGCATAAGATACCTCTTGATGTCATCCCACTGTCCCACATTGTCACCCTGTCCAACTTTGAACTGCCCCTGCTCCATCCTTCCACAGGCATATGGACAATGCACCTGTGACACTGAGAACTGGACTCTGCCATGGACATTACTCCACCCCCACCCATCACCGTTTTATATCATGTCTCATCATCTAGCACTACAAATTAAACACTCATTGCACCAAAAATATTCTGGAGTCAGCTTGTATTCTTAACAAATGTATTACACATTACGATTCAATAATGTACAGTCAATTTGTGATAACAACATACCGATGTCAATAAGATTTAGTCCATGGCCAAACCAAGCAGAAGTCACGTAGTGGGTCATACAGCACTGAAAAGGGAAGGGAAAATCTAAAATCTGTTAAAAGGAACTGGGGGGAAATACAGAAAGTAGAGATGCAGGAGGCTTTAAGTAAATGTTAAATGGCGTGGGTGATTCTTACCTGTGTGCTACTGAAAATATTGTTGTATGACTGTGTCCCTGTTGTCTATGTCGTCCCCGTCGTCTTCCTCCTCTTCACTCTCCACAGGATCCACAGCTGCTACAACACCACCATCTGGAGCATCCTCCTGCAGGAAAGGCACCTGGCGTCGCAATGCAAGATTGTGCAACATACAGCAGGCCACGATGATCTGGCACACCTTCTTAGGTGAGTACATTAGGGATCCACCTGTCATATGCAGGCACCTAAACCTGGCCTTCAGGAGGCCGAAGGTCCTTTCTATGATCCTCCTAGTCCGCCCATGGGAATCATTGTACCGTTCCTCTGCCCTGGTCCGGGGATTCCTCACTGGGGTCAATAGCCAAGGCAGGTTGGGGTAACCAGAGTCACCTATTAGCCACACACGGTGTCTCTGTAGCTGTTCCATCACATAAGGGATGCTGCTATTTCGCATTACATACGCGTCATGCACTGACCAAGGGAACTTTGCATTTACATGGGAGATGTACTGGTCAGCCAAACAGACCACCTGCACATTCATCGAATGGTAATTTTTTCTGTTTCTGTACACCTGCTCATCGTCTTTTGGGGGTACTAAAGCCACATGGGTCCCATCAATGGCACCAATGATGTTGGGGATATGTCCAAGGGCATAGAAATCACCCTTCACTGTAGGTAGGCAAATCACCCTCCTCTGGGAAAACAATGTAGCTCCGCATGTATTTCATCAGGGCTGACAACACTCTGGACAACACCTTTGAAAACATAGGCTGAGACATCCCAGATGACATGGCCACTGTTGTTTGGAATGAGCCACTTGCCAAAAAATGGAGGACTGACAGAACCTACACTAGAGGGGGAATTCCTGTGGGTTGGCGGATGGGGGACATCAGGGCTGGCTCCAGCTGGGCACACAGTTCATGGATAGTGGCTCTGTCAAGTCGGTATCGTAGTATAATATGGCGTTCTTCCATTGTCGACAGGTCCACCAGCGGTCGGTACACGCGAGGATTCATCCTTCTCCTCGCAAGTCCCAGCGGACGGTGCCTAGGAAGGACAACATGGAGCACAGAGTCAACCAACCCACAGGTATGTAACCACAGCTTGCAGAGTAATGGAATCGCAATGCAGTGAAAGGCTTGTATGAGTGGCAATGCAAGGCCTAGGCCTGTGTGACGCAGCTCAAATTAAGCCATGTGGGCCCTTGAAATGGCGGCTGCCTGACCTGTGAAGTGTGACAATGGGATGTGAGGTCAATGCGCTGGCGTGGCACACCGTGGCGGTAGGCGGTCGAAAACCGCGGCTCAAAGCAGCATTGGTTAACATTGAAGCCTATGGGTTTCTGGAGCCAATGACGATGTGCGCCGGCGGTCGCGGTACGCACCGCGGCGGTACGCACCGCCGCGGGCGTGACCGCCATTTTCTACCTGATTAATCACTCGAGACCTGATCTTCCACAGGAGAGGACCTATACTGCAAGTGCTGCTGTGACCTCGGTCTGGAAGAGACAATGGCTGCTGCGACTGGGGAAAGGGCCCCTGCCTTCACTCATGAAGAGTTGGAGAAACTCGTGGATGGGGTCCTCCCCCAGTATGCGCTACTCTACGATCCTCCAGACCAACAGGTGAGTACACTTGGTGCATGTTGAATGGGTAATGCCTGTGTTGAGTGGGGTGGATATAAGATGGAGGGGTGGGGAGAGAATGAGGAGGGCAACGCACGACAGATGAGAGCATGTGCCACATGGCAAGGTTGGGGAGAGGGGGCCAATCACATCTAACTTGCAGATAAATGATGATATTTCCTTTCCCACCCTGTACATGTCAAATAGGTCAGCGCCCATCAGAAAGTCGACATTTGGCGTGCCATCGCCAAGGAAGTCCGGGCCCTGGGGGTCCACCAGAGACGGGGCACCCACTGCTGCAAGAGGTGGGAGGACATCCGCCGCGGGACCAGGAAGACCGCTGAGTCACTGCTGGGGATGACCTCCCAACCTAGGAGGGGTGCCAGTCGTACCCTGACCCCCCTGATGTCCCGGATCCTGGCGGTGGCCTACCCTGATTTGGATGGGCGCGTGAGGACATCACAGCAGACACAAGGGGGTGAGTATCAGCACATTCCGCTATCTCTATGCGCAGTGGAGGCGTCTGGGTGGGGGAGGAGGGCTGTGGGTGACATTAGGCCAGGGCGCTTTCTGTAGTATAGTCCTCTCCTTTAGGCATGGCCCTGTGCCCCCGCCCCCCACCTCTGTAGGGTGCCAAGTACAGCTATCCATGGTCCTGCATCATCCATGTGTGTATTTGTTGTCCATAGACCTGTAGGGCTGGTCACAAGTACTGAGTAGTGTACCCCGATTGCGCTCCGTAGTGCATGAGGCTCCTGTGTCTGTCCTATTCCGCCAACGGTGTTGAAAATGCATGCACTCAACCTGTTTTTTTATCTCCCCCCACCATTTTTCTTCATCTTCTTGTGCATGTGTGCCTTAGCATCATCAGGCGGAGGAGAATTGGCTTCGGAGCACGAGGGAGCTGCAAGTCACAAGGCCTCGGTGGGCCATGGTACAGACACCGAGGGCACCAGTGATCCGGAGGGCGAGGGGAGCACCACAACGGGGACCGGTGTTGACACCAGAAACACCGACACGTCCTCGGATGGGCGCTTCCTAGCGGTGGCGGCAACATCCGGGCCACCCGCCTCTACAGGTACAGCCGCCACCCAGCGCACCAGCTCCGCCCTCCCAGCAGCCCCTCAGCCTACGCTCCGTGCCCGCTCGCCCAAGAAGGCGGGCATCTCCTTCGCCCCAGGCACCTCAGGCCCTGCCCCAGTTACCCCTGCTGCCCTCAGTGAGGAGGTCATTGACCTCCTACAGACCATCATTGTTGGGCAGACTACCCTTTTGAATGCCATCCAGGGGGTAGAAAGGGAGGTGCATCGGAGCAATGCCTACCTGGAGGGCATTCATTCGGGTCAGGCTGCCCATCAACGATCGTTCAATGCTCTGGCCTCAGCACTGACGGCAGCCATTGTCCCTGTTTCCAGCCTCCCTCTTCTAACTGCCTCCACCCTGTCTCTGTCTCCTGTTCCTCAGCCTATCCCATCCACACCATCAGACCAGCCTGCACACACCTCAACACCCAAGGGCAGCTCATCCAGACATAAGCACCACAGATCACACAAACATTCACCCAAGCAACACACAGATGCAGACATGCCAACAGTCACTATCACCTCTGTGTCCCCCTCCTCCTCGTCTCCCTCCTCCCTCCCTGTGACGTCTACACTCACACATGCATGCACACCACCATTAGCCAGTACTTCCAACACCAGCACACCCTCCAGTACAGTCCGCACACGTGCAGTCACCACCCCCACTGCCATTTACACGTCCCGTGTGTCCTCTCCCACTGTGTCTGTCACCCCCTCTTCCAAGACACACAAACGCAGGCAGCCACCCACCCAACAGCCAACCACATCACCACAGCCTACGTCACAAGCACCTGCACCCAAAGACAGCACACTTGACTCTCCTACAACCACATCCTCTTCCTCCACTCCCATAACCACTACTCCCACCCTTTACCTTGGTCCTAAAAAAGTTTACCTCTCCAATCTTAACCTCTTTGCCTCCCCTGACCCACCCCCTCCATCTGCTAAGAGTCCCAAGAGCACCTCAGCCACCACCAGCCCAGCTTCAAGTGTCACCGTAGTGCATGGGTTTTGGAGTCCACCCTTTGGCAGCAGTGACACATCGGTCAGCAGCAAGGGGACTGCCAGCCCCCCCCCTGGAAAGAGGACCCGGAAACTCAAGGGCCGCCGTGAGAAGACTGATACGGCTGCCCCAAAGGACCAGAGTTCGGCCACTTCACCTGCCACAACATCCAGGGGAGGCAAGGGCCAGAGAGCCTCATCTAAGGAGCGAAAGGGCAGCAGGGCGGAGAAGTCAGCCAGCAGGAGCGCGGAGAAGGAGGGCCCCACAAGCCCAATCCCGGGTGTAAGGGACGACACCCAAGGGCCCAGCACTCCGTCCCTGAAGGGTCCAGCAACTGCACGGTGGGAGGGCGACTGATCAGGGAGTCCTGGCCAGGTCTGGCTCCCTTGATTGACTGGACGAGCACCGCTGAACAGGGCCCCGCTGTGCAGAACAGCACCGCTGAACAGGGCCCGCCGTGCAGAAGAGCACCGCTGAATAGGGCCCCGCCGTGCAGAAGAGCACCGCTGAACAGGGCCCCGCCGTGCAGAAGAGCACCGCTGAACAGGGCCCACCATGCAGAAGAGCACCGCTGAACAGGGCCCCGCCGTGAAGATAGGCACCGCTAAACAGGGCCCCGCCGTGAAGATAGGCACCGCTGAACAGGGCCCCGCCGTGCAGAAGAGCACCGCTGAACAGGGCCCTGCCGTGAAGATAGGCACCGCTCCGCTGGGCCCTTCATCTCAAGCACCGCTCCGCTGGGCCCTTCCTGTCAAGCACCGCTCCGCTGGGCCCCGCCGTCTCAAGCACCGCTCCGCTGGGCCCTTCCTGTCAAGCACCGCTCCACTGGGCCCCGCCGTCTCAAGCACCGCTCCGCTGGGCCCTTCCTGTCAAGCACCGCTCCGCTGGGCCCCACCGTCTCAAGCACCGCTGGCCCAATGACAGTGCCGGTTCTGTGTCGAGCTACTGTTCACGGTTCACTCTGCCCACCATGCCTCCTCCATGACCAGTGGTCTCTGTAATCCACCTGATGGACTGTGGCTTTGTACTCCCCAGGATATGGCAGTGGGCAACCCACCCACTGTAGAGACTTGAGAGACTGTGGCTTTGCACTCCCCAGGATATGGCAGTGGGCAACCCACCCACTGTAGAGACTTGAGAGACTGTGGCTTTGCACTCCTCAGGATATGGCAGTGGGCAACCCACCCAATGTAGAGACTTGAGAGACTGTGGCTTTGCACTCCCCAGGATAGTACAGTGGGCAAACCACCCAGTGTAGAGACTTGAGAGACTGTGGCTTTGCACTCCCCAGGATGGAACAGTGGGCAAGCCACCCACTGTAGAGACTTCAGAGACTGTGGCTTTGCACTCCCCAGGATAGTACAGTGGGCAAACCACCCAGTGTAGAGACTTGAGAGAATGTGGCTTTGCACTTCCCAGGATGGCACAGTGGGCATGGTGGCCCCTTCGTGGATCTGGCGTCGTGAACTCATGTGGCTGTGGTGCCCCCCCTTCCCTTCCCCCTGAGGTGCCTGTAGTTTTATCATCAGATGCCCCTGCAGTGTTCTCTCCAATGGACTCAGGTCTCCTGTGAGGGCTTTGCCCTTGTGTTGATACACTTTGGCCCACGGACACTTGGAATTTAGTTGAATGTGCAGGACTAATAGCCTCTGTTTATCGGTTGCACAACATTTTTACTAGTTTTTTATTATTTATATTGCTATTTGACCATGACTTCTAAGATACTATTTTTACATAAATTTTGTTTGTCACTTTAATTATGTCTTTGCATTATTCCGGTGGGTTTGGGTGGTGTCACTCTGACTTGTTGCTCTGCATTGGTGTGTAGGTATTTGGGGTGGGGGGGTGGGTGTATCGCGTATGTGTGTGCCCGTAACCTTTCCTCCTCCCCCCTCCCCTGTGTCGTAGGTGCAGTACTCACCGTTGTCGTCTGCGCTGGTGTTCGTACTCGTGGTAGATGAGCAGGTAGACGAGAGCAGGTAGGATGTTTAATTCGGGTTCCATGCTGTTCCGATTCCTCGTGGAGTGTGTTTCGGTGAGCGTTTTCCCGTTCGTAGTCTGTTTCCGCCGTGTTTTTATCGGCGGTGCTCCCGCCCCGGAAAAGGTGGCGGATTGGTGAGTTGTGATAGGGTGGGCAGTACATTGTCTGCCGCCTGCCTCTTGGCGGTGACCGCCACGCTGTTTGTTTGTCCCGCCGTGGCGGTCGGAGTGTTAAAGTGGCGGTCTGTGTTGGCGGTTTCCGCCAGGGTCAGAATTCCGTTTTTTTGACCGCCGGCCTGTTGGCGGGTTGGCCGCCACTTTATCACCGACCGCCAGGGTTAGAATCACCCCCTATATGTCCTACCTTAGGGGTAGCTTAGATGTAAGAAAAGGGAACGCTTAGGCCTGGCAAGTGGGTACACTTACCAAGTCGGATTTACAGTTAAAACTGCACACACAGACACTACAGTGGCAGGTCTGAGACGTTATTACAGAGCTATTCATGTGGGTGGCACAACCAGTGCTGCAGGCCCACTAGTAGCATTTGATGGACAAGCCCTGGCACCTCCAGTGCACTTTACTAGGGACTTACTAGTAAATCAAATATGCCAATCATGGATAAACCAATCAACAGTACAATTTACACAGAGAGCATATGCACTTTAGCACCAGTTAGCAGGTGTAAAGTGTTCAGAGTTCAAAAGCCAACAGCAACAGGTCAGAAAAAATAGGAGGCAAAAAGATTGGGGATGACCCTGCATAATCAAAAAAGTCCAACAGTCACCCCTATGTTTTTCTTGGTTGGGGAGGGTCAGTTCTGTTAAGATGAATATCCTGCCAAGAAAGCTGTATCTATTCCTGGCACTACCAGTTTTGGTTGGGAGAACGCTTGCTGTCTCCCTTATAAAAGCAAAGAATTCAGTTTATTTGCCAAGAAAAATGGGCTAGACTCTCATACAAACATATACAGCTACCTAAAAACATGGGAGGGGGGCTGGCTTTACCAGATTCTGACACTTATTATAGAGCTCACAGTTAAGAGTCATCATGGACTGGTCCTTCGGTGAGATGGAGAAATACTGGTAGCACACAGACAGAATACTGATAGGGTAATTTAGGGCCACATGTACCAATATTAGGTTTTGCAACTGGCAAATTGTGAGTCATAGCGACTCGCAATTTTCGAGTCGCAAATCCTGATGTACAACAGTGTCAATGGGGTCACAAATGAGGTAGGTCGCAATTTGTGACCCCATTGGGAATGGTAGCCCTCACAGGGATAGTGGCCTGCTGACCACCATGTCTGTGACTGCTTTTAAATAAAGCAGGTTTTTTTAATGCAGCCCATTTTCCTTGAAGGAAACCGGGATGCATTTCAAAGACGAAAAAATAAAAGTTTTCTTTTCGTTTTTTTTAGAGCAGGCATTCACGAGGGGAAAGGGGTCTGTTTGAAACTGGTGCTAACTGCGATTGTCATATTCATCGTCACAAAACAATCCAGCTTCACACTGCGACTCGCAATTAGGAAGAGAGCAGTCCTTATTAATTGCGACTCGCAAACCAATTTTGCTATTCGGTAAATAGATTACCGAATCGCAAAAGAGGGTCTGTACACACCACATTGGATTTTTCCTGTCTCAAAAGGTCTGATTCCGTGAATCGGGCTATTTACGACAGGAAAAATAGTACGTACATCTGGCCCATAGTCCTTTATTATGGCCATGTCTGGTTCTCTTTGTGACCGACTGGTACACATTGCCAGCCTCAGAGATGCATTCAGTCTGTCTCTGCACCACGCCCCCTTCTGGCACCCTATTACAATTAGAATGAATGCGACACACAGGCCCTCATTATGACTTTGACGGAAAATCCCACTTACGGCCACACTGACTTCCGCCAACATACTGCTGCTGCAGTGGATATCCGTTCACCATATTATGACACACACACACCAGTCCGTCAGTATTCAGCAAGAGGCACAAGTCCGCCACACCAAAGGTCAGTGATAAAGTGGTGGTATCCAAACCCACACTGTTACACCAACAGAACTACGCCCATCACATTATGACCCACGAATCACAATGGCAGACATTCAATCGCGGTAAACCATTGGGGGTACATTCCGCCACGCTCAAAATATACACACACAATCAAAACAACACCACATTGGTCAATTTAAATTACACATACTTGACACACATACCACACCCACACCACTATAACACACACACCCACACTACCCACAACCCTTTACCATTACAATTGCCATGAGATAGACACCACGACCACAGACAAGACCAGCGCCACACACCACCATCACCTATACACCACCCACGCACCTTACAACACACACCCCAACACATTACCCTACACACCCTCACCAACACTACTCACACAACACCCATGGCACCACAAAGACACCCCAGATTCTCTGAGGAGGAGCTAAGGGTCATGGTGGAGGAAATTATCAGGGTAGAGCCACAGCTATTTGGAGCACAGGTGCCGCAGATATCGATTGCTAGGAAGACGAAGCTATGGTGGAGGATCATGGACAGGGTCAATGCCGTGGGACAGCACCCCAGAACACGGGATGATATCAGGAAGAGGTGGAATGACCTACAGTGGAAGGTACGTTCCATTGCTGCAAGACACCCGCTCGCTGTACAGAGGACTGGCGGTGGACCCAAACCTCCTCCCCAGAACTAACAACATGGGAGGAGCAAGTCTTGGCAATCATGCACCCTGAGGGCCTGGCTGGAGTAGGAGGAAGACTGGACTCTGGTAAGTCAACTCTATACTAATACTACACACTACCTGCATGCCAACAAACGCCCCCAGTTCACCCTCACTCTCATCATTAAATATGTTTTCTTACTGCATCTGTGTGTTGCGTGTGTGTCACTTTTTTTACCTTCCCCCCTCCCCGTGTGCTTGGTGTCTGTACTCACCGTTCTCGTCTTCGCCGTTGTTGGTGTTCTTAGTGGAGCAGGATGTAAAATATATTCGGAAATATCTGCAGCTTGAGCTCCATGGCGGCGTGGTTCTTGCCTGTGTCTCCAAAGGTGAGTCCTTTCCCTTTTGTGTAGTGTTTCCGTCAGGTTTTTGATGTTGTTGGTACCGCCATAGAAAAGGTGGCGGATTGGGTTGTCATAATATGGTGGGCGGAACATCGGCTTCTGTCTGGCTGTAGGCAGCTAATGCCGTGGTTCCTGTTGTTTCCGCCCTGAAGGTCAGTGTGGTAAAGTGGCGGTCTATCTGAGCTCTTTCCACCATGGTCATAATTTGGTGGTATTTATCGCCAGCCTGTTGGCGGTATTACCACCACTTTATCACCAACCACCAGGGTTGTAATGAGGGCCACAGTCTTAAATTATATTGCATGCTGCACTAATGAATCTGCTTGTGTTAGCTGTTGCCTAAACTCTCACGCCTAGCTGGCAATGGGTGTATTCTAACCAATGATTTCTCAAATCTTCCGTCTTAAATCTCAGTGCCTTTCCTCCTACAGCGCATTAAGAGAACTAGGCCTGCCCGTCATAAATGACTGCAGCTCCCTGGGTGTCTTGGCTCCTGGTGCTTGTCCCTCCCAGCACAGGCCATGCCAGCCTATCACAACTGCGAGAAGGAGGAGAGAGGCAGATAAGGCGAAGAGTTGGCGGATTCTTCCCAGTCTGCAAGTGCTTCTCTTTCTGTCAGACTTTCACATCACAGCATGTGACAGGTCCAACTTCAGCTGAATGGGTGCTATCTTCTAAAAAAATAAGTGTTCCTTCGGCTCAGAAACCAGTTGTGTACCCGCTTGAGACCAGCACCCCCTGCAATGGCAAACCGCTGCAAGTTATGGTAGCTGACACACATATTTTGCAACTAATACACAAGTAACCTGCACTGTAATGATGTGAGGAGAAAAATCTATGTGTACATGTGTGAACTGTGAAGTCAAAAGAAACCCATTTTGGGGGTTGGGGGTCGGTAAAGTCCATCATCCACCGTTGGTGCAGGAACTCGGCCATTGAAGCAGAGTTTACCCCCACCCTTAATATTGACTATCTTCTACAACACACTAGTGCAGAGAAACAGGTCCAATCTTGTGTGCAGCTGCAGCACTGATGAATAGCAGTATTTCCTGCATGACACATTCCTCTCCCGGCACAAGCTCCCTCCTGAATGTTGTGTACCCAGCGCTGGAAGAAGTGCAAAGCTGCTACACACAAGGCTCAACATAACAGCAGTGTTGAATGGTCCATGCTTGTGTCCAAGATGCAATTGAAGTCAGTCCCCCATAGGCGGTGTCAGTGGGTCATGTAACAACAATGGGCTAATGCTCTCTAGGAAACTGGCCAGATCCGTTAATGACATAAAAGGATGTTATAATCAATCTGCCGACCAGCCGTCCCTCAAGGAATGTCATAGCAACCCTCCAGGTCTACTTTGCTGGAGGTCCTTTCTCTGGGGACCCAAGCACTAACCATGTGAGCATGTCCCTTGCTTATGCAGAGTAAGTAGTGCTGTATATCAGCCCCCATCTCCTATTTAGTCTCGTAAGTTCAGTCAAATTCTAGGTTGTCACTTGGAGGCACGTAATCTGAATACGGCGACACATGAGGTAGGTATAAATTGTATGACATTTGCTGGATGTGGCTATGTCCTGTATGCTCCAAGTCAAAATGATATATGTGGGTATCAGTGTGGTTGCGCTGTCAGACATCAACGCATTGTTATGAAAATTAAGAATGCCCCTCAATGCTGGCACACATGGTCCCCCGAATGACCCGCCGGGTAAGGTCCTTTCAGCATCTCGGTAGCATGTGTTAAGGCATTAGTGGGCACCCTGACATCCCACAGCTTGTAGAGGAGGCAGTGCCTTGGGTGACAGCTCCCTCATAAAACCATGGACCCTTGGTTCTCATGAACTGCAGAATGAGATTTGGGTCTCTGTAGCTTAGTGGTCTTGCAATCACTTGCTTGGGGATTCAGTCCCAGCGGAGGTGGCCATCCTGGTATGCAATGAACCCTTTCAATGGAGTAGAACTTGAAGAGGCAGCCCTCTAGCACCGTGTCCACCAGTTAGCCCTCCAGAAATTGTTCCATGTTGGCGCTCTCGGAGCACTCAGGAAAACCCAGGAGACATATGTTGTTGCAATGTGAGCAGCCCTCCACATCTTTTGCTTAGGATTTTAATTACAACACTTCTGTTCATAGGAGACAAAGCTGTGATTGCACTTCTTGCAATGTGACCACATGGAAGTGAGGGACGACTCTGCCTCATTGACCCATTCCATTCGCTTTTTGTGATCCGTCCAAAGGAGGTTCACCTCACAGTTACTGTATCTATTTTGAATTTGAGAGAAGCCCTTGTGTCTAGGACTGTTTGCAGGATTTTCTCAAATTGTCCAGAGTGTTTTTCCAGGGTAGTTTTCAAAGTACTCAGCTGGCTGCTGGCCGAAGGTGTCGGCGTAACCAGGAGACCTGTAATGTCCCTATGTGCAGTAGAGGGCATTTTGCCAGGCTTTTGGCTCACCATGGTGATGGGCAATGCCAAGGCAGGTGGCAATCCAGGATATGGCACTCCACCAACTCTCACACATGTGCATGTCCAGTGGTGTGGCAGATCCCAAATTCACTGCTTAAGAAAGAGGGCGAGGAGTAGTGTGTCCCTGGCTAGGTCACCCCAGTCCAAATTGTTCACACTTCAGAGGGCACCATACACCACACAGGATCAACACCAGCCACTTATCAAGCCCAGTTCAAGATCAAAGTGATAGTACCCCTCCTTGGGGCAGCAGCTGGGGTTGCCACCTGAGGCTCACAGCAGTTCCAATCAGCAGCACCTGAAACCGAGCTGCAGCCTCCGCTCGGGACAGAAGGTAGGCACAGATCAATTCAGAATGCCTTTGCTCACTCCAAACTTGTCTCTAGCCCTGGGTGAGTCATATGGTGCAGTTTCAGAGCACTGAGGGGGAGGGCATCATTAAAGAGGGTGTTGATACCACACAGCCACTCTGGGGCTCCACTCTCCACTTCACTGTCCCAGCTGAGGCAAGGTGGAGAAAAGGGGGAAGGCCCCCGAAACAGCCATCTGGAACAAGTCAGCAAGGACACAGGCCGCATCCAAAACAATGTCATCTGCGGCCTCTGTCACTCCAGAGGCGCATGGCTCACACTTTACCCCAGTCCTCTCCGGCACTTCAGGATTGTATAGGTCATTGTCTGGGGCCCTGGATGTGCAGCTTCCAGGTGCTGGATGCACAAGCGGTGCAGTTCTCACATCCCATTCCAGCTCTCTGCAGCACCATGAAAGCCTACAGGCTGCAGCAGTTCACCTAGGAGCAGCCTCGCTGCCTCAGACCTGCGACAATCACTCTTGGTGGCTGCCAGCCAAATGCTCTTGGCCTAGCGACCATCTCACCCCCAGGAAGGGCCCCATAGCAGCTGGCCACCAGGAAGACAACCCCCCAGCACGTGTCATATAGTCCATGAGTGCCGCGTCACGGGCTTCTATGGGCTCCACTCAGCAGCATACTTGGGCAGTCAGTGCACTCGGGTGGGGAGAAGCACCACACAGATCATGGAACTTCCTGCTATTGGTCTCACGCAGAGATCAGCAGACTGTGACCACTCTGGTCACCATATTGGCCACAATCCCCACCAAATTCCTCAGTCTCAGGTTTGACTGACTGTAGATGGTTCCCCAGAAATTGCTTTCAGGACACAGAGGGAGAGGAGTGGATGCAAGGAAGTAGCCAGAAATGTAAAATACCCCGCACTTTGAAACAAGTGCTTTTGGCATCAAGCAAACAAAGGAAGTAAACCCCACCCTTCCCAGAAGAGTTCCCTTGTCTCTTCCATCCAAGCATCTTTCCATTCATTCTTTCACCCTTTAACAGTCTCCCTAATATCTACCATTTCATCGTAACATTTTGTCATCTCTCCATCCACCATTCAGCCTTTCTCCACCAATTCATCAATCTATTTATCCATCTTTTTACCCATTCATCATTTCATCCATCCATACTTTCAACCCATCCCTCCTTT
The DNA here is from genome assembly GCF_031143425.1 of Pleurodeles waltl. Classification (NCBI taxonomy): domain Eukaryota; kingdom Metazoa; phylum Chordata; class Amphibia; order Caudata; family Salamandridae; genus Pleurodeles; species Pleurodeles waltl. The sequence goes on along the minus strand of NC_090437.1, from coordinate 602,862,689 downwards.
CATCCATTCACCCACCCACAGCCTGTCACTCATTCGCACATGCATCCTTCATCCACCCACACATCCTTTCACCCATCTACCATTTCACTCATCCTTTAACCCACCCATACTTCCTTTCACCCATCCATCTATTCACCCTCCTGTCACCCACTCACGGATCCTTTCATCCATACTTACACCCATCCATCCTGCCAGGCATCCTTCCTTTCATCCACCTTTTCATACATCCTTTCATCCAACCGCACATTCTTTCACTCATCCACCCTTTAACCCATCCCAGTATCCTTTCACCCATTGAACCATTCACCCATCCTTTCACCCACTCATGTATCCTTTCACCCACCCTTGCTTCTTTTATCACATCCACCCATTCACCCCTTTCACCCACCCACACATCCTTTTACCAATACATTCTTTCACTCACCCATAAATGATTTCTCCTATTCTTACACCCACCCACACATCCCTTCACTGATTCAGCCTTTCATCTGTCACACTTTCACCCATCTTTTCAACTCACACATTCATCCACTTATCCAGCCTTTCACCCATCCTTAGGCCCCCTCATTTATCATTTCACCCATTCTTTCACCCAGCTATCATCTTGTCACCTATCCTTTCACTCACTTATTCGTCCCTTTATCCATCTTTTCACCCACCATTTTAACCATCCTTCCTTTTAACTTTTTATCTCTCTTTCTCTTTTCCATCAACTCACCTTATATTATCGTTAAATGTGAGCTTTTGAATAAGTTTCACTCCTGCTGTAGCTGTTAAAGCGGGGGTGGTTCACGATGCCCCTGGGTGGAGGGAATATTGTTGACTTTAGCTGTTGCTTCTTTCCTATCTCATTCCCTAGTCTATAAGGTTTTTTTTTTTAAACAATGCCGTCTATTAGCAACTGCATTTATTCCTTCGGGGTGGGGAGGTGGAGGTGAGGGAAATGTAATATATTGAATCTTGTTGATAAAAACAATCCGAACGATTTAATACAAAATACATCTTTAATAAAACTACAATTGTGACTTGCAAAGCGGCGAGTCGCAATTTTAGGAATCTTAATTTATGATTTTCTTTTCAGTAAATGCATTCACAAATTGTGAATGCAATTACAAAAATAGGAGACCACTTCCTGGTACAAGTGGCACACCCTGAGCCCAAACACCTGAACCAGGAAGTGCTTCTCAGTGGCTACCAGTGAAGGATTGAGACAGAGAGAGGGTGTGCAGGCTGCCTCTGACTGCAGAAATCTTTGAGCCTTTCGAGATCACTACCCCTCCTCCAGCCAAAATGGCAAGCCAGGAAGGAGAGGTAGGAGGCAGAGGGCAGGAGGAGAAAATTAAAGTTCACAAAAAAGGAGATTGAAATCCTCACAGATGAATGCTGCACTCTCCAAGACATGCTGTTTGGTAAGGTCCCCATGCCTGTACCTTAGGTCCAAACAAAAGAAAATATGAACTCACATGCAGGCCATAATCAGTGCTGTTGGGGTCACTCAACGTGCTATGGAGGAAATACATAAGAAGTTCTACGACCTCAGGTTGAGAACCAGGAGAAGGTTGCCACATGCCTGGCAGAGAGCCATTGGACAACGGGTGGACCTTCCACCGTACCCCCACCTACAGTCATAGAAACAATGATGGAAGGCACCCTTGATCCTGAGGCAATTGCTGGATTTGGATGACTGGACTCCTCAAATCAAGGACCCAACCCAAGTAAGTGCAGCATGTTCATTGTAATGTTTAATGCAGATTGCTCATCCACAGAGACATGTTAAGGTAACACTTACTGCAGCCATACCAGTAGATCATGCGAGATGTAGTACATGAACACAGTGAGGTTTTTCTACGTTTATTGTAACTTAACCACAACAGTATGTTAGGTGTCTCACAAACATATAAAAAAGAAGTGAACTAGAATTTGTTGCACCACAGGTGTATCTGGACAGCACACAGAAGGGGCAGAGTCCGAGATAGATGTGGCAACTCACAAGGATGTAGGTGAAGACCAAAAAAACAACCAAAATGGGTCCTCTACATCACATACAATCACTGTCAGTGCTTTTCACCCCGGCCTGCATCACTAGAGGAGGATGAGGGACATCTGCAACCAAGTCCTTCGATGAATTCCATCGTGAGACCACACGAGCTGTGTCTGTTGGGACATGCTCAACAGCGATGTAGGGCAGAGCCTGTGCCACAAACACTTCTGACAATCCCAAAGTCATCAGAGGAGCATAGTTGTATTGAGGCTGGAAAAGACGGTGTTACACATTCAACACCTGCAAAATGAACAAATGAAGATCATGAAAAGGAAGTTGCAGCCCAAACATGGCGGTATGGCAGTTGGATTAAAAAAAATTGCCTGACAAATGGCAGAGAGCCAAACCCAAATGGACCACAAGATGGGCAGCATGACAGCTGCGCTTGTGAAGTTGTCTACAACTTGCAGAAACTGATGCTGGTAAAACACGGAAGGATAGACAAAGTCCAGCAGTATGTATAACCTAAGCCCATCTATCGAGCAACTGGTGTATAATACAGCAACCCCCTGCAGGAGGATTGTCAGTGTAGGGATTTAAATAGGCCACTTTAGTGGAGATGTAACAAGGGGGTCTGCAAAAAATAACATCCGCTGTTACAGGGTTACAGGCAGAGAGGGTGCAGAAAGCGAGGACTGATCAACCATTGTAGGAGGCTGGCCTGGCTTATAGTGGGTACCTGATGGTACTTACACCTTGTGCCAGGTAGAGTTATCCCTTATTAGTAGATTAGTAGTTTTCTAGCAGCTTAGGCTGATAGAGGGAGCTATAGCAGAGCAGCTTGGGCTGGACTAGGAGACATGCAAAGCTCCTGCTATACCACTTATATAGCACTATATCACAAGAAACACAATACTCAGAGTTACTAAAAATAAACGTACTTTATTTTAGTCACAATGTGCCAAAAATATCTCAGATGATATACTCCCTTAGGAGGTAAGTAAAATACACAAAATATACACACAAACCAAAATCAGGTAAGTAAACAGTTAGAAAAGTAGTGCAAACACTGTATAATACAATAGGATGCAATAGGCCTAGGGGCAACACAAACCATATACTCCAAAAGTGGAATGCGAACCACGAATGGACCCCAGGCCTAGTGTAGTGTGTAGAGGGTCACTAGGAGTGTAAGAAAACACTAAGGGTGTCCAAGATACCCCACCCCAAGACCCTGAAAATTAGGAGTAAAGTTACCCATCTGTTGAAGTAAGCCTCAGCAAGGCCTACTAGTGCAAGGGGTTCACCCTTCTCTGCACAAAGTCCTCAGACCATATAGGAAGAAATTGGCACAGAAACTGAAATAAAATACAAAGGGGCATATTTATACTCTGTTTGCACCAAATTAGTGTCATTTTATTTTACTTTAATTCGGTGCAAAACGAACTTCATATTTATACTTTGGTGCTAGACCCCTCTAGCGCCAAATTCATGGAGTTAAAGTCATTTTTTGAAAGTGGAGACCTACCTTGCCTTAATGAGATGCAAGGTAGGCGTTCCCATGCAAAAAATGACTCTATGGCCTTAACGCCATATTTAGGGGCATATTTATACTCTGCAGCATATTTATACTCTGTTTGCACCGAATTAGCATCATTTTTTTAACTCTAATTCAGTGCAAATCTAACTCCATATTTATACTTTGGTGCTAGACCCGTCTAGCACCGAGGCCCTGATTTATACTTTTTTTGCGCCGCATTAATGTCATTTTTTGACGCAAAAGTGGTGCAAACGTACAAAATATTGGCCCTTATTTATACTTTTTGCTGCAAAACTACACTAACTTAGTTTTGCACCAAAAAGTTTAGCACCGGCTTGCACCATTTCTGTGCACCAGCCGGGCACCATATTTATAGAATGGTGCAAGCCGGTGCAAAGGGTAGGCTAGAGTAAAAAAAAATGACTTTAGTCGGGTAGGGCTGGCAGTATCGAAGAAGAGGGTTTAGCACCAAAAAATGACTTTAGGCAGATTGGGGTAAAAAAAAAAAAATGACTCTAACCAGATTAGCGTCATTTTATGGTGCTAAACCTACCATGCTTCCAATGGCCAGCACAGAGGACAGGGTTCCACTGGGCATGGCCATTGCACCCTGTGCCATGTATGGGGGCCTATTTCAGGGGCCCCTATGGCACTTTCAAAAATAAAATGCAATATTACCTGTACTTACCTGGGATGGGGTCCCCCATCCTCTGCAGTCCCTCTGGTGTGGGTGGGGGTTGCCCCTGGGGCCTGGGGAGGGCACCTCTTGGCTTATTCCATGGTGTTCCACCATGGAAATAGACCCACAGGTCCCCTAACACCTCCCCTGACCCAGGCTTTAAAAAATGGGGCAAAGTAAGCTTTGCCCCATTTTTTTACCCCTCCTCCCTCCCTTACACCATTTTTGCATGGGAGTATAAATATGGCGTTAAGGCCATAGAGTCATTTTTTGCACAGGAACGCCTACCTTGCATCTCATTAAGGCAAGGTAGGTTTCCACTTCCAAAAAATGACTTTAACTCCATTAATTTGGCGCTAGACGGGTCCAGCACCAAAGTATAAATATGGAGTTAGTTTTGCACTGAATTAGAGTAAAACAAAATGACGCTAATTCAGTGCAAACAGTGTATAAATTTGCCCCTTAGCGTCAAAAAATGATGCTAATATGGTTAGAGTAATTTATTTTGACTCAAACCTGCCTAACGTCATTTTTTTTAAAACCTAGACTACCCTTTGCACCGGCTTGTACCATTCCATAAATATGGTGCCCAGCTGGTGCTAAAAAATGGTGCACACCGGTGCAAAACATTTTGGTGCAAAACTGCGTTAGTGCAGTTTTGCACCAAAAAGTATAAATAAGGCCCAAAGTTTATTAAACCTCATGAGGTGGTACTACAGTTCAAACAGCACCCTTCGGTAATGTTTGAAGTAGCACACTGAACTGAGAGAGCATGGTCCTTTTATACCCACACAGGGGCTAAAAGGAGGTGGTACAATTATAGAAGCAAGACTTACATACATGTAAGGTCATATGGAAATGCACAGTCGACAGGTAGGAGGGGCTAACAGTTTTCAAGGTCTAACAGCTGCAGACCTTACTGGGCATGTGTGAAAGTGGGAGATGCTAAATATAACTTGTCACTAGGCAGATTTTCAAGTGTAGTTAACAGAAAGGTAGGACAGAGCACATGGTGAGCACATGGCAGCATGTGGCAGAGAAAATGGCTGCCATGAATACAAAATGGATTCCGCGAAGTGTTCACAATAGTTGCTAAATACAAGATGTCTTCTGCTAATGCTTAATCTAATCGCTGCTAAACTACAACAGACGACCCTTTCAGCATTAGCTGAAGACATTCGTCTTTCTGGGATAATCTAAATATTCATCTTGTATATTTATGCTCATCATTTCAGCTATTTCCTTATCTAACATGTGTTGTGCTTTCATTTCTGTAATATTTCTTTTGGTAGGCATACAAGCAGTAATACACATGGAGCAGAACATTGGACCACACTGAATACAGATACAGCATGTGAAAAATATTGCAATCATTACACACAGGATAGTCAGTAGTTTCCAGCCCCAAGTGGAAACAAGAGCCCAAAACCATCCAGAAAAAGTCCAAGTAGCAGTCTCTGTGTGGATTTCTGCAGCAATTTTATGCAATTTAGATATTGCATCATATACTGAAGGTGAGTGATCTGGAATAAAAACACAGCAACTACTACCGATGATGCTACATGCACCACCTCGATCAGCTAATATCACATCTAGTACCATACGATTTTGGAGCGCTACAATCCTTGCAATTCGGAGCTCCTCGGTAATATTCCCAAGTGCCAGAGCTGCCTGATTGGTAACAGCTTCCACAACCCTAGTCAACCGTCTCACTTTCCTACTGTTTAAAGCAGCACCCACAAAGGAGAACAACCCTAAATTAAAATCAACATATTGTTGCAGGCTAGTATCCGTTTGGTCTACCTCATTTGTACTTATTGCCCTTTTATATCTATTTTTAATGATGTCATTGAACAGTTTAAAATCTCGGTGATATGATGCAGAGGCCAAAAACACAGGGGGTAATAGAAAAGATACATAACACACATCTGACCACCCAACAGGTAGTTGGTAATATCAATAGTTACCAAAAACAAAATATGTATTATGTGAAGCTGTAAAACTACTATTATTTACACCATCAACAGTTAAAATCAAGGTACAATCGCTTATCCCTACTGGAATTTGCCCAATGCTACGTATACATAAATCTGCTTTAGTTTTTGTAACAGAAATCACAGATTGTTATTTCTTGTCAGAGTCTCTTATATTTGTGAAGACATATGGTATTGAAACATTGTCTGGTTGATACTCTTCCCATTCCCATTTAGTTCCTTTGGCTTGGGGATACCCATCTTTGTTTTGGTAGCATACTTTATTAAGGCGAAAAAGAAGTACGCCCTCTGTACTTTTTCCAGATGCAAACAAAAGCGTGTACCAAGCTTGACAAGAACCATTGTGTGAAAAAGGAAGAGGAATGAAAGGTGTTTCTCCTTTCTTTTGATGCGCAGGTATCATTCCACATACCCAACAGTTAGTAGTATTTGTAGCATTATGAGTATGATGCAACATCTGAATGAAAGTATTATTGAAGTACGATTGACGGTGCTTCTGCTCTTGATAGGGAAGCGTAAAGTAATAGTGATCCTCTGGTTTTGGAGTAGTGGCAACAGAAAACTCACGAGCAGGAGCCTTCTTTTCAACAAACCAGGTGATTATTGCTATAACCACCAAAACAACAACAAACCCCATAGTACTAATGGTCAGTTTGTTATTCATTTTAGCAACAGTGATAATCGACCCTTTCAGAAATTAATTAAAAACAATTGTTGGAGCTCTTATCCCTGGGCAGCTGCTGATTTCTTCATCACGAGCCAAGACGGGTGTCACTACTCTAATACATGGCTGATCCCCCCCTTTGCCACATTGGCTCTCCGTTTCACTAACCCAGGGCGGTAGCTCAACCAGTTTTCTCCAGCACTACAGTCTTTCCTCTGTCTCAATTATATCGCAACACTCCAGAAATCGTATGGTCCGGGAAGAACTCCGCAGATTCGTCAGGTGATATAGCACGGCCTTTCTCTGTAGTCAAAATCTCTTGATGATCGGTCAGCACAGCAGGTTCCACCAAGTTAGGTAGCACTCTCTTGCAGTGAGTACTATGGACCCAATTCTTTTGGTTTGTCACTCGAACTGCTGTCCTTGTCGCAAGGAGCACCTGTTCTGGGCCTCGCCATCTTGGTTCCAAGCTGCTTGATCTTTCAAAGGACTTAATCATCACCTGGTCACCAGGTCGGAGTTCATGGCCTTCACCTGTGGATCTGTCAGGAAGTGCTTCTCGAACCTGTTGATGAATGGAAACGAAATTGTCGGTTAACTGTGCCAAATAATCATTCATCAAGACACAAGGTACATCATATTCAGAATTTGGCTTAGGACTCCCCAAATGTTCATTGGCCTTCCAAACACCACTTCATAAGGACTAAGGCCGATTCGAGAGTGTGGCACTGACCTAATAGTCAATAATGCCAACGGTAATGCATCCGGCCAAGTTAAGGATGTGGAAGCCTGTATCTTCGCTAACTTCAGCTTCAAAGTAGCATTATACCTTTCCACCAACCCAGCTGATTGTGGGTGGAAAACCGCATGGAACTTTTGTTTGATCCCTAATCCTTTCAGGACATACTTAATAACTTCCCCAACAAAATGAGGTCCGTTATCATTCCATAAAAGTCTGCAAACACCAAACCTAGGGAAAAATTCTTTCAAAAGCACCTTCGCTGTGGTAATGGCAGTATTATCCTTTGTGGGGTACGCATCTATCCATTTACTGAAGGCACATACCACCACCAAGACATACTTTAAATTGTTGCAGCGTTCAAGCTGAATATAATCCATTTGTAGAACTTCAAAAGGTGCAGTTGGTGTAGCAAACCCTCCCGCAGGAGTACGTGTCCCTTTTCCATGATTGTGTTGTAAACAGATCAAACAACACTGTACTACTCTCTTAGCTGTACTGGAAATTTCTGGATGCTCCCAAACTTGCATAAGCAAATTCGTTATTGTTGAAGCTCCAACATGTGCCAGCCCATGTGCCATCTGAACCATAGGTTGTACAAAAGCTATAGGCAATTTCCATTTATCCATCTGCTTACTCCGTCAACAGCCCCCATCATCCAATTCTCCTTCTTCAGACCATTGCTCATGTTCTTTCACAGAAGCAGATTTCTGTAGATCTAAAACGTCTTGTCTAGCATTATGCCAATGTTCAGCTTGTGACTTCACCACATACATAGAAGTAGTGCTTTGCTGCATCACAGTCTCACGTGCTACGCGGTCCGCAAGAGCATTACCTTGCCCTATCTTATCGGTCACTTTCTTGTGTGCACTACATTTCACAATAGCTAGTTTCTTTGGATATGTCAATGCAGTCAAGAGGTTATGCACTAATTCTCCGTGCATTATCTGCATCCTGTGGGATGTGAGAAAGCCTCTCTCCTTCCAAAGCAAACCAAAATCATGAGCCATTCAAAAAGCATAGCGGCTGTCTGTATAAATGTTCACACACAAGTCAGTACTAAGCTCACATGCTCGTGTCAAAGCTATTAGTTCAGCTGCTTGAGCTGACTTCTGTGGTATACGAGCTGTCTCCACTACCGTGTGTTTTGTGGTGATTGCATATGCAGCTGAGGTCGTACCATCTGGCAACTTCAAACAAGACCCATCAACCCACAATTCCTCGTCTACATCTGGAAGGGTCGTATCTTGTAAATCAAAATGACCCTTTGTCTGTTCTTCGGTAAGGAATATACAATCATGTGTTTCTTGTGACTGAGGCTGAGTCACCGGATATGGCAACAAAGTGGCTGGATTTAGTGTTGCACATCACTTCAGTGTAATGTGTGGAGCCAGCAATGTCAATTTCTTATCCTGTCAGGCGAGCGCTAGTTCAATGTTGTGTCTTTGTTCGATTTAAAAGAGCATCAACCGCATGGGGTACTAACAAAACAGCTTATGTGACAAAACTATCCCTTCACTCTGACGTATTGACACAGCTGTTGCGGCAACTGAACGAAAACACCAAGGCAACACTCGAGCGACAGGGTCAAGTACTGCTGAAAAATATGCACAGGGACGCTGCTTATCGCCATGTGTCTGTACTAAAACTGACAATGCACATCCTTCTTTCTCATGTACGTAAAGTGCAAAAGGCTTCCTGTAATCTGGAGTACCTAACACTGGTGCTGAACAAAGGGCTTGTCGTAGCTGCCGGAAAGCAGTGTCACATTCATCTGTCTATGGGAGGGGCATTGGAGTATCTTTAGTCAAAAGTGCTAGCAAAGGTTTGACAATGTGTGAAAACCCTAATATCCATTGCCTACAAAAAGAAGTAAGACCAAGGAATGCACGAACATCTTTCTGAGTAGAGGGTACTGGTGTGTCTAAAAATGTTTGAATACGATCTGATGTAAGTGCACGGCCATCCTTAGTCAAAAGGTGACCTAAATAGGTTACCTTTGGTCTACAATATTGCAATTTCTTTCGTGACACTTTATGATGGTGTGAAGCAAGAAAAGAAAGTAAGGACAAAGTGCACTTTTCACATTGCTCAGGGGTATCAGCTGCCAACAAAATATCATCGACATGTTGTATGAGAGCCACACCTTCAGGCAAAACAAAAGAATCAAGTTGTCATTTTAACGCTTGACTATAAATACTTGGACTCTCGGTATAGCCTTGAGGAACTCTGCAAAATCTATATGATTGTTTATTCAAAGTAAAACCAAACAAATATCGGCTGTCAGGATGAATAGGGATCGAATAGAAAGCATTCTTCAGGTCTATCACAGAGAACGTAGTTGTTGTCGAGGGAACTAAAGTAAGAAGTGTCGTGATGTCAGATACCACAGGATAATGTGGTATCACAATCTTATTGACTTCTCGTAAATCAATAATGAATCGGTAAATCCTAGTATCAGTATCCTTTTTCAGAATAGGAAGAATCGGACTGTTACAAACATTATACAGAACTTGCTCAACAGCTCCAACTGCAATAAGATCATGCACAATTCGTGTGAGTGCTTCTTCGCCCTCCTGTGAAATTTTGTATTGAGGCAAACGTGGCAATACAGCTCCCTCCTTGACACTAATATGTTCTGGTGGAATAATCATTTGTTCCACATCAGTATCTGAAGTAGCCCACAAAGTACAAGGGAGTGAAGCTAATGCAATATCCTCTTTAACAAGACAAACTCTTTCCATCACAGGATGATTATCATTCAAAATAACACACACCCCTTCAGGAGAGCATCGTATTGTAGCCCTGAAATACTTGAGCATATCAAGACCCACAATATTGTCTGGTGTATTTGGAGAAAGCAAAAATGGACATGGAGCAGTAAATTTATCAACATGGAATGCAAGTGGTTGTGACAATCGGCTAGGGGAAGGTGTTCCATCGAAACCTATTGATGTAATGGTTAAGCAAGACAGGGGAGCCCTTGGAATCAATTGTTTAGACAAGGCACTACAAATAGCTCCTGTATCAACCAGAAACTGATCAGTAGAACCCAAAACATGTGCTGTAACATAGGGACCCCTCTGATCTACTGGAACTTCAACTGATTCCTTACCCCATCCTAGGCAATCCTATGCATAAGCAGAATCGTGGAAATCAGGCTGCACATAGTTAGAAATCTGGTATTGGTTGCGTCTATCAAAAGTGTTAAAACCATCCTGCCCTCGTACATTAGCATCAACCCTAGCATGATCATTCGTGCTTCTTCTAGGTCCTGAATATCCTGAGCGATTTCTCATTTGTCCCCAACCATGTGAACACTGCTAAACACGTAGTGCTGGACAATCGGCAGCCCAATGCCCAAATTTCTTACAATACGCACACTGATCAACAGACAAATTCGAACAAGTGTAAGAAGAACCATAAGATCCACGTCCACCTTTATCACTACCTATAAAAGGCGGACCATAAGCTTGAGCCAACATAACCGTCGTCTTTAATTCTTTAATCTTTTTATCCTCGCTACCTTTTGCTTCTAATTCCTGACGTTCATAATACTGACCCATAGTCAAAAGAAACCGGAGTAGAGGTAGTCCATGAACTTTCACTAGTTTTTAGACGACTAGCTATTCCTGGTAACAGATTTGCGACATATTTATTGACAAACAAATGTCTGCCCGTATCATCTGACAATAACTGGCCGCTAAAATATTGAAATGCTTCTTCAAAGCGTGTAAAGAAATCAGAGACCGATTCATCTGCCTTTTGCTTACAAGACACTAAAACAGTCCAATCTATCTTTTTAGGGGGAATAATCGTTTTTAACTTAACTAATATGGCTGCGGTAAGTTCTAGAATCAACTGATATGGCTTTTTCGCAGGTTCCCTATCCCCGTCCATCTGTTCTAATTCTTTCCATGATGCCCCAAAAACTACACGATCATCAATTTTATGAACAGTTCTCCACATATCTGGTGGTAATATCAATCCGAATAATAAATCAATGTCAGCCAAAGTCACAGTACAAGAACTAATTGCTCCCTCAACTTCCTCATAAAAGGTGGCTGGATTTTTCCGTGGGTCAGGTAATACTGTTTTAAGTGCCATTATATCTGCCCTATTCCAAGGAGTATACACCCAATTATAAATAAAATAACCCTTAGCATCAACAGAAGTTTTATCATCACTTGTACCCAATCCTTTAGGAGGAACATACAAAGGCGCGGCCTCCCGCATTGGTTTCGCGTGAACTATCATAGTCTTATCTGTTCCGAAGATGGAAGCTTGCACCCCGCCGGTCTGAGATGTCCGTGCAACTACGTCCACAGCCCTTTTCTCCTCTTGCAAACGGACTGCCACAACACATAATTTCATCAGCCACCTGGGAGTAAACAAAAAGACCATCACGCATTTGCTTATGATCAGCTGCTACATCATCGGGCTCTAACTCATCAGAATATTTCCGATATAGTTCAATAACTTCTGTGCCAAATGCCTCAGTAAAATATAGCTGCTCCTTTTCCGTCCACCCTTTCATGTTGTCTAAAAGTTCAGAAGCAGAGACAACGCTACGAATTGTTTTACGAGCAATAGATCTAAGCTCAGACGCACGGTCAGCAGGCAACATAGAGCGACTGTCTTGCATCTTCTGTTGCTCCGAACTGGAGACCTTAGCTAACTCATGAGGGGCTGAAGGAACGACATACGGAGTTGGAGGGCGATCTAGTAACAAAAAATCATCGTGTGGTGTATTAAGGATAGGATAGAGAGGTTGCCTAATGGTGTATTGGCCAGTTACCTGTAATTTACGTTCTTTCTCTTCTAGCTCCTTTAAGTCATTTCTTTCTTTCTTTCTCATTTCCAATACTTTCACATATACATTTTTCTGCTGCTCTTTCTCAAGCAAGGCTTGCTCACGCTTCACTCGTCCACGCACTTCTTTCTCCCAAATTCGTACACAGCCAAACATATCTTGCCTAGACTTTTGCTTACACATACATTGTTCCACATACTCAATCTTTCGCAAATCAAATGACCCATGCATAGGCCAACGTAACTCAGGATCCGCACGAGTGTATTTATTCCATAATGTGCTGTACATTATAGAAGAAAGACAATGTTTAACATACATATCTCTATTGGGCGTCCCCTCTGGGGGTGCCGGTTGCGATTCTTCCAGTCTCAAATTGGTACCATTACAAAAGCAATACATCCTACGAAGTGTGCTAAAAACAGGCATGCCAAAAATAGTGCAGAATATGCAATATTATAGTCAAAGTAGCACTTAAGGTGCCGTTCAAATCAAAATTAAATTGAAGAAAATTCTCCTCATTACCAGCCTATATAAATTGCAATTTATATATCAATTCAAAGGACACAAATTGACTAGTCACCCAAAACACGAGAGCCACAGTAAGTAGTGCTAAACTTCATTACCAAACAAAGGCATCAAAACCCACAGCAAGTGCCGTAAAACGTCTCTTACCAATCACAGTGTGTCCAGGTTCCAACTGCCAAGTTCTAAAATCGACCAAATGGTCACTGCATCATCAATGAACAAAAAGGATCTCAGTCGAGGACCGGCGCCACCTGGATGATCAAATCAGAAAGAAGGGAAAAACGCCGTGGTTGCCAAGACTCTGGTCTCCTCAGGCATTGATCGTCCGCAGCGAGATCCCAATCCTTCGTCGCGACCAATCCGTTAGGCGTCCGAGTCGCCGATGAGTCCCTGTTCAGGCGCCAATTTGTTGAAGTAAGCCTAAGCAAGGTCTACTAGTGCAAGGGGTTCACCGTTCTCTGCACAAAGTCCTCAGACCATATAGGAAGAAGTTGGTACAGAAACTGAAATAAAAGACAAAGTTTATTAAACCTCATGAGGTGGTACTACAGTTCAAACAGCACCCTTCGGTAATGTTTGAAGTAGCACACTGAACTGAGAGAACATGGTCCTTTTATACCCACACAGGGGTTAAAAGGAGGTGGTACAATTATAGAAGCAAGACTTACATACATGTAAAGTCATATGGAAATGCACAGTCGACAGATAGGAGAGGCTAACAGTTTTCAAGGACTAACAGCTGCAGACCTTACTGGGCATGTGCAAAAGTGGGAGATGCTAAATATAAGTAGTCACAAGGCAGATTTTCAAGAGTAGTTAACAGAAAGGTAGGACAGAGCACATGGTGAGCACATGGCAACATGTGGCAGAGAAAATGGCTTCCGTGAAATGTTCACAATAGTTGCTAAATACAAGATGTCTTCTGCTAATGCTTAATCTAATCGCTGCTATACTACAACACTACTTCCCCAGAAACACACTTCCGGGTGGAAGAAGCTGAAGATTCTGCAACAACAGAAGAAGGCAGGAACTTCTCCTTCACGCAGAAGATGTCCCATGGCATGCTGGAGGATGCAGAGCTGTTTTCACGCAGAAAGACCGCAAGCTGCAGTCTTGCTAGCTGCAAGAGTTGCGGTTGAAGGAAATGGGTGCTGCCTGGGCCCAGGAAGGACCAGGTGGTCGCCCCTTGGAGGAGGAGACAGAGGGGACACTCAGCAGCACGGAGAGTCCATGCAGAAGCAGACAGCACCCGCCTAAGCACCTGAACAGGCATTCAAGAAATCTGAGCATGGTGGTCATCTCAACACCACAAAAGAGGGTCCCACGTAGCCGGTGGTCAACTCAGTGAGTTGCGCAATGCAGGACGGAGTGCTGGGGACCTGGGCTGTGATGCGCATGAACTATTCCTTCCATAAGTGCACAGAAACCCTAGCAGCTGCAGTTGATGCAGTACTCAGGATTACTGTCTGGCGTGAGGAGGCAAGGACTTACCTCCACCAAATTTGGACCGATGGACCACTGGATTGTCGGGGTCACTTGGATCCAGCTCCTGTGTTCCAGGGACCACGATTGTCAAGATGAGAGGGGACCCAGAGGACTGGTGATGCAGAGGTTTGGTGCCTGCAGTAGCAGGGGGAAGATTCCATCGACCCACAGGAGATTTCTTCTTGGCTTCCAGTGCAGGGTGAAGACAGACAGCCCTCAGAGCATGCACCACCAGGAAACAGTTGAGAAAACCATCAGGATTAGGCGCTAACATGTTGCTGGTAGTCGTCTTGCTACTTTGTTGGGGTTTTGCAGACGTCCTGGAGCAGTCAGCGGTCGATCCCTGGCAGAAGTCAAAGAGGGAGATGCAGAGGCACTCTGGTGAGCTCTTGCATTCATTATCTGAAGAGAAACCCACAGGAGAGACCCTAAATAGCCCTCAGAGGAGGATTGGCCACCTAACCAGGTAAGCACCTATCAGGAGGGGTCTCTGATGTCACCTGCTGGCACTGGCCACTCAGAGGCCTCCATTGTGCCCTCACACCTCTGCATTCAAGATGGCAGAGGTCTGGAACACACTAGAGGAGCTCTGGGCACCACCCCTGGGGTGGTGAAGGACAGGGGAGTGGTCACTCCCCTTTCCTTTGTCCAGTTTCATGCCAGAGCAGGGGCTGGGGATCCCTGAACCGGTGTAGACTGGCTTATGCAAGGAGGGAACCATCTGTGCCCTTCAAAGCATTTCCAGAGGCTGGGGGAGGCTACTCCTCCCCAGCCCTCAACACCTACTTCCAAAGGGAGAGGGTGTAACACCCTCTCTCTGAGGAAATTCTTTGTTCTGCCTTCCTGGGACTGGGTTGCCCAGACCTCAGGAGGGCAATGGCCTGTCTGTGGGTTGGCAGCAGCGGTAGCTGCAGTGAAAACCCCAGAGAGCTAGTTTGGCAATACCCAGGGTCTATGCTGGAGCCCCGGGGATGCATGGGATTGGCACCCCAATGCCAGATTTGGCATGGGGGGACAATTCCATGATCTTAGACATGTTACATGGCCATATTCGGAGTTACCATTCTGAAGCTACATATAGGTATTGACCTCTATGTAGTGCACACGTGTAATGGTGTCCCCGCACTCACAACGTCTGGGGAAATTGCCCTGAACAATGTGGGGGCACCTTGGCTAGTGCCAGGGTGCCCTCACACTTAGTTACTTTCAACCTAACCTTGACTAGGTGAGGGTTAGACATATAGGTGACTTATAAGTTACTTAAGTGCAGTGTAAAATGGCTGTGAAATAACATGGCCTTTATTTCACTCAGGCTGCAGTGGCAGTCCTGTGTAAGAATTGTCTGAGCTCACTATGGGTGGCAAAAGAAATGCTGCAGCCCATAGGGATCTCCTGGAGCCCCAATACCCAGGGTAACTAGGTACCATATAACAGGGAATTATGAGGGTGTTCCAGTGTGCCAATCAGAATTGGTGAAAATGGTCAATAGCCTGCAGTGACAATTTACAAAGCAGAGAGAGCATAAGCACTGAGGTTCTGGTTAGCAGAGCCTCAGTGACACCGGCACCACACAGGGAACACATTTAGGACATAAACTATGAGCACTGGGGTCCTGGGTAGGAGGATCCCAGTGAGACAGGCAAAAACAAACTGACACACAAGTAAAAATGGGGGTAACATGCCAGGCAAGATGGTACTTTCCTACAAGCATCAGCAGTGTCTCTTCCACAGATGTCAGGTCTCTGAGATGCAGCATTACCCGAGCACATGCTGCAACACAACAAGGAGGCAGCCATCTGTCCCTAGGGGCAAGAAACATTGAGCTTACTATGCTGATTTGCTTTTAATTACTGAATTCACTGCTCTCTGACGACGTAACCAGCAGAGTGGTATTTTCATTTACAGTTGTATGTTTTGTTTCACTGCAGACTATATCTCACATTAAAGGATATTTAGTTTACATGCATCAACAGGCTCTTGTGTTCCTTTAACATACACAATGCATTTTTTTTTTGTCGTACCAAAGTAATGTGTGGCAGTGTAGTCCCTGCACCTTCTCCTATCACTGCTTTGCTCCTATCTCTCAGCTTGTGGACTGGTGTCACAAGATCTTCATCCTCTGAATCTGAGGCTGTCACCTCCATGTATAGCCCTTTTCTGGTGGCAATATTGTGGAGGATAGCACATGTTGCTACTATCTTGCAAGCTATTTCGGGTGCATATTATAACACCCCTCTACTCTTGTGCAAGCACCTGAAACATGCTTTCAGTAGGCCAAATTGACGAAAAGGACTTACCTCCACCAAATTTGGACCGATGGACCACTGGATTGTCGGGGTCACTTGGATCCAGCTCCTGTGTTCCAGGGACCACGATTGTCAAGATGAGAGGGGACCCAGAGGACTGGTGATGCAGAGGTTTGGTGCCTGCAGTAGCAGGGGGAAGATTCCATCGACCCGCAGGAGATTTCTTCTTGGCTTCCAGTGCAGGGTGAAGACAGACAGCCCTCAGAGCATGCACCACCAGGAAACAGTTGAGAAAGCCATCAGGATTAGGCGCTAACATGTTGCTGGTAGTCGTCTTGCTACTTTGTTGGGGTTTTGCAGACGTCCTGGAGCAGTCAGCGGTCGATCCTTGGCAGAAGTCAAAGAGGGAGATGCAGAGGAACTCTGGTGAGCTCTTGCATTCATTATCTGAAGAGAAACCCACAGGAGAGACCCTAAATAGCCCTCAGAGGAGGATTGGCCACCTAACCAGGTAAGCACCTATCAGGAGGGGTCTCTGATGTCACCTGCTGGCACTGGCCACTCAGAGGCCTCCATTGTGCCCTCACACCTCTGCATTCAAGATGGCAGAGGCCTGGAACACACTAGAGGAGCTCTGGTCACCACCCCTGAGGTGGTGAAGGACAGGGGAGTGGTCACTCCCCTTTCCTTTGTCCAGGTGCATGCCAGAGCAGGGGCTGGGGATCCCTGAACCGGTGTAGACTGGCTTATGCAAGGAGGGAACCATCTGTGCCCTTCAAAGCATTTCCAGAGGCTGGGGGAGGCTACTCCCCCCCAGCCCTCAACACCTACTTCCAAAGGGAGAGGGTGTAACACCCTATCTCTGAGGAAATTCTTTGTTCTGCCTCCCTGGGACTGGGTTGCCCAGACCTCAGGAGGGCAATGGCCTGTCTGTGGGTTGGCAGCAGCGGTAGCTGCAGTGAAAACCCCAGAGAGCTAGTTTGGCAATACCCAGGGTCTATGCTGGAGCCCCGGGGATGCATGGGATTGGCACCCCAATGCCAGATTTGGCATGGGGGGACAATTCCATGATCTTAGACATGTTACATGGCCATATGCGGAGTTACCATTCTGAAGCTACATATAGGTATTGACCTATATGTAGTGCACACGTGTAATGGTGTCCCCGCACTCACAACGTCTGGGGAAATTGCCCTGAACAATGTGGGGGCACCTTGGCTAGTGCCAGGGTGCCCTCACACTTAGTAACTTTGCACCTAACCTTCACTAGGTGAGGGTTAGACATATAGGTGACTTATAAGTTACTTGAGTGCAGTGTAAAATGGCTGTGAAATAACATGGACTTTATTTCACTCAGGCTGCAGTGGCAGTCCTGTGTAAGAATTGTCTGAGCTCCCTATGGGTGGCAAAATAAATGCTGCAGCCCATAGGGATCTCCTGGAACCCCAATACCCTGGGTAACTAGGTACCATATACTAGGGAATTATAAGGTTGTTCCAGTGTGCCAATCAGAATTGGTGAAAATGGTCAATAGCCTGCAGTGACAATTTACAAAGCAGAGAGAGCATAAGCACTGAGGTTCTGGTTAGCCGAGCCTCAGTGACACAGGCACCACACAGGGAACACATTTAGGCCACAAACTATGAGCACTGGGGTCCTGGGTAGGAGGATCCCAGTGAGACAGGCAAAAACAAACTGACACACAAGTAAAAATGGGGGTAACATGCCAGGCAAGATGGTACTTTCCTACAAGCATCAGCAGTGTCTCTTCCACAGATGTCAGGTTTCTGAGATGCAGCATTACCCGAGCACATGCTGCAACACAACAAGGAGGCAGCCATCTGTCCCTAGGGGCAAGAAACATTGAGCTTACTATGCTGATTTGCTTTTAATTACTGAGTTCACTGCTCTCTGACGACGTAACCAGCAGAGTGGTATTTTCATTTACAGTTGTATGTTTTGTTTCACTGCAGACTATATCTCACATTAAAGGATATTTAGTTTACATGCATCAACAGGCTCTTGTGTTCCTTTAACATACACAATGCATTTTTTTTGTTGTCGTACCAAAGTAATGTGTGGCAGTGTAGTCCCTGCACCTTCTCCTATCACTGCTTTGCTCCCATCTCTCAGCTTGTGGACTGGTGTCACAAGATCTTCATCCTCTGAATCTGAGGCTGTCACCTCCATGTACAGCCCTCTTCTGGTGGCAATATTGTGGAGGATAGCACATGTTGCTACTATCTTGCAAGCTATTTCGGGTGCATATTATAACACCCCTCTACTCTTGTGCAAGCACCTGAAACATGCTTTCAGTAGGCCAAATTGATGAAAAGGACTTACCTCCACCAAATTTAGACCGATGGACCACTGGATTGTCGGGGTCACTTGGATCCAGCTCCTGTGTTCCAGGGACCACGATTGTCAAGATGAGAGGGGACCCAGAGGACTGGTGATGCAGAGGTTTGGTGCCTGCAGTAGCAGGGGGAAGATTCCATCGACCCACAGGAGATTTCTTCTTGGCTTCCAGTGCAGGGTGAAGACAGACAGCCCTCAGAGCATGCACCACCAGGAAACAGTTGAGAAAGCCATCAGGATTAGGTGCTAACATGTTGCTGGTAGTCGTCTTGCTACTTTGTTGGGGTTTTGCAGACGTCCTGGAGCAGTCAGCGGTCGATCCTTGGCAGAAGTCAAAGAGGGAGATGCAGAGGAACTCTGGTGAGGTCTTGCATTCATTATCTGAAGAGAAACCCACAGGAGAGACCCTAAATAGCCCTCAGAGGAGGATTGGCCACCTAACCAGGTAAGCACCTATCAGGAGGGGTCTCTGATGTCACCTGCTGGCACTGGCCACTCAGAGGCCTCCATTGTGCCCTCACACCTCTGCATTCAAGATGGCAGAGGTCTGGAACACACTAGAGGAGCTCTGGTCACCACCCCTGAGGTGGTGAAGGACAGGGGAGTGGTCACTCCCCTTTCCTTTGTCCAGGTGCATGCCAGAGCAGGGGCTGGGGATCCCTGAACCGGTGTAGACTGGCTTATGCAAGGAGGGAACCATCTGTGCCCTTCAAAGCATTTCCAGAGGCTGGGGGAGGCTACTCCTCCCCAGCCCTCAACACCTACTTCCAAAGGGAGAGGGTGTAACACCCTATCTCTGAGGAAATTCTTTGTTCTGCCTCCCTGGGACTGGGTTGCCCAGACCTCAGGAGGGCAATGGCCTGTCTGTGGGTTGGCAGCAGCGGTAGCTGCAGTGAAAACCCCAGAGAGCTAGTTTGGCAATACCCAGGGTCTATGCTGGAGCCCCGGGGATGCATGGGATTGGCACCCCAATGCCAGATTTGGCATGGGGGGACAATTCCATGATCTTAGACATGTTACATGGCCATATGCGGAGTTACCATTCTGAAGCTACATATAGGTATTGACCTATATGTAGTGCACACGTGTAATGGTGTCCCCGCACTCACAACGTCTGGGGAAATTGCCCTGAACAATGTGGGGGCACCTTGGCTAGTGCCAGGGTGCCCTCACACTTAGTAACTTTGCACCTAACCTTCACTAGGTGAGGGTTAGACATATAGGTGACTTATAAGTTACTTGAGTGCAGTGTAAAATGGCTGTGAAATAACATGGACTTTATTTCACTCAGGCTGCAGTGGCAGTCCTGTGTAAGAATTGTCTGAGCTCCCTATGGGTGGCAAAATAAATGCTGCAGCCCATAGGGATCTCCTGGAACCCCAATACCCTGGGTAACTAGGTACCATATACTAGGGAATTATAAGGTTGTTCCAGTGTGCCAATCAGAATTGGTGAAAATGGTCAATAGCCTGCAGTGACAATTTACAAAGCAGAGAGAGCATAAGCACTGAGGTTCTGGTTAGCCGAGCCTCAGTGACACAGGCACCACACAGGGAACACATTTAGGCCACAAACTATGAGCACTGGGGTCCTGGGTAGGAGGATCCCAGTGAGACAGGCAAAAACAAACTGACACACAAGTAAAAATGGGGGTAACATGCCAGGCAAGATGGTACTTTCCTACAAGCATCAGCAGTGTCTCTTCCACAGATGTCAGGTTTCTGAGATGCAGCATTACCCGAGCACATGCTGCAACACAACAAGGAGGCAGCCATCTGTCCCTAGGGGCAAGAAACATTGAGCTTACTATGCTGATTTGCTTTTAATTACTGAGTTCACTGCTCTCTGACGACGTAACCAGCAGAGTGGTATTTTCATTTACAGTTGTATGTTTTGTTTCACTGCAGACTATATCTCACATTAAAGGATATTTAGTTTACATGCATCAACAGGCTCTTGTGTTCCTTTAACATACACAATGCATTTTTTTTGTTGTCGTACCAAAGTAATGTGTGGCAGTGTAGTCCCTGCACCTTCTCCTATCACTGCTTTGCTCCCATCTCTCAGCTTGTGGACTGGTGTCACAAGATCTTCATCCTCTGAATCTGAGGCTGTCACCTCCATGTACAGCCCTCTTCTGGTGGCAATATTGTGGAGGATAGCACATGTTGCTACTATCTTGCAAGCTATTTCGGGTGCATATTATAACACCCCTCTACTCTTGTGCAAGCACCTGAAACATGCTTTCAGTAGGCCAAATTGATGAAAAGGACTTACCTCCACCAAATTTGGACCGATGGACCACTGGATTGTCGGGGTCACTTGGATCCAGCTCCTGTGTTCCAGGGACCACGATTGTCAAGATGAGAGGGGACCCAGAGGACTGGTGATGCAGAGGTTTGGTGCCTGCAGTAGCAGGGGGAAGATTCCATCGACCCACAGGAGATTTCTTCTTGGCTTCCAGTGCAGGGTGAAGACAGACAGCCCTCAGAGCATGCACCACCAGGAAACAGTTGAGAAAGCCATCAGGATTAGGTGCTAACATGTTGCTGGTAGTCGTCTTGCTACTTTGTTGGGGTTTTGCAGACGTCCTGGAGCAGTCAGCGGTCGATCCTTGGCAGAAGTCAAAGAGGGAGATGCAGAGGAACTCTGGTGAGCTCTTGCATTCATTATCTGAAGAGAAACCCACAGGAGAGACCCTAAATAGCCCTCAGAGGAGGATTGGCCACCTAACCAGGTAAGCACCTATCAGGAGGGGTCTCTGATGTCACCTGCTGGCACTGGCCACTCAGAGGCCTCCATTGTGCCCTCACACCTCTGCATTCAAGATGGCAGAGGTCTGGAACACACTAGAGGAGCTCTGGTCACCACCCCTGAGGTGGTGAAGGACAGGGGAGTGGTCACTCCCCTTTCCGTTGTCCAGGTGCATGCCAGAGCAGGGGCTGGGGATCCCTGAACCGGTGTAGACTGGCTTATGCAAGGAGGGAACCATCTGTGCCCTTCAAAGCATTTCCAGAGGCTGGGGGAGGCTACTCCTCCCCAGCCCTCAACACCTACTTCCAAAGGGAGAGGGAGTAACACCCTCTCTCTGAGGAAATTCTTTGTTCTGCCTTCCTGGGACTGGGTTGCCCAGACCTCAGGAGGGCAATGGCCTGTCTGTGGGTTGGCAGCAGCGGTAGCTGCAGTGAAAACCCCAGAGAGCTAGTTTGGCAATACCCAGGGTCTATGCTGGAGCCCCGGGGATACATGGGATTGGCACCCCAATGCCATATTTGGCATGGGGGGACAATTCCATGATCTTAGACATGTTACATGGCCATATTCGGAGTTACCATTCTGAAGCTACATATAGGTATTGACCTATATGTAGTGCACACGTGTAATGGTGTCCCCGCACTCACAACGTCTGGGGAAATTGCCCTGAACAATGTGGGGGCACCTTGGCTAGTGCCAGGGTGCCCTCACACTTAGTAACTTTGCACCTAACCTTCACTAGGTGAGGGTTAGACATATAGGTGTCTTATAAGTTACTTAAGTGCAGTGTAAAATGGCTGTGAAATAACATGGACTTTATTTCACTCAGGCTGCAGTGGCAGTTCTGTGTAAGAATTGTCTGAGCTCCCTATGGGTGGCAAAATAAATGCTGCAGCCCATAGGGATCTCCTGGAACCCCAATACCCTGGGTAACTAGGTACCATATACTAGGGAATTATAAGGTTGTTCCAGTGTGCCAATCAGAATTGGTGAAAATGGTCAATAGCCTGCAGTGACAATTTACAAAGCAGAGAGAGCATAAGCACTGAGGTTCTGGTTAGCCGAGCCTCAGTGACACAGGCACCACACAGGGAACACATTTAGGCCACAAACTATGAGCACTGGGGTCCTGGGTAGGAGGATCCCAGTGAGACAGGCAAAAACAAACTGACACACAAGTAAAAATGGGGGTAACATGCCAGGCAAGATGGTACTTTCCTACAAGCATCAGCAGTGTCTCTTCCACAGATGTCAGGTTTCTGAGATGCAGCATTACCCGAGCACATGCTGCAACACAACAAGGAGGCAGCCATCTGTCCCTAGGGGCAAGAAACATTGAGCTTACTATGCTGATTTGCTTTTAATTACTGAGTTCACTGCTCTCTGACGACGTAACCAGCAGAGTGGTATTTTCATTTACAGTTGTATGTTTTGTTTCACTGCAGACTATATCTCACATTAAAGGATATTTAGTTTACATGCATCAACAGGCTCTTGTGTTCCTTTAACATACACAATGCATGTTTTTGTTGTCTTACCAAAGTAATGTGTGGCAGTGTAGTCCCTGCACCTTCTCCTATCACTGCTCTGCTCCCATCTCTCAGCTTGTGGACTGGTGTCACAAGATCTTCATCCTCTGAATCTGAGGCTGTCACCTCCATGTATAGCCCTCTTCTGGTGGCAATATTGTGGAGGATAGCACACGTTGCTACTATCTTGCAAGCTATTTCGGGTGCATATTATAACACCCCTCCACTCTTGTGCAAGCACCTGAAACATGCTTTCAGTAGGCCAAATTTCCGCACTGGTGCAACAATGTGCAGTGTTATATTGGTGCTCATTTTGGGAGGTGGGAGAAAGGTATGGTGTGAGGATCCATGGACATAGGACATACGCACTGTCACCTGTAAAACAGACAGAGTTGTGAGACAACATGACATATTGAATAGATCACAAACACATCTGTTTCTAAATTGCTAATATGTACCTAATAGATATCCATCATCAAACTCTCCTCTTTCCAGCCATCTGTATATTCGGCTGGGTCTTAACATGAAGGAGTCATGAGTGCTTCCTGGATATTGAAACACAGCAACAGTTATGATATTGTGGGCATTGCATAACACCTGAATGTAGAGGGAATGTGTATTTTTCCTGTTTTTGAAAATGTATGCCAGATGAGATGGGGAACATAAGAGCACATGTGTCCCAGGTGGTGGCATCACCATCCTACACAGAGACACCTCAAAGTCACCACCAGCTCCCAAGACACTATCAACAACACAGAACACATGCACTTCCTGATCCACATCATCAACAACTCCACCCTCATAGGTACATTAATCTACAGACCACCGGGATCACGTCCCGTCTACTGCGACACCATCGCCGACACCATCACCTCGTACGCCCTCACCTCCACAGACTACATCCTCCTCAGTGATTTCAACTTTCACTTAGAAAACCTACAAGACCACAACTCTACCTCCCTCATAGACAACCTCACCAATCTCGGACTCAAACAACTGGTCACCGCACCCACCCACTCAGCAGGACACACGCTCAACGCAATTTTCACCGCAAGCCAACACATAGCCTACACCCACACCACCGAACTCCTCTGAACTGACCACGACTGCGTCCACTTCTCCTTCACCAAACCCCCCACACACTACCATCAACACACCACACCCTACCGCATGTGGGACAAGATCCCCACAGAATGACTAAACTCCCAACTGGCCCATAAACCCCCCCACGCCAACGACCCCAACACAGGAGCACACAGCCTCTCCAAATGCAACACCACCTGCGCAGACACACTAGCCCCCCTCAGAAAACACATCGCCACCCGCAACATCAAGAACGCCCCATGGTTCACCCCTGAACTCCAAGACTCCAAGCGCAAATGCCGCTAAGCTGAGAAAATATGGCGACTAGAACCTTCTACAACCACCTTCTCCACCCTCAAAACCACCATTCGCACCCATCACCAACTCATACTCACCGCCAAAAGAGATCACTATAAGACACGCCTTGATAACAACTCTCAAAACAGCAAAGAACTCTTCACCATCATTAATTAACTCACGACCCCAAAGTAAGCAACATAGACGCCTCAAACACACAGCCCCTTTGTGACGCCCTCTCCAACCAAATCCTCCACAAAATCCTGGACATCCACAACAGCTTCATACCACACACACCCACCACACACACACACCCCTCACTCACCCAACCCAACCCTCACTCTTGACCCCCCCACCACTCTCTCCACCTGGACCCTCACTACACACGAAGAAACCGAAAAAAACATGAACTCCATCCACTCCGGATCCCCCTCCAACCCCTTGCCCACATCGCATCTACAACAAAGCCAGACCAACCATCGCTACCATACTCTACAACATAATCAACTCCTCTTTTGACCCCACCACCTACCCAGACCCCTGGAAGCACGCGGAAATCACCGCTCTCCTAAAAAACAAAACAAGCCGACCCAGAGATCCTCTCCAACTACCGCCCCATCTCCCTCCTCCCTTTACCCACCAAGGTTGCCGAGAAATTAGTCAATGCCCGCCTATCCCACTTCCTCGAAGCAAACAACACTCTTGACCCCTCACAATCCGGGTTCCGCAAGAACCACAGCACGGAAACTGCCCTCATCGCATGCACTGACGACATCAGGACCAAAGTCGACAAAGGCGAGACCGTCGCACTCATCCTCCTAGACCTCTCCGCAGCCTTTGACACCATCTGCCACCACAAACTCAGCACACGCCTCCACAACATAGGAATTCGCCACAAAGCCTTAGATTGGCTCACCTCCTTCCTCACCAACCGGACCCAGAGAGTCTGCCTTCCACCCTTCCACTCCAACACTACCAAGATCACCTGCGGAGTCCCCCAAGGATCCTCCCTCAGCCCCACACTCTTCAACATCTACATGATCCCCCTAGCCAACATCCTCCGAGCACACGGAATCACTATCCTCTCATATGCAGATGACACCCAACTCATCCTCTCCCTCACCCGCAAACCCACCACCGCCAAAACCAACCTACACGCTGCTCTCCTTGACACCGCCAACTGGATGACCACTGACCACCTCAAGCTCAACTCCAACAAAACCGAGATCATCATCTTCGGCCCCAACAAAACCACATGGGACGACTCCTGGTGGACTGGCGCCCTAGGCCCCGCACCCACCCCCGCAAACCACGCACGCAACCTCTGCATCATCCTGGACACCTCCCTCTCCATGACACAGCAAATCAATGCTCTAACCTCCTCCTGCTTCCACACACTCTGCACTCTAAAAAAATCCTTCAAATGGATTTCCTCAGAGACCAGGAAGACAGTCACCCACGCACTCATCAGCAGTAGACTGGACTACGGTAACGCCCTCTACGCCGGCACCACACTCAAACTTAAACGCAAACTCCAGAGAATCCAAAACACAGCCGCACGCCTCGTCCTTGGCCTCCCCCATCACAAACGAATCTCACCACACCTCAAATCCCTTCACTGGCTCCCCATAGACAAGAGAATCACATTCAAGATCCTCATCCACGCACACAAATCCCTCCACAGCACCGTCCCAATCTACCTCAATGAAAGAGTGAACTTCCACACTCCCACAAGCAACCTCCGATCAGCCGACCTCGCACTAGCCACAGTCCCCAACATCCAACTCACCACCACAGGAGGCAGGTCCTTCTCCTACTTCGCCCCCAAAACCTGGAACACCCTCCCCACCAACCTTCGCAAAACCAAAGACCTCCTGCTCTTCAGAAAGAACCTCAAGACATGGTTGTTCGATCAGTGACCCTCCCTGCCCCCCGCTTGGTTTCCCCCCACCCAGCGCCTTGAGACCCTGATGGGTGAGTAGCGCGCTCTACAATTATTTTTTGATTGATTGATCTATTCACCCTATGACATGGGGAACATTTGCTGTCATGTAAAATTGCAATTTGACACTGCATTTTCTGGGCATTCATGGGTAGACATTTGTGTTGGTCAATGTTGATCAGCATGGCACCTAGGAATGCACAGAATAAACCAGAATAAACCAGAATAAACACAAAAGCACACTTTGTGTCACCCCTCTTTCTACATCAAACACACCCTGGTGACTTCCAGAAGTGCAATGATGGCAACATCTGTACATGAGTAGGGATCAAATTGCTGCACAGACTCCTGATTTCAAGTTGTGGCTCTGAGAGGTTAATTATCTCCCATATGACATTGCTACTCTGCCTGTATTTCTGATATTTCTTCCTGAGGTTTTAAAAAAAGAGTCTGTCTGACTCTAAAAATCCTCTCTTGTCTCTGCCTCCTCCTCTGAACAGCCAGTAATCACATTGTCCTTGCAATCAGGTATAGAGTAGTCATTGTGATAAGCACTGGGCATTCTGGGGCCATTTGTATACTTTCTACCCATTTTTCACCTCATTGGAATTGGTAGTAAATAGCATGTGCAAGCAGGCCATTTTGTCACCATTTGCTATTTATGACTATACTTAACATACAGCTTGAAAATAGGGATTTCCTATTTGTGATTTGGTATTTGCATTTGCAAATTTTACCAACTCACAAAACAAATGCATGGCAAACTGAGGGATTGAGTATGGCTTTTGTACATCGCAAACCACATTTTTGCATTCACAAACCCCTTTGAGACCATTTTGCGAGTTGCAAAAGTTTCGTACCTGTGGCCCTTGGTGCCTTCTGCCTAACTCTGATTACTTGTCTGGGTGGGTGACAGCTGGGCTTTGTGCATTCCCTCTCGACAGCCACACACAAAGGGAGCTTAAGTGTGACTGATGGGCCATCCACATCCTGATGGGTCATCCTGGGCAGGATGAGAGGAAGGAGTTGACACACTTGAATGGGCTGCGTCCTGTCCCCACACAAAAGGCTGCATACTCCCTTGTAGTGTGTCTGGAGCCCAGGCATGAAGGGAGGAATTAGCAATTCTCCATCACAATACGTGTACATTTGACAATAGGAAACCATCATTTGGTCTCTAGCGAAATATATGAGACATATTAAAAGCAAGTTTTATGTTTGGATTAAGGCACAAGGTTTCAGTTGTCCATAAGAAGAAATAAAAAAATACAGAAAAGTAATCATTCTTCTCTAAGAGAGACATACATTTTGAGCTCAAGTCCCATTTTCCAGGTTCATAGGCACTGGTAGTTCTGAAATGTGCTAATAGAAATGTATTTAGCATCTTAAACGGCTCAAGTAGGAGAGGTAAATACAGTTATAGGCAACGTAATTTGTCAAGTATTATGTATATGAAAAAAAATGTTATGAACTATTTACCTAATTAACACAGCAAAGTAAATATGACATCGTTTTTATATCCAGGGTACTGCACACCAGATCCTTATGTTTTATGCTTGATGTCACAGACGCTCCCCTCTCATATACCTATCACCTCCTTCGCATACACATATTTTTCTAGTAAGAAGGAAAGCAGAGGGTTTGCATACCACATCCCATTGCACAGAAAAGTAAATGCTGAGCAATCTATATTCATGTCACATGCTGGAGTTGTAACATTTTTTGACATACTAGAGGGTGACTGTGACGGTGCATGCTGGTAAATGTGTCTTGTTTTTCTCTTTATGTAAAGGTAGAGTATTTTGACACTCTGGGTCACCTGCACATTTCTAATTTCATATGAATATCTACCTTTAGGAACTTGTTTTTCCTTAAGTTCAAATAGTTACATTATTTCTGGGGGAAAACGGCACCGTATACACGTTGGCCTGTCCATTCATCTACCTTCTACATGCAACAATAGTATTCACCACACATCAAAGGGGAAAGTTGTGCTGCAGTCTCTGAGCTAAAATCTATTCAAGAGGGACACCAATAGAAAGACGAGGCTCTCCCTTTTCCGACAGGGACCCTGTTTTTCGCTGTATATGCCCGAAGAGCAGCTCAAGGACCTCACGCACAAAACACAGAAAGCAAAATGGCAGCTGCTATTTTCTCTTCCCTTGTTCTGAGAATTTGAAATGGAATTATAAAAAGATGTTTTATTCAATGATTGGCACGTAGAATTGTTTGAGAAGAGTATGAACTCCATTTAAACATAGATTTTTTTTTTTTTATATGTGGAGTCTATAGGCAGATTTTAACCTTCCTTTCCTTGTGCGTTTTTGACGCCCGTTAACAAACATCAAATAAACATAAACACAACTAGAAAAACGACTTTTCAAAGGGGCTTGCATGAAATTTGAAGTGTCTTAGGCTCTCAGTAGAGATAACGCGTTTGCACTGTAAGCCAATAGAAACTGATGACCTCCAAGACTCCTGCTGTTGAGCAAGAAATTCAAGATTGCCATAAACAGCTGGGCCTCTGCACGCATCCTGTTCCTCGCCATATTGTTATGGCTGGCACAAATATGCGGTCTGGTGGTAGCTGGCTGAAAAAAAGAATACTGTAACTGCTTTATTTTAAGGCTTTCGAGCACTCTAACCAAACTTCAAGTGGTTGGTTTTTCTCAACATATTTTTTTTAAATGTGGCTCATCCCCTTGATAAC
Source organism: Pleurodeles waltl (assembly GCF_031143425.1). NCBI lineage: Eukaryota > Metazoa > Chordata > Amphibia > Caudata > Salamandridae > Pleurodeles > Pleurodeles waltl. The sequence continues at coordinate 602,833,350 of NC_090437.1, read as the reverse complement.
CTTACTGTTTCTACCACGTTCTCTACCTCTATCTATAATCCAAGCTTAACATCAATTCACACAGTCCCTTTATTGTACACTGAAAGTGTAGCTGAACTCTGGAGTACCATATAATTGTCTTCTTGGTCACATTTTATGGCTCAGGCCATGATATACATTTTTGATCGTGAAAATACATTTTTGAAGTTAAAAAGATGTAAACTTATGGTCTTCATTATTTTTCATTACTTGCAAAAGAGTTCCTTATTGCTGTGCTGAATAATCACTTGTTTCGCTGCACGCTGACATACGACAGTCTGCAGACTGTCTGACTTTGTACAATTAAGAATAGTCACTGTGAGGTGCCACTTTTTATGGGCCTAAAACATGAACATTCCAGATGTTTGCAGACACATTAAATTCTCCACCAACAGTAGCAACAGTATGTGAGCATTGCCTTGTTTTATAATTATTGCACGCTCTTGGACATGTCTGCCGCGCCTGGCTTCCAAATGAAACAGTGCACATTACCGTAAATGGACCCATGTTTTAATAAAACCCAAATATAACTTGCAAAATGCTTGTCCCCGCTGATATTCTAGGAGTGATCTACCTTGCAGTCTTTTGAATAATTACAGCAAACACGCTTTAGAATGGAAATGTCAAAGAGAACGCTGCTATTTTAAATTCATAATAATATATTGTGTTTGTATATGTAAAGTTTCCAGTTCGTTCAAAGTTCATCCATTGAATCGATGGTTCTGACTGTTTTTTAAAAAGGCTTTAATTTATGGGGCGTTGCGTTTGGGAGCATTTACTTCGCCCGTTTGATTGTTGCGTGGTGTTTTTTTTTAGAGAAAAAAAAGAAATCCAGTATAAGAAATATAGAGTACATTAATGCTCACATTGGTGTCACATTTATGTGGCCCTGTTTACGTTGTGCAATTCATAACACACTTATTTGCAAGATTGTCCCTTTTCCGGTATTTATAGTGTTTAGAGATTTCACCAAGAACAAGAATTAACAAGCATTTTCAATGCAACGGGTCTCGCATTTGCTCGAGTTAGAGGTATTAGCGTTGTAAACTACTAACCGGACATTTCGTGCCGCACAAATTAAAAGAAAATAAAAACACAGCGCGATCGCGCTATGTAAAATGCAGCGCGATCGCACTGCGTGGAAAATAAACAAAGTATTCCAGAAATCATGCTGAAAACATCGAGCTTGGTATGTTTTGGTTGGTGCTATGTAGGTGGGCTAAACACCCAAAAAGGCATGAGGTATGCATGCCTTTCTCAAATGAAAACAAGCAGATTTTAAAAGGCAAGCCCATGAACCAATGAAAGTGACTGACGTGACATGGGCGTGGTTAGAAGCCAAAGAGAGATTACAGCATGGGATGGAGCCCTTTGTGCGTGCCCATAAAAATGCAATTAAAAATTTATTTATTTTGGAGTTTTCTAAGAAACACGTCCTCAAACACACACATGCACAGAAAGACATATACACACTCACATACCCACTATTCCTTCTTCCTATACTCTTTGCAAAATTAATTGCCTTTAAGTATCTTTTTTAATTTTATGTGAAGTGTAAGTAATATAGGGACTTCTCTTCACTTTCAAGAGGGTTTCAGGCACCCATGCACCATGTTTAATGATTACACTGCCGCTTTAAAAAGCTTCGGTAAAGCAACAATTCCTGCTACATATCCCAGTGTACACTTGTTTTTTTCAGAGGTTTCTTACAGAATATAGGTCGTCATTATGACCTTGGTGGTCAGGTTACCGCCATGCCGTTGGTGGTGGTAGTAACGTCGATAGTTCAGCGGTAATGACCGCCAAATAATGACCATGGCGGTGATCCCTCTCATAAACAGCCAATGTACCACACCAACTGCCAGCGCAGTACGACCACTGAACACGGTGGTAGCCACCTATAGTCAGGCGGAAGACAAGGATCCGCCCACCATATTATGACATTGCAGACCGCTAGTATTTCTGGGGGGGTAGCAACAACACCAAAAGCCTGGCGGAAACACATCATATAAAAGAAGACACTCACCTACTGGGACACAGAGGAGTCCGCGGCCGCAATGGAACCTGAACTGCAATTCTTCCCGATGCTGTACAATGCCTTGGCCGTCCTGGAGCACCAACGCTGTTGAAGACAACGACAGTGAGTACAGCCACCTAGCACACAGAGGGGGGTGAGAGGGAGGGGAGAGTGACATACACACGCACAACACCCACCATACACACCCATCACACACCCATACCAGCTGCAGAGTAAATCAACGGTAACAGTACCAGGAGCAAAGAAAGCCAGGACACATATCTCTGTTTCAACCACTGTAATCATGTTGGATGAAAATTCAAAATCCCAAAATATACACAACTGCATATGTACATGCAGGCTCAAAGGCCAGTTAAAAGTCTCTAATGCCCACAGGGCAAAGTCCAAGCCCCAACGTGACTCCTGACAACATCAGGACTCCACTGTTCAGGGGCATCATTTTGGAAATGGGCAAGCACCTCAGGGGGCAGGGGGAGTGGGGTGGGTGTGGGGCTTCTCATTGGGTGGGGGCTCCTTGCCTACTGGTTCTGGAGGAGGCTCCTTGCGCACTGGTTCAGGAGGGGGATTCTTGCCAACTGGTTCTGGAGGGGGCACCGTGGCCTCAGTTTTATTAGGGGCATCCATGGCCTTAGATTTGTGAGGGGCCTCCTTGGGCTTAGTTTTGTGAGGGGCCTCCTTGGCCTTTGCTTTGTGAGCAGCCTCCTTGGGCTTAGTTTTGGGAGAAGCCTCCTTGGTCTTAGTTTAAGGAGGGTTCTCCTTGGCCTTGGTTTTGGGAGTGGTCTGCTTGGCCTTTGTCTTTGGAGGAGTCTCCTTGGCCCTAGTTTTGGAGGTGACTCCATGGTCTTGGTTGTCTGTTTGGGAGGGGGAGGCACATTAGCCCTCTGTTTTGGGGGCAGAGGAGTGTCCTTTGGGCAGGGAGGCCCGCGTCACACTCATGTGCCCCTTAGTAGCAGCTGGTGACTTTGAGGGTTGTGCAGTGAATTTGTGCTTGAGTTACTGGGCTGGGGGAGTTGTACCTTCCTCTTACAGGCAGGACGGGAGGGGGGGGTAAGTGGTCAAGGCATGAAAGGAAAAGCTTATTTTCCCCCTACCTCCAGGTAGAGGGAGTGGTTGTAGGAGGAGGAGGAGGAGGTGTGCTGGACTTAGGTGCAGGTGCTTGGACAGTGTGCATGTGTGAGGTGGATGCTGTTTGGGGTTTGAGTGCGAGCGTTTGTGTGTCTTTGGGGGTGCAGACAGGGTGGGGGAGGACAAACAGGATGTGTGGATGGATGTTGTGGTCGTGTCTCCAGTCAGGTGGGTGTGCTGCATGATGCGATGATGGTGGTGGTGGTGTCCCCCTCCATCCCACTGGTCCCCTCAGCGTTGGTGGATTCTGCCTCCTTGGTCCTGTGGGCTGCAGCTCCCTCACTTGCCGGTGCCCCTGCTCCCTCGCCAGATAATGCTAATGCACACATGAACAGGATGACAAAAGGAGGGGGAGGGAGAAAGGGAGCACAGGGTCAATCACAGCACCAACAGCACAGATGGCATACACATCACTGTCACACACTAAGGCTGAGGATGGGCAGTATGGACCACACTGGCATACCATTTGCTGAGTACCATAGCATGTAGGAGCCAAACACCAACCCGGACCAACTAAGCCCTGTCTGCCATGGAAAGCCAGCAACCCAGCTATCCAAAACATGCATTTCACCCTATTAACCTAAGCTGGACCCCGCAGCAATGTCTAAACTGGCACATTGGGACATATACTGACTAGTACCCTGTACCCAAATCCCATGCCAGGCGACACAGATGGTTGTCAAACACACTGTACTCACCCCCTTGTGACTGCTGTGATGCCCTCAAGCGCCCATCCAGTTCTGGGTAGGCCATCGCCATTATGCGGGCCACCAGGGGGGTCAGGTTCCAACTGACACCCCTTCCTCGTTGGGAGGCTGTCCCCAGCTGGGCTTCCGCGGTCTTCCGGACCTAGCATCTCAGGTCCTCCCACAGTTTCCTGCAGTGGGTGCTCTGCCTGTTATAGACCCCCAGGGTCCACACATCGTTGGCAACGGCACACCACAACCCCTTCTTCTGATGGGCGCTGACCTGTAGAGGAAACACAAACAGAGGGACACCATGAACCAGACAATCCAGCCTGTCACACATATGGCCCACAAAACTGCATTAGCCCCTCATCAGGCACACACATGACCCGTACCCCTGCATTAACACTGCCACCAGCTGTACCCCCAAATGACACACTGCCAGCACACACACACACATCTCCATACAGCCATGTCGCATGCAACGTACCCATGGTGTACTCACCTGTCGATCTGGAGGCCCATCCAACTAACCATACAGAGGTAGGACCACATCCACGAGCTTCTCCAACTCCTCCGACAAGAAGGCTGGGGCCCTTTCCCCTGTTGCATGTGCCATGAAAGGTTCCAGGCACAGGTCACAGCAGCACACGCAGTGGAGATGTCATCTTGTGGAAAGTCAGGAATCAAGTGAAGTGTTAGAAATAAAATGTTGGTCATGTCCGCGGCAGTGAACACCGTCACCGCTGGTGTTGCTCATCATTGGTTCTCATACTCCATAGATGGCCATGTTAGCCAATGAGGAATTGCATGGAGGTGTAGACCGCCTTCTCCCATGACGCGAATGCCGGAGGAGTGAGGTCACTTCCACCTGTCCCTGCATACAGGTCAAGCGGTTGCCATTTTCTAATGCCAGTACACATGTACAGATTAATAAGTGTGTCATTGTAGTCAAATGTACTCACCTAAACAATTCCAGTGTCCAACATACAAGCATGCTCTGTGTACACTGCTGTAGTGTGTTCATGGTTCCTGTTGTCACTCCCTTCTTACTTTTGGGTCCCGTAGGTACCAACCACTGCAGAGGAATAGGAGGAGGAGGCAAGCACCCGTGTACAGATCCCTTGTGGACTTGGCTACACTGGAGGACAGGCACATCATACTCACCTATCGTCTGGACAGGGCCACTATCACAAAGCTGTGTGCACAATTGGAGCCTGATCTGATACCTGCTATCCGTTGCACAACAGTAATACCCCATCTTGTGCAGGTACTCTCAGTGCTCCATTTTCTGGCAACTGGCTCTTTCCAGGTGACAGTGGGCTTGGCTGCAGGAATGTCACATCCAATGTTCTCTATTGTCCTTCTTAGGGTTTTGGCAGCCTTGCTCATTCACATATGCAGCTACATCGCATTCCCCAGGGTAGATGATTTACCCACTGTGAAGGCTAGATTCTATGCAATACGACATATTCCACATGTTATTGGGGCCATTGACGGGACCCATATTGCCTTAGTCCCTCCGAGGGCTAATGAACAAGTGTGCAGGAATAGGAAGAGTTTCCACTCACTCAAAATCCAGATGGTGTGCCTTGCTGACCAGTACATCTCCCATGCCACTGCCAAGTATCCTGGGTTGGTGCATGATGCCTTTGTCCTGAGGAATAGCAGTGTCCCACAGCTGATGGCACAACTACAGAGGCACAGAGTGTGGCTTATAGGTGACCCTGAGTCCCCCTCAGTGTATGTAAGTGTATGCCTTCAGGAGTCATACCCCATGCCATTGTGCATGGCTAATGTGTGTCCCTGACTTCTTGCAGGTGATTCCGGCTACCCAAACCTGATGTGGCTCCTGGCCCCTGTTAGGAATCTGAGAACAGGGGCTGGGAATAGGTACAATAATGCTCATGAGCGTACCAGGAGTATTGTTGAAAGGACCTTCGGGCTTCTGAAGGCTAGGTTCAGGTGCCTCCATCTGACAGGTGGAGCCCTATGCTACTCCCCTGAGAAGGCCTGCAGGATTGTTGTTGTATGTTGAACAATTTGGCCCCCATGAGGCATGTGCCCTATCTGCAGGAGGAGGGGGTGGCAATGCAGCTGTGGCAACAGTGCACACTAAGGACAGTGAGGAGGAGGAAGAGGAGGTGGACGTCGATAACAGGACACATATGATCCACCAGTACTTCCAATGACACTCAGGAAAGACTGTTGAACTAAACATTTCTTCATTTCAGTGTTGTGCTGTGCGGCTGTAGCATGTTGATAGTCATTACCTTTGCATCCCATCTGACTGTCACCTATGCCTTCCCTTATTGCTGTGGTTACAACTGTGTAAGGCTGTGAGACAGACTGCTGAGACACATTTGTAGGATGGATCAACATATTACTGGACATTTACACAGGATCATGCAGTTCATTAGAGTTATATACATTGTACATTACCTTCAGATAAAACACTATTACTCAAGTTGTGTCCAAGGGTATTTATAAAAAATGTATATACAATTCAAAGTGCAATAGAGTGCGGTGATGGTTGAGAATAGGCAAGTGTAGTGGACCAGTCTGTTTGTATCACAGGTCCAGTGTCCAATGGGCCATAGGAAGGGGAGCAATGGCAGTTCAAAGTGGACAAGGTGACACAGTGGAACACAAGGGGGACATTCAGGAGGGGCTCATTTCCTGGCGAGGGTCTTTATCTTGGCAGCTGTATCTGGTGTCTGTCTGGGTCGCAGGGACCGTTTGCAGGATGGTTCACCTTCTGCAGGGGGAGGGTTGATGGTGACCTGTGAGTCCTGTGGCATGGACTCCTGTCCACGAGCTGCAGCAAATGTAGAGGGCTGGTCAGTACACTGGCTAGTGGAAGGGGCCCGCTGGTGTGCTGTGTAGTCCCTCATGATATTGGTGATATCACCCAGCACCCCTGGAATGGAGACCATGGTGGTGTTCAAGGCCTGCAATTCTTGCTTGATCTCCTGGTGGTATTCCCCCTGCAGCCGCTGGTTTTCCTGCATGATGTTTATCACCTGACCCATTTTGTCCAGGGATTGTTGGTAAGCTCCCAGGACATTAGTGAGTGCCTCCTGGGCAGTCAGTTCCTTGGGCCTGTCCTCCTCCTGCCGCACAGCTGTCCTCCGACTGTCCCTGGGTTCCTGTGTCTGTGTCCCCTGAACTGTGTGCCCACTGCCACTGACCCCAGGACCCTCATTATCTTGACTGTGCGGTGTGGACTGGGGTCCCTGTACTGGTTGGCACACTACTGATTGACGTGTCCTGGGGACAGAGGTCTGGGGACGTTGCTTGGCTGCTGTGGTGTTGGATTCTGAGGGGGAGGCTCTGTAGTGGACTGGGTGTAGACTGGGGTAGCCGACTGACCAGTGGTCCCTGATGGGCCGAGGAGTTCATCAAGTTCTCCAGAGTTGCTATCATCACTGGGGGCATCTTCTGGTGGGGGACTGGGTAGCCGTGGCACCTCCTCGCCGCTGAGATTGGCTGGGGCACCTGTGGGATATAAGTGGTGTATTATGCTACATGTCTGTGACATATTCTGCATCACTAGCTTTCCCTATATTATTGCTGTTGCCCTGCCACCTTTGTTTGTGTATGGTGATGGATTGTGGGATTGTTAGTACTCCATGCTGTGCATGCATTGGGTATGGCATGCAGGGCTTGGCATTCAGGTTTGTTAATTGTGGTGGTGCACTGTGTGGGATGGAGTGGGGTGATGGGTGTCATGGTGAGGGGTCATGGTGTCATGCAGATTTGGCGGAGGGGGCGATATGTAGCAAATGTTGACTCACCAGTGTCCAGTCTTCCAGCTACTCAAGTGAGTCCCTCACAATGCAGAATTGCCAAGACTTGGATGGCGAGCTGGTGCCTTGCTGCAATGGAACGCACCTTCCCCCGTAGGTCGTTCCACCTCTTCCTTATGTTGTCCCTTGTGCGTGGATGTAGTCCCATGGCGTTCACCCTGTCCACAATCCTCTGTCATAGCTCATCTTCCTGGCAATTGATATTTGCTGGACCTGTGCTCCAAACAGCTGTGGCTCTACCCTGACTATTTCCTCAACCATGACCCGCAACCCCTCATTGGTGAAATGGGGTTGCCTTTGTGGGGACATGGGTGTTGTGTGGTGTGTGTAGGTTGTGCAGAGGGTGATGTTTGATGTGGTGGGATGAATAGGTAGTTGTGATATGTGTGTGAAGTTCTCTTTTGGATTAGCATTACAAAGTGTAGCCGTCTTGTGTTAGCAAAGGATTGTGGGTGATGTCGGGTGTGTGGGGTGTGTGTATATGTGTCAGGTGTGGATTTTTTGTTCTGGTCAATGTTGTCTTGTTTTGTATTTGGGTGGCCTTATCCGCAGGGCCGGTGTTCACAGCCAATGGTTTACCGCTGTTGAATGTCCACTGTGGTGATTTGTGGGTCATTATTTGGAGGGCGTAGTATTGGTGGCGTAACGGTGTGGGTGATAGTTTAAACAGTTTATCACATTCAGTGGGTCTGGCAGTGGGTCTGGCGGGTCAGTGGGTTGCGGCTGTTTTCTGTTGGTTTTGTGTGTATGTGCCATAATCTGGTGGACAGATGTTTGCCTCCGCAGCGGTATGTTGGCAGCAGTCACCGCAGCAGCATTCAGAATTTACCGCCAATATCATAATGAGGGCCATAGTGTTACACCACTTCCAAGGACAAGCGTGTGAGCTCTGCATTAAGGAGCAATACCTACTATGGGCAAAACCTGATAGCATCCTTATGGTGACCTACTGAGAGCATTCTTATGGTCACCCACGGATTCTCTGCATCCAGGCCCAGTCTTTTCACACAGTGGAGAAAGTCACTCAATTAAAACTGGAAGTACCTACCTGGGATGAAATTCTCTGCAGCAATGTTCGCCAGGGAAGAGAATCGCTTTGCCATGTCAGTTTTGGCCTGTTTCTTATTTGCAATACCCAATGTCCTGTGGCATTTCCAGTTGAAACGTGCAAAAGTTTGGCAACTAACTCCATCAATTGCTTCTTTTCTTGGCCCACCTTTGAATGTTCTGTAATGAGCTTTCTCAATAAACAGTAGAGAACCTATAGAAAATAGGACAGAGTTTTTATTGAGTCAGGTTATAGCACTGGACTTGAAGGATTTGAGTTGCTTCTTTGCTATATCTCGTGGGCAGTTGTCTCAATGAAAGAGAAAACCAAAGTCCAAGTGTGAAGAAGACTGGACATGTAAAAAATAATTTGTTTTAGGGTTGACAATGGTGTAATGCAGAAGCATTGAGTCAGAATGCAACCATAACATTCTCAATTCACACGCAATCTCTAAAGAAGCAAAACCACATTCAAATGCTAACGTGGAAAGTTCTTGCAAAGAACTCCTGCTGTTTGAACATATTGCAAGCACAACATTGCAAGCGTTGTTAAAGTAATAGTACATAGCTATCCATTCACAGGATATTGTAGAACAATAAGGTTGCTGTTTAGAGTATGGTACATGCAGGACAGCCGCCAAATTGAATTGACTCTTTAAGCAGCTGTATGTAGCCCAGGTTGGCATGGGGATTCGTAATAGCTCAAACAATCAAGCAGTTTGGTAAGCAATCAGAATTACTGTGTATGTGTTTCCTGTAATGCACTTCCCTGGCTGTTGTGGGTTCTTTAATCATTAAAACGCTATTGTACGCTGAGTCTGTCTGTCCTCTCAACACTCCAAAGAAGCAGATGTGTGGCACCTCTTTCTCGCTCTCTCTGACTCTCTCTCTTTCGCCCTCTCAATTTCCCCCTGATTATGTCTGCTGTGCCTGTGTACCTCACTATCAACAGAGAGTGAACAGAACAGGTGGGATCCTCAACAGCATCGAAGCCCTTTCAAACAATCTTCAAATACATGCATTTACAAAAATAAACTGGTGTTTCAGTATTAGAAATAGAATATTGTTAATGAAAATGGTAAGCTATTGTGTGGAAAAATTGGCCTTGAATATCCTAAATAAAAAAGTATTTATTTCATTGCAAAATGAGCATATTTTAAAATCTGGCAACCTGACACTTTGGACAAACTTATTGTGTTTCAGGAAATTATAGTTAGAACTGATAATTGAGAGATTATTCATGATTAGTTTTGGAGGCTGATTGCTGATCTTGGTTTATTGGTATCAAATTACAGTACTGCCTGGCGGACATCTTGTGACTTCTTTATAGTCATTTCACGTCTGTGTTGGTAAAGCTTTTTTAAATAATATTTTCCCCCCCTCTAACTGAGACTTGATCCTGTATTTATACTTATGTTTCTCAAACCTAGCTGGGGTGCAATGGAGCACTGTACATAATGTACATTAAGGGGATGTTGGGAGATGTACATATTTTAACTACATTACATTTCAAAGCAGAAATTAAGGCCACAACACTTAAAAATCTGCTTTTTATTCTGTAAATTGTTGTTACAATATCTGTAATATCCCACACTTGAATCAATTGAATTCAAGTAAATCAATAAAATACTAGAATAAAGTTGTAGTTTTGGAACAAAGTCTTCTGTATTAATTATGAAATGCTCAAATGTGTTTAGAATTCCTCAGTATATAAATGAATCAAATGCAGCAACAAGTTTATATGAAATTCCAGAGGAGGATTCATCCACATAATTATTAATTATGGCTCTGATGCATTCCCTATTATAGATATTCTTTATACTTTACAGATGAAAAGGTTGGCCAACACATGTTTCTTCACTTGTGAGCTTTCAGGCCTGGGGTGTTTTCAAGGCTTGTGGTTCGGATAAAAGGAACCATAACTGATTTAAGTCAGTATCACCTGGTTGATCCTGCCAGTAGCATATGCTTGTCTCAAAGATTAAGCCATGCATGTGCAAGTACACATGTTTGGTACATTGAAACTGAGAATGGCTCATTAAATCAGTTATGGTTCCCAATCTTTCTTTTAGGTGAGAGGCAGCTCCTGCTCCAACACTGCTCCCAATTTTGAGGGCTCAGGGTGCACTAGTATTCTTTTTACTTAACCTACAGAACAATAATGATTGTTAATTATTCCCTTGTTATCTATCTTCACATGAGGGTGGGCCTATAAATGTAGAGAAGGTAACAACCAGCTGTTAATGCTCACAGTTGCAAGCAATATTGCTTTACTAATTACATAATTGCTAAACACCCTCAGCAATCAATTCTCAGTTTTAGCAAAACAGGTGTCTGTTATATGGTAAGACATTGTTTCTCTACTTGTAAGAATGCAGAAAGAGACAGAAGTTAAAGAGTGCCCCCATTACGCTAGCCACCTACCATGCCACCGATGCAAAACCTCATCCAGATCAAAGCAAACGCCCTTTCTTCCACTTCCAGCATTACCATAGCAGGAGGCCCCTCCACTCACCAATAAGGAGCCTGCCAACTGCCCTTCATCAATAAAGCATATCACCCACAGCCACACAGATGAAGACGGGAGAGCAGTGAGAGAGAATAAAATGAAATAGGGTCCTACAGGGCGGTGGCCAGTCGATAATAGTGAACTATGTGGTCCCGTAGGGTGCCAAGATCAAGGGGTAACCCATTTGAGAAAAAAAAATTAATTTGAAAAATGGGTGTGGAAACAATGTTGGGGTGCACATGACAAGACTCCCAAAGGGCAGAATTTACTGTCAACTAGCAAGGTACACCCAAGATCTGCTCCTAAGGTTCTGCTGACCATCCACTTCACCTTGCATTCTGGAACCTGGCTCCCAAGGACTATGAGCCCCAAACAGCTGAGAGGAAAAGCAACCCCATGACATGGAGGGCCCATGTTTTAGGGATAAGGGTAAGTACAGTGCTTACTTTGAACCCATGGTTGCTGCTGGGGCCCACCAGCAGTTGTTTTAGGGACCAGTACTTATTGTTCATTATCAGATATTATCCACAAGCAAGAGAGAGAGAAACACACAACTGAGAACAAAGGCGAAAGAGAAAGACATAAAGCAGGCACAAAGAGAGAAAGCAGGGACCGGCAAGAGTGGGATAAACGCATAGGGATAGTAGATTGATGAGGTCTGGGTGAATTCAACATGGCACAGCCATGGTATTCAGCCCACCGATTTGCAATAGCACCGTAGCCCACCGATTTGTAATAGCACCGCAGGAGCAGAGCTCCCAGTACTTGCGCTGATTCTTTTATAAATTAAGCACTGGGTAACCTAACATACTTCCCATACCACAAACGACACATCTGGCACCTGCCCAGCATGATACACTTGCCTTGCCTGGCACAGGAATAGAAGGAATTTATTCTCACAACCCTGCACACCAGAAGGGGAACTCATCCCTGCAGCCTCTATTCTCAGCTCACCATCGAGCCCCAGAAGAGAGAAAAAATGAGGGGAATACAAAGTAAAAAGAAAGTGCAAACACAAAGCTCATTACCCAATATCCTGCCATCGCCACATTTTCCTGGGCATAAGGGCCCCACTGTAAGGTCCAGGCAAACACTACTAAAAAAAGAGTCACTCTCATGCCAAGAAATGTGAAACCTATTGCAGTTGCAAATGCTTGCTTAGTTTCTGTAATAATGGAGGGGGCTGATGAATCTTGTGCTGGACAATATCATTTTCACTGTAAGTGTAAACTATATGGTCAGGGTAGTAGACTAGTGTTCAGTTTTAGAAAGTTGTTTTTTAACTAATGTGGTAAACAAAATAAAGTGTGTAAAAGGGTTAATTGAAGCCAAGTACAACAAAAATTTACCTTATCTTACATGTCATTGGCAGGAATGTTGGAACCAAGGCCTACATCATGAATAGAATGTTTGACATCTAATAGGTAAAGTTTTATTAAGTGAAATTGTACTGTAAGTAATAGCAAGGCAAAACAAATTAACAGTTCAACTTAAGCAGTAGCGCTCAGATACATTACATCGTAAATCCATTTTTTAATGCTAAATATAATTTTAAATATAGAGTGCTAGCCAACAAAACCCTAAAAATGGCAAAGCAATCAATTTTATGGATAAAAAATTATTGTGCGTTCTAAAGCTGACTTGGAAACATTGCAGAATTACTAAATATAGTGAAAATATAAATTGTACAGTTTAAGACTGCTTTGAGAGAAGGATTCTTGGAAGACATGTAAAAACATTCTCCTCTCCACAAGGGTTGGTTAGTCAACCAGTTTTAGTTGATGACTGGGGGAAAAGGGGTGGTGCATTGGCCCTGCCATCTCTTCTGTCTGCCTGATGAGCAATATAGTTTGAATGTTTCTAGTGGTACCTAGTTCTTTTTAGGCCAAAGCTTACAAGATATATTCAGGGCGTGCTGAAAGCTGACCTAGAAATGCATTACACTCATAGCTTGCTATTGGCATTTGCCTTTTGTCACTCTCATGCTATGCTTTCTGTTCTCTGTCTTTATTTGTTTTAGGTTGTCTGGCTTGAGTAAGTCTCTCCTGTGGAGCGCAGCTGTTTTACTGTCTCACTGATTGACTCCTTCTACTCTTCCATGACTGTCCGCTTTTTGGCAGCTCTTTTATGTATTTGTTTGTGAAGCACTTCATGAAAATTCATGTTTTAAAGCTGTCTATCCTTGCATGCTTCTGCCCAGTCCACCACCACCATACACAGACAGCTTTCTCTTTGGCTTCTGTAAGCTTTTTTTGTGGATTCGGCAGTCACTATTATCAGAAGCTGTTTTGGTTTTTGCCTCGGTTTTTGAGGCATATTTTTATACATGAAAGTGTATGATTTGTTTAGAGGGTGCTTTTCACAGGGCCTGCTTTACTAGGTGCAACAACATGTCTTCCAATGGGATGCTAGAAGCTTTAATTTTGTTTTTACAACTGCTATGAATTGTAGGTCAATTAGCCCGTGAAGGGAGCATGGCGTTAACATAGCTTGACCAGAGGCTTGAAAAGTCAGCGAAATATATACATTGTGCAAATGCTTAGTTGGTATAAAATGTGTCCCTCTATCAAGAAAGAAAGCACTTTAGCAGACATTTTTATTTCTTTTGAAAATGTTCCAATACTGTGCAGTGATTAACAGTTCAGTTTAGTTTTATATTGTGATCACTTTCTGTTGGATGCTAATGTACTGTGAGTAAGCATTCCTTTTATCTTTTAGAATGTGCTTTCCACTATGTACAACAGTTTTTTAACAAACGTTGGATAACTGTGTTACTTTCACTTTTTGTTTGCCATTTGAATATGCTGATTGTTGCCTTTCTGCTTTTATTAACGTAATTGTATAAATGCATATTGTTTTGATTCAATAATGTTAGCTTCTTTCCAAATACAAACAATGTCACACTTGTGCTTTTTGTAAGAAAAACATAATAAAAATTACATCTTTTCTAGTTGGCATTGGACCTATTATGTAATGGAGACCATGCCCTGTTTTTTAAACACCCATGTTCTTCTTATTAGACACTGCATGAATTGGATTATTGGGAACCTTGTATAAAATGGTACATGTTGTGGGCTGCTGGCGATGGAGTTTGCAGTAAGCAGTAGCTCAAGGGTCACATCCACCTCATGTCTCTATGCACGTTTATTAGTTTGTATGACTTCACTATGTATGCTTTTACCACACAGACTTTACCAAGCTTAGTATATTTAAGGTAAATGTATTATATATATAGTGCCCTAAGGGAAACACAAATTGTGCCCTCACAATACACAGTTTTCTCATAAATAATTTCAAATTGCAAATATTGAAGTGATAGTGCCAATGATCTCATAGAAGATCTTATGAGTGATGTAATATGTGAGGTAATTAGGAGGCATGGTGAGGGCACGGCTTATAGTTACCTTAGAGGACCCCATCCTGAGGGTCACTTTTAAAATTAAAGGGGATGGGGGACACTTGACTCCCTTCCCCTAACCTCCAGGGAGGGAAACTGCCCCCAGCTGACAGGAGCATTTTTAAAGCTCCTGCCCACTGGGAGCAGAACTAAGGCTTATTTACAAGCCCTGTGTGCCCCGGTGCATCACTTTGTGTGCTGCACTGTCAAAGCGTAGTGCAGGCCTATAGTGTTAAGGCCACCCAAAGCCACTTTGCGTGGCTTTTCATGGCCTTGTATATATGAAGTAAGGCAACACCGCATAAGTCATTGGGTTGCCTTCCATTGGTGTTGCAGTGGGTTTTCCCACTCAACACCCATGGAGTTTGATGTATTCCCAGATTTTCAAGAACCTGTAAACCTAGGAATGCATCAAAATCTTACCCCTCCCGTGGGGAGGTGCAACTATGAGAAGTATCTTTATTTCTTCTAGTTTTTTCATCTATCTATGTGTGGTGCATTCTGCTGCACACATAGAAAGAGGAAAAAGCATCCATGGTTTGCGTTTGTGCAGAAAGGTGTCCCTTACTGCACAGAAACAATCCTGTCTGCAAAGCAGGCATCCTTGCACCATGATGCAAGTGTGCCTGCATCAGCGCTAGGTAGGCCAATGTGCATCAGTGCAGAGGGAGAGGACAGAAATGCAAAGTATATTGTTGGTACAGCACATATCTGCCCTTTCTCATTGGCACTGGGAAGCACAGCAAGATCACTTGCTGTGCTATTCTGCTCCAGGGGGCATGTAAATAAGACCCTTTGTGTTTTCTCCAACTTGGCGGCAGTTTTGAAAATGCTTCCACCAAGCGAGAGCATGCACAGGTTTCCTTGCCTGCTTCAGTGCGAGCAAAGAAACTGCTATGTCCAGGTGGTGGGCTCACAAGAACATGGCTACTGAACCAGCCCCAGGGGTTGGGGTCCCAGAAGCCAATAATGGCTCAGGGAGTGGGGCTTCATGGCCCCTTTCCTTTTAATTTAGTTTTTCAGCCCCAGTTGATGAGGTCCACGGGGCTGTTAGAGGCTTAGGAGGGGTCCCCCTCCCCTTAAAAAAAAACACACTGAGCCCTTGGGGATAGTGTCCCCGGGGTAAAAGACAGCCTTGGGAAGGGTGGGTCACATGTCCCTTCCTCCTCAAACGTATGCTGGGCCCCAGGGGATAGAGCCCCTGGGGTCAAAATAGACATGAGGAGGGGGTCATGTGTGCCCCAATCCAAAAGTAAACTCTTGCTCCTCCCCCAGGCCTGGCCCACCCTGGGGGAGGAATTCAAAAACAAATGCAGAAGCCCCCAGTTTAAAAAAATGTTGCTGCTGATTTGTTGATCCACCATGAATTTGCAGAAAAAATCTAAAAAGAACATTTTTGGCTCTCTGGGACCCCACCACCATGCACAGAGTCAGGGTATTCCTACCCTGCCCCCTTGAGTTATCTTGTTCATTGTTTTAGGATTTGAGATGGAGTCCCGAGTCCTAGGATGGATGCCACCACTTCCTGTTTGAGTTGGTGGCAGCCAATCAGATGTCAGCTTGAGATCAGTCGGGCTCCCCAAAGGCTCCACGTCCCTAGATATACAAAGTTTTTGAGTATTAATTGCTCAAAAACTACTGAACAGGTTTACACCAAATTACAAAAAGCACTATTTCTGGACTTAGATCTAGCTTTGTGCCAAATTTGGTGTAAATCCTTTTAACAATATAGGCTGTAGCTGTGTCTAAAGTTTCTATGAGAAAATGAATGAAGAAACTGTGTTTTGAGACCCCCCTTTTCTTGCCCCCCACTTGACAAATCACCCCAAAACTTCTCATGTGAAAACTAGTCAATCAGCAGCACTGTTTTGTAAAGTTTCATGGAAATTCAGCAAACGGCTCAAAAAGTGTATTTCCCGTGGAGACCCAATCCTAACTATAAATACCCAGTGGAGACCTCCACTGTTTTTTTATATATATTATTTGAGATGAGCACATCTAAAGTCTTGCTGGTGTTGTAGTGTGCTTTATACTGGAGCTGCTCTCCAACTAGATTTTGGAACCACCCAGAGTTCTCTCTTCTCTTTTGTGTATATGTATACATATTAATATTACTGCTGGTAGCAGTGGGTAGTTAAAGTTAGGACCTAGTTTCCATAGAAAAAGCATTATTTTACTTGCCTGTATCTTTGGCACCAGTTGAAGCGAATTTTCACAAAATTTTACAAAAAGGTTTGCCCAGGAATCTTGCATGGGAAGTTTCAGGGTGATCCGTCAAGCGGGGGCTGAGAAAAAGGGGGGGGCAAAAAAGGGCACTTCTCATTTTAATTCCCATCATGATTTTAGACACTACAGCCGTTGGATGGAATTATGCCAAATTTGTCAGGAAGGTAGCTCTTGTTCCAGAAAGAGTGCTTTGTGTTATGTGGTGTAAATCTGTTCTGTAGTTTTTGAATACTAAAACAAAACCACATTTGTATATCTAGAGGTGCGTACCCTTCGCAAATCCACTCACAGCGAATTTGCAAACCCTAGAGCCAAAAGAAGGCTTTCATTGCCTGGCTGCAACCTGAACTGAAAGTTGCAGTTGCCATATTTTATAATGGGAAATGTTCACTGGGGCTCAAATGAGGGCTGATAAATAATTTGTAAGGTGGCATTACGGGTCAGGGTGGAGGTATCCTGACCCCAGGGTGAAATCTAAAAGTGTTTTTGTGACATGTTATGCATTCAAAACATGGAAAGATGTTTTTTCACAATGTGGATATTCGCAAATCTGTTGCGATGCTCAGCGTGCCCCCCCCCCATGTAGCCATGTGACAAATTCACAAAAACCGGCTCTCAGACACCCAGTCACAGATTCACTGAGACACTCATGCAGCCAATCACAGACCCACTCAGACTCATACACCCACTTTTACACCCACTGATGTACTCATGCAGCCACTCAGTGACCCACTCAGACACTCATGCACCCACTCAGAGACCCACTCAGACAATTGTGCACCCACTCACACACCCACACAGGTACTCATGCACCTACTGACAGACCCACTTAGACACTCATGCATCCACTCACAGGCTCACTCTGACACTCATGCACCTACTCAGGGACCTACTCAGATACGTGTCAACCCACTCACACACCCAGAGAAGTACTCATGCATTCAGTCATAGACCCATTCAGAGACTCTTACACCCACTCACAGACCCACTCAGAGACTTATGCACCCACTCACATACCCAATGAAATACCCATACACCCACTTAAAGACTCACTCAGCCACTCATGCACCCACTCAGAGGCGCACTCAAACACTCCTGCAACCACTCAAACACACATACACACACAGATGGACATATGCACACAGTTGTAGACCCACTCAGAGACTTATGCACGCACATATTCAGAGGCTCATGGACCCACTCAGACCCACTCAGAGACTCATGCACCCCCTCACACACACTGAGGTACTCATGTACCCACTTAGAAGCTCACTCAGACACTCATGCACCGACTGAGAGACCTGCTGAGACCCTTGTGTACCCACTCACAAACCTAGATATGCACTTATGCGCCCACTCACAAACCCACTCAGACACTCATGCACTTACTGTCAGACCTACTGAGTCACTCATATAGCCACTCAGAGACCTACCCAGACACTTGTGCGCCCACTCACACACCCAGAGAGGTATTTAGGCAAACAGTCATAGACCCACTCAGAGACTCAAGCATGCACTCATATACTCAGAAACTCATGCCCACACTAACTAACCCACTCAGACACTCATGCACCTACTGATAGACCCACTTAGACAGTTATGCAGACACTCAGAGCCATGCAGATGCTCATGCATCCACTCACAGACCCACTCAGACACTCATGCACCGACTCAGAGACCTACCCAGACACTTGTGTGCCCACTCACACACTCAGAGAGGTACTCATGCACACAGTCATAGACCCACTCAGAGACTCAAGCATGCACTCATATACTCAGAAACTCATGCAACCACTCACTAACCCTCTGAGACACTCATGCACCTCCTGATAGACCCACTGAGGTACTCATGCCACACTTACAGAACCACTCAGAGACTCATGCACACACTCATAAACTTAGAGGCTCATGCACTGATTGTGGTGGACAGAATCATTTAAGCGTTTGTCAATTTGAAATGTGGAGGTGTGCATTGAATGTGTGCTTTTATTTTGTGTGTTTGCAAGTTATTCACAAGTTTGAAAGTTTTTTAAAAAGACACCATAAAACAAAATAAAATAAAGATTGGGAAACAGATTGGCTCCATGAAAGGCCTTTGTGTTTATTGTGTAGTGGATGATAACTACACATAATATGGGATGCAGTGTTTCAAATTGGTGAAAAACACCTTGTTGCCTTTGTCAGTGAAGTGAACATCATCACTTTTATAAACTCCAACCATGTCAAAGCGCAAGCTGTTATTGTAGATAGAGCCCATGGTATGGTATCTGAGGAAAGCTGAAACTGTTTTATTAACATGTTTCCTGGCTTTGTCTCTCTGTGGACAGAAGTTGGTTGACCATTTCCATTTCTGCCTTTGGCATATGCTAGAGAAAACCAGGGCAGTGTGAGGATAAAGTGCCAATAATTGTGCAAAGGTATCCTTTATGAAAGTTTCCACAGGCAGAAATTGATGTCACTTAAATCCTTTCTGGTCAATCCAAGTAATTTCCACATTTGGCAAACTCAGGGTCCTGTCAATGCCACTCTTTCTAGCATATTCCCTAGCCCAAAACACAAAAGTATGACCTACAATACACACTCTCAGGATTCTGAAGACAAGCAGAAATACCTCACAGGAGGAGGCTGGAAGAGAATGATGTGTTTTAAAAACGAAAGGCAGTTAAAATGGAGGGAAGGAGTTGTTTGAAAAAAGGTTATGTTTCATTGGATGGTGTTAAGATGCACATAGTTAAAATTAGGTTGTGGTTTTTATGAGTAAGTAAGTACACCTGTGATTGGGTGTGTTTAAAACAAAGACATGTAATGAAGTGTTGGATATGGTTATATTTGGAAAGAGTTAAGCACACCTGCTGCATTTAAATTGGACAGTCATGTGCAGTTTGTAAAATATATGGTGCACTTTTGATCAGTATTTCTAGTGGATTGCTAAGGAAAGCTTTCTAAAGGAGTATTGGGGTAAGGATGTTAAAGAGACAGAACTCTTTTTTACTTAAATGAGAGGTCTTTGCAGTTAATGTAGACTAACAAGGAACTGTTTTTCTTAAAGCAGAGTTTTCACTGAAGTGTAATGTAGTAGCAAAGTGTATTTTTCTAACTAAGTATGTTTTTGAATCCACATCATTATTTGCAGATTTGTCACAAAGTTGCAAGGAGCCTGCACGGAAGGTCGTGAAGAATTTTCGAATAGCCTCAAATAGCCTAGAATCTAGGAATTATTCATAGAAGTGAAGAAGGGGTTAACAAACATTAGCCATTAACAAATAGAGTAAGAAAGGTTACAAATGGAAATTGTGTTTTGATTGGCTACCTTTACCAGTATCAGATAGTGTAAAGTTGAAAAGGTTGTCATTAAATGGTTGCTCTGTATGAGAGTGGTGTACTATACTTATGCTGAGTTGTAACATTTTCAAAGAGACTTGAATGTATGCAATAAGAGCAGAAAAACAAAAGATATGACTAACTAACTAATTAAATTAAAATTAAAATATATGCGTATCTCAGGTTCATAGCAATCACTGTGAAATATAGGACCTATTGGTGGTTCTGTGAATTTTTTCTATATTTCTAAGGTCCATGTGTGATGTCATTATGTAGATTAAGGTTTTTGTTTGAATGCTGGCACTTATAGACTCCTTTATTTCATTATAAATGAAAACTACAAGTCCCAGAATTCATAGTAAAAATGCTAGAGTGGAACAGTATATCACACATTAGCATCTGAAATTTGTTATCTATGTACTAGATAGTATTTAGGTAGGGTGTTGGTATGCTATTGGGCAGGCTTGAATGTTCTTACATAGTAAGAGATGCCTTTTTTAACTCATTCTGAGTCACATGTGTTTTCTCTTAATGATAGTGAAATATGCAGTGTTTTACCTATAATACAAGTGTTATTCATGAATAGAAACCCATTCTTAGGGTGTAAGAGACACATAGAGCTACCTAGATATTTAGGGTGTCATTATGAACCTGCCGGTCGCTGTAAATGTGGCAGTAGTACCGCTAACAGGCTGGCGGTACATACCGCCACATTATGACATTGGCGGGTTGGCGGAGGCCAACCTGACAATGTACCACACCGACCGCCATGGCAGTAGCAGCCGCCGGGCTGGAGATAACAATCTGGCTGGAGATGACTATGCAATACTAATATGTGAAGCACTTAGATATATAGTCAACTAGTAATGCAGAAGCTGCTTCTGCATCTTTACTGCCAGGTTATCTTTACTTAGTTACTTGTGCACTTTAGACTATTACTGGGCATGTAGTTTTAATGTCTGCTTGAGTTGAAATTAGAAAAACTACTTGATAACTCTTAAGGTATCCTTTTATGACAGAAAACCCATTGCTCAGCTAGGTTGTAGGTAGACAATAAAGCAGGGTCCTTTGTGATTTAAAGGTGAAACATGTCCTTCTGAGTTTTACTGAGCTACGTGTGTGCTTGTACATCAGTATGCCCATTTATATATGCATATATATTGTATATACAGTGTGCCACCCATACTACAACGCGCATACTTATTAATCCAAAGGATAAGAGCAATCACACACCAAGTCAGACACTGAAAGTGCCACTCACTCATTAATGCACGCACAACAGCAGGTGTCCATACTGTATTGTCAGAACCAGTTGCTAACTGATACATTCACTCAGATATGTAGTCAAGTACTGACTCAATCTAATCTCCCATTCAGAAAAGTAGTCCTTTAAACATGGCTCTGGCCTACTACTGCTGATGCTGAGAGTGTTCTTTTTAAACGTCAGCTCGACTTGGAACTAGAAAACCTGCTTGACAACTGTTAAAATCTCCTTGTACTATGGAAAGCTAGTTAGACTGTAGGTAGGTGGTAGAGCATGTTCCTTTGTACTTAAGAGGTGAGAAATGCCTTTGAGAGTTTCACTGACTTAGATGCACTTTGCAGACCCCTATGCCCAGTCCCACCCATATTGCAAATCACCTCTAAGGTAGGTTGAAGGCATGCAATAAAGTATGGTGCTTTGTGCTTAAAATGTAAGAGATGCCCTTTTTAGTTTCACTAAGGTACTCATTCACTTGCAGACCCCTATACCCAGTACTACATAGAGTATACCGAAAATAATGCAACTCACTTACATGTTCTCAAAATTAGGGAGCCTCTTTCTGACCCATTCAGACAGCAACAGAGGAGCTTATACTTTCACTCACACATAGATAGCAATTATGTGTGCAGAAGTATCAGAGCCAGTTGACCACACAGTTACATAACTATGTATGCACCAACATACCCAGTGAGCCATTCATAGAGCTAGTTTCAAACAGATTTAAAGACCATTGAGTTACTAAAATAGTCAGTTTTATACCAAGATACTTATTTAAACATTTGGTGGCACACCCATAGAGGGACTGATACACTCACTAAAGTATGTAGTCAAATAGTGATAGAAGCTAGTTACCCATCCAGAAAGGTTGTGTTTTAAACATGGCTTAGGCCTACTACTGTAGAGGCTGTGTGTGCAGTTTTACTGGAAACTTGAATTGGCATTAGAAAAAACACATGCTGATCCTTAAACTAATTGTACTATACATAATTTACATCTCAGCTAGGCTGTAGGTAGGGCACAGTGCATGGTAATTTGTGGTTAAAATGTAAGACATGTTCTTTTGAGACCCAGTCAGTTACAAGTTGAATTGCAGACCCCTACGCCCATTAATACATCCAGTCTCCCACCCATAGTGCAACGGACATATGTTTTTTAAGAAGCATAGAGGCATGATACTTAGATACATGATATATGAGCATAGAGCATGAGTCTCTAAGTTTATGGGTGCATGCATGAGTATCTGAGTGGGTGTTTGTATATGTGCATGAGTACTTCAGTGGGTTTCTGAGTGTGTACGTGAGGACCTCAGTGGGTCTGTAACTGATTGCCTGAGTCTCTGAGTCTATCTGTGCACTCATGAGTCTGTGACTGCATGTCAAAGTATATGTATGATTATCTCAGTGGGTCTGGGAGTGCATACATCAGTTACATGTTAAAAAATCTCAAATTAAGGTAAATGTAATCATTTGTTTTCTGTTTGCAGACATCTATTAAAAAGTAAAAGAAGAAAATAAGAATATTCTGAAAAAGTCAAACATCTCCTCACAGCTGAGAAATAAAAGGGGCAAAATGTAGACAATGTGGTGAAAGGAAAAAAGGCTACTGGTAAGAAAAGACATTTCTTAAAATTATTTGTGTAAAACTGCAAACTCAGCATAATCAAGTAAATAAAAATCAAAGTTTTAAATCAACTAAGAAAGGACATAAGTACATTACATTAAGAGTAATAAATCAAACAACAGAGAAGATAATTTAAAAAGAAGACAGAAGTTTAAGGAGATAAGAATTATAATGTTTCACAGTAGGGTTTTTCAGAATCTAATAAGAAATAGGAAGCAGTATAAAAGGAGAAGAGAAGTAGTCAAGCAAAAGGACCATGTTGAGTTTTTTTTTGATAATGCCTTTGACCTCAAGAGAAAGGTATTTATTTTTATTCTAAGCACCATGAGAATACTGGAAACAATAGCGCTGTCTATGAGAAAAAGAAGCCAAAGAAAAAGACTTGTTAATAGAAGTAGCTTCTGCAGAATTTTCAGTGGCGAATGGAAGCATGCTTCCATTGCTGAGCCTTATTTTAATGAAGAAAGCTACTTGCAAGAGAACACATTCCTGTATGCAGTTGAAACATCTGAACAATGTTATGAGATGAAGGATGGGACTCCTATTCCGAAAGAGGAGATAGCATCTAGGACTAAAGAAGAAGTTATAGGTAAAGAGGTACAGGGAAGGCATAGACAGGCACCGGTGTATGCAGTATATGGCAGGAATCAATTGATATATTGAGATCTTCCCTGCATATATTTCCCTGCAAAAGTTTGAATAAGAAAATGGGTATATTGCAAGGATTAGATCCATGCAAAGTAGGAAAGTACACACATTTACAAGGACATTCACTAGCATGTCAATCGAAGAAAGTGGGCTAAAGAACCTTTCATCATTTTAGAATGTTAGCTGTACACCACTCTAAAATGCAAACTTTAGTTAGGAGGCTTTACTATGTCAAAACTCCTGCTCTATGTTTAGAAGAAATGAAAATAGTACTATCGCATGGTACAGTAGCAGATGTAGAAAGAGTTTGTGAAGATGTTCAGTTTTGTGTCCTTGGTCCTGAACAGGGGTGTAGAGAAAATGAAGAGTTGTAGAGGGACAGGTCACAGGCATTAAGGGTTTATAACTTCAGATAAGAAATTAGGAAGTTTAACACAGTTTCTTCAGAGAAACCAAACTGTGTTTGTATATGTTATCGATGCACCCACTGCCAACGTCAAATGTTGTTCTGTACCCAAAAACTGAAGAAGAAAACAGAGGTAAATGGAAAGAATTTGCTGCTTTTTTTATTTTTGTAGAGGATGTGGCCACAAAGCAAATTATATGCAAGTACTGCATAATAAAAGGCCAGCTAGAGCAGTACCCCAAGTTAGAAATAGTTCCAATCGCACAAGAATGTCAAGATTTAAATGTTTATGAATCAATTCTTATACAATGAGTACATTATTTCTGAACTATAGCTCATATGGAACTGAAAACAGGGATATTACCTCCAACAGAGCTCCAGAAAGGTCTTAAGAGTAGAATTGTGCACTTGCCATTAGATTTGAAAAAGAATGTTGAAACTATTGGGGTACAGAAAGGTTTGGAAGATGCACTTATTATTTTGGTAAATAGTATCTCTACAAAGAGCAAAAAGATATGGCAAGAATTAGTGGATGTTAATAAGGTAAAAAAGCAATATTACACCTGATGCAAAATAACATTTATTATAAAAATGCTGACATTCTTCAAGATATTACACATATAGAGGATGAGACATTACCGTCAAGTGGTCAGAATGAAAAGGTGGATCGATCAAGATCAGAAGAAATGTATGGACACTACATCATTAATCTTCTTTATTCTAAAGAATACATATTGAGAAATTTAGGTGCACCTACTTGGTTCCTGACACTCAATTGTGCTGAGTATGCGTAGGAAGACATGCTTGAATTTTTGAGAGACATGAATTCTAATATTAGGGACATTAAATTGAAGACAGCGGGAGAACTTTGTTCCTTAGTTCACACTAATGTTTGCAGATACTTTAACCACTGATTTCAAGCTATGATGTCTTTCATCTGCAACAAAACTAACTCGCCTTTTGGTGAAGTAACTGATTTTTTTGGGCATAAAGAGTACCAAGCAAGAGGTGCTCCTCATAGTAACATGCTGTTATGGATAAAAGATGCACCTAAATTTGAAAAAGACACTGATGAGTCTGTCCTGCCTTTTATAGAACAGCATGTAACATGTACCATTCCAAAAGATACTGATGAAAAAGGTTTGAGACAACAAGTGCCGCGGTTTCAAAATCACAGATGTGGAATGTACTGATGTTGAAAATATTGAAGCAAAGGCACATTTTGCGACCTGTGATTTCAGAAGAATCACAGGTCGAGAAATGTCTGCAGTCAGACATACATTGCCACAAAAGACACAGAAACATACTGTTAGAAATGGGGTCTCTAGATGGTGGAGGTATACACCCTTGTCCAAGTAGGGACCACAATCCTAGTCAGGGTAAGTCACACACAGTCCAAATTATCCTGTGCCTACCCTCTGGTAGCTTGGCACTGAGCAGTCAGACTTAATTTAGAAGGCAATGTGTAAAGTAATTGCAATAAATCATTCAGTAACACAGAGAAAACACCACAAAAATACACCACAAATGTTTAGGAAAATAGATTATATGTATCCGAATAAAATAAGGTCAAAACCACAAAGATCCAATAAGCACAAGTTTAGATATCACTTTGAAAAGGTTTAAAAGAGTCTTAATCCTTGGAAATAAACAGTTGTCTCTTTGTTACACACAGACCTAGTATGCGTTGAAAAATAGACCGCAGAGGAGGAGAAGCGTGGAAAAATAGGGTGTTGCATTGGATTTTCTGAAGCAGCACAGACGATGCATCATTTCTTTCCATGCTGCAAAGGATTTGCATAATTTTTCGGCATGCATTCTTGGCTCCTGACTGCGATGCCGGGATCTTCTGACACCCAGGGATGGTGCAGGGAAAATCCTTCACACGCTTGAAGTAGACCCGGGTGCTGCGTCGATCGGGTAGTTGCGTTGAATTTTCCATCGCAAGGCAGGTGCTGCATCGAATTTCCAGTCTGGAAGTCGGGGCTGCGTAATTCTGGTGGACTGTGTGGTGATTTCTGGGTCACAATGCAGGCTTTGTGTCGATTCCGACAGGCGGTGTGTCAATTTTCGACACATAAGAGTTTCCTGAAGTCAAAGTGGCAGTGAAACTGCACACACAGGCCTTGTAATGGCAGGCCTGAGACATGGTTAAGGGGCTACATACGTGGGTGGCACAATCAGTGCTGCAGGCCCACTAGTAGCATTTAGGGCCAGATGTAGCAAGCCGTTTGCATGGTGCGAACGGCGAAAATCGCAGTTTGCGCCATGCAAACAGCCTAACGCAATGCTCATTCACAAATTGCGAGTCGGGACCGACTCGCAATTTGTGAATGCGACTCGCAAATAGGAAGGGGTGTTCCCTTCCTATTTGTGACTCGCATCACAATTCAGAATTGCTTTGTGACCGCGAATGCGGTCGCAAAGCAACTCGCAGTTACCACCAGTGTCACACTGGTGGCAACTCAATCGCAAAAGGGAAGGGGTCCCCATGGGACCCCTTCCCCTTTGTGAATGTAGGCACAAATATTTTTTCAGAGCAGGCAATGGTCCTATGGACCACTGCCTACTCTGAAAAAACGAAACCAAATGGTTTCAGAAGTTTTTTCATTTTGCAACTCGTTTTCCTTTAAGGAAAACGGGCTGCAAAATGAAAAAAAAACTGCTTTATTTAAAAAGCAGTCACAGACATGGAGGTCTGCTGACTTCAGCAGGCCACCATCCCTGTGAGTGCAGGGACTCGCTATGGGGTCGCAAAATGAGACCCACCTCATTAATATTGATAAGGAGGGTCTTTGCGACCCCATAGCGAGTCGCAGACGGTGTCTGAGACACGTTCTGCATCCGATATTGCGACTCGGAAATTGCGAGTTGCACCGACTCGCAATTTCCGAGTCGCAATATCAGACTTTGCTACATGTGGCCCTTAATTTCTAGGCCCTGGGCACATGTAGTGCACTCTACTAGGGACTTATAGGTAATATGCCAATTGGGTATGAACCAATGTAACCATGTTTAAGGAGGAGCGCATGTGCACTTTAGCACTGATTAGCAGGTAAAGCAAGTGTTCCTCTCAGCTGGAACTGTAGACCGCAATATCCCCGCTAACGAACTGTTGGAAGGTAGCGGGGGCTTTTTTTAAACAAAAGGGCATCACTCTGAAATGATAATATCTCTCAGGAGTTGAAAAAGTGGATCTATTTGGCCGCCTCAGTCAAGGCATACTGCCAGTTCCCTGATGTGAGATCAAAAGTACTGACAAATTTGGCAGCACCAAGCCTGTCAGCAAGCTAAACAGCTTGGGAGATGGGTTGAGCGTCAGTTTTAGTGACAGAATTTAGACCCCGGTAGTCCACACAGAGCCTAAGTTCTGGCTTGGCAGCGGGTGTGGCAGCCTTTGTGTACCAGCACCACAAGGTTGGAACAGGTGGTGCTGGATTTCTCAATTACCCCGAGAGCCAGCATCTTGGCAACTTCATCCTTGAGGCTGGCCTTTACCCTGTCAGACAACCTATAAATGTTATTCCTTACAGGGGGACTGTATCCTGTGTCAATGTCATGAACACACAAGTGTGTGAGTCCAGGGGTGGGGGAAAACAGGGAGGAGTACTGCTCCAGTAGCTGGTAGCAGTCCCCTCCCTGGTCCAGGGTCAGGGAGTCAGAGAGATTGACCCATCACCTTCCTGAGCAGAGAGGAGGTCGGGAAGAGGTTCACTCTCCTCCTACACACCCTCATCTGTCGCCAGGAGCATGTTGAGTTCAGTCCTCTCAAAATGAGTCTTCTAGAAATGGTGCATCTGGTTGTGGTGGGCCAACATGTAGCAGACCACATCCTGTGGGGGGGTTCTTGGGAGCTTTCTCCCACCCTTCTTTTATAATGCTTAGTAGTCACCTGACAGGGTACTCGTAGAGAATCTCAAAGCGACTGAATCCTACCTCTTTCTGGGGTACCTCTCTATAATCAAAGTGAAGGCATGTCAAGAGCACGTCCTACACATGCCTCATGGCCTCATGGAGGCCTGAGATCATACCTTTCAAGGTCACCCCACACTCATCCCACATGGACTTCATGTATGCAGACATGAAGTTTGTGCCTCTGTCAGACATAATCTCCTTTGGGAATCCCACACTGGTTAGGATCTCTGTCAGAGTTCTGGTCACCAGTGGTTCAGTCACCGTCCTCAGAGGGATTGCCTTTGGGTAGCGGGTGGCATGGTCCACCAAAACCAGGATAAACCTGTTGCCTTGGGCAGTTTTGGGTTCCAATGGACCAATACCGTCAATTCCCACACTTTTAAAGGGGTGCTAATGACAGGGAGTGGGATCTGGGGGGCCGTGAGCCTTTTCCCTGTCTTCCCACTGGCCTGGCAGGTAGGACAGGGCCTACAGAATGCATCTGGGGTCGTCTGCATTCAGGCCAATAAAAGTGGGTGACAAGCCTGACAAAGGTCTTGTCTTGCCCTAAATGTCCTGCCAGGGGAATGTCATGAGCCAGGCCCAGTATAAAGGCCTGGTAACACTAGGGAACCACCAGCACACGAGCTGCCCCTGCCTCCGGTACGTCAGGCTCAATGTAAAGGAGATTATTCTCCCTGCTGTTGTCTCAAGCCCTCAAGAGTGGGACACTCTTTGTGTGCCTTGCACAATTCTTTCCTGGTTAGCACACCCTCAACTTGCCAGGCGACAAGCTCAGGTAGGTGACCTAAGGCAGCAATGTCTTCCATTGGCTCAGGGGCCTCCTCCTCAGGGACCCAGTCAACCACCGCAGACATTCTGGGACTGGTTTCCTACACCCCATACCCCTCTCCTTGGCAGCCTTCTGGGCCATTCTTCCAGGCTCCAGATGTCCTTGACTCCCCTCCCAGGCAGCCACGGACCTAGTGGTCATGCAGACTCACTCAGGCAATCCCAACATCTCCAAGTGAGACCTTAGCTGTACCTCCCTCCAGGTAGTGTGCACAAGGTCATTGCCTAACAGACAATCTACAGGCATGGCAGGTCTCACAGTTACTTTCAGAGTACCAGAGACCAACCCCCCAACCCTCAAAGGGAACCAGATCTACCGGTAGGTGGTTTGCACCATTGTCAGTGACTATGACATGGTAGAATGTTTTAGGTAGGACCTGCTTTGCTGATACCAGCTGACACCTGACAGTAGTCATGCTGGCTCCTGTGTCACACAGAGCCATCACCCGTTGCCCATTAATGGTGACTCATTGCCTATACTTGGAAGTATTAGCAGGCATGTGGGTTTTTGGCACCACCTCTGCATCCCCAGGACACTAGGGTTACCTCTGTCTGTTCCCCAAAACTAACTGGGACTACCTCCTCCCCAAGTGCTACACTAGCCAACCCAGGTGTCTGCCCTCCAGTGGGGGGCTGTGCCCTCTCTGGACATTTGGAGTTGCCCTTAGATTGACCATACTTAGTGCACTCTATGCATTGGGGAGAAACCTTCCTGTCTTACTGTCAAAGAACCATTTCTTTTTAGACTCAGACTGGGACTGGTTATCATTATTCCCTTGAGAATTATCTTTTTTTTTTTTTTTAGACCTACTCATTTTTAAGTTTTTCTCCCCCCCCCTTTCTTCTGTTGAGGACTCTGACCACCTTTGTGGGTGTCACCCCACAGATACCGTTTTGGACACTCTGGGGCTAGCCCAGAGGTCTATCTCCTCAGCAAGCTTCCTGGGATCAGTCAGCTTACTGTCAAATAGGTAATGGTGCAACTGTGTAAAGCAAATACTGAGTATATGCTCTCTCAGGATCAAATTGTACAAACCCATATAATCATTTACTTCACTGCCTCTCACCCAACCATTCAGAGCCTTACTAGAGAATTTAAAAAATCTATTCAGGTGTGGTTGGGAGCTTGGAATTGCCCTTGAACCTTTGGCGGTAGTCTAAATTTGGCAGTCAAAAAGTCTTTCATAGGGACATACTTGTTCAGATCCCCAACCACTAGTGTAAGAAAAGTGTCCCTCCCAAGTATTGGCACGTGTTTTCACAAGCCTGCCCACCATTGCTCTTCTGGAGCCCCAGGGGCCCCAGGACTCCCCTTACCACCAGCCTCTTCCTGGCGGTGCAAACCGCCAGAAACAGGCTGGCGGTAGGGGAGTCATAATCCCCAGGGCAGCGCTGCTTGCAGCGCTGCCCTGGTGGATTAACACCACCGGGGCTAAAACGGCGGGAACCGCCGGCCCCGGCGCCGCGGTCAAAATATGGGTCTCCGTACCGCCAGCCTGTTGGTGGTACGGACGCCACTTTAGCCCTGGCGGTTAAAATGACCCCCTTAGGCACCAGGGATCTTGTGTGTGTGTTTTGTGTGGGGGCGGCCCCTTTTGGCAAGCATCGCTCCCCTAAGGGGGGCACATTACTGATGGCCATTTCTGCTCCCCTTGGGGGCAGAAGCCATTAAGACAGGGATTTTTTTTTTGTTCCCCTTAGTTTTTCTGTGCTGGGACACCCCCTTTCACCCCCTTTGGCAAGGGTCGCCCCCTCAAACAGGGTACAGAGCTGTTGGCCATTTCTACCCCCCTTGGGGGCAGATCCGCCTATTTCTTTTAGGCCCATGTGCCCCTAAGGGGGGCAGAAGCCGCTAAGGCACCAGGGACATTTTCTATGTTCTTGGTGGCGGGTGTTTGTCAACTGGCGAAGTATTTGTATTTGAGATTATAACAGTTTATTTCTTCTTTTTGTTCTAGTTTAAAGCTTTTGCTTTCTTTGCTGTGGATCCTTGCAGTGTTGGCAGTAGTTGTCCTGCGGTTTGCATAGTTGCATGTTTTA
Source organism: Pleurodeles waltl (assembly GCF_031143425.1). NCBI lineage: Eukaryota > Metazoa > Chordata > Amphibia > Caudata > Salamandridae > Pleurodeles > Pleurodeles waltl. Next base: position 602,802,450 of record NC_090437.1, on the reverse strand, counting down.
CGTAAGTAAAAGCAATTTACTCCAAAGGAGTATTGTTAACATGCATGAATGACATGTTTGTAGGTGGTGTACTAAATGCAGAATTGTGTGTGAAATTGTCCTTAGATTTGGGCACAATGATATTTGAGTTGTCATATGTCTAATTTTCTTTTTTCTTTTTAGTGGGATATCGTTGGTGATTGCTGTGTCTGTGCATACTAGTTGCTGGTAAGTAGCTTTTTCAGGCAAGTGAGGGGTATAGTTTTTTAGTACATAACTCTTTGTGATAAAGCTACACTTTGTGTATTACTTATTTTAGTGCTGGTTGTTGTTGGAAATCCATTTACTGTTAGAAAGTATCATGGCTAGCCGTAGAGTGACCGCTCAGCAGGTTGTTGGCATGCCTTTTGAGTTGTCTTCAGACCATGATTATGAGACTGACTCTGCATCTGAGGCAAAGGAGGAAGTGAGAGATTCTGGCAGTGAGTTTTCTGTCAGAGAGGATTCTTCTGATGAAGAAGCCATTCTCAGTGCAGATGAAGGGCCTGTTTTAGATGAGGACATTGATGTACCAAGAGTGCAGCAGCCTGGTGCTGAAGGGTTTTCCATTAGAAGACCTGACACCTGGATTTCCCCAAACATAGAGCAGCCACAGTTACCTTCATTTAATACGGAAAACTTTTTGCCTGTCAATTTCTTTCACTTGTTTATGGACGATATATTTTTGGAAGAGATTGTGGAGCAGACTAATTTGTATGCAGAGCAATGTTTGAGGGACAACGCTGCCAGACTTAGGCCTCAGTCTAGAGCTACTCAGCGGGTTCCCACATATTTGGAAGAGATGAAAAAGTTTTTAGGTTTGATTTTTTTGATGGGATTGATTAGGAAGCCGTGGCTGGCTTCTTATTGGTCTACTAGTCCCTTGATGGCAACGGCTATATTTCCTGCAACTATGACACGTAATCACTATTTTCTTCTTCTCCCTATGCTGCATTTTGTAGACATTTTTTTAGCCTTGCCACGAGATCACCCTGATTGTGACCGCCTTTTTAAGATTAGGCATGTCCTTGATCATTTTGTAGATCGTTTTTCAGAGGTCTATGTTCCAGGCAAAGAGAAAAATGTGGACGAGTCTTTGGTCCTTTTCAAGGGCCGTTTAGTTTTTAAGCAGTACATTCCTAGTAAGAGGGCACGGTATGGAATTAAGTTGTATATGCTGTCAGAAAGTAGTACAGGATATGTGTATAATTTCCAGGTCTACACTGGTAGGGATTCCAGTATTGACCCTCCTGGTTGACCGCCCACTTTTGGAGTTAGCGAGAAAATTGAGTGGCAACTTGGTAGATGACTGTTTAACAAAGGTCACCATTTGTACATAGATAATTTCTACACTGGAGTGCAGTTGTTCAAGGAATTGTTTAGAGTGGACACTGTTGCTTGTGGCACAATCTGTTCTAACCGGAAAGGCTATCCAAGGGAGCTTGTCTGTAAAGAACTTGAGAGGGGACAGTGCAGTGCCTTGCGGAATAATGAGCTGTTAGCCCTGAAATTTTCAGACAGGAGGGATGTGCACATGGTATCTACCACCCATGATGAGAGTACTTCCCCTGTGACTGTTTGGGGTCAGGTTGCCGAAGTGTGCAAACCTGCATGCATTTTGGACTACAATAGGCACATGGGTGGTGTTGATAGAGTAGATCACAGGTTGGAACCTTACACTGCTCTTCGTAAGTCTTACTTGTGGTATAAAAAGTTGGCCCTACTTTTATGTCATTTGGCAACTTTGAATGCTTTTATTGTGTTCAAGGATTGTTCACCTGTGTCAAGGATGAAATTTGTTAAATTTCAGGAGTCAGTGATAGACAGCCTTATTGTGGTGGAACAGGCAAGAGTTCCTAGAGCAGCAATGGTGGAGGATGTGGCTAGATTGAAAGATCGCCACTTTCCAGATCACATTCCTCCCACTCCCAAAAAAGACTTGCCCACTAAGAAATGTAGAATATGTGCCCTAAGAGGTATCCGGAGGGAGAGCCGGATGTACTGCTCCGATTGCCCTTCAAAGCCTGGGCTGTGTGTGGCCGGCTGTTTCAGAAGTTACCACATTTGTGGGGGAAATACTGTGAGCTTAAACTGCCTATTTTATATTTGTATATGCTCAGTGTCACGGTTGGCATTACTGTCATGTATTTAGTTACAGCTTTTGTGTTTGTAGTTTTGTACTTATTTTATAATTAGTTAGTGGTTTCTTTGTTGTTTATAAACAACAACAAAAGTGATGGTGGTGTGCGTGGGGTGGCGCTTGGCTGGTGGTGCCAACCAAACATCACTCCACACACTCCCATCAGCTAGTGTGACTGCTGGGAAACACCCGGAAGAATGAGTCCGGAATCACGAGGTTGTGAAAAACGAAAGCGAAACAACGCTTTCGTTTTCCACGACTCCCTGGTTGCGGTACCTTAACCACATATGTCTGAACAACGTACATGCGTGGTTAAGGTACTGTAGGGAGTTGGAGTGGACGCGGTGAAGGAGGAGGTAAGTTGGGCTGGGACTGGGACTGGGGCTGTTATGGGGGGCAGAGGGGCAGGGGGTGGGGGGCTGGGGGGGATTATGGTTTAGGGTGCAGGGTTTAGGTTCTAGGGGCGGGGGTGGGGACTCTGGGTATTTTTAGTTTTTGGGGTGGGGTGGGGGCTGGAGGTGATTAGAGTTTGGGGGGTCAGGGTTTAGGTTTAAGGGGTGGGGTGGGGGGCTGGGGCAGAAGCATGCTGGGTCATGCATGCTGATTGGTAATGCCTTTACCACGAATGCCTTTACAACTGTAAAATCTTTGTAAACACATTCGTGGTAAAGGCATCAGTGTTTAGAATGAGGTCGTTGTTCCGACCTCGTTGTAGAGCCACGGGTGGTTTGGCAACCGTGGTTCTGACATATAACCATGACTCCTGTATCAGGCATGTGGGCGTATGTAAGTGATGGTCCCTTGAGTGGCGCTGTTTGTCGATGCGAGTGTTGTAATGTGCTGGGCCCGTGGCTGGCGGTGTGAATGGTCTTGTGCATGTCATGTATGAAAGGTGTGTGAATGGACCGTAAACCGGTTGGTGCCTTTACTCGGCTTTACAGCTCACGAGCTGTGAGTCATTGGTTCAGTTTTTTGTCCTTTCAGTTATTAACAGTGCATTTCACTTTTGTGAAATCTCTTGTTAATAAAATTTTATCTACTGAACCATCACTCACCCTCGTGCCAAATCCTACCAGTATGGGTGGTAAAAATGACAAAACCTGCTCCTCTGTAATCAGGTATCACAGCACACTTGTGACATGCTAGGTGTCTCAGGTGGGACCCCGATGATGAAGCATGCCACCAACTTGGTTGGTGGGTGAGGGGTCTTTTTCCCATAACCTAAGTGTGTTTCTTTTCACAATTTTAGTGTTTGGCACATCACAGACGTACGTGGACACATAAAAATGATATATTACAAAACTACCTGTGTTTAGGGGTGAGGGGACACCTATGTTTTTGGTCCTGGGTGCGACTTTCATCTAGGGAAACCTACCAAACCCAGACATTTTTTAAAACTAGACACCCCAAGGAGTCCAGGGAGGTGTGGCTTGCGTGGATCCCCCAAAATGTTCTTACCCAGACTTCTCTGCAGACCTCAAAATTTACTTAAAAAATGATATTTTCCTGACTTTTCTTTGTAGGGTCACCGCTCCAGCACAAAATTCCTACCCCTTAGCGTTCCCCTCAGTCTCCCAAGTAAAATTACACTTCACTTGTGTGGGTCCCCAAAGCAGAGTCAGCCTAAAGATGTATAAAAGAAGAATATGTGCTTATCAACTTGCTGTGCTATCCCTTCAATCTCTACAAGTTTTTGGCTCCTCTCAGATTCCAGAACTTTTTGTCACTGAAATGTGAGGAAAAAGTGTTTTTTTAGCCAACTTTTGAGGTTTGCAAAGGATTGTGGGTAACAGAACCTGGTGAGAGCCCCACAAGTCACCACCTCTTGGATTCCCCTAGGTCTACAGTTTTAAAAAATGCACAGGTTTGGTAGGTTTCCCTAGGTGCCGGCTGAGCTAGAGGCCAAAATCCACAGGTATGCACATTGCAAAAAACACCTCTGTTTTCTTTGGAAAAATGTGATGTGTCCACGTTGTGTTTTGGGGCATTTCCTGTAGCGGGCGCTACGCCTACCCACACAAGTGAGGTACCATTTTTATCGGGAGACTTGGGGGAACATAGAATAGCAAAACAAGTGTTATTGCCCATGGTCTTTCTCTACATTTTTTCCTTCCAAATCTAAGAGGGTGTGTAAAAAAGACGTCTATTTGAGAAATGTCCTGTAATTCACATGCTAGTATGGGCACCCCGGAATTCAGAGATGTGCAAATAACCACTGCTCCTCAACACCAAATCTTGTGCCCATTTTGGAAATACAAAGGTTTTCTTGATACCTATTTTTCACTCTTTATATTTCAGCAAATGAATTGCTGTATACAAGGTATAGAATGAAAACCCACTGCAAGGTGCAGCTCATTTATTGGCTCTGGGTACCTAGGGTTCTTGATGAACCAAAAAGCCCTATATATCCCGCAACCAGATGAGTCCAGCAAATGTAACGGTATATTGCTTTAAAAAATCTGACATTGCAGGAAAAAGTTACAGAGTAAAACGTAAAGAAAAATGGCTGTTTTTTTTTACCTTAATTTCAATATTTTGTTTATTTCAGTTGTTATTTTCTGTAGGAAAACCTTGTATGATCTACACAAATTACCCATTTCTAAATTCAGAATTTTGTCTACGTTTCAGAAATATTTAGGTTTCTGGGATCCAGCATTGGTTTCACACCCATGGCTGTCACTGACTGAAAGGTAGCTGAAAGCACAAAAAATCGTAAAAATGGGGTATGTCAAAGTAAAATGCCAAAATTGTGTTGAAAAATTGGGTTTTCTGATTCAAGTCTGTCTGTTAATGAAAGCTGGGAAGCTGGTGTTTTTATCACCACAAATCCTTTGTTGATGCGATTTTCAGGGAAAAGCCACAAGCCTTCTTCTGCAGCCCTTTTTCACATTAAAAAATAAATAAAAATGTCACTGTATTTTGGCTAATTTCTTGGCCTCCTTCAGGGGAACCCACAAAGTCTGGGTACCTATAGAATCCCTAGGATGTTGGAAAAAAACGAAAAAAAGCGTGGGTAGCTTATGTGGACAAAAAGTTATGAGTACCTAAGTGCGCCCTGCCCCAAATAGCCAAAAAAAGGCCTGGCACCTGAGGGGGAAAAGGCCTGGCAGCAAAGGGGTTAAATCACTGCTACTATACATCAGTGGTCAAGCTGGCACCGGAAAATGATTTCTAATTACATTTCTCACTGCTTATCTACAGAAGACTACAGAATCAAGTTAATCTCGTGTCGTAACAGCACCAAATGAATTAACTGACCACAACCTTAAAAAAAAAATTACGTCGGCTACTTATGCTTTCTGTTGAACGTGATAATAAACTGTAATACCAGAAATTATCTAGTGGAACCTATCACAAACTTTCCAGAGTTTTGAAGCTACTGAAGGTTTTAATTATCTATGAGGTAAGGATGGTGTCTAACTTAATGATTGCCTTCATACACTCAAGAATGGAGCACATTTTAAAAACCGAGTATGGCGTCTTTAGCCGGAAGCACTTAATTGATCTACTGCAACTAACTCATGTGAAAGACAACCTGTTTTCAAAACACTTCTCCACAACGAAATAAGATTTTTTTGTGGAGTATTGGCAATGTAAATATTTGGTTAAACTTCAAATACAAGGAACTAGTGATGAATATGCGTCGAGTGTTTGATATAGAAATGGAAATTTTCTGAAGGACATTAGAGTAGAAGTTTTGACAAAGGATGGTAAACGTGCTTTACAAAATCTCCTTATCAAAAAATTATTTTCATGAAAGAGTACAGCAGCACAACTAATCTGCAAATGAATTCAAGAAGAGAAATCTGTACTGTTTCATGCCTACAATTCAAGAGTGTTCCAACTTCAATGAGCAATTGTTGAAACTGAAGAAAGAAGATATTTTGGAAATCACAGCTATTGATAAAATGGACATCAGGGAGTCACAATATTATTAACAGAAAAACTACAAACAAAATTGGATTCTTTGTAGAAGTCTGTGTCAAAGACTGCAAAGTTAGAAAAGAGAGTGTTTATGTGTGTGCAAAAACTTCCTAGTAATTTTACGCCGTAATTTAAATGTTGAGGAAGGATTAGTAAAGGTGTCATGGGTAAAGTTTTAATTCCATTCATTTTCCAATTAGAGATGAGATTGAATATTTGGCTGTAACATTTGATCAGATTGATGATGTGAAGTACATTTGCAAATGTACAGTACAGTTTTTGCTTGTAAAGGATGTATATGTCTGGCACAAACAATTTCCATTCTCTCTAGCTTATGCTGTAACTATATATAAATAACAAGGTTTAAGTGTAAACACAGTTTTTTAAATATTGAAAGTACATTATTTAAAGAATGTATGTCATAAGTAACATTATTGCGTGTTAGAACCTTGTCTGGTTATATTTGGTTGAATTTGATGAAAGCAAAGTTAGTGCTGATGTAAGCTGTGTGAGAGTATCATTGTTTAAGACGTTTATATGCTCCTCAGTTAGGTGGCTATCCTGTTTATGACAAATGGGTAATCTTTCAGAAGGGAAAGCTTGCAAAAAAGTTGAAGGATGTTGAAGAGAAGAAGAAAAAAGAGGATGATCTAGAAAGTGTTAAGAAGAGGCAATTAGAAAATAAGGGAGATTTTGTAGGTTATTAGTTGGAAAACAATTCAGGTGTCAACTGTTATGCAAATGTGGTTCTCAATGTACTCTTTCATTTACCACATGATGTAAATGGACTTCACCAGAAAACAGATAAGAGGTTGTGTTCTGCACTCTATCCTTTGTTACAACATTTATTGAGTGAAAAGATAGTAATAAATTTTGCTTCAGACACTTGAGACCTTGTAGATATATATAGTAGATCTGTAGTATTTACTCTCAATAGTCAACAAGATGCACAAGATATAAAGGTCATCCTAGGAGTATTAAAAGAAGAAGAAGAAAATATCAATGAGTTATTTGGACTGAGATCCAAATGCTACCATCGGTGTGAAGATTGCTCTTTTAAATTATGTCCTCATATAAATTCTGAGAGATTTATGTACTTAAAACTACCGGATTCCAAAACTGTGCCTTTTGACAGATTAATTAAAAAAGTTAACTAAAACATGACCTGCCCAAACTGTAGATCAGATGTTATGTTTACTTTGTATTTACAAACAACAGGAAAATACCTTATACTAATGATGCAGAGCAGATGAATCTAAATTGGAAACATAGGGGCATATTTATAATGCAATAGTGCCACGTTGCACCACATTAACGTTATTATTTTTTACGTTAATGTGGCCCAACAAGGCTGAAATCCTTGTGCCGTATTTACATGTTAGTGCAATGCATGCATTGTGCCACTCTGTAACCCTTTGCGCTACATTATGCCTGAGCCAGGCATAATGTATGCAAAGGGGGTGTTCCCTCGTTAGGGGGAACAGAAAAATGGCGTGAGGAAATCTATGAGATTTCTTTGCACTATTTTTTATGGCACTTTTAACTCCTGCTCAAGAGCAGGGGTTAAAAGGGTGCTTCCATTCTTAAGAATGCAGCCCTATGTACTTATATTTTGGCGCTACTCTTGCAGAGTGTATCAATAGCGTCATGGGAAATGACACTATTGCCCCCAACCCTGGGCCATGGTGTGCCCTATTTTAAATATGGCACACACATGGTGGCAGTAGGGGTATGTTAAGGGGTTCAGGGAAAGTGGTGTTGCACTCGGTGCAGTGCCACTTTCCATAAATCTTCCCCCAAAATTACAAACTTCAAAACTGGGCAAATTTCAGTTTCTGAAGAAACTTATACAAGAGTAGCTAATATTTTTCAATAAGGAGTTAATTTAACATGTGGACAGTACACTAACTTTTTTAAAGAATGAAACTGGATAGACAAAATGTAATGTCAGCAGCCTTATATTCAAACAAATCTACCTTTCAAACTACAAAATGTTTACCTTCACTTTCTTTAACCAAAATTCTAACATGTATTTCTGGGAAACTAACTAATATACAGCATTTCTTCAATGGAGATTCTGAGGGCCAGATTTATACTTTGTCACACAAAACTGCGTTAGTGCAGTTTTGCGTAAAAAAGCATAGCGCCAGCTAGCGCCATTCCAAGACGCCAGCCGGGCACCATATTGATGGAATGTCGCTAGCCGGCGCTAATGCCCCATTAGCGTCCTTGGAAAGAACGCTAACAGGGCAGGGGAGGCATAGGGGAAACTGGGACTTGTATGACGAATTATGGCGTTACACTGTTTAGAGGCAGAAAAATTGCATCTAAGCAGTTTAGCGCCATTTTCTGGTGCACAACCCCCATGGACATGGCTCCTGTCTTAGTAAACACAGGAGCCATGCCCACCATCCCAGTGGCCATGCCCAGGGGACAAATATCCCCTGGGCATGGCCATTGGGGCCAGCGCCATGCAGGGACACCAAGTCACCAAGTCAGGGTGTAAAATAAAAAACAATATATACTTACGGGGACTTACCTGGGATAGGTCCCCCATCCTGTGGTACCCCTCTGGTGTGGGGGGTGGGGGCGTCCCTGGGCCAGGAAGGGCACCGGTGGGCACTTTTCATGGTCTCTGACCATGAAAATATGCCTACAGGTCCCCTAACGCCTGCCCATACCCAGGCGTTAAATAATGGTGCTAAGCAAGATTAGCACCATTCTTTAAGGCCCCCATCCCCCTGTGCTGGATTGCAGCATGGGGGGGGGGGGTAAATATGACGCAAAGGGCATATCGTCCTTTTCTGGACAGGAACGCCTACCTTGCATCTCATTGACGCATGGTAGGTTTTCAGGTCCAGAAAATAACGTTAACTCAATAACTTTGGCGCTAAACGTAAGTTAAAATAGAAAATTATTTGTAGTGAATGCAACGCATAGTAATGTTAATTTGAAACAACATAGTATGCACCTATGTTTTGTTTTTTTTACAGTTTATATGATTGCATTTTCCTCTATGTTCAGTGATGATCTATACAACACTTTATTTATGGTGTAAAAGTAAGGAAGCTGAGAACAGTGACAAAGGGAAAATGATATGCTTAAATAATATGTATAATTGTTGTGCAATGCTATAAATTCATTGGATTTTATTATTAACAATAGGCTCTTTATTACAGATTGTGAAGCTTTAATAGACATATTTATAATATGAAAATGTACCTTCTATTTATGTTTTCTTTCTTTTTACGCAGATTAACTGATCAATTAATTGCAGTAATTTTGGTACCTAATTATATCTTTCACCATTCATAGGCTATTCATAGACTTTAGTGCCTACACTAACACAGACAAGTAACTAATGCACACATTGACACACCCAGTTAAACACTCATCAATATACTGATACATGCAGGCACACAATGATGCATACATTAACACACTCTGACACCCACTAATACATACACTAGCACACCCAGGCACACACTGATGTCTACCCTGACATAACCAGGCACATTCTAATCCTTATGTTGAGACACCCAAATACACACTCATCCATATATCCTAGCACACACTGACGCAATATGCTGACACACCCATGCACACACTGATGACACAACCTGCAAAACATTGATGCATACACTAATACATCCAGGCACACACATACGCATATGCTGACACAGCCAGGCACACACTGATGCATACAAAAACACAGCCAGGCACTCATGCATATACTAACACACTTATCCATACAGGGAAACATCCAAACACACACTGATGCATACACTAACACATCCAAGATATGCTGACACACCAAAGGACACACTGATGCATACACTAATACACCCAGGCACACACTAATGCTTATTCTGACACACCCAGGTACACACTAACGCTTATGCTGACACACCCAGGCACACACTGATGCATACACTAACCAAGCCAGGCACACACTCATGCATACCATGACAGATTCCTCCATACACTCGTGCATCAGGGTACACACTGATACATACACTAAGACACCCACACAGACACGGACACATATACTAAGACATCCAGAGACACACTTATGTATAGCCTGACATGCCAAGGCACTCCTTTATGCAAACACTGAGATATCCCTTTGCACAATGATATATATGCTGAGACACCCAATCATACACTGATGCACACACAGATACACCCAAGCAGATTCTGATTCATGTTGTACCACACCCAGACGTACACTCATGCATACACCGATATACCTATACATACACTGATACATACATTAATATACTCTGGCACCCACTAATGCATATACTAGCACACCCAGGCACACCTTGATGACTACACTGATGTGCCCAAGCACCTGCTAATCTGTATGCTGACACACCCATGTACACACTCATCCAAGCACTGATATATCCAGGCACACACTAACACATATGCTGACACAGCCAGGCACACACTCATGCATACACTAACACACTCATCCATACAGGGATACATACAAGCACCCACTGATGCATACACTAGCACAGCTAGGCACACACTGACACATATGCTGACACACCCAGGGACACACTGATGCATACACTAATAAACCCAGGCACACACTGACACATATGCTGACATACCCAGGCACATGTTGATGTATAAACTAAGCCAGGTACACAGTTACACATACACTGACATACTCAGGCACCCACTCATACATATACAACACACCGAGGCACACACTGGTACATACACTGGCATACCCAGGCACACACTGATGCATACACTAAAGCACTCAGACACACACTGATGCATATACTAACACACTCAGGCATACTCTGACATATATGCTGATGCACCCAGGCACACACTAATGCATATTACCGCACACAGCTGCACACACATGCATACACTAACACACTCATACATACATTCAGTGATACATCCAAACATACACTGATGCATACAGTAACACACCCAGACACACACTGACAAATATACCGAGACAGCCAGGCACACACTAATGCACAGACTAATACACCCAGGCACACACTGACACATATGCTGACACACCCAGGCATACACTAATGATTTACTCAGACACCCACTGATACATATAGCAACACACAGGCCCACAATGGTGCATACACTAACACACCCTGGCAGACACTGATATACACTCATATAGCCAGGCACACACTACCCCATATGCTAATAGACCCATGTGCACACTTATACATAGACTGATATACCCAGACACACACTACTGCATACACTGACATACCCAAGTAAACACTCATCTATAAATAAACATACCCACTTAATCATGCATTCAAAGCATTACGTTCGCTTTTATTCAGACATGTGCTCTTACTGTAACATTAATTCAAGAAAAATATATAAACACACATTAACAGAGAGCTTACTGTAAGAACCGTTCAATACGAGACTCAGTCAGGAATACTGCACAATCCGGTATTTAGCCAGAAGCTTTTGTGTTTCTTATTTCGTGTTTAAATAACAACCCCCAAAAAGGCCTGGTGCAAACAGTAGCCTAAGTGTTTCGGCCAGAGCTTTTGATAGGGCCATAGAGTTGTGCAGATAGTGTCCATTTAAAAGGAAACATCCCTCCATAACACCACTTCCATTAAAAAAGGCTAGACTGAGCTCATATTAACTGGTGTATGTAAAGACTTATAAACAAAAACATAAAGTTAATCTTTCTTTTAACCAGATAAGGCGGTTCTAAAAACAACATTTTTTTTTTTAATGTGTTTTCTAGGACTTATTTTTTGGGGTGTTTTTTGTTTTTTTTAAATGGAAAACATGTTAGTAAAAACTAGAAAAACAAGCTGCACAGAATTAATACATACATATTAAACTTGGAAAAACCAAAAAATAGCATTTATGGCAATGCTTGGCTGCTAGGACAGCAGAGAAAGATTGATCCCCAACAGAAATAACCTTGCTGCTCATTCTACAAAAAGTGCCCCTGTCCTTTAAATCAGGGATAACAGCTGGGACAACTTCTGTCCCAGGTACAGCAATAGTGTCTCCCATCTGTAGCTCTCCAGCTTCTGGCTGAGATGCTTCTTTGAGCTCCTTCTGAGCATGAAATAAATGTCTTGGATGCATCATCTGGAGATGTTTTAACATAGAGGTGGTCCTGTGACTGTAATATTTTTGCAGTCCTCCTAGGTAAAACTTTGTAGCACAGCTTACACTGGACTTACTGTGTCATGCCCTTCTTCTCTCCCGATGGGATGCAAAAACAATTCCAGGCAGTGCTTTCTTTCCATCTCGCCCATTCTTCTTCAGAAGAAGAGGATGAATATTCCTCTGGATCTGGAGCCTGAGAAGATGGAAAGGCAGATATTTTAAAAACAAAATCACCCAAAAGAACAGCCTTTCCATCCTAACAGCTTATGGCAAATGGGAAAAACTGGGTGTTAACGTCCTTTTCACACATGAAGACTGTCAGCTAATCAGATCGCTTTATTCCTGTGTCACATGATATTCACGAACACATTGCAATGACATTGCGACATAACCATGAATACTCAAATATGTATTAAAATGTGCTTATAAAGTGAAATTACTCATAAGTACCTGTCTAAAAACTTTAAAGTAATAAACATTGCACCTCAAAAATAATTTTAAGAATGTCTATATATCATTTTATCACTTTGTAAAAATCACGGCAAGTTCTGCTAATATTTTGCAAAACTGGAATGTACATTATGGGACAGTTAAAGAAGGCTTCACGAATATCAGAAAATAAAAAGAAAAAAAGAAAATACATAAACACTGCTAATACATTTTCAGGGCCAGGATGATAACCCAAACCAGGTGTGCAAACTTTGTCAGACCAGCCTCATAGGGTACATAGCGAGTGAGCCCCACACTACAATGTGGCTCGGGAGCCCCCTCCCAAAAAAATAGGAAAAAATTGGATAACCTCTACATTTTAGAATATGTTTTCCATTATACATTCAATAGTATGCATGTTTGACACAATAATCTTCTTAGGTTCCTTTTATGGTTTTCACATCATGCTCTAACAGTGCCTCTTATCTTTCCGTTATCTCCTTTCTCACATGGATTTCCTTTGTTTCAAAGCACCTCTCTTACCAGCGTAGGATGTCGGAGCACTTTACATCACACACACATGCAGACACAAAAACTCATACGTGTGTACATTACTTTATAGAATATGTTGACAATGGGAATAAAAGGTGTTCTATGTACATGTCATCCATACTAGTAGGCATTTTCTAAGAGTACTTGGTCTGGAGAAGCATGAAGTCAAGATTCAGAACGTGAGATAATGGTTAATGCTAACTTTAATAAACAATTTATTCCTGTCCCAAAAAATAGTTTTTAGTAAAATTAGGATAATAAAATATTGGGAAAAAACATAACTGTCTGACTTGTGCCATGCAGTTTGCATGCAAGTGTTTCATGACAGCTTATAGGACATTCTCCTACATTATGATTGTAACTAATGATCCGCACAGTAACAAAATGAGCTCTGTGACAAAAGCAGTATCCCACTGAGGTATGCAAATACAATACTGTTCAGTGATTCTTTGCAGGGGGGCAGGAGCAGCAATCTTGGGTGGGGTCAGTACAATGCCAGACCAGGCCGTGCCTCCAACTCCCCCCCCCCACTGTGCATTGCAATGGGCATTTTACATTAAAAAAAACATAGAAGTTCTCTTAAAATAACAAACATTAGAGAAACGTTATATTTAGGAAATAGAATTAAGGAAAAATCTTAGCAATTCACTGGAAAAAAACAGAGGTTACAGGAACGTTATGGTTAGGTACTGAATTTACCCTAAAAAAAAAAAGGTATTCAGCAGTTATAGTTTCCAGCCCTACCCATAACTTATGCCCCTGCAATACACTGCTTATGACCTTATATATTATATCACTCCATGACATGGCCAGTGACATCACTGATGACATCTCAAATGTCATCATTGATTACATCACTGACATCATCCACCTAGAGACTCTCACACCCTACTCACATACCCATAGAACATCTCACACAACCACTCACACCCTCACACAACTACTTATATTGTTACAGCTCTGCCGTCCCATCTCTTGGGAGCGCTGTAAACAGACTACCTGTAGCCTGGGAATCATCATTAACACTCACCCAGAGTCCCTATCTGACTCCTGTTTGCTTCCCTTTTCGATATGGCATGGTATGGAAGAACTGCATGTGCTCCCATGGACTTCAGGTCCCATAATGCACTGCCTGGTAGTCGGTAATACCTGTAATCTGCTGTCCATTGCTTTCTATGGGAAAAGTCTGGCTGTTCCTTTGTACTGGATTCTGAGAAACTGAAACTGCAAACACCTGGTGCCTCTCTTGTGTAGCCCAGCCATGTGACTCCACCCTGGGTTTGCTGCTGCCTGGAACTACTTATAAGCTGCCATTCCCTGAAGCATCTCGTTGTGCATTGGAGTTTGATTCCTTTGTGTACCATACCTCTTGGATTGTGTTCCAGTCCTGTTCCTGTTCTGCTTCAGCCTGAACTTGTTCTCTGTTTCTCAGCCCTGTTCCTGCTTGTTTCCGCCAGAGTCTGCTCCCTGTTTCTTAGCCTGGTTCCTGTTTGTTTCAGCCAGAGCCTGCTCCCTGTTTTCCAGTCCTGTTCCTGCCTTGTTTCAGACTGAACCTGCTCTCTGTTTTCCAGTCCTATACCTGCTTTGTTTCAGTCTGAACCTTCTCTATGTTTCCCAGCCCTGTTCCTGCTTGTTCCAGCCCCCTGTTTCTAGTCCTGTTCTTGCTTGTTCCAGCCAGAACGTGCTCCCTGTTTTCCAGTCTGTTCCTGCCTTATTTCAGCCGGGACCTGCTCTCTGTTTTCCAGTCTTGCTCCTGCCTTTGCTTCAGCCTGAGCCTCTTCCCCGTCCCTGCCTTTGCCTCCTAGTTTGTTCCTTCTGTTTCTGTTTCCTCTTGGGTTATTGTGTCTGGTAAGTGTACTATCAGTCTTCCTTTGAGTATAAGTGTTTTCCTTTATACTGAAGTTGGCTCCTGTTTTCTAGGAGGCAATTCCAGCTCCATCCTTTGTCTAGTGTTGTATGTAGACTTTAGTGCCTAACAGTGACAGTTTGCTATTGCTGTTTTCCAGGAATTGCCAGTGTGTTCCCAGCTGGACTCACAGGGGATTTTCTCGTGCATGTAAGTACAATCCTTGTTTGTGGCAGAATCACTTCTGCTGCCACCTATCTATGGGGATTCCAGGGTGACTATCTGTAAGAGTAATCTGCACAGAGGCATTGACGTTCCTTGTTGCTGTTGAAAGTTCTGAGCCTTACCCTGTGTGCAACCTTAGTGGTAACCCCAGTGTGTTTGTCCATTACTGATCCGGTCCCAGTTTGTTCACACTAAGGTTGCTCAGCTTTCACTATCCTGTTTTCACTCATATAGCCAGTCACACAACAACTTACTTTGCCATGCATTTACTCACACACCAACTTATAAACCCATACAGCCATTCAGACAGCTACACAACCACCTTCACAACCACCTTCACAGGTAATACAATCTTCACTTATTCACATATACAACCGCTAACTCACTCACACACCCGTACACTTTCTCATATACCCACTTACATAGCAATATAGTCACACACACCATCATACAGATATACACTCACCTAAACTATGAGTCACTTACCCATACAAATATATGCGTGTGCACTCATTTACCCATACAACAAATAACACCACCAGTCAGTCACCCACACAGTTACTCACTCATACAGATACTTATACTACTTACTCTCCTATACTATCATACAAAGAAACCCACTCACTCAGTAAAACAGCTACTGATAGCCAACTGTACAGCACTCACACAACAACTGACATTCAAATACAGACACAAACTCAGACAACATACATTACAAATACTATCACTGATCAGTAGCTCTGAAAAAGTAATAATTAAGCTGTGCAATGCCTTAGTATATATCTTTAATTCATGTAAACATTTTGTACACACTTACACACATTGAATGATGTCATCAGTGATGTAATTTGAGATGTCATCAGTGATGTCACTGACCATGTAGTGAGTGATGTAATATGTGAGGTCATAAGTAGTACATTGCTGGGGCGTAAGTTATGGCTGGTAACTATAACTGCTGTATTGTCTATGGTTTTGTGCAAGTAAATTCAGTGCCTAACTATAACGTACCTGGAACCTTTGGTTTTTCAGCAAAAAAAAAAAAAAAAAAAAAAAAAAATTATATATATATATATATATATATATATATATATATATACACACACACACATATATTTGTGTGTGTATATATATATGTATGTATGTGCATATATATGTGTATATATAAATGTGTGCATCACTTAAAAAAACAAATGTTACAGGGATGTTATAGTCAGGCTCTCATTTTAAACGTACGAAACCATAAAAATGCACCAGTTATAGTTAGAGTTACCTCAAGTAACTATAAATCGGGCCCTAAGGTACCTATAACTCGTGCCTCAGCCATGCAGTTTTTTCATCAAAAAGTGTACTTCAAATATTACATTGCTATTATCAAAGATGTCATGAGTGCTATAATTTGTGGGTTAATTAGCAGTGCATAGCAAGGGTGCAAGTTGTAGTTACCTTAGGACACGAGTTCTAGTTACTTGAAGGGATGGGGTGGTGGTCCCCCGGGTGCAGAGGGCTGCGCAGCTCCCCCACTCATATTGGGGAGGTGGTGGTTCCCAGAACTGTAGGGGGGTGGGGTAGTAGCCCCCCTATTAAAAAGAAGAAGAGTGCCTCTGGTACCTGGCCCATCAAGGGTCAAATTTAAAAACAAGCATGGGAAACTGCGCTTGTTTTTTTTTTTTTTTTTTACTGCACATTCTCAACCCCATCGCAAATGTGTGGTAAAAATCGGCAAAAAAATGCTTTTTGGCCCTAGGGGGTCCCAGAGCTGTATTTTTTATTCTTTTTTTTCTGGGACTCGGCTTCATCTGAGTCCCAAGATGGCTGCCAACACTTCCTTGTTGAACTGTTGGAAGTGAATAAGATCTCAGCATGAGATCGGGAGGGGTCACAAATCTTTCGCATCCCTAGATATACAAATTTGGATTTCCTTCAATTTCCCCATAACTACTGAATGGGTTTACACCAAATAACAAAAAGGGTTCTTTTTTAACAAAAAGAGCTAACTTTCTGCCAAATATGGTGTAATTCCTTCCAGTGTTTTTTCGCGCTATCTGTTAAATTTTTCTTATAGGAATTAACAATGAAAAAGCTCTAAATTTCAGCCCCCCATTTATCTTGGCCTCCTCTTGACAGACAGCAGCACATGTGATTGTCAAATATATTTGGAACGTTTTGTGAAAATTCGTCAAGTGGCGTCAAAGATATAGGCAAGCAAAAACAGCTTTTTCTATAGAAGCTAGATCCTAACTATAACTACCTATTGGTGACCCACCACTAGGTAATACACACACACATATATATATATATATATATATATATATATATATATATATATATATATATATATACCCACCCCTAACTAGAAACCCTATTCAAAGATGCATTTTAGCATTAATTAAGCGTTGTGTGAGTTTGGTTAAACATTATGTGCTGTAATAATGAAGAACTCTAACATAAAACCTTCCTCTTGGAAGTCTATTTAAGGTCACAGTAAAACGTCTGGTGGCTTCATCAGCGAGCAAGTTTTTCCTGCAGTAGTACTTGTAACTAGCAAGCAAAGAATGCCGTTTACAGTGATGTGCACACAGGCTTCAAGTGCAACGTTTATTTATAGTGGGCTCCTGCAGGATGCTTCTCAAGCTGTAACTTGTGCACAGCGCTGTAAAAATAAGCTGAAGACTGAAAATGCTGTCCTGCGAGGGATGTTTTCAATGTAACTGAGACGTGTACAACGCTAAGACATGGGTTGTAGGAATTCCTGCGGTGAGTGTCAGTCATTACCAGACGCAGAATCTCATGCTGCGCCTAGGAAAACAATTCCCTTTCATTTTCGGATTTATTGTGTTGAAAACTAATTCCTAAACAAAAATAGATAAATTGGTTTGTTTATTGTAGAACAAAGTAATACAAAAATACTTTTGAGGTAGAAACTGGTGACGGATGTGTATGAAGTGGTATTATGTTGCTTGAATACTTATCATGTTTAGGTCTTGGCCGAAGACATTTTGTTTCCACTTCAAAATGGAGGGGCCCGCGGAGAGTAAGAGACGCAGTCTAGTCTCTCCGCGGGCATTTTCGGGATGGGAAGTGGCGCGCAAGGCGCCTCATTGGCCGAGAGGTAGGTGGGGGTGGGTTTTAGGTAGGGAATATAAGGGGGGTGGAGGGTGGGGTCGGCCTCTTTACCGCCGACGCTAGCGTAGGAGGGAGATTTAGTTAGGACTAGGTAAGGAGTTTTTGTGCAGGCCATTTAGGCCACAGAGCATAGGCCGGGGAATTTTGTTAATAAATAGGCGCCCCACATCGCGGGGCCGTTTTTTGCAATTTTCCCTCGTTTTTAGCATCCAGGCACCGGCGGAAGGTGCGGGCGGCCCGTTGTGACGGGGGGAGCGGCTCCGTTGGGCAGCAACCAGCGGAGATCGGGAGAAGGGCGGCCCCACCCCCTCTGTATTATTTAGATAGCGCGGAGCCGCGCGCTCGCGCGAGGCAGCCCCCGGGGGGTTTTTGGCAGCAATAAAGGACAGCGGAGGAGCGGGGAGATAGACCGGCAGTTGCAGGCTTTGCCGGCACCGACGCGCGGGCCCCCCGGGGACATTAACGAGCGCTAAGCCACGTGGAAGGGCCCAAAAAAAAAAAAAAAAAAAAAAAAAGAAATATTTTTTCTTTTGCCTCTCACAATTTCTGGCGGCAGTTAAGATAAGCAGCTGACACCCCCCCCTCAAGGGCAAGGGGCAGCGCGGGGCGCATTAGAGCGGGGCCAGGCATTTGTGGGGCCACAAAAAAAAAAAAAAATAATAATAAATAAATAAAATATAAAAAATAATAATAATAATTTGCAAAAAAAAACAAAAAAAAAAACAAATATATATACATACACAACCAATACGACTGGGGGGAGTTGCAACCAACGAAGTCCAGGCCACAACATGGCCACCGGCCACGATGCGGAGGTGGTAAGGGCCGCACTACGCGTGCTAGGTGAGGCAGGGAGGGCGGACTTGCTTAGACCTGGGGTCCTAGATCAGGCCTGGGTGGGGATGACATGCCCCAGCAGGGCGGCATCAGGGCGAGTGGCAGCCGCAATAGCGGCATGCGAGTCACAGGACTCGGAGGGGGATGGAGACGACAAGGCGATAACCCCTGGGCAGGCCGGGACTGCGCGGCAAGTTCTCCACGGGACGCAGAGCCCGCTGATGTTTGGAGGGGAAACCCAGGCGCCGCAGGACGCAGCGCCAGCCAGCGCGCAAGTAGGCGCGGACCCAATAGGCACCGGGGGACCCAATGCGGGGGAGGCAGGAGACGACAATCGGAATAAGGAGACAGAGCAACCCACAGCGGGGCCCAGCGGGGATTTTGCCCCGCTAGATTTGTCATACCACAGGGGGGAGGCCCACAGCTCTGTTTTTTTGGGGCGCCCGTCAAGAAAAGAGGAAAATATGCAGGAAGGCACAGGGGCGGGCCGGGCAGGGCCAAGGCAGCGCCCCGCCAGGCCAGGGGGGGGAAAGTCAAGGCAGCACAGGGAACAGGGACCGTGGGGGATATGAGCCCGCATAGGCAGGTGGCCTGGGACCAGGCAGAGACAGTGGACTTAGAGGCCAGGATAAGGGAACAGCGTAAGGCAGTGACAGAAACGGAGGCCAGATGGGCGCAGCTCTGTAAGGACAGGGACGAGGCACAGGCCCGCAACGAGACAACACCAAAGTTTAGAGAGGCCAAGGGACAGGCGGGACCACAACAACCGGGGCAGGGAGGGGGAACATGGGTATGGGTGACTCAGACAAGGGTGGAACAGAGACAAGAGGCTCGAGCGGCCGAAGGGTCAGTAGGCGCGGTGAAACCCGGTGACGCAGACGGTCACGGGGGCAGAAGGGCATCAACGCCAATGGCAGAGGTTGGCAGGAGACGGAATACGCCAACTGTGCGCAATACGGCCCAAACGCGTTGGCACGAAGCTCTGGAGTGGTCTGCAGCGGCCTTCTCCACAACGAGGGACCAAGGATACCGTCCCGATGGCACGCGCCATGCGGGTGGGGAAGCAAGTACGAGTACACCGGCCAATACCAGGGATCTCGGCCAGCGCAAAGGCCAGTGGGAAGGCAATGACGAACTTGAACTGGACTATGAGGAGGAGGGGGATGAATGGGAGGATGGCGAAATACGAGATTGGGAGGTGAATACGGTTACCAAAGGGGGCGGGCGAGGGCGCAAGAGCGGCGCAACCTCTTCGTTGTCTGTTTTACAGGTGGCAGCTCCGCTGGAAGGCTCAGTGGGCGGTAGACAAGCTACGCCGCGAGGCAGAGGCCTAAAAAGAATACCAAGGAGTCTGGCAGACACCACTGGAGGTAAGAACTGGTGGTCAGTGTGGGGCGAAGGGAGTGGGATGCTAAAAGAGGCTAACACAAGAAGGTCCATTGGGGTAGGGGACGGGTCAGTTTTAGAGAAGGCAAGTGATAGCGACATTCAGAAGACGGGCGAGAACAAGGACAAAGAAGGCACAGCCAAGGGTGGTACGGCTACAACGGGGAAGGAGGATACGGGAGAAAAGACGGTAGAGGAAAAAGAAGGGGGAGGCCTCAGAAAGAGACTGCCGTACATGGGTTTAGCCATGCCCTTAGGTTCGCATGTAGCAGAAAAAACAAAAAACAAAATATGGAAACACGAATATGTGGACGTTTTTAAACTGTTGCATATGGACATACAGGCAAAGGAAGGGTCCAAGGAGGAGGAATGGGAGCTAGCGCGTTGACCTCGGGTGCCGATAACAATGGACAACTGGACATCGGCCTTTTTGATATTCGCAAGTATATACTGCGAGAAATACCCGGACAGGGCCATTGCTCTTTTCAAATACATGGATATAATTAGAAGGGCACAGATGCATTTTGGAGGTTTTGCATGGCTCAGTTATGATGAGGAATTCAGGGCCCGGGTGAGTGTTAATCCGGAGAAACCATGGGGTGACGTGGACCCCGAATTGTGGATGCAATGGATGGCATCGGCGCAGACAGCGGCGTCCACTCACACGGCGAGCGGCCTGCCAGTGACTTATAAGCCCTTTCAAGCTCGCCCCGCCCAGGGAGGGGCGGGCAATACTATTAAGACAACAGGGACAACGGCAGGGGCCTGTTGGAATTTTAACAAAGGTTTTTGTTCCAGGGCACAATGCAGATTCAAGCATGACTGCTCCAAGTGCGGGGGCCGTCATCCAGTCACCCAATGTTTCTCGTTGTCCAGCCCAGCTGAACAGTGGAGGGCTGCTAGAGGGAGAGGGGGGCATGGCACTCCTGCGCCAAAAGGGGCCTACACCAGTTAGACTGGATTTTCTGTTACCGTGGTTGCATAGATACCCAGACAGGGATAAGGCGCGTTTACTCGAATGGGGTTTTAGAGAAGTTTTTAGAATAGGTTGCCAAGGCCCTCGGCAACGCAGATGGGCTGACAATTTGCGGTCAGCCAAAGAACGCCCGCAGATAGTGCATGATAAATTGGCAAAAGAGGTAGCCTTAGGCAGAATAGTAGGCCCATTCTCTGGGTGGCCAAGTGACACTCTTATGATATCCCCCTTGGGTGTGGTACCCAAGAAAGCACAGGGCGAATTCCGGTTGATTCATCATTTATCTTGGCCGGAAGGGACGTCGGTCAACGACTTTATTGCCCAAGAGGACTCTAAAGTAATCTACGCATCAGTTGACGATGCGATAAAGTTAGTTTTAAAATGTGGCAGGATGGCGGAATTGGCAAAATGTGACATTCAATCAGCGTTTAGACTGCTCCCTATTCATCCGGCAGATTTTGACCTTTTGGGCATGCAGCTGGATGGCAACATATACGTGGACAGGGTGCTGCCCTTGGGCTGCTCGATATCATGTGCCCTTTTCGAGACTTTCAGCACCTTTTTACAATGGGTTTTCATAAGGGCGAGCGGTCATAAGGGGGTGACGCATTACCTAGACGATTTCCTATTCGTAGGGCCAGCGGCATCAGGGGCATGTTGGCGGGCGCTGGACGCTTTCCAAAAGCTGACACAACAGGCAGTTGTATCATTGTCGTTACGAGAGGACATTAGGGTGTGGGAGATTTTTCTGAGACATTTCAATGGAGTGCCGATGTCTTTTGGTGAGTCGGACACCGTATGGCAAATAAAAAAAATTTCAGATGCAGCAGGAGCGTCAGGCTTTGGTTTGTATTGGGACGGGAGGTGGTGTGCGGAGAAATGGCCGGCACTGTGGATGCAGCAAGGGAGAAGCATTGCGTTTTTGGAGTTTTTTCCCCTTCTAGTTGCACTGGCAGTTTGAGGCCAAGAATTAGCGAACAGGACAGTGATTTTTCAGATAGACAATATGGCAGTGGTAGAATTGGTCAATAGACAGAGAGCAAGGGACCTCAGAGTTTTGCGCTTGTTGCGTCAGTTCATGTTGTTATGCCTGTCATTGAATGTTAATTTTAAAGCTGCACATATACCGGGGATTTACAACGAGATTGCAGACTCACTATCTCGTTCACAGTGGCGGCGTTTCCGCGAATTGGCACCTGGAGCGGATCGGAACAAGACTGTGGTCCCGGCAGACATCTGGGAATGGGGGGCATGATGATCACGGGGCTGGTGGAGATGTCATTAGCAGTATCCACGCAGCATAATTACAGAATGGCATGGTTGGAGTTTCAATCTTTTGAACGGTTTTGGGGCAATTTCTGGGCACAAAGCCTGCCAATGCTGGAAGCCAGGACTAGACGTTTCGTTCTGTTTTTGATCGGGGAGGGTTTATCTCCAGCTACTATCGGGGGGAAACTGGCTGGTGTGTCGTTTTATGGTAAATTGTTTTTCGGCTATGATCCAGCGCGTAATGACCTATTGGGCAAAATGCTGAAGGGATGGAGCAAAGTTAGAGTGAGCGGAGACAAGCCAGCTAGGGAGCCCATTACGTTTGAAATGTTGTTAGAGATGTTACAGGTGTTACCAGTTTGTTGTAGGGATGAATACGAAGTGGGTTTGTTTAGGTTATGCATGTTGTGGATGTTTTTTGGCGCTTTTAGAGTTTCAGAGTTGTTGGGGGTGGGGAAAGAAATAGGGGTAAGGAGGAAAGAAGTACATGTGCATAGAGATAGGTTGGGGATATGGTTAAGACGGTCAAAAACTGACCAGCTGGGGAAAGGCAAATGGATATGGTTGAGAAAGGGGGGTGTGGTTTTAGCTTGCCCGTTCGAAGAATGGGTTAGTTTTAAAGACAGATGGCCAAGGGCAGGTGAAACAGGTGTTTTCGTGCATGCCACAGGAAAGAAACTAACGAGTTACCAACTTTTACAAGTTATGAGAATGACACTTGGAAGGGTAGGGCGGCGCGCAGGAGATTATGGAACGCACTCTTTTAGGATTGGCGCGGCGACAGAAGCAGCACATTTGGGATGGGATTGGGCTAAAATCAAGGCCATAGGGAGATGGAAGTCGAGGTGCTGTGAAAGATATGTTAGGCTGTGAGGAATAAGGTACAGACTGAAGAGGAAAATAGGGGAGGGGGGGGGTTCTTGAATATCCAGGCAGTTGTTACAATGTTTTTTCTTTATAGGTTGCGTGGCTGGGCCAGAGAAGGGAAAGATGACGACATGGTTGGTCGGCCATTCGTTTGTACATTGGGCGGCGAAATTTGCAGAGAAGCAAGTGTACGGCAGATCATTGGGACTGTCCAGCAGAAACCATGAAGTGCGCTGGTGGGGCAAGAGTGGTATGAGGTGGGGGAGCCTGCTTCCATTTATCACGAGTAACTTGCCGCATTGGGGGTGTCCCGATTCGTTATTGATACATTTGGGGGAGAATGATCTGGTGAAACTATCGGGGCTCACTCTGATTCAAATGATGCAGAGGGATTTGGAACTTTTAAAACACAAACTATGTGGAACACGCTTGATTTGGACGGAATTTGTGCCAAGAAGGGCTTGGAGAGGGGCTATCAATCACAGAGCCATAGAGCGGGCTCAGAAAAAATTGAACAGAGCTATGAGAGTTTTCTGCTGGGCCCAGGGGATCAAAGTGCTGAGACACGGGGACATAAAAGAACAAGAAAAAGAGTTGTTTCGCGATGATGGGGTACATTTATCACAACTGGGCAATGTGTATTATATTACAGAATTGAGGCTGATGTTAGAAAGCGCATGGGGTACAAATTTGTGTACCAAGGAATAAGAGAGGGTGGGGCAGCGAAACGCCTCACGGGTTTCCCTGGTTGGCAGGAGATGGGGGAGGGTGGAGAGCCAGGTGCGGGCTTGTCCACCCTTCCAGGGGGAAAAACAAGGATTTGAAGGATCGGAGCGGGGAGGGGTAGGCTAAAGGCAGGGAAGGCATGGGAAGAATAGGGGAGTAGATACGGTAGGGAAATTGAAGGGAGATATTTTAAGGAGGAAATAAAGGAAAAGGAATGGTTTAAGTTAAAGGCTGTTTAAAGGAAATATAGTTAAAGTTTTGAGTAATGATGTGTAAAACCTGTTCTAATAAATGACCTTTTACACCAACAAGAGTGTCACGCCTGTATGTCCCGATGGAGGGGCCCGCGGAGAGGAAGAGACGCAGTCTAGTCTCTCCGCGGGCATTTTCGGGATGGGAAGTGGCGCGCAAGGCGCCTCATTGGCCGAGAGGTAGGTGGGGGTGGGTTTTAGGTAGGGAATATAAGGGGGGTGGAGGGTGGGGTCGGCCTCTTTACCGCCGACGCTAGCGTAGGAGGGAGATTTAGTTAGGACCACCCACCCACCCAGCTTAGGAAGACAGAAGGAGGAGATCGTAGGTAGGTAGTAAAGGGTAAGTAGGGGGCGGTTAATAGTCATTTAGGACAGGTGATTTCGAAGGGATGGCAGGAGATGGGGGAGGGTGGAGAGCCAGGTGCGGGCTTGTCCACCCTTCCAGGGGGAAAAACAAGGATTTGAAGGATCAGAGCGGGGAGGGGTAGGCTACAGGCAGGGAAGGCATGGGAAGAATAGGGGAGTAGATACGGTAGGGAAATTGAAGGGAGATATTTTAAGGAGGAAATAAAGGAAAAGGAATGGTTTAAGTTAAAGGCTGTTTAAAGGAAATATAGTTAAAGTTTTGAGTAATGATGTGTAAAACCTGTTCTAATAAATGACCTTTTACACCAACAAGAGTGTCACGCCTGTATGTCCCGACGAGCAGTAGGGTTGGGTCAACCACTTCCCTATGATTGGTCTATCTCAGTTGTCCGGTCGCGATTCAATGGATTTTCTCTCTATTCTTGCATTTGCCTCACCCAGAAGAATTTTGG
The DNA here is from genome assembly GCF_031143425.1 of Pleurodeles waltl. Classification (NCBI taxonomy): domain Eukaryota; kingdom Metazoa; phylum Chordata; class Amphibia; order Caudata; family Salamandridae; genus Pleurodeles; species Pleurodeles waltl. Next base: position 602,776,922 of record NC_090437.1, on the reverse strand, counting down.
TTTTCATTGACATGTATTATATCTTTCTTTTTCAGTCCTGAGCGGAAATGTGTCTATTATTTTGCATTTTAAGGACTCATTTGGAGTTAAGGTGTTTTCTCTTTCCCTTGCCTCTTCCTCTACTCCATTGCTACCACGTAAAACTCTTTTTCCTTCTTTCCCTGGTCCGAAGTGCTACCCTTGGTACTACTCATTTACATTTTTTTTTCTCAATAAACGCTGGGCAGCTGCCTACTGGGCCATTCACTTCATTTTGTGAGATGACACACACTCGATTTTCACTCTTTTTAATGTTACTGTTCTAGTATAGCTGTCTGCTTTGTTAGAATGGTTACATTAAAAATGGCCAGCAAAGCAAAGATGTACACCTTACATAATTGAAAGGGCTAACATGTTTTTCTCACCCTTCACAGGATTTGAAGATGCTTCCATGTCGGCGGTAATCCGTCCACAGTATTAAGAGTCACACCGTGAAGTCCGCCGAAAAACAGCCACAAATCCGAAACTGCCAGGACACTGGAGGGCAGAAAAAAGGCAGTCCACCACCAGCACCATCAGCCCGACAAAAATCCTCCGATCAGATTACGATCCACAAATCACAACACCGGTTCTACCATTGTGGAAAACCATTGACGGAGCGAACCACGTGGTCTCAATTCACATCACATAGAACACCAACCACATTGGATAGTTTGAATACCCCACACCTGACACACATCCACACACTAGACACACAAATACACTGCACTGTATAACACATCCCTACACAACCCACTATCCTTTGCAAACAGAATGCCACTCACAGCCACAGAGAAGGAATAACTACTTCAGATTTAGCAAACAAAACTGTTGGCACCTATACACATTTTACCACGCATACATCCACAACATACACAACACACAAGTTACTATCACACACAATACACAACAACCGTCACCCACTCACATCACAGCATCTACACCTCATCACTAACATTTCCTTCCACCTATTTTTTTTGCAGTACCTCACCATCTTTACCACCACTACCAAGTCCCCATAAAAACACCCAAGTTTCACAGATGATGAGTTGAGGGTGGTGGTGGACAAAATTGTCAAGGTAGAGCCACATCTTTTCAGAACACAGGTCCAGCAAACATAATTAGCCAGGAAAATGGAGTTGTGGCAAATAATAGTCAACAGGGTCAATTCTGTAGGCAGCTATCCACGCACAACAGATGACATCAGGAAGAGGTGGAATGACCTCAGGGGGAAGGTACCTTCCATGGCATCCAGGCACCAGCTGGCGGTACTCAAAACTGGTGGCGGAGCCCAAACTCCTCCCCTACTTTCACATCTTGGGAGGAGAAGGTCTTGGACATCCTGCATCCTGAGGACATGATAGGAATACCTGGGGGAGTGGGGTAGGGTAAGTCCCTACAACATTCATGTCACCTAAATGTTTCATCTTGCATGCTCCATCGCCACCTTTACCCACCTCAATTACCAAATCACCCACCACCCCTCTGTGCCAAATGTACAAATACCCCTCTCTGGCATCCCACATGTCTACTAAACTCATCTGGTTCCATAGCCCTTGGGAATGGCATGTTAAGTCCTGGGAACAGGACAACTTGCGAAGGCAATATTCTACCATGAAGAAAACAGAACAGTACACCAAATCTGAGATGTCCTTGTAACCCATCATAAATGTTCCACTGTGAAACACTTTATGGCAAGGACAGCAATGCAATGGCCCATTCCCACTACCATTGCAAGCAAAGCACAGCTGAGTGCCTAATCAAAATACCATTAGAAAGAGGATTCCTTATATTGAAATTTACTCACTTGGGGTGGAAATCTATATGCCAAATTGGATGAGCATGCAGTACATCCTGATGGAGGCCAATGCCAAATCAATACTCCTATACTGTGTCCCTACTCTGACACTATTGTCCATTGTTCAGCTTTTAGTGCCAAGTATCATGCTATACACTTCACTAGGCAAAAAATGTTATCACCCATGTCATGAGTCATACAACATAAGAAGGTATCAGCAGTCATATAACTACCAACATAGTTTAACATCTTTGAGCTTGGTGTATGATATTGAAATACATGAGTCACATTTTGTTCTAACTGAAAATTGTTAGCAACTGTCAATGCCATTTCTGGGGATCATGTTAAGGCAGTGTGTGCATCTCACACAATATCACCACTACTCAAACTTAACTCAAGCATAACTTGTTGTATCTCTTAAAGCAACTGTGTGTTCCACTTCTCCCACAGGTAACCTTGCCATTGTCACCGTGGAGAGGATACCAGAGACTGCCACAACCCCTCTGGATGAAGGCCCCTCTGAGGACATCACTCCTGGATGATTGGACACTGGTGAAGAACCTGGCCCAACAGGGACACCTAGTCAATCAACAACTGTCAGCCTCACTCTGTCCATATTGACTCATCCCAGTCCTGTTGCATCTACATCAAAGGCAATCATTCACCCCCAAACCTGTGTCCCAAGGATTGTTTCTTCCATTGTGTGAACCAAGTACAGGTGCCTGAGTCTCCTCTTGTGACGATGGACCTGCCGCCACTGGGAGTGGGCACACTGTACCAGGGGCACAGGCATGTGGGGTACAGTGCATGGGAGGGATGGTGTGGGCCAGAGGATGGGGACTCAAAGGGATAATACTGACCAGGAAACCATCCCCCAAGTATTGGCTGCCTACCAAATTCCAAAGGCATGATAGGCCAGGTACTCACCATGATGGGGGAAATCCAACAGCTGTATTGGGACAACCATCATGAAGCCATGCAGCAGCGGCAGGCACAAAATGCCATCCTTACTTCTATTGCTGGGGTGCTGAGGGAGGGCCATCAACACTACACTGAGTAGGTCTGTCACACAACATCAGGCCTCTGACACAAGTAATGAGTCATCAGCCCCTTCAACATCTGCGACTGCTAGTGGAATGGAGGCCCTGCCAGGGGAAGGACATGCCTCAGACACCCCACCCTCTGTAGCAAAGGAACCCCCCCACATCCACCCAGACATTCAGGAGGAGCAGATGTAAAGACCAAATCCACTGCCAGGAAGTGAACCTCTCCTGATTGTTTCCCCTGTGCCACAGATACACCCTGTTGACTGTTCTGAAACCTTACTCAATTTTACTATGGTGCAGGGATACTGGACTTGTGTTTCCAAATGGTGTAGCAGTTACCCTGATGATATCATCCACCATGACTGAACCATTCACTGTTTACTTTCTGTTATTTCAGTTTAAATCCACAATTATTGTTTTGCACTTCCCAATAAATACAACTTAAACACAGGTACTGTTTAAGTGTCATGTATCATCCATGTACAACTGCCATGTATGACACCTCTCGTCCCAATATGTTCCTCTGTATTGTACAACATTTGTAGTGTACTCTATGACCAGGAGACTCATTACATTGGGATTGTAACAGAGACAAAACCCAAGTCAACTGTACTGTACATCTCCACACATTTATTAGTCGATTTGCAATCAGTAGATAGATTAATACTGCTCGTGACTTCAAAATGTCAGCTTAGGTGTCGTACACTTATAACCCACATAATACAGATGTTAGGGACGTGTCTATCACTCTACAAGCCAGAGACAAACAGATTGGTCCTTTGTATCACCAGGTAAAACCTTATCACATACCCACAAATTAGCTTCCTAATAATCATACCCCATAATATAGACAGAGATCAGTACTGATGTCCCTAGTCCTGGAACCTTTCACTTACCATGGTCAGATACCTGTAGGCTTGCCACTCACCTATGTCAATCCTCAGAGACATGCACATTGGTCTGCAAAGTAGTAACACACTGACAGCTTTGTACGAGGTAGGTCACACATACCAGAAACCATTCTGATGGTTGAGGCTCTGGTTCACCATTTTCACATGAGTCAGACACATATGGGCACACACATGGCACCATTTGACAATCTCCAGTACCAAACAGGTATTCTTTTAGGAAAAACACACTTCTATCCCTCTGTCCTGACCGTCTGCCCATATAAGTGACACTCCAAATATTCATGCTAATCAGTACCTGGTTTCATCTATGTCCACTTCTCATTTCTGCCTGCAAATCCCATCTCCTTCTTATACTGTCTGTGATTTGCCATTGAGGGTGAGCCAAACAGAAACTCAGCAAATCTGTGATTGTCAAAGATAAGGGACAGGACATAAATGTAAACATACATCTATTCTGACAAGTCATTTGTACAAATGTGACTTTGCTTGTGCAGTAACAAATCCTGACACTGTATACCACACTCTTCAGTACACAATACCAACCAACAATCTGCATGCGTACCTGAGTCGATGGCATTGGAGCAACCCAAGACCTCACAAATCATGGTAAATGGGAGGTGACATGCCAGGCATCAAGTGTAGACTACAAAATGGAGTCTCACTTTTAAGAACGCATCACATACCTTTAGCCAGTTGAAGTACTGATTGATGAGATCTGCCCTGACATCTGCAGATTTCTCTTCATCAGGCTCATCCTCACTTGGCAAATCTGCATTTCCACCCACAGGTTGTGCTGGCTCCCCCTCATGTGGTGCACCAGAAGAGCAGGTGTGCCCAATGGGATACCAATGTGTGAAAGGGGGGTGTATGATGGAGTACATGAAATGTGCAGTAATGAAGGATTGGGCAATCATTTGTGGGTATATGGACATGTGTGCATGTGCATAGGCAGACAGACAGTAGTGATACAGAGTAGACAGCATGTAATCTAACTTCCTCTATACACAACATAGAATGCAGCATGTCCAACAATAATGTTGTGAGAAATGTTAATAGAGACATACCTTGTTATGGACAATCATGTGGTCCTGTCATATGTGTATAGTCATTACCTGGTTCTGATCATGCATGTTGTATGGGTGACTCCACTTTACACATGGGCTAGCTGCAGAAGGAAAACTAGGAAGGACGTTGAACTGAGAGGAAGGGAATGTTTGTTTATTTGCTGTGACTGAAGTGTTCTGACCACTTGTGTTGGTATGGTGCATGTGGACATAACTTTCTCCTTTTGTCTGTGTCATCCATGTAGGTCAAGGCCCATCAAAAAAGAGAATCTGGTGTGCCATCGCCAAGCAAGTGCAGACCCTGGGGGTCCGCAGCTAGCTGAGCACTCACTGTAGGAAGCTGTGGGAGGACCTGAGACGTTGGGCCCGGACGTCCGAAAAGGCCCAGCTGGAGCTGGGGATGTCCTCCTAACAAGGGAGGGGTGCCCATCGGACCTTGCCCCACCTAATGGCCCACATTGAATGGCCGTTTGAGAGCAGCACAGCAGCCACGAGGGGGAACGTACTGACTACACACAGGTACATCCCTCTGCCTGTTCAGTGTATAATGTGTAAGTATTTAAGCTGTGACAATGTGGTAAGTGCTAAAGGCAAAGGGTCCCCTAGGGACACCTAGGTGTACAGTTTATAACACTGATATACAGGTGTGGGCATTGGTGATGCACATGTTACTGTCATATGTGTACCACTATACTGTTCTATATGTAACCTGCTGGGTCATCCTTCCTACCTACTGATCCATTCTCCAGATATTCTTTTGCTAGGTTGCCCAGGTCTTTGGTCTCTGTCCATTCCTATTTCCCTAGATCTAGCTATATGTGCAACACAGGGTCTGACAAGTGAGAAACAGGCCAATTATTCATGAGTTGTGAACTAGATGTAAAGTTCATGTGAGGGTGTGATTTCAATCTGAAATTTCATATGGCATACTTGCTACACTTACTCAGAGGTATGAGGAGGTGTCCACAATGTTAAGTGTGGACTGTAGATTGGCAAATGTGATGTTTAATCAGGGTGGACATCCTACACGATGAAAACCATGGTGGTAATTCTACATTCCTAGTGCAAGACATATCATTGACATGTGAGTGTAGACTATTTGTGCCAGGTATTGCAAAGGTAAGTGACTAGCCTGCAATTCCCTTAGCCAATGTATTGTAGGCATGCTACATAGAGCAGGACATCTTCTATATAGGTAAAATATACACTGTTTGTTTGCCAACATCATTTGTGCATTGGTAATTCCTGCCATTTTTAGGATTTGTGATCCAAGTTTGGCATGCCTACTTTTGTTATTCTGAATCTGTTTGGAAGGATTTTAGTATGCCTAAGCTCAATTTACACTGACGTTAATGTGTTGCAGGTATTGTAGTTGACATTTACATATTGGTGGATTGGTATTTTCTTATCGGTCAATTTGCTGGACTCGAGGTGTATGTCTCAATCATGTTACTTAAGAAGTTGCTTATGTCATTGTAAGTTTACTCCAAAGATGTAAGGTTACTCATGTCTGAAGTGTTGATAGTGATGTTGGTATCTTGACATTGTTCAGTTGAGGTTGATACTCAGTATGGTTAGTAGAGCTGTATGTGACCTTCATGCACATGACAGGTGTCCATTGTATGGAAGATGTTGGTATCCTCCCTGGGGTTGTCTGTGGGTAAATCATGTGTTCTAAGTAGAATGACAGACGAGTAGGTCCACAAAGTATGTATAAATCTTTGCAAAAACACAATTGATACATGTATTGTTAAAATGGATTTGAAGTCTATTATACTCTAATTCTGGACATGCCAACATGGAGTAGGTGGAACTGTAGTTTTTGCCATTGTGAATGTTATAGACAGAGTTACATGTTATGAATGTGATTGCTAAGCAACATGCTGTGTTGTAATTGGAATGTAATGACGTAACTTTCATAGAACATGACATTTGGTAATGGACTGAACATGTGTAGGTATGGAGTATGTATGAATTTGAAATCAAAGTTGTTGGACCTGGCCCTTTTTGCAGGGTCATCATCAAACCTTTTGCCTCCTTCCTCCTATTTTTCCTGACCTGTTTTTGTTGGCTTTAGAACTGTGAGCACTTTACCACTGCTAACCAGAGCTAAAGTGCATATGCTCTCTGTGTAAATTGTACTGTTGATTGGTTTATCCATGATTGGCATATTTGATTTACTAGTAAGTCCCTACTAAAGTGGACTAGAGGTGCCCAGGGCCTGTAAATCAAATGCTACTAGTGGGCCGGCAGCACTCGTTGTCCACCCACATGAGTAGCCCTGTAATCATTTCTCAGACCTGCCACTGCAGTGTCTGTGAGTGCAGTTTTAAACTGTAAATTCGACTTGGCAAATGTCCCCACTTGCCAGGTCTAACCCTTCCCTTTTCCTACATATAAGACACTCCTAAGGTAGGCCCTAGGTAGCCCCATGGGCAGGGTGCAGTGTATGGTTAAGGTAGGACAAATACTAATGTGTTTTATATGTCCTGACAGTGAAATACTGCCAAATTCCGTTTTCACTGTTGCAAGGCCTATCTCTCTTATAGGTTAACCCGTCGGCTGCCTTTAAACATGATTAAAGCATAGATTCCCTTTGGGAGCAGATAGACATGTGGAGTTTGGGACCTCTGAACTGACAATTTAAAAATACATGTTTTGGTAAAGTTGGTTTTGAGATTGTGTGTTTGAAAATGCCACTTTTAGAAAGTGGGCATTTTCTTGCTTAAACCATTTTTGTGACTCTGTCTGTTTGTGGATTCCCTGTCTGGGTCAGTTTGACAGTTGGGCTGTTTGCACCTCTCTCCAGACAGTGACACAAAGAGGGCTGGGGTGTAGCCTGCATATTCTGATGAGCCATCTGGGCTAGGAGGGCGGGTAGGAGTGGTCACTTGTACCTGAAAGGGCTGTGCCTGCCCTCACACAATGCAGACTCCAACCCCATGGTGTGTGTCTGAGGCCTTGCCTGTGCAAGGTAGGATTTCACAAACAAGTGAGACTTTCCTTTGAAATAAGCCTACTTCAAAGGCCAGAATGGGTATAAGAAGAGCACTCAAAACCACAGACTTTAGATACTTCTTGGGGTAGACACTCTACCTCACAGACACATCTGGACAAGAAACCTGCTGGTGAAGAATCCCCGAACCAGACCTGCCAAGAAGAACTGCCTGGCTGCCCAAAGGACTCAGTGGGACTGCTTTTCTGACAAGGACTGCTGCCTTGCTGCCCCCTGGCTGTGCTGAGAAGTGCTCTTCAAGGGCTTGGATAGAGCTTTCCTCCTGTTCCCTGAAGTCTCAGGACCAAAAAGACTTCACTCCTGTAACTAGACTTCTTGTGCGCCAAAAATTTGACGAACAGCCTGCTAAAAACGACGCATAGTCTGCCCTGAGAAATTCACCACACGCTCAACCGGAACAACGCAGCCCCACTTCGCAAGGAGAAGATTGGAACTTCGACGCACGGCCCACCGGATCGCCGCACAGCCGACCGAGATGATGCAGCCCGACTTCCACAGAGGAATCGATGCAGCGCCTGCTGTGCAGGAGAAACTTACATGCAACACCCACTGGATCGAGGCAGCGCTTGTGACTTCACTCCGCAAGCTCAGGATTCCATGCACAGTCCCCTGGGCGCCAGAAAACTCAACAACCCGAAGAGGAACCAAGCCCGCATGCCGGAAATCGATGCAAAGCCTTCCCCTGCGTGGAAAATAACAATGCGAGTCAGTTTGCGAAGGGGCAAAGCTGAAGCACACCTCCTCATTTTCCACGTGTCGCCTCCTCTGCGGTCACTTGCAGAGATTTTGAGCGTGAACCAGATACTTTGTGCTTGCAAGAAACCTTTATTGTTTTTAAGAGACACTTATTTGTTTTGCAAAGACTTAAGACACTTTGGCCCTCATTCTGACATTGGCGGTAAGTCCCGCTGACCGCCATGCTGACTGCTGCCAACATACCGCCGTTGCGGTGGTTTACTGCTACCCATATTATGACACACACATAGCAATCCATCACTATACAGACACACACACAAGTCCACCAGCCCAAAGGTCAGTGATAAACTGGCAATACCGAAACCAACATCATTACGCCAACAGAACTACACCCACAATATTATGACCCACAAATCACTGAGGTGGACATTCCGCCGCGGTAAACCATTGGCGGTACATACCGCTGAGCTCAAAATACACACACACATACAAAACAACACCACATTGGACAATTCAAACTACACACATACACACACCACACCCACACACCCACAACACTATAAAACACACACACACATTACCCACAACCCTTTACGACTAACAAAAATTGCCCCTAGAGAGAGATACAGCAAGATCACCCACAGAACCAGAGCCACAGAACACCATCACTCATACACCATCCATGCACCTCACAGAACACACCCCAACACATCACCCCACACACCCTCACACACACCACTCACACTAGACCCATGGCGCCACAAAGACACCCCAGGGTCTCAGAGGAGGAGCTAAGGGTCATGGTGGAGGAAATCATCCGGGTAAAGCCACAGCTATTCGGATCACAGGTGCAGCAGACATCCATTGCTAGGAGATAGAGCTACGGTGGAGAATCATGGACAGGGTGGATGCCATGGGACAGCACCCTAGAACAAGGGATGACATCAGGAAGAGGTGGAACGACCTATGGGGGAAGGTGCATTCCGTGGTAGCAAGATACCAGATAGTAGTACAGAGGACTGTTGGTGGACCCTCACCTCCTCCCCCACAACTAACAACATGGGAGGAGCAAGTCTTGGCAATACTGCATCCTGAGGGCCTGGCAGGAGTAGCAGGAGGACTGGATTCTAGTAAGTCATATCTTTACTACTTTCACCCCCCTACCTGCATGCCATCATCTACCCCTGCCCTCACCCCCATCACCCCACCACCTCACATGTACCCCACCATCACAACCCACCCATCCCAGTACCCAGCCCTGCATGCACCAACAATGCATGGACACCACACACAGCCCTGCATGGACACCCATCACCACAGCATGCACACTAGAGAGAATCATCTAGCCCACAAAATAACTATTCACACAAGGCAAAGTTGACAGGGCACTCACAACCATAGAGGCCAGCATACCCATGCACAAGATGTCACACGCAGAAACAATAACACTGCATTTACATCCCCACATGTCCCCCACACAATGTCACCGGAGAGGAGGTGCCAGCAACATCCAGTTCCCCCCCCAGAAGAGGCCCACAGTGATGACAGCAGCTCTGCTCGCCTGGATCAGGATGACCAACCTGGCCCATCAGGGACCTTCGGACAGCTGGTTACCCAGGCACAGTCCCATACCACCACAGAGCCTCCCCCCTCAGGAAACACCAGCACAGCACCCACCCAGCGGGCCCATACCTCTGTCCCCAGGACACGTCAATCAGCAATGTGTCCACCACTACAGGGACCCCAGGGCACACCACAATCACAGGACGATCAGGGAACTGGGGTCAGTGGCAGTGGCCACACGGTTCAGGGGACAGAGGCACAGGACAACAGGGAAGCTGGGAGGACTGCTGTGCGACAGGGGGAGGACAGGCCCAGGGAACCGACTCTCCAGGAGGCACTCATCCTGGAGCATACCACCATTCCCAGGAGACAATGGGCCAGATACTGGCAAAGTTGCAGGAGACCCAGCAGCTGAAGGAGGGACAATACCTGGGGATCAGGGAGGACCTGAGGGACCTCCACACCATCCTGGTCACCATTGCAGGGATGCTGGCAGACATGGCCAACACCATGAGGGAGGCAGTGGCACACCAACAGGCCCCTGACACTAGCCACACCGATGAACAGCCCTCCACCTCCGCTAACGCTAGTGGACAGGAGGCCCCACCACAGGAACAACAGGCCACCAGCACCCCACCCCCTGCAGAAGGAGAACCACCTTGCAAACGGTCCCTGCGATCCAGGCAGAAGCCAGAGAACATTGCCAAGACCCCCGCCAACAAATAAGACTCTCCTGATTGTCACCCTTGTGTCCCACTCTGTCACCCTGTCCACCTTGAACTGCCATTGTTCCATTTCCTATGCCCCCTTGGACAATGCACCTGTGATACAAATAGACTGGACTCTATCCTGGAATCTCCTCCACACCCCCCAGTCTACAGCAATACCCCATCCACCTATTATCACATGAATAAACATCCTTGTAAAAAATACAAGTATTGAGTCCGTCAAGTGACTGAACTATGTATTCATTTCACGATCACTAGACATTGCAATTCAACTGTACAGTAATGTATACTTCGGTATGACCTGTAGTTTGCTGCAGTCAGTACACCAGGAGCCAAAGTGGGGCACAGATATCTGTAAATAGACATGTCAAAGGGTACAGTAAGTGGCAATACTAGTGGAACATCAGCCTGCCAGTGAACATTTACAATACAAAACTACGATGGAAGGGGAAGTTACACTGTCTTACCTGTGTGTCACTGGAAGTACTGTCGAATGATTGCTGTTCTGTTGTCCACATCCTCATCCTCTGCCTCATCTTCGTCACTGTCCACAGGGTCCACTGCTGCCACACGCCCATCTCAAGCCTCATCCTCCTGCAGAAAAGGCACCTGGCGACATAAGGCAAGGTTGTGCAACATGCAACATGCCACGATGATCTGGCACACCTTCTTGGGTGAGTAGCACAGGGAACCACCTGTTAGACGGAGGCACCGAAACCTGGCCTTCAGGAGGCCAAAGGTTCTCTCTATAATTCTTCTTGTTCGCCCATGTGCCTCATTGTAACATTCCTCTGCCCTTGTCCTGGGATTCCTCACTGGGGTCAGTAGCCATGAGAGGTTGGGGTGACCAGAGTCACCTGCAAATACCGAGGGATACCTGTCAGCCAGACACTAACCCTTAGGGCCAACCCCATACCCATACACCAACATCCACTGGGTGGGGACCATGGGCTCACCTATTAGCCACACCCTGTGCCTCTGGAGTTGAGCCATCACATATAGAATGCTGCTATTCCTCAGGAAAAAGGCATCATGCACAGACCCAGGATACTTTGCATTCAAATAGGGGATGTACTGGTTCGCCAGGCACACTATCTGCACATTCATAGAGTGAAAGCTCTTTCGATTTCTGAACACCTGTTAATTTCTCCGGGGGGGGGGCAAAGGCAATATGTGTACCATCTCTTGCCCCAATAATGTTGGGGATATGTCCCATCGCATAGAAGTCAGCTTTCACTGTGGCCAAATCCTCCACCTGGGGAAAACGATGTAGCTGCGCATGTGTTTCATAAGGGCAGACAACACTCTGGTCAGCAATATTGAGAACATTGGCCGAGACATTCCTGCTTCCAAGCCCAGTGTCACTTGAAAGGAGTTACTTGCCAAGAAATGGAGCACAGATAGGACTTGCACGAGAGGGGGAATCCCAGTGGGGTGACGGATAGCAGATATCAGGTCTGGCTCCAATTGGGCACACAGCTCTTGAATTGTGGCCCTGTCAAGTCTGTAGGTGAGGATAATGTGCATGTCCTCCATTGTTGCCAAGTCCACTAGGGGCCTGTACACGGGGGGAGGTCTCCATCTCCTATTCATCCTCAGCAGTTGTAATCTAGGGGGCAAAACCAGGAGCATCTAGTCAGTTTGCAACATTTCCTAAATGTACAGTGCATTGCATGTTGTGACAGAACCAGTATGTTGATGTATAGGCCCAAATGGTGCCTATGTGTGCTGTGACGCAGTTAGGTGAAATTGCCTCCCCCCTGAAATGGCAGCCACCTGTCCTGTGTGGATGGACAGGTAGAAATGAGGTAATGCCGCTGGCGTTGTGCGCCATTGCGGGAGGCGGTCGAGTACCGCAGTGCAAATCCTCATTGGTTAACATTGGGCTCTATGGGTTACAGTAGCCGGTGGTGATGTACAACGGTGGTGACGGTACGCACCCCTGCGGACGTGACTGCCATTTTCTATCTGTTCACTCACTTGCTACCTGACCTTCAACAGGAGAGGACCTACACTGCAAGTGCTGCTGTGACCTGTGTCTGGAACCAACCATGGCTCGTGTCACTGGGGAAAGGGCCCCTGCCTTCAGAGCTGTGGAGTTGGAGAGACTGGTGGAAGGGCTCCTGCCCCAGTACTGAATGCTGTATGGGCCTCCAGACCAGTAGGTGAGTACAATGTGAGCACGATGCATGGGGCATGAATGCATGGAGTGCTGTGTGTGAGGGCCTCGTGTGAGGGGGGTGGTTGAGGGTTGATGGGCTGCGCGCTGCATGTTTGATGGGCAATGTATGTGCGTAAGTGGATGGGAAGGATATGGTGGGCCATTAGTGTAACAGGCCAAACGGTATGACTGATACCCTTTTTCTATGTGTATTTCCTCTGCAGGTTAGCGTCCATCAGAAAAAGGGTATATGGTGTGTCATCGCCAAGGATGTGGCCCTGGGGGTCTAAGGCAGGCAGAGCACCCATTGTCATAAACGGTGGGAGGACCTGAGGCGCTGGGCACGGAAGACTTAAGAGGCCCAGCTGGGGATGGCCTCCCAACGAGGAAGGGGTGCCTTTCGAACCCTGACCCCCCTGGTGTTCCGCATACTGGTAGTGGCCTATCCGGAGCTGCCATCACAGAAACCACAAGGGGGTGAGTACAGTTCCCAATAAACTACATGCGCATGGTCTCTGGGTGGGGGATGGGTGCCTGTTGGTGCCCCTATGCCAGGCCGGACATTGCAGGGTGGGTTCCATGTTGGGCAGGGGCTGATGAACTCCACCTCAAACCAAGCTAGTTGGCATCTACTACTGGGCAGGGCTCTGTGGGTCTCAGGTATGCTGCAACTGGCATTAGGTATTACTGTCCATGGCCTGGTGACTAGCATTGTGACTGGTAGTGCATTGCCTAGTGCGCAGGGCTGTTCCCTGTGTGTTGTGTACGCCAACGGTGGTGTTGTTGCTGCCATTGACCAAGTGTTTCCTCTGTCTCTTCCCCTCCTTTTTGTTTTGTCATCCTGTCCTTCTGTGCATTAGCATCATCTGGCAAATGAGCAGAGGTACCGGCGACGGAGGGAGCTGCATTCCACAGGGCCCATGAGGCCGAATCCACCGACGGTGAGGGCACCAGTGGGATGAAGGGTGAGGGGAGCACCACGGCGGAGACAGGAAGGGATAGTTCTGAAAATGATACCTCCTCCGATGGAAGCTCCCTAGTGGTGGCGGACAGCTCTGTGGCCAACCCAACTACAGGTACAGCCGCCCCTATACCAGTACCAGCACCGCCGTCCCAGCAGCTCCTCAGCAAGTTTCCCGTGCCCGCTCACCCCGGAGGGTGGGCATCTCCTTCGCCCCAGGCAGCTACTGCAGGTATGAGAGGCTCCAAGGAGACACCCATCAGCACTGGCAGTGTGCCTACACTAGCTGCCAAAGGGAAGGGCAAGGATGTACCACCAGCTGCCAAGGGCAAGGAGGCACCACCAACTTACAAGGGGAAGGGCAAGGTGGCACCACCAGCTTACAAGGGCAAGGAGGCACCACCAGACGGCAAGGGCAAGGACAAGGAGGTACCACCAGATGGCAAGGGCAAGGAGGCGCCACCAGACGGCAAGGGCAAGGAGGCACCACCAGACAGCAAG